>NC_041738.1:49554171-50804171 GCF_004115215.2 Ornithorhynchus anatinus
CTCTGGCTGAGCTGCGATTAACTCATGGATATCTGTACCATCCATTTCTAAACTAAGTTTGCCTCCCCAGTTGGACAGCATTTTTATGTGCTCATGGGCATATTCTGCACTTTGAAAATCTGACACAAACTTCGTCCAAGATCCGTTCCTTAGCGAGCGCTTAATCTCAGCCCATGGGGTGGGGTGGGGAGGGATTTCCTTATCTACACTGCTTGGCCAAGTTGTAGGACAGTCTGGTGAATGGGTTGGAAAAGGCATAAAATGATACGTTTGCATCACGTTGGGGTCATAACCCAGGGAAAGGCATCCATCAAACAATACTACCTGAATCCCCAGACTGTGTGCAACTTAATACAAATTTGCAATTTTAAATTACAGTGGCTGTAATTTAACAAGTGACTGTGGTGATTTTTTTTTTCTGGCTTGGATATCCCTTTGGACTGGTTCAAATATCTTCCAGCCATTTAGAGATCAGGTTTGATCTACTTCAGTTTGACAGATGAACAGTAGACACCCCACAAGAACGCAACTCTCAAACATTGTCATAATCTCCATGGATGCAATTGTCAGTTCTAATTTAGATAGAGTTTAATTTATCTAGAATGCATTAATTGGTGTCTTTTATGCAATTTAAGTATTTACTACGTGCTAAATACTGGACCGAGGTCAGGCACAATCCCTGTCCCACAGAAGACCCACAGGCTCAGAGAGCAGGTCTGTATTTTATAGTTAAGGAAACTGAGGCACAGAGAGGTTGTGCCTTGCCCAACATCCCACAGCAGGCTCATAGTGGAGTCTGGATTATAACTCAGATCTCCTGACTTTCAGCCTCGTGCTCATTCCACTAGTCCTCACCGTCCCCGTGTATTAAAGATCCCAATGGACTACTCCGTTACATTCCCTCTGATACCTGCTTGGATTTATTTTTTCAAAACCACCATTTATTTGAAACTGAAGTTCCTCAAAGTTGGCTATCCTGAAGGCTAAATGCTTTTTTTGTTGTTGTTGATTCCTTTAGTATTTGAAATGGAAAGCCTTTCAGAGCTAATAGTGCTATGATCCTTTAGAAATCCTAGGTCATCTCCAGCTTTCTTATCCACTCTGAGGGCAGCAGGGGTGCACTCTGCTATCCTCCAGAGCTCCTGTGGGCACTGAAATAATGAACTTTCTTTCCACTTCAGTGAGCAAAGGTGACAGAGAGCTCACTTGGCTACTCTGCTCTCCTGCAGAGCCCTCTGGGGGCTGAATAATCCTTATAATTGGTTTGGAATTAGCTTAGCTGGATCTTTTTTCTTCTTTGGGGTTCTTTTGTTGAAGTTAGGATGCAATAGCTTGTTAACTGTTCTTGTTAACTGTCCCGTTGCGTTTTCTTCAGAAACCTCTGAGTATTTCCACGGATGGGTCAAACTCTTTCCTCTGAAAAAAGAGGGGGGAAAACAAAGAATGTAGATAGGGAGAGCACATGTAGACCGAGGTAACCGTTTCCAGGAAAGGACTACATCCCCTCCTACCTTACCTCACTGACTTATTTCTTTTGCTCCTACAGCACCAGATTATTCACTGTGCCAGTTCTTATCTGTCTCATAGCCAACCCCTTATCCGCATCCTCCCCATAGCCTGGAACCACCTTCCCCTCCATTGACACCAGGCCACCACTCTCCCCACCTTCAAAGCATCATTCAGTCCACATTTTCTCCAAGAGGGCTTTGCCATTTAAGCTCTCTTTACTCCAGCTCCCTCTCCCTTCTGTGTTTATGCACTAAGACCTGTGATCTTTGGGCATTTGCTGTTTGCCCCGCCCTCAACCCAATGACACTTATGTACACATCTATAAATTATATATTATGAATCATTTATTTTAATGTCTGTCTCCCCTGCTAGACTGTAAAGTCATTGTGAGGAGGGAATGTGTCTATGAGCTTTCTTGCATTGTACTCTCCCAAATGTTTAGTAGAGTGCTCTGTACACATATTAGTCAGATAATTGTACTCCCTGACTTCAAAGTCTTATTGAAAGCACATCTCCTCCAAGAAGGCTTTCCTGACTAATCTCTCTTCTCCCACTCCCTTCTGCATCACCTTGACCTGCTCTCTTCATTCATCCTCCCTCCCATCCCCAGAGCAGGTAGGTACATATCTGTAATTTATTTACATTAATGTCTGTCTCCCCCTCTAGACAGTGAGCTCGTTGTGGACAGGGTATATCTTGTTGTACTGTACTCTCCCAAGTGCTTGGTACTATGCTTTGCACACAATAAGCACTCAATAAATACGATTAAGCGCTCAATGAATACCCCAAGGATCACCAGTCACTTCAATCTCAATTAATGGTATTTATTGTTCACCTATTATGTGCAGAGCACTGTACATGGCTCAATGGAAGGAGCATGGGCTTGGGAGTCAGAGGTCATGGGTTCGAATCCTTGCTCTGCCACTTGTCAGCTGTGGGCAAGTCACTTAACTTCTCTGTGCCTCAGTTACCTCATCTGTAAAATGGGGATTAACTGTGAGCCCCACGGGGGACAACCTGATTACCCTGTACCTATCCCAGCGCTTAGAACAGTGCTCTGCACATAGTAAGCGCTTAACAAATACCAACATTATTATTATTATTACTAAGCACTTGGGACAGCACAATAGAATCAGTAGGAACATTGCCTGCCTTTAAGGAGTTTACAGTCTAGCTGGGTGGAGACTGACCCAAAATTGATTACAGGTCAGTGGAAGTCATACAATATGAAGAGGTGTCCTTAAGTGCTCTGGGGGTTTGTGGGTGGCCGCGTGCTTAGGTAGTACAGCAGTCTGGGCAGGTGCGGAGTAGCTGTTCCCAGAGATTATTTCACTGAAAACTTCCTTTCATCCGGTACCACTCCCAAGAGGAAAAACTTCTCCTAAAAAGGCGCATCCCTCACCCAGCTCCTGGATTCATCTTCCAACAGTCCAGAAAAGTGCTGTGATAGTTACTCCGTATCTGGCTAGCCACATGTGGCCCTAATCTTACTGAGTTATGGCTGTACATGTGGCCACCTCCAGAGCCCAGATTGGAAAGAAAATCAATCAATGGTATTTAAGGTGTGCTTATTGTATGCAGGACACCTTACTTGGTGTTTGGAAGAGTACAAAACAATGGCATGGAAGCACTTGAAGATAGCACAAAAGTGAGAAAGATAAGGAAAAAAAAAAACTTAAGATAAAAGCCCATCCACTCTCTGCATGTTGCCAACCAGTAAACCTAGGGAGAGGAGCCCTGATTCTTCAGAAGACCCTTCCCTCTAGGTCAGTGGAAGAATATATAAAAGACAAATGCCTTTGACCACTCACTGCCCTCCCATTGGTTCCATCTGGCTTTTTTACTGCCGCTGAATGAGGTCCTCATTACTAATGTACGAAGTATTGTATTGACCACTGTAGGGATTCTGTAACAGAGGAGCCAGATGTGGGCCATGAGAAAGTTAAAATTAGAAATGGATTGGGCAAAAACTTTATAGGCTCTTCTGCATGTTATCCAGCCTATATGGGATAGAGGCAGCACATTTACCCCAAAGTCCCCTCTGCCTCCCTCCTCCCCCACCCCCCACCAACACACCTTTCCTGGGATAAACCGGTGGGCGATCATGGAAGTTGGAGAAAACCAAGAAATACTAAAAGGGAAATAACTTATCCTGCATGCTGCTTTCCTGCTAACTGGTCTGGGTCACTGAACATTGATAATATTATAAATCTATAGCAACTGAATTAAGAAATGAAACATGACTCATACCTTGGAAGCAAATATATGAGTCTGGTAGTGCATTATTTCACCTGAGAAAGCAGGTCATCTTTGCCCAGATGGTTAACATCCCTATTTACCTTAAAAATGAAAAACAAACCCCTCATAATTCCACTAGTTCCAGGAGGAGATCTTAAAACAGCATGTAGGTGGGTCAATTTCAGTAAGCTTGTATTTTTTTCCCCTCCATTTTAGGACCTTAATTGGTTTGGACTCTTTCATTCATTTGAATGTGAATACTGAACTTGTAGAGTTCTAAGAAGAGATTCTACTGAATTTTTTTGCAGACAACCTTGGGTTTCTAAGGATCACATTCATTAGTTTCAGCCATGGCATGTCCAAAAAGGGCAAATTCTATTTAATTGCCTTGTTCTTCCCTTCTTCTGTTGCTGTAACTACAAATGTTTTCTTCGAAGATGCCTGGCAGTGGCTGAAATGATAATGGCATTCCAAGACCCTGAAACCCTAGGAAAATCTTGATTGCTGCCTTTCTTTGCTGGATCCTAAAATTAGGGTGTGGTTTTCTCCCAGTAATTCATGTCAAGGCTTCAAAGCACTCAGAACCCACCAGCCACAAAGGAAAAAAAGACATAGTTAACATGAACAAAAATCATTGCTAGAAGGTAGAGCATTCGAAGATCAACAATTTGCAGACTATAAATGCAATTTCTTGGATAAAATGAAGTTAACAGAACAGTTTTTGTAATGATAATCCCTCTCCAAAGGCCTAACTCAAACTCTAGCCCTGACCTTCAGGTAATGCCTGCTCTTGGTGTCACTCAAGGTTCACTAATCAACGCTGCCGGTTTTCGGCTGAGTTCCTTTTGTTCAGGCACTCCTCCCAAAACCTGGTGGCTGCAGGTCTGCAAACCACCCCGATTTCCCACCTTTTATCCAAAAAGCATATTGCACCAGCTATTGTTTCAGTGAGAAATAAGAGCTTAAGGGAAAGATTATTCCAAAGCAAAAGAAATAGCATACGGGTTCTGTCACATCTGATGAAATTCAAGAAGGTTGTGGAAAGCCAAAAAGAAAGCTGTTTTGAAGCAGTCCGCGTTGTCTGTCACTTTCTCAAACACTCTTGTAATTTAATCTCTTTGTGACTGTAGTTCACTGATTCTGGTAAACAATGAAGTGAACTTTCAGCGGATGCAAATTGCTTCCCTGTGCCATGCCTATGAACTGCTGATCAAGTATTGCTACACAATCTTGGGAATTAATTGAAGCAAGTGTTAAAAAGCATTTTTGCACTAATTCCCGGATGCCGTTATGGTAACTGGGTTCCTGTATTCTTCTGTCGTGTTCTATCTCACTCTAAAACATGGTATCCAGGCAGGAATGTCTGGATTCCAAGATGATGTTAGCAATGGAAAAACCCTACCAGAATGCGGGCGTGAACTGAAAGGACCTATTCTGCACTGTATGCTGATAAAGATAGCCTTTTGCTGGGCTGATGTGTTTGCCATTTGCAGTGCCTCTTAGTGTTGCCAAATCTGCTCCTTGGAATCTTGATGAATCTCCACTTCTGCCTCACTTTCCTAACAGTCTCCTTTCCTAATGCCTGAAAAATTTAGGGAAAATTTTTGAAAGGCTTTCCCAAATAGGGGTGAGTCACTGGAAGACATGGGAAGCTATGAAATGTATTTCTCTGGAGATCTTAAAAAAATATCTGGCACTCTCAAGCAGCGAAGACAAACTAAACGCTTAAAAGATACCCTGAAGGAGAGTTCTGATGAAATAGAGAAGCCACAAATGTGGGGGGAGACCACACTGCAGCAGAGTAGCCAGCATAAGGCAGGCAATCAGGAAGGGGGATTCTTTCTCAGAGGAAAGATGGAAAGATGGAAGAAATGAATAAGGGGGCTTGAAGGGTCCATTCCAATTTTAAGAGTCTTTATACTGCTTTGACTTCTAAATTATGCATATCTGGCGCACCCAGGATTTTGCAAGCATAAGCCAAATATTACCATATAAGCACCCACTTAATAGTGTTATAAGTACATAGATGAGCTAAACCTTGAGGCATCATTTCTGACATTCTGATCATGTTCATTTCTGCAATATTTGTAGGAATTCAAATTTGAGCATACAAGGTCAGAATGAAATTTGACAGTGACATTAATAATTCTATCGTATTTATGCTGAGGTGTGCCTCCAATGTGCTCGACGGAGCCTTTGCATATTTTCAAGCTGGTTTCATGATCCTTGACTTAGAATGTGAGGCCTCAGAAGTAGGGAATGGAGACAAATGGCCCTGTAGTAAAAGAAGAAAAAAGATGCTTTTGCAGTAGATGAAAGATCCTGTCTTCCTGTAATGAGTCATGAATGACTCATCAGCTCTCAGGGATATGGCCAATGATGTGATTGTTTCCTGTACTGTGAACATGTCTAAGTGTAGTCTCAGACATCTAGAAAGGTAACAAAGAATGAAATGAAAAAACATTTCTTTTTCTTAAATGGCACCACCTTGAAGTGTCATCTCCTTAACGAAGGGTAAAGAGGTAATCTAAGCCCCTCTCTTTGCCCTCTCCCCCCCCTCTCTTTCATCCAGTTTTATCCTATCTCATTTAAAAACTTAATTTTGAGGAAGAATATAGAGGGACCGCTTGGAATTCACTTTCGGGCTAGTAACAGACACCAAAAGATATATTCTTTCTACAACATAAGAAAAATGTTTTCTGTGTGACTGGCCATTAATATGTCATCAAGATAAATCAGAACTGTGGTACCTGGGAATCCTAATAAAAGAAATCTCTTGGGATAATGGAAAGCATGAAAATAATCACCAATAGACCTTAACTTTTGACTAGAACCTGGGGAAATTTGGAAAGTGTTAATTCATGGGGACACTTAAAGGCATTGCTAAAATTTATCTTTGTCATAAATTCTTGCTGACTGAATTTTTTAAAAAGTAATTTACAGTATCCATCATAAAACAGCTCATCAAATGGAAACGTTTAACATGAGACTGCAAACTCCCAAGGACTTTTGGTCAGTGAACAATAAGCCTAAACCTTTTTCCTGAGAAGCCAGGATGATCTCAAAGTCCTGGACCTCATGTACGCTCCATTCCTTGTGTCTTCCTTTTATGTGCCTTGAGTTCTTTCCCCAGTCTGATGCACTTGGTAAGGTTTGGGGCTCTAGAAATGAGTGTGATTTGCTTCATTCCATAGCAAAACCGGATGAATTTTCTTCCAATTTGAAGCTGCCCTTACAAAAGGAAGTCAGACGCTCCCACAAATGAAATGCTCTGGGATTAATAAAGCAAAACAGCCAGAGGCCATCGTCAATTCCCCCAACAGATGGCACTTTTATGTTGATGAAACTCGATGGGATCATTTTGTTGTGGCATGCCAACTGGGACCCCAGGCTGAATATTCCCCTGAAATGCTTCCTCCTTCAGAAAGGCAATTGGTCAGTAGTATCTTGTAAATCAAGACAAAAAAAAAAAATTGCCCCTTTAAGGCATCTTGGACAGAACTGTGAGCTCCCTACTGTTTGAGAAATCAAGTGCTCTTACTCTATTCATAATTCCATCCAGCACTTGTTTTAGAATGGTTGGAATTGATGACAGCTTTGATAAACCATTCTCCATAAAGAATTTGGAGGAATCACTAGTGTTTGGAATGTTCATCAATAAAACAATGGATGGTTCCATGTTGAGGCCAAGAATGTCTTGGGTGGAAGAGATCGCAGATTGATCAGATAATGGGCCCCATGCATTAGTAAAATGGGAAGTTACTCATTGCCTTTCCTCTAAACTAGGCTCCTGGGACACAATCAAACTGCCCACTTTAATGGATAACAGTAAAATGCCACCTAAATATAATTTTTATAGCCAATAATCACTCATTAAAAGTGAAATACTGTGGTTTTGTGTATGCTTAAATGGTTTCAAATGAAGATATATTTGCCATTGGGAAATGAACCTGCTGGTTAAAGTATTCAGATCATACATTCCCATTAATATGCCAAAAGATATCCTCACTCCACCCTGGAGGGCTTCTTGGTAGAATTATTATTATTATGGAATTTAACTGCTTACTATATGTCAAGCACTGTTATAAGTGTTGGGATAGATATAAATTAATCTGGTTGGACACATTCCCTGTCCTAGATGGGGCTCACAGTCAAGTAAGAGGGAGAACAGGTATTCCCCATTTTACAGTTGAGGAAACTGAGGCACAGAGAAAAAGTGACTCACCCAATGTCATACAGCAAGCAATTGGCAAAGCTGGTATTCGAACCCATGTCCTCTGACTCACTCAATGAATCAATCTATTGTATTTATTGAGCACTCATTGTGTGCAGGGCTCTATTCTAAGTGCTTGGGAGAGCACAGTACAACAGAGTTGGTAGCCACATTTCCTGCCCACAGAGAGCTTACAGTCTAAAGAGGGAAACAGATATAAACACACAAATTACAGATATAAACACAAGTAAACACAAGTGTAAACAGGTGTTGTGGGCTGAGTGAGGAGTGAATAAAGGGAGCAAATCCAGGTGCAAAGGTGAAGCAGAAGGGAGTGGGAGAGGAGGAAATGAGGGCTTAATCAGGGAAGGTCACTTGGAGGAGATGTGCCTTCAACAAAAAGACTTTAAATGTGGAGAGAGTAATTTGAGAATTTGAGGTCAGTGATGAAGTGATATTTGCTAAGTTCTTATTATGAGCCTGCTCTAAGTGCTAGGGTGAATACAAGCAAATCAAGTTAGACACAGTCCCTGTGCCAAATGGGGCTCATAGTCTTCCTCCCCATTTTACAGACCAGGGAACTGAGGCACGGAGAAGTAAAGCGGTTTACCCAAGGCCACACATCAGACAAGAGGCAGAGGCAATATAAGGACCCATGACCTTCCGACTCCCAGGCCCACAATCGAGACACAGTGAGCAGACTGTCCCTAGAGGAGAGAAGTGTGTGGGCTGGGCTGTAGTAGGAAAGCAGTGAGGTAAGGTAGGAGGGCACAAGATGATTAAATGCTTTGAAGATGATTCATTCAATTGCATTTATTGATCATTTACGGTGTTCAAAGCACTGTACTAAGTGCTGATGGTATGGAGTTTCCATTCGATGCAGATGTGGATGGGTAACCACTGGAGGTTCTTTGGAAGTGAAGAAACATGGACTGAATGTGTCTGTAGAAAAATGATCTGGGCAGCAGGGTGAAGTATGAACTGGAGTGGGGAAGAGATAGGAGGCAGGGAGACCAGCAAGGAGGCTGATGCAGTAATCGAGGTGGGATGAGGATAAGTGCTTGGATTAACACTTTAGCAGTTTGGATGGAGAGGAAAGGATGGATATTAGCGATGTCATGAGGGTTGAAGTGACAGATTGAATTTGTGCACTGAATGAGAGAGGGGAGTCAAGGATAATAGCGAAGTTACAGGCTTCTGAGGCAGGGAGGATGGTGATGCTGTTTAGGGTAACAGCGAAGTCAAAGGGAGGACAGAGTTTGGGTGGGAAGATGAGGAGTTCTGTTTTGGACATGGTAAGTTTGCGGTGTCGATGGGACATCCAAGTACAGATGTCTTGAAGACAGAAGGAGATGTGAGTTTGCAGAGAGGGAGAGATCAGGGCTGGAGATATAGATTTGGGAATCATACACACAGTGATGGTAGTTGAAGCCATGAGAACAAATTAGTTCTCCAAGGGAGTGGATGTAGATGGAGGATAGAAGGGGACCTAGAACTGAGTGTTGAGAGACTCCCACAGTTCGGGGGGGGTGGGTGGGGAGGTAGAGGAGGAGTGCCCTAAAGAGACTGAGAATGAGCAGCCAGAGAGATAGGAGAACCAGGAGAGAACCTTGTCAGCGAAGCCCAGGTCGGATGATGTTTCCAGGAGAAGGGGGTGGTTTTTTGTTGGCGTCAAAGGCACCTGTGACATCGAGGAGGATTAGGATGGAGTAGAGGCCATTGGATTTGGCAAGAAGGAGATCATTTGTGACCTTTGAGAGGGTGGTTTCTGTGAAGCGAAGGGGGCAGAAGCCAGATTGAAGGGGGCCAAGGAGAGGATTGGAGGAGAGGAACTTGGGCCAGCCCCTGCTGCCTCAAGAAGTCTGGAGAGGAACGGTAGAAGGGAGAATGGGGGATAATGGGGCCTTAGGATCAAAGGAGGGCTTTTTGAGGCTGGGGAGATAGCCCAGGGCCAATCAGTCATATTCAAAGAGCACATACCTTGTGCAGAGCACTGGACTAAGTGCTTGGGAGAACACAGTATAGCAGAGTTGGTGGATGTGTCCCTGCCCACATGGGGAGACATAACCTGAAATGGCAGAGAATAAGTAGGGTAGGGATGACCTAATCACTCAAGGGATGTGGACGGGGGAAATTAGGATGGAGTTCTATTTCCACCTCTCCAATTTTCTTGCCATGTCATCATGATCAAGTCAGTTAACCCCTCAGGGACCCAGTTTCTCCACCTGTAAAGAGGGAATTCAATAGCTGTTCTCCCTCCCCCTTAGACTGTGTATGGCCTAGGGAATGTGTTTGGTTTGTCTTATATCTACCCCAGTAAAGTAAGCACTTAACAAATACTATCACTATCATTATTGTTTGAATCACCCCCAAAACCATAAAACAGTCTCCTTAACAGGCTCCTCTTCTGCTTCCCTCCCCCTAACTGTGGGGGTCCCTCAAGGTTCAGTTCTGGGTCTCCTATTCTCCATCTACACCTACTCCCATGGAGAACTCATTTGCTCCCATGGTTTCAACTACCACCTCTATGCGGATAATACCCAAATCTACATCTCCAGCCCTGATCTCTCACCCCCCTCTCCAGTCTCACATCTTCTGCCTTCAAGTCATCTCCACTCAGATGTCCTCCCATCACCTCAAACTTAACATGCCCAAAACAGAGCTCCTTATCTTCCCACCCAAACTTTGTCCTCCCACTGACTTTCCCATCTCGGTAGACTGCACCATCATCCTTCCTGTCTCACAGGCCTGTAACTTTGGCGTTATCCTTGACTTCTCTCTCATTCAACCCACGTATTCAATCCGTCACCAAATCCCGTTGGTCTCACCTTCATAACATTGGTAAAATCTGCCCTTTCCTCTCCATCCGAACAGTTACTGCATAAATATGATTACTCATCCTATCCCGCCGGGATTACTGCATCAGCCTCCTTGCTGACCACCCAGCCTCCTGTCTCTCTCCACTCCAGGCCATACCTCAATCTACTGCCTGGTCATTTTTCTACACAAAATGTTCGGGACGTGTCACTGAGCTTCTCGAAAAATTCCAGTTGTTGTCCATCCACTTCCCCTCACCACTGGCTTTAAAGCATTCCATCATCTTGCCCCTTTTCAGACTGTGAGCCCATTGTTGGGCAGGGATTGTGCCTGTTGCCGAACTGTACATTCCAAATGCTTAGTGTAGTGCTCTGCACACAGTAAGCACTCAAATATGACTGACTGAATATATCTGTCACTTTAATTATTTGTACTGATGTCTGTCTCCCTCACCCTGTAGACTGTGTGCTCATAGTGGGCAGGCAATGTCACTGCTAATAGTTGTATTGGACTTTTCCAAGCGCTTAGAACAAGCTCTGCGCACCATAAGCAGTTTATACTTACGATTGGATGGGTTCCAATCCCGGCTATGCCGCTTGTCTGTTGTGTGACCTTAGGCAAGTCACTTCCCTTCTCTGTGCCTCAGTTACCTCATCTGTCAAATAGGGATTAAGACTGAGCCCCATGTGGACATCAAACGGATTAGAGAAGCAGCGTGGCTCAGTGGAAAGAGCACGGGCTTTGGAGTCAGAGATCATGGGTTCGAATCCCAGCTCGGCCACTTGTCAGCTGTGTGACTTTGGGCAAGTCACTTAACTTCTCGGTGCCTCAGTTACCTCATCTGTAAAATGAGGGTTAAGACTGTGAGCCCCACGTGGGACACCTGATTCCCCTGTGTCTACCCCAGCGCTTAGAACAGTGCTCGGCACATAGTAAGCGCTTAACAAATACCAACATTATTATTATTATTATGTGGAACAGGGACTGTGTCCAACCCAATTTGCTTGTATAGATTCCAGAGCTTAATAAAGTACCTGGCACATAGTAAGTGCTTAAGAAATACTATTATTATTATTATTATTTGGTATCCATCATGCATTGTAGAAGTTCAGTTGCTCAAATAGCACTCGCGTACTTACTGTGGACAGAGAACTGTATTAAGCACTACAATAAAAATTAGAACATATAATCCCTGACCTCGAGGATTTTACAACCTACTAAAGGAGACAAACACTGTAAATTAAATTATTTATCTAAATAAGTTAAATAGCTTGCATCTCGTAACTGCACACCTCTGCTCTAAGGACCAAAATGCATCGTAGTTTGACACAAAATTTCCATTAACAGTAATGGGTTTTATAGGTCAGGCGATCTGTCTGGGGCAGTATTAAAATTCCCTTATAAGAGTCTTTCTCTTGAGTGTTGAGTAGTGCTGCAAGAAACAGAAAGTTAGATGGGCACTAAATCAAAAAGCATATGCTTGGTATGCTCCTTCTGTACCATGAATTTATGCTGACTACAACAAGGTCTAGGAATTAACCCAAAAGTCAGGGCCTGCCGATCGTCAAAACATAGTGACGTTTCAAAACTGACAGCTGACATTTGCAGCGTATGATTCAGCTCCTACGCCCAAGAGTTCCCTATAAATATTCCTGCTGGTTGCCAGCTCTAATCCAAGAGACTTCCAATTGGGTAAACTCGGTCATTCAAACCCAGTTACAAGCACATAACCCCTTAGCAGAGTCCCCACCCTCCCTCCAGATTGCCAATGTCCGCTTGACCATTTGACAACATTCCTGGGTTGTGTTTTCTAATCTCTTCCCTGCCTTCATCCTCTCTCCCAGCCCACAACACTCTGGACGTATCTGTAATGTGTTTGGTGCCTGTAACCCTTTCTAAACTATAAACTCGTTGTGGGCAGGAAATGTCTGTTATATTGTACTCTCCTAAGAGCTTAGTAAAGTGCTCTGCACACTGTAAGCGCTCTATAAATACAACTTACTGCAAACATGTTTCTTGGTAGAATCTTCTCCTCCACCAAGCTCATCGACTGGCGGTTCTCTGGGAGGTGGGATAAATGAACATTTTTCAGGGCGCCTTCGGTTGAAGCTCTCCGCTCAGTGCAGCGACCTCTGCTTTATTTCCCACAAGGCCCACTTTTCACAACGGTCCATCCTGCGGAGGCCAGAGGAAGGTCTTAATTTCCTCTCAGGCCTCCTTCTCTGATGCCAGAACCACCAATGTCCTACTCCCATTTTGCTCTGGGCTGGCAGCATCCCCCAGCTTTGGCCGCTCCAGGAGATGGGAATGGGAAAAAGGTAGTTTAAAAAATATGAAAAACGTTTTAAGACCTACAGAACGCTGGAACATTTTCAGATGAACCATCATGTGGAGGGCAGAGGAAGTGTGTGTGTGGAGCACGGGAGGATGGCAGGGCTGGTAGAGGGTGAATTTGACCTGCAGAGAAAGGATCAGAAAAGCGGTGGGGGGCACTTGGGAGCCTGCAGGGATTGGGGGTGGAGAATGGGGAGTCCAGCAAGGCCGAGGCTAAGTAGGGTGGGAGCAGGGAGAGGGGGGTATGAGGGAAGAAGGCAGATTCTCAGATCTGGGTGCAGAAAGAAGTATCCAGGAACAACCAATGCTAAGCCCACGGTGAGAGCCAACAAGCCAAGGCAACTTTATGGACATGGAGGGGATTGTTTTACTGGGCCTTAACTTGTTTTTGCCAGTATGTGATGGAGAAATTGCAGAATTTTTTTATGTGAAAGGAAAAGAGCACCAGCCTGGAAATAGTTTAGGGATCTGGGCTCTAATTTGGAATCCACCACTTGTCTTTCTGCATGACCTCAGGCAAGTCACTTACCTTCTCTCTGCCACAGTTTCCTCATCTGCAAAATGGTGATTAAATACCTGTTGTCCCCCTCCATTAGGCTGTGAGCCCCACGAAGGACATGGACTATGTCCAATCTCATTATCGTGTTTCTATCCCAGCACTTAGTATTAGATGCTTCCCATTCCAAACTACGGCCTGTCAAGTTGGGAGAGAGGCATGAGGAGGGTGGGGAAAGAGGAAGATGTGGAGTAGAGGTAGAGTAGGAGGTTGACACGGGGATTAATTCTGAAGTCCTGGAAATCTTAATTCATTTTGGTAAGACTTTCCCATCCCCTTCCTCCCTTGTTTTCCTAGCTCTCCCTTCCCTTTCCTTCTTTCTTTCCATCCCTTCTAACCTCGTTATTTTCTAAAGTGAATGACAGGATTATGCAGGACCAGTAATCAGTGTGGTATTCGTTAAGAACTTACTATGTGTCAAACACTCTACTAAGTGCTGTAGAAGACCCAAAGTAATCAGATAGGACACAGAACCCCATCCTGCATGGGGCTCACAGAGGGAAAACAGGCATTTTCTTCATATTTACAGATGAGGAAACTGAGGCCCAGTGAAGTGATTTGCCCAAGATCGCACAACAGGCAAGTGATGGAGCCAGGATAATAATAATAATAATGTTGGTATTTGTTAAACGCTTACTATGTGCAGAGCAATGTTCTAAGCGCTGGGGTAGGTATAGGGTAATCAGGTTGTCCCATATGAGGCTCACAGTTAATCCCCATTTTACAGATGAGGTAACCGAGGTACCGAGAAGTGAAGCGACTTGCCCACAGTCACACAGCTGACAAGTGGCAGAGCTGGAATTCGAACCCATGACCTCTGACTCCCAAGCCCGGGCTCTTCCCACTGAGCCAAGCTGCTTCTCTAATCTGATTCAGGATCAGCATCCAGGTTTACCTGACTCCCAGGCTTGTGCTCTTTCCACTAGACCACGCTGCTTCTCATTGGACCTTGGCCAAGAAAAATGACAGTTTCAATTGCATGGTAGACATATACCTTGAGTGTGCAATAGTTGTAAGAAGAAGAGCAGCAAGACCTAGTGGGTAGAGCACAGGCCTAGAAGTCAGAGATTCTAATCCTGACTCTTTCACTTGTCCGCAGCGTGACTTTGGGCAAGTCACTTCACCTCTCTAAGGCTCAGGTACCTCAACTGTAAAATGGGGTTTAAGGCTGTAAACCCCACATGGGACAGAGAATGTGTCCAACCTGTTTAGCTTGTATCTACCCCAGTGTTTAGTACAATGTCTGGCACGTAGGAAGCTCTTACCAAATACCATTTTAAAAAAAAATCAACTACTCAGTTTTCTCTGCCCAACGTGTTGGCCTTCACATCTATTTTCATGTAGTTGGATGACGGCATCTTTCTAAATGAGTTCGGTTATCACACCAACTGAGCTTTCATTCCTGACATCTGTCAGATCCACCCTAAGGTTTTGCAGGCAAAAAATAAAACAAAAACAAAAAAAAATTTGGCCGCCTGCTCACCCACTTGGATGTCACAAAATACTTCAAATCAGGCCTCTGCCAAGGTCAGCATTCAGCAACTAACACCGAGAGAAGAGCACGGAATTATGCCAGCAACATCCCAGGAATAGGTCTCTGGAACTTAGTGTGACGTAAAAAGAATGTGACGACATAATGCGATTAACTAAATGAAATAATTTACATTGCTGTGTTGTTGTCTGGTTGGTACAAATGATCCATTTTAAAATGTAATGAAAAGGATCCTTTTAGAAGAGGGATTTTTCTGGGGAGGATGGAGTAACTGTCAAAAGAGGCTGTAGATGAGTTCCTGAGTTGGTTCTTCCAAGAAAAAAAAAAATTCCCAGAGAAGGTAGATAAGTATAGTATGTTCTAGTGTGTTAGCTGCTAGTACAGTTGAGTGTCTTTTTAAATAGATTGCACAACTAGCTATCGGGTAATGACATAATCTTATTATGGCCTCTATATAGAGGAAAAGAAAAGTGAAAATGAATAAAACACCCAGAATCTTGACAGGAAGACCTGAACTTAGATGAAGGAAATTAACCCCAAGGAAATGAGAGGCAAGGAGGGAATACTGACCATTAGATCTGAGTTGGAAGATTTTTATTCATCTATCTTCGGTGCCAAAAAATTACAACCTTTCCAAGACGAGGCATCTGTCAGACACCGGGAATGACAGCTGACCTTTTCTGGGAAGGTCAAAAGTGAAGTGTACAGTGGACTTACATGGGTGTTTAGTGATTATGAAAAAATGTTGGGAAATGCATCCTGAGAGATTTTGATTCTTCGGCTGGGTGGTTGTTTTCGGGCTTTCTTAACCCTGGAGGGCAGTTTTATAGCAGTTGCCCACCTGGAAAGAGGATTGTTCTGATAGTTCATTCACGTGGAATAATAATAATAATTGTGGTATTTAAGTACTTACTGTTTTCTGAGCACTATACTAAGCGCTGGGGTGGATACAAGCAAATGGGATTGGACACAGTCCCTGTCCCACGTGGGGCTCACGCTCTCAATCCCCATTTTACAGATGAGGTAACTGAGGCCCACAGAAGTAAAGGGACTTGCCCAGGTTCACACAGCAGACAAGTGGGGGAGTCGGAATTAGAAACCACGCCCGTCCTCTTTCCTCTAGGCCATGCTGCTTCTCTGTAAGATGGGGATAGTGGTATCTTCCTATTTCTACCTCACAAGAATGTTAGGGGAATAAATTAGGGTAACATTTAATAGTAATCGTGATTTCTGTACAGTGCTTACTCGGTGCCAAGCGCCGAAATAGATACAAGGTAATTGGGTCAAACCCAGTCCCTGTGCCACATAGGACTCACAGTCCAAGTAGGAGGGAGATCAAGTGTTGAATCCCCATTTTCCAGATGAGGAAACTGAGGCACAGAGAAATTGAGACTTGCCCAAAGAAACATAGCAGGCATGCAGAAGAACCAGGATCATCAGGCTTAGAAAAAATATAGTCTAGTAGGGAAAATCACAGACCTGGGAGTCAGAAGACCTGGGTTCTTATCAGAGTTCCTTCACTTTTCTGTTCGAGTCACTTAACTTCTCCGTGCCTCAGTTTCTCTTCTGTAAAATGGGAATTAAATGCCCATTCACCCTCTTACTTAGACTGTGAACCTTAGTTAGACTGTCAGATCTGATTAACTTGTATCTATCCCAGTTCTTGGCACATAAGAAGCATTTACCAAAAACCACAATTATTAACCCAAGCCCCCTGACACTCGGGCTTGTACGCCTTTCTCTAGGGCACGTCGCTTCTCTAAGCAGCTGGGAAAATGAAGCAAAATGCAAATTCAAGATAAAATTCATTTAGCCTCAAGAAGCTTGGAAATGAAGCGCTCCTACAAGAAGGTCCTAAACTGAGTATCCAGAAAAAATGCAGAACGCTCATTTGAGCTAATTTTCTGGGTGGGAAAAGGAGCAAAGAGAAGGCAAAGGGAAAAAAAAAACACACAAAACATTTTCACTCATGCCTCAATAATAATAATGGTATTTAAGTGTTTACTATGTTCCAAGAGCTGTACTAAACATTGGTGTAGATACAAGATAATCAGTTGAGACACAATCCCTGTCTCATATGGGGCTTACAGTCTGTAATCTAAGTTCACCAAAATACCCAGCTTTGAGTGCACGAAATATAATAATGCTCTTCCTACTAGTTGAGAAACAGAATTATTAAATATTCTTCCTAACTGCTGCAGTCTTTATGCTGTGTTTTAATAATGGGAAATCAATGAATTACAACAAGTCCATCACCTACCCCTCCCCACCTTCTCCCCCCAACTCCAAAAAGGAAAGGCCCTTCAATTATGATCTATAATTTTCATCTTTTAAAAATCAGCCCAATGACTGAAAATAGGAGAACAGGACAGATGGAAAGGCCAGAACCAAGGGAAAGAAAATATCTCTCTGCTTCCTGCTGGTGATCCTTGTAGAGAGCATTGCCAAAATTGCCAGCTTTCTTTTTTTCGCCGTCTGTTCTAACTGCCTACACAAGGCCCAAGATGAAAAGAAACAAAGTGAGTTTAGGTTGACCCAAGTTAACTATCAAAGTCTGCAAGAAAGCAAAGGTGGTAAAGGGGAAAATGAGGGAAGCCTGCATGCCTGCTGCATGCCTGAGGGTGAGGAAGGGGAAAAGAGGGGTTTGATTACCTCTTCCTGCCCAACTGGGTTTTCCCAGGAAGCCCCCTCACCTCACCCCATTCTACCCGCGGCTACGCCTATGGTGGGAGTCGGGGAAGGGGTTGGGGAGCGTTGTGTAGCAAAGACGAGAATTACAGACCACTTGCAGGTGATGTGGGCAGAGGCCAGCAGTTAGTGTTGCTCTCTCTAGGCTGTAAACTCATTGTGGGCAGGGAATTTGTTTATTGTTAGATTGTACTCTCCCAAGTACATCCCCTTGATTCTATTTATCATGATTAAGTTGTCTTGTTTTTGTCGGTCTGTCTCCCCCAGTTAGACTGTGAGCCCGTCAGTGGGCAGGGATGGTCTCTATCTGTTGCCGAATTGTACATTCCAAGCGCTTAGTACAGTGCCCTGCATATAGTAAACGCTCAGTAAATACTATTGAATGAATGAATGCTTAGTACAATTCTCTGCACACAGCGTTAAATACGATTGAATGAGTGAATGTTACCATGCGCATCTAAGGGGTACGGGGCTGCCCCTTCCCCTCCCCAACCCCGACACCCACCTAGGCCGTAGGATCTTTTGAGCAGGGATCATATCTACCTACTCTGTTGCACAGTATTCCCCTACTCCCTCTTTCTTCTGCATTGTCTGTGTACTTGACTCTGTGCCCTTTGGATGTTTGATATTCACTTCACCCTCAGTCCCACAGGCACTCATGTACATATCTGTGACTTATTTATCTTAACATCTGCCTCCCCCTACAGATTGTAAGCTCACTGTGGGCAGGGAAAGTGTCTACCAACTCTGTTGCACTGTAGTCTCCCAAGGCCTCCGTACAGTGCTCAGCGCACCGTAAGTGCTCAGTAAATACCTTTGACTGATTACTTTCCCAAGTGCTTTTAAAGTGCCCTGCACAAAATAAGGGGTCAGTAAATACCACTGATTGATGCCTGTAACGGGGTCAGAAGAATCACCAGCCTTTTGTGTGTCCTTGGCCCTTCCTTTCTTTTTCTAGTGGAAAAAGAACAAGAGTGAGAAGCCTGGGTTCTAATCCTGGCTCCAACACTTTCCTTCTGAGTAAACTTGGGTAATAATAATAGTAATTGTGGTATTGGTTAATTAGTTAATACATGCCAAAATAATCAGCCTAGTCACAGTCTCTGTCCCACGGGGGGCTCACAGCCTAAAAGGGAGGGACAATAGATATTTCATCTGCAATTTGTAGATGAGGAAACTGACACAGAAGTAATTGTCCAAGGTCACACAGGCAAATAGCAGATCGAAGACTAGAACCCAGCATGTCTGACTACGAGACCCTTATGGTTTTCACTAAACCACGTTATTCTATTTTCTGGGATCTAATCCCAGCTTGGCCACCTGCCTGCTCTGTGACCTGGGGAAAGTCATTTTAGTTATCTGTGCCTCCAGTTTCCTCATCTGTAAAATGGGGATTAAATACCTGTTCATCCTCCTACTTAAGGCTGTATCTGTGCTCGTCCGCTCATTTGTATATATTTTTATTACCCTATTTATTTTGTTAATGAGATGTACATCCCCTTGATTCTATTTATTGCTATTGTTTTTCTCTGTCTCCCCTGATTAGACTGTAAGCCCGTCAATGGGCAGGGATTGCCTCTATCTGTTGCCGAATTGTACTTTCCAAGCCCTTAGTATAGTGCTCTGCACATAGTAAGCACTCAATAAATACTATTCAATGAATGAATGATTAATTTGTATCTGCTCCAGTGTTTAGTACAGTGCTTGACACTTAACAAATGTCGTTATTATTATCATCATTATCTGGCTTTCCACATAAAGTAGAGCAAAAAGTGGAAAGAGAGATACAGTTCTCTCTCCTCTTAATAATTTGCAAGGAAAGTTGCAAAAAGTTTTGATTCAAACTCCATTTCCTTAACTTTTAATTTTCCTTCTTTCCATCACCTATTTTCACTGTGACCATCTTGCAGTTTCAAACAATTACCGCACAGGCCCTTGAAATGAACATCAGCCCATCTGCCTTTGGCCAGTGGTTTGAGCTGAGGCAGCAGGAATTCAAGTCCTCCATTTTAATCATCTCGCTTCCAGTTTCCTGCCAGCCGCATCCCGCAACAGCTCTGAGGAGCAATTATTTCTCTTTGTGTATTAAGACCTAATAACTTGCCTTTAGAATAATTTTGATTAAGGATGAAAGAATTGTGTTTTAAAAATTGTCAGTTCATAACATTCTTGCAGAAATGAATCTTTTGAAGTTAAAACTTCCATTAAAAATTATATCCCTGGAAGACTTAGAAGACACGAGGCAGGTTTGATTGACGGTCATTATTATTATTATTATTGTTATTTCAATTCCAACCCCATCTCTGCCGCTCACTGACTCTCTCTGGAAGAGTCATAGTCTCTATTCCCTCACCCATAAAATAAGGAAAACAACCCTTAGAACAGAAGGCAAGTGTGGGAATATATACTCGAACCTGATTTACAACTTCCCTTGGGGGTGGGGCACCCGGGGGGGGAGGAGGGGAGGAGGGAGGGTGTGTGTGTGAGTGTGAAGGATCTAATGAAATCTGGATTTTGTTGAGCCCCAAGAATTACATATTCACTGGCACCCTTACCTTGTGAGCTTTAGTCTGCCCTGCCCAAGCTCTATGGCCATGAACTATGCTTGGGGTGGTCAAGACAGAAGGACTCTCTCTCTTTCTCTCTCACTCTCTCTCTCTCTCACACACACACACACACACACACACACACACACACACACACACACACATTCCTTCTGTCTTGACCACCCCAAGCATAGTTCATGGCCATAGAGCTTGGGCAGGGCAGACTAAAGCTCACAAGGTAAGGGTGCCAGTGAATATGTAGTTCTTGGGGCTCAACAAAATCCAGATTTCATTAGATTCTTCTCTCTCTCTCTCACACACACACTCACACACACTCTCCCCTTTCCCCCATATACCAATCCATTTTTGCCATCAAAACCAACTGAAACCTTCTCACTGTGCCTCGTTCTCACCTGGCCCACGTCCTACCTCTGGCCTGGAACGCCCTCCCTCCTCAAATCTGTCAAACTAGCACACTTCTGTCCTTCAAAGCCCTATTCTAAGCTCACCTCCTCCAGAAAGTCTTCCTGGACTAAGCCCTTCTTTTCCTCTGCTCCCTCTCCCCTCCCATCACCCCCACTTGCTCCTTCTGCTCTACCCCCCTCTCTGCCCCACAGCACTTGTGTGTATATTTTTATGTATTTATAATTCTATTTTTCATAATGATATATACGTATAATTCTTTTTATATTGATGCTCCTGATGCCTGTTTACTTCATGATGTCTTTCTCCCCCCTTCTAAACTGTGAGCCCATTGTGGGAAGGGATTGTCTCCCTCTGTTGCTGAGTTGTACTTTCCAAGCCCCTTAGTACAATGCTCGGCACACGTTAAGCGCTCAATAAACATGATTGAATGAATGAATGAACTGAAAGTCATTGAGTGTGAGTCCCACATGAGACAGGGATTTGGGTCCATTCTGATAAGCTTTTATCTACCCCATCGTTTGGTAAAGTGCTTGGCACATAATAAGCACTGGACAAATACCACGATTAAGATGGTACCTGCTACATGACCCTGGGAGTCTAACCACCCTACCAGTCAGCTAAATATTTGAAGTTTACAAAATGTAAACCAAGGAAAATCTAAATCAATCAGAAGTGACTGCAAACTGCTTTAGTACAAATACGTGTTCTAAAAGGTCACAGCTGGTGTAATTATCCTTTCTAGACTTAGCATGCAGTCAGCTGTGTGCTACAGACTGCCAAGAATGGGAATAAGCTCAGAATTCTTAAATAAGTGTCACCTTGTTTTCCAAAAATTGTTGGTTAAACCAGGCAAGGGGAGGAAGCAAACATCACCTCCTAATGACTCCTCAAGATAACATATAGGAAACCATTTTTGTGAGGCAAATGGCTGAAAGGTTTTCTCAAGAAAGACACCCCATATTGGAGGGATCAGACATTCTTTTCTACTCTGTGTTTTTTTTTAAGGGTATTTGTTAAGCATTTACTATGTGCTGGGCACTATTCTAAGCCCTGGGTAGATCCAAGCCAAGGGGGTTGGAAATGTTCCATTTCTCACATCAGGTTCACAGTCTCAATCCCTATTTTACAGATGAGGTAACAGGAAGAGAGAAGCCAAGTGACTTGTCTAAGGTCACACAGCAGACAAGTGGCAGAGCCAGGATTAGAACTCAGTTTCTTCTGACTCCCAGGCCCTTGCTCTATCCACTAAGCCACACTGCGTCTCTAAAATAAAGGAAATGCCAACTTTTGCAGCGCAGAGGGGAGGTTTCGCCAAATCAGAGGTCTAACATCTGGAGCTATGAGGTTAGGCAGGGAAGCAGCATGGCCTAGTGGAAAGAGCATGGACTTGGGGAGTCAAAGGACTCTTATCTGTTATGTAACATTAGGCAAGTCACTTCTCTGTGCCTGTTACCTGATCTGTAAAATGGGGATTAAAACTCTGAGCCCCATGTGGGACGTGGACTGTTTCCAACCTGATTTTCTATATAATCCGGTCCTTAGTACAGTGTTTGGCACAAAGTAAGTCCTTAATACATACCATTTGGAAAATAAAAAAGGAGGGGGGGAGAGCAAACACAAATGATCACCTGAGATGTACCTCAGAAAAAAACACCCAATGGCAAAACGGTTGATAACTTTGAAATAAGGAAGATAAACTGTAATAGGAAGGAAGCTTGGAAACTGAATCTATTGAAAAGAAAAAGCAGGAGGGTAAAAGTGATAAGGGGTAACAAATTTAATGATAATTAATTCCAAATCTAGGGAATTGGACTCTTCTGGCCAGATTAAAAGACTTGAGGGGATGTAATCTGAAATGTCAGAGATGTTAACTACCAAAAGGGATGGTAAGTGAATAATTTGCTTGATAGATAGCTAAAGCTACTAGATAGAAGAATTAAATGGCTATTACAGGGATGTGTTACTGACCTCCAACTTCTGGAAGGAGTAGATAATTAGATAAGTAAAGCTTGTGATGGTAATAAGGACGCAATTGCAATTGAATTCAATCTACTAAGTGATCCCTTGAAGTAGATGTAACTCCAACATTCTGATCACCAACAGTAAAAGAATAGATCACCCCATCCCACTTAGATTTCTCTAATTATTGCTCTGCGTTTAGAGCACAGGCCTGGTAAAAGGATGATCTGGGTTCTAATCCCCACTCTACCATTTGCCTGCTGTGTGGCCTTGAGCAAGTCGACTTCTCTGGGCCTCAGTTTCCTCATATCTGCAATGAGTTTTAAATACCCGTTCTTTTTTCTTTCCTTGAGACTGTGCACCCTGTGGGAGAGACTCAGACCTTATTACCGTGTATCTACCCCAGCGCTTAGCACAGAGCAAGTGCTTAATAAATACCATTATTTTAAATTTTACTTTATGAACCAAGCAGTTGTTTTGAAAAGGATATACTTAAGGTATGTCATCTCATTTAAAACGGTTAAACTATTGGACATGAAAGATATTTAGTGTGTCATGCAGTACTTTTTGAAATTACTGCATATCATGGCCATACCAACGTAATTACCATAAACACTGTCTGACAGGAAGGGCATAAATAGCTAAGGATGTTCAAGGAAGAAAAAACGCAGTTCCGACTGACAAGCAGAATATCCACAGAAGTGAAATGCACTGAATCTGCTTGTTTACGCCGTGTCAGTGTGGGAGTTAAAGACTGAAGATGAGGCGGCAGATATGTGTTTATTAAGAAATGTCAATTGGTCAGGGAATGTTCTCCCAAGGTGTCTAGAATGTTGAGGTTTTCTTCTGAATTTTCAACATCAATTTTTAATCTCTTAGGAGAAATCAAAGTTTGGAAGTTTTACTACTCTACTGATTCAAATTATTATCCTAATGACAAATCTTTCAAGGGAATTACGTTTCGTGTACAAAATGATGGTAGTGGGTAATTTCAAAAAGAATCTTTAATTGATGAGATGAGGCTTCAGGTTTTCCTGACAGGAATTCCCTCATAGGCCCTGAACAGTCTGGTTCTCCCCAGCCGAGTCCAGGAGGCCCTAAGCACAGAAGGGAGTAATTGGCCCTCTTTCCCTCCTGTGGCATTCCCCAAGGTAGATGGCTCCCTGAGATTCACTCAAGAACCCAAATCCTCTAGCAAAACTTTCCGTGGTAATTCACTAAAGGAGAACTGTGAACTCTAGAGGAGGCAGGCAGGGTCGAAGAGATCTTATTCATCCCGACTCTGCCCTTTGTCAGCTGTGTGACTGTGGGCAAGTCTCTTCACTTCTCTGTGCCTCAGTTCCCTCATCTGTAAAATGGGGATGAAGACTGTGAGCCTCACGTGGGACATCCTGATTCCCCTGTATCTACCCCAGCGCTTAGAACAGTGCTCTGCATGTAATAAGCGCTTAACAAATACCAACATTATTATTCAATCGTATTTATTGAGCACGGACTGTGTGCGGAGCACTGAATAAGTGCTTGGAATGTACAATTCAGCAACAGATAGAGAGAATCCCTGCTCAACAACGGGCTCACAGTCTGAAATATCTACCCCAGTAGTTATCTAGCCCAGGTCTTGGCACCTAGTAAGCGCTTAAAGAGTACCATAATTACAGAAGAACTAGGGCATAGAGCCTGAGACTGGTAGTCATGGGACCTGTGTTCTGAACACTGCTCTCCAAGGGGCCTGTTGTGTGAACTTGGATTGTCACTTCTCTGATCCTCAGTTTCTTCATCTGTAAATTAAGGATTAAATTACCTGCTCTCCCTCCTGCTTAGTTTATGAATCCCAGGTGGGATGGGAACTGCATCTAACCTAATTAATTAATTAATGTTGGTATTTGTTAAGCGCTTACTATGTGCAGAGCACTGTTCTAAGTGCTGGGCTAGATACAGGGTAATCAGGTTGTCCCTTGTAAGGCTCACAGTCTTAATCCCCATTTTACAGATGAGGCAATTTGGGCACAGAAGTTAAGTGACTTGCCCACGGTCACACAGCTGACAAGTGGCAGAGCTGGGATTCAAACCCATGACCTCTGACTCCCAAGCCCGGGCTCTTTCCACTGAGCCACACTGATTATCTTGTATCTACCTGGGTGCTTGGTGTCTAGTAAGTGCTTCAGTGTAATTGAATGTCCCCCGTTCTCGCCTATCCCGCCGACGACTCCTGGGCCACGTCCTCCTGTGGTCCTGGAATGTCCTCCCTCCTCACTTCCACCAAACTAGTTCTCTTCCCCTTTTCAAAACCCTACTTAAATCTCACCTCCTCCAAGAGGTCTTCCCAGACTGAGCTCCCCTTTTCCCTCTGCTCCCTCTACCCTCCCCCTTCACCTCTCCGCAGCTAACCCCTCTTCTCCCCCCTGTCCCTCTGCTCCTCCCCCTCTCCCATCCCATCAGCACTGCACTCGTCCTCTCAACTGTATATATCTTCATTAACCTATTTATTTTGTTAATGAGATGTACTTCACCCTGACTCTATTTATTTGCTATTGTTTTAATGAGATGTTCTTCCCCTTGATTCTATTTATTGCCATTGTTCTTGTCTGTCTGTCTCCCCCAATTAGACTGTAAGCCCGTCAAAGGGCAGGGACTGTCTATCTGTTACCGATTTGTACATTCTAAGCGCTTAGTACAGTGCTCTGCACATATTAAGTGCTCAATAAATACTATTGAATTAATTATTGTTTTTACGAGATGTTCTTCCCCTTGACTCTATTTATTGCCGTTGTTCTTGTCTGTCTGTCTCCCCCGATTAGACTGTAAGCCCGTCAGAGGGCAGGGACTCTCTATCCGTTGCCGATTTGTACATTCCAAATGCTTAGTACAGTGCTCTGCACATAGTAAGCTCTCAATAAATACTATTGAATGAATGTAATTATTAATATCTAATAGATTCCATGAGTAAGGACCTCCTGTGAAAATCCATGGTTTTTATTGAGTGGATAGCACTATATGTACTAAGAACATGGGAAAGAGCAATATTAGACTGTAAGCCTGTCATTGGGCAAGGATTGTCTCTATCTGTTGACGAATTGTATATTCCGAGTGCTTAGTACAGTGCTCTGCACATAGTAAGCGCTCAATAAATACTATTGAATGAAGGAATAATCGAGTAGGTATACGTGATGTCTCGTCACAAGGAGTTTATGGGCTAGGGGCCAGACAGACACTAAAATAAATTGCAAAAGGATTTGTATATAAGTGCTGTGGTGTAGGGGTGAAAATAATAATGTTGGTATTTGTTAAGCGCTTACTATGTGCAGAGCACTGTTCTAAGCGCTGGGGTAGACACAGGGGAATCAGGTTGACCCACGTGGGGCTCACAGTCTTAATCCCCATTTTACAGATGAGGTAACTGAGGCACCGAGAAGTTGTGACTTGCCCACAGTCACACAGCTGACAAGTGGCAGAGCTCAAAGGGCTTAAGGGGTACTAACCCTGCTGTGTCTCTCCCTGCCTCGCCTTGGTTCTTCCCCATTTTGGGGCTCTCCCCCACAAATTTGGGGGCATAGAAAACTCATTGGTAAAGAGCCCAAGTACCGTGTGAGGGGAAATGAATTCTCCACTACAGAAAGCTGAAGAAAGACATTCCCCTTTGCCTGACAACAAGTACTGTAATGAATACTTAATTTCCTTTGAGAAACCCATCACATGGATTGTGCTTCCTCTCTCTAATAGCTAGGCAGAGGACTGGTGAGGAAGACCTGAGACTCCCTATTCCAAGGGCTTGAGCTCATCTCCCAGAACAGGGACCTTCCCTGCTGGAATCCCCAGGGGGACAGAGTCAACTGCAGGATGAGGGACAAGTGGGGGATGGCATAACCCGGACCCATTTACCATAATTTTGGATCAGAATTCTCTTCACCATTTCACCTTGCTATGGTATTTATCGAGTACTTATTACATGGACTCTTCTAAGTTCTGGGGCAGATACAAGCGTAAACATTTCAGACAAAGGTCCTCTCCCTCGTGAGGTTGACAGTCGAGGTGGAGGGGAAACAGATAAAAATAACAGGTTGCACAACAGGAAGTAGTCAACAGGTCAACTTGATGAAGTCAAGTTGTCAAAGAGTAGATCTTGGAGCTGGGAGCCCTCAGAATCCACACTTCTCTGAGTTAATAGTCCTTAGTTACAAACCATACACCCCGCCTCCCCCCACCCCAACCCCTTGCAGGTTCTAGAGATTGCAAAGTTAGTTTCCTGGAACCAGATGTCCAGCAGGGCTGGGGGAGACCCGAAGCCACAGTCAATCGACGGTATTTATTGAGCGCTTACCATGTGCAGGGCACTGTACTAAATGCTTGGGAGAGTGCAATATAACAGAATTGGTAGAGCTGTTCCCTGCCTGCAGTGAGCTTACAGTCTAGAGGAGGAGACAGATGTTAATATAAATTATGGGTATGTACATAAATATTGTGGGACTGAGGGAGGGTGAATAAAGGGAGAAAATCCAAGTACAAGGGTGATGCAGAAGGAGGTGGGAGAAAAGGAAGTGAGGGCCTAGATAGGGAAGGCTTCTTGGAGGATATCTGCCTTCAGTAAGGCTTTGAAGGTGAGGAGAGTGGTCATCTGTCAGAGATGAAGAGGGAGGATGTTTCAGGCCAGAGACAGGATGTGGGCGAGAGGTCAGTGGCATGATAATTACAGTGAGTAGGTTGGCATTAGTCTTAAGGAGGTTCAAAGCCCACCTGCCCACCCCCTTCCCATGCAGTGTCCTGAAGAGCTCAGGGAGACTAAAGCCTCAGCCTAAGGCTTCCCAACCTTCTCAAGTTGGAAAGACCTCACACTGTCATGTCATCACTCTTCTGCCTTTCAGGAGAAGGGGCTGCTGGGAGCTCAGATGGAATGGGGCTGGGTAGTCTTGCTCCTGGGCAAGGGGTTGGGTGGTCTTGGTCTGCTACCATTTGCACCTCTCCTTCTCACATCCTGACCAGGCTCTACTAGCCTTTTGGAATGAGTTTCACCTCATTTTGCAATCCCTTAAAGGGAGATGAAGATGAAGAAAGGACATTGGCTAAAAAACAAAACCCTGCTGGACCCTCCCTTGTGTTTACGGTGAAATAATATGGCCTTCCAAAAGGATATCATTTGTGTCACACCTGCTAAAGCATATTTGCAAGAAGTAGCAAGGGCCTGGGAGTAAGAAGGACTTGGATTCTTCTCCTGACTCCGGCTCTTGTCTGCTCTGTGACCTTATTACCTCCTCAATCAATCAATATTATGTATTGAGTGCTTACTGTGTGTAGAGCACTGTACTAAGCAGTTGGGCGGTTACAACAGAGTTACCAGACAGGTACCCTGCCCTTAATGAGCCTAGAGGGAGAAGTTTACAGTCTAGAGGGGGAAATGGGGATTAAGACTGTGAGCCCTTGGTGAACATGGACTGTGTCCAGGCTATTTAGCTTATATCTACCCCAGGCTTAGTACAGTGCCTACTAGATGCCATTTAAAAAAAACTTCTACATGGGAATATGTGTTCTGAACGGAAAAGAGATTGCCTGGAACTTTTTTTTTCTATAGTTTACAGCAGGCTTTTTACTCCAGCCTCAGAATGGAAAGGAAACGGAGACTACAGAGCAAATAGTTTCACAAGCCAGTCTTATTCTGGGTTTCTCAAACTATTGTAAATATTTGTGCTTTCGGCACGAGCTTTCTCCAGCAAAACGCAGTGTCTCCATCTGCCTGTTACTGCAGTCGAGCCACAATCATGACATGTTGTCATGGAAATCCTGTTGATGCCACAAATAGAGCACTGTGACTTTTCTGGGGGATTAAGCAGGTTCCCATAGACTGAAAAGCAAGGAATGGCTTCAAGAATGGCCTTTCTTTAAAGGTCCCAGGGATTCTATGAGGAGCTTGCTGGGGTTGCGAGGTGTTGAAGGAATGACTTTCATCAGAACTTTTGGCCGGGACCACCACCTGAACCTCTCAGTGGGTAAGAGGTAAACGAGACATTCATCTAGACGGGCATTGCTACTGCTCATGAAGAAGGCCTCATACATAGCTGCCTCAAGAAGGTTAGGCCCTTTATTCCCCAATATATGAGGAAAAACACTCTTTCCATCAGTGTTTTTTTTGCCACTTTCACTGGCTTCTTCATATGCACTCCAAAAACATTCATCATCCATGAGACTTTGGCACTCTTCTGAGCATGTGTGGTGGGTGTGATACCAAAGCATGGTCCTGGAACCTCCTTTCTCATAGGGAAGATTTCTTCCTCTGGTAGAGCTGATTTACTGATGGGGGCTTCCTGGCAAGCTGTCTGATTCTCCTCCCTGGTCCCATTCATGTCTACATGAGATTCACCTCCTGAGCAGACCACTCCCTTAGTCCTACGTGTAATCAATCAGTCATATTTATCGAGCACGTGCTGTGTGCAGAGCACTGTACGAAGTGCTTGAAGGAGTACATCTGAGTTGCTAGACTGTTTTCTGTTCACAAGCAGCTTCAATCTAGAGAAGAGCTAACAGTCTAGCTTACGTCTTACAGTAATTAGCAAATTTAGGCATGGATGGCACAGAGATACCGAGAGAGGACTATATATAATATATATATACATGTATAGTGTGTGTATATATAGTATAGGAGTGTGTGTATATATGTATATATATATGTGTGTGTGTGTGTTCATACACACACACACACACATATATATTTGCCCATATTTGAAGAAGAAACCACAGGGAAAGCATCAAACACAGAGATAAGCAGAGACAGTGTGCTTCTGATGAATAGTAATTTTGTTTGACTGCTGAACTGAGCCAATACTTTGGGAGCAATAAAAATGGAAGTACATAAGTGTGGGCGAGCTGGGCTACACTGTCAGTGAGTGGTTATCCAACATTTCCATCTTGCAACTTCACAAGGGACCCGGATGCCCACTGCCTTTCATCACCCTTCTACAAATAAAATGTCAGCAGAAATTGGAGATAGGATATCGGTTTTGTCCAGACAGACATAGACTAATAGGGGAAGGATGCGGGGAGGAAAAAAGATTTTGCAGATTTGACCATGACCTGCTTCTACCATCTTCCATGCTACGCTCTATCCTGTACTAGAAGCTCACAGCCTTAAGTGTCATGTTTGATTTCCTTCCACCTTCTCATCGTATATTTAGTCTGCCTCTAAATCCTGCCAGTTCTTTTCCTAATATATTTCATGGATATGTACCACCCATAGGGTTATCACCTCTAAAAAGGCTCATTCGCTCCCAGTTGAATTACTAAGCAGACAGTCTGTAGTACTTCTTGAATGCCTACCATATACAGAGCAATGAACTAAGCTTTGGGACAGTACAGTAGAGATAAAGACCGTGGTCTTAATGACTCCGGCCTCCCCGGTATAGTTTAACCTACTTACAGCCACCCATATCATTGTCAAAAATGCCATTCTGAAAACACCACTTTCCCGTTCAAAAAGGTCTAAAGACTACTAAGTTTTTCTCAGATAAAGTAAAAAAAAGTTGAACCCTAGGCTTTTAGGCTGCACAAGCTATTTCCTTCTTACCTGTTCCCTTCCTCATCCTCTTGGTTTTTCCCAGGTTAATCTTTCCATCTCCCTTATGATTCTCCCATGCTCGACTCATTGATCATTCCCTCTCTGTCAAATCTACCAAAACACATCCTTTCCCACCTTCACTGCTCACCAGAAAAGTTTTCTCTTCCAAGGGATATTCCCCAATTAATTCCGCACCTTCTATCACTTCCCTCTAGCGCTCAAGAGGAAATCATCTTATTTGGTTTCTCATTTGGATCTTACTATTTTGCCTTTGGTATGTTTGTCAATTTATGTCCACTCACCTCCCCGCTTGGAGTGTAAAGTGTTGGAGAATAGGGAACCACATCTTTCACATCTATGATGTATTCCCAGGTGCCTAGTTTGAATATCTGTTTACACAGCAAGTGCTCAGTAAATATTGCTAGTGATCAAGATCAAGAAAATTTCTGGGAGATCTGTGTACTCTCTCTTTCATACTGACACTTCATTTGGCCAATTGTTCACAAACTAGCTTCCATGACTGAGGCATAGTCTCACTGGGTATTTATATTCATAATTATCAGTGTTATTTTTAAATGGCATATTTATTGGAAGTAGCATGGCCTACTGGAAAGAGCATGGGTCTGGGAGACAGAGGACCTAGGTTCTAATTCCAGCTCTTGGGCGATTCACGTTACTTCTCTGTGTTTCAGTTTCCTCACCTCTAAAATGGGGATTAAATCCTACTCCTCCTACTCGTACTGTGAGTTCCATATGGGGTAGGAACTTTGTCCCGACTGAATGTCTTGTATCTGCTCCAGGATTTAGTTCAGTGCTTGGTGCTTAGTGAGTTTGTAATACCATAATTATTATTGCATTCCCAGTGTGATAGGGCTTTGGACTAAGTCTTTGGGAGAAAATAATAAAATTAGTAGAAGTGATTTATTCCCCAATATATGAGGAAAAACACTCTTTCCATCAGTGTTTTTTTTGCCACTTTCACTGGCAGAGACCAGGACTGGGAATCAGAAGATCCAGATTTTAATCCTAGTTCCACCACTTGCCTGCTGTGTATTAATTTAAGGATCAATCAGTCAAGCAATGGAATTTATCATGTCCTTGTTATTTGCAGAGCACTCTAAGCGCTCGGGAGAGAACACTGCCACAGAGTTAGTGGATATGTTCCCTGCCCACAAGAAGCCTACAGACAAGTCACTCAACTTCTTTTTGCTTTAGTTCCCTCGTCTGTATAATAGGGATAATATGCCTGTACTCCCTCTGTGAGCCCGTGTGGGACAGGAGCTGTGTCCGACCTGATCGATTTGTATCTAGCACAGTGTTGGCAGACAGCACCTAACGAATGTCAAAATTATTATGAGGATGACGACTCATTCCGTCAAGGAGCTTACAATCCTTGTTGCTGATGCAGCCGACAGAATGTAAACACACTGCCCTTTCTTGGAAACCACCAGGCTTTTTTAGGGTCCTGACCCCTGTAACACCTTACATTAGGAGATATCCCTGCTCCCGGGGGGGGGGGGTGTCCCGCAGCTATTGGAGAAGTAGAAGACTATGGCCTGCATGCATGTGCACATGCCCTATATTGGGGGGGCTGGGCCGTTTGAGCAGCAGACATGTGAACACCACCCGCCCCCACCCCCCCATCCACACACACACAAACACCAGTTATCAGGGTGTTTGTCCCACCAATATTCCCAGTGCACATGCTAGGAGTCCATGGGCAGTGAGCATTAGGGGATGGGAAACCTTTGACAAGTGTTTTGTGACCCGCATCTGGGAGGAGGGCTGTGAAGAGGGAAGCCGAGTTAGATACTGCTTTGGTGAGAGTGAGCTAAATTCTTTCCAAGAGAAATCCATTCCCAGACGTGCAGAGGAGGTGTTTGTGCTTTGGATATGGGTGCTGTGAAAAACACAGGTTTGGGGAAGAAAACTCACCAGGATAAGAAGCATTTCCTGAGTTTTATTTTTTTAATTTCCAATCAAAATTCATCACAGGGAGGTGTTAGTGAAAAATTGTCCCTTTAGGTTTATGCAGCAGAAACCTTTCATCTTACAGTGCTTACCTGAGTGAAGCAGAAAGGGAAACCAAAAGGCAGAGTGAAAAGAGCACAGTACTGGACTCAGGAGACCCAGGTTTGAATCCTGGTTCTGCCACTGGCCTGTGGTTGACCTTGGCCAAGTCACATTACCTCTCTGGGCCTCTGTTTTCTCATCTGCAGATTGGGAGTTAAATACCACAATCACCACCTTCCCTCCACCACTACTGAGGGTCCCTGCTCTCAGCAAGCTCCATGCACGTTCTCCATCCTCACTGAGACTTTGAACCTATTTTGTCTATTCGTATTTGTAGTGATGTTTCATCACTCCTGATGTGTCTTGTCTTCAATTCCCTTATCCCCACTTAAACTCTTAGATTTTTGAATCCCACAAGGGGCAAGGGCTATGTCAAATTCCAGGACTGGGTATAATGATATGTACACAGCAATCACTGATAAATGTTATTAGTACTATCACTTCCCCTTGGACTGTGAACTCCATGTGGGACAGAGAATGTCAGATCTGATAACCTTTATCTGATGCACTCAGACCTGGTGTTCAGAGCCCTAAAGTGTCAGTGAAGACATATTGGACAGCCAGTTTTGATGTTTGCAGGGATCTCTTAAGGAGGCAGATGTGTTCATTTTATCTTAGGAATTTCACTAAAGATGTCTCTAGCACACTGTCTTTATTCAAAAGGGTGGAATCAAGAATTGTATATCATAACTTTGACATTGTGTCAGTAGAAGTGTTAATATTAATTGAGATAATGGGAGTGCTCATAATCGTGTGCAATCTGAAGGTGACGATGCTAACAGTATTTTCTAATTGCCTGCCTTTCGGTACTTCCTTCTTGCGATAAATTCTGGAAGCTGGGAAAGAAATGTCAGGGGTTCTAAAACCAGCTGAGACCGACTCTCTTCCCTCTTTCCCTCCAGTCCCTCACTCACACCCAGGAAGTGGAACTTACTCTCAGCCTGAGCAGTAAGGATGTTCAATAAACCGGCACTGGCCACTGATAAATATTGGCATCGTTCATTATCTTGGACCAGGAAGAGGAAAACCATTTTTCACATCCACAGAAAGCACTCCAAAGCCCTTGATCCTGCCTGGTGTTACATGTTCTAGGTAACATTTTAGGCAAATGGGCTGAAAAGTATTTTGATGGTCAGGGTGGAGACTTGCTAGAATAGCTGGGATGTAATCCTACAGTTAAAATTGGTAGCACTGGGGCCCTAAATATAAAACCTAAAATTACCTCTCCTCCAGGAAGCCTTCCCTGATGGATGGCTCATCCCCCATCCTACTGCTCCCAGTACTGAGTCACTTTTGCACTTAAGTCCTTACTCTCAACCACTTAAGAACTCACCCCTCCACCTCCCCCAGTCTTGCGTTTATGTCAGTATCTTTATACCTGGTTGTTTCCCTTACCTGAAGTGTACTTTAGTGTCTATCTCCCCTGCTAGATTATAAGTTCCTTGGCAACGGGGTTCCTGTCTACTTACACTATTGGATTGTTCTCTTGTTGTGGGCAGGGAATGTGACTGTTTATATTGTTACTCTCCCCAGTGTTTAATATGGTACTCTACACAAAGTAAGCGCTCAGTAAATACAATTAATAATAATAATCATAATTGTAGTATTTAAGTGCTGACTATGTGCCAAGCACTGTTTTAAGCACTGGGGTGGTTACACGTGAATTGGGTTGGAGACACTCCCTGTCCTACATGGGGCTCACAGTCTCAATCCCCATTTGACAGATGAGGTAACTGAGGCACAGAGAAGTGATGTCTTTCCCAAACTCACACAGTAGACAAGTGGGAGAGCCAGGATTAGAATCTATGACCTTCTGACTCCAGGCCCGCGATCCAACCACTAAACCATGCCACTTCTCAACTTACTATTAACTAACTATTCTCCTAAGTATTGAATATAGTGATCTGCACAGGGATATCATTGAATGATCTATTGATTTGTACTCATTCAGAGGGGAAGACAGTACCAGAGAGAGTACAAAGAAAAGACAAATGAGAAAAAGATGAAAAAGAGAGCCCATGAAGGCAGGAAGGAGATGTTGGCTTAGTCAGGAGATGAGAAGCTGAAAGAATGGCTTTTATGGGAACAATTCTCCCTTCCTGATGCAGGGGTAGAAATCCTCTAACAAGATGGAGTGATGGTCATGAACCTCCTTCTCTTGTCACCTTCAAGATGCCGTGTTCATGGGAAGAGCTCTACTCATTACCTCGAGACTACTTCCCAGTCCATTACTTAATCCATCATATTTATTAAGCACTTCCTGAGTGCAGAACACTGTACTAAGCACTTGGGGGAGTACAATATAACAATAAACAGACTCATTCCTTGCCCACAGTAACCAAGATGGGGCCATTTCCGGCTCTGCACCTACAATGCCACAGCCATGCCGGGGGATCCACTCTTCCAGTTTTATACCGTGGACTTCCGGTTTTCAACTGGTAAGTCCCCTGTCAGGGACTCACTTGGCACCTTTAGCACCTGCCCCAGCTCTTTTTTTATGGTATTTGTTAAGCGCTTATTATGTGCCAGGCCCTGTACTAAACAATGGGGTAGGTACAGGCTTATGAGGTTGAACACTGTCCCTGTCCCACATGGAGTTCACAGTCTTTATTCCCCATTTTCACAGTTGAGTTATTATACTTCCCAAGAGGTTAGTACAGTGCTCTGCACACAGTAAGCGCTCACTAAATACGATTGAATGAATGAGGTAACTGCGGCACAGAGAAGTTGTGGCTTTCCCAAGGTCACACAATAGATGAGTGGCAGAGCCATGATTAAAACCCATCTCCTTCCAACTCCCGAGCCTATGCTCTATCCACTAGGAAATACTGCTTCTCAGTTCACAGGCACCGGTGGCAGCCGAGGGGGCGAAGGATCCCACGGAGGATGGGCTTGAGTTCTCTGCTTCAGGTTCTGTGTGGCATCATTATAAATGCTGCACCACAGGCATAACTTTCCGTACGTCCCTTATTTCCATCGGGAAAGGGACGTCCGGTATCGGCGAGTGTCATCGGTGTCCACTCAAGTCGTTGATCCCCTCTTGAAGCTCCCAGTTCGACAGGGGACAAACATAGAGTGCTCACAGCCTAACTCTCTATCCTTCAGATGCAGTCATTCAGTCAAGAGTATTTTTGGAGTTGTCATGCTGTGCAGAGCACTGTACCAAATGCTTGAGAGAATACAATTAAGTTGTACTTTCCAAGTTCTTACTACAGAGCTCAGCACACAGTAAATGCTCAGTAAAAATCATACTTTTATTATTTTTTTAGGAGTGCTTAGTACTCCTTTTTGAGGAGGGAATGAACAATGTAATAGAGCTGGTAGACACAATCCCTGCCCTCAAGGGGCTCACAGTTTCGTCAGAGATGTAAGGCTCAACGGTGTTTCGTGTTCACTATGTCAAAGCCCTTTTTGCCTCCCGCAGAGGGTGGGGGAGAGAAATCTGCATGAAGCCCCTGTTTTCAACACTTTGCAGGATAATTATGAGGTGTGCCTGTCCTCCAGCTCCTCAGAGAACAGAGCTCCTGGAAATGGGTTTTAATTCCAGAGAGGTTAGCTGCGAAGATGCCCCTGGCAAATCATGAATAAGGTTCCCAGAGAGATTTTGGAATCATTCAAAATGAGATAGCTGATCCTCAGTTTGGGCTGGGTTAGGCAGAGGGATGGTCCCAAGGGCTTCTGATCATCCCTGCGATTTTTCCTCGATAAAATAATGCTCTAATATTCAGAAGTGAGCCAAGTGCATCTTTTAGTGGGGTCAACATAACTGGACAGTGGGATGAAGCAAATCAAGGATAAGATGAAAAAACGAAACAGAAATGAGCTTTCTGAATGGACCACCAAATCATCCTGAGAATTCAGGTATACTGCATTTGAAAGAGAATATTAAAATGAATAGTTCAACCATCACTGTCTAATGAATAAGCTATTGCCTGGGCATTTTAATACTAATAAATCCCAACATGCTTCATGAAATGTTGATGTTCCTCTATGCAATATATTCTCATTGTAAAATTTATTGCTAAATTATTAAACAGTTAAAAAAAGGAACATATATCACAATAATGTCAAGGTTGCTGCAGAACTGTGTCTGTTTCAAAAACACAATTTGCTGGTTATTTTCATGCTGCTTTACTGTCAAAGGTGTTTGTTTCTTCCTAGGAGCTGTTTTGAATAATAGCTGGGAGAAGGGCAGAGTGCGATGAGGACAGTGGGAACAGCTGACCTAGGCCCTACCCAGGAAGAAAAGGGAGAGTTCACCAATCAATCAAATTTATTGAGTACTTACTATGTGCAGAGCACTATTCTAAGCACTTTGGAGACTGCCTTACAACAGAGTTGGCAGACACATTCCCTGCCCAAAACAAGCGTACGGTCTAGAGAAGCATAGAGACATTAATATCAATGAATTACGGGTATTTACATAAGTGCTTTGGTTCTGAGGCAGCGGTGAATAAAAGGAAGCAAATCCAGTGTAAGGGTGATGAAGAAGAGAATGGAGGAAAAGGAAATGAGGGCTTAGTTGGAGAAAGTCTTTAGAAAGTGTGCATTAAAAATAAGGTTTTGAATTAGGGGAGTAATTGTCTGTCAGATACAAAGTGGGAGGATGTTCCAGGTCAGATGCAGGACTTGGGCAAGAGGTTAGTGGTGAGATAGATGACATCGAGGCATAGTGAGCCAGCTGGTGCTAGAGGATTGAAGTGTGCAGGCTGGGGAAAACAGTGAAGTAAGCTAGGCGGGGACAAGGTGATTGAGTGCTTCAAAGTCGATGGTACGGAGTTTCTAATTGATACAGAGGTGGATGAGCAACCTCTGGAGCTTATTGAGGAGTGGGGAAACATGGCCTTGACAGCTTGTGTAGAAAAATGATCCAGGCAGCAGAGTGAAGTGTGGACTGGAGTGGGGAGAGACAGGAGGCAGAGAGGTCAGCAAGGAAGCCGATGGCGTAATCAAGGTGGGATAGGATAAGAGCTTGGCTTTACATGTTGGCAGCTCAGATGGAGAGGAAAGGGTGGATTTTGGTGATGCTGATGAGGTTGAACTGACAGGATTTAAGAAGAACTTAAAGCCCTAACTTCCCCAGTCAGAGTCACGTTGCTATTAATCAGTGGTATTTATTGAGCCCTTCTATGAATTATGTTGTATTGAATTTTCCCAATCAGTACAGTACGCTGCACACAGTAAGCATTAAATACCATCGATTGATTTGTATAGAGCACTGTACTAAGCACTTGCAAGAGTGCAATGCGGTTGGTAGAGATTCCTGCCCTCAAGAAGCTTACATTTTAATGGGGACATTTTACTGCCATCTCTGGGGCTTTCAGCCTTCCCCCAAAACCCAGAAAGTCCCTGAGGGTAGATCTGCAGGCCAGTGGGGGTTCCCTCAAACTGGTGATGGTGCACCATGAATTCTCAGTGAGTTTTTTGTCCTTTTTTTTTAATGGTATTTGTTAAGCACTTACCCTGTTTCCAGCACAGTTCTAAGTGCCGGGATAGATACAAATAATCAGGTTGGACACAGGCCCTGTCCCACATGGGGCTCACAGTCTAAGTAGGTGGGAAGAGGATTTAATCCCCATTTCACAGATGAGGTAAGCAAGATCCAGAGAAGGGTAGTGACTCGCCCAAGGTGTCAGAGCAGACAAGTGGACGAGACTGGGTTAGATTAGGTTTAGGATTGAAAACTGCTTGCAATGAGCCTGAGAATAAGCCAGCTTCTTCCAGGACAAACTGGACCTTGGAATAGAGCTTTGAACCCCCAGGCAACCATAGAGTAAATTAATAGCCAGCAAGCTATTTCTTGAGTGCTTACTTTGGGCAGAGCACAGTATGAGATTGGAAGAGTAAAGTCCGTTGATAGTCACATTCTCTGCCCTCAAGAAACTTACAGTCGAGCAGGTGAGCCAGATATTAAAATAGACTGTAAACTCATTGTGGGCAGAGAATATGCCTGTTATACAGCTAAACTGTACTCTCCCAAGTGCTTAGTACAGTGCTCTGCACACAGTAAGCACTCAAAACATACCAACCTTATTAAAAAATGTCATTGATAAATTATAGGGAAGTGAAGCAACTGAGTACATGCCTGTATACAGAACTGCTGTGGCGGTGGGGTTGAGGGGAAAATACTCAAGTGCTTATGAGGTGGAACTAATCAATCCCTTACCCCATTTAACCAATCAATAGTATTCACTGACTACTTACTTTGTGCAGAGGACCATACTAAGCTTTTGAAAGAGTACAATACAACAGAGTTGGTAGACACATTCCCTGCCCAAAAGGCGCTTAAACTTAGATTGTGAGTCCCCGTGATAATAGGGACTGTCTAATTCTCACCTGCAAATTATAGTACAGTGCTCTGCACATAGTAAGCTCTTAATAAATACTATTACCTCTAAGTCCATGAGTGAGGCAGTAGGGAGGTTTCATCAGTTTCTCAAAGAGCCTAAAGCTTCTCCCTAGACCACCCTGGGTCCTTGGAAGGACGTAGATCCCTGAATTCTTGGGAATCAGTCACCACTGAGAACCGGATTAAATGGGTGATCAAGCAGGCCATCTGGTGAGGAATTAATTGGGCATCTCCAGAGTTGCAAAAACAACTAAGTTGTTTTATATAAGGAAATGAAGAGAAAGATGTAATTATTTCTCCCTCAAAATAATATTGGAGGTATGGAAAGGAACTGGGGCTATTTGGCATATTTCTTGTATCTTTCTGACAGTTTGTAATTACTTTTAATGCAGCTGTTCTCTAAATTATTAATGTTAATCTGTCATGACAGTGGCTGAAGAGAACCAGTGATTATATGTCTTTTCCCTAGCAAGGCTGATAATAAGTAAATGTCTTAATCATAAATACGGAGCAGTGTAGCTATTTTTTATAAAGCAATTGGGTCTCATTTGTTGGAGCCTAAAGATTGGAGGCCATGTCTTAATACAATCAAATAATTGAAAAAAGTTAGAATTGACCTAGAGAAGCAGGTTCTGTAATCACTAAAGGTGACCTTATCCTTCATGCCTGTTTATTCTATCGCCAATACAAATGAGGAGGTAGATAAGCGGGGCTCCATTTCTTCATTTTATTTTTGCCAATTATTGTACAGTGATCCAGCAGTCCAGTATATATTTAGAATTTATGGATCTGTACTTTTCTGTTTCTTTCATCAGTCAGAACTCCATCTCAAAGATGTTTTCAGATATTTAACTTGTGATTTATTCTACAATTTACTACTCCATCTCAAGACCCTCGAAATGAACAAGCTCACATTAGACACCAGGAATAAAAGTCAGTTTAGATCAGGGCCTTGCAAGGACCCAAGGAACAAAAGTTTTGAGTGATTTTCAAAGTATTTAAAGCCAAATTTTGCCTGGAAAACAAATAAATCCTATATGGCCATTGAGCTGGCATTACCTGGGGGTACATTTTCCCAAATGATGAGCCTATTTCTTCATCATTAACCTCAGGTTGTTTTTGCTGGAGGCCAAGCTGAGTAAAAGCAGTAGAAGTAATATCTTAAGAGCAGGTGTCTCCCAATTCTACTGTGCTCTGAACAAGGAACTCAGTAAATAACGTTCATTGATTTAACTGATACTTTAATCAAAGTGGGAAACCCTTGAGCCAATCAATCAATTTAATGAGCATGAACTGTGTGCAAAGCCCTCAGCTAAACTCTGGGAGAGTTCAATTGAGTTGACAGACACAGTCCCTGCCTCCAAGGATCTTGTAATCTCCCTGCAATGCTGCTCACAACAGTCCCTGTGTATTCGATTTTGAGACTGGATGGAGCCGGACGTGGTTTCTCCAGCTGCCAAGAGAGCAGCCATGTGTTCCTCCTGCTGGACTCTAAGTATTTAGGACCTGATACATGGGTGGTTCTAATCTGCAGTCGGGAAGAGCGGTCCATATGGACCTTCTGACCTCAAAGGGGAGACTCGTACTATTTGTTCTTTGGTGGTTGGTCAAGCACCAGTGGCCTTCAAGTCACACTAAAGATGTGCTGTGTATCCTTGAGAAGTTACTATGACTCTCTGGGCTTCAATTTATTGATGAATTAAAATCCAGGATTCTTGTGAGAAATAAATAGCCGAGCTCGTCTCCCTTCTCACTCAAGAAAGTGCTCTTGGAATCTTTAATGCCAAAGAGTTACCTGAGCACTTCCATGCTCAGGTATTGATTCGATTGATCAATGGCATTTTTTGAACACTTACTGTGGGTAGAGCACTGTACTTGGGAGAGTTCAGTACAATAGAGTCTGTAGACAGTCTCTGTCCACAAAGAGCTTACTGTCTATAGGAAGAGCCAGTGAGACAAAAATTCCATCCCTCAGCAAGAATGCAGTCCCCTTTGATTAATTTGAGAAGATCAGGACTCTCTGGGTTGATTCAAAAACTTGCCCCAATTTTCTGTTGCCAAGACCAGTTTCACGGGTCTTGAGAATGGCTCTTTGGTACTGGTGAATTTAATGCTGTGGGTCAGAGGAGAAAACTCTCCCATTACAAAATAATGGAAAAGTGATTCCCCAAAGTCAGCCTTCAACTCTAGGCAAAGCCTAAAAGGCTCTTGAAGATGGGGAGCCCAGACTCAGATTTTTCAAAAGCCCAAAATAGCAGTGCTAAAGTTAGAAATCGAATCTGGCTCCATCTCACTGTTGTAAACAATTGGAAAAGGAAAAGGAAAACTAGACGGTGAACTTAATTTCCCCATGTTTCCTCCTGAAAACAAGGAGAGAATATGTATTCAGGTCTGGGATGGTCTGTTATGTAGCTATCTAAATTCTGTTTAAAATGCATTTGTATTTCCTTTCTAGGCCATGAGAAATTCAGTCTGGTAAATCTGTAGTAGTTGGCACTCAAACGGATCTAAAATTTATAAGCAAGAAAGGATGAGCGCATGAATAAAAATAGGAGTTGCTATCAAAAATTACCTTAATCAGTTAGATCCTGGGCTCCTTCCGGGTGGTTGATTGCTCAAGTCATCACACCTTGGGTTGCTGGGGATGGGGGAGAGGTGAAGAAGGGGAGTTTAAATGAGAGAATCCTTACAGCTGTATTTTAGTGGCTCTGTCTTTGTCTACCTTGCTTCACCCCCTTTCTGAATATGAGCCCTCCGTGGGACACCCTGATTTCCTGTATCTATCCCAGTTCTTAGAACAGTGCTTGACACATAGTAAGCGCTTAACAAATACCACCATTATTATTATTATTACACCTGGTCCCTGCACTCAGTCAATCATATCTGAGTCCTTACCATGTGCAGAGCATTGCATTAAGGTCTTGACAGAGTATGCTTTAAGAGATGATAGACACATTCCTGCCCATCAGGAGTTTGCCAGTCTAGAGGCGGAGATAGACATTTAACAAATTATGGATAATCCATAAGTATTATAGGGGCCCAAGATGGGGTGAAATCAAGTGCCTAAAAGGTACAGATCCAAGGGTGTATATGATGCAGAAAGGAGAGGGAGTAGGGGAAATGAGGGCTTAGCTGGGGAAGACTTCCTGGAGGAGATGTGATATGGTTTTAAAAGTAGAGAGAGTGGTGGTCAGTGGGATACGATGTGGGAGAGAGTTCCAGGCCAGAATGGCACTGCCTCAAAGGGGTCCTGAATCTGCTTCTTGGAAAGGAGCACGGGGGCGAGGACAAGCAGAAGAAGTGATCCTGCCCCTCCCTGTATTTAGAGGGCTCACAAGAGAGAGAAACTGTTCTAAAAATTGGATTTACTAGAACGAAGAAGAAGCCATTAAAATTCCAGAAGTGCAAAATTTTTTAAAAAATCTATAAAATGTTTCCAGTTTAGATCGAAGAAATCAATTAATTAAGAGTATTTTTAAGGGCTTATTGTGTGCAGAACACAATAGTGTGTGCTTGAGATTGAATAGAATTGATAAATATGATACCTGCCCTAAAGGAGTTTATATTCCAGAAGGGAGATAGGCCCCAGAATAAATTACAGATAGGAGGTATAAATAGTGTATTGCTGTATTTTGGAACAAAATTCAACCAGAAAGCCAAATTTGAGGGCCATGTAACGCTCAGAAAATGGAATCAAGTGGCCTTGAGGAAAGAATACAGTCCTGGAGTAAAAGGAACTGGGTTCTTATTCTAGATCTGCTACTTACCTGCTGTGTGACTTTGGTCAAGTCACTTGATTTTTCAGTGCCTGCTTCCTCATCTGTAAAATAGGGATTTGAAATATGTTCTCCCTCTTGTTTAGACTGTGAGATCATGTGGAACAGGAACTGACAGTATCGAACCATCTCCCCCAGTATTTAGTATAGTGCTTGGCACAGAGTAAGTGTTTAACAAATATCCTATTATTAATATTACCTCATTATTAATATTGATTCAAACTATAATTTCCGATTGACATCCTAATGGACCATTCTGGAACGTTGCTAGAGACGTTCTATTGATTGAAATTTCAAGTTGGCAGCCTACTAAACATTTGTGCTTAGAGTTATGTGAAATTGATTCATCCAAAATAATTAAGGTTGGTGTAGCATAAGCTGATTACTGCAACATCAGGTATCAGCTTTGCTACATGCAATTGTCAGTCATTTCCTGGAAATGGTTCTGGGCATTTGGATTTGTTTCCTGGACCTGGGTTTTGTCCACCAAGCAAAAGATTGATACATCCGTGATCCTTGCAAAGACACGCTTTTTTTTTACTTCATTAGTTCTATTCATATTGTGAACAATTTCTATTTTTCTTCCCTGCATTTAAAACCCTATAGACAATCAAAGCAAATTAGCCTATTGGAAATCCAAACAATTCACATCTCCTGACGGCCAAGTGGTTTCCATTGATTCTTACTATGGAAAGCTGGGTCCCTCTAGACTGTAAACTCATTGTGGGCAGGGAATGTGTCTGTTGTGTTGTACTCTTTCAAGTGCTTAGTACAGAGCTCTGCACGCAGTAAGCACTCAATAAATATGATTGACCGACAGTGAATGCCGAGGCAGAGGCCTCCAAGCTCCTAGGGGAAACGTCAGACAGAAGTAGAAGAATCAACCCTCAAATAGGGGTGGAACACATAATTGGGTGCCAGAAGAGGCCCCCAGTTTTTCCCCATCCTGTTTAGCCCTAAGCATACCTCTCTCCAGAGCCACCATTATTATTATTATTATTATTACAGTATAAGTTAAGAGCTTACTATGTGCCAAACACTGTTCTAAGCACTGGGATAGATACAAGGTAGGTTGTCCCACACGGGACTCAAAGTCTTAATTCCAATTTTGCAGATGAGGTAACTGAGGTACAGAGATGTTAAATGGCTTGCCCAAAGTCACTCAGCAGATAAGTGGCAGAGCTGGGATTAGAACCCACATCCTCTGACTCCCAAGCCCATGCTCCTTCCTCTAAGCCACTCTGAAGAAGGTCACGTGGCTAAAGTGGTCACTGGCTCTTCTCACAGTGGACACGTAGGCCCACTTGACTTGATAAATATTATTTAATTTATAATGGTATTTGTTAAGGATTTACTATGCTCAAGGCAATGTACTAAATGTTGGGGTAGATACAAGCTAATCAGAGTGGATACGGTCCATGTCCCACAAGAGGCTCCCAATCTTATTCCCCATTTTACAGATGAGGTAATTGAGGCACAGAGAAATGAAAGTGACTTGCTCAAGGTCACACAGCAGACAAGTGATGGAGCCAGGATTAGAATCTAGGTTTGTCTGACTTCCAGGCCCATACTCTATACACTAGGCTATCAATCAATTAACAGTTGATCAATCACTAGTATTGAATAAGCACTTACTCCGTGCAGAATACCCTACTAAATGCTTGGGAGAATATCCTGGTAGACATGATTTTTGCCCTCGAGCAGCTTTCATTCTGGCTGGGAAGAGAGGCACTAAAATAAATTATAGGAAGGGGGACGCCATAGCATTTAAGGATATGTAGAAGTAGCATGGCTTAGTGGAATCCGAGGGAATAAGAGGTCATGGATTCTAATCCTCACCCCGCCATTTGTCTGCTATGTGACCTTGGACAAGTCACTTAACATCTCTATGCCTCAGTTCCCTCATCTGTAAAATGGGGATGGACTGTGAGCACCATGTGGGACAATCTGATTACCTTTTATCTACCCCAGTGCTTAGAACTGTGCTTGGCACATAGTAAGCGTTTAACAAATACCACCATTATTATTATTATTATTATGTACCTAAGTGCTTCCGGCTGGTAGAGGAATGCAAAGTAATAGAAAATGGCTCCGTAATCATTATTACAAGGGTAGATACATGGTGGAGGGACCTTGATTTGTTCATGGAATTAGAGGTTGAATGGGAGGGGCAGAGGTGGGATCCAAGAGGTTGGGAACTAAGCAGGTAGTAGGGAAGAGCTCCGGGAAGCAAAGGACAGCAAACAAGTGGCTGTCTTGGTTTAAGGAAATTTCCTGTCCAGTACTAAGCTTGACTCACCCAAATCTGAAAAATCAATCAATAGGATTTATTGAGCACTTGCTGTGTGCAGACCACTGTACTAAGCGCTTGGGAGAATGCAATGCAACAGAGTTGATAGATGACAGGTGCTTACAGTCGAGTATCAAGTAATCAGTGGTATTGAGGACTTTATGTGTGCTGAGCACTGTACTAAACACTTGGGAAAGTGCAGTGCAACAGATTTGGTAGAAATATTCCCCCACATTGAGCTTACAAGTCTAGAGACAAGTTCAGTTCCATACGATTACATGAAGGAAGGAGCCATAGGAATTTTCCCCACCCAGACGCTTTCGCCTTTTGTTTTGACTTCCAACTCATTATTTCAGTATCTTCCCAAACTGTTGTACTGTACATCTACCTCATGGATAGGGGCCATCATCATTGAGAAGCAGTGTTGCCTAGAGGCCTGGGAGTCAGAAGCACCTGGGTTCTAATCCTTGCTCTGCCCACGGTCTGCTGTGTGACCGTGGATAGGTCACTTCACTTCTCAGTTCCCTCATCTGTAAAATGGAGGCTACGACTGCGAGTCCCATGTGGAGCAAAGACTGTCTCCTAACCCAAATTGCTCGTAACCACCTCAGTACTTAGTACAGTGTCTGGCACATGGTAAACTCTTAACAAACATCACTCTGTTACATCTGTGTTCATGCACCCGTGCTGCGCTGCAAGAAAGAAGCAAATTTTCTCTGGCTTCTTCCTCCAAGTCTCCTTCAGACTTCTGGATGTCCACTGTTAAGTCATCTAGAGTTTAGCTCTTTTTCTCAAGTCATGTTAAGTTTGCATTCTACGGTGTTGGCTCTCATTTCTTCACTTGCATCTCTCATCCTTCTCTGCAGACTGCAGTGCTAATTTGAGAGCAATCCCATCAGATTCGAAGTTTGCACTGTGGTTGGCTCAACCCCACATGACTTGGATCGGGCCAAAATTGGTCCTTCTTTTTCAAGCCTTGAAATCTTTTTTCTCTCGTTCCCATCCTCCCCAATGTTTTCCACAGCTCTTAGTTTAGTAACACCACCACAGAATCAACTCGCCCTTTATCTGCTCATTTCAATGATGAATAAAGATATTAAATGAAACCCAACCTCTCACTAAATACCTCTGGCACCAGATTAGCCCTCTCCCTCCAGCTTGACACCTGGCTGTTTATCACTACCCTTCCTTTATGGTCCTTCGACCATCTCTCAATTCATGTGACAGTTCTCCCCATGAAGCCAATTTGAATTAATTTGTCAAGCTAGATTTTGTAAGATAATATATCAGCTCCTTTACTAAAATAAGATCTATTACTTCTACTCACTCCCTTCATCTTCTAATTTAGCCATTCTATCAATAAAAGCAATCAGGTTTCCCCTGGCATATTTTTCTTTATAAATCTTCTTTATGGGTTACGGTCCTATTTTCCTCTAGATCTTTATAGATTTTTCACTCTCAACATTTGTTCCATTGTTTCACTACAACTCAAGTCAAATGCTAGAAAACGAGGAATGGGCTCTGATAGGCTGCTAGTTTTGGAGAAAGAAGTGTCTGCCTTAAACGAGGCTCAGCCTTCATCCTAAATTACAGTTTTATAGGCCGGACCTGGAGGAGGGTCGGTCATAATGAGGTGTCTCTGGATGGAAGTGTTACTATTGCTTTGTTTGGGCTCTGGGACGGAAAGGTCAGTGGGTCAGTTGCATTTATTGAGCACTTAGTGTGTGCAGAGCACTGTTCTAAGTGCTTGGGAGAGTATGATATGAGACACATTCCCTGCCCACAATGAGCTCACCGTCTAGAGGGGAGCTCTGGGCCGCTTCCACCGAGAAGCTGACACCGGCCCCTGCTCCCACCTTCCTGTCTGTCGTTGCTCCTGGAACCACCGCCATCACAGAACACCTCCAACCCCTGTCACGTGGCTCTAAGATGGTGGATCTGGCCAAGAGGTGGAGAGCAATAGGGACGTTGGAGGAGGGATGAAGAATGAAGAACGGGTATCATTGCAGAATGAGGAGTGCCCACTTTAACCATCAATCGGAAGCTGCAGAACATCCTGTAGACTGTAAGCTCATCCTCTAGACTGTAAGCTCGTTGCGGACAGATAATGTTTCTCTGTTATACTCTCCCAAATGTTTAGTACCCTGCTCTCCCCAAAGTAAATGCTCAATATATATGATTGATTGACTGAACTAATAACACTCGTAGAACAGTGCTCTGCACACAGTAAGCTCTGAATAAATACAATTGAATGAATGAATGGGATCTAATAATGGTTCGCACCAGTGGGATCACGTATGGAAGGGCCAAGTGGAACTGATGTCAGCTAGGGGTGGGCTTATACAAATGAAAGATGTATTAAAACCATCCATGTGTAAGTGATCCGCACTCGGGTGCTGAGACCTCCTGGGAAGAAGTAGAATTAAAGATGCCTGACTTGGAGCCAGCTGTCATCAATATCTTGTCTACGCTACACCTCTCTACTAGTGGGAGCAGAGGTGACAACCAACCCCTATCATTTGAGCCTTGAATAATATTTTGGCCACAAATTACCTAAATATGTAGCCAACAATGGCCCGGTGCCTGGGAGGTAGAGGATCTGGGTTCTAATCCTCACTGTCACTTGCCTGCTGTGTGATCTTGGGCAAGTCACAACTTCTCTGTTGGCTCAGTTTCCTCATCTGTAAAATAGGAATTCAATACCTGTTCCCCCTCCTACTTAGACTGTGAGCCCCATTTGAGACATGGAACGGTGTCCTACCTGATTATCTTCTAACTACCCCAGGACTTGATCCATAGTATACTCTTAATAGTGTCATAATAATTATTACTACCCAGCCTAAATTAATCAGTCATTTAACAAGTCCTCTCTTCACTTAGTGCTGCTTGTGCTTGCCTATCAGCAATAATCACAGGAGATGTTAGGGGCAGAAATAACTTAATAGCAAGTTAGAAAATGTAAGTTCTTCATATTAAATTATGTGAAAGTTAAGCTCCTCCAATAGATTGTAAATTCCTTGAAAGTAGGGCTAGTACCTACCAACTTTATTGCACTGTGCTCTCCCAAGTACTTAATACAGTGCTCTACACAAAATAAACATTCAAATATTGATCAATATTGGCTTTTCTCTGAAAATCTGAATTTTTTTCAGTCTCCTTAGTAGTAATAGTGTTAAGTGCTTCCTGCGTGCAGAGCACTAAACAGTGGGAGAGAATACACAGTCTTGTCACCATCATGGGAATTAAACTGGCAGGGAATTTGGGGATTATTCCTCTTATTCCTTTAGATTAGAATGAAGATATTCCAGGCCCCGGGTTTACTTCCTGTGTTATTGTTTTCTCTATTTGATTTTTTTCTGTAGAGAGTCACCTTCTCCAATTCCTGTTGTACTGAAAGTGAGTCAACCAGTAGTATTAATCAAGTACCTTCAGTAGTTTAGAGTGTACACTTAGCACACTGCATTCAGAGTTTGAGATAGTACAGTAAAGACAATAGACACGAACCCTACCCTCAAAGAACCTAAAATCTAGCGGATACATCAGTTTGTGTGGCCGCAGTGACAGAATGAGAATCCCTACTGTAACGCTAAATTAAGACTGTCACTTGCAGTTGCAAACACAGCGAATTGTCAAGCCGGACTCTTTTTGAGACCCCGTCTCTGAAACACAGGGTCTTTCTCCAACCCTGATCCCCTTCCAGATGGCTGTGCATCCATCAGAGAACAGCTTTGTTACATGATTTGACCTTGTGCCTCCGTATGATTTTGAAGATTTCCAGGTTCCCAAACCCGCCAGCCCAACTAAATGGCCACCAACTCTTCATTCTTTTCCTCTCAGCTCAGGGGTACAGCCTCCAATCCACAAGGCCTACATCCTGACAGGACTAGAGCAGTTTGTTCCAGCAGTGAGCATGGAACAGTATTCATTGCCTAGCAGAAAGCAAGGAAAGATTCTTCCAATACCTTCCAGTTGCTTAACCCAAGGTGAAGAGAACTGTCCTCTTTATCCGGGTCATGACCTCCACCAACTACACGGTCACTGTTTCTTTGCTGACACTACAAAGTGCATTATTTCCAGACATTAAATGAGCATCGAAGCTTCTGTATTCCTTGTGGATTTACAAGTAACACACTTCACCTGCCAATGAAGAGAGATCGACTTATGTCCTTGGGAAAAATCACCTACTCTACACTGCGTCTCATTTATGAAATGGAAATAACCATCCTTACTATCAGCGATTACGTTACAAGGTGTACAATCCAGGGACCATCATCTCCATATAAATGAAATGATTGCTTATTAGTATTGTGGATGTTAAGAAAATTTGGGACAAATACATATATTACATATACTTATGTGTCTCTTACATTCAAAGGTAATGTGACTGATGGGGAGGTTTTAATGAAGTGACTGTGAGGCTCTGACAAGATTGATGTGTGTTTGTGTGCTGCTGCCTTTATGTTCCTGAATTTACTTCCAGTCTCAAACCGGATTGTTGAGTCCTGAGGAGCCCCTGATCTGAGCCTCCTCACCCTCGATCCAGAGGGATGGATGAGCGGGACAGTGAAGCTGGATGGCTAGTGATCATTTGTTGTTTTATGTTATTTGTTAAGCACTTACTGTATCAAGCGCTGTTCTAAGCACTGGGCTAGATACAAGCTTATCAGGTATAACCCAGTTCCTGCTAACATGGGGCTCACAGTCTTAGTGAGAGGGATAACAGGTATTGAATCCCCACTTTACAGTTGAGGAAACTGAGACAGAGTGAAGAAAAATGACTTGCCCAAGGTCACACATCAAACAACTGGCAGAGCCAGGATTAGAACCCAGGTCCTCTGACACTCAGGTCCAAGCCCTTTCCACTAGGCTATGCTGCTTCCTTTGAGGGTCAGCTGCTGCCCAGCCTCTTCATTGCAGTCTCTCAATCACGGCATCTGGATTTCTCCATTGGGTTCCTTAGTGACCTCTTACAGGAGCAAGAGCTTCCTTCATCACCATCCCAAACCCACCAGGAAAAAAAATCTTGAAATGGAATGGCAGAACAGCCCTCTTGCCAAGAGGAGAACAACTAGCAAGCATCTTGTTCTCCGGTTCAAGAGTCGATTTGTCATCGCAAAGCAGATGATTTAAGAACCAGAGAGGGAGCCAAGAATTTTCTTGTAGTGCTTTATCTTTGGCCTGGTTTAAGTGTAGTAATTATCCTAAATGCTCGATGTTATTCTGTGGGAACGCTGCAGATGGCATTATTTACTTCTCACCTCTGAAAGCAGCCTGGGAAGGCTGTGTACTCTTTTAAACACCTGGAAGGGGGTACATTTCTGGGTCTTGTTAATTATCTCTTGGCCAGTAATCCTTTGGGGACGAATGACATTGCAGGTCATCAGGAAAGTAGCCAGATGGTCCCAAGTCTGAAGAGAGGCAAAGGGGGAAGATTTTGCTGATGGAACTTCCAGCGGAATCCCAGGGATTCATTCATTGATTCAATCACATTTATTGAGAGCTTACTGTGTGCAGAGCACTGAGCTAACCATTTGGAAAGTACAATTGGCCAATAGAGACAATCCCTACCCAACGATAGGCTCACAGTCTAGAAGGGGGAGACAGACAACAAAACAAGACAAGTAGACAGACATCAATAGCATCAAAATAAATAGAATTATAAATATGTGCACATCATTAATAAAATAAAATAATAAATATCCACAAATATACAAGAGTGCTGTGGGGCAGGGGAGGGCTTAGAGCGGAGTGATCAAAGTGTCTGACCAGTAGCATTATGGGGAAGGGGAGCAAAGGGAGCGAGAGTTAAAGAGATTATAGAAGCAGAAAATGGGAGAGGAAGATAAGAGGCACACAGAAAGATATGGAAAACCCAGGAGAGAGAATAACTGGCAGAGAGATGGGGACCAGACCAAGAGTCAAGTGGCTATATTAACCAAAATCCAAGAGATCTGATTTTGGATCATCTTGTCTCTACCCAATCTCACAGAATGTTTTCTTTTCCTTCCCAACTGCTCCCTTCTCTGTCCATCCAATCGCCTAATCTTCCATTTTCTCTCACATCATCTCAGATCTCGTGCCTGAGCTAATGTTTTTGTGTCCATTTGCAGGGTAACCGAATAGGGATCTGGGTGGAGGTTTGTATATGTATGGATGTGTGCTTCCCTTTAATTGTGTGTCTACGATCATCTGGGAGTATCTGTGGAGTTTGGAGTGTTTATATATACTTTTGGGATTTATTTTTAGTGTCTCTATATACACTGTCTCACTGTCCCATGCACCCCAGGACAACAGTGACCTATTACAGTAATAATTATGGTATTTGTTAAGTTCTTAATGTGTGCCAAGCACTGTTTTAAACACTGGAGTAGATACAAGTTAATCAGGTTGGACACGGTCCCTATTCCACTTGGGGCTCCCACACTTAATCCCCATTTTACAGATGAGGGAACTGAGGCCCAGAGAAGTGAAGTGGCTTGCCCAAGGTCCCAAAGGAGACATGTGGCAGAGCTGGGATTAGAACCCAGGACCTTCTGACTCCCAGGTCCGTGCTCCATCCGCTAGGCCACATTGTTTATCTCCCTCATCGGAAGTGGGCGACAGTGGGCTCCCGAACTCAGAAGGGAGCCACGGTTCATGCTAACAAGAAGGACTTGGGGATCAGTAAGACTTATGGTCCAAAGTGGTGGTTGCCCACCAGAGTTCAGGAGAGCGTGCCACCTTAACGACTAGGCAGCAGCCAACTTTCAGATAGGGAGCCGCCTTAGTAGGAAAATAGCAACTGTGGCGTTGCATCCATCTTAGGTTTATCGAGCATCTGAGTGGCGTCATTTGTTCTGACCGGGTGTCCGTGAACATGGCATCCTCCCAGGTAACATGGGAACATTGGTCTCTTTAGGCTAGTGTTCCTCCATTCAAGGGCCAATCCCTTGGCCAAACACCTTTATGATGTCTGTTGCTGAAGCGCTGTAGATGGCCACCTGGAGAAATCACTCCAGGATAGTTGTTTATTCCAGGCAGAGCACAATTGAATGGGCTGGTTCAGTATCGTATCGGTCATTCAATATTCATTTCATCTTTGCTGGAGGGTGCGTGTGTCTGAATAATGATTACGGCCCTGAATCGTTGGACCTACCAAGTGAGTGAACGCTGGAAACTCGGTTAGCTGCCAGAATATGTCAGGGATTAAAAGCATACCTGCCCTGGATAGACGGCACTTTCTTACTATTCTAAATAGTTGGGATGGAGATTTTAAAACACACAGGTCAAACGTGCACCTACTTTAAATCCACGCGACGTTTTAAAGCCATCTTTGCTGTAATTTAAACGCTGGAAGGAGAATAACGTTTGATATTTGGAAGAAAGCTTTTTTGATCAGGAATTCCATTCTCATAAGATGACAGACGATTCTCTGAAAGAACATTTAGCCCTCTAAGAGAGACTGTTTCTGGAGCTTTGCTACACCATTTGTGCTTTTTAATAATAACTGTGGTATTTTTTAAGTGCCTACTTTGTGCCAAGCACTGGAGTGGATGCAAGTTAATAAGAATGGACACAGTCCCTGATGGCGAACCTTAGCTGTTTTACGACTATTACTTTAAAATCTCATCTTGCTTCAATAGCAATTGTACTGTGGGATTAAAGCTGGGCGAGTAAGCATTTTCTAAGAATGCTGCATTACTTCACCCTACTATGATAGTATTTGTTAAACACTTACTATGTGCCCAGCACTGTTCTAAGCACTGGGGTAGATACAAGGTAATCAGGTTGTCGCACGTGGGGCTGATAGTCTTAATCCCCATTTTACAGATGAGGTAACTGAGGCACAGAGAAGTGAAGTGACTTGCCCAAAGTCACACAGCTGACAAATGGCAGAGCTGGAATTGGAACTCATGACCTTCTGACTCCCAAGCCCGTGCTCTGTCCACTAAACCACACTGCTTCATCTAATAGTACTTGTTCAGCTCTTACTATGTGCCTAGCACTGTTTTAAGGGCTGAGGTAGATACAGCCTTCAGTGCTCTGCACTCTAATACCCAGCAACCAGCCTCCAACTGGAGCTTAATCCATCCAGACTTGACGACTTCAATCGGTGGAATTTATTGAGCACTTACTGTGTGCTGAGCACAGTACGAAGAGCTTGGGGGAGAGTACAATATAACCGAGCTGGTGGCACGATCCCTACCTTCAAAGAGACCTGAGTGAAGGTCCTCAGTTATCGTACTGTTGTTGTGAGATTGTTGTTGTGAGTCCCCCGAGAGCAATCCCCTTCCCTCTTGTGCATTCTCTCCTACTGCTTAGTCTAGTGTTCTGCCCACAGTGAGTGTTTAATACGTACTATCTCTACTACTCCTTGCATTACTTTTTTGTTAATGGCCTTTATTAAATGCTCATCCTGTGCCAGGCACTGTGCTAAGGACTGGGTTAGATACAAGATAATCAGGCTGGAAAAAGTCCCTTTCCCACACAGGGGGTCAGAGTCTTAATTCCCATTTTACAAATAAGGTAACTAAAGTATAGAGAAATTGAGTGAATTTCCCAAGGTCACCCAGCAGGTAAATGGTGAAGCTGGGATTAGAACCCAGGTCGTCTGACTTCAAGACCCGGGCTCTTTCCAATAGGCCTCCCTCAATTGGGCAGAGCCTACCAGTTTGAAACTGATGTTCAGGTATTCCGTGACATCCACCCTGCTCCCAGATTGAGAAACTCATCCCCAGGCCTCAATTCCTTCCTTCCTGGAGCATCCGCTAGCTATTATGATCATCAGTAGGCAGGCAACTGAATATGACACTTCTAGGCCACATTCAGTGGAAAGTGCATGGGCTTGGGAGTCAGAGGTCATGGGTTCGAATCCCAGCTCCGCCACTCATCAGCTGTGTGACTGTGGGCAAGTCATTTCACTTCTCTGGGCCTCAGTTCCCTCATCTGTAAAATGGGGATTAAGACTGTGAGCCTCACGTGGGACCACCTGATTACCCTCTATCTATCCCAGAGCTTAGAACAGTGCTCTGCACATAGTAAGCGCTTAACAGATATCAACATTATTATTATCAATCCAGCTACGTATATGCCTTGTGTGGCTAAGGACTTAGACTCTTAAGCTGGTCCATAATAGTGAGCTTCCTCAGTGGCAGAATCCTGGGCTAGAGGGATAGGGACTCTGAATTTGCTATAGTATACCTACTTGACTCTGGTGTCTTTTCCATATGAAGAAACCGTGTGCGTCTGTGTATGTGTGTGTGTAAAATAATAACTGTGGTATTTTGTAAGCACTTACTGTGTGCACACTGTACTAAGCATTGGGGTGGATACAAGATAATCAGGTCAGACAGTCCCTGTCCCATATAAAGAAGCAGCGTGGCTCGGTGGCAAGAGGCCGGGCTTGGGAGTCAGAGGTCATGGGTTCAAATCCCTGCTCGGCCACTTGTCAGCTGTGTGACTGTGGGCAAGTCACTTCACTTCTCTATGCCTCAGTTACCTCCTCTGTAAAATGGGCATTAACTGTGCATCTCACGTGGGACAATCTGATGACCCTGTATCTACCCCAGCGCTTAGAACAGTGCTCTGCATATAGTAAGCGCTTAACAAATACCAACGCTATTATTATTATTAGGGCTCACAGTCTTAGTGGGAGGAATAAAAAGTATTGAATCCCCAGTTTACAGATGAGGAAACTGAAGCACTGAGAAGTTGTGTCTTGCCCAAGGTCACACTGCAGGCAGTTGGCAGAGCTGGGATCCCAAAACCCAGATCTTCTGACTCTCAGGTCCCAGTTCTTTCCACTAGCCCATGCTGCTATGTGTGAGTGTTAGAGAGAGAGTGTGTGTGTGAATGTATTATTGCTCTCCTCTAAAATCCTGACATCTAAGCTTAGAGACTCCCCTCTCTGTTTTTTTTTCCTCTGTGGTAAAGGTGATCTTGGGAAATTGTTTGTTGAATAACTCCACAGTGTGCTCTTCATCATTTTTATTGATGATAAGCAAGATGCCGTCTGTACGCCTGGGCTACGGGCTCAAGGTGGCTGGGCTCGGAGTTAGTTAGAAACATTACAGTCCATATTAACCATAAAGATTTCAGTGGCTATTACCCAGAAACAAAAGTTACCATTGAGACTCATGGGGACAGTTTGAAAGGTTTATCCTAGCACTCAAGGAACAGTGTATCGTAGTGGCATATAATTCAAGTGAGTTTGAGGAGGTCCCCTGTCCTTTTATTGGAGTATTTATGTCTGTTATTGGGAGTTTGTTAAGAATTGTGATTTCCTAGCCATCCAGATACTCTGATGGAGGTGCTGCTTCAACCTTCAAAACCAGAATTACACCACTGGCCAGAGAATGTGTTTAGGTATTTTTTTTTTTTATGGCAGCTGGAAATTGGACTCCATTGAGAAGAGAAATAAGACTTTTATGGGGAAAAATCAGAATTTCTCGTGAATTCTTGCCTGAGTGTGAAAAGGGTCTTGTAGGTCCGTGTCTAATTTATGTGGGTAAATCCTATTATGGCTAATGGGAGTTCCAAACCATTAAAATAGATAAGGGTGTGAGGCTGTTTCAAGATTATTTTCTGAAATGTTCGCTGCTAGGAAGAGAGTGTATTTTCCTAAGAATATCACAAATCCATTCATATCAATTCAACTCACATAAAACAATTAAAATGAAATAAATCTGAGACCCCTGCCAAATGTGTTTTTAAATCTCTCTTTAAATACGTGAAGCCCAGCAATTCTCCCCACCAAAGAGATTGAACTCTGAACACCAGGACCTGGGTGGGTAATTGAAGGATTTTCTATATAATTCTTTCTATACTCGATCAGAACAAGTGCCCAGCAGAACTGGGCCTAGCCAGGGCTATTAGCCTGAGTCTAATATGGTTTGACAGAGAATTGCTTTTTCTGAACTCTCCATAAGTAGTTGAAACTCGTGCTCTTGACCACTCCCAGTAGATACATCGGGAACATCGTGTGTTCCCAAGGACCTAGTACAGTGTTCAACTCACAGTCAGTGCTCCATCAATGTGTCGATGACAAACTCACCAGTCAGACAGAATCATTACTCTAGGACAAATTATTCACCAAACACAGAAACATTCAGTCATAGAACAGCAGTTGGATCTGTACCCTTTGGATGTGGATTCACCCCACTCTCAGCCTTAGAGTACTGGTACATATCCATAAATTATTTATATTAATGCCTTTTTCTCCCTCTAGTCTCTAAACTCGAGGGCAGGGAACGTTTCTACCAATTCTGTTGAATGGGACTCTCCCAAGCATTTAGTACATCACTTTGCATGCAGACACTCAATAAAAACCATTGATTGAGCAGTCCAGAGATCAAAAATGTCTCTTTCTAGCCCTGCAAACCCGAGATAAAAGGCTCTTCTCGTTAGAGTCTAAATGGAAGTAAGGCCTCTTACAGCTATCTGTTCGGTGGCGGAGAACTACATGAGTTCCTGATGGACCAAATAGATCTCTCGTAAATTGTAAATGGAACATCACAGTGATAAAGTGAGGGACAACACAATGTCACTAGAAAAATATTTCCAGCGGAGGAAAACGATAATATAGACAATCTGCAATGGGAGTGACCCTTGGTCCTGGGGTCACTCAAATTGCTATTTATCTGTACATCTGGATTCGTTAGATTCATGACACGGGATTTCAGCACACAAGTTGTGTGAGACAGTGGGGAGTGGAAAATCATCAACCTTAAACACCATCCAGGAACTCAAATACTCTGGTTTGTCCTGGAAGGGCCTGACATAACTGAAAGATGGCACAAAGTTAGAAGTCCACCCATAAGGTAGCGCCTAGACTGTAAGCTTCTCTAAACCGTAAGCTCTTTGTGGACGTGGATCACGTCTACCAACTCGATTGTATTGTACTTTCCTAAGCACTCAGCATAGTGCTCTGCACACAGTAAGCACTGAATACCACTGGTTGATAGTTTGAACACTCATGCTGAAAATGAAGTATTTCTCTACACCCTCAGCATAACTTCACCTATATGATCCCAGAAGCCAAAGGTCAAATACTTAGCACAGAGTTCTGCACTCAATAAATGCTCGATCAATGCTACTAATGACAACCAATGGACATCACCAACAGGATCTGATAATCTTGTAATAATCCCAGTACTTCGAACAGTGCTTTGCACATGGGGAAGGCTTAAATGCTACTGTTGTTGTTGTTATTATTTTTCTTATCTTCAGCTAAAATATCCCAAACCCTCCCTTTGTTTATAAAGTTATGACACCCAGGTTTGGGGAACAGGATGGCGATCCAAGTCTTCAGACTCAGGCTGATGGTCTGTCCGTCCATCACTCCACAATTCTGGAATCTGCCAAAATAACAATGAAAATGTCAAGCCAAGGTTAAAATGGAAGCGGGCAGAGGCTGTACAGAAGCAGAGGGGCAGGATGCCTCGTGACGGGCCCGGTGGCGGTGCTCCGTCGCTTACCGAACTGAAGACTGGTTGCAGATGGCAAATCTGCCTGGATGGAGCTAAATCCAGATTGTGTATTGCTGTGATGTAACTGCATTAGAACACCTGGCAGGCCTGAGTGGAGAAAGAATGGCAGTAAGCTGGCAGGCCCCCGTGAATGGCAATTACCTGTTCTGACTTCCGCCGAATGTCCTGTGAAATGGTGATTAACTAACCTGCACCCTGGCCTGAACTCACAGGCCTCTCCAGAGGATCAGCTGTCCTCCTCAGATCCCATCCAAGCCACACAATGTGTTTGCAGATTTCCTAAGGTTGTGCGTGAAACAATTTCTCCTCTGGTCCTGAATTTTATTAATCTAATTTCTCAAATGCTGCAGGGCCCAGCCAGAGCCATGAGCGAGGCCAATCTGCAGCTGTGTGTCATCTGCTTGGGCGATTCCTCTTAAAAATCATTCCCAGCGGCAACATGTAGACATTAAAACCTACCAAAGCCCAAATGGACCCCAAAGGAACACCATATGCCATTCCAGAATGGACGGATGGAAATTCACCCGCAGTTATGAGCTGAGGCTTCCTCCGTGTGGATCCAATCTCTTCTTTCCTCAGCAGGCTCTTTCTATTCCCAGACAGCCCTTCCCGTTTGGCTTAGCTCGATTCTCCCATTTTAAGGGCAAGGGGAGCCGCCTTGCTTCTGACCAGGTAATAAAACCATTTAAGGTAGGCACTTGCTTACTTCTCTTTATTAAAGTACCCCAAGGTCAGGGACTCCAAACCTCCCGTAGAAATTTGTTTCAATTTTCTATCCCCTCGACAGGGGTGTTGGGGGTGCGTCTTCCGCTACTGGTCAATCTCCTGGCTGTCCCTCTGAAGAGGAAAGGAGGACTAGGGACTTGGAGAAGAAGAAGTCCCTGTATTTCTGTTCTCTGTGAATGGGAGCTGGCTATCAGTCTGCAAAGAGCTACTTGCCCTGCTTCACTTCCTTTGGCCAAGGACATGCCCCATTACGGCAGGAGGGGGAAAAGGAAGCGGTGGCCTGGTCCTCGGTGGGGCAGAGCCACAACCGACTGGCTGGGTCTGCATGTGTGTGTTTGGCGGGGGCAGTGGGAACAGCGGGGCAAATGGCAATAGGGTCCAACGGAGTGGTTAGGCTAGTGCTTTTCAGAATGCCGGCCAACAGTCACCCCCAAGCCTATCTCACCCTCTCACCGTGCAGCCACGCCCCCCAACTCTGCTCCAGGGCGACAGGATTGCCCCACACACTCAGCAAAATTCTTTCATTTGGGTAGAAGTTAATTAACACAGTGATAGTGACTGAGACCTTGGAAGAGAGGGAGAAGTAGCCTGCTTCCTCTCTGAAAAGTCTAGTTTCCTTCCTGAGGAGTGGGGAGGCAGAGACTGTATTTAGTAGTTAGAGAGTTCTGGAGCTTTCACTACCTCTTTTATTTTCAGCATGCAAATTCCAAAACTAAACAAATAAGAGTTCAAAGGATCTGAACAAAGGCTAACCATTGATTGTAGGGGATGATGTTCCCAGCCTCATTTGTAGCAGATGGTAAATGGATGTTGGGGATGGCAGTTAGGGCTGAAAACTTTGAAAATGCCAGACTGCATGGGAAAGAAGACAGCCGTTGCTGCCGATTGGCCCAGGGGAATGCCCGATTGACATCTAATGTTTGGCAGTGGTGTTGGCCCTGCTTGTTAGGTCTCCCAACATTACCACCAGCTCCCTCATTCTCAAAATTACCTAGGCTCTTGGAGGGGAAGAGGACAGAGCTTGAAGGTGACGAAGCCTAAAATGGGCTCACACGTCAGGTCTTTCTGGGTGGATGCACAGGGCTGAGAAGAGGGCAGGTACCTGGAGTGGGATAGAAGGCCTCACAGAAGCCATCCCTTGTTGTTCCCCTCAGGCACCTGGGAGTAGGGGAGGTCCATGTTTCCTTTTACAAATTCAGATAATAATAATGGTATTTAAGTGCTAAGTACCATACTAAGCTCTGGGATAGATACAAGGTATTTTGGACACAGTTCCTTCCTCAATCGGGGTTCACTTTCTAAGTATGAGAAAGAACAGGTATTGAAACCCCATTTTGCAGATGAGGAAATATGGAGGTGTAGTGCCTGGCCCAGGGTACCATACTGGGCAAGTGGCAGATGGAGAATTAGAACTCAGGTCCTCTGACTCCTAGCCCCGGTCTCTTTCCTCTAGGCCGCAGTGCTTGTGAAAGTTAGGCAGTCCAGTGCTACTCGCCTCATCAAAAAATATCACGGTACCATCCCGGTTCAACCACTCGCTAGGAGCCAGCTTCTTTCCCTTACTGGAAAAGGATCCTCTGCCCTTCTCTGTATAACACAAATCTCATCAATAGGAGGTCTGAGGGCAGGAGTCAAAATTTCCCATTCCCACCCCTGATAGCTACAGAGATTAAAGGGATGTGTCTGCAGGGCATTTGTAGAAGAGAGCCAGTGTGATTAATTGATGCAACTGTGAGTCCTGATACCTCTAAACTCTCTGCTGAGACCATGTATTCAGGAGGTCAATAATCCATTTTGGAGAGAAATAGATTGGTCTTCTAGAGTGGGCGGTGCTTTCTTAACCACCCAGTTCTGCCTGCTAATTTCTCTTTCTTGCAGTGCCCAAGGAAAGAAATAAGAACGGGGGATGTTGTCCTGGGCTTTGAGGGGACTGATTAATATCTATACAATCAATAATGGCATTTATTAAGCTCAGAGCTCTGGGTTCAGTTCATGGAAGTATGCACTGACTTAAGGTTCAATCAGACTTGTCCCTAGCCCGCAAGTGCTCCCCACGCTAAGAAGGGGAAAGAAAGACCCATGGGGAAAAGTCAGTTGGCTAAATTCAGAAATCACAGTAAAAAAGTAATAGTCTATTCCCCAATTCCCACTCCAGTTAATTTTACCTCAGGTGGCCCTGGAGCTCTCAAAGTCAGAGTTGTTCACCTCTCACTCTCTCCGGAGTGCTAGACAGCATCAGGAGAGAGAATGCAGGAAGGGTGGGTGAGGGAGAGGACTACCGGAATAGCAGGATTAAAATAGGGCCCAAAGGACTCACTCCTGGGAACCCCCTGGGACTGCAAGCTGTGGAGATAGAACTGGTGTGAGTCCAGGGGCTGCCAAAGCTGCCCAGGGGCTCCAGGAGGGTTATGAGTAAGAATTTTGCCTTATTTCCCTTGACAAAAATAGGACCCATGTTGATTTGGGAACGCAGTCACGGTGCCCATTGTCGAAATATCAGAATCCCCACTTGTTCCAGTGGCCTTGGCTAAGGATTGGAGTCAGAGCTGCACATGCCCAGTAGTCTCAGGCAGCCTTTGGTGGCAATCAAATAGCTCTAGCAATTGCCATTTACAGTGATGAGAGTGTCCTCTTGAGGGAAATCAAAATAGATCGTTCATCACACAGAATGAACACACTTGCTCCCACAGAGCATTTCACAGGTCTCTTGGAGGACCAGGTCGGTCTGCTACGTTGACAGCCCAGCCCATTCTAAAATGCATTGGCAGGTGAGTCCTAAAATGGTCAATGCCTTTTCGTAGAACCTCTGCACCAGAAGAGAGCCGAGAATTCAATGTGTCCAACCCACTGCTTCTTACCATTTAAGGCAGACACTTGCTTATTTCTCTCAATTAAAGGTCCCCAGACTCACAGACTCCAAACCTCCCTTAGAAGTTTGTTCCAGCCTTCTATCCCTCTGACAGATAAGTCCTTTCATTTGTCCAGCTAAACTCCTGCTTCAAAGGTTCACTGAAGCTCAAAACCTTTTGCTTGGTCTTCCTAAGGACACGGTGAAAAATTATCCGAATTCTCCCCTTACCTTTCACATACTTAAAGTCAGCCACTAAATCACCTCAACCTCCAAGATAGGGCCTCAGTTTCAAGTGTCCTATCTGTAAGATGGGGTTTATAATTCTCATTTTGCATAACCACTTCTATGTGTAATTGGAATTATGTAAAGATTAATTAAGGCTTGGAAAAGTGTCTTAATGATGAAATGTTGGAGTGATCATTTGCATACATCATGGGGAATTCAAATATAATTTTATTGCAAAATATATCTGGTACTGGGAAGACATCATTTGCTATCAGAGCTAACCAAGCTCTGTTTTAGGATGAATTCTCCAGGAGAAAGTTCTTTTTAGTCATACTTATTCTCATTATTATCATTTTTATTAAATGATATTTGTGAAGTGCTTACTGCAGCATGGGTCAGTGGAAAGAGCACGGGCTTTGGAGTCAGAGTTCCTGGGTTCGAATCCTGGCTCGGCCACTTGTCAGCTGTGTGACTTTGGGCAAGTCACTTAACTTCTCTGTGCCTCAGTTACCTCATCTGTAAAATGGGGATTAAGACTGTGAGCCCCACATGGGACAACCTGATTCCCCTGTATCTACCCCAGTGCTTAGAACAGTGCTCGGCACATAGTAAGCACTTAACAAATACCAACATTATTATTATTATTGCTAAGCACTGGAGTTAGATACAAGATATTCAATATAGTACATAGACACAATCCCTATGGAGAAGCAGCGTGGCTCAGTGGAAAGAGCCCGGGCTTTGGAGTCAGAGGTCATGAGTTCGACTCCCAGCTCTGCCACTTGTCACCAGTGTGACTGTGGGCAAGTCACTTAACTTCTCTGTGCCTCAGTTCCCTCATCTGTAAAATGGGGATTAAAAGTGTGTGAGCCCCACGTGGGACAACCTGATTACCCTGTATCTCCCCCGGCACTTAGAACGGTGCTCGGCACCTAGAAAGCGCTTAACAAATACCAACATTATTATTATTATCCCTACTTTTGAGGAGCCCTGTCCCCCCACGTCCACATTTGCTCCCCTCCAGGGGTCAGCACGAAGTCTGAGCAGTGTCTGAGCCTCAGCATGAGGTCGCAGGAGCCACTTTGAAGGAAGGCTCAGCACCAAAATTTATCAAGTACCCAGTTCCAAACCGGAACCAGACTGCCCAATATAATTCTGGAGGACCGAGTCCTCTACGCTGGTCCCTTCCTCCCATTTTCCAGTCCCTCCATCGGTCTACCCCAGCTGCACTCTCATCTGGAACTCTGCTGAACAATACAGTACAATATATCGTTACATCGTACTCTCCCAAGCACTTAGTACAGTGCTCTGCACACAGTAAGCGCTCTCTTCCGGCGTCTGGCCCCAGGCCTGTGTCTGGCCTGGAATGCCCTCCCTCCTCAAATCTGCCAGACAGTGACTCTCTCCCACTTCAGTTGAAGGCCCATCTCTTCCAAGAGGCCTTCCCAGACTAATCTCAACTTTTCCTCATCTCCCACTCCCCTCTGAGTCACTCTGACTTGCTCCCTTTGCTCTTCCCCCTCTCCCAGCCCCACAGCCCTTATGTATATAGCTGTAATTTTATTTAATTATATTAATGTCTGTCTCCCCTCACTCTAGACAGTGAGCTCATTGTGGGCGGGGATTGTCTCTGTTTATTGTAATGTACTTCCCCAAGCATTCAGTACAGTGCTTTTGAACATAGTAAGTGCTTAATAAATTTGATTGAATGTATGAATGAATAAATGTGATTGACTGATGGCTGCTCCAGTGTGGGAGCCCGAGGGGAGAGAGGGAAAGAGAAGTGGGGGAGCCCCAGGAAGTGCTGGACACAGCAGGGAAGGCCATGATTCCTCACCTCCCCGCCAGCACCCCACCCCAGAGTGTGTGTGAGAGGAAAGGAGAATCAAGAAACCCCATCTCTGAACGTACATAAACTAGAGCAGCAAAGTTATTTCATTTTTCCTTTTCAACTGCTGATTAGAATGAAGAACCAAGATCCCTCTAGATTACATTTAATGGCGATGAAGTGCCCCAGTCTGTTCTCCGGCAATACGCTCAGCTCTTTTCTTAACATCTTGTAATTAAGTTCAGCTGTTTCAACTGACAAGCAAGCAGGAGTTTATTCTTTGGGGGGGGGGGGGAGCAGGGTTTAGGGTGGAGAGATGGGACTAAGGAATGCAGTGCCAGTGTTGTCTTCCTGTAAACTGGCACCAAGCAACCTCAACAGTTGGTGTGCTAGGAGCTGGCAGTAAATCAGAAGAAGAATTGTGGTGTTTGTTAGGCGCTTACTTAACAAATACAGATTACAGGACAAGCCGGCTTTGTACAGTCCTTGCCCCATAAGGAGTTCAGAATCTTAGAGGGAAAATGCAGGTATTGAATTCCTATTTTACAGATGAGGAAAGTGAGGCCCAGAGAAGTTAAATGACTTGACCAAGGTCACACAGCAGGCTGGTGTTGGAGTCGGCATTAGAACTCAGGTCCTCGCAGAGTGAGCCTCCTTGTCCACGTATAATGGTGGGGCCAAAGTTGAATGTGGTGGATGAGAAATGCTGGGGACCCCGGGGGAGAAAACTGGTTTTATCTTTCCTCTATTAACTAGAGGTTAACGTTGCAAATGGGTACTATTTTTTTTTAAAGATGTCTGTAAAGTGCTTATTATGTGCCAGACACACTCAACAAAGGATTGGGGTACACACAAACTAACCAGGTTGGACACAGTTCATGTCCCACATGGAACTCACAGTCTTAATCTCCATTTTACAGATGAAATAACTGAGGTACAGAGAAGTTAAGTGATTTGCCCAAGGACACACAGCATATAAATGGCAGAGGGGGATTAGAACTCAGATCTTCTGCCTCCCAGGCCTGTGCTCTATCCACTGCTTCTCTTCATCTTTGCTTCCCTGTCCACCCTGTGGCTCTGGTCATCTATCCACCAGCTCTTTTTCACAGCTCCAGCGGGTACTTCTCACAACTTGTCACAACTTCTGAAGAGAAGCAGCGTGGCTCAGTGGAAAGAACATGGGTTTAGTAGTCAGAGGTCATGGGATCTAATTCCGGCTCCGCCGATTGTCAGCTGTGTGACTTTGGGCAAGTCACCTAACTTCTCTGTGCTTCAGTTACCTCATCTGTAAAATGGGGATTAACTGTGAGCCTCACGTGGGACAACCACATTTGATTTGCTCATTTGTATATATTTTTATTATCTTATTTCTTTTGTTAATGAGATGTACATCCCCTTGATTCTATTTATTGCTATTGTCTTTCTCCGTCTGTCTCCCCTGATTAGACCGTAAGCCCGTCAATGGGCAGGGATGGTCTCTATCTGTTGCCGAATTGTACGTTCCAAGTGCTTAGTACAGTGCTCATAGTAATCGCTCAATAAATACTAGTGAATGATTGAATGAACCTGATTTCCCTGTATCTACCCCAGCGCTTAGAACAGTGCTCTGCACATAGTAAGCGCTTTACAAATACCAACATTACTATTATCATTAAGTACTCACAACCCCCAAGGTGCTTCTGTACATGCTTTTATTCTCTCTGACTGCCTCATTTTGGTAACTTTTCTAAGCCTTTGTCACCATCCCTTTCAATCGTAACCTTCTTAAGGGCGGGTGTCATGTTCACTAGTTCCATTGGACTTTCCCAAGTGCTCAGTGTAGTGCTCTGCACAAAATGTCAATAATGACTATTGATGGAGTGATTATTGGGGTAGAGGCCACGGTCCAGGGCTCCTGCTCTGGCCCTCTTGCTCCCACAGCTCCAGCCAGGGGCAACGGATCATGATATAGTAGCAGAGAAGAACCCCCTAGTTTGAGTGAAGGAGCAGAGAATCTCCCATCACGTCAGAGGCTGACTTGGCTGGGATCCTCTCCCTAACGTCCTCCTTGCCTCAGTCTTCCTTCCCATCTAATTCAACTTTCTCAGCCCGCAAGAGGGGAAAGGCTGGCAAGATATAACATCTGCCATGAGATTTCCCCCCTCCCTTTTCACGATTGAATGAATGAATGAGCAAACGATTCAGTGACAGCATCCACGTCTCACCCCTCACCCTGCCATTTCAGCAGGAAGACAGCTGAGGACTGTGACGACTCACTCCCGCCACTTCGGAAATTCATCTCCCCCACCGCTTCAGCCTCCAGCTCCATATTTTATAAGAATAGGAGGACAGGGTTGGGAAGCAGCGGAGCACAGTAGCAGCGTGACCTCATCGATCAATCAGTGGTACTTATTGAGCATCACTATATGCAGACCACCATATTAAGTGCTTGGGAGAGAGCAATACAACAGAATTAGCGGACACGTTCCCTGCCCATAAGAAGAGTACAGTCTAGAGATGAGTTTAGAGGCTAGAGACAAGCTCATACTCTTACGGAAAGAGCACGGGCCTGAGAATCAAGCTCTCCCAGATCTGCCACTTGCCTGCTGTGTGACCTTAGACAAGTCATTTCAACTTTTTCTGGGCTCCAGGGTTCTCTTCTGTGAAATGAGCTTAGTACAGTTTTCTAAAATGTGGGTTACTGGAAAGAGCACAGGTTTCGGAGTTGGAAGTCAAGGATTCTAATCCTGGCTCTGCTACTTGTCAGCTGTGTGACTTCAGAGAAGTCACTTAACTTCTCTGTGGCTGTTACCTCATCTGAAAAATGGGGATTAAGACTGTGAGCCCCACGTGAGACAATCTGATTACCTTGTATCTCCCCCAGCGCTTAGTACGGTGCTTGGCACATAGTAAGGGTTTACCAAATACCGTAATTATCATTATTACAAAAACGATTGAATGAATGAAATGAGGAACGGATAATCGCTCTCCTTCCCCTTGGACTGTAGGACCCCACTGGACTTAGAACAGTGTTTGGCATATAGTAAGCAACTAACAAATACCACGCAAACACACAAAAAACACTACTGGAGATGACTGCTCAGTGAAGGGCAGTTCAGGCCAGAGCCAAATCCTCCTAAATTTTCCAGGTCCATAAACATTCCAGCCCTAAACAGTGGCCTAGCTAAGCTATCGCCTCACGAAGCTGGCCGCTCCAGTGACGGGACAATGGGTTTGGCTGGAGCGATAGAAGGAGGTGTCTCTCCAATCATCACTTTCCCGCTATCTCGATGGGCAGAGACAGGGAAATATAATACCGGAGCCCGCTCGAGGAAATGAAAACCAATTCAAAGGAAAATAAATATTGAATATTCTGTTATAACCCTAGTAAGAGAACAACTCTTAACGAATGCTTGATTTATGAGGTATTCTGTGAGGTGGAGGAATTGGGCTGTGTCTGCAAAGAGAATTAGAGAACTTCTATCACAAATACCAATTTCAAGTCCACTTGAATGTTCAGTCAATATAGTCATTTCTCCTCCATTCCTTAGCAGCCTAATATTCCCCACATTATTGTATCCAAGATGAAAAAATAACTCTTGTCTACGAACCAGTGGCCGACATCAGAATGGTACAAGAAAACCACTGATGATTGCATGTGTATTTGTGTAGAATGCTGAGGGATAAACGACCCAGATAATTAAAGCCTGAAAATACCCTGTGGTCTGTTCCGGCCAGAGAAGCAAACAAAACCAAACTGCCCGGAGTGTGGATGAAAGTTTCGGTCCATAATCAGGATATGATGATAATTATCCTCATAATAATAATGGTGGTATTTTCTAAGTGCTGACTACTTACCAAAGGATCTCACTAAGTGATGGGATAGATTCAAGATAATCAGGATGGACACAGTCCCTGTCCCATGCTGGGCTCCCAGTACAAGGAGGAGGGAGAACAGATATTGAATCCCCATTTTATAGAGGAGAAAACCGAGACAGGGAGAAGTTAAGTGACTTGCTCAAGGTCTCACAGCAGGCAAACGTCAGAGTTAGGATTAGAACCCAGGTCTCCTCACTCCCAAGTGTGTCTTTGTTACCTCTTTCCTCAAATGCCATCATGGTCAGCAAGACCTCCAGAAATGGCACAAAATGTGGGCCTTGATTCCGGATGGACATTCCCAGATGTCCATAAAGCCTCTCTCCCTCCTCCCACTACCCAACCATCCATTCTGGGTTGGCCACTTAGTAGCAGAGGAAGGAAGAGAGAAGAGTCATAGAGGAACTGAAATCTCTCATTATCCCATCTCTCCTGGGAACGAGGGCTGGCACTGGCTCTGGCCTCAATAAGATAATAATGAGATTTGTTAAGCACTTACTGTATGCCAGACACTGTACTAAGCACTGGGATAGATACAAGTGTCTCTCGCCAAATGAAGTCATCCACTTGAAGTATCTCGGTTATATCTGTTTTTTTAAGCCTCAAATATTTGGAAAATTTGCAGGTGTAAACACACATGTGGTTCTCATGTTTGGGGCTTAGCTATGCGCGTGTGTGTTTGTGTGTATGTGCGTGTGAGCAGGCACATACATGCTCCTATGCATCGGTTCCTACTGTCCTCCATGAACCTTATTTATTAAAAAAAGCTGGGCGAGACAGGAAACAGACTCCTTTATAAATGAGACCACCTGTTCTCACTTTTCAGATTTGACAGGTTTTAGTCTTTTCCCTGCAAGTAGGCGGACAGTTGGAGATGATTTTCTGGAACGTCTCCTCCAATGTGATTGCCGCATCATTATTTCAATAATCAGCTCAGTGTGTGGTCAGAATGTTTCCTAACAAGGAAAGTCTTCCAGCACACCAAAATAAGAAAGCATTTATTTTCTCTTTTTTAGTGTGTCTACATTAGTAACGCATTAATCCCCTGGAAAACCACCTAGGCAGCTGGAAACTCCTTTAATAGCACTGGGACAATTCCCCCCGACCATCGTCATCTTATATCTCTGAGGGAATTGGACGGAAGGACGGACAGACACCCAACCCCCAGTATGAAGAAGTGCGTGTTAATTGGGAATTTACACCTAGGCAAATGTGGAACTGTCTCTCTGCCAACCCCAGAACTGCCCACAGCCATTAGATGGACTTCTCCTTGAGGGCGGAACTGTTTTTTTTACAATTATTTTGTGTTCCCCAGTGCCTACTAGGACATGCTGCACCAAGTAGTAGTAGATCATTGTACTGTACTCTTCTGAGCACTCGATGCATACAGAAAGCGCTCAATAAATACGACTGATTGATTTTAAAGAGCCGCTCTCTACCAGTTACCCCCAAATTGGGCACAAAGTCTTCTTAGCTTTAGGTTCCCAGACCAACCTTATTGAAGAAACTTTCCTCCTTCCCTCCAGGCTCCCATCTTGACTTGGATCTGTGAGATGACAGTCCTGGAGTTGTTGCTATTTGTTATTGTTCTTGTTTGGTTTTTTAAAGTGCGGTGGATGGGAAGGGAGAGAAAGATAAAGATTGGGATTTATTATAATAATAATAATGTTGGTATTTGTTAAGCACTTATTATGTGCCAAGCACTGTTCTAAGCACTGGGGGAGATACAGGGTAATCAGGATGTCCCACGTAGGGCTCACAGTCTTCATCCCCATTTTACAGGTGAGGTAACTGAGGCACAGAGTAGTTAAGTGACTTGCCCAAAGTCACACAGCTGACAGCAGAGCCAGGATTCAAACCCATGACCTCTGACTCCCAAGCCCAGGCTTTTGCCACTAAGACACGCTGCTTCTCCCCAATAATGTTGGTATTTGTTAAGCGCTTACTATGTGCAGAGCACTTTTCTAAGCGCTGAGGTAGATACAGGGTAATCAGGTTGTCCCACATGAGGCTCACAGTTAATCCCCATTTACAGATGAGGGAACTGAGGCACAGAGAAGTGAAGTGACTTGCCTACAGTCACACAGCTGACAAGTGGCAGAATGGGGATTCGAACCCATGACCTCTGATTCCCAAGCCCAGATTCTTTCCACTGAGCCACGGTGCTGATTGCGTCCAACCCGATTTAACTTGTATCCACCCCCAGCTCTTAGTACAGTCCCTGGCACACAGTAAGTGCTTAACAGATACCACAATTATTAATAGTATTTATTATGCACTTGCTATGTACTAAGCACTGGGAAAGAATACGCAGATGGGAATTAGACATGGTTCCTGTCCCTCAAGGGGGACTTACGATATGACTAGACTGTAAACTCCCACACTAAACCCCCTTTTTTCTCAGCTCCCCCTTCCCTCCTCTCCCCATCGCCCCAGCTCGCTCCCTTTGCTCTTCCCCATCCGCCCCGCAGCACTTGTGTATGTATGTACCTATCTATAGTTCTATTTATTTATAATTAATGCCTGTTTACTTGTTTTGATGTGTATATATCTAAAATCTATTTATATTGATGCTACTGATGCTTGTTTACTTGTTTTGATGTCTGTCTCCCCCCTTCTAGACTGTGAACCCAATGTGGGCAGGGATTGTCTCTCTTTGTCGCTGAACTGTACTTTCCAAGCTCTTAGTTCAGTGCTCTGCAAACTGTAAGCACTCAATAAATCCAATTAAGTGATAAGGGAACTGAGGCGAATAGACTGTAAGCCCTTCAATGGGCAGGGACTGTCTCTATCTGTTGCCGATTTGTCCATTCCAAGCCCTTAGTACAGTGCTCTGCACATAGTAAGCGCTCAATAAATATGATTGAATGAATGAGGCACCGAGAAATTAAAAGACTCGCCCGAGGTTACGCAGCAGTCAAGTGGCAGAACCGGATTTAGAACCCAGGTCCTCTGACACCCAGACCCATAATCTTCCCAACAGGCAACACGGCTTCTTGGTCTTTAGGAATACTGTTAGACAGTCACGCTGAACAGACCAGACCGCGAGGCAGTTAATAATCATTTTCACATCTTCCTGCGTATGTGCTCCCAGAGGACCGTCATCAGCATAGATGATAGACGGCCTCAAGGAGTCTCAGTAGCCTCTTTGGAGATGGAAGAGTCTCCCAGAGGACCAGAAGAGCCATCAAACATCAGGTTCTAAGCCCCATGGGGAATCCTCCATCAATGTGGCGTGGTGAAGCCACCCATCACTGCTGATCGGAGATGGTCACATAAGGCATTTTCAATTCTGAATATAATAATAATAATAATAATAATGTTGGTATTTGTTAAGCGCTTACTGTGTGCGCTGTTCCAAGCGCTGGAGTAGATACAGAGTAATCAGGTTGTCCCACATGAGGCTCACAGTCTTCATCCCCATTTTCCAGAAGAGGGAACTGAGGCCCAGAGAAGTGAAGTGACTTGCCTACAGTCACACAGCTGACAAGTGGCAGAATGGGGATTCGAACCCATGACCTCTGACTCCCAAGTCTGGGCTCTTTCCACTGAGCCACGCTGCTTCTCTGACCCTTCTATCAGGGACCAGACAGGGTAAGCTTGTTATGGAAAGGGAGTGTGTCAACTAATTCTCTTGTACCTTCCCAAGCACTTACTACAATGTTCTGCACAAAGTAAGCACTCAATAGGTATGATTGATTGATTGATTAATTTATTGATTGATATCCTGGGGTGCCCAGGCTTGGTTAGTAGCCACCAATGTTTTTCCGGGGCCAGAGTAGGGGGACTGGAGAGAAAAAGAGTGAACAGAGCGGTTGCCCCAGACCCACACCAGGTAAGGACTTCCCCTTAACATGGAGTCCATTTACGGGGGGATGGAGGAACAAGCAACAGGGGTCGTGGTGTGGATCCCATTACTCTATCCCATTATTTTGGGATCCTTGGATCAGGTGACCTCATCAAGGGGAAATCGGAGAAGGGAGAAGAGGGAACAGGGGTAGAAGAGGAAGCTTCCATTCATTCATTCAATCATATTTATTGAGAGCTTACTGAGTGCTAAGCACCGAACTAAGCGCTTGAGCACTGTACTAAGCACTTGGCAGCAGTGTCCCAACTCTGGGTGCCCCCCCCCTCTTGCCTCCCCCTGCCCGACAGTGTCACCCCTCCCTGGGGCACTGAAGTGGCAATACCGGCCCCTCCAACCCCACCAGGCCAGGCCAAGTTTGTGATGTTGTTTGTGGGGGAAGGGGAGCCCCCCGGAAGGGAGGCCCCAAGATAATACTCCCCCCAGGCCTTACATGCCCCTTGCAGGTCTGTTCCTGTTTCTGACATGAAGCAGAGCTCTCATTCGCTGTGACACCCAGATGTTCAAAACATCTTTGGAAGTTCAGGGGCAGAAACATAACAGCATTATTCAGTTTCTCATCCAAATGGCCAGTGGCTGAGATCTTGCCAGTAGTAGAGAGCAGAGGGATTCCATCACAGTTGTTCAGTCTGCTTGCTCTCTGCCCTTTCCTTCTGCCATGGAGCCTTTGAGGGCTAGGGTCGGTGTCTAAATCTCAGCTGGGTGGTCTTCCCAAGTGCTTAGTCTGTTGCTCTGCACCCAGTGAGCACTTAGTAAATATTATTACCATTATTACTGAGGAGACGATGGTGACTCCTTTGAAATTCCTTAGCCGTTTCCCAGGGGCTCAATGGGAGGCCGTGCGGATGTAAAGTTTCTACACTCTTTGGCTGACAGGAAGCTCCCCGAGGGCAGAGCCCCCGTACCATATGGCTGTGATTGGTTGATTAAAAGTGTATTGTTAACATGTATCTATCTATAGCATATAGTGATGTGCTCTTGTATGTTGAGCACTGTACTAGAGCTTTGGTGAGGATTATTATTATTATTATCATCAAATTATCAGACATAATCCCTGTCCTCAAGGAGTTGGCAATCCAATGGGGGAGACAGACAGAAAAATCATTCCCAGGTAGGAGGAAATAGTAAAGTATAAAGATATAAGCATAAGTGCTGCAGGGATTTGGGCAGTGGGGAGATGAAAAATCAATTAGTGGAGACTTCTTGAAGAAAATGTTTGTGGCATTGGGGGTGGGAGAGCAGGGAGGGCATGGAGGAAGAATGAGGAGAGACAGCTATCTGAAGGCTGTCCCCTCTCAGTCTCCTCACTTCACATCCTAAAATCCCAGCCCTGCTTTCACCTGATCAAAGTGAAAAGCCCACAACTATGTCATATGGCTGCCCTTCATTTTTGAGGAAGGTGCTACTAATGAGAAGCAGCGTGGGGCAGTGGAAAGAGCACGGGCTTTGGAGTCAGGGCTCATGAGTTCGAATCCCAGCTCTGCCACTTGTCAGCTGTGTGACTGTGGGCAAGTCACTTAACTTCTCTGTGCCTCAGTTCCCTCATCTGTAAAATGGGGATTAAGACTGTGAGCCCCATGTGGGACAACCTGATTCCCCTGTGTTTACCCCAGTGCTTAGAACAGTGCTCGGCACATAGTAAGCACTTAACAAATACCAACATTATTATGTTAACATCCTATCCAGATGGGTGATTGTAACTGAGCATATTAATGTGTGACGGACTCATCTCGTCTTATGCTGTCTAGTCGTCTCCGACTCATAGCGACTCCGTGGTCACATCATTCCAAGAACGTCCCACCTCCACCGGCAATCATTCCGATAGTGTATCCATAGAGTTTTCTTGGTAATAATCCAGAAGTGGTTTACCATTGCTTCCTTCCGTGAAGTAAACTTGAGTCTCCACCCTCGACTCTCTCCCACACTGCTGCTGCCCAGCACAGATGAGTTTTGACTTGTGGCAGATTGCCTTCCACTCTCTAGCTACTGGCCAAGCTAGGAGTGGAATGGGTAGCTTCTGCTTGATTCTCCCTCCCGTAGCCGAGACTGGTAGAGTACTGGAAACTCTCCAGATGCTACCCTGAGAGAGGGTGTGACAGGCACCTTGGGTTATATTATATTTGAATACGAACAGAGATTCTTGCTGCACTAAAGTGTAGTAATAATAATAATAATGATGGCATTTGTTAAGCACTTACTTTGTGCCAAACACCGTTCTAAGCGCTGGGAGGGATACAAGGTAATCAGGTTGTCCCACGTGGGGCTCACAGTCATAATCCTCATTTTACGAATGAGGGAACTGAGACACAGAGAAGTTAAGTGACTTGCCCAAAGGTACACAGCTGACAAGTGGTGGAGAGAGATGAGAACCACGACCTCTGACTCCCAAGCACGTGCTCACATATAGGGACCCATCATTATCTGTGAGCCTGCCTTTTGGGGTCCAGCATTTGCTCATGAAGAGAGGCCTGCCGGGTTGTTCTTTCCACTTCATTGGTCTCCCAGCCAACCTCCATTTCACGCCGTTTGAGATTAGGCTTGACCAGGTCTTGACCCTGCTCATTCCGCCCTCCACACAACTCTAGCATTCCCATTCCTCGGCCCTCCACGCCACCACTGCCCGTCATTTAGGTACAGTCAGATTGGTACCCACAGATCAATCCCCGCCTTTGTAGAGGGTTTTCCAGAAGGCTAGCTGCTAAGACTGCAGGGAAGCTAGAGGAAGAACAGACAAGCTGAGAAAGAAGGAATGCAGACCCGACTGACCACTTGGCGATAGACGGAAGGAGACAGAGCACGGGAGTCACTCAACATTTAGAGAGAACCGGACAAAGTCTTGATAGGCAAGACTCTTCCCAACAAAGAGGGGAAGAGACCAAGGTTGACAAAGAGCCAGATAAGACAAGAGAAATTTTTTTGTTGCAGCAGTTACCGTCTGGAGCACTGAGGCTTTACTCGTCACTGAGGGGCTCTGCGGAATGGATGGGTTTGCTCTCTAGGCTTTGTAAGACAGTTTTTAAAAATGAATCTGAAACACGAATGTCAAGGTTCCCAACTGGGATGCTTCAACAGCGTAGCAGGGAACAGGGAGTTGCCCTGTAAATAGGGACCCTCACATGCCACCCCTGTATGCATGAGGCTCGGTGGTGGGGGATGAGTTGCCGGGGACTTGATTAGGTTTCTTATCCCTGTGAAATGGCAGATTCACTTTCATTGTCTAAAGGTACAGGGACGTAGGGAATGTGCTGTCATTAGAATTTTAGCAATAGCACTGATTGAGCAACCAGTGTAATTAGCCAGAGTAATTAGCTTGGGAAGTTTATTATTATTGATAATAAAAAATATTTATAATATAATGATAATAGTAATACTGATGGTTTTTGTTTAGGTGCTCGCTATGTGCCAAGCGTTGTTCTAAGCACTGGAGTATATACAAGATAATCAGGCTGTCCCATGTGGGGCTCACAGGTTTTATCCCCATTGCACAGATGAGGTAACTGAGGCATAGAGAAAGTTAAGTGATTTGCCCAAAGTCACACAGTTGATAAGTGGCAGCCGGAAATAGAAACTACGACCTCTGACTCCCAAGTCCGTGCTTTTTTCACTAAGCCACCCTGCTTCTCTAATAATATATTAATACTATATTTATATTAACTGTGTGATAAAAATAACATTAAGGAATAAAAAATAGTATGTGCAAAGCATTTATAATATGCCAAGCACTCCATTAAGTGCTGAGGTAGATACAATATAACCATTCGGACACGGTCCTTACCCCACATGGGGCTCACAGACTAAGGAGGAGGTGGAGCTGACATTTAATTCAATGCTGACATTGCTGACATTGAAGCAGCATGGCTCAGTGGAAAGAGCCCGGGCTTTGGAGTCAGAGGTCATGGATTCGAATCCCGGCTCTGCCACCTGTCAGCTGTGTGACTGTGGGCAAGTCACTTAACTTCTCTGTGCCTCAGTTCCCTCATCTGTAAAATGGGGATTAAGACTGTGAGCCCCACGTGGGACAACCTGATTCCCCTGTGATTACCCCAGCGCTTAGAATAGTGCTCGGCACATAGTAAGCGCTTAACAAATACCAACATTATTATTAATCTCCATTTTACATGTGAAGTACCTGAGGTATAGAGAAGCCAAAGGTCACACGGCGGGCAAATGATGGACCTGGGAACAAAGCAAATGACACATCGCTGTCCTCGAGGAGCTTATCCTCTATCATGGGACACAGATATGAAAGTAGTTACAGAGTAATCAAATTCATTAATTAATTGTACAGGTGAAGAGACAGCTATACATGAATGCTGAGGATAGATATGAAAAGGTACATAAGGGCGAGAGATTGCCGATGGTTTTATATGTCTCGGGATACTTGAAATTCATCAGGAAGTTATGGCAGATGAGGTAGGCTTTTGTAAGGTCTTTTATTGTGATCTATCAGGTTTGGGAAGAGAGGGAGTTTCAAGTCTGGAGAGCGGTGAGAGTGAAAGAGTGGAGGTGGGAGAACTGAGAGTGAAATATCCAAGTTTAGCTTGGAAGGAATGCAGAGGGCAGGTTGGGGAGAAACTGGTCAAGAGACCAGATATGTAAGGCAGTGTGAGTTGGTGGAGAACTTTGAAGATGATCGTGAGGAGGATTTCTAGGTGTGAAGGGAAAGAGGGAGCCAGTGGAGGGTTTCGAGGAGCCAAGAGATGATGGTCGAGCAATGTTTCGTGAAGATGATCCTTGTCCTAAGTTGGAGAACAGAATGAAGAGCAGTTCAACTCATCCCCTCCCTTAAAGCTGCCATGGTTTCGGAGCAAAAGCAGAAAGGAGCTATTTCATCTGGGCTGCATATTACAGAAGAGGGAGTGCCTTGAAACATGGCATGCAGTCAAATCTATTAAAAGTAATGGAAAAATAGAACCAGCATTCTTAAAAGGATTTTATTTTGAGTCATTCCATCTGCTTCTTTGGTTAGTTTGCTCAGCTGGGGTTAAAGAGACCAGAGCATAGACAGGCCAGGGACCATGTCTTTTATAATAATAATGACTGTGGTATTCATTAAGCACTTACCCTGTGCCAGTGCTGTACAAACCTCTGGGGGTAGATATAGGATAATTAGAGAGGAGAGTCGCTGTTTCACATGGGGCTCATAGTCTAAGTGGGAGAGAGAACTGAATTTTTACTGAATACTCCCAAGCACTCAGTACAGTGCTCTCCATATAGCAGATGCTCCATTGTGTGGTCCAAGACAGAATGACTCAAAAGGGTAAAACCAATGAGCTATTTTTTTCCAACTTTCCCATGTCCAGTTTCAGAATTTTCTAGATCTTCAGCCCTCGTTCCTGCATTTCTATCCAAAAGCCTGGGCTTTCCCCTTCTTTTAACTTGCATCTCTATACTCCTCAATGATTTGTCCAGCATTCCCAAGGTCTGCCCTAAAAATGTGAGATTATTAATCAGGCAATCAAATTTATTGAGCATTTACAGTATGAAGAGCACTGAACTAAATACTTGGGAGAGTACAGTATAACAGAGCTGGTAGATGCGTTCTCTGTCACAGACTCGGGGAGAAGACAGACATTAATATAAATAAATTATGAATATGTATGTAAATGCTGTGGGGATGAGGAAGAGATGAATAAAGGGTGCAAATCCAAGTTCAAGGGCGATCCAGAAGAGAGTGGGAGACGAGGAAATGAGGGCTTATTCAGGGAAGGCCTTTTTGAGAGCCGTGCTTTTTAATAAGGTTCTGAAGATGGGTAGAGTGGGTATCTCAGATATGAAAAATGAGAGCGTTTCAGCCCAGAGGCAGGACATGGGGAAGAGATCAGCAGCCAGGTAGATGAGATCAAAATACAGTGAATGTTAGCCTTAGAGGAGCAAAGCGTGAGGGCTGGGTTTTAGTAGGAAAGCCAGGAGATAAAGTAGGAGATGGAAAGCTGATTGAGTGCTTTAAAGCAGATGGTAAGGAGTTTCTGTTTGATGCCTAGGGGGGTGGGCAATCACCAGAGATCTCTGAGGAGTGGAGAAAGATGGACTGAATGGTTTTGTAGGAAAATGATCCAGGCAGCAGAGTGATGTATAGACTGAAGTGGGGAGAAGCAAGAGGCAAGGAGGTCAGCAAGGAGGCTGATGCAGTAATCAAGACAGGATATGATAAGTCCTTCAATTAACAGGGTAGAAGTTTGGGTGAAAAAGAAAAGGTGGATTTTAGTAATGCTGTGAAGGTAGAACCAGCAGGATTTGGTGAGTGAATATATGGGTTGAGTGAGATAAGCTAAGGACGATGCCAAGATTATGGGCTTGAGAGACGGGGGGATGGTGCTGCCGTCTACAGTTATGGGAAAGTCAGGGGGAAGGCAGGGTTTGGAAAGGACGATAAGGAGTTCTGTTTTAATAATAATAATGTTGGTATTTGTTAAGCGCTTACTATGTGCCGAGCACTGTTCTAAGCGCTGGGGTAGACACAGGGGAATCAGGTTGTCCCACGTGGGGCTCACAGTCTTAATCCCCATTTTACAGATGAGGTAACTGAGGCACAGAGAAGTGAAGTGACTTGTCCACAGTCACACAGCCGACAAGTGGCAGAGCTGAGATTCAAACTCATGACCTCTGACTCCAAAGCCCGAGCTCTTTCCACTGAGCCACGCTGCTTCTCTAGACATGTTAAGTTTGAGGTGTCAGTGGGGCATTCATTCAGCTGTACTTTCTGAGTGTTTACTGTGTACAAAGCATGTTTACTGTGTACAAAGCACTGTACTACTACTAATAATAATGTTGGTATTTGTTAAGAGCTTACTATGTGCCAAGCACAGTTCTATGCGCTGGGGTAGATACAAGGTAATCAGGTTGTCCCACGTAGGGCTCACAGTCTTCATTCCCATTCTACAGATGAGGTAACTGAAGCACAGAGAAGTTAAGTGCCTTGCCCAAGGTCATGCAGCTGATAAGCGGCAGAACCAGGATTAGAACCCATGACCTCTGACTCCCAAGCCCATGCTCTTTCCACTAAGCCATGCTGCTAAGAGCTTGAGAGAGTACAATATAACAATAAAGACACATTCCCTGCCCACAACCAGCTTACAGTCTAGAGGGGGAGACAGGTATTAACATAAATAGATAAATTGCAGATATATACATAAGTACTGCAGGGCTGGAAGATGGACATCCAAGTAGAGATGTCTTGGAGGAAGTGCAAGACTGCAGAGAGGGAGAGAAATCATCATCTAGAGAGATTTTTGGTGGCCAGAAACGATGGAGAGTTCCGCTCTTTTTTAAAACCTTCTTTCTCTTGAGAATGAATATTAAAGAAAGATGAGTCCAAGAGAGCCACTCGATGGCCTCTGTCAATTCTGTTCCCCAGGAACTCGGGAGGTGAGGAAAGGGCACAGTCCCTGGGACCTCAAGCTCTCGGCCCATGTTGAGAGAACTGAGGGAAGCAGACCTGGACTGGACTCAGCCTGAAGAATAGAAGAAATTTCTCTCTCAGCACTCATTATCCCCAGATGGCCATTGATAAAAACGGGCAGTGGGAATTGGGAGCCAATGTGGCCCAGTGCTATGTGGACACCTGGATGCCATTCTTGCAGGGTTGTTCTTAGCGGAGGTTCTTTCCATTTAGCAGCAACTGGCTAGCAGCTAATCCAGCCCAAATCCACACCCACTGAACTTTGAATTCTGATCATCGCGGCGTCCCTGGCATCCCATGTCAGGGACCCCATCTCACTTGAACCTTGGCTGTGAGCCAGGAATCCCTAAACCTGCCCTCTCACTCAGCCTAGCTGATCGCTTCGAAGGCAGAAGATGACAACTGCAGATCTATTTCCCAGTACAACGGGAGTTCAAAGCACACGTTCTCTGCCCACTAGGAGTTTACGATTAGGAAGAACATAACTGAGCGCTTACTATGTGTCCAACATTGTTCTAAGCGTGGGGTAGATACAAGTTAATCAGGTGGGACCCAGTCCCAGTTCCACACAGGTATAGCGGTCTAAGTAGGAGGGAGAACAAGCATTTAGTCTGTGTTTTACAGTTGAGAAAACTGAGGCACAGAGCTTTTAAGTGACATACGCAAGGTCACAAAGCAAACAACTGGTAGAGTCGGGATTAGAATGGGTGTGCCTCTGCTTGATTCTCCCTCCTGAAGCCCAGACTGTTAAAGAATTGTAAACTCTCAAGGTGCGATCTTGAGAACAGGGGAATGGCAGTAGACAAAAATTAATGCAGAAATTCTAGTTGATCATCTTCAGTGGCATTTATTGAGGGCTTAGTCTGTGCTGAGTACTGTACTGAGCACTTGGAAGAACACAAAACAACAGGGGCTGGTAGACGTGTTCCCTCCCTATGGTGAACTAATTGTTTTAAAGACTAGAGGTGCAAGAAAGAGAGGCAAATAAATGTATCAATAACATACGAATGGTGATAGCAGAAAAGATGTTCTGCACCATATGAAGCTTTTGGGAAATACAACAAAAGAACAAGGTGTGTTCCCTAACCCCAAGAAATCAGTTTAAATCAAATCAAATATGCAGTCGAATATACATTAGAAGCAAAACGGGGATGACCGCACAAAAATAAGTGCATACCAGGTTTTGTAAGTGTTCAAAATGCCTCAAGCCCCTAGTAAAGTACTCTCTAGGCTGTAGGTGCCTGGTGAGCAGGGAACTTCTATCAAATCTGTTATATCGTACCCTTCCAAACGCTTAGTTCAGTGCTCTGCACGCAGTGAGCGCTTAGTAAATATAATTGATTGATAGTAGAGTGCACTGCAGCAAATGGGGGCCCAATCAGTGTGACTCTGACTACTCCCCGCATTTAGAATTGCCAATTAAGTTATCTGCTGAAAGACTCCAGGATAGAATATCCCTGACCAGGGGTCCGCCACTTGTCTGCTGCGTGACCTTGGACAAGTCACAACTTATCTGTGCCTCTGTTCCCTCATCTTCAAAATGGGGATTAAGACTGTGAGCCCCACATGGAACAACCTGATCATCTTGTATCTACCCCAGTACTTAGAACAGTGCTTGGCATGTAATAAGCACTTAACAAATCCCACTATTATTATTACTATTATCATTATCTTCCATGCATCAAAGACTGGGGCATTTTTCAAGAGAAGAGTTTTTCCTGTTCCCCCTTCTATCTCCCTTCACCTCCCAGGTTTCAACCCAGGGGCTCTGAAGTCACTGGTTGGTGGCAAATCTGGATGGTTCATCCCATTGGTTCCAAGACTGATTTCAAGGTGGTTCCCTGGAAATGGGGGATACAGCCCCCAAGTGACGGGAAAACATTTGGGAAAGATGATCCTGTCCTAATTCCCACACGTCTTTCCTGTGGGAGGCCCATCGGATTCCCCACTGCTCTTTGCAGAGATCCGCACGGGGGAGGTTGTCGGGAAAGAAGCTCCGGAAGAACGGACCCCTTCGGCAGCTGAAGCTGGTAGGGTGGACAAGCTTCATTTCAGAACTGAAACAGCTTGAAATTTTCCTCATTTCTGCCTGTAGCCTAGAGGTCATGAGTAGCCCTGTGAACGTGTTAATTTTTCTAAGTGCCTTCCTGAAGCACTGTCAAGTGGCCAAACATCTGTTCCTTTTTCCGAGCATTGTTTCTAGGAACGGCTATATCATCGAATCATAGGGCTGGAAGAGACCTATGTTCAAATATAATCACACAAAAGCGTTTTCTCAGTCCCCTGCCAAAGCGATTAGCAAACCTGTTTTTAACTAATTAAGCCCGACTTACCAGCTTCTTAAGGCCACGTCTGTGATTTCTCCCCACTGTTAGACCAGATTTTCAATTTGGATTCCACTGTGGCCTGGGCTTTCAGGCCCGGTTTTCGTGAAACTGTGTGGGTTCTGCTAATCTGGCATCCACTGGGTAGATTCTTCTCCAATTACGAGTGTCGGCAAAGTAATTTAACAATATTCTCCCCACCATGAATTCTCTGGACTCTGGACAATGTTCAAGGTTGTAATGGCATGTTGGAAATCTAGCCCTGAGTAAGACTTCAGGAAATTAAAATGTTTAGTAGCTCTACTTAATAATAATAATAATGATAAATGGTATTTGTGAAGCATTTTACTATGTGCCGGGGTAGATCCTAGGGGTAGATTCATTCATTCATTCAATAGTATTTAGTGAACGCTTACTATGTGCAGAGCACTGTACTAAGCACTTGGAATGTACAAATTGGCAACAGATAAAGACAGTCCCTGCCCATTGATGGGCTTACAGTCTAATCGGGGAAGACAGACAAAAACATTAGCAATAAATAGAGTCAAGGGGATGTATAGCTCATTAACAAAATAAATAGGGTAATAAAAATATATACAAATGAGCGGACGAGCACAGTGCTGAGGGGAGGGGAAGGGAGAAGGGGAGGAGCAGAGGGAAAGGGTCAAGTCAGACACAGTCTCTGTCCCACGTGGGACTCATAGTCTAATTAGAAGGAAGAGCATGAATCCCTATTTTCAGTTGAGGAAATGATGGCATAGAGAAGTTTGTACTTGCCCAAAGTCCCACAGCAGACAAGTGGAGGAACAAGAATTAAAACCCGGGTCCTCTGACTCCCAGTCCTAAGCTCTTTCCATTAGACCAGACTTCCTCTGATGCAGGCACAACCACTTATCTGCTGGGAGCCTCAGTTTCCTCATCTGTAAAATGGGGATAAAATACCTATTCTCCCTCCCGCTTAGACTGCATGTGGAAAAGGGACTGGATCAGATCTGATTATTTTGCATACTCCAGAGGTATACATAGTAAGATCTTAGCTTACTTTAAAGCTCATATCATTATAACATGTATTATAAATTATTTATATTCATCTCTGTCTCCCCCTCTAGACTCTTTAGCTCATTGTGGGCAGGGATTGTGTCTGCTAACTGCACTGTATTGTCCTCTCCCAAGTGCCTTTGGGACTAGGGGACTTTGAGACTTCTGGCTAACTCAAGTCCATTTCAGGTCATCTGTAGAAAGGAAATGCTAATAGAAAATAGGTAATAAACACGAGGAAATTGGCTTTGGCAAGAAATCTTTACAAAGCAACGTGACCCAGTGGAAAAGTAAAGAGTTGGGAATCGAGTGACCTAAGAATAAAAGGGATTTGTTAATCAATCAATGGTATTTGCTGAGCCCTTACTATGTGCAGAGCACTGTACTAAGCGCTTGGAATGTACAAATTGGTAACAGACAGAAACAGTCCCTGCCCTCTGACAGGCTTACAGACGTCGGGGGAGACGGGGGAGACGGACAGACAAGCACAATAGCAATAACGGGCAAGTCACTTAACCTCTCTGTGCCTCAGTTCCCTCATCTGTAAAACGGGCATTAAGACTGTGAGCCCCACTTGGGACAATCTTGTATCTACCCCAGTGCTTAGAAGAGTGTTTGGATGTAACAAGTGCTTAACAAATACCGTAGTAATTAGTATTATCATTATTATGCAACCTACCACCATGGAAACTACACATTCGGGCTGAAGTGATGCCTGATTTAAAGGGTCCAAGCCCTACTTCAAATGTTAGGCTACCTTGGGCTTTAGTTCATGGTCCAGGCAGGCCAGACCCTGGATTTTACAATGCCTATTCTCCTTGGGCTGGTCTAGGCTCAGGTAGGAAGGCCATTAATCTGGTTTCATCTTGTGAAGTTCAGTTTTCAGTTGGTCTGCCCCTCGTGATATATGGGAGAGTAAGGCGGTGGATTGACAAAGGATTGTCCAGTATTCATGGGTTCCGTTAACGGCCACCCTAGGTCTAGGTCAGATCTAATGAACCAGGAGGGAGAAGGAGGAAGGAGAGAGGAAGAAGCAGGAGGAGGTGGAAGGAAGAGAGAGAAGGGAGAGGGAGGAGGGGGAAAGAGAAAAAAAGCAGGAGGAAGATGGAGGAGGGAGGGAGGAGAAGGAGGGAAGTGAGTTAAAGAGGATGAATGAGAAGGACTGAATTTGAAATCAATAAAAATACAGTAGTTTGGTTTCTCAGTTTGTGGTGAATTAGCTTTTACATACATTTCCATTTGTATTTGGTTGGTATCAGCTATAGACAAAGTTGGATAAGCTCTTCTTTTTAATTAGAACAATCCGCTTGGGAGGAAAATGCCCCCATCACAGTGATTCGGTGAATTCCTTGACATTTTCATACTGACAGTAATAATAGTCTCGTTTATGGGAAAACACGTCTGATTAGTTTTTCTGGTCTCAGACCACTCTTTAATATTAAAATCAGATATTTCTCAATAAAGGGAGGTCTTCTTATCTTAATGAGAAGTCAGCTCTCGTAAGCAGGGTAGAAATAACAAACCTTTCTTCTGCAAATCAAAACATTCTCAAGTCATTTTCCAGCTCATAAAATCCAGTCAGTTTTTTTTTAGGGTTCCTGCTAGTAGTGAACAGAGGCTTGGGAATTAGAGGATCTGGGTTCTAATCTCAGCTCTTCCACTTCCCTGCTCTATGGACTTGGACTATAAGTCACTTAGCATCTCTGTGCCTCTTTTTACTCATCTGTAATGTAGAGATTCAGTGTCTTTTCTCCCTCTTACTTAAATTGTGAGCCCAGTTTGGGAAAGGGTCTGTGTCCAATCTAACTACTCTAGTGCTTACTACTGTGCTTGGCACATAGCAGGGGTTTAACAAATACCACAATTATTAAGTCTTTGGCCTTATCTTCATTAGAAAATGTTTGCATAACTGTGAGTCTCATATTTTGTAGTAGTGTCTTCTTGAAAAACACCGTAGCCTAATGGAAGGAGCAGAAGCCTGGGAGTCGGAGGACCTGAGTTCAAATCATGGCCCTGACAATTGCCTACTGTGTGACCTTGAGCACATCATTTAACTTCTCATTGCCTTAATGGACTCTAAAAAACCGGGATCGAATTCCTATTCTCCCTCCCTGATTCCTATAGTCCCACCTGATTGACTTGTATCTGCCCAAGAGTTTAGAACGGTGCTTGACGCAGAGTGAGAGCTTAACAAATACCATTTTTTGAACAAATGTTTTTTGCCAGCGTTTCAGGGCACAAAATAAAGGTGATTTTTATAGCACAACACAATATGATATTGGAATGCTGTGATAAATACAAAATTAGTTTCATGTCCTCACCCTAGAAATAACTAAAATCCCACCATCCTCCAGTATTACTGTAAAGGATTTCACTGGGAAAAAAAAAAGTCAAGAAATTTAAAAATGAAGGCTTGCGGATAACTCACCGAATTGAATGCTAATTAATGTATTTCACAACCTGGTCAAGGGGAGCAACTTTAAACCTTTCGTGCTGTCACTTTGCTGGGGACAGTTTTGAGTTCATGAGTATATTTCCACCTGCTCCCATTTAAGACCTTAGTTGACTAAAATAGCGTTTTTGACCGTGATCACTGTCTGTGCATCCAAGTGTGACTGAGAAGGCATTAGAATCTATTCTAATGAAGGCTTTTCCCTGGGACCCTTTGCTGTCCATTCTCCTCCCCAGATATTCTCGCCCTGGGGATGGTGAGCTCCTTGTGAGCCTGTGACGGTATCTGAATCAAAGTCCCTGTATCCTTGCCAGCATGTATTACTCTGTTTTGCCCCTTCAAAGTGCTAAACCAATGTGGTGGATTGGTTGATTGATGAATTTGGACAGTGCCCTAGGACATGGCTGTAGCTGCCAAGCAACCCCGATACTGTATTTTGACTTTTCCCTTGACTCACAGTCTGACTAAACTTTGTCCTTAGGAAGAGACACTCTTCTCCTGATTACTATTTCTCCTATCCCCCATCTCATTCAGTCATATTTATTGAGTGCTAGCTGGGTGCAGAACACTGTACTAAGCACTCGGGAGAGTACAATGCAACAATATGCAGGCATATTCCCTGCCTATAATAGCTTACAGTCTGGAGAGGGGGAGAGAGACACTAATATCGATAAATAAATTACAGTTATGTACGTAAGTGCCGTGGGGCTGGGAGTGGGGATGAATAAAGAGAGCAAGTCAGGGTGATGCAGAAGGGAGTGGGAGAAGAGGAAAGGAGGGCTTAATCTGGGAAGGCCTCTCGGGGGAGATGTGCCTTCAATAAGGCTTTGAAGATGGAAAGAGTAACTGTCGGATTTGAGGAGGGAGGGCGTTCGTGGGCAAGGGGTTGGTGGTGCGATGGGCAAGATGGAGGGTAGTGAGAAGGTTACCATTAGTGGCGTGAAGTGCGTGGGCTGGGTTGTAGTAGGAGAGTAGCAAGGTGAGGTAGTTTTTGTTGGGTGCAGAGGTGGATGGGCAACCACTGGAGTTTCTTGAGGAGTAGGGAAACACGATCGGAACATTTTCGTAGAAAAATGATCCCGGCAGCAGAATGAAGTATGGACTGGAGTGGGGAGAGACGGGAGGCTGGGAGGTCAGCAAGGAGGCTGATGCAGTAATCAAGGAAGGATAGGATAAGTGATTGGATTAACGTGATAGCTCTTTGGATGGAGTGGACAGTGTGAATTTCATATCTGTCCCCTCCTACAGACTATATGGACATTACCTGTGCCTATCAGCTTTGTGGAATAGTATTCTCCAGAGTACTTGGTACAGTAATCTACACACAAGTAAATGATAATGATGTTGGCATTTGTTAAGTGCTTCCTAGGTGCAAAGCATTGTTCTACGTGCTGGGGAAGATACAAGGCGATCAAGTTGTCTCGTGTGGGGCTCACAGTCTTCACGCCCATTTTACAGATGAAGCAACTGAGGCCCAGAGAAGTGAAGTGACTTGCCCAAAGTCACACAGCTGACAAGCGGCGGAGCCGGGATTTGAACCCTTGACCTCTATCTCCCAAGCCCGGGCTCTTTCCACTGAGCCACGCTGCTTCTCATAGTAACAATAATAGAGTAGTAATCCTCCCTCCCTCTCAGACTCTGAGCCTCACATGGGACAAAGACAGCTAAACCTTGCATCTACCCCAGTGTTTAGTTCAGTGCTCGGCACATTGTAATTGCTTAACAAGTATCATTATCACCGGTGTTGTTGTTGTTATTTACGTTGTGTGCAAAATATTTGTATTTGTTAAGCACTTATTATGGCCCAAACACTGGGGTAGAGTTACCCAGTGCCTGTTTCACATGGGGCTCACAGTCTAAGTGGGAAAGGGAAAAGGAAGTTAAACCTCATTTTACAAACGAGGACACTGAAGACAGAGTAGTTAATTGATCTGGGCAACAACACACAGCCGACCAGTGACGGAGCCAGCTTTCTTGATTCCCAAGCCGGTGTTCTTTCTACTTAGACCACACTGCTTCTCAGGTGGAGAAGCAACGTGGCTTAGTGGAAAGAGCCTGGGCTTGGGAGTAAGAGGTCATGGGTTCTAATCCTGGCTCTGCCACTTGTCTGCTGTGTGACCTGGAGCGAGCCACTTAACTTCTCTGTGCCTCAGTTACCTCAGCTGTAAAATGGAGATTAGCACTGTAAGCCCCACGTGGGACAACCAGATTGCCTTGTATTTACCCAGTGCTTAGAACAGTGCTTGGCACATAGTGAGTGCTTAACAAATACCATAATTATTATTATTACTTTACTAAGGTGTGGGAAAGAATACATGGGTGAGAATTAGACTCGATCCCTAAAGAGCTCACAATCTAAGAATAAAAAAGAAGAGGAAAACAGCAACCAAGGCTTAAGGAAAGATGAAACCATGAAGCACTGAAATCACACAAGTGACGAGGAAGGGATAAATACGAAAGCAAAATCAAAAAAAGCAGAATGGAACTGTGGCTAGAAGAGTGGAATTTCAGAAATTTCCACAAGGCCCGGAGTCCAACAGACACTTCCACTAACGCTCCTCTCCATGTTGGGGAGAATCACTGAGGTTTGCCCCTGGGAAGAGCTGCTCAAATCAAGTTTCTCAGTGGTCTGGAGTTGGACTTGCTGGATTGCAGAGCTGGTTTGGAAAAGATAGCGGTGCACACTGATCTGGTTTTACACGTGCCCTTTCTTCCATGAGAACTATTGTCAGAGAGCTGTTGGATAACAAAGAGGATTCATGAAAATCTAGAAGGTGCTTTCAAAATTGAAAATTGCCATATTCTAGCTGAATTACAGAGAGCTCTGTGCCTGGTTATTTTATCAGTGAAATTCTCTGTTCATATACTGTTCAGGGAAGCGTAGGGAATCTCTGACCCGTAGCAAAAATGTATAGGTTGCAGCCTGAAGTAGAACCTTAGAAGGAAATGGAATACATGAGTGTTGCTAGCTCTTTCAATAATTATGACGTTTATTAAGGCTTTTCTACGTGCTACACACTGTCCTCATAATCAGATCAGATGCAGTTCCTGGCCCATCCACAGTTCACGTTCCAAGAAGGATGGAAAGCAGTTATTTATGCCCATTTGACAGATGATGAAACTGAAGCGCAGGGGAGTTCAATCAATCATATTTATTGAGCATTTACTGTGTGAAGAGCACAGTACTACGTGTTTGGGAAAGTACAGTATATCAGAGTTAGAAGTCATATTCCTTGTCCACAAAGAGCTTACAGTCTAGAAAGGGAGGTAGGCATTAAAATAAATTATGGATATGAACTTAAGTGCTGTGGGAATGAGAGAGGGATAAATGAAGGGTACAAATCCAGGCACAAAGGCAACACAGAGGGGAGAGGGAGAAGAGGTAATTAAGGCTTAGTTGGGGAAAGCATCCTTAGAGGAGATGTGATTTTAATAAGGCTTTTAAGGGCAGAGAACAGGTCTACTAACTCTGTTATATTGTACTCTCCCAAGAACTTAGTATAGTGCTCTGCACACAGTAAATGATCGATAAATAAGATCGATTGGTTGATTTTAAGATGGGGAGCGTGGTGGTCAGTTTAATATGAAGGGGTGGGGGGTCCAGGCCAGAGGTGTCAGAGACGGGATAGATGAGATTGAGGTAAGGTGAGCAAGTCGGCATTAGAGGAGCAAAGTGAGCATGCTGTTCTGTACTAAGTAATCAGTATGGCCAGATAGGAAGGGACAAGGTGAATGCAGTCAAGATAGAATGAAAGTCCCTTTCATTCGTTCATTCATTCAATCATAACTGTCGGGCTCTAATTGTGTGCAGAGCACTGTATTGAGCACTTGGAAAGTACAATTCAGCAATGGACAATCCCTGCCCACCCCAGGCTTACAGTCTAGAAGTGGGGAGGCAAACATCAAAACAAGTAAACCGGCATCGATATAAATAAATAGAATTATAGATATCTACATGTCAAAACAAGTAAACAGGCATTAATATAAATAAATATGTACAAAATATGTACCTATGTAATATAAATAGATAAGTACATTTATACATAGGTGCTAGGAGGCGGGGAGAGGGGGGTAGAGAAAAGGGAGGGAGTCGGGCTGATGCGGAGGGGAGGGAAATCTGAGGAAAAGGGGGGTTTAGTCTGGGAAGACCTCTTGGAGGAGGTGACCCTTCAGTAGGACTTCGAAGGGGGAAGTGTGATTGGCGGATTTGAGGAAGGAGGGCGTTCCAGACCAGAGGTAGGACGTGGGCCAGGGGTCGACAGTGGGACAGGCGAGATTGAGGCACAGTGAGAAGTTTAGCCCTAGAGGAGTGGAGTGTGCAGGCTGGGTTGTAGGAGAGAAGGGAGGTGAGGTAAGAGGGGGCCAGGTGAAAGAGAGCTTTGGAGCCAGTAGTGAGGAGTTTTTGCTTGATATGGAGGTAGATAGGCAACCACTGGAGATTTTCAAGGAGGGGGATGACATGCCCAGAGCGTTTCTGTAGAAAGATAATCCGGCAGCAGAGTAAAGTATGGACTGAAGTGGGGAGAGCTAGGAGATTGGGAGGTCAGAAAGGAAGCTGATGCAGTAATCCAGATGGGATGGGTGATTGTACTATCGTGGTAGTGGTTTGGATGGAGAGGAAAGGGCGGATCTTGGCGATGTTGTGAAGGTGAGGCCGGCAGGCTTTGGTGACAGATTGGATGTGTGGGGTGAATGAGAAAGCGCCGTCAAGGATGACACCAAGGTTGCGGGCTTGTGAGATGGGAAGGACGGTCGTGCCGTCCACAGAGACGGGAAAGTCAGGGAGAGGACAGGGTTTGGGAGGGGAGATAAGAAGCTCAGGCTTGGACATGTTGAGTTTTAGGTGGCGGGCGGACATCCAAGTAGAGATGTCCTTAAGGCAGGCGGAGATGCGAGCCTGCAGGGAGAGAGAACGGGGCAGAGGTGTAGATCTGTGTGTCATCTGCATAGAGATGATAGTTGAAGCTGTGGGAGTGAATGAGTTCAACAAGGGAGTGGGTGTAGATGAAGAAGAGAAGGGATGAAGAACTGACACTTGAAGTAAGGCATGGGAGGGAGAGGAGGAGCCCGCAAAAAAGAATGAGGATGAACAGCCAGAGAGATAAAAGGAGAACCAGAGGAAGACCGAGTCCGTGAAGCCAAGGTTGGATAGCGTGTTGAGGAGAAAGAGGTGATCCACAGTGGCAAAGGCAGCTGAGAGGTCGAGGAGGATTAGGATGGAGTAGGAGCCATTGGATTTGGCAAGAAGGAGCTCACTGGTGACCCTCGAGAGGGCAGTTTCAGTGGAGTAGAGGGGGAAGAAGTAGTTTCCAATAGTAATAGGTTCCAGTTTCAGTTTCCAGTTTCCAGTTCCAGTTTCAGTGGAGTGGAGGGGCTGGAAGTAGTTTCCAGTAGCAGTAGCTTCCCGTTAACCAGGATACAGATGCCAGATAATTTACACATCTAAGGAAGGAGGGAATGGAAAGATAGATGTATTTCACACATGGAGGTGCGCACTGGCTTGTATTGTCTAAGTTGTGTGTGTGTGTGTGTGTGTGTGTGTGTGTGTGTAGGGTTGGGGTGGGAGATCTGCAGATCTAGCATCTTAGAGAGAAGCCCATTTAACTCTTAACTTGAGAGGCTTGCAGCTGGAATTTGCCGATCCACCATGGCGGCCAGAATGGTGTCAAAGGGGGGCCCCGGGTAGGAGACTTGCGTTCTTCAGGAGCGGCTCCTAGAGCCATCTGAATGGTTTGGATGCCACCTTGTGATCCACTGACTGTACTACTCCTGAGAGTTTGAGCACATGAATGGTCAGTCCAACACTCAATGCCACCCAGAGCTCGGTAATCCAAACATCCTTTAGGTCGTACTACCCAGCAAACGTAAGATTGGAAATGACTGACTAGCTCCCTATGGAGCAGAAAAAGATCTAGGGATCAGAGTGGACCATAAACCGAACGTGAGTCAGCACCGCAGGGTGATCAAAAATCATAATTGTGATATTAAACACTTACCACTTGCCAAGTGCTGGGGTAATCGATCGATCAGTGGTCTATATTGAGCACTTACTGTGTACAGAACACTTTACTAAGCCCTGGGAACAGTGGTCCTAGGCTCTAGCACTTGGGAAGCAGTGTGACCGAGCGGAAAGAGCATGACCCAGGGAGTCAGAGGACCTGGGTTCTAATTCCGGCTCCCTAACTTGTCTGCTGTGTGACCTTGGGCAAGTCACTTCTCTGTGCCTCAGTTCTCTCATTGGCAAAAATAGGGATTCACTACCTGTCCTCCCTCCTACTTAATCTGAGAGTCCTGGGTGGGATCTGCTCATCTTGCAACTACTCCAGCATTTAGTACAGGGCTTAGCACACAGTGAGCACTTAGAAAACACCACAGTTATAATTACAACAGAGTTGGTAGATATGCTCCCTGCTCATGACGAGCTTACAGTATAAAGGGGAAGGCAGACAATAATAGAAATATATCATTTACAAATATGTACAAAAGTGTTATGAGACGAAGGGTGGGGTGAATAACAAACGCGTAGATGACGCAGAAGGGAAAGGGAGTCAGGGAAAAGAGGGCTTAATCTGGGAAGGCCTCTTGGAGGAGATGTGACCGTAATAAGTCTTTGAGGGTGGGAAGAGTGGTGTTCTGGGATTTATGGAGGGGGAGGGAGTTCCAGGCCAGAGAGAGGAGGTGGGAAATGGGTGAACGGAGAGATAGTTGAGATCAGGACACACTGAGCAAGCTGGTGCTAGAAGAGAGAAGTGTGCAGTCTGGGCTGCAGTAGATCAGTGAGATAAGATAGGATCGGGGAAGATGACTGAGTGCTTTAAAGACGATGATAAGGCGTTTCAAACTGATCCAAACAGTTAAATGCAATATATTCATATCAAACACAATCCCTATCCCACAGTCTGAGGGGGAAAAAGAACAGGGCTCGTATCCCTATTTTATTGCTGGAGAAACTGAAATACTGAATGGCCAAGTAGGTTGTCCAAAGTCACACAGCAGGCAAACTGTGGAGCCAGGATTAATAATAATAATAATAATGATGTTGGTATTTGCTAAGCGCTTACTATGTGCAGAGCACTGTTCTAAGCACTGGGGTAGACACAGGGGAATCAGGTTGTCCCATGTGGGGCTCACAGTCTCAATCCCCATTTTACAGATGAGGTAACTGAGGCACAGAGAAATTAAGTGACTTGCCCACAGTCACACAGCTGACAACTGGCAGAGCCGGGATTCGAACCCATGACCTCTGACTCCAAAGCCCTTGCTCTTTCCACTGAACCACGCTGCTTCTCCAGCTATGCGGAGCTATGCGGCTCATACAAAAAAAAAAAGAAGACGACTTGGATAAAACATATTTGAGTCTAGTTTACGGACTAGATTTATTAGCCATGAGTCTGACTGTTTTGTCAGTTTGAGTGGCATAGATGGAAGGAGAGTTTCTATCTCTAAAATCCTCCCTGCCCGGGCACCAACCAAGAGTTGTTCATCGTGGGGTGGCCTGGGAAGAATTTTGGACTGGTCCAACGCTGGCCACAGTCCATCCAAGGATCAGTGTTGGCAGCTTTCTCCAAAAGTCTGCATTCCCAATGTATGCGAGTTCTCCCGCCTATTCTCCAGAGATATTTAGGAATCGGATGGCTTGGGAATCTACTGATTCTTGTAGCTGCTGGGACACCTGAAATTCTTTCCTGTGGATGGTAAGGAGTCTGAGTTCCAGATGATAAACTAGAGCCACGTAGGCTCTGTGGAATGCCTAAGGATGGTGGCAAAGGTATTCAGTATGCTTTATCAGAAGCTGGAGAGAAGATGTAACTGTTTTCAGTGCAACTTGACAAAAAGTGATTTACATCACCCTGAAACCATCTGAGCCACCTCTCTTGCACTGCTAGCATTTTGTCACTGGAGCTTAGCGGCGATGAATGCATTTGGATTTAGAAACCCTTTAGTCACCCCTCCCTCAGCCCCACAGGACTTATGTATGCATCTATAATTCATTTTTATTCGAATTAATGTCTGTCTCCCCTTCTAGACTGTAAGCTCACTGTGGGAAGGAAGCACGTCGATCAGTTCGGTTATGTTATAGTAAATGCTTAGTACAATGTTCTGTATACAGTAAGTGTTCAATAAATATGATCGAATTGAGTTTAATAAATGAATACTGCCCCCCTGTTCTTCCTCCTGCTCTTCAGTCACATTTCCAAAACCACCAGACCAAGCTGCTGATGGGACGGGATGATTTCCTGACCATCTGGTCCAATTAGGATGGAAATGGTTTATTGCTCTATTGTTCTCTCCCAAGCGCTTAGTACAATGTTCTGCACGCAAAGTAAGCACTCAATATTATTGAATGAATGAATGAAATGGTGAAAGGGAGGAGGTGTGGTCTAGTGGAAAGAGCACAGGATCGGCAGTCAGGAGATCGAGGCTTTAGTCCCAGGTCTACCACTGTCAAACGCTTATTAAGGTGATTTGCACAAAATAAGAGCTAAGTAAATGCAATTGAATTGAATGAATGGGCAAGTCACTTGACCTCTGAGAAATGGGGGATAAGGTAGATACCAGCTTGGACTGGTTCCAATCCTACCATTCTGTATTTGTCCCCAGGTATAGTTCGGTACTTGAGACATAGGGAGTGCTTAACAAATAGCCTAATTAAGATATTGTGTTTTATCCATCTAGGAGAATTTTCCTCTTCTAAGAATTTCTCTGCTGGGAAATTCATACTGAGATTTCAGGAACCTCATTTTCCCTCCCCTTCCTCCTTCCTCCACAATGCTCCTCCATCTTACTCCCTGCCTTTAGAACAGGGAAGAATCATTTATTCTATACCTGTGGATACACAAAATATCCTCAAAGATCAATGTTTCCCAATGATTTCATTATGCTAGAACTAACTGCGTGTGCATAAAGCAGCTAATATTCCTCTGTGCTGGAAATGTGGGCACCAGCTCGAAGGAAAAGACTCAGAAGATTGGATGTCCTTCAGTTAGCCCAGTCAAATTTCTAGGGCGGAAAACAATCAGACTCTGAATGGAATGAATGGGGAATGTACCAAAAAGGAAATGCAGTTCCGTGGGTGCCTCGCTGGGTAAGCCTGAAGCAAGCAACTTCAACACAATCTCCCATTGACCTGGATCTGTGCTGACTTGCCCACTCTGAGATCCCTAATCCATTGCCATCCTGATCTCTGTCACCTGAATCCCTTCTGCCTTCATCACTTTAGGAAAGTCCCCCCACCACCACCCACCTGACCAAGAAACCTGCCAAAGGTATGGAATTTCTCCAGATAATTCAGTGTGGAACTAAGCCAATTGCAATTCCATTCCAAATAAAGCTGTCTTTCATTTCAAATTTCTGTGAGTTAATTAAAAAGTTGGTATGTGGCTAAATTGAATGTTTGACTCTTGTCCAGCCTGCCACCTTCCAATACCCTGGAAGCTTCATTCAGAGCTGTAAAGGACGGCCTGGAGATTGGACATCCTTCACCTTATTCAGTGTCTTTGTCTGCAAGGCCAGAATTTAGTTCTTTGCTTTACTATGGCACAACTGCAAACTCATTAAAATCTCACCTGCCTAAGAAGAGGCTTATTTTTTGTCATCTGGTAGGAATTTAGTGTGCCAAAATAATTCCTAAGAAAACTCTCTGACCCCAGAGTTTGACTTGCCTCCCTTCCTCCCCGGAGTTTTCAGTTTTACAGTATGGAATTCTGGGCATATTGCCTGGATGGTCCATTGAGTTACCTCTGGACAGACATGCCGTTGTTTTGGGTTCAACTTCCCACAGTCAGTCACCCATTTGATGATATTTCAGCTTCAATCCAAACCTTAAACTACCCTTGAAACGTTTCCCTGACAGAAACCAGGCTTGAAAGAAAACAGATTCTTCAGAAGTAGGAATTTCACTCACATGATATTAGCCCTAGAAGAGACTTTCCCTGTAGAAAAATCCGATTCAGATACGAATTTGTTCGTGTCCAAGCTCACATTGCATACCAAACGGAAGTAGTAATGATTGCACAAAATTGTGGCCAATTGCAGTTTTAGGAGCCGCAAGCACTTGTCCCCATCTCCAAACCCATGTTGGGATTGCAATCATTTGTCTGGTTCCATGGACTAGAGTTCTCTAGCTTCCCATCCCCCTGGGCCCTCTTTATCTAGAACTGGACACTTCATCAAAAGTGTAGACTTTCTGTTGAAGATATGGTGGCTATTGATCCGGTCAAGCAATCAATGAATAGTACTGAGCACTTTCTGTGTACAGAGCACTGTACTAAGCACTGGGGAGAGTACATCTTCAGTACATCTATCCACATCTTCAACACTCATCCTTCCTCTACCCCAACTCCTGGTCCCGGGATCCAAAGCTCAGACTTGGCATCTATTGTTCATTCAGACCTGGGAGGGGAACACAAAGGCCACAGATCTGGTCGGGGGTTCTCCTAGAGAAATGCTCCAGGATCACATGAAATTGTCATTCTTCCTCACAATGGCTAGTAGGACTCCAGCCTCCCATGTTGCGTGCCCAGTGGAACCCGTGTGACATCATCTGACATTCACAAGGACCGTCAGTAGGACATTCATGTTGGAGAGGGTCTCTGTCCGAGTAGGGCCTCTACCCGATTTCCTGGAAGGCTCCAGGCATAAGGAAGAGGTGATAAATGACACCCACCTCCTCCTCTGATAGTTGCAGGTGAGTGGGGCTTTGGGTCACAATGATTGATCGGTCGGTGTCCGGGGGGCACTGGGAAGACAGCACCAGGGATGCAGCTCTGCTGCAAACTCCTCCTGTCGCATCACTCAGCCTCATACCTTTGAGTTCTCAACTCGAACCTGAGAGAACCACCTCACATGCCCTGAATGAAGCTGACTGGTACTAGAGGCCTCGCAGGCCCAGGACAGTTTCCAGCCTGCTCCTCCAGGCCAACTAACCAGAGTGACCTCCCTTTCAGAGATACAGAAAACTTCTCTTCGTTTTCCTTTTCAGGACCTGCCAGTCTAGACTTGTGGCTCATTCTCATTCCCCACCTCTGTCTCTGACTCTCTCTCTCTCTCACTCCCTCTCTTCCTTCTTTTTAATAATCTCATTTCTGGGCTGCACATTTTTTGTCCACTTAATAGCCATGAGCTCACTCTCTGTACTGGGTAGTCTCTTTGATCTTTGATGCTTGGCTGATTGCCACGAGGCCGGGCCAGCCTTTAATATATCTCACCACAGATTAGTAATAACTCTTGTCCACTTCTTTTCTGAAGGCCCAAAATTGCCCTTTCTTCCTTTTCTCTGGATGAAGCATCACCGTGGGCTTGTTCCGTGACTCATCCGGAGGCCAAGCTCCGGCCTTGAGCCTCACATTAGTTTTCCGAGGGTTTCAGAAAAAAGTTTTCCTTTCCATCCAAGGTAATTAAAATGGCCTCAACCCATGTCGGGCAGTCCTCAGGAGAAGTAATGTAGGAATGCTTTGGAATGTAATTTGTTATGGGCAGGGAACGTTTCTGCTAATTCTATTGTACTGTATTCTCTCAAGTACTTAATACAGTGCTCTTTATATAGTAAGTGCTCGATAAATACGATTGATTGATTGACTGAATGCTTCAAGAGCCTAATTCTCCCCACCTCGGGCAGCAGCGTGATTGAGCACGGGCCTGGAAGTCAGAAGCTGGGTTCTAATCCTGGCTCCCCAACTCGTCTGCTCTGTGACGTTGGTCAAGTCACTTCATTTCTCTGTGCCTCAGTTACATTGTCTGTAAAAGAGTATTGAGATTGGGAGTCCCACGTGAGAGAGGGACTGTATGTAAGCTGATTGGCTTGCATCTACCCCAGAGCTTAATTCAGAGCTAGACCCATAGTAAGTCGCTAATAAATGCCATTAAAAAAAAACTACATTCAGGCAAGTGCTAGCAGTACCCTCTCCCTAGCACAGAGAGAGGAAAGTCTTCCCTTCAACCCATGGCCAAATTGTCTCCTTGGTTTAGGAGAAAATCACTCCTCAGTGATTTCCACTTCCTTACCGAGAGGCAACTTGAGGCCAGGGAAAACATACTCCTGTGCTGGATCCAACACAAGCTGCTCAAACTGCCCCACGGGAGGCTGCTGCTGGCGCTGCTGGCGCTGCTCCCAAAATCCCCCAGCTTGCACCCATCGAGGGCAGAGTTAGGTCTGCCAGTTCTTGCTGCTCTTTTCCGAGGTAGGAAACATCAATCAGTAAATGTTATTTATTGAGTGCTTCCTTTGTGAAAGGCACTGTTCTAAGCACTTGGGAGAGTTCAGCTCATTTGGCAGGTATCATCGCTGCTCTCAAGAAGCTTCAGTCTAGCTGAGCAGACAGACATTCAAATAATGTCTGACATTAACATAATTCCCTTACAGAGCTGCAGAGGGATACTGGCAGCCACCCTCTCCTCTTTAGCATCCAAAGAAGGAAGCTGGGGGAGACGTATATCTGATCCAAAGACATAATAATAGCTTTTTTAAACAGTGACTATGCGCCAAGCTCTGTGCTCAGCTCTGGGATAAATACACTATGGAACAATCAGAGTCAGCCTCTGTCCCACAGACATGGGCCTCACAGTCCAAGAAGGAGAGGGAGAACAGGTATTAGGTCCCCATTTTACAGATGAGGAAACAGAGGCACAGAGAAGTGAAGTGACCTGCCCAAGGTCACATAGGCAAAGCCGGGATGAGAATCCATGTCTCCTGACTCCCAGTTGCTGCCCACCGTGCCACACAACTTCTCAAGATAAGGAGTCTCAGCTCAACTCGGCAGCTGCGCTTGAAAGTTGAAACAGACTTTTTGAGTTTTTATCTGCTTTTTTTTCCCCTTCCTGACAATCGATCGGGTAAATCTCTACCTAATTTAAAGGTGCAGAAATTGGGGCCGAGGGCTGTTCCAGTACCTCGGAAATTAGTAATAGGAGTTGGATTAGAGCAGTATTTCCAAGCGGTTTCTCCTGATCCCCCATTGACTCCCAATATAAGGAAAGCTCTTGTTGCCCAGCCTCATTCTTGCTGAAGAAAGGTCATTCATCCCATTCATTCTTAATGAGAGGCATCAAATAGCATTCCCCAAAGTTTTTCCCTTCAATAACATCTAGGGGTCTCTTTTTGGTGCAATATTGCCCTATTTATTTGGGTTTTGAGATTTCGTTCTATGTCAAGGATATTTCTCTGCAGTCCTGAGATGCAGCACAGAATACCCTCAGGCAGCTTGGCTCAGTGAATTTATGGTCATGCTAGAAAGCATAGGCTCACCTCCACCAGGAATATTTCCTTGATTAATCCGGTCCTTTCCCTACCGTTCTACATCATCCCCCCCGTCACTCAACTCATTCTTGGCAGAAAGACAATGCCCTGTATTTTAAAATGTCTACATCTCCTGCTACTAACCCAGTTCGTCTTTCAATCTCCCTCTACACACACTCTGTCTCTCTCTCTCACCGACCTATCCATTCACCCTTCCTCTCTCCCACCTAGTTAGCCACACATGGTTACCTAATCTTCTCCACGTCAATATGTTTCTATCTCTGCCTCTAGGTCTCTGTCCTTCAGTTTGTGTCTCTGAGTCTATATTATTATTCTATATCTTGGCAGTTTGTCTTTTGGGGTCCCTCTGACCTTTATCCTTCCTTTAAGCATTATCATTTCTTGACCATCTCCCCTGAGATAATCATGTGAACTCCTTGAGAGCAAGTATTTTCTTTTCCTACTCTATCGTACTCCTCCAAGTGCTTAGTCTGGTACTCTGGGCACAGTAAATATTCTATAAACGCCATTCACTGATTGATAATTAGTGCATAGGAACACACAATAGATATAAAAGGTTCCATCCCTCAGGGAGATTATAGTCGAATAATGATGATATTTATCAAGGGCTTTCAGCATGCCAAGCATTGGAATAAATAAAAGATAATTAGATTGAACGTAGTTCCTGTGTGTATGTCACACATGAGGTTCAAAGTCTAGGAGGGATAATAGGCATTTCATCTCCATTTTACAGATAATAATACTAATGGTATTTTTATAAGCACTTACTATGTACCAAGTACTGACCAAGAGCCAGGCATTTGGGAGAGAGATGCAACGAAGGCCTCAGAAGAGTCGAAGAATAAAGCTACGCCGGACAATGGGGCTGAAGAGTTGAAAGAAAATCCAGACGCTGGGCCGAGAGCTTAAAAATACCCTTCATTTGGATGAAGAAAATGATTTTCCTGTTGTTTAATGCCGGTAGTAAAAATAGATAAAGTTGAAGTGGCCAGGTATTTTGAATTGTTTGAGAAAAGAAGTTAACATAGATCGATGAATCACATAAGACTCTGAGTTGCAATCATATCTTCTTCCAAAATCAGACTGGCTAAGGGATAGTTGAGTAGGTGTGTGTGGTGAGTTATACTCATTGCATTAATAGCACTTATTAAATGCCTAATATCTGCAGAGCGAGGTCCTTGGGGAAATAATACACAGTCGAGATTAAGCGTGAGAAGCAGTGTTCCCTAGTGGAAAGAGTACAGGGCTGGGAGGCAGGAAGAGAGGGTGCTAATCCTGGCTCTTGCCCATAGCCTGCTGTGGGAACTTGGGCAAGTCATTTATCTCCTCTTTGTCTTAGTATCCTCATCTGTAAATAGGGAACTAAATATCTGTTCAGTGTGGCGCAGTGGAAAGAGCACGGGCTTTGGAGTCAGGGCTCATGAGTTTGAATCCCAGCTCTGCCACCTGTCAGCTGTGTGACTGTGGGCAAGTCACTTAACTTCTCTGGGCCTCAGTTCCCTCATCTGTAAAATGGGGATTAAGACTGTGAGCCCCACGTGGGACAACCTGATTCCCCTGTGTCTACCCCAGCGCTTAGAACAGTGCTCTGCACATAGTAAGCGCTTAACAAATACCAACATTATAATTATTATTATCTTCCTTTTAGACTGTGAACCTCAAGTGGGACAGAGACTCCCTCTAGTCTGATTGAAGTGTATCTACCCCTCTAGACCGTAAGCTCGTTGTGGGCAGGGAATGTGTCGGTTATAGTGTACTCTCCCAAGTGCTTAGTACAGTGCTCAGCACAGAGTAAGCGCTCAATAAATGATTGACTAAGTACTGGAGTATAGAGAAGATATTCAGGCCAACGCAGTCTGTGTCCCATTTGGGACTACAGTAGGAGTCGCATATGGGACATTAGGACGGAGAACGGATATTGAATTTTCATTTTGCAGATGAGGAACCGAGGGAGAGAAAAGTTAAGTGATTACTTGCCTGTGGTCACGCAAGTGGTGGAGCCAGGAGCGACACCCAGGTTTCCTGACTCCCTTTTTATTCTCTTTCCACTAAGCCAAGCGAAACCCAGGTTTCCTGTCTCCCATTCTTATTTTCTTTCCACTAAGCCAAGGTGCCACAGTTTGTGCTGTCTCTAACAGTGTGTCACATCTGCTTCTGGGTCACTCTGTGTGCTTGTGTGAGTGTGTCTCCATTTCTACCTCTGATTCCCTTTGTCTCCATGTTTTTCTGCCTTCCTAAGTGTCTCTATGTTTCCCTCTCCCTATCATGCCATGTTTTTCTGTGTCTAGGACTCTCACTCTCTTCCTCCATCTCTCTGCCTTCCTTCATCTCTCTGCCTTTATATCTCTCTCATCTACGCTTTTCATCTGTTTCTCTCTGTCTGTCTCCATCTCTCTCCATTGGTCCCTGTTTCTAACTCGAGTGTAGATTGCAATCATGGCCCAAGAGGTTCTCCGATTCAAAAGCTTAGCAGGGGAAATTCTGGAATTTCAGTGATTCTGTGCCTCCCAAAACAACTTATTTCCATATTCAATCAGTCAATCAAAGTTTTTACTGAGTACTTACCGTGCGAAAAGCAATATACTAAGCACTTGAGAGAGTGCAATTAAACAGAGTTGGTGTCCATGATCCCTATCCTCAAGAAACTTACAACCTTGTAGGGGAAACAGATGCTACAATGAATGAGACAGATGCTACAATGAATTTCAGGAAGGGGGAAGCATCAGTTTCTAAAGATAAGCACATAAGTGCCAAATTGTGGGGAGGGGGGCAGTTACTCTTGGGACAGCCTGCCTCACCCTGACCACCGCCCCCCACCATACACGCAATTACTTTCTGTGGTAGGAATCAGCAAAAATGAGGAGGTCCAACCTCTTTGTCTTCTGTTTCTTTATGGTTAAGTTCTGAAAGTTCTCGAGGCTGACATCTGACAAAGCCAACGTGACACTTTGTAGAACTTGCCAGTCATAACTTCAGGCACACAATGGCCTGGACTAGAAGTCAGGAGATTGATTTTGCCACTGTACTGTTTTGGTACCTTGGGCCAGTCATTTAACCTCTCTGGGCCTCAGTTTCTTTCGATGGCCCTGAGACCGGCATCCTTCGTGGGAATGTTGGAACAACCAACTTGAAAAGACCCTCCAAGAAGAATGTTCAGAAGCCTCCTTTCTCACTTTCAAGCTCTTTTATTCCAAACACGCCCTTTGTGTTTGCAAGAGGCAATTCGGCGATCGTAAGTGCGCAGTTCTAACCCCTGTGCTGCAATCCTTTCTTCATCGGTAATTCCAGGTAGCGGAACTGACGGATTCATTCATGCTGTCAAGGAATGGCTCGTTGATTTCCTGTCATCTGGCCTTTACCTGGAGAACACAGACCTTCCGGAAGATAATCAATACGGACACGAGCAGGAAAAACCTGTCAAGTGAGGTTCTCCAAGCCAACGTCCCCTTGAGCCCTGGCTACTGCGGTTGAAACGCAACAACCTCACCAAAGACACAGAGACCCTTGGACGTCACCGACTGGAAGAATTGAGCATTAGGGACTTGTTTGCAAGAAATCCTTCCAACGACATCGGGAATGAGGCTGAGTAGCTATGGGACATCTCAAGTTACCTCACTGGACATTTATTAATAATAACAAGACAGAAAGGGGATCCAGTTGGTTGGGATTATTCTGAGAAATGTGACAATTTCTCTGATCCAACGACAGATATTCCTGTCACAGCCAGTTTAATTAACTTTAGTCATGTGGTTCACCGAGTCTAGAAATACGAATTATCTGGCTGTGTCGATAGATGTGTCAAATATAATCTGAAAAAAATACCTCTCGTGTTCTGTGAAAGAAGAAGGCGGGGAGAAAAGGGAGTCGGGGGAACAGACACCCATGCAAACGAGTCGATTTTCATGGAAATTACCCTTGGAAAATGCAGACCCATTAATCGAGCAAAAGGCAAAAAGACTAAAAACAAAAAAATGGGGAAAGTCTTCTGAAAAATCACCATTATTAATATGCTGTTTAGATAGCATCTAAGTAAAGGATGGGATGAGCTAGTCTGCAAAGATAAGGCATGAAAGAATGAAGCAATGACTCGCCGGAAGATAGGGCTGACCCAGAGGCATGCTTTCAAAGGAATAAAAGAAGACAACTTTCTCAGGGACCGAGCGTTTCTTTAAACGAAAATCTGTTTTTGATTTGAAAGTTGAATGAAGATGGCCGTTTAATGGGAAAGGGAGAGAGAGGCAGCTTCTCGAGAAGAGGATACATCGGCCCAGATACACCTCCCTGGAAATTAAACTCAAAGCTTTAGTGCCAGGTTTCAGAATCAGCTTTTGATCCGTAATGCTCTGTGGAATCATAATATTCATTTACACAAACCATAAAGCTAAGACGTTTCTGAATTCTCTAAATGTGTCATTTAATTCTGACTCAACAGATCATAATGGAGATGGTGGCTCGTTTGAGAGTTCTTGAATGCAAAAATGTTTATGACTGTCAAATTTAAGAAAAGCTTCCTTTGTAGCCTTCAGCGCTTTAATACTCCTGCCAGATCCACAGCACTTTCGGGCATATCTTTAATTTTACCTTTTCCCCTCTCCATAATATATTTTAACATCTGTTTCCCCTCTAGACTGTAAGCTACTTGTGGTCAGGGATCATGTCTACTAACTCTGTCGTACACATTTTCCCAAGTGTTTAGTATAGTGTTCTGCACACATAAAGCGCTCAATAAATACCATTGACCGAGCGACTGATTAGTTTGTGATTGCACCCAAGGTCATGCCCTGCACTGCACCTAATCAATACTAGGTAGTCAGTAGCCAATAGTCAATACTATTACTTCTACTGCTCTCTACTACTCATAGTTGGGGTGAAGGATTTCTCTGTCAGCGTTGTCGCCCCCTGAAAACCATCCTTGCGGGCCTTTTTCCGTCCATGCCATTTCAAAGTGCCTTCATAGCAACGACCAGGTTACTTAATTTCTCTAGGAATTTGAATTCAGATATCATTGCAGTAAAATGCTGAACATTAGTTCAGAATGGAGTGGGGACACTTTGAGAAAATTCCTCTTTCACTTTAAACAGACCACTGAATAGAGGGAGGAATGAGATGGAATTTCAGAACTTCTCAAAGGACATCAAGGAACTTGTAACCTACATTCAGGCAAGACACTTAATCTGCTACTGGATCTTCATCATCATGTTTGAATGAATGAATGGATGCATGCATGAATGAATGAATGAATGAATGAATGAATGAATGAATTGCCGTGGTCATCATCATGACCTTTTGGAAAGAGAACGGGCCTGGGAGTCAGGGGACCTAGATTCTAATCCTGGCTCCCTCTTGCCTGCCATGTGGCCTTGGGCAGGTCACTTAACTTTTCTGTGCCTCAATTTCCTAATCTGTAAAATAAGGATTAAATACTATCCCTCCTACTTAAACAGTGAGCCACATGTGGGATGGGGACTGTGTCCAGCTTGATTTTCTTATATCTATCCCAGGGCTTAGGGCAGTGGTTGGCACATAGTAAGCAATTAATAAATATCATCATCATAATAATATCATCATCATCATAGGCATCACCATCATCAATTAGCAATCAGAGCCTTCAAGACTCTTCACCGATTATAGCTGCTCTAATGAAGAAGGCGTCCTTCCCCACTCTTACAATAGAGGCAGGATTGCCTAGCCCACTCTCTGTGACCGGAATGAGGCCTGAACATACTGGAAGATGCAGGTCTGAACCTGATCCTGGCCCTGACCAGGGAGAACTCCACTGCAGTGACACTTATGACACATAGTGATCCAGGAGAGATACAAGTGACTGATTCACCTTCTCACACCTCCATAAATCAATTAGTCACATTTGCCAAGCACCTATTTAGTACAGAACTCTAAGCCCTTCTAGTAGAGGTTAAAATCATATGTCCCTGCCCTGAAGAAGCTTCCAATCTCCATGATCCCCAACCAGTTCTGCCCAGCGCCTTCTGGGTCACCGTCGGATGGACCTTACCAAAAAAGACAAAGATCAGTCTCTAGCGTACTCACAGGTAAAGAGGTGGTGATTGTAATCATGGTATTTGTTAAGTGCCTTCAATGCGCTAAGCACTGTACTAAGCACTGAGATAGATATAAGATTGGACGCAGTGCCCGCCCTCCTCTCTCACAGTCTAAGGGGAGGGTTAGCATTTTTACAGATGAAGAAACTGAGGCACAGGGAAGTCAAGTGACCTGATCAAGATAACCCAAGAAGCAAGATGGTGGAGCTAGGATGAGAACCCAGGCATCCTGAATCCCAGACCAGTGCTCTTTCCACCAGGCCTCACGGCTTCATTAAAAGGGTCAGGAGTAGGCATTCCTAATTTCTCCAGAGGAGGAGGAGGGGGAGGAACCAAATTTCCCTGCAGGGCCTGGCTGCTGGGTATTTCCCTGGCCCTGGAGTTGGCCCCATGACCCCCTGACTGCCTGTCCATGTCAGATTTCCACCTCCCCACAAAGTAACAGTCTTTCTCCAGAGCCGCACTACTTCTTTAGCCTTTCTTTAGCCTTTCTGGTTCAATAAGCTTGGTAGGTTTTCTATTTGAATGGCTAATGCTCCGTCCTCCCACCCCCTCCCTTCAAAACGCCCAAGTTAAAGTCCAAGAACGATTAGACAGGCTCCCGTAAGCCAGTTTAATAATGTTGGTATTTGTTAAGCGCTTACTATGTACAGAGCACTGTTCTAAGCACTGGGGTAGACACAGGGGAATCGGGTTGTCCCACGTGGGGCTCACAGTCTTAATCCCCATTTTACAGATGAGGTAACTGAGGCCCAGAGAAGTGAAGTGAAGAGAAGTGAAGTGACTTGCCCACAGTCACACAGCTGACAAGTGGCAGAGTCGAGATTCGAACCCATGACCTCTGACTCCAAAGCCCGTGCTCTTTCCACTGAGCCACGCTGCTTCTCAAACTTCACGCAGTTTGGCCCGAATGGCACTAGGAAGCTTGATATTCTTGAAACTGAGGCTCAGAACCATTATCATCACTTAGTGTCACCAGAGCCGCGGCGGGAAACCCAGGCAGTTGGTAAAATACATCATTGCAACAAATATCACTGGAAGCGGGATGCAAACGAAACACAGCGTTCCGAGTTTCCCGAGCCCCATCGGCCATCAATACTGATGATCAATCGTCAATCCGATCCGGACGGCCTTTTAAATCATCTCATTTTAAACTGGGGTTTACGATGCATTACGATGAGATATTTAGAACTGTGTCTACATTTTATCACATCTTCATGACCACTAAAATGCTCTCTGGTTTGTGGCTGAAAACATCAAGTATTCTTCACTGGGTCTCGGCAATGGGGGGGTCAAAGTTTAAGCAACTGCAGCAGGGCAAAGGTTGATGTAAAGCACGGAAGGTGGCGGTATTTACAGCAGTCGATCAGAATCGGCTGACAATGGCAATTAATAATAATAATTCTCCAATACCTTTATTCGAAGGGAGAAAGGGGATGTAGTCAAGCAAAACAACGGCATCAAAATGTGGTCTCCAGAATGAAAATGGATGCTACTCCCAGAAATCTCTTGTGTCTATGTTCATATGTCCTTTTTAATAAAAAAAAAAAGATAAACTTGGAATTTGCCATTTCTCAATTAAATAGTAATTTGGGTGCTGTACTGACTTTCAGATTTTTTTTAAAAAAAACTTTGTTCATCGGAGTGAGAAACAATATTTACAGAACATTTCCTTGTTTAATATGCTGGTGGGTTGTTCCAGACATCCACGAGAACCAATTAGTTTAGTTAAATATATCTCACTTTTTATGAGGCTTTGGCAGAGTTGTCTGAAATGAGTCTGTCAGAAACAAGATATCCATTTGTTCTTCTGGACAGAAATACATTTCTGAGAGAAAAGATTCACCTCTCCTTTGGCCCTCAGATACAGCAGGAAATTTATTCTTCGGAGTTCAGTCAAATACTACCCTCATTTTTGCTCATAAAATCCAAAGTTGGCAGGATAAGCTGGGAGCTGATTTTTTTTAGTGTTTTTTTCTCCAGAAATAGTAGGAGAACTAGGAATAGGGCAAAGAAGATACCCTAGGTTCTCAGAGGACCCTGGAATTGAGCCTCTGCCAATCCTTCCTGGTTCTTCTCCTGCCCTAGTGGGGGTTGGGAGAGAACAACAATAACGTGGTCTAGTGGAAAGAGCATGGACCTGGGAGACAGAGAATCTGGGTTCTAAAACCAATTCCGCCACTTGTCCGCTGTGTGACTTTGGGCAAGTCACTGGATTTCTCTGTACCACAGTTTCCTCATCTGTAAAGTGAGGATTAAATCTTACTCCCTCCTACTTAAGACTGTGAGATCCAAGTGGGCAGGGATTGTCCACAATTGAGTATCTCATATCTACCTCAGAGCCTATTACAGAGCTTGGCACATAGTAAGCATTTAACAAATACCATATTCTTTTTTCTTTTTAAAGCAGAGAACTTGCGACTGCCCCTTGGAAGCTCAGTGATCAGGAGATGTTCCATCAGGTGACCAACAGGGGAAGGTCAACGGGTAAAGACGGACAGTTTAGATTAATCAACCACTGTACCACCAAAGATGGGGGAGACTTGCAGGATTAGAGGATCAGCTGAGATGCAGCCTGGACTTAGTACATAGAGCCTGGGCCTGGAAGTCAAGAGACCTGGGTTCTAATCCTTGCCCTGCCCACTTGCCTGCTTCGTGACTTTGGGCAAGTCACATAGTTTTTCAGGACTTCACTTTCTTCATCTGTGAAATGGGGATTAAAACTGTGAGCTCCAAGTGGGTCGTGGACTGTGTACAAATTGATTATCTTGAATCTCCCCCAATGCTCAGTACAGTGCCTGGCACATAGTTGGTGCTTAAAAATGCCATCAAAAAAATTTCAGGAGATTCTTGATTGCCTCGGGATAGGTGGAAGTGGGGAAGAGAGACTCAAGCCCTGTTTTGTTTTGACTTTGTTAGGCTGGAATTTTTAGCTTTTAGTTTCCATGTGAAATCTTCAAACAACCTGAGGCCGAAATTTTTCTGTGCAATGTAGAGTTTGGAATTTGTAAACTACAATGGAAACTTTTCCATGAAGTGTTTCTGGTGACAGGAGGTAGAGAGGCAGATTTTCCCCTGCTCTCAGTGTCTGCCTAAAAGCAGCGGAGATGAACGATCTTCCGAGCACCCTTCCAGGCGGATCTTTTGAAGCCACCCACTTTCCGGGGATAGCTTTTTCTTGAAGTTTCCTCCATGCAGGGCCGTCGTCAGATGGGAAGCTAGTGAGGCGATTGCCCCACGGCTTACTGAAGTTGAGGTGGGAGTTGTAGCTGCGGGATGATGGTGGTTAGCAGTGCCTGTGGGGAGCGGGAGGTCTCCAGGAGGTGAAAGTGATGGTTGCGGAGCAACGAAGAGGGAGAAGGAGGGAGAAAGGGAGGTTTGACTGTTCAAAAGGACTTCTTTATGACAACTGCTATTTTGTACTCTCCCAAGTGCTTAGTAGAGTGCTCTGTACACAGTAAGTGCTCAATAAATATGACTGACTGTTGACATCTTTTTATTACCCTGCCCGAGTGTATCACACAAACATACTATGGCATCGTATGGAACTGGACGGACCAGTGAATTTTTTCCCACCTTAGGGCAGTCAGGGGCCCCAAGTTAAATCGGGACTACAGTCGATCATGCCTCTGATATCTTCCTACTCTCTTTCAGTCTGCAACTCCACTGCCATCCCATGAGAACAGATAAACAGTATCTGAGATGGTTGAACACGATAAAATAATGGTGGGGCGAGGTGGGAGGAGGGGGCCCGGTGCCACATCGGGAGAGATCCTTCTCTGAGGATCGATAATATGAACGGCAGCAACGCAGTCTGCCGGGACTGGGCAAATGGGAAGTTAATGTTGAAACGGTGCAGTCTGGCAGGAAGAATCCTGGTAGAAAATAACACACAAATCAGGGGGAAAGGCCAGAGGCCTGGCGTAGCCAACGATCAACCCAAGGTCACGGATACCCCTATAACTCAAGCGACCAGAGGCGAAGAGAGCAAAATTGATGGCTGAATCCGGGTTATGCCTCACCCGACTCAGACACTCAGTAATAAGTAAGGCAGAGCCAGCCTGCAGTATAAAATAAAAGGAAGGCCCCTGTTAGTACCGATACATGAAGTATCAGGCAGAGAGGATGAAGGGAAAACAGTTGGTAGAGTTGTCTGGCACTTTCATTCATTCATTCATCCATTCATTCAATCGTATTTACTGAGCGCTTACTGTGTGTAGCGCCCTGTACTAAGCACTTGGTAAAATGCAACACGGCAAACTTGGTAATGAGGAGGGATGATAGGAAAAGTACAAAGGTGATTTCTGAAGGGAGCAGCCGGGGACAATATCTAAGTATGGCCAGGTGCTGAGAAGGCTCTCGGAGGGAGAGTGGACTCCATAAAGCTCACCCTGACTTCACCTCTCCCATAAGCCTTCTGACAGGTCCCTGTAGCACAAGGCTCTTGCATGGCCCTTTCCAGACCAAAAATCCCAATTCCTAAACATCATCTCTGTGCCCTACATCCAACGATGAAGCTGTCAAATGGAGCCCACCTGAGATCCTATGATATTTGCCATTTATATTAAATGGGTCTGCAATGGTCTCTTCAGGAAGCAGAATTCCCATTGCCTCCTTGGATTGGAACCTTTAATTGCTAAGAGCCTCCCCATGCTTGGCTTCTGGTTATAACCTTTCCAGTGATTCTGGCTACAGATTTTAGAGGGGGTAAAATGAGGCATTACGATTTAGGCTTGAAAACAAGAAATCTTTTAAGGGGAGGCCTTTCAGAGGCCAGTCTGAAATCTACACTCTCTCCCCTCTGTATTGTCTTCTTCTTTTCTCACTTCTTTCTGCGTTGCCCTGAGTTGTTCCCTTCATTCTCCCCTCTGTCAGTCCCACAGCATTTATGTCTCTATCTGTAATTTATTTATATTAATGACTGCCTCTCCCCTCTAGCCTGTGAGCTTGTTGTGGGCTGGGAATGTGTCTACCAACCCTGTTATATTGTATTGTCCCAAGAGTTTAGTATAGTGCTCTGCACACATAGAAAATGTGATTGATTCATTCATTGGAGCGAGAGAGGAGGTTAAAGATAAAACAGTCAATGGGTATATTTGGGCCCAGATATCACCTAGGGATGGCAGAACCCAACATATGAAAGTCAAAGCAGAAGTGGAGTTGGAGAAAGGAGGTGAAGCAGAACTGTCAATAAAACTACGGTAGTCAAAACACTAAATTCTGGTGATCCCACCCCACTGCCAAAGAGTGTTTAAACTGCTACGTTACCCAATACAAATCAATGTCTCTGTGCAGCAAACTAGAGAGTACTATAAAGAAAAGAGACTTTTTCGGGTCCTTGAACTTCTTTTACACTTGGTCCCACCATCCTCTGAAACACATATGCTACCCTGGTCAGGAATCATGATTTAACTGAACAAGTTTATGGCCCACTTTCCTACAGACCCCCTGATTGGTTGAGGTTTTAGCTGAAGGACAGAGTTGTGGCCCAACTTTCTTGGAGACTTTCTTGAGTGCCAGTGTTCCCTTGCTACTCATGAAAGCAACCACAGTTCATCTCCTGGCTCTGCCACTTACCTGCTGTGTCAGCCTTTGGCAGGTCACTCACTGACCTCTGTGCCAGAATTTCCTCATCGGCAAAATGGGGATTCAGTACCTGTTCTTTCTCCTCCTTAGACTGTGAGCTCCCTGTGGAACAGGGACTGCTTGCAACCTGATTACCTTGTATCTGTCCCAGCACTTATCATAGTGACAGGTAGGGCTTAACAAATAGTATTTTATCATTGTTATTATTATTATAATTATTATCACTTTCCCTGGGTCCTGGAGCCCCCTAATCATTCATCCTGGCCAGGTACCTGAGACTTATTTTGTGGGTTCAGGAAAAATCTGAATAATGGAGGAGTCTCTGTGGATTATTCAATCAGGAGTGTTTATAGAGTGCTCTCTCCTCCAAGATGCCATGCCACGCCTATTTAAACCATTTTTCCCTTAATCCCTTTCCCTTCAGCACCACTAAGCTAATTGGATCTGTAACCTTTCAGTATTTGATATTCACACCCTCAGCCCCAGTGCACTTATGAACATATTCATAATTTACTTGTTTATTTCAATGCATCAAACAATCCTATTCACTGAGTGCTCTCTGCATGCAGAGCACTGTACTAAGCAATTTGGGAGAGTACAAAGAAAAACAGAATTGGTAGACACGTTCCCTATCCACAAGGACCTTACAGTCCAGAGCAGGAGACAGATATTAAAATAAATTATGGGTGTGTATATAAAGGTGTTATGGGTGTGTATATAAAGGTGTTATGGGTGAGTATATAAAGGTGGGTGGCTGAGAGTTGGGCTTAAGAGGGCTTAAAATGGTACAAATCCAAGTTCAAGGGTCACACCGAAGGGAGAGGGGGTAGTGAAAATGGGGGCTTAGTTGGAGATGGCCTCTTGAAGGAGATGTGATTTTAATAAGGCTTTGAAGGTGTAGAGAGTGATCGTCTGTCGGATCTGATGACAGGACTTGGGTGAGGCGTTGTTGGTGAGATAAACAAGATGTAAGTACAGTGAGTAAGTTGGGGTTAGAGGAGCAAAGTGGCTATGGTGAGTTGTAATAGAAAATCGGTGAGGTAAGATAAGAAGGGCCAAGGTAATTGATTGCTTTAAAGTCAATGGTAAGAAGCTTCTTTTGGATATGGACGTGGACGGGTAACCACTGGAGGTTCTTGAGGCGTGGGGAAACATGGACTGAACGTGTCTTTTAGAAAAATTACCCAAGCAACAGAGTGAAGATTGGACAGGCGAGGAGAGAGGTGGGAGGGAAGTCAAAGAAGAAGCTGATGTAGTAGTCAGGCAGAAAATGATAAATGCTTGGATTCGTATGGAAACAGTTTGGATGGAGAAGTGAAAATAGATCTGACGGGATTGTGACAGATTGAATGTGTGGGTTGAATAAGAGAGATGAGGCAAGGAAACTGTGAAGGTTATGGACTTGGGAGAATGGATGGTGGTGTTGTCTACAGTGCTAGAAAAGCCTTGGGGGAGGACTGAGTTTGCGTGGGAAGATGAGGCACTCCGTTTTGGACTTAAGTTTGATGGGTTGGCAGGACAACCAAATAGCGATGTCCTGAAGCCAGGAGGAAATGCGAGACTGCAGAGAAGAGGAGAGGTCAGAGCTGGAGAAGTAGACTTGGGATTCATCCACACAGAGGTAGTAATTGAAGACATGGAGCAAATGAGAAAACATGTGAATGAAACTACACGAGTGTTTGGTTAGAGGAATCTTCTTTCAGCTAGGATCCATGTGAGTTTAACTAGTCTCTTCCAGTTGAATACTCCCCAGGGTCACGTCTTCCCCGGCAAAGCAGCTCACATCTTTTTTTATTATCATTATTATATGGCATTTGTTAAGCATTTCCTCTGTACAAGGCACTGTTCTAAGTGCTGTGGTAGATTCGCGGTAATCAGGTTGGACACTATCCACGTCCCACAGTCTTAATCCCCATTTAACAGTTGAGGTAACTGAGGCACAGAGAAGTTAAGTGACTTGCCTAAAGTCACATGGCTATTGTTCTTATCTGTCCGTCTCCCCCGATTAGACCGTGAGCCCGTCAGAGGGCAGTGACTGCCTCTATCTGTTACCGATTTGTACACTGCAAGCGCTTAGTACAGTGCTCTGCACATAGTAAGTGCTCAATAAATACTATTGAATGAATGAATGGCAGAAACATAGCAGAGCCGGGAAGAGAACCAAAGTCCTTTTGACTCCGAGGCCCAGGTTTTATCCACTAGGCCATGCTGCTTCCCATGTTTGGGGCTTCTTAATATATCTGTCTTTGTGTCTTTAGTCTCTCTTGCTAGAAATAGGCTTGCGAAAGACAGAGATTTTTCCACATGCTAAGCAGTTTGAAAAAAAAGGCCTTCTTTCTTGGAGAATAACTAAGCCTTAGACATTAGGCTCCATCTTTGTGATGAAATGCATCTTTCCCAATAAAAGGCAAATCCTTCACTGCAAAAGGTTGGATAGGACTGTCCTTAAAAGCTGAAAAAAGGATAATTCAAGATTATTCTCTGGCTTCGGGCCCAGAGCATGTTCCATTTGATTGTGAATTGGAAAATTTTATTCAGTTGAAGCTCCTCCTTTGCAGTATTTTATTCCTTTGAAACAAGCAAATAAGGGTCTATAGCCCTATTGGTCTTGCACATGCTGTCTTGCTTACAAAAATGATTTATTTTCGTTGTATTATTGCCAATTAAAGATGGTTTTGTGCTTGCTGACACATTCGCCATAAATGACTGTACAAGAAACGCTGAGGTTGCCCTTCTCTCTTTTACCTCTTCAAATCACCAACTCGGTCTTCAGCTCCTCTCCTCTGAAGCATTACCTTTCCTCTTCCTTTAAGCCATTTTTCAAAGGCTAAAGAACACTTTCCCTTCTCTCAGGTCAGCAGGGCTGGAACTGCCGGGATCCATTGGTCTGAATAATAATAATAATAATGATAATAATGTTGGTATTTGTTAAGCGCTTACTATGTGCAGAGCACTGTTCTAAGTGATGGGGTAGATACAGGGTAATCAGGTTGTCCCACGTGAGGCTCACAGTCTTCATCACCATTTTACAGGTGAGGGAACTGAGGCACAGAGAAGTGAAGTGACTTGCCCACAGTCACACAGCTGACAAGTGGCAGAGCGGGGATTTGAACCTATGACCTCTGACTCCCAAGTCCGGGCTCTTTCCGCTGAGCCATGCTGCTTCTCTAAGGAATGTGCCAGAACAGTGGCTTCTTGTTCAGTAATTGGGCTGGAGGCACCACCAGTGATTAGAGAAGCAGCGTGGAGAGAGCACAGGCCTGGGTGTCAGAGGAGCTGGGTTTTAATCCTGCCTCTTCTTCTTGCCTGCCGGGTGACCTTAGGCAAGTCACTTCCCTTCTCTGAACCTCAGTTTCCTCATCTTTAAAATGAGAATCAGTATCTAATAACAATAATAATAATGGTATTTGTTAAGTGATCACTGTGTGCAAGGCACTCTACTAAGCCCTGGGGTGGATACAAACAAATCGGGTTGGACACAGTCCCTGTCCCATATGGGGCTCACAGTCTCAACCCCCATTTTGCAGATGAGGTAAATGAGGCACAGAGAAGTGAAGTGACTTGCCCAAGGTTACACAGAAGACAGGTGGTGGAGCCGGGATTAGAACCCAGGTCCGTTAGACTCACAGGTCGATGCTCTACCCCATAGGCCATGCTACTTCTCCTCCTACTTAGGCTGTAAGCCTGTACTAGACAGGGCACTGTGCCCAACCTAATTATCTTTCATCTACTTCAACATTTAGAAGAGTGCTTGACACAAAGGAAGCGCTTAACAAATAACACAGTTATTATCATTTTTTCAAAGGCATTTGTTAAGCACTTACTATGTGCCTGGCACTGTACTGATCACTGGGGTAGATACAAGATAATTAGGTTGGACAGAGTCCACGTCCCACCTGGTGCTCACTGTCTAACTAGGAGGGCCAACAGGTATTGATTCCCATTTTACAGTTGAGGTAACGGAAGAGACTTTGCTCAGCAAAGTGATGGGGCCGGGATTAGAGCCCAGGTCACCTGACTCCCAGGCCCAGGCTCCTTCCAGTAGGCCACGCTGCTTCTCTTGTTATTATTATGATTATTATGATTATCTGCCAGGAGAGAGGGTTGTCTTTGGAGAAAATACCCAATTCAGCATGAGGTACATTTAGTAAATGATTCCTCAGTGGAAGGATGGCAGAAATGTTTGTGCCTCCAACTAATAATCCTGATCCAGACCCCACCCCTGAACCCTGAAGACCCACTTCCCCTCCCCCTACAGCCACTGGAAATTCTCTCTGTCCTCTCCACAGATTGATAGATGAGTCTCCAGAGATAATCTCCATCCCATCCAGGATTATTCCCAACTTGTCGGAGATCAGAGATCATCTCCAACGATCTCCTTCTTGTCCAATCCAACAGCCTCTCCTCCACCCTAATCCATCTCAACCTCTCAACTGCCTTGGACCCTGTCCACCACCCTCTTCTCCTGGACACATTATCCCACCCTGGCTTCACTGACACCATCCTCTCCTGGTTTTCCTCCTATCTCTCTGTCCGCTCATTCTTCAGTCTCTCACATGCTCCTCCTTTGCCTCCCACCACCTAATCGTGGAAGTCTCTCAGTCCCACATTTAGGGAGTCCCTCGGGGCTCCGTTCTGGAATCCCTTCACTCATTCACTCTCATGGCTTCAACTCCGATCTCTATGGGGATGATTCGCAAGTTTACAGCTCCAGCCCTCATCTCCTTCTCTGTAGTCTCCTATTTCCTTCAGATTTCAGAACGTCGGTACTCGTATGTCCCTCTGACACCTCACACTTAACATGTCCAAAACAGAATTCATATCCCCACCCAACCCAATCCTCCTCTCACTGGGGACAACACCACCGTCCTTCCTGTCTCACGTGCCCGTAGCCTTGGCATTAGCCTCGACTCATCTCTCTCGTTCAACCGCATAGTCATTCTGACAGAAAATCCTGTTGTTCAACCTTCACAACATCATTAAAATCCTCCCTTTCCTCTCCATCCAAACTGTTATCACACCAATCCAAGCATTTATTAATTTCCGCCTTGACAACTGCAGCAGCCCCCTCACTGATCTTTCTCCCTCCCACCTCTCTCCTTGCCCGTCCATACTTAACTCTTCTGGCCGGATCATTTTTCTACAGAACCATTCGGTCCATGTCTTCCCTCTCCTCAAGAACGTCCAGTCATTACCCAATCACCTCCACATCCAACAGAAACGCCTTACTGTCGGCCGAGTAGATTCAAACCCTGCATTCTCCCTACCTTCAAAGCCTTATTGAAGACACATTTTCTCCAAGAGGCCTCATTTTCTCTTCTCCAACTTCTTGCTGCCTCCCTCGCACTTGGATTTACACCCCTTATTCACCCACTCCCCCTCAGCCCCACAACATGCATAAATCAATTAATCGTATTTATTGAGCACCTGCTATGTGCAGAGCACTGTACTAAGCATTTGGGAGAGTACAATACAGCAGAATTAGCAGACATGTTCCCTGCTCATAACAGGCTCATAGTCTAGGAGCGAGCTCACAGCCTAGAGACTTATGTACATATCTGTAATTTACTTATTAATCTATTTATTTATTCATTTATATTAGTGTCTGTCTCCCCCTCTAGACTTTAAGCTCACTGTGGGGAGAGAACCTGTCTACTAACTGTTATATTGCACTTTCCCAAGAGCTTAGTAGAGTGCTCTGCACACAGTAAGCTCTCAGTAAATACAATTGATTGATAGATTGACCTATCGCTCAACTCATCTTTGCTCTAGTTAGCCATCTATCCTTAAAATTGGGCCTTGCTGGGTCTTCCCAGTGCCCAGAGGACCTGCACTGGGGTAAATGGGGCTTCAAAGGAAGAACACAGGCCCTCTGTGCCCGGGGAAGATGACTCCTACCATTTGGGCTTCTCTCTGGGCACCAGCTGAGTGTCCACTTGGTGGGGGTGGTGACTGAGAAGTCAGGGACATGGGGACGATTGGGTGAGGCTACCCCATCCCCGTCTCCCCAGCCCAGGCAAAGCCGGGGAATTTACTTGTGGTCGATTACAGATGACTCGTCTGCTTGAGGGTATCGAATTCAATTAAATTGTCGCTTCAGAAATTCCCAGTCTGCCTGGATGGAGGTGAAGGGTAACTCATCCCTCGTAATTACAGAGTAGCTAAATCCCAGCTGCTCCTCCTCTTTTTGGAAAATGGGTCAACATACTCTCAATGTTAAACTCTGACTTCTAATCATCCGCCGTCAGCCATAGGCAGTCTCTGAGTTCTGATCAGCTGGCGGGGCCTTCGGCACAAACCACACTGTGGTTAGATCAGTCTTTATCATGGGGACTGGGGAGGGCTCCAGAAACCAAAGAGGATAGGCTCACCCGTGTGAAGGATAGAATTTCTAGCAGCACGATGGAGCCAGTTAATCAGTTGTTTGGCTTGCAGCGTATCTAATACCGATCTTAATAATAATTGTGGTATTTGTTCAGCACACATTCTGTGCCGGGCACTGTACTAAACACTGGGGTAGATATAAGATGGTCAGGTGGGATTCAGTCCCTGTCCCACCTGGGGCTCATGGTTTAGCGGGGAGGGAGAAAGGTATTGAAACCCCATTTTACAAATGGAGAAACTGAGGCACAGAGAAATTAAGTGACTCGTCCAAGGCCACACAGGAGGCAAGAAGCAGAACTGGGATTAGGACCTAGGTCCTTGACTCTCAGGCCTGCTCTTTCCACCAGCCCACAGCGAGTCAGTCCAAACCCCTCAATCTTGGGTTCGGGCTGGTCCCATCCAAGGTGAGGCCGGAAGGCTTTGAAACTCAACTTGACTTGCTGGGTGGACCTCGATTCCTTTCCCCGGGAGAATGTATGCGTTTGCACATCCTGGCCCTGGGCCAGGCGAGGTGTCTGATGTGGAGGGGCAGAGGCTTGTCCCAACAGCCCTGCCTTACATCCTTCCATCTGAAAGGCAAGGAGACCGAGCTCTGGCTGGTGCCTTCAAATAAAACCCTGACAGAAGTTACTTCACAGCACCTGAAATTTCAAATTGCATTTGGGGCTTTTTTCAGGCCAGGGGAGGATGCGCTTATTAGGAAGCCTGATTTCATCAGATTCTCGCGTTCTTTTTCCCTGGCAGAGAGTGCTGAGGTAGCCTGCCAATTTCTAACAGCCTCGTCTATAGGTGTTAAATGAAAAGCACCACAGCCGTTAGCTTTCGTAGGCTAAAGTGGCGGTGTGTGTGAGCAATCTAAAAAATCTCATTTTTGACGATTTCTCTCAACGTGATCCATCACCGGGCCTTTATGGGAACATTGTCACTGGGAACTCAATTAATAGATGGAATTTATTGACAAGGCAGCCAAATTCACACTAAGGCTACTCAGAGTGAGAATGCCAGCCACGCTAAGGTGTTCATCCTCGTCCATCTTTTGGGGGATAAACAGATGCATTCTGTACTCAGAGCCTCTTGTGCCTAACCGGAGACACCCGAAGGCGGGAAGTCTAGCGAGTATAAAAATCACCCAAATATTTCCAAACTCAGGACAATGCTTTCCTGTTTTCCTCTTCATTCATTGTCCTAAGTAGAGTGGCCTAGAGGATAGAGAGTGGGCCTGGGAGCCATAAGGACCTGGGTTCTAACCCTGGCTCTCCCACTAGTTGGCTGGGTGACCTTGGGCAAGTCACTTCACTTCTCTGAACCTCATGTAAAATGGGGATTAAAACTGGGAGCCTCATGTGGGACAGGGACAGTGTCCAGTACAATTTGGACAAGGACTGTCTCCAACCTGACTTGCTTGTTTCTACCCCAGGGCTTAGTACAGTGTCTGGCACATAGTAAGCATTTAACAAATACCACAGTCATTATAATCATTATCCTGAAAAGTCTCTTTGCCCACCACCCTCTTGTTTCAAAGAAAAATACTACTGATAGGAAAGTGACAAACTGAGAATGGGAAGGAAAGAAAAATGCTTGGAAGTGAACTCCCTTCTTCAGAAATAACAGTGGGTCAAATATCAACATCACACTTCCAGTAAAACAGAGAATAAAACTGGCTCTTTCAGTTTCATTGTCCAAGTTTCAGGAGAAAGCAAGATGTATAAGGAGGGTATAGGCCATGACAGGTACCTCCCTTAGTTTTGGAGATGCTAGGGTCTGTCTTTCATCAACATGGGATTGATGAATGCTGAAGCAGTTTGTAATTGGCAGGTAGGGTACTCTCCCAAATGCTTAGTACAGTGCACTGTACATAGTAAGCTCTCAATAAATACCACTGACTGATTGATTACACAGACCAGCAGAAGCAACTGCTGGTTGGGCAATGACTGGGATTTGTACAGTTTTGGGAGGGAGGGGTGGGGGCTTCTCCCATTTGTGCCCTCTCCTCCAGCCCCCACCTTCCGTTCTTCTCCTCATCTACTTGCTGCTCATTCACTGATCCATAAGCCCCTTAGGAAGCTCAGGTCCCCCACATAGCGGCTAACGCTGTGACATCCATAACCACACCCACAGCCAGCAATGGTCCCCCAGTGCCTAATTGATCTGCTGAAGAAGAATGATTTCTGAGGTCCAGGGTTCTGGGATCTCCATCCCCGACTTCTCAATTTAGTCCTTTAAAATGTAATTCTGAAGAAAATGGAGTTCCGGGAGCCTTTACCACAAACCAAGGGGAGGGATCTTAAAGGCAGAAGTGAGAGTAACTCCTGAGTACGTAAGTTCTTTGCCTACTGGAAACTAACCTCTGGATTCTAACCGAGCAGATCCCTACTCTCTACCAATGTTTTCTCATAAAATGGGCATCTTGACTTTCAAGGAGCAGATGGGGAGACAGCTTGGCCTTGTGGGAAGAGCCCATTACTGGGAATAATGAGACCTAGGTTGCGGTCCTGTTCTACCGCTTGTCTGTCGTGTGATCCTGGAAATGTCACTTAGCCTCTCTGTCCACCTCACCGTTGACCTCCGTTTCCTCTTCTGTAAAGTGGGGATACCTCACAGTTCTTCCTCCCTCCTAGACTTTGAGACCCACACGCCAGATCCGATCACCTGTATTTACCCTGGCATTTTGAATAGTCCTAGGCACATAGTAAGCGCTTAATAAATGTTATTATTATTAAATACAGGACTGTCGGACCCAGAATCCTAAAGTTTCTGGAAATATGAAGGAAATGGGTCAACAAGCAAACATCAAAACAGCTCTGGCAAATCTGGAAGTGACCATCCAAAGCCCTGGCAACTCTTCTCATATTAGTTCTTAACCATAGCATCTCTGCTCTTAACAGTTCAGAACCCAAGCACCCCTGTGCCTGGCAGTCCTTAACAATGGCATCTCTGAGTTGCCTTTTCAATTCCGAAAGCGAAAACAAAATCTCTAGTTTAGATCTGTAAACATCTAACCCCAGTGCAGTAGGAGTCGGGCCTCCCTTTCAAAGGTAGAACGTGCCGTAGCGTCATTGGCGTTGGTAATAATGATCATCATTCAGCCTTACGTTCAAAGTTATTATGAAGTTCGCATGGAGAATGATACTGTCACTTGAACCCTGCCACCTCATTTATGAACGAATCCAAATCGACAGACTAAGACACGCAGGTGGGTTTTGTGGAAAAGATTTGGGAAAGGGGCACCTGACGTTGTTAAGAGAAGCAGGCCCAAAGCTTGGGAGGGGGTCTTCGCTTTCGATATTGTTCTTCTGCAGCTTAAGAAGGTGTCTCGTGAACTTAACGTCAAAGCAAAAAAATAGAAATCCCTGTGTATTTCACTCAGTTCTGTGATATTTTATCACTTCATTCCACAGATGAGGGAAAAATCAATCTTAAATAGTCAGGAAGGCTTCAGCGTGATCTGCAGCTCGGCAGTTTACCCCTTCAAGTCCCCGTGTGTCAGTATGACCTCCGAATCTAACAACTCCCAAACCCAAACCCCCAGAAAGGAATGGTTATTACTCATTCAACGAGCCCGTCGATAGTCTGAAATCATTTTGAAAAGGATAATTAGGCCTCAGATTGGTTTTCATTTTATTTCATTTTCTTTCCTTCGCTTGGCAAATGGGAAGATTGTGTTACTTTCCCGTCGACCACAAAACAAAAGCCGCTTGATTGTTCCTCCTTCAGCCGGTCCCAGGGAAAAGAGAACCCTCCTGGTGCAAAGGGGTTTGACGCAAGTAAGTACCTAAAAAGCTTTCTAATTTCAATTTGTGTGCTGCTATTGTATCAAATTAAGTGTATCAGACACAGGGTGGTTCAGTGAAGAATCCCATTTTCCAGTAATTTTAATGCTGTAGCTGTACTGTCGAGCACTAAAAAAATTAAGACTGAAATCAGATCTCCCGATGAGGTTGTCTGTGGGAATCCTATTTCCTCCGCTGTGTCCACTTGTGATGCAGAGTCGCATCGGGTCCGTGATTAACCTTCAAAAGTAGAGCGCCTCACTTCTCCAAAGGCCTGCACATCTGGAAATTCAGAACTTCTGAATCCAACATCTGGAAAGGAGCCTGAGGCGCACACCCAGGTTGGCTCCACACTTGCTCTGGCCTAGAGTAAGCAGTAAAAATCACAAATGTTTTCTCCCACATGTAGGTCCGATCCTTGGCAACGCGATCTAGGAGAAATGAAAGGAAGCCGAAAGCCTACTCAGAGACAGGGACCAAAATCGTCTCTTCAATTCACAGAGCTTCTGAGAGAAACAGTTGGAGCTGAGGTCTCCCCAGCAGATGATCCAGATGATTCAGACTTATTAATACATCTTGGCTTTATTCTCTGGATATTTTGCTCTAAACTCTCCCATCTCCAAGCTGTTCCCCTGGAACTGGAACTACCTTCCCCCACAAATCCTCCAGACCACAACTCTCTTCATCTTAAAAAAAAACCCTCCTAAAACTGTGTGGTGATCAGTTGCATTGACCCCCACAGGGAAGAGGGAGCCGGAAGAGTTGCTCTGTGGAGAGAGAAATGACTTAGCATGAACCAAGTCAGGGAGAAGAATTAATGAAGAGCTGGGCCAGGTATTGAAAGAAGACCCTTGGTCATGTTGGAGGTGAGAGGGGTGTGAGCTGTGTTTCTGGAAGAAAAGCAGACAGGGAAAGTACATGCTGTGATCACGAACAAAGGGAGAGGATTCTGGATTAGGATTTGGATACCCTGGAAGTTCGGGGTCTGGTGGTTCGAATCCCGGCTCTGCCACTTGTCAGCTGTGTGACTGTGGGCAAGTCACTTAACTTCTCTATGCCTCAGTTACCTCATCTGCAAAATGGGGATTAACCCTCATGTGGGACAACCTGATTACCCTGTATCTACCCCAGCTCTTAGAACAGTTCTCTGCACATAGCGCTTAACAAATACTAACATTATTATCATTATTAGAACTCCAGAGGAGCATGGGGGAGAGAGGACACCCTCCATCAGAGGTCTAGGAGAGGGTGAGACTGGAACCCGGGACTCCACAAGAGAAGAGAGAGAAGGACGTTGTGAGTGGGGAATGTGACTCCCAAGCACTTAGTAAAGTGCTCTGCACACAGTAAGCACTCGATAAACACAACCGACTGGCCGACCAAAGGAACCTGAGCCCCAGGACACCTAAAGAGAAGTTCAGAGACGGGGAAAAAAGCATTCAATAGAGGGAAAGGCTATCTATCTAGATCAGGGAAGCAGTATCGCCTAGTGGGAAGAGCCTGGACCTAGGAGTCAGAGGAGCTAAATTCTCATCCCGGCTCTACCACTTGTCTGCTGTGGGATCTTGGGCAAATCATTTTTCTTTGCATCAGTGCCCTCATCTGCAAAATGGGGATTCGATGTCTGTTCTCCTTCTTACCTAGACTGTGAGCCCCATGTGAGACCTGATTATCTTGTATATATCCCAGCTTTCAATACAGTGCTTGGCCCATCGTAAGTGCTTAACGAATGCCACAATCATCATCAGATTTGTTTTCATTGTTACCTTGTAAAGAACTTCTTAAATGTTGATAGCTCAGGTCGTGATAACCACCTGCGGTAGGAGCTTAGGGAGAAACTCGGGAGCCGGAGAGACAAGTGAACCTGGAAAGCTGCAGGCACAGGAGGGGTGCTTTGTCTAAGTGAGCTTTCTGCAGCTATCCCCAGGGTAGTAGGGGTAGACTTGCCCCCGATGACTCCTTCACCTTCAGGGGAACACCTGGGCTTCAGCCGTAGGATGGTGGCACAGGGTACAGGGACTTGGGGAGCACTGAACGGGTCCCCAAAACTTTTAGTAGGGTATAGACAAGTTGGAGAGCTTTCAGGTCCAGTGGAGGCTGCCCGGGGTCCAGGCACTCCTAAAGTAACTCTGGAGGCCCCTTCTGCAGGGATTTAGGGCTGAGAACCCCCAAGAACATCACAGCACAAATCCAAACCTTAAGTCACACACCACAGATTCCACCTATTCCAGGAAACCTTCCTGAATCAATTCACGACTCCCTTAGCTGAGCTGAGCGGTAGCACTTGTGTGTTTTAATAGCACTCATGCCTACAGGCACACTTTTTTATTCACAGATATCATCTGAACACTCAATTATTCATTCTGCCCTTTTATTCTGTTACATTTGCACTGTTTCTGCTTTATACTTTGTCCTGCCGCTTTCACTACCTGGAAATCATTTTTGTCTTCCTCCCCCATTAGATTGTAAGCTCCTTGAAGGAAGAGAGCATGACTTTTAATCAGTCAGCAGATCAATCCGCAGTATTCGTTGACCGCTTATGTATAGAGCACTATCTGTTGCCAGATTGTGCTTTCCAAGCGCTTAGTACAGTGTTCTGCACCCAGTAAGTGCTCAGTAAATACGATTGAATGAATGAATGAAGGAAGGAAGGAAGGAATGAATGAATTTGGGAGAGTACAATACGACGGAGTTGGTAGACACATTCCCTGCCCACAGTGAGCTTTCAGTCTAGAGGGGGAGACAGACATCAATATAAGTAGCTAAATTATAGATAAGCATAACGTGCTGTGGGGCTGAAGGTGGAATGAATAATGAATACCAAATGCCCAAGCGAAACAGATCCAAGTATGTAGATGGTGCAGAAGGGGAGGGAGTAGGGAAAAAGAGGTCTCAATCAGGGAAGGCCTCTTGGAGGAAATGTTCTCTCCCCTGCACTTAATACAGTGTCTGGCGCTCAGAAGGTGCTCAGTAAGTGCCACTGATCCGTCGACTGATTGAGTCAACAGAAGTGAGGATGAGAATTTAGCATACACTTTGATTGGGCCATGGAAGTCGGAAGAAAAAGAAACAGAGAGAAGGGAAGGAGTTACCTGCTTAATCCTGGGTCCGTGTCCAAAGAGAGTCTTTCCGCCCTTCCTTCCCACATTCCCCTTCATGAGGACAAGCTGGTGTGAACACAGCCAACTTCACATTCCGCTCTACGTTAACCAGGAGACACCAAGCAGGATAACCCTGGTTGCCCAGAAAGCTGTTGAGGTTCCTACAATTTCCCCAGAAAGCTATACCCACACCTGGAAGACTACAACATTATAAGAGCAAAGACCCAGGGAGAATCATGGGGCACATGGGAGGAAAGCCCAGGCTGGGGGCTCTCGGAGTCTGGGAATTATTTAGGGAGACGATTCTTACCGGGGAGGTGTGCCACAATGGTGAGATTGCATATTCTCTGAGAGTTGTCAGCCCAGAAGATGGATCCTGAGACAGGAATTCATAGTGTATAAATCAACAAGGGGCTTCAGCCAGACCGGGCCTAAGAATGGCAGAAACTTTTGATGCAAGCATTGGTTGGTTTCTCTGGCAAAATAACAGATAGGTGTTGTGCAACCAGGAAATAGATGAGGGCAGCCTGCAATAACTGGAACTCCCAAGGGCTTAGTACAGCGCTTAATACAGGAAGAGTTCAATAAATAGTACTGACTGATTGCTAAGAAGTATAAATTGCACAGTGACATGGTATTAGTTGACAAGAAGGCACAAGGCGATCTTCATTTTTCCACCGTCTTCATTTCTGTTAATATTCCTTGCGCGGCTGCAAAGTTTGATTTGAAGTATAGTATACAGGCAGTCACGGGAACCTCATTAACATGCAAATTTGAGCAAATTCATTAGCCCCGCAACTGATACTGATACTCCTGAAACCCATAAAGGAATAAAGATTGTACAAATAAACCGGACTGTGCTAATTATCTCGGTAATATAGTTTTCGTTCACACTTTTACAGCACTGGGGGGTTCTGCGTTGCTTTGATATTTTCTGGTTTTGAAGGCAGGAAAGGCACAGGACCTTTGCTGTGTGATAGAATTAAAAGAGGGATGATAGCGTTTGTCCTTATCCTGGAGAGAAGTCCACAATAACACGCTTATCTAACAAGGAGGGTATAACAAAGACCCAAGCAAATCATGGAGTAAAAAGGAGAGTAAAAATAAGTGACAGCAAACCTCAAATAAAATCAAGGTGGATTAGGCCGAAGAGCCACTTTTTTGACCGGAGGACAAGTTCTGTTTGTCTTCTTGTCTTTGACACCTGGCTTTTCTCCCCCAAATTAGCTTTCACGTTTATTCCCTTACTAGCTGAGAAGCAGAATAAGGGAAGATACTGTGGTTGTTACTGGTGGAGAAATAGGCACCGAAGAGGGAGACGCAGAAATAAATTTGAAGATGTTGAGGTCAAGAGTGTGAGGAAATATATAATGATTATAATAATTATGGCATTTGTTAAGCACTTACTATGTGCCAGGCACTGTACTAAGCGCTGTGGCAGATACAAGATAATCAGGTTGGACATAGGTCTTGTCCTACATAGAGCTCACAGTCTTTGTCCCCGTTTTACAGATGAGGTAACTGAGGCCCAGAGAAGTGAAGTGACTTGCCCACGGTCACACAAAAGACAGATGGTGTAGCTGGGATTAGAAGCCGGGCCCAGGCTCTTTCCACTAGGCCACATTACTTCTCATCTTGTATTTTACGTCTTAAAGCCAAGTTCAAGGGTTAATTTTTACGCTCTGGGATGTCAGCATTTGTTAAAGGGATAGAAAACAGGACTTTGGACCCATTGGTGATTATCCGTGGGAGTGGAAGACAACCACCCCAGATCAGTAAACCTCACAGACAATCCAGATGGAGTTATTGTAGCCCAGCCTCCCCACCTCCTTTCATCCAAGCAGATTATCAAAGCTGTTCTTGCAGATCCAACTGGACCAATTGGAATTTAATTTATTTTCCATCAAATGTCTGTCCTCTGCTCAAAGAGCTAATGGCCAATTAAAGGGCCAGGAGACAGCCAGAGGGAGACAGTGGAAATGCCTGGCCTGGATAATCCCCAAACTTCTCCATTAGCTCTAGGGTGAGTTAGAGGTGACTAATGAAAAACAATGGAAAATCTACACAAAGGATACATGCAATGGATGAGGTTGGTGTTGATGTTGGTGAACTTTCTGGCCTAGGAAGAACGGTAGTTGAAGGGTAGCGTGGACCTTGGTCTTGAAAGAGTTTGTGTGGAATGGTTTCGCTGGGAGAGCTCCTCCAAGAAGGGAGGATCTTCTTGGAGCAAGGCTTCTGGAACTCGTGTCGTCATCGGGGTGACGTTACATCAGGTGGGACCGTTTCTCCCCACCTCCTAACTCCTCTGGAAAAGGACAGAAAGTACCATGCCCTAGGAAAATGCCCAAAGGGACACCATTCCAGGCACGGGGCGAAGAACCAAGCTCAGTTCCAAGTTTCTAAGGGCCAAGGGGGTTATTATGATGAACAGAGCCTTTCTAGTTCTTTCGGGGAGCAAGGCCTAAATAGTGGGGCCTAACGGAAAGAGGAGGGGACTGGGTGTCAGGAGACCCGGTTTCTCATCTCGGCTCTGCCACTTGCCTGTGCGTGACCTAGGGCAAGTCTCTTAACTACTCTGTGCCCCTGTTGCCTCATCTGTAAAATGGGAAATAAAATTCTCTCAACCTTCCCCATCTCCAGCACTGAGCGCAAAGGAATCAGATGAACGTGACCTTTCCCCACCATGCCGATGGACCTGAGCTCATGGGCAGGGAATGTGTCATGTATTTTTGTGTTGCACTCTCTCAAGAAGCAGCGAGGCTCACTGGAAAGAGCACGGGCTTCGGAGTCAGAGCTCATGGGTTCGAATCCAGGCTCTGCCACTTGTCAGCTGTGTGACTGTGAGCAAGTCACTTAACTTCTCTGTGCCTCGGTTCCCTCATCTGTAAAATGGGGATTAAGACTGTGAGCCTCATGTGGGACAACCTGATTACCCTGTATCTCCCCCGGTGCTTAGAACAGTGATCTGCACATAGTAAGCACTTAACAAATACCAACATTATTACTATGGTGCCCTTCACACAGTAAGTGCTCAATACATTCAATTGACTGATCGATTGACCCATTGATGTCACGAGCCGCCAGCTCTCGCCAACCAGGACTTTCCTGGACCGGGTAGCCTCCGTGACACGTAGAGTCATACCAAACCACCAAAGTTACCGTGGAAAGTCTTACTTAATGTTTTTTACCAACGTGCAGGGGAGTGACACACTCTCACTCACACCCACTCCACTCCACCAAAGGTCCGGTACCAATCTGCTGGTCAAGGGAACCCGTTCTTGTACTTTCGTGGTGGGAGGTTAGGAGAAGTTCCTGGCGATACGGACCGCTGACGCTGCAAGTCTCCTCCGCACAATGCTTCCCCCGCTCGCTTTTCGAAGCGACCGCCTTTCATCAGCCTTCAGCATCGCAGCTGTGGCTCTCCGTGGCAGTCGTTGATTGGTCCAGGCCCATTCCTGGGTAGAGCAGGGAGAGAAGGCCACATCTCCCTCCGTGACCCACTCCCACAGGCCAGCAGCTGAAGTAGAGCGGCCCAGTTCTTTAGCGAATTTCTTCTTCTTCGCTGCTGTTCATGGGATCCCAAACAGTCACTAATCAAGTGGCTTTCTGTGGGTTCACCACAGTGGATTGATCGATTTTGGAGAAAGACTGTAAACTCAATGAGGGCAAGGAACATGGGTACCCACTCTACTATATTGTACTCTCCCAAGAGTTTAATACAGTGCTCTGCACTCAGAAAGCGCTCAGTAAGGACCACTGATGATAATGATGATTATGACCTGCCACTCCACAGCCCAAAGCAGCTGAGTGTTTCCTCACCAGAACGACTGGGGTATTTCTTAAGCATTTACTATGTACCAAGTACTCTACTAAGCACTGGGGCAGATAATGATCAGGTCAGATGCAGTCCCTGCCTCACACGGTACTCAAAGTCTAAGGAGCAGGGAAAACAGGCATTTCATCCCCATTTTACAAATAAGGAAACCGAGGCACAGAGTAGTCAAGTGACTTGCCTAAGGGCACACAGCAAGCAAGAGACAGATCTGAAACTAAAACCCCAGTCCTCTGATTCTCAGGCTCCTGCTGTTTTTACTAGGTTATGCTGCCTCTGGGGGTTTTTTAATGGTATTTGTTAAGCACTTACTAGGTGTCAGGCATTACACTAAGCACTGGGGTAGATAGAAGCTAATCAGGATGGACACGGTCCACGTCCCACGTGGGGTTCACAGTTTTAATTCCCATTTTACAGTTTAGGTAACTGAGGCACAGACAGTTGCTCAAAGTCACACAGCAGACAAGTGGCAGAGCCGGAACGAGAACCCAAATCGTCTGACGCTCTTTCCGCTAGGCCTCGCTGCTTCCGACAGGAATGATGTGAGATTGAGGGGCAGTTTCCGTTCCACTGCCACTATATCACCTCTTCTCACGCCCTTCAAACTCCTCTTCTCTGTCCACAGTTTGCCCCTCTTCCTTCCCCAAGGCCTATCATCCCTGCTCTCCAGCTTCTCCGTCCCCTGTTCTCCAATCCCTTTCCCTCTGCTCTCCTCATCCATCCTCCTCACACGCACATCACAGATAACATGCCTGTAATTTATTACAATTGAAAAATCCTACGTTGGAACTAACACAGATACAACTCCCTGCTCGATGGTGCCAAATCAGCATCCTCTTTGGTCATCCGGAAGCATAGCCCAGCTAACGCAACGGTTAGCCAGTTGAAGTGGCCATCGCAGCTCCGGAAAGATGAGCGAAGATGCTGTTTTAGAATAACACAGAGCCGCTGTGAAAGGCCTACACCTGTGATTAACTTCGTAAGGTTCCCGGCGATCCAGCAGAGACCTGGATACCCAACCCCATCTGCTGTTTGATATTGACATCTTTCTATGGACCGTGTCTGTGATGTTAATTTCAAAATGTTAACATTTGAAATTAACATCACAGACACGGTCCATAGAAGCAGCGTGTCTCAGTGGAAAGAGCACGGGCTTTGGAGTCAGAGGTCATGGGTTCGAATCCCGGCTCGGCCACTTGTCAGCTGTGTGACTCTGGGCAAGTCACTTCACTTCTCTGTGCCTCAGTTCCCTCATCTGTAAAATGGGGATGACGACTGTGAGCCCCACGTGGGACAACCTGATTCCCCTGTGTCTACCCCAGCCCTTAGAACAGTGCTCTGCACCTAGTAAGCGCTTAACAAATGCCAACATTATGGAGAAGCAGCGTGGCTCAGTGGAAAGAGCCTGGGCTTCGGAGTCAGAGGTCATGAGTTCGACTCCCGGCTCTGCCACTCGTCAGCGGTGTGACCGTGGGCAAGTCACTTCACTTCTCCGTGCCTCAGTTCCCTCATCTGTAAAATGGGGATTAAAAGTGTGCGAGCCCCACGTGGGACAACCTGATTCCCCTGTATCTCCCCCAGCGCTTAGAACGGTGCTCGGCACCTAGTAAGCGCTTAACAAATACCAACATTATCATTAAAATCTTCTGCATGATAACCCTTTCCCATGCTCAGTGTTCTTTCCCTGGGCTCTGCTACCGCTGTGCTCTGAGGAGCCCAGAGGACTCAAGGAACTGTCTACAGGGGGAGGCAGGAGAGGGGGAAAGGTGAGGAGCTCCTCCTGTCATCCCCCCTTGGGTCTTTCAGGGGTGGGGACTGACAGCTCTGAGCGTTTCCCCGTCCCCAGTCCCTGAAGGGGCCAGCAGTGGAGGGAGGATCAAAATCTGAGTTCCATGGGGCGATGAGGGGGCTTGTGACATCCCTCCCTTCAGTGCTTTCTCCAGCCCTCTTGGCTGAGCAGGACCAGGAAAACCCAGATTGTCCATGCATTCCTCTGGGAGGTCAGGGAACTAGAACCATCTCCCCTCCCTTTCCGCGGAGAGCCCCCCACTCGTATCCTGGCTGGCTCCTCCCCACCCTGTCCTGCCCAGATAAAGCCCTGGTAAACACTATACCCCTGGGGCTGGTCACATGGACCACAGAGCCGGTGGCCTGCTGCCTTTTTTTTCCTCAACAGCATTCGTTAGGTGTTCGTCTTGTCTTACGCCGTCGAGTCGTCTCCGTCCCGTAGCAACCCCATGGATACATCTCTCCCGGAATGCCCCACCTCCTTCTGTGATCGTTCTGGCAGTGTATCCAAAGAGCTTTCTTGGTAAAAAATACAGAGGTGGTTTCCCGATCCCTTCTTTCATGCCGGAAACTTGGGTCTCCACCCTCGACTCTCTCCCGAGACGCGGCTGCCCAGCACAGGTGAGTTTCGATTTGTAGCCGATGGCCTTCCGCTCGCTGGCCACTGCCCGAGCTAGGAATAATAATAATAATAATAGTAATGTTGGTATTTGTTAAGCGCTTACTATGTGCAGAGCACCGTTCTAAGCGCTGGGGTAGATACAGGGTAATCAGGTTGTCCCACGTGAGGCTCACAGTTAGTCCCCATTTTACAGATGAGGTAACTGAGGCACAGAGAAGTGACTTGCCCACAGTCACACAGCTGACAAGAGGCAGAGCCGGAGTCGAACCCATGACCTCTGACTCCCAAACCCAGGCTCTTTCCACTGAGCAACGCTGCTTCCCATTCATTCATTCAATAGTATTTATTGAGCGCTTACCATGTGCAGAGCACTGGACTAAGCGCTTGGAATGTACAATTCGGCAACAGATAGAGACAATCCCCGCCCACTGACGGGCTTACAGTCTAGTCGGGGGAGACAGACGGACAAAAGCGATAGCAATAAATAGAATCAAGGGGATGTTCACCTCATAAACAAAATAAATAGGGTGATAAAGATTTATACAATTGAGCTTCACTCTCCCTCCCGTAGCCGAGACCGCTAGAGTACTGCAAACTCTCCAGGCGCAATCCTGAGTGGGGGTTGACTGCTTAGTATGTATCAAACACTCTTCTAAGAGCTGGGGTAGCTACAAGCTAATCAGTTTGTGTACAGTCCCTGACCGACATAGGGCTCACAGTCTAAATCAGGGGGAGGAAGATTTAATTCCTATTTAACAGATGAGGTCACTGACGTAGAGAGAAGGTAAGTGACTTGTCCAAAGTCACACAGCTGAGAAGTAGCGTGTCCTAGTGGATAGAGTATAGGCCCGGGAGTCAGAAGGACCCGGGTTCTAATCCCGGCTCTCCCACTCGTCTGCTGAGTGACGTCGGGCAAGTCACTCCGCTTCTCTGTTCTTCAGCTACCTCATACGTAAAATGGGGATTAAGACTGTGAGCCCCATGTGGGACAGGGACTGGGTCCAACTCTTGTTGCTTGTATCCACCCCAGCACTTAGTACAGTGCCTGGCACATAGTAAGAACTTAACAAATACCATGATGACGATGATGATGTGGCAGAGACAGGATTAGAACCCAGGTCCACGCTCTTTCCATTAGGCCATATTTTCTGAGATCCCAAAGAGTGAGAGAGAAAATGACAAGGAATTGTTTTTAGTCTAGACAAGTTGAGGTTGTGGATGTTGGAGCTGGAAGCCAAGGAATGGGGACACCCTGGGAAGAAAAAGGCAGATGACTAAAAGAAATATATATTTAATAAAAGGTTATTCTTCAGGGTAATCAATTGTAGTGTGTTTGTATGATTTATCTGTGCGAAAGATGTTCAGCAAAAATAAATTGTATCGCAAGTGGACTCAAAGCTATCATTACCCTCCTTGCAATCACATTTGTTACCTACTCTCGTAGCGTTCATTTGTTGCATTTTAACAATCCGCTTGATTGTAATCTCAGAGATTCCCTGGGGTTCAAAGCTAGCTTTTGAAAGCTGTTTTCCACTTTTAAAATGTGAGCTAATTTGAATCCAGAAACAATTAAGAAGCATGAGCAGCCGACAAAGAAACAGAGCAAAATCTGCCAAAAGTACAGTACCGAGAAGGACGGTGGTTCGTGGAGCGACCGTGGGCCTGGGAGTTAGAAGACCTGGGTTCGAATCCCGGCTCCGCCAAATGCCTGCTCTGTGACTTTGGGCAAGTGACTTAACTCCTCTGTGCTTCAGTTTCCTCATCTGTAAAATGGGGATTAAATACCGTTCTCCCTCCTACTTAGATTGTGAGGCCCGTGGGGGACAGGGATTGGGTCCAACCTGATTAACTCGTATCTACCCCAGCACTTAGAACAGTGCTTGACACATAGTGAGAGCCGAACAAATACCATAATCTGTCTATGGCAGGCTTGGAGGCGAAACTCCAGGTGGAAAAGGTTTTCGGGAGGTAAATGCTGCCCGCCAGAAATACAGACCCCCATTTCCAAATTGTGAGGTGCTGATTTCGCTTGGAAATGTTGCAAGATTTGACCACCCTTCCAGACCGTTCCATGCTTTGTGTAGTGAGATCGGGTCTACCTAAAAACCAAACCAATCGCTCAGTCAATCAACTGATGACCTTTATTGAGCGCTGTCTCCAAGAAGAGTAGTAATAATAATGTGGGTATTTGTTAAGCGCTTACTATGTGCAGAGCACTGATATTGGGTAATCAGGTTGTCCCACGTGAGGCTCACAGTCTTAATCCCCGTTTTACAGATGAGGGAACTGAGGCACAGAGAAGTGAAGTGATTTGCCCACAGTCACCCAGCTGACAAGTGGCAGAGCTGGGATTCGAACCCATGACCTCTGACTCCCAAGCCCAGGCTCTTTCCACTGAGCCATGCTGCTTCTCCTAGGATTTATTAAGCGCTCACTTTGTGCAGACCACTGGACTAACACTCGGGAGAGTACAATGCAATAGAGTTGCAAGATATGATGATCCTTGCCTACAAGGACCTTAGGAGGGCACATCCCACAACACAGCAGGACAGTGGGCAAGGACCGGGTGACCGGTGGCTCGGAGCCCCCTTAAACTCCTGGCGTCTTCCACCAGGGCCTGGACCTGCCGTCGCTTGTAACTAAGGATTGTTCCCCCGAAACGGTGAAGAATCCGAGGACTGTCCCACCTCCAACATCCATTCCTTTATCCGCCTTGGCATCATCATCTTAGCTTGTTGATTCTGTTGCCCATTTTTGTGATAATGATAATAATGTTGGTATTTGTTAAGAACTTACTATGTGCAAAGCACTGTTCTAAGCGATGGGGTAGATACAAGGTCTTCATCCCCATTTTCCAGATGAGGGAACTGAGGCCCAGAGAAGTGAAGTGACTTGCCCACAGTCACACAGCTGACAAGTGGCGGAGCTGGGATTCGAACCCATGACCTCTGACTCCCCAGCCCGGGCTCTTTCCACTGAGCCACGCTGCTTCCCATGGCTACCCACCACTAGATTGTTCATTCATTCATTCATTCATTCAATTCAGTAGTATTTATTGAGTGCTTACTATGCGTGAAGCCCTGTAGTAAGCGCTTGGGACAGCACGACGATTAACAGACACGTTCCCTGCAAATCCTCTGAGCCAGAGACTGTGCCCGACCTCTTACGTTTGCATCTACTGCAGCCTTTAGCACAGTGCTTGACCCCTAGTCATCACTTACTATTTATAAATCATTTATTTAGATTTATCAACTAATTAGTTAGATTTATATCTGCCTCCCCCTCTAGACTGTAAGCTCATTGCGGGAAAGGGAGCATCTCTACCAATTACTTTGTAGTGTAATAATAATAATGTTGGTATTTGTTAAGTGCTTACTATGTGCAGAGCACTGTTCTAAGCGCTGGGGTAGATACAGGGTAATCAGGTTGTCCCACGTGAGACTCACAGTTAATCCCCATTTTACAGATGAGAGAACTGAGGCACAGAGAAGTTAAGTGACTTGCCCACAGTCACAAAGCTGACAAGTGGCAGAGCCGGGATTCGAACCCATGAACTCTGACCCCTAAGCCCAGACTCTTTCCACTGAGCCACGCTCCCCAATACTAAGTACAGTGCTCTACACACAGTAAGCACTCAATAAATACCACCGATGATGATGATGATGATGACAATGAAGGCCATAACTAATGTGGTTATCATGGAGAAATATATCATAGGGTAAATTTTCCCTTTAGACCAGCATGGAATAAACTGGGATCTGTTGCACATCCCTGGGAAAAATATGAAATCTTTTATGCGCTACCTGTGGATTTATTAAATATAGCTATTGTTAAATCTTCATGCTATAATTCAAAGCCTAACATCACAACATTAACTGAATGAGTTGTAATATGATTATGAGTCTTTTCAGGATGATCAAGGAGCAGAAACTTGTCCTGCTGAGTGGGATCATTGTCTCTCTATTTTAGAGAATGATTTATTCAACCTAGGTTGAACAACAGCCTTCTTGTCTTCAAAAAGTACTTTACATTCGAGTGTAAGCTCCTCGTAGGCAGGGACGGAGGGTTATGCCTCGGTGGGATCTCCCAAGCCCTCGGAACAGTGAACTGCATTCAGTGAAAGCTCAATCATTTCGAATACTACTATTTTGTAACCCGGGCACTCCTTCTGAAAACCTCTGCATACTTTGGAAACTTCCTTTCCATGAGGGTTGCCGTCTGTAATTCTTTTCATAAATGAATTCGCTTTCTTGAAAACTGAGGCAAGATTTCCCGGTCCTTAAATCTTAGCTGATGGAGGAGAGACAGGTGTCTGTTTTATCCCCCTGTAATGATGTGTTGAGCTGAAGTTGACGAGGTCCTTGTTGGATGCTGTCTCGGCCACTTGTCAGCTGTGTGACTGTGGGCAAGTCACTTCACTTCTCTGGGCCTCAGTTACCTCATCTGTAAAATGGGGATTAAGACTGTGAGCCCCACGTGGGACAACCTGATTCCCCTGTGTCTACCCCAGTGCTTAGAACAGTGCTCGGCACATAGTAAGCACTTAACAAATACCAACATTATTATAATTATTATAACAATTCATCCGAATAAGGTGCAATTAATAAATCAATAGTATTTACAGAGTGCTTACCGTGTGCAGAGCACTGTACTAAAATCTTGGGGAAGTACAATACGCGATCTCTGCCTACAAGGAGTTTACAATCTAGTCATTCACGTCTGCATCATCCATTTCTAAATGAAATCGCCTTCCGGGTTCAACTGGGTTTTTTGGGTTTCTCCTCGGCGATCTCTTCTACTCTTTGAAAATGTGACACGAACTGTGAGACGAGAGCTACCTCCAAGATCCATTCATTATTAATTGCTTGATCTCAGCCTAGCTGGGGAGGAGGTGAGGCGGGATTTAATTCCCTGTACCGCATGGCCAAATTATTCAATCAGTGGGATTTACTGAGTTCTTGCCCTGTGTAGAACACAGTCTTGAGAAGCAGCGTGGCTCAGTGGAAAGAGCATGGGCTTTGGAGTCAGAGGTTATGAGTTCGAATCCCGGCTCTGCCATTTGTCAGCTGTGTGACTTTGGGCAAGTCACTTCACTTCTCTGGGCCTCAGTTCCCTCATCTGTAAAATGGGGATTAAGACTGTGAGCCCCACGTGGGACAACCTGATTCCCCTGTGTCTACCCCAGCGCTTAGAACAGTGCTCTGCACATAGTAAGCGCTTAACAAATACCAACATTATTATTATCATTATTATTATTATTATTATTATTGCTTAGGAGGGTTCAGTAGAGATAGTTTGCAATCTAGCCGGTGAGAGATGCTAAAATAAATGGCAGGTGGGGAAAACAAACCTGTAAGCTCTTCTTCACAAGAGCCTTGTGGGCACGGCTATATGTCTGTCGATTATGTTATTCTGTATTCTCCCAAGCGACTAGTACAGTGCTCTGTATGTAGTAAGTGTTCAATAAATATGATTGACTGATTGATTGATAAAGCTATGTCTATAAGTGCTGGATGGTGGGGCGGAATTCAAGAGCTCAGATGACCGAGCAGTGCTGAAGTGGTGAGGAGATATAAAGACAACCAAATTTATGCATGGGATAAGATATCAAACTATATAGGATTGTTTCTCTGTGGGGGTTGTGTTGTGGATTGAGGCGGTGGGAGAAACCTGGGTTATGCTTGTATTCTATAAATACATAGATCACTCGTTTGTGTACAGGTGTGTGTACCTATTTATATACGGATATGTAGCTAAACATTTTATGTGTAGTTACATTCACTGTAGTAAACTTCAGTCTTCTTAAAGGTGAAGAGCTTGGGCTTCGACATGATTGCCACCTAACTCCTCCACTCAGTTCACGATTCCCCAAACTGTACATGGTGGGACGTATGAGTCTGTCCCATCCTTATCCCTCATCGTTTTATCCTTGCAAGAATTTTTCAGGTAACGGGGAGGCAGGGAGGAATGAGGTCAACAGTGCCTGTCTCCAGCTTCAGGAGAAACACGAAATGTGAACTCATTATTGAACCTTGACAGAAGAGAGGCAGATGTCACAGTGGAAGCGTGAGGTTTAGAAAAACCGTACCCGAGTTTGGCAAAACATTCAAGAGGCCAAAACCAAAGGAACGAAAACAGATGTGGAAGGAAAACCTTGAAGAGGCCGATTCCCCTGGGAACTGATAAGGCCATTTTGAAAGAGAGGCGGGAAATAAAAGTGTGCAGGTTTGGGCAGAAGATGGAGTAAACGTCTCCGAGGGGCTAGTTGGAGAGGGGATCTGAGAAGCCACTTTAGGAGGAGACTAGCCAAACTGGAGGGAGGTCCTGGAAGAAAATCTCCTTAGAAGCCTATTCTGGAAAAAGGCATTAATCCTAAACCAAGGATGGGAAAATCAAAGGGACATCACCTGTATAAGGAGGTAACAGGAAAGGTAACTTTTGGAAAGAGAGAGATTGGATGGGGAAACCAAATCCCAGAAAAGGACAGGTGGGAAAAACAAGAATAATTCAAAGGCCAATTAGAGTACAGAAGGGACAGCACCAGAGGAAGGGAACGACAGCATAAGTCGAAAGGTTCGGGAGGCGACCAGACAGACAGTGCTCTGCACATAGTAAGCGCTCAATAAATACTATTGGATGAATGAAAGGAGTCTTCAATCTGTTTTGCTACATTATTGGAGGGGAAGATCGAGGCCATGGTTTAAAATGAGGGTTTAGCATTTTAAACATTGTTACTGCCCCCAACCCCCAGTTTCCAGCAATAATTTGGAGCTGATCTTTGACCTTTGACCAAGAGGGCAAGGACCTTTTGAGGTGGGTGTCAAGGTCAAGTGCCTGCATACTGAGGGAGTTCAATCCCACCCAAAGCCAGAACTGACTGGAGAGCCTAACTCACTCATGAGAGGGAGAATCCCTCTCCAGCATACCTAGGCATTATCCAACCGACTCCATTCAAGGTCCACATTAAACCTCTCAAGCTCCACGGACCTCTTCCTCCCTGGCCCTTCTAGAGCCTCCCTCGGTGAGGGGTGGGGAGAGTTTAAGATGCATGGCACGGAAAACATCTCTCCACCCTTAAAATTTGTACTAGAAAAGCAAAAACGATGATAATGATAAGAAGAAGAAAAACAGTGGCATTTATTAAAGGTTACTAGGGGCCGAGGACTGTGCTTGGTGCTGGGGTAGATAGGGGACAATCAGGTCAGACACAGCCCCTGTTCCTTGTGTCTAAAGGGGAGGGAGAACAGTTATTTAATCCTCCTTCTACAGGTGAGGAAACTGAGGCACAGAGAAATTAAGTGATTTTTTTCAAGGTCACCAGCAGGAAAGTGGCAGAATGGGGATGAGAACTCAGGTTTCCTAATGCCCAGCAGTTATCCAGGTGATATTTGCTTAAAGCCTACCCTCTAGACTGTAAGCACATTGTGGGCGAGGAGTATGTCTACTAACTCAGTATACTCTCCCAAGGACTTAATACAGTGCCCTGCACACAGTAAGCACTCGATAAACACCACTGTGGACGATGACAATGACGAAGACGATATCCAGAAAAATAAGGAAAAAGCCCTTTGAGGCCTGAAAGATCTAGGTGCCTCTTCAACGTTCAACAAAAGTTTTTCTCTGTGAGTGTTTCCCTGGCTTTCTAGCCAGAGTAGCTGGGCCCTTTCTTGGCTCAGTGGGAAGAGCCCGGGCTTGGGAGTCCGAGGTCATGGGTTCGAATCCCAGCTCCGCCACTTGTCAGCTGTGTGACTGTGGGCAAGTCACTTCACCTCTCTGGGCCTCAGTTCCCTCTTCTGGAAAAATGGAAGATTAACTGTGAGCCTCATGTGGGACAACCTGATGACCCTGTATCTACCCCAGCACTTAGAACGTGCTCTGCATATAGTAAGCGCTTAAATACCAACATTATTAATAATGTTGGTATTTGTTAAGCGCTTACTATGTGCCAAGCACTGTTCTAAGCGCTGGGGTAGACATAGGAGAATCAGGTTGTCCCACGTGGGGCTCACAGTCTTCATCCCCATTTTACAGATGAGGGAACTGAGGCACAGAGAAGTTAAGTGACTTGCCCACAGTCACACAGCTGACAAGTGGCAGAGCTGGGATTCGAACTCATGAGCCCTGACTCCAAAGCCCATGTTCTTTCCACTGAGCCACGCTGCTTCAGTCAAGCAAGCAAAGGTATTTACGGAATGCTTACTGTGTGCACAGCACCGTAAGTAACTGATTGGGAGGGTACAGTAGGATAGAAATGGTAGAAAGGCTCTCCACCCACATCGAGTTTGCAGTCTAGCGGGAGGGACTGACATTAAAATAGGGGAAACAGAGGAGTTAAAGAATATAAACGTTAGTACCGTGGGGCTGGCCTGGGGTGAGTAACAAAATGCTTAAGGGCTACGGGCCCAAGTGCGTAGGTGACAGAAGAGAGAGTGAATAGGGTCGGAAAGTGAGGGGTTACTCAGGGAAGACCAAGCAGCGTGGCTCAGTGGAAAGAGCCCAGGCTTGGGAGTCAGAGGGCATGGGTTCGAATCCCGGCTCTGCCACTTGTCAGCTGTGTGACTGTGGGCAAGTCACTTCACTTCTCTGTGCCTCAGTTACCTCATCTGTAAAATGGGGATTTAGCCTGTGAGCCTCACATGGGACTTCCCGATGACCCTGTATCTCCCCCAGCGCTTAGAACAGTGCTCTGCACATAGTAAGCGCTTAACAAATACCAACATTATTATTATTATAATTACGTAAGGTATTTATTAAATAGTTACTATGTATCAACCGCTGTTCTAAGGCCTGGGGTAAGTGCAAGACAATCAAGTTTGACAGTCCCTGTCCCACAGAGTGGATCTCACCCTATGTAGGAAGGAGAAGACGTATCGAATCTGCATTTTCATTCATTCATTCATTCATTCAATAGTATTTATTGAGCGTTTACTATGTGCAGAGCACTGTACTAAGCGCTTGAAATAATGCAATTCGACAACGATCGTCTTTGATAGGCAACAAGAATGATCGTCTGGGGTTTGAGGACAGACACTTTGCAGATGAGAAAACTGAGGCATAGAGAAGTTCATAGAGAAGTTGGCTTACCCAAGGTCACACAGCTGGCAAGTAGTGGAGCCAGATTAGATCCCAGGCCCTCTGATTCCCAGACCCAAGCTCTTTCCACTAGGCTGCTCTGCTTCCCATCTCTATTGGCGGAGACATCATTTTAGCAGGGCTTTGAAGACGGGGAGAGCCTCCGAAGAAGGCTCCTCTCTCGCTGAGTGGGAGTCTGTGTTCCCGGACCCGGGGAAATTAGGAATAACATTAGCGGTCCATTAAAAATGGCGATCCTAAAAATAAACACTTCAGAGCAGTTACGACCGTGCCGGTTTCATAGCCCGACTCTCCCAGATCTCGTCATTCGAAAGGCATCCTTTATGCCTCGACAGTCCCAGGGCGACTTAAAAATAAGACCTTCAAGCTGTTCAGCCATTTTTTGAATCAGCTGCGACATAATAAAACCAGTTTTCTGCACTTCTCACCCAACGCTGCTCTTATCACATCAGAGGCCCCTTAACCATATGGGCATGCATATTGTATGACATTATTTTATCGGATTTTTGTAATTGCCAGATCTAGCTCACAGTATAGTTGTCAGCTTTGAAAGACTGCCTCTCCCTTAGGCTAGGAGAAGTCCAGGGGAAAAGGAGGCTTGGAGCCCTGACCTGCCTTGACCATCCGTCGGATGGATGCCGCACCGTGTGCCCGGCATTACACCTCCGACGTCCCATCCGTCACCTTGTCCGACGTTTGTGAGGGCCCCAGTGGCCACCCTACCAAGGCTGGAGACTCCGCCGAGGAAAGCCCCGGTTCCTTTCTCAAATTACATCACTTCATCAGTGAGAAATAAGACCTGATTCTGACACAAAAATCCTTCTGCATTTCCCCGAGACGCACCAAGATGTGTTTGGAAAACACACTCCACCCGGAACTTGTGTCACCACGGCAACGGAGAGGGGCCGGTCACCCACTCCCCGCACCCTGCTTTCCAAGGCAGTGAGTAGCGTGGTGACATTTTGGTCACTGCTGAGGGGGGATTCTCCAGAGAGGATCCCGGTCCCGTTGGCAGCCAGAGAAACGTCCCGGGAGGGTGCTGATTAAACAGAAGATGGGACAAATATAGCCCTGAACTTTTGATCCTGGCAGAGATAGAAAGAGAAGGCTGAACCTAAAAATTCAGCTTTTTGTGCCAAGAAAAGATTAATTTGATGATGGATCTGATTTTCTGTGGCATAGGAGACTCTAATTCTACTTCAGCAGGCAGTGCCGGGCTGGAAACCAGAGGAGCCAACCTCTGTTGAGGTCTTCATATCTGAATCTCTCCAAGTGTCTTCACCAATGGGAAAACAAAGGCCAAGTGGTCCCTCCGAAGCCGAATTTTCAGTCGGAATGCTGAGGAACTATATAATGCATGATAGCTATCGGTCATTTTTTGAGCATTTACTGTGTGGACGGCACTGTACTAAGCATTTGGAAGAGTATAAAATAGTAGAGTTGGTTGACAAATTCCCTGACCACTTAGAGTGTAAAGGCAGATAATGCAACCAGGCCTCCCTTTGCTCCTGAAAACTGTCAAACAGCATAGCAAACCAAGTCAGAGAAGCAGCGTGGCTCACTGGAAAGAGCCCGGGCTTTGGAGTCTGAGGTCATGGGTTCAAACCCCAGCTCTGCCACTTGTCAGCTGTGTGACTTTGGGTAAGTCACTTCACTTCTCTGTGCCTCAGTTCCCTCATCTGTAAAATGGGGATGAAGACTGTGAGCCCCACGTGGGACAACCTGATTCCCCTGTGTCTCCCCCGGTGCTTAGAACAGTGCTCGGCACATAGTAAGAGCTTAACAAATACCAACATTATTATTATTATTACTATTCTTATTAAGTCTACATTTTCCTTGGGAGAAGAAGACATAATATGGCCTGATTTTAGACAATTTCCTTAATCTCTGAAATTTCAGGTTTTCTTTGTCTAAGAGACATTAGCTCTAAGCATGTTCACATTCCCCATTCTCAAACTCAATAGTCACATTTGCCTCAAATTCAGCATCCTCCTCTGGAACTGAGTACAGTGCTCTGCACATAGTAAGCGCTCAATAAATATGATCGATTGAAAAATACGATTGAATGAGCTGCGGATTTCTTCTAGGGAGCTGGGGCGGGGGGAAGGACGTGACCAAAACTTATTGGAAAGTTGATGGACTTGTTCAAATACATTGATCCCCCAAAGGAAGAGTTGCCCCTATCAAGAAATTGGCTTTGCAATGGAGGGAGAGTTAATTAGTAAACCAATAGAAATATTAATTACATTTCCTTAGGAGCAATCTCAACTCAGCTTGACAGCTCAAAGGCGTGAGGCCTAGCAAGGGCTGGGGAATGAAAACTTAGATTCAGAACTTATCCGAGCAGCAGATAACAATAAATCAATATAAGGATGTGTGGCCTCCCAGCCCGCTCCTGCCTTCCCAAACTGAGGCAAATTTCCCAGTAGTCTCGGAATTCCTGCTCTCGCCCCTTAACTCTTCTTGCGGCAGCAGGTAAAAGTGGGGAGAGAGAAGATGAAGGGTGTGAACGGCTGGAGATTTGGACCAGAGTGGCGGAGAGAGAGAGTCTCCCTGAGCTGCGGGGCAGACGAGGCCTTGGCTGTAGGCCAGGATGGCAGTGGCAAACTTGACTTCCTTGATCCATAGACTAGTTGGCTTCTTGGTTAAATCTACCACTAGCCCCTCCTCAGCATTCCATTCATTCATTCATTCAATAGTATTTATTGAGCGCTTACTATGTGCAGAGCACTGTACTAAGCGCTTGGAATGAACAAGTCGGCAACAGATAGAGACGGTCCCCGCCGTTTGACGGGCTCACGGTCTAATCGGGGGAGACAGACAGACGAGGACAGTGGCAATAGATAGAGTCGAGGGGAAGAACATCTCGTAAAAACAATGGCAACTAAATAGAATCGAGGCGATGTACATTTCATTAAGAAAATAAATAGGGTAATGAAAATATATACAGTTGAGCAGACGAGTACAGTGCTGAGGGGATGGGAAGGTAGGGGGGAGGAGCAGAGGGAAATGGGGGGAAAAGAGGGTTAAGCTCCGGAGAGGTGAAGGGCGGGCGGTAGAGGGAGTAGAGGGAGAAGGGGAGCTCAGTCTGGGAAGGTCTCTTGGAGGAGATGAGTTTTAAGTAGGGTTTTGAAGAGGGGAAGAGAATCAGTTTGGCGGAGGTGAGGAGGGAGGGCGTTCCGGGACCGCGGGAGGACGTGGCCCGGGGGTCGACGGCGGGACGGGCGAGACCGAGGGACGGCGAGGAGGGGGGCGGCAGAGGAGCGGAGCGTGCGGGGTGGGCGGCGGAAAGAGAGAAGGGAGGAGAGGTAGGAAGGGGCAAGGTGACGTAGAGCCTCGAAGACTAGAGTGAGGAGTTTCTGTTTGGAGCGGAGGTCGATAGGCAACCACTGGAGGTGTTTAAGAAGGGGAGTGACAGGCCCAGATCGTTTCTGCGGGAAGATGAGCCGGGCAGCGGAGTGAAGAATAGACTGGAGCGGGGCGAGAGAGGAGGAAGTTCCAGAACCCAGCTACTGCCTCAAGTTCCTCCCACTCTGCTCCCCCATGAGATGAGATTTTCTTGGGTAAGGGTGGGGTTAAAGGGAAAGACCAGTGGGATAAGGTGTTATCTGTACATCACTATCAAACCTCAACAGTGCAGGTAACTAAATTTAAACACGGCACCATCCCTCTCCTAGACTTGCTTACCCTAAAATTGACCTTACCTTTCAAGGACCAGTTTGGGCACCACACCACTCTCAATTCCAGGCGCTGCTGGATTATGATTTGGGGAAGGGAACACTTGGGTGTCTATTTTTTTGTCACCGCGGCCACCGGAGACCTCCGCTGTAGTGCCCAGCTGCAGACACATTGTCCTACAATCCAGAAATTCCCCAACCAAGGAGTGCAAACTTATGAGAGGATTAGGCCTAATGCTGGTCACCAAACTTTAAAAAAGATGTAACAAAATTGAGAAGATCAGAGAAGAGAGGCAAAAAATGATAAAAGGAATGGAAATTAGGACTACGAGAAAAGGTTAAAGGCCCTGGGATTATTTCATCTATAGAAGGGAAGGCCTAAATTTGAGGAATGTTGCCAGTTGTCTGTTCTCCGTGCAATCCGAGGACTGAACAGGAAGAATGGAGCTTGAATAAAAGCCGGAGAGACTTTTAGACATAAGAAAGGTCTTCCCAACAAACAGGCTACCAACAGGGAATAACGAATAAAGGCTGTGGTGTTTCTGTCCGTGAAACTCTTTAAGATGTCAATTAATCTGTCCGGCCACGGGTCTGGAAGTCAGAGGACCTGGATTCCAATTCCTCTCCGCCACTTGTCTGCGGTGTGATCTTGGGCAATTCGCTTAACTTCTCTGTTCCTCAGTTACCTCATCTGTAAAATGGGGTTTAAAACTGTGAGCTCCTTGTGGAACATGGACTGTGTCCAGCTGATTATCTTTCATCTACCCCAGCGTTTCCTATGGTGCTGGCACATAGTAATTGCTTAACAAATACCAAAAAAACCCAGTCCATCAATGATATTTACTGAGTGCTCATTGTCTACAGCACTTGGAAGACTGCCCACAGGAGGCTTACAGAGCCCGGGCTTGGGAGTCAGAGGTCATGGGTTCAAATCCCGGCTCTGCCACTTGTCAGCTGTGTGACTGTGGGCGAGTCACTTAACTTCTCTGTGCCTCTGTTACCTCATCTATAAAATGGGGATTGACTGTGAGCCTTACGTGGGACCACCTGATTACCCTGTATCTACCCCAGCGCTTAGAACAGTGCTCTGCACATAGTAAGCGCTTAACAAATACCAACATTATTAAAGAGAGAGAACAATCTAGAAGGAGAGAATGTCCACAGTGGTTTAGTCATTCTGCCTGGGATCAGGAGATCGGGAATGATAATAATATGATAATGATAAGAAGAATCACCGTGCTATTTGTTCAGGGCTTATTATGTGCCGAGCACTGATGCTAAGCAATGAGATATTAAGCACTAAGCAATACTAAGCACGAGATAGATACAATATAATCAGGTCCCACATGGGGCTCACAGTCTGAGGGAGAAAGAGCTTGTTAAGCACTTACTATGTGCAAAACACTCTAGCATTGAGGCGATACAAGATAATCAAGTTGGATGACCTCTTGAAATCCCTGTGATTCTCTGAGTAAATGATTTCCCAAAACTCTAGAAGGCCAAGCATAGAGTCAATTTGAGGACTGTCTTAAGCTTCTCAAAGTCCAGGACTACCTGGGGATTTCGAATTCCAGCCCATCCATGTGGTTTTACCCAGACTACACCCGTTGCCGACAAGTTTTGTTGCGAGAGATTCCAAAATAAAAGTGCCGGTTTGTTCTCTATTGGGTTAATTTAACAAATTGCACCTGGCAACAGTCAGCGTGATCCAGGGGAGTTCCTAAAATTAAAAGAGAATAGACAATTGCGGAAAAATATTAGCAAATTCTACATAATTAAATGTTGCCTATTGCCGAAACGTTTGAGGGAAATTAAAAATAGATCACGTGATACACAACGTGTAGCTAGACGGAGTTCTTGGAAATTTGGAAGCTCCATTTAATAACTGAAGCCCAGGATAAAGGTGAATAAATAATAAGAGAATACGGCACCCAGTTAAAATCAGTTATTTTTTTAGCAACTTTATAAATAAAGAAATGTCATCCTGGACAGCTAAACTTCAGAGAGTTTAATTAGTACTCCAGCAGAGTGTTACACCGACCTTCTTAGCAGCCATTCGAATCTTTCCTTCTGATTCCAATCCAATCTTGGTGCTTTTTCAGATAAAATGCAGCCAAAGGGAGTCATTTTACTAATTGTAGTCATAGTCGCAGTGAAGTATTAGTAGGCGCAGCAGGAGGAGGAATAATAATGGCATTTATTGAGCACCCACTAAAAGCAATCCGCTCTACTGAGGGCTTTTAAAAATATGATCATAATTATGGTATTCATTAACCACTTACTCTGTGCCAAGCTCTGGACTAGGTTCAGGAGTGGAAACAAGATAATCGACCGGCCCCAGTCCCTGCCCCACCTGGGGCTCATGGGGAGAACGGGAATTTAATCCCCATTTTACAGATGAGGAAATTGAGGCTTAGATACATTTACCGACTTGTCCAAGGTCACACAAAAGGCGGTGTCAGAGCTAGGATTAGAAGGCAGATCCTCTGACTCCCAGGCCGTTGCTCTTTCCACTAGGTCACTCTGTTTCACTCAAGCCACATCATTATCATACTGTCATTGGACACTAAACTCAGTGTCACCGTGAACTCAAGAAGCAGTGTGGGTTAGCGGAAAGAGCACGGGTCTGGGAGTTAGAGGATCTGAGTTCTAATCCCCAATCCTCCACTTGTCTGCTGTGTGACCTTGGGCAAGTCACCTAATTTCTCCATGTCTCGGTTCTCCGGTCTTGCTTCCTATTTAGAATGTGAGTCCTATGTGGGACAAGGACTGTGTCTGACCTAGTTGACTTGTATCTACCCCGGCACTTGGAACAGGGTTTGGTACGTATTAAGTGCTTAACAGATACCATAAAAAATAACGAGAAGCTGGGGAAACTGAGGTGCTGCTAGAGTGCGGGACCTGGTTGACATCGTTTTGTGAAACCAGAAATAGAATCCCTGATTCCCCCTCATATACCCCATGTCACTGAAGCTGATTTCCCCAGGGGAAGGATTAAGCCCAAGCTTATTAAATATACCTCAGGCAGCTCCCTAACCATTCATTCCACAAGGTGAGGGTTCAGCAGCACTATGAGGGATCTGACGTCTCCCTAACGACAGCCACTTCAGCTGCAATTTGGGACATTGCAGGAGAGGACGGGATTCTGTACCTCATTTGCCTCATCGATAAAATGGGGCTAAAATACCCGTTCTCCTTTCCTCTTGGGCTGTCAGCCTCACGAGGAACAGGGCCGGTGTTCAACCTGCTTATAGTGTATCATGTTGGTATTTGTTAAGCGCTTACTATGCACAGAGCACTGTTCTAAGCGCTGGGGTAGATACAGGGTCATCAGGTTGTCGCACGTGAGGCTCACAGTTAATCTCCATTTTCCTGATGAGGTCACTGAGGCCCGGAGAAGTGAAGTGACTTGCCCACAGTCACACAGCTGACAAGCGGCGGAGCCGGGATTCGAACCCATGACCTCTGACTCCCAAGCCCAGGCTCTTTCCACTGAGCCACGCTGCTTATCAATCCAGCACTTAGTCAGCGTTTGGCACAGGGTAAGCTCTTAACTACGACGACGACGATGATGATGATGATGACGATGCTCACCTTATTAATGGCTCTGGCTGCTCCTCTCTCATCTTTTTGGCATGTGACACCTTCTCTCCTCCAATAATCAAGATAGCTAGCTCCTCTCCACTTCTGCCTAGTTCAGTATCCTCCAGAGGGAGATAGATTGGGCCAAGAGGAGGGATATAGGAGAGCCTGAGTGACAGAAAGAATCCGACGGCTGGAAAGCGAGCGAATTCGGCATCTCTGTCCTGTTTTACTCATTCCCACCTCTCTAAGCAAGATGGAGCCAAGGACCAGCTAGTCAGTGATCTCCCTCTTTGGGGCCCAGTGAGCTTTCAACCTATCTAATAATAACAGTAATGATTGAGTTATTTGTTAAGCTCTTACCAAGCCAAGCCCCGTACTAAACGCTGGGTCGGATCGGGTCGGATACAGTCTCTGTCCCATGTGGGGCTCCCACTCTCCATCCCCATTTTCCAGAGGAGGTAACCGAGGCACAGAGATGTGAAGTGAAACTCTAAGCGGCTCTCCTGGCTTCCGACAAGCTGGGCCGGGACTTCTGGCTTCGGCAGACATTTTAAAGAAAACATTTAGGTAACTCAAGTCTGTTGCCAGTTGTCATGGTTGTCCAGCTTCTCCTAGCGGGGCTTGTGTGATTTCCCAGTGACATCTGGTGGTCAAAGCGGTGAGTCTTCCGAGAAAATGAAATTATTCTCAAATTCCATTTCCAGGTGGACGTCTATATTTACACCCACTTCCCCACTTATCTGTGGCAACAGACGCATATTGCTGACAGATACAGCCCTAAAGGAAACCAAATGTGAGCTAAACAATCTCATGGTTGGGTGCCAAGAAAGTTAAATGGTCGGAGCTCCTAGTTTAAATCTGTACACGTTGGCCCATTTAAACCAAAGCTGTTCTTTGGAGACATATAATCCTTGAACAGTTGCCATATTTTGCTAAGAGTCATAATTAAACCGAATGGCTACGTAAAGAAACACCTCAAAACATCTGGTGGGACAATAGTTTAACTTTTCTTCCAAAACACTGGGCTTAGTAAAAGAAAAAATAAACCAATTTCATTTCTAGTTTATCATTGCCGAAATATTTTACATGAAAATTTGTCTTAGAAAAAATTCCAACTGGGAAGTTTAATAACAGCACATGAAGCAGCCTGTCATTTCATATTTATATCCCAATCCAAGTTTTGACAGGTCCTGGAGATTTTGGAGTGTTTCGCTGGAGAGATTCTGGGCTCCGTTTTTACTATATCATGTAGGAAACTCAGTTCCAAAAGCTTTGAAAAAATGAGAACTACCTACTCTCCAAGCTCTGGAGGTAATTTGAAATTTTCACCGTTCATTTTTTTCCACTGGTAATATTAATGAACCTGAACCTTACGGTTTCCAAATGGAATCAAAGAGTTAATCCGCGACCCAGCCCTTCCAGCCCCCCATCACCCTGTTGGCATGGTTTATTATTAGTAGTAGTAATAATAATAATATCAGCTAAGGCTCTTAAAATTAAAATTAAAAGAGCAATTGACTTAGCAATTCATTTCTCCTTTCCCTTGGCCTTCCCCTTCTCTTTTCTGGGTGCAGAGCACGGTACCAAGCACTTGGGAAAGTGCAATTGAAGTCAAGTCCTCTAGGAACTTTCCGTCTAATGGGGAAGACAGACATAAATTATACATATCAAGTGAGAGGAGGAAAATGCAAATGTAACTGGTGAAGGCAAGAATATGAAAAATAAATAAGTGAATAAAGAAATTGATGTAGTATTTAAATCAGCTGTCCATAAGGAGAAATCCAGGTCTCTAGCTCACAATAAAGAGCCGGCGGTGATTCGGAGAATAAGCCTTGTAGACAGTCTATCTGAGTCGTCTTTTCAACAGCAAGGGGTTTTACGTGCGTTATTTGAATTACCGTGGCTGGGTCTTCCGGGCCAGAATGAGTTATTATTTTTAAAATGAACCTCAACTCTAATATAAAAGTGATTTATTGCCATGAAATGAGAATGGAAATGACATGGAATTTTCATAATGAAAATGACAGGAGACGCAGACTTTGGTACATTCTTGGTGGCGGTAACCGCGGACGAAGATCATTTTTTGAAACATCTTTCCTCCGAAGCAATTCCTGGTAATTGCCTGGATGGATCCACTTTTCTACTTCAAAATATGCTGGGCGGCACTGCTCCGACCTCGCGGGGCCTCTCGCCAGGGCTTAGGCTGCTACATCACTGGCTCTTAACCTTCTCACCGGACCGCGATCTCATCTGTCTTGCCGCCGACCTCTCGCCCACCAGGCCTGGAACGCCCTCCCTCGTATCTGACAGAAAATCACTCTCCCCCACTTCAAATACTTACTGAAGGCGCAACTCGTCCAAGAGGCCCTCCTTTCCTCTTCTCCCACTCTCTTCTGCATCACCTTGACTCGCTCCCTTTATTCGTGCCCCCCTGCCAGCCCCCCAGCACTTATGTACATATCTGTAATTTATTTATTTCTATTAACGCCTGTCTCCCCCTCTGGACCGTAAGCTCTCTGTGAACAGGGAATGTGTCCGTTTACTGTTAAATTGTACTTTCCCAAGTGCTTAGTACCGTGCTCTGCACACAGTAAGTGCTCAATAAATAGGGTTGATTGACTGACTGACTGACTCTTAGTTGCTCATAGAGTCCTCCATCACTGAGAGCTGCTCTCTCCTCAGATCAAAGGCCCTAGTGCCCACCCCGCAGAGTTTTGGGAGCTCAGCAGGCATTACTGTAAGCCCATCAAAGGGCAGGGACTGTCTCTATCTGTTACCGATTTCTACATTCCAAGCGCTTAGTACTGTGCTCTGCACATAGTAAGCGCTCAATAAATACTATTGAATAAATACTATTGAATGAATTACGTGGCTGGTGCAGTTAAAGTGCAGTTCTGACCACCCTAGAGAGGCTCTGGGCATTCCTCAATCCATCTCAGATCCTCAGTCATGCCAACCTAGGGTAGAGAAGCGGCACGGCCTACTGGATAGAGCCTGGCCCTGGGAGTCAGAAGGTCATGGGTTCTGATCCCAGCTCCGCCACTTGTCCGCTGTGGGACTTTGGGCTAGTCGCTCTGCATCTCTGTGCCTCGGTTACCTCATCTGTAAAATGGAGATGGAGACCGAGCCCCACGTGGGACCGAGACTGTATCCGACCCGATTTGCTTGTACCCACCCCGGCGCTTAGTACAGGGCTTGGCACATGGTAAGAGCTTAACAAATCTCACAGTCATTACTGTTATTATTAGATAGGTTGAAAGCTCACTGGGCCCCCAAAGAGAGAGATCACTGGATTAGCTGGTCCCTGGCTCCATCTTGCTGGGGCATATTAGTGAAGAGCCCCAGCACTTCTGCAGAACCAGCCACAGGCCAAGCGTAGCCGGGGAGCCTGGCACTGTGAACCTGGGGCATTGAGAAACAAAGGCATGCCCTAGATGAAGGTGAACTGGAAGGTCAAAGGCCCTCACTGGGTGGGAGTCAAGGGAAAGAAGAGAGGAAGACCGATTCCCCTGCAACATGAAGCCGCCGGGCCCAATTTTTAAACCAAAGCCCAGGAACGTGTAAAGTCGCCTTTGAGTTTTTGGTTTTTATGGTATTGGTTAAGAGTTGACTATGTGCCAGGCACTGCAGTAAGTGCTGGGATAGAAACTTGTTATGGTTGGACCCAGTCCACATCCCAGGTCGGGCTCACCATCGCATCTTGTAGGTGGAGTAACTGAGACACGGAGAAGTTAAGTGACTTGCCCAAGGTCACGTAGCAGACAAGCGGTGGAGCCAGGATTAGAACCCAGATCCTCACGACTCCCAGACCCTTTGAGTGCCTGAGAACAGATGGCCTCCCTTAAATAGTTCACCCAAACGGTAATAAATGTTCATATTAATAAATGTGCATATTCTGAAGATGTTAATTGTTGGCAACACTATTGAGCGACTGGACAAATTGAACCTGACAACATCCACCTGTTCGATCCATTTAAAATTTTGAGAACCTGGTATGGGGCCTTGTCAGCTAACTGTCTGGCATCATCCTTTATGGTTCAGGATACTTCTTTCCTGTTAATGACTGGTGTTACCAATGAATAGATTGACTCGTGCATTATATTCCCTCCAACCAGCCGGGCCCAAATCAGGGGAATTTGATAAACTAGAATCTGCACCTGGAAATAAATTCATAGAGGAGCTTCCTGTGGACAAGGAATATGTCTACTAACTCAGTTGTATTTTACCCTTCCAAGCACTTAGTATAATAATAATTATCATGGTATTTGTTAAGCGCTTACTATATGCCAAGCACCGTTCTAAGGTAATCAGGTTGTCCCATGTGGGGCTCACAGTCTTAATCCCGATTTTACAGATGAGATAAGTGAGGCACAGAGAAGTTAAGAGACTCGCCTAAAGTCACACAGCTGACAAGTGGCGGAGCCAGGATTAGTACCCACAACCTCTGACTCCCAAGCCCGGGCTCTTGCCTCTGATAATAATAATAATGTTGGTATTAAGCTCTTACTATGTGCAGAGGACTGTTCTAAGTGCAGGGGGAGATACGGGGTAATCGGGTTGTCCCACGTGAGGCTCACAGTTAATCCCCATTTTCCAGATGAGGGAACTGAGGCCCAGAGAAGTTAAGTGACTTGCCCACAGTCACACAGCTGACAAGTGGCAGAGCTGCTTCTCTAAGCGCATAGTGCACTGCACAGAGTAAGCTGTCAGTCAATACCGTGGATGGATTGATTGATGATGATGATGATGATGACTGTGGTATTTGTTAAGCACTTACTCCGTGCCAGGCACTGAACTGAGAATTGGGGTAGATACAAGCAAGTTGGGTTGGACACGGTCCCTGTCCCAAATGGGATTCACCGTCTTAATCCCCATTTGACAGATGAAGTAACTGAGGCAAAGAGAAGTGGAATGGCTTGCCCAGGGTCACCCAGCAGACAGGTGGCGGAGCCGGGATTAGAACCCAGGCCCTTCTGACTCCCAGGCCCGCGCCCTATGCACTAGGCCACACTGATTCCCACTGTTCAGATCCAATCACCGCCCCACATTTTTCTCCTGATTCCTTTGCCCTTCATTACGGCCTCTATGCAACAAGTCATGAGTATTTTGAAGAGACCAAGGATAAGTATTTTTGAGAAGCAGCGTGGCTCGGTGGAAAGAGCCCGGGCTTAGGAGTCAGAGGTCATGGGTTCTAATCCCGGCTCCACCACCTGCCAGCTGTGGAACTTTGGGCAAGTCACTTAACTTTTCAGTGCCTCAGTTCCCTCATCTGTAAAATGGGGATTCAGACTGTGAGCCTCATGTGGGACAACCCTGTGTCTACTCCGGCGCTTAGAACTGTGCTCGGCACATAGTAAGCGCTTAACAGATACCAACATTATCATTATTATAACAACATCCAGAGTGAAAGAAAGTGGAGTCACTGGACCATCCAGTCAAAGAGCGCGTTGCCCTCTGGGGAGGCAATCGATATGCACTCCCATAAACTAAGGGAGGAGATCCTCAGTGACTGAAACAAAATCCCGTCTGTCCCATAATCTTTTGGTCTTCCCCACCGCAACTTCCCCAGCCACAGGGAATCTCAGGAACCTAATTCCATCCCCTGGAAAGGGAAAAGTATCTCTTCTACAGTAACCCAAGGGATTCTGATTTGCTTTAAGGGATTTGAATACGGGCAACGTTTTCCCTGAATAGCAACTTTTCTCCTTCAATAACTTCATGTCACGGTATCTTTCCAGCTCAACTTGTATTTCTTGCTGAGTGTCTGTTTATGTTTGTTTAACTTGTATTTATGCTTCCTCATCCCCTTCCCCAGGCTGATGTAATCTAAGTTGACTTCACCAAACTGATTTATCGTGTAGCTTTCCAGTCCATGTAATGAGCTGTCCCTCTCCCTGACAGTTAGATAAGGGGCTTTTTTCTTAAAATAAAAAATTCAGGCCCCAGAGAGGGACTGATCCAAGGGGGTGCAAACACCCCGGCGAAGGATGAGCGAGCAGCCGAGAGAGGTGGAGGTCATGATCTGGTGGCTACAGCACGGGCCTGGGAGCCCTGGGTTCTAATCCTGCTTCCTCCATTTGTCTGCTGTGTGACCTTGGGCAAGTCACTTCATTTCTCTGCACCTCAGTTTCCTCATCTGTAAAATGGGGATTAAGACTGCGAACCCCATGAGGGAAAGGGACTGTGTCCTACCCAGTTTGCTTGTACCTACCTCCACCACATACTTCAGGGCTTGGAACACAGGAAGTGCATAAAAATACCATAAAAAATAGAGTAAATAAAGTTTAAAAAGCCAGACCCCTGGATTGATTCCTCAATCAACTGAGTCAGTTATGCCACCAGACAAGCAACAGAGCAAGCCTTTCTTTATTATGCTAATTGTTAAGCACTTACCAAGGGTCGAACACTGTTCTAAGCACTAGGGTGGGCACAATTTAATTCAGGTCAGATAACAGTCCCTGTCCCACATGGGGCCCACAGTCTAAGTTGGACGGAGAACGGGGATTGAATCCCCATTTTGCATACAGGGAAACTGAAGCACAAAGAAGTGACGTGACTTGTCCAAGGTCACACAGTAGGCAAAGGGCAGATGCGGGATTAGAACACAGGTCCTCTGGTTCCCAGGCCCACTCTTTATCCACGAGGCCATGCTGCTTCCCCTGATTGACTTCTAGAGTTACCCCTGCCCCCCCCCCCCTCCAGAGCCACCATATTCCTTCCCTAGGTCTTTATAAACGTGGGTGCCCTATCCAAGTGGTACCCAGTGGTGAAGCAGGACCAAACCGGAAACAGAGCCACCGAAAGCCAAACTGTGTGGAATAAAACATAAGAAATGTCCGTCCTGGTCAGAACAGATCAAATTTAAAGCTTCTCCCTCCACTTGTCTTTCCCTAATGGAAGTGTTGGCTAGTTGTTGTTGACTGTTGACATTTACTGAGCATCTACTGCATGCTTTCGACCTCCCCAGTTAGCAGAGAGGAAGGGTTCCCATTCCTGTGTTTTCTGCCGAAAAAAAATCCCAACAGGTGGGAATTAGAAACAGACCCTGTTCTTTGAAGGGCTTACAATCTACAAATAAAGGAGGGGGAAAGGGAACTGCAGGTAGACATTTCAGGAGAAATCCAAATTGTTTCTTGAACCCTAGGTGTAAATGGGCAGATTTATCTGCTAATTTATCTGCTAATACTGGGCATTTATCGTGTCCGGAGCACTGTACTAAATGCTTGGGAGAGGACAGTCCAACAGAGTTCCCTGCCCAAAATAAGTTTACAGTCTAGAGGATTGTAGGGGATTCTAGAGGAATGAAATGGGCCCAAAACACCGAGAAGCCGCTGTCCATTCTCTCCCCACTGTGTCGGACTCTTGGTTCCTTGGAAGCAAAAGCTGCTTGTCCTGGGGATAACCCTGGGAAAGACTTGGATGAAAGTGAGCTCCAAAAGCTCAAATAATAATTAACTGTGGTATCTGTTCAGTGCTTACGGTGTTCCAGTCACTGCGGTAAATACAATTCAGTCAGATCAGACACAATCCCTGTCCCACCTGGGGCTCTCAGTCCAAGGGGGAAGGAGAACAGGTATTGAATGATACACTAAAACCCTAAATAATATAAAAAAGAGGACAAATACACCATACACACATAATAAAAATTGAAGCCAATAGGGCGCTGGGGCTAGAGGAGTAGAATTTCACATTCCGCGTAACTCCAAGTCCAAAGCTCCCCTGTAGCCACAAACCTGACTAGCACTAGCCTTCCTGATATTTTTGGGGGGCCTCCACTACAGATGCTTTTCCCTTTTCCTTTAAGTAAGAAAGTAGCTTAATTGTCCCTGGTGTTCATCCAGCTTTTCCAGATCTCTAAGGGAGGAGATCAGCCAATCTTCCCAAAGAATTTTGGGAGACTTCAGAAGTATCCTCCCTCTCAGACCTTGCTCAGAACAGCAGACCTTCACCGCCCCTGTTCAGTTCTCATTAACACCTTGACTTGCTCCTCTTTGGGCAAATTAAACTTCTGATTAAACATGCAACTCTCAAAGCAATCGCTCTCACCCGGGGCCAAGGAGAGTGCATGATTTCCATGCCAATTAGGGATGTGAAGCTTGATTTTCTCCCTGCAGGTGGGAGAAGCTGGTTGGCACTGGGGAAGCTCTCCTCCCTACCCCCCACTGGCCCCTCTGATGCCTTCCCACACACCGGGGACCAGCAAAAATTAGCATCGTGCTCCAAGTCAGCGGGAGACGGCATCTAACACAGCCCGCGGGTCAGGTCTGGCTTGCCAGTAAATTTAACGCAAGCTCCGGGATGGGTCCGGACGGTCGGTCTAGTCATGGAAACGCTCCCCCGTGAACCAGAGGCAGCCACAGGCCCAGGCGGAAACCACCACCCGCTGCTGATTTCGGGGTCACAGTTTCTGCCGGAGCTACTAACCGCACCTGCAGCTGGTTTGGGATTAGGAAAGAATTGCCACGGGCTTCGCTTCCCGACCTAATAGAAAAGCAGCGTGGCTCAGTGGAAAGAGCCCGGGCTTGGGAGTCAGAGGTCATGGGTTTGAATCTCGGCTCTGCCACTTGTCAGCTGTGTGACTGTGGGCAAGTCACTTCACTTCTCTGGGCCTCAGTGACCTCATCTGTAAAATGGGGATTAGCTGTGAGCCTCACGTGGGACAACCTGATTACCCTGTATCTACCCCAGTGCTTAGAACAGTGCTCTGCACATAGTAAGCACTTAACAAATACCAACATTATTATTATTATTAATACCCACCCTCTTTCCCCAGTCCGGATCCTGAGAGCCACGGGCGGGGGTGGGTTCGATGGAGGCCCTTCCCTTGCCCAGACTGTCATTTCTGGCTCTCCTGCCCAATTACTACCCACCCTGTTGGCACAGCCTTGTGGCAGAAACTCTCTCCCCTGCTATTTTGAGGTGTGCTTCTATCTATTTTGAGGTGTGCTTCTTACGCTATAAGCCCTTGGGGGAGAGAAGCGAGTCTTCCTCTTCTTCCCCTTCGTTCCCAGGTCAAAAATTTGCAACAGGGAGTATTAAACCGATCGATTGATCGGTGATATTTATTGAGCACTTATTTTGTGCATTTCACTGTACTAAATTAGTAATTTATTTATATTAGCATCCGTCTCTTCCTCTAGACTATAACCTCGTTGTGGGCAGTCGGTCAGATGTATTTATTGAGCGCTTGCTGTGTGCAGAGCAGTGTACTAAGCCCAGAGGAATGTCCAAGACAACAATAAACAGACACATTCCCTACTTACAACAAGCTTATAGTTTAGACGGGGAGGCAGACATGAATATAAATAAATATATTACAGATATAGAAATACATTACAGAAAACACGACTACTAATTCAGTTGAATTGTACTCTCCCACGCATTTAGCACAGTGTTCTGCATGTAGTAGGGACTCAGTCAATACCAATGATTGAGTGAGAGTGAAATGGTAGACATTTTACCATAGTAGAGAGTTGGCAGACATGATCCCTGCCCTTAGGCTGTTGCCTATATTCAATAGTATTTATTGAGCGCTTACTATGGGCAGAGCACTGTACTAAGCGCTTATCTGCTGCACAGTTTGGGGGAAACAGTAGCTTAAAACTCAAAGCACTTGGTGGTACTTTAACCCTTCTGGAGGAGCCTGATTGTTCTGTAATAGTTACGCCCACTGAAAACATGCAATGTTTATAGACTTCTTTTGAAAATGGGGCAGACTCTTCTCGCCGGCAAGGTGAAGCCCTCATACAGGGGAAGATGCAGTAGGACACAGAAGGGATGATAAATGTCACAAGGTTATCATTCATTCATTCAAAAGTATTTACTGAGCGCTTACTATGTGCAGAGCACTGTACTAAGCGCTTGGAATGGACAATTTGGCAACAGATAGAGACAATCCCTGCCCATTGCCGGGCTTACAGTCTAGTCAGGGGAGACAGACAGACAGAAACAATAGCAATAAATAGAATCAAGGGGGTGTACACCTCATTAGCAAAATAAATAGGGTAATAAAGATATATACAAATGAGCAGATGAGCACAGTGCTATGGGGAGGGGAAGGGAGAGGGGGAGGAGCAGAGGGAAAAGGGGTAAAGGGGGACATCTTCTTCTGCCATGTGTGGTATCTTGGATGGAGTCAGCCATCCAATAAGTGCTTACATTGGGCAAAACAATATACCAAAACAGCCACACAATTAAAACAGAGTCTCCAGTGGGCACCCAGATGGGAGAGGAGGAGGACGGAACCTCAGAGAAAAGCCAGCAATTAAAAACGGGGCAAGCCAATACTTCAAGACAACAAGTTTTGGAACTAGTCATTTCCAAAACCCAGTAGCCTGGGTCTGCACATGCCAGGGCTGGTGGGTCAGTTGTGGACTTTGTACTGCATATGAGTTCTTTGAGTCAAAAATCCAAATTGTTTCTTGAACGTAATTGGAGAGACGTTCTGCCCAGACTGAAATGGGGTGGGGGGTTACTTGAAGAAGCAGTGCATTTATTTGGAGGGTCCGACGCCGTATCATGTTGGCTTTGTTAAAGAAGAAAGATAAGACAATAGGAAGAAAAGGAAGGCAAAAGAAGAGGGAGAAAGTCCACAGCGAAGACCATACATGTCTTCTTCCGTAGGACAATGGTTTCATTCATTCGATAGTATTTATTGAGCACTTACTATGTGCAGAGCACTGTACTAAGCGCTTGGAATGTACAAATCGGCAACAGGTAGAGACAGTCCCTGCCCTTTGACAGGCTTACAGTCTAATCGGGGGACGGACGGACAAAAACAATGGCAATAAATAGAATCAAGGGGAAGAACATCTCATTAAAACAATAGCAAATAAATAGAATCAGGGTGATGTACATCTCATTAACAAAATAAATACGGTAATGAAGATATATGCAGTTGAGCGGATGAGTACAGTGCTGACGGGATGGGACGTGAGAGGGGGAGGAGCAGAGGGAAAGGGGGGAGAAGGGGATTTAGCTGCGGAGAGGTCAAGGGGGGGTGGGGGTAGAAGGAGCAGAGAGAAGAGGGGAGCTCAGTCTGAGAAGGCCTCTTGGAGGAGGTGAGCTGGTTTCTTAACAAGAGGCTGTGGGTCACACCAGATACAGATGACCATGAGCCTGGATCCCCTCTTCATGCCCCTGTCCATTTGGCGGGATTACTAAGGGACTTTCTACAATGAACAGTGACCCATTTACCTGTCAATGGTCATCCACTGGTCCAGAGAACCTTCTCATGCCCCTATTTCAGAAGAACAAATGGACCCAGAAATGGAAAGGGAGTTTCTTGGGTTGAAGCATCACGGAGGGTTTCCAAGGTTAAAGAAATGATAAGGGGTTTGGAGGCTTATGCTCCATCTCAGAGGTGATGGGAAAGTCGCCGTCTTCATCCCATCTTCTCAAAACCTCAAGGGCAACCCTGATTTGCCCAGTTGAGGTGCTGAGACTCAAGAAGGCCCGACGCATTGAGAATTCAGGGCACCCGCCTCGTAGATACTCGCAGCCAAACAACCTCTGGTATTTTCCACTCCCGTAAAACTCGGATTTTTTTGTTGCTGACTGAATGGGGCAGCCTCTGAGAAAGTCCCCTGCAAAGCCAAGGGCTTAACGAGAGACGAATCTAAGCGCAAGGTGAAAAGAACTAGATCCACAAGGTAAGTAAATGAATAACTGATCGTCCTCAGACCCGGGTGCCAAAACTTAAACCAATATAGGGCAAAAGCAATTACATTAATGAGAGACATAGGAGAAGTTAGCAGATGTCAAACTGGATGTCCGAACAAATTACCAGCTAATGGATGCCAGTATAAATCACCAGTGAACAGATGTCAAAAAGCGATGTCCAAACAAAACTATCAAAACTGAGCTGGCAGTAGCTCCGGGCCACGTGATTTAGCTTCCTATGTCTATGTCTAGCTCCACACTTAGTTCGCGATAGCTTCATCCCTAAAAACCATCCCTCCACTCAGATGTGCACTGAGCATGTCTCGTCTCCAGAGCGGATGAAATTAACCTGGCTTGTCTCCCTGTCCGGGCCCGGCAAAATGAGAAGAGGTAGTCATGGGGGCCAAGGTTCTGGGAGAGAGCTTCCGCCCAGTGATTCCCGGGGCTACAGTTGCTACGTCTCCACTAGGATGAGTATAAACACCTGGGGCTGCCATACAGAAGGCTTGAGAACGGACTGTAAGCCCGTCAACGGGCAGGGACTGTCTCTATCTGTTGCCTATTTGTACATTCCAAGCGCTTAGTACAGTGCTCTGCACATAGTAAGCGCTCAATAAATACTATTGAATGAATGCTTAATCACTCAGCGGTATTTATTGAGTGCTTACTATGAACAGAGCACTATTAAGCCCCTAGGAGCGCTCACTACAACAGGGTCGATAGACATGATCCCTGCCCACAAGAAACTTGCGGTCTCAAGTACTTTGAAGTTTCACAGCTTCATCCCCATTTTTTTTAATTCAAAGCAAGAATCCCCTTTCCCACCATGAAATCGGAGGCCCCGTTAAATAAATGTAAAAAGCCCCTGCTCCGACTAACCCTACTATGCTCCCCCAAGTGCTTTTTACAGTACTTAGCACCAAGCAATTGCTCCATAAATTCTAACAACGGATTACCGGCCTCCCAACCCTGCCGGATGGTAAGTGAAGCCACCGCACGACCCAGCCGAAGGTCTGCAAGACCATCTGCTTTGTTTGGCAAATCAGTGAATTCCAATCTGATGCAGAAAAGCTAGGCGATACCCCTCGAAACTGTAAGTTCGTCATGGGCGGGAAACGTATCCGCTAACTCTGTGGTATTGTACTCTCCCAAGAATTATTGTACTCTCCACCTAATGGGCACTCAATAAATTCCACTGATTGATTGATCGATTGGTTCAGCCGCCTTCAGTTAGGTGTGACATGTTTGGGACTCAAGACTCACTCTACTTCCTTCCTATACTCCTGATCCTCCTCAGCTTGGCTCTGCCACTCATCCACCCAAATAAAGTCAAATAAGAGGAGATTTCCGAATCAACCCAAGCTGTGGGGGTCTCGCACTACCGCCCTAAAACCAGTGCTCAGCACAGAGTAAAGGCTCGATAAATGCCACTGATTGATTGATTGAGATCGTCAGATTAGAGAAGCAGCGTGGCTCAGTGGAAATAGCACGGGCTTGGGAGTCAGAGGCCATGGGTTCTAATCCCAGTTCCGCCACTTGTCGGCTGTGTGACTTTGGGCAAGTCACTTAACTTCTCTGTGCCTCAGTTACCTCATCTGTAATATGGGGATTAAGACTGTGAGCCCCACGTGGGACAACCTGATCACCTTGTGATCCCCACAGTGCTTAGAACAGTGTTTTGCACATAGTAGGCACTTAATAAATGCCATCATTATTATTAAACCCTTCATTAGGATTGTAAGCTTTATGAGGGCAGGGATCATGTCTACTAATTCTACTGGAAACTCCTCAGTCTTAGTTCCCTGGACACAGTAAATGCTCTATAAATACCACCGACTGATTCTCTCATGAGTCCAATAAACTATTTCCAGGACACATTCATAAAATCCTTTCGGCAAGAGGAATGGCCTTCTTGGGAAATAGCTCAGGAGTTACTCATTGCTTCAGCTCCCGTCTGCAATGGCTGTTTCCCCTCTAATGTGTCAATCAGAGGCTCCGTTCACAGGCTGGTCAGGGTCTCTGGGAAGGCGATCTTTTAGCTGCCAGAGGGTTGGCGTCGTCACCCCTACTGCAGCTGAGCCTGAATGCGGGTGGTGTCACACATGACCGGTCAGCTCCCGGCGGCCAGACTTGACGGACGTCCCAGTGACGTTTAATAGAACTGATGGAACCTCTGCTTCCTCAGGCCTCAAGATCTTCTTGGTCAGAGTTAGTTCAATGCCATTTTTCTTCAGGAGCAAGAAGAATAGAGGAAGGAGATGCTTTTTTCCCCCTTCTCTCCCACTCCCATGTGAGACCGTCAGGCCTGGAGAGGTAGATCGGGCAGTCGTTCACATTGAGGTGGAAGGTGAAGCCATAAGAGTGGATGAGCTCCCCTCGTAGCCGAAGTAGGAGTAGAAGGAATAGTAATGCTAGTAGAAGTAGTTGAATATTAGTAGCTTGTTTTAGTTGGGCTTAGCACAGTGCTTTGCACACAGTAAGCGCTCAATAAACACTATCGAATGAATAGTTGTAATCGCAGTAGTGGAGAGGGTTGAAGTAATAGTAGTTGTTTTAGTGGTTGAAGAAGTAGAAGGAGGAGTAATAGTAGAATTAGAAGGAGATCCCCTCTCAGGGTCGCTCCCTTCCCCTCCCCTCAGCACTGTGCTGGTCTGCTCATTTGTATATATTTTTATTACCCTATTTATTTTGTTAATGAGATATACTTCCCCTTGATTTTATTTATTGCTACAGTTTTTGTATGTCTGTCCCTCCGGACTAGACTGTAAGCCCGTCAATGGGCAGGGATTGTCTCTATCTGTTGCCGAATTGTACATCCAAGCGCTTAGTACGAATGAATGAATGAATGAATGAATGAATGAAAGAATGAATGAGACTGGAGTTTACTGAGCGGAAGGAGGCTACGGTAAGCCATTTCTGTATTTTGATCAAGAAAACTCTCTGGATCCACTACCAGAACGATTGCAAATGGCGGTGGGGGGGGGGGGGCGGTTCTGGGAGAGATAATAATAATAATAACGTTGGTATTTGTTAAGTGTTTACTATGTGCACAGCACTGTTCTAAGTGCTGGGGTAGATACAGGGTAATCAGGTTGTCCCCCGTGAGGCTCACAGTCTTCATCCCCATTTTACAGGTGAGGTAACTGAGGCACAGAGAAGTGAAGTGACTTGCCCACACTCACACAGCTGACAAGTGGCAGAGCCAGGATTCGAACCCATGACCTCTGACTCCCAAGTCCATGCTCTTTCCACGGAACCACGCTGCTTCTCTGATGTGTCCGTGGCGTCGCTATGGGTCGGAGACGACCCGACGCAATAAGACGGGACTAGAAGAAGACGTAATAGTACCAAGCAGTAATAAATCTGTGATCTCTATTGTTTTGTACTCTCCCAAGCCCTCAGTACGGCGGTCTGCAAACAATAAGCACGCAACAAATACATTGATTGTCAGTAGTCATAGTAGTAACGCCTACTGGGGGGGATACACTCTACTAGACACTTGGGAAGAACCATAGTGACATGTTCTCTGTCCACAAGGAGCTTACACTTCAACGAGGGAGATGGACATAAAAAGTAGTTACGTTATAAAGTAGTGAAAATAAATAAATACATAATTGTACAAACATATGTCAAAGTGACGTAAGTCCGTCAGTGGGCAGGGACTGTCTCTATGTGTTGCCGAATTGTACATTCCAAGCGCTTAGTACAGTGCTCTGCACATAGTAAGCGCTCAATAAATACTATTGAATGAATGAATGATGTGGAATAATATAAATAAAATAAGCTCATAAGTGCAAGAGATGGCTAAAGAGTTCATCCCCGTCAGGGAGCAGAATACTAATCAGGGAAGGCTTGTTGGAGAAAATGCTCCCCGCCTGCAGCTGAAATGACCTTAGGAAGGGAAAGATTTGGGCAGGAAGACGGTGAGGGTTAGAGTGCCCTGATATCCACTGAGGACGATACTTATCATGTAAGATGAGCCTGATTCTCCCTCCTTTCCCTGTCCCCTCGCCTGAGAGGAATAGCCCCACCTGGGAAGTGCCAGGGTTGAGCTAAGAAGACGAGGAGTTTCTGCCAGTCGTGTTGAGGCACCACGGTTCCTTCCCTCTGAAGGGTTACAAGGAAGTAGGAGGTGGCCACGGAGACCAGTGATCAGGGCATGATTGTCTTTTCAAGCCGAATAGAGTTTAGCTAATAATTGTACTTGTGAATTTTGTCAAGCTCTTATTACACGCCAAGCACCGTAATATTTTCATTACCCTATTTATTTTGTTAATGAGATGTACATCACCTTGATTCTATTTATTTGCTGTGGTTTTCATGAGATGCTCATCCCCTTGATTCTATTTATTGCTATTGTTCTTGTCTGTCCGTCTCCCCCGATTAGACTGTAAGCCCGTCAAAGGGCAGGGACCGTCTCTGTTACCGATTAGTACATTCCAAGCGCTTAGTACGGTGCTCTGCACATTGTAAGCGCTCCATAAATACTACTGAATGAATGAACTAAGCAATGGGGTAGACACAAGTAAACGAGTTGGATATAGATTGCAAGCTCCTGAAGGGCAACTCTATTGTACCCTACTCTCCCAAACAGTATAGTGGTCTAACCACAGTCATTGTTCAGTAAATACCACTGACTGATTGACACAAGTCTTTGTCCTATAGCTCAAGAGGAGAATTCCGAAAGTGGGATGAGAAAGAGGATTTTCCTTCTCCACCCCGTATCAGAAACTGACACGCAATTCATCCAGTTATATCCCTGACCCTCTACTAAGTTCAAGCCCTCGGCACCCAGCGAGTGCTCAGTGAATTCAATTGTTTGATTGACAGTAGTATGTGATTAGGAAATATATTCAAGGAGCACACCCGTTTAAGAGATATTCTCCCTTCCGGCCTGCCTCCTTCTAAAACTCCAGCAGAAGGCTGAGGATCATTGACTTTTAAACATGAATCAAAGAAACTCCCCCACCATCCCACCTCACCCACGTGCCTGCAGAGAGAAAGTAGGCATCACATCAAATGTAAAATGGCTGGATCTTTTGACATGGAATCCAACCCGAACCCTAAAAGTTGAAGCTCTTGCTTCTGCTGACTTTGCTCACGTTTTTGTGGACAAAATAGAAACCATGGGGTTCACTGCGGGCAGGGAACGTATCTACCAGATCTGTTATACCATACTCTCCCAAGCAGTTAGCGGTTAGTAAGCACTCAATCAATACGGTCCACTGATCGGCTAAGTGTGAGCTTTCCAAAATGGGGCCATTCCTCTCAGGCAAGGGCGCAGCTAAGGGAGGGGGAATCGGACTCATTTTAGCTCCAATCTGGCCCAAGCATTTCCTTTTCCAAGTCATTTAAAAAGGGGTAGAAATGCCTCAAAGTCCCGTCCACCAAGGATCCAGGAGAAAATTCTCTGTGCACCAGCGAAAAGAAAAAAAAAAAGCAACAACCACCACTAACCTGAAAATGATTCTGTACTGGTTTAATTGTTCCATTAATAAGATAAATGCTAAGCACGGACGTAGAAATGAGTGACCGACAGGACTGACCCAGACAGCTAGGCTAAGTAATTGGCATTAATTTAGGGCATCTGCCATCATAGAAAAATGGCAACATTCTCCTGCTTTATTTGCTCCATCTTTTCAACTGCCTCATTATTCTTTCCCTTACGACTGGAGAAGCTGCCCTTTCGTTCTTCTGTCTGCCTTTTAGAGTGTCTTCCTGCAGGGAGAGGAATGTTTATGGGCCACCCTGACCCGAGCGGAGTTTCTGTTTCAGAAGAGGATATTCTCTTCGCATATCCTGTCCAAAAATGTAAAGCCACAGTAGTTCTTGTTCCCTGCTCAAATCTTTCTTTTTTTTCCAATCCTCCCTCAGCGGTTTCACACCTACGGCCGGAGAAATGAGTAGACCCACCGCTAGTAGCTATCTTCCTATACAAGGTCATCCAGTTCCATTTCAGTTTATTTTCTGTGACTGTGACCCTATCTCTCGATCGAAAGATCGAGTTTTTAGAGCTTGCCTGAATGGCAGTTAAGGATGAATTCTTCAAGCGGTTCACATTCATCTTCCTGGGGGCTGGAGAGAGCACACAGTAGAGGGTGGGGGTGGGTTCTCTTCCCACCCCTTCCGATCCCTCACTGAGGCCTGGGTCGCACGACACCCTCCGTATGCCTCCGAAGCAGCGTGGCTCGGTGGAAAGAGCCCGGGCTTGGGAGTCGGAGGTCACGGCTTCGAATCCCGAAGTGTGGGCCAGTCACTTCACTTCTCTGGGCCTCAGTTACCTCATCTGTAAAATGGGGATCAGCTGTGAGCCTCACGCGGGACAACCCGATTACCCTGTATCTACCCCAACGCTTAGAACAGTGCTCTGCACATAGTAAGCGCTTAACAAATACCAACATTATTATTAACCAACGGAGATAACAGCCACCTGAACTTCCCCTCGTTCCCGGCGATTCTGAAGCAAACAGCAGAGAAACGTAGCCATCCACTTGGAGAGGATGTCCAGAAGTAGCCCGATTCAACTTGATTCTCATCCAGGGCAACGCAGGCAATGATGATCCCCTACTCCACCGACCTTTCACTTCTTTTCAAACACCCCCACCAAGACTCTCCTCTTTAGCAGAACTTCAGAAAGCTTTGAGGAGAGACCGGTTTCTCCAGAAGTGATGCCTCCAAATTACTCTGTGGGCAGGGACCGTGTCTACCAACTCTGTTGTACCCTACTCTCCCAAGCGCTTAGTACTCTACTCTTCACGTAATACGTGCTCAATAAATACCACTTATTGATCGATTGATCGATTGAATAGCATCGGTATCTACAACACTGTGTGACCTGGGCTTTTGGAGGGCATTTAACTGAAGGACAAGACTGTATTCTGTGTCCTTAAGGAGCTTACAGTCCTGTGTCCATTTCAAAAGGAGAAGTAATAATAATGTTGGTATTTGTTAAGCGCTTACTATGTGCGGAGGACTGTTCTAAGCACTGGGGTAGATACAGGGTAATCAGGTTGTCCCACGTGAGGCTCCCAGTTAATCCCCATTTTACCGATGAGGGAACTGAGGCACAGAGAAGTTAAGTGACTTACCCACAGTCACACCGCTGACAAGTGGCAGAGCCGGGAGTCGAACTCATGACCTCTGACTCCGAAGCCCAGGCTCTTTCCACGGAGCCACGCTGCTTCCCGTAATAATGTTGGTATTCGTTAAGCGCTTACTATGTGCAGAGCACTGTTCTAAGCGCTGGGGTAGACGCAAGGGAATCAGGTTGTCCCACGTGGGGCTCACAGTCTTAATGCCCATTTTACAGATGAGCTAACCGAGGCCCAGAGAAGTTAAATGACTTGCCCACAGTCACACAGCTGACAAGTGGCAGAGCCGGGATTCGAACCCATGATCTCTGACTCCCAAGCCCGTGCTCTTGAGTGTCTGTGGGGAGGGCAGTAAATAGGAGCACTAAATTGGCCTTGGGGGAGCTGGGTCAGATGGCAAGGGAGTCCAGGCTCACTTTTGGGGAAGTGTCCCTGGGTCACTGGGGGGCTTCTGTATCCCCCCCAGTCCGGCGGCAACAGTGGCAGGTAATACAGGGGCAGTAATTCCTCCGCTGTCATCCTGAGTTCTCTTCCCCCGCCCCCGATTTCAACCCTAAAATGGAGGGGAGGATGAGAACTGAGGGAAGTCGGGGGACCCCATATCCAGGCCAGCTTTTCCCCAGTCCCCCATCCTCCCTAGAGGGAGAAGGAGCCAAGCCCGTTATCCTTTTAATCTGAGCCAAAGAAGCCCGCCCCATCCTCCATCCCTCCCTGCCCTCTTCTGCCCTGTCCCCGCTATTTAGAAAGAAGGCCGACATCATTGCAGTTAGGTCAACTTTCAAAGTTTACACCCAGGGGCCTGAGTGGGCTGGAGTTTTTGATATGCATGTGGCACCTCTCTGCCTACTGTGTTTAATTTAAAATCCATCGTGCACACTAATAAAGAAAATTGCTCTTTTATCTGTCAACCTCACCGGCCAATTTATTTTTTTTTTATTAAAAATGAGCTGACAGGTAAAACTTTCACCTTTTGAGGCATTTTTAAACCCCGAGTTATGTCTAACTTGAGTTTTGCCCAGCTGGGTGATTAATGTGTCATTCTCGTAATATCAAGCCGATTAACCTGATCCTTGGAAGGCTTCGCTAGGCCGCCCAAGTCACGAGGTGGAGCTGGAATATACCCGGCAGAGAAACAAATAAATTAACTGGCCTGTTCTCTCTTGAAGTCCTAAGCGTGAGGTTTCCCACAGCTTCCCTCACGGTCAAAAACTGGAGTAGATACAAGATAAATCAGGTGAGACACAGTCCCTGTCCCACCTGGGCTTCAGAGTCACTGACTTTCTCTGACAGTAATGTATTATGATTACGGTATTTGTTAAGCGCTGATTATATGTCCAGCACCGTTCTAAGCGCCGGGGTAGATAAAAGTTAATCAGGTCGGGCACAGTCCCTGTCCCACATGGGATTCACGGTCTAAGTAGAAAGGAGGAGAAGCATCGAATCCCCATTTTACAGATGAGGACACTGAAGCACAGAGGAGTTAAGTGACTTACCCAAAGACACACGGCAGATAACTGACAGAGCAAGGATTAGAACCCAGGTCCCCGGACTCACACGCCCGTCGTCTTTCCTATAGGCCATGCTGCTCCTCATTCATTCATTCGATAGTATTTATTGAGCGCTTACTATGTGCAGAGGACTGTATTAAGCGCTCGGAATGTACGATTCCTCATGTACGGCACCTCGTTATTGGCGTTGCAGTCCATCATCAATTTCTCGGTTGGGCTTTATTTATTATGTGATTTCTTTTTTCCAGGCAATCAGTAGTTTTTACTGAACACCTTCTGTGTGCAAAGGACTGTGCTGAGCACTTGGGAGAGCACACCAGGAAGAAAGAGACACAGACCCTGCCCTTAAAGGGCTTATTAAGTGCTCAATAAATACCACCGCTTGATTGATTGGTTGAGATAATGGATTCTTTCTGGTAGTCCCGCCATTTCCCCATTTTCGAACACGGTTCCCCTGAGGGGCAGGGAGATCGTCTGACCCGATACATTCGGTTCTCCTATAGCACGAGAGCCCGGTTCCAGCCAAACCCTAAACTAAGGAAACATCTCCCTATAGTCAGAAGCAGCAAGGCCTAGTGGAAAAAGTCCGGGCCTGTGCATCCAAGGATCCGAGTTCTAATCCAGACTCTGCCACTTTTCTGCTGCGTGGCCATCGGCAAGTCACAACTCCTCTGTGCCTTTACCTGTTAAATGGGGATGCAACGCCTGCTCTCCCTCCTCCTTAGGTTGTAAGCCCCACATGGAACAGGGACTGTGTCCGACCCGATTATCCTGTACCTACCTAAGGGCTTAGCACAGTGCTTGGCACAAAGTAAACACTTAGATACCACAATTATTATTATCTGTGGGGTTCAGTGGAAAGAGCCCGGGCTTGGGAGCCAGAGGTCGTGGGTTCTAATCCCGGCTCTGCCGCTTGTCAGCTGAGTGACCTGGGGCGAGTCACTTAACTTCTCTGGGCCTCAGTTACCTCATCTGGAAAATGGGAATGAAGACCGTGAGCCCTACGTGGGAATACCTGATTACCTTGTATCTACCCCAGCGCTTAGAACAGTGCTTGGCACATAGTAAGGGCTTAACAAATACCATTATTATCCTGGTTCGATTCCGGCCCGAAGGACTTCCGAACCTTTTCGTCTTCCCCGATTAGACTGTAAACCCGTCAGAGGGCAGGGACTGTCTCTATCTGTTACCGATTTGTACATTCCAAGCGCTTAGTACAGTGCTCTGCACATAGTAAGCGCTCAATAAATACTATTGAATGAATGAATATTATTATAGTCGGTGGGACTTGAGTGGCACTTTGTGAGCGCGTTCCACTGTTTCTTTTGACATCGCAATCACGTTCTATCCAGCTAGGGGTCCACTGTCGGGAAAAAGCTCCTTAATTCCCCAAACACACACATTATGGAGGAACTGGGTGCATCCCTGTCCCTTTCCCCAGCTCTCAGCACAGAGCTTTGCACAAAGAACCTGCTCCCAAATGCCGTGCCTAAATACGGTAATGATCACACCACCCATGGCAACCATCACGATGATGACGATGACTCATTTTGCACCAAGAATGGAACTTGAAAATGGCTATAGTTTGGATGCTGCGGAGCTGACTTCTCTTTCGATGAATGACTTTCTCCAATAAGGTCTTGGGCATTTTCTCCCCGGAGATGAACGATGTTACTGATATCTGAAATGACTTTGGCAGATATCAGCACCTGCCCGTCTGGCTGCCTCTCACCGCTCCGCTCAGCCGTCAAGAAAATGGGGCCGATACTTCCCAGAAACAAAAAAATAATCATTTAAAATGTAGCAGCAGTTGGCCTGCAATGAAGGTAGCTGGAAGATGAGGTTAGAATCAATATGCTGTGATCATGGCTGTTACATATTCACCCTGAAAAGTGTTATTCTACGGCTAAGCTTTAAAATGCCTTGCTTTTAAGCAATAAACAAATGCATGATTGATAGAAAATCTTTGAAAATGCTTTCTTTTCCTCTATTAGAACAAAGTAAGATGGTCCTGGACAAAAGAAGTGGCAGGATGCTTGATCCACTGGTACAAAGACATTTATTTCCAGGACCGATTGGAGCTGCTTTCTAAAGAGTCAGGGTCTGATGAGCTTTAAAGCCTCCTAAAACAAGCCTAGCAAAATCTTTTTCCAATTCCGGTTGTTTGAGGTGATAAACCTGTTTTCTGTCCAGCTCAGGAAAGGCAAAAATGCAGAATGGTTGACGGAAGCGGGGAAGGGAATGAGAGGGGTAGGGAGGGTGTCAGACCGGACTGAAATGTTTACCGTCGACACTGCTGCTTTTTGAGTCAGAACAGCCCCACGGGTGAAATGAGGGGAGTGGGGAGGGGGAGGGGGTTTGGCAGGAAAGCAGTACATATTAAGCCAAAAGAAACAAATGGTTTTGTTCCTCAAGAGTGGGTGAAAGGGGTGGGGGCTGGAGGGGGGTGGGGAGACAGGCAATTCTTCTCTGCCATTTCACACTAAATAAGGTCATCGTGGCTTACGCCAGGGTACTAAAGCGATTCACTTCCCGAGAGTCCAATCGTGGCTCAGTGGAAAGATCCCGGGCTTGGGAGTCCGAGGTCATGGGTTTGAGACCCAGCTCTGCCGCTGGTCAGCTGTGCGACTGTGGGCAAGTCACTTCACTTTTCTGGGCCTCGGTTCCCTCATCTGTAAAATGGAGATGAAGACCGTGAGCCTCACGTGGGACGATCTGATTCCCTTGTATCTCCCCCAGCGCTTAGAACAGTGCTACTGCACGTAGTAAGCGCTTAACAAATACCAACATTATTATTATTATTAGAGAAGCAGCGTGGCTCAGTGGAACGAGCCCGGACTTGGGAGTCAGAGGTCATGGGTTCGAAGCCCGGCTCTGCCACTCGTCAGCTGTGTGAACTTGTCACTTCACTTCTCTGTGCCTCAGTTCCCGCATCTGCAAAATGGGGATGAAGACTCTGAGCCTCATGTGGGACAACCTGATGACCCTGTATCTGCCCCAGCGCTTAGAACAGTGCTCTGCACATAGTAAGCGCTTAACAAATACCAACAGTACTAGTATTATTTAAAGAAATAGGAAAATAGCGGAAAAAGCAAGGGCCTGGGAGTCAGAGCACTGGGTTCTAATCCCAGCTCTACCACTTGCCTCCTGTATGACCTTGGGCAAGTCACTTAGATCCTTGGTGCCTCCGTTTCCTCATCTACAAAGTGGAGATTCAATTCGTGAACTCCCTCCTATTAGACTGGGGGTCTTACCTGGGACAGGCACTGGGTCCAACCTGTTCATTTTGTATCTACTACTTGGAACACGATGAGTGCTTAACAAATCGCGCAGTTATTACCATTGTTATTTACAGTGGCTAAATATTATCTACAAAATCTTGTCTCTATGGGCAAATGACGTGCAGGCAGAGTTGCCCAGGTAGCCAACGCATTCGGGCCTCCCACATTAACAATCTAAATTAAAATCAGGCAAAGGAAGGACACTTTATATCTTGAATAATCTAAATAGACGGGTCAGCTCGGAATTCCATCTGCACACAAGCCCTCTACAAATACCGGTGATTGATTTTATCTCCCCCGTAGTGCCCGGTGGCTCCAGTGCCATGCAGGACCAGTGTACTTGGGAATTGTCTCAAGATCTATTCATTCATTCACTCGTATTTATTAAGCACTCACTGTGTGCAGAGCACTGTATTAAACGCTTGGGAAAGTACAGTACAATAATAAACAGTGACATTTCCTGCCCACATTAAGCTCACCGTCATGTTCTATCTCCTTCAAATGCCACTGAGTCGTTTCTGATTCCTAGCGACTCTATGGATTTTCATCCATAGAGTTTTCTTAATAAAAAATACGGATGATGGTTTACCACTGCCTTCTTCCGGGCAGTAAAAACTTAAGTCTCCGTCGGTGTCTTCGATCAACATTTCGTTCACATTATCATCCGCCTCTGATTGCTTCCCATGCCGCCGCTGCCCGGCACAGGTGAATCAACTCTGTCTGACGCTTCGACTTGGACCTCTCGTTATGGATAACCCTGACGAGAGAATATCTCTCATTGGCATAGCTCAAAGCATGTTCTATACCACCTAATTATTCATTCATTCAATAGTATTCACTGAGTGCTTACTATGTGCAGAGCACTGTACTAAGCGCTTGGAATGTACAGTTCGGCAACAATTTATATCGCTGCCCTCTGAATTAGAAGGTGACGATGATGATGCTGACGGAGAAATCCAATCCCAACCTCCCACCCTGCTGACAAGTAACCCGTTATTACACTGCCCGAGATTGCCCAGCGGCAGAGTCAGGTTTAGAACCCAGGTCCTCTGACTCCTAATCCATGTTCTTTCCTCTAGACCTGCTCCGCACAAAGTAAGAGCCCAGTACATATGAAATATCGACTGATTGACTGAGGGTACAGTGCTGTGCCCACAGAGACACTTGAGAAATACTGATGATGATGATGATGATGACGACGGATTCCCAAGCCCGTTCCCTATAAAATAGATGGTCCAGTATGATGGAAGAATTTAAGGGAAGATATTGGCGTGACCATGGCGGAACATCTTTGAAGGGCCAGTCCCCCCAAGCTCCAAAGGTCTACCCAGCATTCTCATCTGGATAGTCCTCAGACCGTGGTGGTGATGTTGTCTGATTCCTGAAAATTGTGGCCAAAGCAGCTCGGCCAAGATTTTTTGGATTTTGGGGGGGCCATTTTGGCACAGAAGAGGTGAGACTAGCCTAGATGGGCTGTATGGAAGTGATCTGTAGCCCTGAAAAGAATCCGTTGGACGTGAAGATCGGAGGGTTCCATTTGGCCCCGATCCACGGTCCTCGCCCCGTGGTGATACTGGAAGATCTCCCTAGGAAGCCCTGAGGCGACATGGCTAGGCTCCGCTGGGCTCGCTTGACCCAGAGCTCATTTCTTCCTGCTGCTCTGAGGGAAGCTCGCCCAGAAGCTCCTCGGAAATCACCTCCCTGAGCCAGCGTGGGCCGCCAGCCCAGGCTGGGTGGATGACGGGAGGAAGAGAATTGGGCCCAGATCGGTGGCCTTCTTGCCAGGCCGGGGTCTCCAGCTGGGGGCCGGTGCCCGCTCATGCTGTTTCTCGGGTCAAGGCAGCTGCTCCACCGAAGGTCTAACTTCAGGCCCAGCACATCAGTACATCACGGTCCGGGGGAAAGGGTTCACGGCCCGAGGCCCTGAAATCCTACCGGAGCTCAGCTGGGCCAAGTGACGGAGACAGGTGAGGACTGACTCCGGCCCCGAGCCTGGGTTGCTGGTGAAAGAGAGGGCATAGAAGAAATAACCTGGCTGGGTTGCAGGACAGGCCCGGCAGGAACTGGCCGAAAGCTCTTCTGTTCCCCCGCCAATATTTGTGGTGTCTCTGGCTTCTCCGCCTGGGGAGGAAGAACGACGATTTAGCGTTCCGTCACGGTTTCGGCGACATCCCCTGTCAAGGCCATGAATGACTGAGTTTCAGGTTTCAGATTTAGAGTCCGTAGAGCACCCTGGGGAAGCAATATGCCCTAGTAGAAAGAACGTAGGCCTGCGAGTCGAAGGACCTGGTTTCTGATCCCGGTTCGGCCTCTTTTTCTGCTGGGCGATCTCGGACAAGTCATTTAACATCTCAGTGCTTCAGCTGCCTCATCAATACAATGGGGATTCAGCAACTAAACTCCCTCCTACTCAGACTCCACGTGGGAGAGGGACTGTGTCCGACCTGATCATCCCGTATCTACCCTAGCTCTTAGGGCAGAGTTTGGCACTTTGTAAGCACTGAATCGATTTCGCAACAAACCTGAGACAGTGCTCCTGCGCTTAGAACAGTAAGAACATAGTAAGGGCTTAACAAATATCGTCATTATTACAAGGTCCCTGTGGCAGAACCGTGGCTGTCTTGACCTTTCAAAATCTGATTTTGCTCATCCGCTGAGCCTTTCAGATCGGAGGCGGCACGATCTGTACATCCCTCCTCCATCCGGTCACGCCAAAATGACACACGACAGTGTTAGTCCTGCGTGACGCTGCAGCCATTATGCCCAGGAGGAGACACTCTTTCCCACTTCATAAACGGGAGGAGAGAAGCAAACAAATCTGGGGGAAAAAGAGACGTCTCTGAATAATTCCTCCTCTCACCTAGTCAGTGGTCCTTCAGCAGCTTCAGTGAAGGACGGCTTCGCAAACAGCCGAATTGAGCGGCGCAGAATACGAGTGAATTTAGAGCTTCAGGTACCCCAGGGCCATCTTCCCGAATGCCACACTGATTTTAGAGATTAACTCTGTTTTTGAACGCTCCCCCGCGCCAGTCGACTGATTTGCGCTTGGCGCCTGATTACCTGGAAACGGTGAGAGGAGAAGCACAGAGATGAAAGAAAAAGAACTGAAATAAATGTCCCATTCTGCCATCCGGCTCCCGCTGTTGGATTCCGGGATCCCGTCGGCCGCATTTTCCGAGCATGTTTGGCAGCGAGTAAAGAAAGCCTTCCCACACCCCCACACCAGCCCAAATCCAGTCCTCCCATCTCTGCCTCCGGTGGTTTAATGGATTTCCATCGACTCTGAGGACCCGTGCTTTTTCTTTTCCTTTTACCGTTCGGAACGAAACCCTTCCTGCATCATAAGGGGGCAGAAATTAAATGCCGGGCCTGCAACTGTGAATCACATATTAAACTGATGTCTCAGCAGGCAGCTGCCAGATACGAAAAGGAAGGGGAAAAAAAATCCAGCCTTCCCAATTAATCCAGAATTCAAGGTCTCCGGATCGCAATATCCACTTGAACGTGACTCAGTGTGCAGTTGAATGTCAAAGCCAAAGAGCCGGCTCACATGATTAAAAACCCGAACTGGGGAGACTCTGAACGGAAGGGAAAACAGGAGGCAAGCGTAGTGAAGGAGAGCCTGATGTTATCACCAGAGATCACAACGCAGCCATCCTGCGACGACAGTGATAACCCAGAATCCACTGGCAGAAACAGCATCGTCCCTGGCAGATCTGCCCCTCCGACAATCCACGTGACGACCAAAGGCAGTTGGACGGATGGACTTCAGCGTGAAGGCCCCTTGCCGGGCAGCCCAGAAGGATGCCAGCGGACCCGTGGGTGGAGATTCCAAGATGAGGTCTTTGGAGATTGGTGGTTCTCCGGTTGACATTGCCAAAACCCAGGTGCGAGCCTTGACTCGTCCCTCTCATTCAACCCTCATATTCAATCCACAGCTAAATCCTCTCTACTCCGCCTGCTCGGTGGTTCCCCGGTTGACACCGCCAAAGGAGGGGAAATCAGGAGCAAACCTGACGGCAGCTCGCCCACAAATGCCCGGACACGTTTCCGCTGGACCAGTCTGATTCCCCCCCCGCCCCCCCGCCCCAAAGCACGCTCCTGAAAAGTCGTTTCTGCTCCTCATTCGCTTTGTGTGCTTTCTTACGAAGGAGTGTGCCTAGTGGAAAGAGCAGGAGTCTGGGTTCTAATCCCAGCTCTTCCACTTGCTTGTTGCGGGACTTTCGGCAAATCGTTTAACTGCTCTGTGCCTCGGTTTCCCCAACTGTAAAATAGGGAGTCAATATCCGTTTTCCCTCCTACTTAGACTGTGAGCCTCAAGTTATCGTCTCTCTAGCCTAGTGCCTGGAACATTGTTTGATTCCTAGTAAGCGCTAGATAAATAATAATAATAATGTTGGTATTTGTTAAGCGCTTACTATGTGCAGAGCACCGTTCTAAGCGCTGGGGTAGATACGGGGTAATCAGGTTGTCCCACGTGAGGCTCACAGCTAATCCCCATTTTACAGATGAGGTAACTGAGGCCCAGAGAAGTGAAGCGACTCGCCCACAGTCACACAGCTGACAAGTGGCAGAGCCGGGATTCGAACCCACGACCTCTGACTCCGAAGCCCGGGCTCTTTCCACCGATGACCCGGCAGGAGTTGCTAAATGCAGGGGAAGAGAGGACAGGAGGCGGCAGGGCCATGCAGGGGCAGAAGGTGGAATGGAAAACAATTTCAAGTGAGAAAGATTCCCTTATTGCCCCCGTGAAGAGGGAGTTTTCAAAGAGGGAGTTTCCCAAGGAAGGCCTGGAGCGCCCACGGAAAGATTAGCAATTTGCCGATAGGGGAGGTGGGGAGATAACTGAAGGCCCCTCCATCCCGCCACGTCGGGGAGGTGGTTGGGGGTGAGGACCTGCCTCGCATCGTCGTCGTCATTATCATCGTCATCAATGGTATTTCCTGAGCACTGACTGTGTGCCGAGCGCCTTCTTATTCACTCATTCGATCGCATTTATTGAGCGCTTACTCTGTGCAGAGCACTGGACTAAGCGCTTGGAATGGACAGATCGGTTACAGAGACGGTCCCCGCCCTCTGACGGGCTCGCGGTCTAATCGGGGGAGACGGGCAGACGAGAACGATGGCGATAAATAGAGTCGAGGGGAAGAACGTCTCGTAAGAACAATGGCAAATGAATAGAATCGGGGGATGTACATCTCATTAAACAAAATAAATAGGGTGATGAGGATATAGAGAGTTGAGCCGTATCTTAGCAGCACGGTGTAGTGGATAGAGCGCGGGCCTGGAAGTCAGAAGGTCGTGGGTTCCAATCCCGGCTCTGCCACTCGTCTGGCCTTGGGCAAGTCACTTTACTTCTCTGTGCCTCAGTTACCTTATCTGTAAAATGGGGAGTGGGACCGGGAGCCCCACGTGGGACAGGGACCGTGTCCAACCCGATTTGCTTTTATCCGGCCCGGCGCCTAGTACAGTGCCTGGAACATAGAGCAAATACTGTAATTATTATTATCATTACTAGGCACTTGGGAGAGGAGGGTACAACAGGGTTGGTAGACGTAGTTGGTAGACGTAGTTCCTTGCCTAGGGTGATCTTACATGGCAGGGGATAAAGGTGAACTCAGTGCTCCAGGCCTTCCCGTAAATCCGCGTTACTTCCCGAAAGAGTCAATTCAGGACGAGGAGGTTCGTGACGAGGCTTTAGAGATGGAGCGGATCAAGACACTGAGAATCCCGGTAAGAAAAAATCTATTAACACACAGAAAAACATCAAGCACAACGGATCTTGCTTCTGTTGGGCCCTCGACCCCAAAACAACGAGATCTCCGATCCAATTCCCGAGGACGTCGAGAATTTCCGACCGCGGGATGACGGGTCCCGTTCGGCGATCAGGTCCTTAACGGGCGGGATCGGCGTGGGTGTCCCTCGGCCACGGGGTTCCTCGGGCCAGGGATGCCCCTGCCTCTCGTTCATTCATTCAGTCGTATTTATTGAGCGCTTACTGTGTGCAGAGCACTGTACTAAGCCCTTGGAAAGTACAATTCGGCAAGAAATAGAGACAATCCCCACCCAACAACAGGCTCACAGTCCCTTCGGAGGACAGGGAGCAGTGGCGTATGGGCTGAGCCCAGGGCGGGCATCCCCTGTCTGATAGGTGCCCTTCTGCCCCGCTGTCTCTATTTTCCTTTCAGATAACAGCGCAGAGCAGCATTTCCCCAGCCTTTTCCCAGCTCGGCCACTCGCCTGCCGTGTGACCTTGAGCAGGTCACTTAACTTCTCTGCGCCTTAGTTACGTCATCTGCAAAATGGGGATTAAAACTGTGAGCCCCCAGCGGGACAACCCGATTAATAACAACGGCGGTGTTTGTTAAGCGCTTACCATGTGCCGAGCCCTGTTCTAAGCGCCGGGCTAGATACGGGGTAATCAGGTCGTCCCACGTGAGGCTCACGGTCTTCATCCCCATTTGACAGATGAGGGAGCCGAGGCACCGAGAAGTGAAGTGACTTGCCCAAAGTCACACAACTGACAAGTGGCGGAGCCGGGATTAGAACCCACGATCTCCGACTCCAAAACCCGTGCCCTTTCCACTGAGCCACGCTGCTTCTCGGATTATCTGTATCCACCCCAGTGCTCGGCACACAGTAAGCGCTTAACAAATTTCCATAATTATTATTATATTTGTTGACGGTTACTTCGAGCTTCTTTGGCCCAATTATCCTAATCTATCATCTACAGTTCCCTGGTGTCCCGTTCTTAGAAGGCGTCTCGTCCGGGGCCCCTGCGGGTGTGTCTCGGCAAGGATTGGGTCTGGCTGGTTGGGTGAGAGGAAGCGATATGCCCAAGGACGTTAAAAGTTTAACAAGTCATTAACGCAAAGTCAGAAGGTCATGGGTTCTAATCCCGGCTCCGCCACTTGCCGGCTGTGTGACTTTGGACAAGTCACTTCACTTCTCTGAAGTGAAGCAGCGTGGCCCAGTGGCAAGAGCCCGGGCTTGGGAGTCAGAGGTCGTGGGTTCTAATCCTGGCTCCGCCACTTGTCTGCTGTGTGACCTTGGGCAAGTCACTTAACTTCTCTGTGCCTCAGTTACCTCATCTGGAAAATGGGGATTAAAAAATGTGAGCCCCGCGAGGTACTATCTGATGACCCTGTATCTACCCCAGCGCTTAGAACAGTGCTCTGCACATAGTAAGCGCTTAATAAATACCATAATTATTATTATTCTCTGTGCCTCAGCTCCCTCATCTGTCAAATGGGGATGAAAACTGTGAGCCCCACGTGGGACAACCTGATCCCCCTGTATCCCCCCAGCGCTTAGAACAGTGCTCTGCACATAGTAAGCGCTTAACAAATACCACCGTCATTATTATTATTATTATTATTCTCCATGTCTCAGTTACTTCATCCTTAAAATGGGGATTGAGACCGCGAGCCCGACGTGGGAGAGGGACCGCGTCCGTCCCGATTTGCTTACGTCTACCCCATCGCTGAGAACAATGCCCGGCACTTAGTCAGAACTTAACAAATCCCATAATTATTATTATTATTATTACTCTTCAACCCCGTGGGCAAGAAAGAGCCCTGCAGCTTGGGATTTCAGCAGGAAGCATCTCGTTGAGCAGAGTGGAAATGCTCCCGGTGGTGAAAGGGAATAGAGATTCCGTGGGTACGGAAGAAAGAGCCTTGGCTTGGGAGTCAGAGGTGATGGGTTCTAATCCCGCCCCGCCGCGCCTGTCAGCTGTGTGATTTGGGGGCAAGTCGCTTCACTTCTCGGTGCCTCAGTGACCTCACCTGTAAAATGGGGATGAAGCCGGTGAGCCCCACGTGGGACGATCTGATTACCCTGGATCTACCCCAGCGCTTAGAACAGTGCTCGGCACATAGGAAGCGCTTAAAAAGGACCGACGTTATTATAAGAGAGCAGATTAATGAGATGTGCGTCCCCTCGATTCTATTTATTGCTATTGTTTTCGTCTGTCTCCCGCGATTAGACTGTAAGCCCGTCAGTGGGCAGGGACTGTATCTGGTGCCGATTTGTCCATTCCAAGCGCTTAGTACAGTGCTCCGCACATAGTAAGCGCTCAACAAATACTACTGAATGAATAAAGGGCAACTCCGAGGAGTTGCTGGACGGCGATTCTCCGAAGGGGAGGTCACTGTTTCTTCCGGCCTCCTCAAGCCCCTGCAAGTTCCCCTCTCCACAACAGGCATTGGCTTGTCCCTGGTCCCCAGGGCAATCCAGAGGTCAGGAACCGTGGAGAATGCTAGATTGTAAATTTTGGATCTCTAAATCTATTATTCTATCCCAAGTGCTTAGAAGAGTGCTCCGCACATAGTAGGCGTGGCTCAGTGGAAAGAGCCTGGGCTTCGGAGTCAGAGGTCATGGCTTCGACTCCCGGCTCTGCCACTTGTCAGCTGTGTGACTGCGGGCGAGTCACTTCGCTTCTCTGTGCCTCAGTGACCTCGTCTGGAAAATGGGGATTAACTGCGAGCCTCGCGTGGGACGACCCGATGACCCTGTATCTATCCCGGCGCTCAGAACAGTGCTCGGCACATAGTGAGCGCTTAACAAATACCAACGTTATTACTTGTCTCCCCCGAGTAGACCGTGAGCCCGTCAAAGGGCAGGGACTATCTCTATCTGTTGCCGACCTGTACATTCCAAGTGCTTAGCGCAGTGCTCTGCACATAGTAAGCGCTCGATTAATACTATTAAATGAATACATACCACTGATCGGTCGGCTGATTGACTGAATGATTGGGGAATTGCTAACTCAGACTCTTTGACGCTGTTGGGATGTTGGGGAGGTTATGGCAGTGTGAAGTCAGAAACGGTGCCTGGACGGAGAGAGGACCGGGGCATGTCCCCCTCCCTCACCACACACACATACTCACCCAGATTATATGTTTATATTCCTTTCTTGGCGCCTGCCTTTTGATTCTTGCTTTCTAAATGCTCCTATTTGACGTGCCCCGCCTTTGGTCTATCAATCTTTTCCAGTCGTCTGTCCTCCCAGGGACTCTTTGGAACATTTGGGCGACAGGGACTGGTTCTGAAATCACTGAACTGATTTTATACTCACCCCGCACTGGGTACAGTGCTCGGCCAAAGCACCAGTGCTCAATAAGTAGGGCCAACACACAATAGTTGTTCACCAAATTCCACAACACCAGGACTCGGCACGCTCTTTGAAAGTCGAATGCGGCGGGTTCCGATCAAATTAAAGTAACTATTTTCACCCAGCGGGGGGAAGTATTACCTGAGCAGGATGGGCAGAACAAAATACCAACTAGGTTCAAGAAGGGATTGAATAAATTATCCCGGCTCTGCCACTTGTCAGCCGGGTGACTGTGGGCACGTCGCTTCACTTCTCTGTGCCTCAGTTCCCTCATCTGTAAAATGCGAGATGTATTACATTCGTATAAATTGTATAAATGTATTACATTGTATAAATGTAACTGTGAGCCTCACGTGGGACGACCTGATGACCCTGTATCTCCCCCGGCGCTTAGAACAGTGCTCTGCACATAGTAAGCGCTTAACAAATACCGACGTTATTATTATTAAATTATGAAAAGTCCAGAATGGATTATGAGAGGAAGATAGAGACATTAGAAGTTGCAATCAGTCGATCAATAGTATATATTGGGCCCTTATTTTGAACAGAGCACACTGTATTAAATGGTAGGGAAAATACAATGGAGTGAGTAAATTCATTCATTCATTCAATAGCATTTAGTGAGCGCTTACTATGTGCAGACCACTGTACTAAGCACTTGGAATGGACAAATCGGTAACAGATAGAGACAGTCCCCGCCCTCTGACGGGCTCACGGTCTAATCGGGGGAGACGGACAGACGAGAACGATGGCGATAAATAGAATCGAGGGGATGAACATCTCATTAAAACAATAGCAAATAAACAGAATCAAGAGTAAATAAGACGCCCGCCCTCAAGAAGCTTGCAGAAATATCTGTGGGCGATCGGTCCTAGAGGATCATCAGAGGGAAAATTTAGGGGTGTGAGAGAGCCTTAGCCCTGAGGATGGCTCTCGAGGATGGTAGCCATCCAACTAGCCTTTCAAACTTCCTTTAGAGCCAAAATGGACGAGAGAACACTGGCCTGGAGAGTCCATGGGTCTGACGGATCATCTCATCGCTTCCGCTCTCTCGCTCCCACGGCGATTGTCCCTCACTGCGTTGCCTCGAGCAATTTTCACGAAAAGGTCTCTCCAGAGCAGATGGTTATTAGCCTCTATTTTGAGGGCCGGCAACCCTAGCTCCCCAGAGAGGAGGGAGCGCAGCGTGGCTCGGTGGAAAGAGCCCGGGCTTGGGAGTCAGAGGTCATGGGTTTGAATCCCACCTCTGCCACTTGTCAGCTGGGTGACTGTGGGCAAGTCACTTCACTTCTCTATGCCTCAGTGACCTCATCTGTAAAATGGACTGTAAGCCCGTCGAAGGGCAGGGACTGTCTCTATCTGTTGCCGATCTGTCCATTCCAAGCGCTTAGTACAGTGCTCTGCACATAGTAAGCGCTCAATAAATGCTAATGAATGAATGAACTGTGAGCCTCACGTGGGATAACCTGATGACCTGTATCTCCCCCAACGCTTAGAACAGTGCTCTGCACATAGTAAGCGCTTAACAAATACCAACATGATACACTATGAGCAGGTTGAACACCAGCCCTGTTCCTCATGAGGCTGACAGGCTAAGAGGAAAGGAGAACAGGTATTTCTGCACCTAGTAAGTGCTTTACAAATACCGACATGATTATTTTTACTATTATTATTGTATTCGTAAGATGTAATCTGTGAACTCTAAATGACCCAAGGCCCTGGGGATGAAGAAGCTGAAGGGGAAGTGCCCAAGGGCAGTGAGAAGGAGACAGACTTCAGACAGCTTGTAGTGGGCGGGGATCACGTCTATCAACTCCGGTGATGTGCTCTCCTAAGTGCTTGGGATAGTGTTCTGCACATAGTAAGCACTCAATAAATACCACTGATGGATTGATATTGACCCCCATCTCCCTGTAGCGGGGTAGATGGTCCTCTTTTCAGTTAATCACTCAATCTTTAAAGCAGCCCTGGGGCTGCCATTTGACCAGAACCCACCTAAGCCACGCAGAGACGCCGGAATCAGTCCCCTAGACCACTGAGCAGCACTGCCTTCCCATCTTCTGCCCCGGAGCCGATCCACCGGGCTCCGCGTTTCAGGTGGAAAAAAGAGGAATGCCACTTTTTGCCCCTCCGACACCGTTCTCCAGCGGAAGATTTTGCACAGTTAAGATACTGCTTGAGCCAGGACCCCCTTTCCACGTACCATGTCAGTCTGTGATTGTGCTATTGTGTTTTATGCCATTACTAACTTTTTACCACTCTGAACAGACATAGTATGTGACAGTAAAAGTGATTAAATAACTAAATGGACATTGTACTAAATGAGTTATTTCTTCCCTGTCATTACGTCTAAATCATCACAGATGATTCAGACTGAGGCCTTTTAGTTTCATAAGTAGCGGGGATCATTTTTCAGCTCATCATGCCATTATCCATAATGAGAAAATGCTCCTAAATGGGAAGATTACTCTTCCAAAAGATCCCCAGCGAACAATTCTGTAGACATTAGAAAAATTTATTAACTGTTTTCTCGCAGCACGGAAAGGGTTCTTAAAGATTAATGTAAAGCCGAGTCTCACTCTCCTGGAGTCAAAGATATTCTTCGGTTGAAGCTCAGACACGTGGTCGGACTGTCCCGACGTGGTCGGACTGTCCCGAAGTTACGCATTTCCTTGCCTGCCGTCTCTCGCGGTCTGGTCACCTCTCTGGATTCACACCGGCTATTTGGTTTTCTGCTAGCTCTTTCCCTGGCCGGGACTGAACGCTCAATTTTCTGTAACCGCCCTGTGGGAAGGGAACACGTCTACCATCTCCGTATATCGTACTGAGTTCTTAGTAGAGTCCTCTAGACTGTAAGGACATTGTGGGTAGGGAATCTGTCAGCCCACTCTGTTCTACCGTACTCCCCGAAGCGGTTAGCACAGTGGTCACACACCGTAAGCGCTCAATAAATATTTTTATTGATCGATTGCTCTGCCCAGAGTAAGTGCTCGATAAATATGATCGATTAGTTGATTTAGAAATGATCAGAATCAAGCCTCTCTCTGCGGCGGTTCCTGCCACTGCGTTCCGCAGCTCAGGCTACGAGCCTGGGCCGGGGGAGGCGACGGTTCTGGAAAAACCGGGGGAGGGGTCTCTGTCCCCGGGGCGGATCGGACGGACCTCGATGGCGAGTGATGTGCCCAGGAGGGGCCCCAAAGGTCATGAGCCCCCCAGAAGCCCAGCCCCCGTGATTTACAGAAGCGCCAGATGGGATCAATCTGGGGAAATGTTTGGGGGGGGGGGGGGCACAAGCAGAGGTTAGGTCAGACACAGACCAAAGGGAACCCTACAGCGAACACTACAGGGAGTCCAGCGAAGAATCGGCTCGAGTATCACAGACACTCGAGGTTTGGGAGGAAAAAGTGGGGCATTCCCATCAGTTATCAACAGACGGACTGGTTCTCACTCATCTATCCACTGTCCGCCCTGATTTAACACCGGACACGTTTATACCCACTGGTTTTATCTCCAGGGTCAAGCTTCCTTAGGCCAGACCTCTTCCTGCCAAGTTCCAAAGCTCGGAAATCAGCAGTTACCCAGACCTGGGAGGGAAAAGCAAAGGCTCGGTAGTAATCGGAAGGGTCAGGGACCCCAGAGGAATGCACTGGGCTCAGGCCAATTCGGCTCCAATCGGGCAAAGCAGCAAAATGGCAGCCGTATGAGGTCATCATCAAAGCGTCTGCGTGTTACGATATATGTCTCTCAGGACCCAGCTTTGTTTTGGTTACCCCGCGTGGGAATCAAAGTGCAAGGTCCTAAGTGAGCAGGGAGCGGGAACACTTTCTTCCCAAGCTGTATGGACTGAAACAACCTTTCCCAGAAGAGTTCGGGTTGGAAAATGAAATGAAAACCAAAGAGAAAGAAGGGTGTCGTCACGTCAAAGAGCTCAAAACGAAAAACAGTAAGGCCAATCATTGTCACAGCCATTCAGCGTGCTTACGAAATATTTTAAAGCATTGCAAACTTCATTAGGGTACCCAAAATAATATTACGGTCCTCAAGATAATATTTACTTTCCACTCAGCTTATACGTGAAAAAAAAAGAATTCTTCCTTCAACACTATCAAAGGACTATCTGAGTATTACAGTATATTTACTGAGGAATATGCACGCTGGTGAATTTTGATATTTTACTGTGCCTATGAAAAAAATTACTGAAAGAATCATAGCAAAAAGCAAAGCCCTAGGGAAGCTATTAACTTAGCATTTTCAGTTTATACGGGAATGTGGATTACATTTACTAAAGACACTGTTATAATAACGTTTAGTAGAAAATGCAACGCAGCAGAGTGTGTGGGTTACCTCAGCTGGATTTCCCTTGCTTTTATTGCCCTACAAACTGCATCACCATCATCAGCGTGTTGATCCAAAATATTCATTCAGTAGGATTTATTGAGCGCTTACTATGTGCAGAGCACTGTACTAAGCGCTTGGAACGGACAATTGGGCAACGGATAGAGACCGTCCCTGCCCAATGACGGGCTCACGGTCTAATCGGGGGCGACAGGCGGCGGAGCAAAACAGAACGAAACAGAAACAAGACGACGTTTTGGGCCACGGTGTAAGCTCCTTGCGGGCAGGGATCCTGTTATGTGTATTTTCTTACGGTATTTATTATGCGCTTACCAGTGCCGGGCACTGTTCTAAGCGCTACGGTAGATACAAGCTCCATCGGATTGGACTCAGTCCCTTTCCCCCCGTGGGGCTCACTGTCTTCATCCCCATTTGACCGATGAGGTGACTGAGACACAGAGAAGTGAAGTGACCGGCCCAAGGTCACGTCTGTGCCTCGGTGGTTCTTTCCCAAGAGCTCGGCATAATCAATAAATCAATCGGTCCAATTTTTGGAGCACTTACGGAACGCAGAGCACTGCGCTAGGCACTTGGGAAAGCGTAGCACAGTAGAGTCGGTAAACCCCGATTCCTATCCTCAGGGAGCTGACGGTCTAAAAGGTGAGATGCCTTATCTTTCATGTGTCATTTATTCATTTAGTGTCATTTATTGAGTACCTACCGTGTGCAGAGCTCTGTACTATCAGAATGGTTATCTATTAGGCGCTTGTCTCATCAAGTCACAATCCCAGTCCCACATAATAATAATGTTGGTATTTGTTAAGCGCTTACTATGTGCCGAGCGCTGTTCTAAGCGCTGGGGTAGACCCAGGGGAATCAGGTTGTCCCACGTGGGGCTCCCAGTCTTAATCCCCATTTTACAGATGGGGTAACTGAGGCCCAGAGAAGTGAAGTGACTCGCCCACAGTCACACAGCTGACAAGTGGCAGAGCCGGGATTCGAACCCATGACCTCTGACTCCAGAGCCCGGGCTCTTTCCACTGAGCCACGCTGCTTCTCTATGGGACGTGGGGCTCACAGTCCAAGTAGGAGGGAGAAGAGGCTAAGTACGAGGAAGTAAAAGTCGAGATTCATTCATTCGATAATACTTATTGAGCGCTTACTATGTGCAGAGCACTGTACTAAGCGCTTGGAATGTACAAATCGGCAGGAGGGCTACCGTCTAATGGGGGAGTCAGGCAACGTGATAGACATAAATGGAGGAAGAGGATTGGAAATAATAGTAATAATAATATTGGTATTTGTTAAGAGCTTACTATGTGCCAAGCACTGTTCTAAGCGCTGAGGGAGACCCAGGGTAATCAGGTTGTGTCACGTGAGGCTCGCAGTTAATCCCCATTTTACAGATGAGGTAAATCAGGCACTAAGAAGTGAAGTGACTTGCCCAGAGTCGCACAGCTGACAAGTGGCAGAGCCGGGATTCGAACGCATGAACTCTGACTCCCAAGCCCAGGCTCTTTCCACTGAGCCACGCTGTGGGAAGCAGCAGGCAGCAGTAGGAAGCAGCGTGGCGTAATAATAATAATAATTATGGTATTTGTTAAACGCTTACTATGTGCAGAGCACTGTTCTAAGCGCTGGGGTAGATCCAGGGTCATCAGGTTGTCCCACGTGGGGCTCATATTTTTTAATCCCCATTTTTCCAGATGAGGTAACTGAGACACAGAGAAGTGAAGTGACCTGCCCAAAGTCACACAGCTGACAAGTGGCGGAGCCGGGATTAGAACCCATGCCCTCTGACTCCCAAGCTCGGGCTCTATCCACTAATCCACGCTGCTTGGGAGTCAGAGGTCATGGGTTCGAAGCCCAGCTGGGCCACTTGCCTGCTGCGTGCCCTTGGGCAAGTCATTTCACTTCTCTGTGCCTCAGTTACCTCATCTGTAAAATGGGGATCCAGACTGTGAGCCCCAGCGCTTAGAACAGCGCCCAGCGCTTAGAACAGTGCTTGGCACACAGTAAGCAGTTAACAAAGACCATCATCATCATCACACGGGACCGGGACTGTGTCCAATCCTATTTGCTTGTAACAATAATAATAATAATGTCGGTATTTGTTAAGCGTTTACTATGTGCCGAGCACCGTTCTAAGCGCTGGGGGAGATCCAGGGTCATCAGGTTGTCCCACGTGGGGCTCACGGTCTTCATCCCCATTTTACAGATGAGGGAACTGCGGCACAGAGAAGTGAAGTGACTTGCCCACAGTCACACGGCGGACAGGTGGCATTCATCCAAGTGCTTAGTACAGTACTAGGCACATAGCTCTTAACAAACACCATAATTATTATTATTATTATTATTATTATCAGAAAAAAGATGAGGGGCAGGAGCAGGAGGAGGGGGAGAGCGGTGCGGCCTAGCGGATAAAGCAGGATGAGCCCAAGAGCCGATTCTATTTAGTTGCCCTTGTTTCTACGAGACGTTCTTCCCCTCGACCCTATTTATCGCCATCGTTCTCGTCTGCCCGTCTCCCCCGATTAGACCGTGAGCCCGTCGGACGGCGGGGACCGTCTCTATCCGTTGCCCACTTGTTCATTCCAAGCGCTTAGTACAGTGCTCCGCACATAGTAAGCGCTCAATAAATACTATGGAATGAATGAATGAATGATTTTAATCCAGACTCCGCCACTTTATGACTTCAGGCAAGTTGCTTAACTTCTCTGTGGCTCGGTCACCTCGAATGCCAACCGGAGAATCGATACCTGTTCTCCCTCCTACTGAGCCCCATGTGGGACTGTGTCCGACCTGATTAATTTGCATCTACCCCAGCGCTTAGAACAGTGCTTGACACCCAGTAAGCACTGAACAGATATCATTCAAAAAAGAGGGGCCCTCGGCCTTTCATCCGGGAAGTGTTGGTGGGGGCTGCGTTTGCTCCCAGATGGACTTCGATTTTTTAATGTGAGAGCCCCACGCGGGACAACCTGACTCCCCTGTGTCTACCCCAGCGCTAAGAACAGTGCTCTTGGGGAAGCAGCGTGGCTCAGTGGAAAGAGCCTGGGCTTCGGAGTCAGGGGTCAGGGGTTCGACTCCCGGCTCTGCCACTTGTCGGCTGTGTGACTGTGGGCGAGTCACTTCACTTCTCCGGGCCTGTTACCTCATCTGTAAAATGGGGATTAAGACTGGGAGCCCCACGTGGGACAACCTGATTCCCTCGTGTCCACCCCAGCGCTTAGAACAGTGCTCTGCACATAGTAAGTGCTTAACAAGTACCAACATTATCATTATTATTATTATTCTTCTAAGTGCTGGGGTAGATACAGGGTCATCAGGTTGTCCACCGTGAGGCTCACAGTCTTAATCCTCATTTTCCAGATGAGGGAACTGGGGCCCAGAGAAGTGAAGTGACTCGACCACAGTCACACAGCTGACAAGTGGCAGAGTCGGGATTCGAACCCATGACCTCTGACTCGCAAGCCCGGGCTCTTTCCCCTGAGCCACGCTGCTTCTCGGCCACGCCGCGCCTGGTGGGCAGGAAATGTGTCTACCGACTGGCTCGTATCGTACTTTCCCAGGTGCTTAGTGCAGGGCTTTTCACACAAGAGAAGCAGCCAGGGCTCCGTGGAAAGAGCCCGGGCTTGGGAGTCAGAGGTCGTGGGTTCTAACCCTGCCTCTGCCGTGTGTCAGCTGGGCGACTGTGGGCAAGTCACTTCTCTGGGCCTCAGTTACCTCATCTGTAAAATGGGGATGAAGACTGTGAGCCCCATGTGGGACACCCTGATTACCTTGTATGTACCCCAGCGCTTAGAACAGTGCTTGGCACGTAGTGAGCGCTTAACAAATACCATTATTATTATTATTATTATTATTATTAGTTAAATGCTCAAAAAATACTATGGATTGACTTCCTTCACCATTCCCGAGCTTGGTTCTCCTCTTCCCGGCCGGGAGCACCCCAGCCATGAGTCCTTCCAGAACAATGGCTGAGACCCTTCCTCACAAGCCAGCTTTTTGGATTCTCCCTTTGGGAAATGACTATCTCGAGACTTTAATAATAATAATAATAATAACAATGTTGGTATTTGTTAAGCGCTTACTAGGTGCAGAGCACTGTTCTAAGCGCTGGGGGAGATCCAGGGTCATCAGGTTGTCCCTCGTGAGGCTCCCAGTCTTCCTCCCCATATTCCAGATGAGGTCACTGAGGCCCAGAGAAGTGAAGTGACTTGCCCACGGTCACCCAGCTGCCAAGGGGCAGAGCCGGGCTTCGAACCCGTGACCTCTGACTCCCCGGCCAGGGCTCTTTCCACTGAGCCGCGCTGCTTCTCTAAAAGCTGCACTCCCCCAGCCCGCTTTCCGTGTCAGATATAATCCCACGATTAAACAGCAAATGCTTGGAGAAGGAAAAAAAAGAAAACATTTAAAAGGTGACCTCAAAATGAATCTAATTTCGGGTCTTTAAAATTTAGAAGAGAAAGTCCCAATAATGACTTTTTCATCTCGCCGATCCGCTCCCACCGAGGGATGTGAAATACTGTCGCTGTCACTCTTCCGGTGGGAATAAGGGCTGCAGAAATGTTTATATATTATCAAAATTGGGTTTCAAAATGAGCTGCGGTATCTATGAAAGGGAGGATAATACCATTTCGGGGAAACTAATTGGAAACTTGTTTTGGACTGAAGTAGTTATTATTTCCATCGTGACAAGATGAAGGTGGGGAAGATTCACCTTTATCCTCCGCCGCCTAGTGTCTTCCATTCCTTTTTCAGACTGAAATTAAACCCGGCCCCAATCCAACGAGGCGTCCCGTATCGGTTAAAGATTATTCTTCCGGAAAAGAACTTTTGTTCAAGGATTTCATGATGGCGTTAGAAATGTATTTATTACAAAAATGCCGTCGTCGCCTTCGTGACCGGCCGCACGTATCTTTCCGGCGGGGGTTTTCTTCCGTCGTCACTGAGCTCGGGGGCCGCGTCTTACCCGCCTCTCCCTCTAGACTGTAAGCACGTTGTGGGCAGGGGATATGTCTTTTGGGCTGTAATCATAATGATGTTGGTATCTGTTACGCGCTCACTATGTGCAGAGCACTGTTTTAAGCGCTGGGGGAGATACGGGGTGACCGGGTTGTCCCACGGGAGGCTCACAGTCTTCATCCCCATTTTCCAGATGAGGTCACTGAGGCCCAGAGAAGTGAAGTGACTGGCCCACAGTCACCCAGCTGCCAAGCGGCAGAGCCGGGATTCGAACCCATGACCTCGGACTCCCAAGCCCGGGCTCTTTCCACTGAGCCACGCTGCTTCTCTCCAAGCGCTTAGTACGGTGACCTGCACGTAGTAAGTGCTCGGTAAATAAGACTGACGGATCGACTCATAGGGAGGTAGCGCTAACGGTCGGAAACGAAGTGGAGGGAGAGGGCCAAGGGAAGGCTCTGGGCTTCCAGAGGTGCAAAGAGCGTGAAAGCAGCTTGGCCTAGTGGAAAGCGCGAGGCCCGTGAGTCAGAAGGACCTGGGATCTAATCCCGGCTCTGCCGCTGGTCTGTCGTGTCACCTTGGGCAAATCGCTTCACTTCTCTGGGCCTCAGTTCCCTGCTCTGAAAAATGGGGATGAAGACTTTGAGCCCCTGGTGAGACATGGACTATATCCAGCCTGATTTCATTCATTCATTCAATAGTATTTATTGAGCGCTTACTAAGTGCAGAGCACTGTACTAAGCGCTTGGAATGGACAAATCGGTAACAGATAGAGACGGTCCCCGCCCTTTGACGGGCTTACGGTCTAATCGGGAGAGACGGACAGACAAGAACAGTGGCAGTAAATAGAATCAAGGGGATGAACATCTCATTAAAACAATATCAAATAAATAGAATCAAGGCAATGTACATTTCATTAACAAAATAATGTATTTTTACATAATTTTTACACAATTACATAAATAATAATTAGCCTGCATCTAACCCAGCACCTAGTACGGCGCCCGGCACAACGTAAGTGCTTAATAAATAATAATAATGTTGGTATTTGTCACTTCACAGAGAAGTGAAGTGACTTGCCCACAGTCACACAGCGGACAAGTGGCAGAGCCTGGAATCGAATCCATGACCTCTGACTCCGAAGCCCGGGCTCTTTCCACTGAGCCACGCTGCTTCCCCATGAATACCATGAAAAATAACTAAAACTAAATAAACCGAGCTATATATGATGTCATTATGAACCCCCTGAGCCTAAACAACATCATATAGTGAGGTTAGATAAGCAGCGAGGCTCAGTGGAAAGAGCCCGGGATTGGGAGTCAGAGGTCATGGGTTCAAAGCTGTGTGACTGTGGGCAAGTCACTTCACTTCTCGGTGCCACAGTTACCTCATCTGGAAAATGGGGATGAAGACTGTGAGCCTCACCTGGGACAACCCGATTACCCTGTATCTACTCCAGCGCTTAGAACAGTGCTCGGCACATAGTAAGCGCTTAACAAATACCAACGTTATTATTTTTCTTGTTATTATTATGTTATACAGTTCCCATCCCATGTGGAGCTCGCAGTCTAAGTAGGAAGGACGAGGATTTAATTCCCTTTTTGCCAGTGAGGAAAATATTCAATAGCATTTATTGAGCGCTTACTATGTGCAGAGCACTGTACTAAGCGCTTGGAATGGACAAATCGGTAACAGAGACAGTCCCTGCCCTTTGACGGGCTTACAGTCTAATCGGGGAGACGGACAGACAAGAACAATAGCAGTAAATAGAATCGAGGGGAAGAACATCTCATTAAAACAATAGCAGATAAATAGAATAGAAGGTGAAGTACATCTCATTAACAAAATAAATAGGGCGATAAAGATATATACAGTTGAGCGGACCAGTACAGCGCTGAGGGGGTGGGACGGGAGAGGGGGAGGAGCAGAGGGAAAGGGGGGAGAAGAGGATTTAGCTGCGGAGAGGTGAAGGGGGGGTAGAGGGAGCAGAGGGAAAAGGGGAGCTCAATCTGGGAAGGCCTCTTGGAGGAGGTGAGCTTCAAGTAGGGTTTTGAAGAGAGGACGAGAAGTAGTTTGGCGGAGGTGAGGAGGGAAGGCGTTCCAGGACCGCGGGAGGACGTGGCCCGGGGGTCGACGGCGGGATAAAATAGGGCACAGAGAAGTTAAGGGACTTGTCCAAGGTCAACCGGCAGACGAGGGGCAGAGCTGGGATTAATATCCAGGCCCTCTGACTCCCCAGGTCTGTGCTCTTTCTACTAAGTCACGCTGTTTCCCTTAAACTTTTCGGTGACTCGATTTCGTCATCTGTACAATGAGGATTCAGGATCTTTCCTTTCTCCTACTTGGACTGTGAGACCCAAGTGGGACATGGACTAGGTCTGATTTGTCTTCTTCGCACATAGTGAGTGCTTAAGAATTACAAATTATTATTAATTCCAGAAGAGGAAGGGCACGTCCGGGCCTTCGGTTCCCGCTGCTGCTGGTTCTCGCGAGACAATCCACCGGACCGAGCAGTGAATATTCCGAGCTCCGTTACCGAGTTCCAGCGTCTGAGTAGGTCAAATTGTGCCGAAACCGTAAACCATATGGTTTGTCTTTTTTCTCCTGAGAACTTTGGTTTTCCTTCCCGGGGACGTGAGTTGTGTAAACCGAATCTCATTTTGTGTTATCCTCTCATTTACACACCAGTGAAATCTTTCCTGATGCTAGCTGGGTATTTTTACATATTTCAAACAAATGTGTCAGAGTGTTTCATTTCAATGTAATTACAGTCTCTCGGCAATATGCTTTTATGAAACACCACCGTAAATTAAGGAAACTGTACCATGTAAGTGCTCTCCCCTTGGCAAAAAAAAAAAAGGGTTAGCCATATGAAGAAAACATTACAGTGCAACCAGTAACAGACGCAGTATGAGCTAGTGGAAAGAGTAAGGGCTTGAGAGTCAGAGGACCTGTATGATAATGTTGGTTTTTGTTAAGCGCTTTACTATGTGCAGAGCACTGTTCTAAGTGCTGGGGTAGATACAGGGTCATCAGGTTGTCCTGCATGAGGCTCACAGTCTTCATCCCCATTTTACAGATGAGGGAACTGAGGCCCAGAGAAGCGAAGTGACTTGCCCACAGTCACACAGCTGCCGGGTGGTGGAGCGAGATTCGAACCCCTGACCTCTGATTCCCAAGCCCTGGCTCTTTCCACTGAGCCGTGCTGCTTCTCTACCCTGCTGCCGCTTGTCTGCTGTGTGACCTTGGGCAAGTCATTTATATTCTTTGTGCCTCAGCTGTCTCATCTGTAATGTGGGGGATGAAGAATGTGAGCCCCATGTGGGACATGGACTGTGTCCAATCTCATTCCAAGCGCTTAGTACAGTGCTCTGCACATAGTAAGCGCTCAATAAATACTATTGAATGAATGAATGATCTCTCATTTACCCCAGACCTTACTACAGTGGCTGGCGCACAGTAAGTGCTTAACAAATACCTTTTTTAAAAAAAAAAAAAAGGCAAGAGGAAATCCCAGATGCCTTGCATGAACTTCTCTTTAACAGAAAAATATAAGACTTTATTTGATCCCTTCGTCTGTTTCCTTCAGCGGGCCAGACACCAAACACAGAATTGGGGTCAGTGGAGGGAAAATAGTCCTTGCTGAAATGGAGGATATAAAATGGCAACGCGGGAAATGCTAACAGGAAGCATATCTGGAATAAAAGTGGAGGAGAAGGAGTGAAGGAGGAGGAGGAGGACAAAGGGGAGGAGGAGTAAGAGGAGGAGGAGGAGGAGAACAAAGGGGAGGACGAGTAAGGGAAGGAGGAGGAGGAGGAGGAGGGCTAAGGGAAGGAAGAAAAGGAGGAAGAGAAGGAGGGGGAGGAGGAAAGAAAGAAGAGAAGGAAGGGGAGGAGGAAAAACAAGAGAAGGAGGAGGAGGAGAGCTAAGGGAAGGAAGAAAAGGAGGAAGAGAAGGAGGGGGAGGAGGAAAGAAAGAAGAGAAGGAAGGGGAAGAGGAAAGACAAGAGGAGGAGGAGGAGGAGGAGGAAAGAAGAGAAGGAAGGGGAGGAGGAAAGACAAGAGAAGGAGGAGGAGGAAAGAAAGAAGGGGAGGAGGAAAGACAAGAGGAGGAGGAGGAGGAAAAAAAGAAGGGGAGGAGAAAAGACAAGAGGAGGAGGAGGAGGAAAGAAAGAAAGAAAGAAGAGAAGGAAGGGGAGGAGGAAAGACAAGAGAAGGAGGAGGAAAGAAAGAAGGGGAGGAGGAAAGACAAGAGGAGGAAAGAAAGAAGAAAGGGGAGGAGGAAAGACAAGAGAAGGAGGAGCAAAGAAAGAAAGAAGGGGAGGAGGAAGAGAAAGAACAGGGGGAGAAAAGAGGGTAGAGGAGGAAGAGGAGGAAAGAAAGAGGAAGAGGAGAAAAGGAGGAGGAGGAGGAAGAGGAGGAAAGAAAGAAGAGGAGAAAAGGAGGAGGCGGGGGTGACGTCACAGAGAGGGACGGCCCCTCCCTCCCTCCGCCCGGGGATGACGTCACGGAGGGGCGGTGGAGGCCCCTCCCTCCTCCCCTCTCTCCCGCCCGGCGCCGGGGGGTGACGTCACAGGGGGCGGCGGCCCCTCCCTCCGCCCGGCGCCGGGGGATGACGTGAGCGGGCGGCGCGCGGCGGCGGCGGCGGGGCGTGGGTGCGGGGCGCCATGGCGGCGGAGCGAAAGAGCAAACTGTCGAAGAACCTCCTGCGCATGAAGGTGCGGGCCGGGCCGGGCCGGGGAGGCACAGGGCCTGGCTTCCAATCCCGCCTGCGCCAGCTGGGGGGACTGTGGGCCGCTCACTTCTCCGGGCCTCAGTCACCTCATCTGCAAAAGGGGGATGAAGACTGGGAGCCCCACGGGGGAACCACCTGGTAATTATGTTGGGGGTTGCGAAGCAGCGCGGCTCAGTGGAAAGAGCCCGGGCCGGGGAGTCCGAGGTCATGGGTTCGAATTCCGGCTCTGCCCCTTGTCAGCCGGGTGACTGTGGGCAAGTCACTTAACTGGGGCTCAGTGACCTCATCTGGAAAATGGGGATTAACTGTGAGGCTCACGTGGGACAGCCTGATTCCCCTGGATCTCCCCCAGCGCTTAGAACAGTGCTCTGCACATGGTAAGCGCTTAACAAATACCAACATCATTATCATTATTATTATAGTAAGCGCTTAACAAGTGCCAACATCATTATTATAGTAAGCGCTTAACAAATACCAACATTATTATTACATTATTATTAAGCGTTTACTCTGTGCACAGCACTGTTCTAATAATAATGATGATGTTGGTGTTTGTTAAGCGCTTACTATGTTCAGAGCACTGTTCTAAGCGCTGGGGCAGATCCAGGCTCATCAGGTTGTGCCACGTGGGGCGCCCAGTCTTCCTCCCCATTTTCCAGATGAGGTCACTGAGGCCCAGAGAGGTGACTTGCCCAGTCACACGGGTGGCAGAGCCAGGATTCGAACCCATGACTCTGTGCAGAGCACTGTTCTAAGCGCTGGGGGAGATCCAGGGTCATCAGGTTGTGCCACGTGAGGCTCCCAGTCTTCATCCCCATTTGACAGATGAGGTCACTGAGGCCCAGAGAAGCGAAGTGACTTGCCCACCGCCACACAGCTGGCACGTGTAAGATCCAGGATTCGAACTCATGACCTCTGACTCCCCGGCCCGGGCTCTTTCCACTGAGCCACGCTGCTTCTGTACTCCTCATTGACAAAATAAATAGGTTAATAAAAAATATATACAGATGAGCACAGTGTTGTTGGGAAGGGGCGAGGAACAGAGGGTGGAGGGGGAGCTCAGTCCCTCAGCACTGTGCTCGTTTGTATCTATTATTTATTACCTTATTTCTTTTCTTAATGAGGTGTCCATCCCCTTGATTCTATTTATCTTAATGATGTCTTGTTTGGTTCTGTTTTGTTTTGCTGTCTGTCTCCCCCATGTATTGGCAGGGATGGTCTCTCTCTGTTGCCTAATTGTACTTCCCAAGCGCTTAGTACAGTGCCCTGCAAAGAGTAAGCACTCAGTAGATACGATTGAATGAATGAATACCGTGCCGAACACTGCGCTGAGCAGCGCTGGCGCAGTCCAAGGCGAGCAGGTGCCCTCGGCCTCCTTGGGACGTCCGGACCCAGCCGGGGGGAGGGCGGGGAGCGGAGGTCCGTGGCACAGACGGGGAATGGTATTCATTAAGCACTTTCTATGTGCCCGGCCCTGTTCTGAGCGCTGGGATAGATACAAGGCAATCAGGTTGTCCCACTTGGGGCTCACAGTCTTAATCCCCGTTTTACAGATGAGGGATCGGAGGCACAGAGAAGTGAAGCGACTTGCCCAAAGTCACACAGCTGATAAGTGGCGGAGCTGGGATTGGGACCCACGAACTCCGACTCCCAAGCCCGGGCTCTTTCCACTGAGCCACGCTGCTTCTCCTACACTCGCCGTGGGCAGGGAATGTGTCTGTTGTTGGATTTTACTCTCCCAAGCGCTTACTACGGTGCTGTTAGTAAGCGCTCAATAAATGCAATTGTATGAATGCACTGGCTGTACATAAAGTTGTCCTGGGGAAAGTGGTGATGCAGGCCGCCATTGAGGGATTTTATAATAATCATAATAATTATGGTATTGGTTAAGCGAGGGCTTCCGAACAAGGTATGTGCAGGCAAGGTTATTATATCACTAGACTTCTCTAGACAGATTTAAAGAGTGGCCATTAATGGGACCCGGCATTGTACTGCCTGGAAAATATTCAACTAAAAGCTTACCGGTACAAAAATTTTTTTTTTTCAGTTTATGCAAAGGGGACTGGACTCAGAAACCAAAAAACAGCTTGAAGAGGAAGAGAAGAAGATCATCAGTGAGGAGCACTGGTATTTGGATTTACCAGAATTGAAGGAGAAAGAGTAAGTTTGTCAAAATTTCATATTTGCGATGCCTTGTTTTTTGTTGTTGTTTTTGTTTGGAGGAAAGCAACTGAATTTGGTTAACTTTCAGGGGTACGAACAGTGACTTTTCAATCCTTTAAATGCACTTGGCTAAAAGTTTGGAAGCAGTGAAAAGTCCCACCCGAATGGGCCCTCGGAATTTGCACAGTCCCCCCCCCCACGTTAGGGAGGCATTTGAGGAGGACGTAGTGCACTATAGTGTGGAAAGCACCGGCGTTTAGCGGAGGAGTGGAGGGATGGAAGCTAGAGGAGATTCTCCGTCAAACTGGAGTCAGCCGGAGAGAGCCCCTCCTCCATGGGAGAGAACCCCCAGGAAGGACAGGGACCATGGTTAAGTCCCACCTGGGAATTTTCTCCCGGTGCTTAGTGCGGTGATCTGCATACAGTAAGCACTTAATAAATAGTCTTAGGACTAGACAAGCTGGGGAAACAGGAGTGGGCCCAGGTGACAGTGGGACGAGAGGAACCCTGGATATTCGGAACGGTCCTTGTGCTCAAAGGGGAACCAGCAGTAACCCCAGTAATCTCTCATTTCAGGGAGGTGATTCTCTGCCGAAAGCCAGCTTTGGCCTAAAGGGTGGGGAGGGGCATCAATCAATCGGTCCGTCACGTTGAGCGCTTGCCTTACGCAGGTCTTGGGAGAGTGCATTACAATGTAGTTGGTAGGCGTGTTCCCTGCCCACAACAAGCTTCTGTGGAAATGGGGCAGCGGGAAAGGTTTTTCTCCCTTCTACTTCCAGAAATGCAGCCGTATTTATCACCATCATAATAATAATAATAATCGTTATTTCTCAAGCCCAGTACTCAGTGTGGGGGAAGCTTCAAGGCGAGGTTGGGAAGCAGCGTGACTTAGTGGAAGGAGCCCGGGCCTGGGAGTCAGAGGACACGGGTTCTAATCCCGGCTCTGCCCCTTGTCTGCTGTGTGACCTTGGGCAAGTCACTTCTCCGTGCCTCAGTTATCTCAACTGTAAAATGGGGATTGAAACTGAGCCCCACGTGGGACAACCTTGTATCCACCCCAGCGCTTAGAACAGTGCTCGGCGCATAGTAAGCGCTTAATAAATACCATAATCTATCAGGTCAGGCACAATTCCTGTCCCACAGGGGGTTCACGGTCTGCATAGGAGGGAGAACAGGTATGGAATGCCCATTTAACAGAGGGGGGAAAGTTACGTGACTAGCCGAAGGTGACGGGGCAGGCTTTGCAGAACCGGAGCGGGAAGTTTAGGATGAGTGGAAGTTAACCGGTCTGGTTTTGATGTGCGAATGAAGCTCGCTATCCTTATTTGTGTTCCCCCTTAGGAGTTTCATAATAGAGGAGCAGAGTTTTAAGGTGTTTGAAGATCTTCTCTATGGAAGGATGTCATTTAACGGATTTAATCCAGAAGTGGAGGTAAAATTTACAAATATACTTCATTAGAGTACTCATTAAGCTGATGATAGTACTTGTGAAGTGCTTACCCCGTGCCACGCGCCGTTCTAAGCACTGAGGGAGATACAAGTTAATCAGGTCGGACACAGTCCGTGTCCCATGTGGGGCTCACATTCTAAATAGGAGGACAAATTGTACAATAGGTTGTACAAATGAGGTCACCGAGGCATGGAGAAGTTAAGTGACTCGCCCGGGGTCAAACAGCAGACACGTGGCAGAGTCAGGTTCTCTGACTCTCAGACCCGTGCTCTTTCCACTGAGCTGCGCTGCTTCTCTCGCTAATTCCAACTCTTCAGGGCCCCGTGAGGCTCCGTTCTCACAGGACCCCCACCTGAAGGAAATCTCAGACACCAGGCCTCGCCCGGTCCAAAGCCACGCACCTGCGCACGGCCTCTGACACCGTGTTGCCGCTGCGTCCGGGCGACGCAGTCTCTGTCAGGAGAACATCCCCGGATTCCGCAGTCACGGTCTACCCACGACATTTAGGGAAAGCAGGCGTTCTTACAGAACTGACTGTGCTCTAAAGGGAGAGTTGTTGATTTGGGTAAATTTTATCTCATCTGTGTGAAAAACCACACGTTTTCTGATCTTCCCCACCCCCGTTGAGCAGCGGTTGCGATGAGGGGCACCACACCGGGATCGCTTTGCTTCATCCCCACTGGGTCGGGACAGACGGTCTGGCAAAATGAGAAGGAGGTGGCATTTCCCGCCCCGGGTATTTAGGCATCACCCCCGCCTCTTTCCGCGGTGTCGTTCCGACCGAAAACGTTTATCGGCACAGGACAGAAGCGCTGCAGGAGTTGGGAGAAAAATACTCAGACATTTGTACAGCTCTTCAGTTTTTTACCTTTTTAGCAAAATTCAGTTCAACTTATAGTGAAACCAGATGATCTACGTAGTCCTATGCTTCCCCGCCCTGGCCTTCAAGTGCCACTTGAAAGCTGTCCTAGGATTTTAATGGGACGTTCGGGTTTTATTCACAACTTGGATCGCGGTCAATGACTTTCATTTTGGAAGAATGACTTACAGGATCACTAAGTTTACTCTCGGACGTTGAAGCTGTAACTTTTCCACACTCCTCCGAGATTGAGTAGAAGAGGTAATGTTCCATGGTAGAGTGCTGTATTCTCAGATCTTGACAAGATAGGCGGGCTTGAAAGAATTAAATTCTAGGCTGGATGATCCTCACACCCTCGAATGAAAGAACCGTCATCCTCAGCTAGAGTAAAGCGGATGCTAAAAGCATACCGTTATCGGGGCTTGAGGGAGCATTTATTCATTCGGTCGTATTTATTGAGCGCTTACTGTGTGCAGAGCACTGTGGGTTTTTGTATGCTGAATGGGAGCCCCTAAGCAGAAGCGGAAAGCAGGATTATCATTTAGGTCCCTGGATAGCAGTTGGACAAGATGAGAGATCTCTGGCAGCCAGGGTGGGGCTGCTGGTAAGAAGCCCATTTTTTCACTGATCGTCACCCCCGACTCCATCAAGGCTCGCGGTGGGTATCTGCGAGGCTCACTTAGATTCCTTTGATCGAGTCTAAGCTCAACCCTTCCCGTTTCAGAAGTTAATGACCCTAATGAATCCGAAGAAAAAGGAGGAAAAAATTCAGGATGTAGAAATGGAGGTTGATGTGTCAGATGAAGAAATGACCAGAAGGTAATGGTGACTTTATTGTAGTCTTGTGAAGAATACCAGAAATGCCTGTTTCATCACTTTTTTTTTTTTTGCCAGCCAGCTTGCCTTCCTCAAGGGGAAAATACTGCTTGCTGATGGTGAAATGATCGCTCTTGCTATTTTAGCAATGTGCGCTTACTTGTGCACATACAAGTAAGCAATGTGCTTACTAGGTGAGGGCGTTTTCTCATTTCTGCTTTCAGAATATGAAGCATTACACGATTGGTTGTGCATCTGCAATGTGTAAAAATCAGTTAAATCAGGTCTTCCTCCCTTTTCGCCGGGAGGCATTCCTAAACCAAACAGCACAGAGACTCAGTCAGTCGTATTTATTGAGCACCTACTATGCGCAAAGCACCGTACTAAGCACGTACTATACTGTATATCAGAGTTGGGAGACACGTTCAATGGGAAGTCGATCAGTTCTGCCTAGAAAAAGTAGGGGTTGTGTTCCAGACTTCTTTCCTCTGTGTCTCTCTCTTTTCCTTCTCCCTTTCCTCTCCTCCATCTCTCTTTGTGCCGGCCCTGTGTAGGTGCATCTGATATCTGTCCCACCCTCAACCCCACAGTGCTTACATACATATCTTCAATTTATGAATCGTAAATTATGTCTTTGTTATATACCATAAATTATATTAATGTCCTTCCCCCCTTCTAGACTGTAAGCTCGTCATGAGCAGGCAAAGTGTCGGACGACTCTGCTGTACTTTCTCAAATGCTCGGTAGCGTGCTGTGCGCCGAGTACGCGCTCAGTAAATACCGACGATGATGATGGGCGGGGGCTGGGAAACCCTTTCAGAGCAGTGGCGGGGCTAAGATGCCAAGAATGTGCTCTAGAGGGAAAAACCCTGGCCAAAATGTAAATGTTCACAGCGTGGAAAGTATATGCTTGTGTTAGGGGTGTAGGCAGGCTTGTTTGTGTACTATTCAGCGATACAGTTTCCTCAGGCTCAGTCTTAGTTTTGATGCTTTAGCCATTGCCGGGTTACCAGTAACACTAAGTGTTGATTTGATTTATCCTTTCTAGGTACGAAACATTAGTAGGAACGATTGGGAAAAAATTTGCCAAAAAGAGAGACCGTGGAAAACTTGATGATAACGGAAACCTGGGGCCATCTAAAGCCAAGAAGACGTTTTTAAAACCCCAAGATTAAAATAAAAGGAACTCACTGAAGTTGCGAGCGGTTTAGAGGCCCGTTTTGGAACCGTTGTTAATTTGATCGTGTTATGTGATTATTGGTCATGTAAGTTTGTAATATGAAAATATGCTGTTCCTGAAGCAGGTGTATGCTGGATGTTATACATCCTCTACTGAGCAGATTTTAGCTGTGGTTTGGCCTTCTTGGCCTCTAGCTATTAAGAGGGTACGGTCGCTGCCTAAGCCTTTGAGGAGAGTTGGCAAAGGGAAGTGATTTGAGCTTGAAAAAAAGAGTGGGAGCTAACTTTTTTTTTGGCTTCATTCAGTCAGTCCTGTTGAGCGCTTGCTGTGTGCAAAGCACTGGACTAAGCTCTTGGGAGAGGACAGAACCACGGACAGTCCCTGCCCATAATGAGCTCGCAGTCCAGAGGGTGAGACGTGTTCATCCTCTGTATCATCACAGCAAGGATGGTAACTCCAAGTACCATCCTTCCTGGTCTCCTGAGGTCTAGTGAGAGATAGTTTGGGAGACCTTGGGTGGGGATGGTCTCTGCTCACCTACCTGCCTCCACCCCTATGTTCCCATGACAACTCTCCTGGCATCATAACTGATAATGCCCCTGCCATTGGTCTGAATTTTTAAGGCTAGAACAGTTTAGGAAACTAACTGTAGACTTTTCGTCTTCCTTCCAAATTAACCCAGATGACTCGGTCGTCAATTTGTGTTGTCATTTTTAATCAAGAATTTAGAGATTTTAATAATGACCTGTGCCATTTTGACAGGTTCACGACCTCCACCCTTCCCTATAACCTCCTCGTCCCCACCGCCCCTGTGATCCCTGTACCCCACTCTGTACCCTGCGATGCTACTGGGGTTCAGAGTCTCCCCCAGTGTGGGACTTCCAGCGTAGCTGGGGGAGAGATCTTTGGATCTCCACCCTTCCCTGTCCCTCTAGTGAAACCTCACTCTCCATCTTGGTTCCCACTGCATCAGTCAGTGTGGCCTGCCCCCCACAGCCCCTCAACTTCAACTGTTCCCTGGGCCTTTGGGAGGGGATGGAGACTGTGCCCTTCCTCCTCTATGTGGAGTTAGTCTTCTCGCACGGGGGCCAGAGACCCCCGGATCCTGGTCCAACCCAGAGGGTTTAATCCTGAGGAAGTGGACCTGTCACAGGAAAGAGGCACGTCCAGATTCTCATCCACCACCCGAACATACCCGCTCCTAGGCAGATGCCCGGGTAGGTAGGAAGAGGTTCAACAGAAGAGTGATTCGGGGACTTTCTGAACAAATGGAATTGTCTTGGCCCTGTGTCCCATATCTGCCTAATAGATTCCTTACAGGCACCTTTAGACCCCAGTTAACCTGTGAATGTCGTTAGTCGCAAACCGTTACCATTTTTCACAAGGGTTTGGGTTTGATACTGCTCGGGAATTAAGTGTTTCAATGGGAAATTTTTGCCCTGCTATCGTATGATTGCCCCGGTGTCCTTTTATAATTCTTTCAGTGCAAAAGGCATGCCGTAACTAAATAAAAACTGTGTCCTTCAACTGCCCGTGTTAAGCGCGTCTGTGAAAATTGAATTTGAATTCGGGAATTCATCTAGTATTGTAGGAACTTTACATAAGATGTCTTGGGAAGCCAAGCCCAGAGAGATACTTTGAGAACGTAACCATTGGCCGGAAAAGGCCAAAGTGGAAGATCTTAAACGTAGAATCTCTACATCTGAGAGAGATATTTGCATCTTCTTTGGCCATAACCAAGGTAATGATATGAGTAAGAGGAGGATGGGAAGTTTTTGAAATAATCTTTAACCTCCTTTATTCCTGATGATGAATTTGAGGTATGTGGACGAATAGAGTGGAAAAAAACAGGAGGCTTTTTTAGCCTTATTTTTTTTTAGGTAACCCATAAAAGAACCATTGAGGGCCTGCTTCTAGAAGTAGAAACCCAGGCCATTGTCATAGAGAATTTGATAGAGCTCCACTTCACATTTACCGGGTGTTGTACGTTTCCTCAATAATAATGATGGTATTTAAGCGCTTACTCTGTGCCAAGCACCGTTCTAAGCACTGGGGTAGATACAGGCTTATCAGGCTGTCCCACGTGGGGCTCACAGTCTTAATCCCCATTTTACAGATGAGATAAATGAGGCAGAGAAGTGAAGTGACTTGCCCAGAGTCACACAGCAGACAAGTGGCAGAGTCAGGATTCAAACCCGTGACCTCTGCCTCCCAAGCCCGGGCTCTTCCCCCTAAGTTGCGCTGCTTCTCTAAGTAGGTCAGCAGGTACAAACGGGCTTCAGGTCAGGTACGTGATAAAGTTCAAAGCCAGTCCGAGGACGTCCGTGCGAGCGGCTTTGAGGTTCCCTCTTGTATCGTGACCCGCTGTGATAAATGAACCTTCCCCCAACCCCGGCACCAGATAAGATGATTACGGTAGCTAGACCTAGGCGAGACGCAAGATGTTCTCAGATGAGACTCCGGCACCATCACGCCCAAGCCTCCTGATCTGAACCACTGGGCCCAACGCGACATGGAGGCCCACCCAGCCCTCCGCCCGCGGGCAAAAAGTTCATCGGCTATGGAGAGGAAGTGCAACTCACGGGAAAGGGGCGAAAGTCTTGTGATAACCTGTAATTGTCCTTGGTTTCTAGTCAGAAGTTCTGCCTTGAATGGGTTATTTGTCTTGTTATTTCTGATGGAGAAAATCAGATAGGGGAAGCAGCTGGAGGAGAACTGTGATAATCCTGTCAATAACTGTGGTTTTAAGCACTGACTATATGTCGGCACTCTAGGTAGTGCTGGAGTAAGTACAATATAATAATAATAACAGTGTTGGTATTAAGCACTTACTATGTGCAGAGCACTGTTCTAAGCGCTGGGGTAGATACAGGGTAATCAGGTTGTCCCATGTGAGGCTCACAGTCCTAATCCCCACTTTACAGATGAGGGAACTGAGGCACAGAGAAGTGACTTGCCCACAGTCACACCAGTCACACAACCGAAAAGTGGCAGAGCTGGGATTCGAACCCGTGACGTCTGACTCCCAAGCCCGGGCTCTTTCCACTGAGCCGCACTGCAGGTCCCACATGGGGCACGAAGTCTGAGGAGGAGGGAGGACAGTTATTGAATCCCCATTCTGCGGATGAGGGAACTGAGGCACAGAAAAGTTAGGTGCCTCGCCCACGGTTTCAGCAAAGTGGAGATGAGACTAAAACCTGCACCTCAGGCTCCCGGACCCACGTTTTTTCCACTAGGCCACGCCGCTTCTCTGAAAACAATGTAGTGCACTTCACCTCATACCGAAAAGAAAAATTGTACTTTCTATTATTGCCCCCTCTCCACAAAGTGCCAGGTCCCGTCGCCTTCTCCAGGCGGAAGATGCCGGGAGGTCGGAGCTGGTCCCTCCCAGAAACCAGCTCGATCGGCTGCCGCATTTGATAGGAGGCCGTTCCAAACCCGCGGTCTCCTATGTAGGCTTTTCCTGGAATCGTCGCAGGAGGTGAGATGACTTCTCACTGGGCCTCTCTCCTGGGTCATCGTAAACCTTCCACCCCCAGCGTGGTCGCGTCACAGCCCAAAATGGAAGCCGCTTGAGCTCCAGGCACCTCCCAACCCCGTTTTTCTTGTGGTAAACGACCTCAAGGGTCGGCTCTGTGGCTTCTCCGCGGTAGCTGCTGGGGTTCTCAAAGGGGATGGAAGATTGCAGTTAACATCTCCCCAGCCAGTTTCTCTCGCGGACCTTTGTAGCTGGTTCTGGAGAAACCATCTTCGACGTCCGTGGTTCCCGGGGCAAGAAAGGAAGAGATGTAGATAGAACAAATGGCTTTCAGAAAAGAGCAACAGAAATTATTTTACAGGGTTGCCTGAGGAAAGTTTAAAGGATTAATAATAATAATGGTATTTGTTAAACGCTTACTACGTAGAGAGCACTGTTCTAAGCGCTGGGGTAGATACAGGGTAATCAGGTTGTCCCTCGTAAGGCTCACAGTCTTCATCCCCATTTTCCAGATGAGGTAACTGAGGCCCAGAGAAGCGAAATGACTTGCCCACAATCACACAGCTGACGAGTGGTGGAGCCGGGATTAGAACCCATGACCTCTGACTCCCAAGCCTGGGCTCTTTCCACTGAGCCAGGCTTAAGGTTGTTCAGACTAGAGAGGGGATAGGGTGATTTAGTGCTATTTCCCCTATCCATAATCAATCGATTGTATTTGTTGAGTACCTACTGGGTGCAGAACATTGTGCTAAGTGCTTGAGAGGGTACAATCTAACAGTTTAACAGACGCATTCCCTGCCCACAACAGTAACATCTATTTTATCGTCTGCCTTAGTGCTCTGATATTGGAAAGATTCAAAGTTTCCATAAGTGACTGAGGGGCGCAGCTCGTTCTCTGCCCGGGGCGTGTCAACCATGTGATGTACTTGGCGTCCATTTTGTGTCCTTCTCTTCTCCCCGTCTGCCCGGCCTTCACCTCTGCCGGTCTCTTATCCTCCCCTCTTATCATCACCCTCTTTGAGATCAATCAATCAATTCACCCGCTTTATAAAGACCAATGTAGTACGCACTTGGAAGAAGCTGGGTGCTCACGATTAAAGTCAAAGATACGGACCTTGCCGTCCAGGAATTTAATAATAAATAACTGCGGCACGTGTTAAACACGTGCCATGTGCCGAGCTCTGAGGTAGCTACAAGATAATCCGACTGGACTTCTCAGGTCCCACATGGAAGCCACAGTCTACGGTGAAGGAGACCAGGTAGTGAATTCCTGCTTAACAGATGAGGAAACTGAGGCCCGGAGAAGTTTAGTGACTTGCCCGAGGTCGTGCATTGGGCTAGCGACAGCCGAGTTAAGAACCCTGTCAGGCGTATTCTTTGAGCATTCTTTGAGGATGCATTCATTCATTCAATGGTATTTATTGAGCACTTACTATGCGCAGAGCACTGTACTAAGCGCTTGGAATGGACAAGTCGGCAACAGATAGAGACCCTCCCTGCCCAATGACGGGCTCACGGTCTAATCGGGGGAAACAGATAATAATAATAATGTTGGTATTTGTTAAGCACTTACAATGCGCAGAGCTCTGTTCTAAGCGCTGGGGTAGATACAGGGTAATCAGGTTGTCCCACGTGGGGCTCACAGTTAATCCCCATTTGACAGATGAGGTAACTGAGGCACAGAGAAGTTAAGTGACTTGCCCACAGTCACACAGCTGACAAGTGGCAGAGCTGGGATTCAAACTCATGACCTCTGACTCCCAAGCCCATGCTCTTTCCACTGAGCCACGCTGCCAGAATGAAACAAAAACAAGACAGTATTATCACGATAAATAGAATCAAGGGGATGAACACCTCATTAACAGAATAAATAGGATAATATATACAAATGAGCACAGTGCTGAGGGGGGAGAGCAGAGGGAAAAGGGGCTCAGCTTAGGGGAGGGGAAGGGGGAGGAGCAGAGGGTGGAGGGGGAGCAGAGGGAAAAAGGGAGGGCTCAGTCTGGGAAGGCCTCCCAGAGGAGGTGAGCTCTCAGTAGGGCTTCGAAGAGGGGAAGAGAGTTAGTTTGGCGGAGGTGAGGAGGGAGGGCGTCCCGGGACAACGGTAGGATGTGGGCTAGGGGTTGATGGCGGGATAGGCTAATTCATTTAGCCTTACTAAAACCACATTTTTTCAAGAGGCCTTCCCTGACTAATCCTTCATTTCCCCTACTCCATCACCCTTCTACCCCACCTATGCCTTCACATCTGTTCCCTTTAATAATAATAATAATAATAATAATGTTGGTATTTGTTAAGTGCTTACTATGTGCAGAGCACTGTTCTAAGTGCTGGGGCAGATACAGGGTCATCAGGTCGTCCCACGTGAGCCTCACAGTTAATCCCCATTTTACAGATGAGGTAACTGAGGCAGAGAGACATTTTAAGTAACTTACCCAAGGTCACACAGCTGATAAGTGGTGGAGCGGAGATTCGAACCCATGACCTCTGACTCCCAAGCCCGGGCTCTTTCCACTGAGCCACGCTGCTTCCCTTTGGCTCCCCAAATTACCAGGCCCCATCAGTGAAAACACTTTTCTTCTAGCTTCTTTTTTAAGTGTCATCGTCCCTTTGTGGGTGTAACCTAAGGTGGGAGCTAAGGTGGGTGTGCTTTACTTCTACATTATAATAATAATAACGTTGGCATTTGTTAAGCGCTTACTATGTGCAAAGCACTGGTCTAAACGCTGGGAAGGATCCGAGATGATCAGGTTGTCCCACGTGGGGCTCACAGTTTTAATGCCCATTTTACAGATGAGGTAACTGAAGCACAGAGAAGTAAGAGAAGCAGCGTGGCTCAGTGGAAAGAGCCCGGGCTTGAGAGTCAGAAGTCATGGGTTTGAATCCTGGCTCTGCCCCTTGTCAGCTGTGTGACTGTGGGCAAGTTACTTAAAACGTCTCTGTGCCTCAGTGCCCTCATCTGTAAAATGGGGATGAAGACTGTGAGCCTCATGTGGGACGACCTGATTACCCTCTATCTCCCCCAGCGCTTAGAACAGTGCTCTGCACATAGTAAGCGCTTAACAAATACCAACATTATTATTATTAAGTGACTTGCCCAAAGCCACACAGCTGTAAGTCGGCGGAGCCGGGATCTGAACCCATGATCTCTGACTCCCCAGCCCGTGCTCTTTCCACTGGGCGACGCTCTCGATGCCTTTGCGTTTTTAGCTACTTGGGTGTTGCTGAGATGGGGGAGGGAGCTGCTGAGAGACGGAGAGGGAAAGATAAAGGTGAAGGAGCTTACTGCGATGTGTGATCTCCTGCAGGATGCTTCGATTCTCTCTGGCTCATCAGTTCCTCCTGCTGAGAAGAGCCTGGTCACATTTATGAAGAGGGAAAGTGAGTCACACCAAAACTAGCCAATCCGACAACAGACAGGGAGACGGTGACAGAGCTGAGGCCCAAAGTGAAATCACCGCACTCTTTCCGCTAGTCTCCGTTATCTCTCTGAGCAGCTCTGTGTCAGCCAGGGGACAGGATAGACCGTACCACATGAGGAAGGAATGTGGGCAAAGCTTCACCTCAGATTTACTGATGGTGAACATTTCCCGTATGTAGGTGGGCAGGTACAAATGGGTTTCGGGCCAGTTACGTGGTAAAGTTGAAAGCCAGTCTCAGCAGGCGCCCAGGAGGTTGAGGGCTCACCTCCTCCAGGAGGCCTTCCCAGAATGAGCCCTCCTTTGCCTCTGTTTCCCCTCCCGCCTTCTGCTCTTCCCCCTTCCCCTCCCCTCAGCACTGTGCATATTTGTCTATTTTAGTTATTACCCTATTTATTTTGTTAATGAGGTGTACATCTCCGTGATTCTATTTATCTTGATGATGTTGCTTTGTTTTGTTTTATTCTGTTTTGCTTTGCCGTCTGTCTCCCCCGTTGAGACTGTGAGCCCGTTATTGGGCAGGGATTGTCGCTATCTGTGGCCAAATTGTCCATTCCAAGCGCTTAGTACGGTGCTCTGCCCATAGTAAGCGCTCAATAAATACTATAGAATGAATGAATGAGTGAGGAACTCTGATGTTCTCAGGTGTATCGTGACCCCTCTATGAAGAACCTTCCCCCAACTCTGGCACTAGATCAGGGGATGCTAATGATAGTATCTAGCCCTAGGCTAGACACAAGATAGGCTCAGATGAGACGCAGGCCCTATATCCCACCCGAGGCTCCTACTCTAAAGTAACTCTTGGGCCCGGTGCAGCATTGAGGCCTACTCAACCCCAAGCCCACAGCCAAAAGGTTCACTAGCTCTTGAGAGGAAATGGAACTGTCGCAGGAAAACGGCAAAAGTCTTGTGATAACCTGTATTGCCCTTGGTTTCTCGTCATTCAATAGTATTTATTGAGCGCTTACTAGGTACGGAGCACTGCACTAAGCGCTTGGAATGTACAGTTCGGCAACAGAGAGAGACCATCCCTGCCCAATGACGGGCTCACGGTCTAATAGGGGGAGGCAGACGGCAGAGCGAAACAGAACGAAACGAAAACAAGACAACATTAGTACGATAAATAGAATCAAGGGGATGTACACCTCATTAACAAAATAAATCGGGTAATAAATAATACAAATGAGCACAGTGCTGAGGGGAGGGGAAGCGGGGAAGGGGAGGGTCTGCCCTAAATGGATTTCTGAGGGGAGGAGAAATTAGGGATGGGAAATTTAGCTGTAGGAGCAGGACTACGGTAATCCCGTCAGTTAATAATAACTGGGATATTTATTAAGGATTTACTATGTGCCAAGCGCTATTTTAAGTGCTGGGACAGATATGAAATAATCAGGAGCAGCATGGGCTCACAGTCTAAGTAGGAGGAAGAAAAGGTGTTGAATTCCCATTTTGCAAATGAGGCAGTTGAGGCACAGGAAAGTTAAGTGACTTGCCCAAGGTTACCCAGACAAGTGGAGATGGGATTAAGGACCGGTTCTCAGGTTCCCAGACCCACGTTTTTTCCACTAGGTCACGCTGCTTCTCCGACGATAGCAATATAACCCACCTCACCTCACCTCATTTATAATGGAAAGAGAAGTATAATTTCTATTATCTCCCTCGCTCCACAAGAGTGGAGATTGTAATTTAATCTTGGAAACTGAATATGGATGCTTGAGTTAATTCAAACCTGTCTACTGTAAAATCTCTTTAGAACAAATTTCCTTTTGGCAACCTTTCTCCCTGCCCCTTCTCCCTATGTCCAGACCTCCCTAATCCCAACGATACCCCCCCAATATTCAATGAATCGATCAACCATATTTATTACATGCTTACTGTGTGCGGGAGCGCTGTGCTAAGCACTTGGGAAAGTACGATACAACAATACAACAGAGTTGGTAGACGGCTCTCTCTCGATCCCGGCAACTCACTGTCATTTAATACACATTCAATGGCCTTTGTCCAAAGAGATCCCCTAAGTCAATCCATCAGTGGTATTTATTGAGTGTTTTCCTTGTTCAGAGCACCGTACTAAGTGCGTGGAAGAGTACAATGCAGTGTAACGAATTCCACCAAAATCAGTCCCTTCCATTTCTTTTTTTAAAGCGGTTTACTGAATATAACTTCCCGAAGGAGCAAAAGCTAATCAAACGTTTTTATTTCCATGTAAATGCTTCTATGCTAAGTGATATACATTTCCTCTTGCATAAAGCATCCTGGAGTGTGTTCTTGGGAAGATGGCAAATTAGCAATTAGCTGGGGCTGGAGAAGAGTCCACTGTGAATTTTGCTATCGCTGTTGGAGATTCTTACGTTCTCATTCCGGTGCTAGAGCCTTGTTGAGCTCTAGATATCGGCCATTTTTTCTTTGGTCATTGATTCCACTGGAGTTTGGTGTTTCACGCTTGACCTCTGCCATGGTTCCCCAGCCTTGTCCTCTCATCCCTTGGCAACTGCAGCCAAAGGGCAGTCAGCTCCTGAGCTGTGCATCCCCAGCCTTAGCTCAGAAGAGAGCTAAGACTGTAGATTGTAAACTCGTTGTGGGCTGGGATCGTCACTCTTTATTGTTGGATTGGACTTTCCAAAGCGCTTAGTACACAGCGAGAGCTCAATAAATACGATTGAATGATGAACGGAGGGACCTAGCAGCTCCCAGGTCACCACAAAGGTGGTGGGAAAATGCTTTTCCCTCACCCAAAGCCACCGTTCCACCCCGATTCAGAGCAGAACATTTTCATCCCTGAGTTTCAAATCAGGCAGGCCCAGCCTTCTACTTTGTCTTGTTGATTAATCTGTCGACAGATTCGCTGAGGCATCACATTTTCTCGGGATTTTACCATAAACTCTATAAATGTGGAGAGAATGGAAACTCATTATGGGCAGGGTGGTAGGTACTCAAAAAAAATTGCTGATACTTTTACTACTAGTCCTTACACTCGGATCTGTGACCTTAAGTCAGCTGATATTCACCCTGTGCTCAAACCCACAGAATTTATGTGGCTATCTTTAAATTATATGTTATAAATTATTCATTTATATTCACATCTATCCCCTCCCTCTAAACTGTAAGTTCGTTGCGGGCAGGGGATGTATCTACCCGCTCTGCTATATTGTACTCTCCCAAGTGCTTAGGAAAGCGCTCAGCACATAGTAAGCATTCAGTAAATACCACTGTTGAGGATGATGATGGTTGTTGATGACACTATTCAGAATCAGTCATCTTTAGACAATTAGTTGAAAGAAGACTTCTAGTTTTCACAGGGCCAACCTACATTCCATTAAGGATCAACAACAGTGACCCGGGGTCGGAATGCCGCTATTTGGGAATTCTGTAACCTGGGAAACACATGGCCCAGTGAAGCGAGAGTCGAGAAGGGAAGAATGGAATCAAGAAGACTGTTTGGGCTTTGGAAAATGAGAATGAGGTGCCAGTGTAGCTGCAAAATTTGTCTCCAACTGAAAGGGTACAGGGCATTTGTATTGACTAAATTTCTTTATGGCTGAGAGACTTAGACTCCAACATATACCTCATTCAACTTTTAGTTCTCCACTGCCACGCGTGTACGAAGCTGACGGACAAGTGGCAGGGCCGCTTCACAGTCAATCAATCAACCAATCAATTGAATTTATTGAGCACTTACTATGTGCAGAGCATTGTACTAAGCACTTGGGAGATTACAACATAACAAAGTTGGCAGCCACGTTCCCTGCCCAAAACGAGCAGCAGTGAGGTTCGATCACTGGCATTGAAGTAATGCTTGTCACATCATTTCTCCGCTGGGGAGATCAGTCGATCATTCGGTCATTTATTGAGCGCTTACTATGTGCACAGCATTGTACTATGCCCTTGAGAGAGTATAATATAACAGAATTGGTAGACACAATCCCTGCCGACAAAGAGTTTACCATCTAGAAAGAGAAACAGATATTAATATAAGTAAATCACGGATGTGTACGTAAGCGCATGAAGGGTGCGAGTCCAAGTGGAAGATTAATACAGAAGGGAGTAGGAGAAGAGGAATGAGGATTTATTTGGAAAAACTCTCTTGGAGAAGATGTGATTTTAATGAGGATTTTAAGTGGGGACAGCGTTGGACTGTGCCAGTGCCCGGAGGGGAAATGGCTGAGGTCAGGATACCTAAACAATCCCTCCATGGAGTGCAGAAAAGAGTAGAAGAGTACAGTTTCACTGTAGAAACGGTAGAGTGATGCGGCATGGCAGTAAACAGTTGGAAGGTGACTGCTAAAGGCCAGGCGGCAGTCAGAAGTGGGGTGACGGTCTTGGAGCAGAAGTTTCAGAAGCTTCAGAAAGATGGTGACTCCGAGAGAAGAAACCCACCTGCCAACTCCTGTATCGTATTCTCCCAAGCCCTTAGTAGGGTGCTCTGCACACAGTAAGCGCTCGATAAATACCACCGTTGATGATGATGATGATGATGTAAACCCCACTTTTCCTCATCTCGCACTCCCTTCTGCGTCACCCTGAGTTGTTCCCTTTGTTCTTCCCGCCCCGCAGCACTTCTGTAATTTTATTGCTTTATATTGATGGCTGTTTATTTGTATCGATTCATTCATTCAATAGTATTTATTGAGCGCTTACTATGTGCAGAGCACTGTACTAAGGCTTGGAATGAATAAGTCAGCAACAGATAGAGACAGTCCCTGCCGTTTGACGGGCTTACGGTCTAATCGGGGGAGACGGACAGACGAGAACGATGGCAATAAATAGAGTCAAGGGGAAGAATATCTCGTAAACACAATGGCAACTAAATAGAATCAAGGCGATGTACATTTCATTAACAAAATTAACAAAATTAATAGGGTAATGAAAATATATACAGTTGAGCAGACGAGTACAGTGCTGAGGGGATGGCAAGGGAGAGGGGGAGGAGCAGAGGGAGATGGGGGGAAAAGAGGGTTAAGCTGCGGAGAGGTGAAGGGGGGGGCGGTAGAGGGAGTAGAGGGAGAAGGGGAGCTCAATCTGGGAAGGCCTCTCGGAGGAGGTGAGTTTTAAGTAGGGTTTTGAAGAGGGGAGGAGAATCAGTTTGGCGGAGGTGAGGAGGGAGGGTGTTCCGGGACCGCGGGAGGACGTGGCCCAGGGGTCGACAGCGGGATAGGCGAGACCGAGGGACGGCGAGGAGGTGGGTGGCGGAGGAGTGGAGCATGGAGGGTGGGCAGTGGAAAGAGAGAAGGGAGGAGAGGTAGGAAGGGGCAAGGTGATGTAGAGCCTTGAAGCCTAGAGTGAGGAGTTTTTGTTTGGAACGGAGGTTGATAGGCAACCACTGGAGGTGTTTAAGAAGGGGAGTGACAGGCCCAGATCGTTTCAGCAGGAAGATGAAGCAGGGCAGCGGAGTGAAGAATAGACCAGAGCGGGGCGAGAAAGGAGGAAGGGAGATTAGAGAGAAGGCTGACACAGTAGTCTAGCCAGGATCTAACGAGAGCCCGTAGCAGTAAGGTAGCCGTTTGGGTGGAGAGGAAAGGGCGGATCTTGGCGATATCGTAAAGGTGAGACCGGCAGGTCTCGGTGACGGATAGGATGTGTGGGGTGAACGAGAGAGACGAGTCGAGGATGACACCGAGATCGCGGGCCCGAGAGACGGGAAGGATGGTCGTGCCATCCACGGTGATAGGGAAGTCTGGGAGAGGACCCGGTTTGGGAGGGAAGATGAGGAGCTCGGTCTCGCTCATGTTGAGTTTTAGGTGGCGGGCCGACATCCAGGTGGAGACATCCCGGAGGCAGGAGGAGATGCGAGCCCGAAGGGAGGGGGAGAGGACAGGGGCGGAGATGTAGATCTGCGTGTCATCTGCGTAGAGATGGTAGTCAAAGCCGTGAGAGCGAATGAGTTCACCGAGGGAGTGAGTGTAAATGGAGAACAGAAGAGGGCCAAGAACTGACCCTTGAGGAACTCCAACAGTTAAAGGATGGGAGGGGGAGGAGGCACCAGCGAAGGACACTGAGAATGACCGGCCAGAGAGATAAGAGGAGAACCGGGAGAGGACGGAGTCCGTGAAGCCAAGGTGAGATAAGGTGTGGAGGAGGAGGGGATGGTCGACAGTGTCAAAGGCAGCAGAGAGGTCAAGGAGGATCAGAATGGAGTAGGAGCCATTGGATTTGGCAAGAAGGAGGTCACGGGGGACCTTAGAGAGAGCAGTCTCGGTAGAGTGGAGGGGACGGAAGCCAGATCGGAGGGGGTCCGGGAGAGAATGGGAGTTAAGGAATTCTAAGCAGCGATTGTAGACGACTCGTTCTAGGATTTTGGAAAGGAAGGGTAGTAGGGAGATAGGGCGATAACTGGAGGGGGAAGTGGGGTCGAGAGCGGGTTTTTTTAGGATGGGGGAGACGTGGGCATGTTTGAAGGCAGAGGGGAAGGAGCCATTGGAGATTGAGTGTTTAAAAATAGAAGTTAAGGAAGGGAGGAGGGCAGGGGCGATGGTTTTAAGAAGGTGAGAGGGAATGGGATCCGAGGTGCAGGTGGAGGGGGTGGCACTTGCGAGGAGGGAGGAGATCTCCTCTGAGGATACTGCAGGGAAGGATGGAAAAGTAGGGGAGAGGGTCGGTGGGGGGGAGGGGAGAGGCAGAGGGGTGACTTTGGGGAGCTCAGACCTGATTGTGTTGATTTTTGTGATGAAATAGGTGGCCAGATCATTGGGGGTGAGAGATGGGGGAGGGGGAGGAACAGGGGACCTAAGGAGAGAGTTAAAGGTCCGGAACAATCGGCGGGGGTGACGGGCATGGGTGTCGATGAGGGAGGAGAAGAAGTTTTGCCTGGCGGAGGAGAGGGCAGAGTTAAGGCAGGAAAGGATAAAGTTGAAGTGTGTGAGGTCGGCTTGGTGCTTGGACTTTCGCCAGGAGCGCTCGGCAGCTCGAGCATAGGAGCGTAGGAGGCGGACGGAGGAGGTGATCCAGGGCTGTGGGTTAGTGGAGCGAGAGCGGCGGAGGGAAAGGGGGGCGAGAGAGTCGAGATGAGTAGAGAGGGTGGAGTTGAGAGCGGAGACCTGATCATCGAGAGTGGGAAGTGAGGACAGGGCGGCAAGGTGAGGAGAGATGTATCAATGTCTGTCTCCCCCTGCCCCCAGACTGTGAGCTCGATATGGACAGGGAACGTCACTCTTTATTTCTGCATTATGTTTTCCCAAGCGCTTAGTACAGTGCTCGGCACACAGTAAGTGCTCAAGAAATACGATTGAATGAATGAAGATGATGATGATGAGGGAAGCAAAGGAGCACCGTGTGCGTTGGGTAGCCATCGTGGCAAAAGGCCATCTTTAACTCCACCACTTGTCAGCTGTGTGACTGTGGGCAAGTCACTTAACTTCTCTGTGCCTCAGTTACCTCATCTGTAAAATGGGGATTAAGACTGTGAACCTCACGAGGGACAACCTTACTCTGTATCTACCCCAGCGCTTAGAACAGTGCTCTGCACATAGTAAGCGCTTAACAAATACCAACATTATTATCATTATTATTATTATTATTAACACATTGCACAGGGCATTCAGCCCTAAGTTGGCCTGATAAATCACACACATTCTAAAGTTTTCAAACTTGAAGTACAGCTATGTTGTGTATGTACACTCAGAAACATCCCCCTCCACACACACACAGATGAACAAACACTCCTCCTCGGAACTCTGAGTGATGTTTCCACTCCTTCAATAATCGCCGGGTTCTCAATCAGGCCGTTTTAATTTAACTCCCTCCTAAGAACCCCAGGGCTCCTGCTCCTCCTCATTCTCCATCTCTAAGCCTTGACTAAACGTAGTTCTCTCATTACTGATGACAATATTTTAAGCCCATAGACCCACGAGTTTGATCATGTCTCTGTCTCCCCATAGTCACAGGAGTGTAGACTCGAAGGGGCGGGACCATGCAACCACACTGATAGAGCCTGGGAGCCTAAAGGACCTGGGTTCTAGTTCTGACTCTGATATCTGTCTGCTGTGTGACAGCAGAATCAACAGCACCAGTTTCTTCATCAAACAATCAATAGCATTTATTGAATACTTACTGCGTACAGAGCCCCGTACCGAACACTTGGGAAGGTGCAATGGAGTTGGAAGACAAGATCCTTGCCTTCCAAAAGCTTACAGTTTTACGGGGGGTCACCAACAAAATAATTTACAGATAGAATAGGAGAAAGGAAAAATTGGCAAGTGATGAGGAAATGCTTAAATAATTGTAATGCATTTTCAGGGGAAAACAATTTTATTAAGAAATTGAAGAAAACATTTTTACAAAATCTATGAATTGGTATCCAGTGTGCATATCCTGTTGATTTGCCTATGTCGTAGTTAATCCAACTGAAACTCATCCCCCATTATTGGAGATAATTAGGCTGGCAATTCTCACTTAGAAGATATTTATTCATCAGATATTGTCAGCTAATCAAACATTAGTATTTTTTAAGTGTTTTTGTGTACTAAGCACTTGGAAGAATACAGTAGACTTAAAAGACATTATCCCTGCCCTCAAGGAGCTTATAGTGATACGGGGAAAGACCGACAAAATAATTTGCAGACAGAAGAAGTAAGAGGAAAAATGGATTATACAGATTAGAAAGTGCTTCTAGATTATGTTATGTAAGTCATTGCGTAGTAGCGATCATAGTAAAAGCATTTCTTGAGCCTTCTCTGGTTGAAATGCACTGTCCTCAGCACTTGGGAAGTATATAGATCCAAGAAATGACATCTTCCCTGCCAACAAGGAGCTTACACTGTCCTGAGGGAGAGAGGGCCTTAAAATATTTACAAATAGAGAAATCCCCAAGAAGTGAGTCTACAATTGAACAGAGTTTTTTTATTGTTACTAGTACTATTGATAGAGACAGAATATTGTCCGTCAGTCAACCCCTCCTCTGTTCTCTCCTCTGATGATCTCTTTGCCCCTTTGCTCCTCTCCCACTGAGGCTCTGAACAGAGCAGACCTGCATCTTTCCCAGAGAGGCTGGTCTCCGGCTACTTGGGCCAAACTATACTGCCCTAGCTGCGTTGATAATTGAGTTTGAAGACCCTCCCCCGTTTTGAAGCGATCATCGATTTGGATTTGTTGTTCAGTGGCCTCTGTGTAGGTGACTGTTTTGGTTTGTTAGTTTGTTTGGTTTTTAATGGTATACGTTAAGGACTTGCTATGTCCCCGGCACAGTACTAAGAGCTGGGGTAGATATGAAAAAATCAGCTTGGACACAGTCCATGTCCCACATGTTTTAAAACAATCTTATTCCCCTTTTTACAGCTAAGGTAATTGTAGAGAAGTTAAGTGACTTGTCCAAGGTCACACAGCAGACAAGTATCAGAGTCAGAACTAGAACCCAGGTCCTTTAGGCTCCCGGGCTCTTTCAGTGTGGTTGCATGGTCCCGCCCCTTCGAGTCTACACTCCTGTGACTAAGGGGAGACAGAGACATGATCAAACTCGTGGGTTTATGGGCTTAAAATATTGTCATCAGTAATGAGAGAACTACGTTTAGTCAAGGCTTAGCGATGGAGAATGAGGAGGAGCAGGAGCCCTGGGGTTCTTAGGAGGGAGTTAAATGCCTGGAATATTTGATGGGGATGGAAGGTATAGGAGGCAATTGGGGCAGAACAATGGAGACTGGATATAGAGTCTCTTCCACTGGTCTCATTCCACTCAGCACCTCTGCGTGGCTCAGTGGAATGAGCCTGGGCTTCGGAGTCAGAGGTTATGGGTTCGACTCCCGGCTCTGCCACTTGTCAGCTGTGTGACTTTGGGCAGGTCACTTAACTTCTCTGTGCCTCAGTTACCTCATCTGTAAAATGGGGATTAACTGTGAGCCTCACGTGGGACAACCTGATTACCCCCTATCACCCCCAGCGCTTAGAACAGTGCTCTGCACATAGTAAGCGCTTAACAAAGACCAACATTATTATTATGATTATTATTTTATTGCTTTTGTGTACAGATGCTACAGGATAAGACTCTTTTAGGCTTGACTTCACCTCTGATTATGAATATCAATCAATCAATCAGTGGTATTTATTGAAACTAGATTTTGACCAGGTTCCCAGTTTAAATGTACCTTTCGCCTAATCTGAAAATGTCATGGCCTTGGAAGAACACGGTACGAACTTTCTCTCCAAAACTATATTGAATTTTTCCCTCAGAATCTTCCCTATGTCTTCATCTTTCACAGTCATGGATGTCATCAGGTCTGTGTCATCCTTATAATCGAATGTCACCGTGATTAGGGTCCAGCCAATTAAAGTGCTCGACCCCTCCAAGGTCCGGAGGCAACAGATGGAATTTTGGGTAAATACAGATTCTGGAGCGGTCTGAAGATATTTGTTCACATAACAGAAGTCTTCTATGGTGTGAGGCTCGAGGGTGAATGAGTAGATTTTTCTGTAATCTCTCTTCCCCAGAATAGAAAGCATTTGTCTTGTGGAGGATGATTTCCTGTTTACTTTACCAAAGTGCCAAGTCCCATTATCTTCCGTCAGACGGAAGATGCCGGGAGATTGGGGCTGGTCCTTTCCAGAAACCAGCTCTATCGGCTGCCACATTTGGTAAAAGGCAATTCCAAACCCGCTATCTACTATGTAGGCTTTACCTTCAACCGTCACCAGGAGCAGGAGATGAGATGCTTTCTCACAGTACCTCTCTTCTGGGACACTGTACACCTTCGCCGCCAGCATGGCGACTTCATAGCCTATGGTGGTCAGAGCCCAAAACAGAAGCTGGTTGAGCTCCATGCACCACCCGCCCCGGTTCTTCCTCACTATCTTGTGATAAATGGCCTCGAGGTTCAGCTCTATGGCTTCTCCGCAGTGGATGCTCAGGTTCTCAAAGGGGACGGCTCGGATCTGGAGCTGTAAGATTGCCGTTAACGTCTCCATGTCCGGTTTCCCTCGGAGACCCTTGTAGCCGATTCGGGAGAAGTAGTCTTCGATGTCCATAGTTTCTGGGGCAAGAAAAGAAGACGAGTGTGTGACGTGGAACAGATGGCTTTCAGAAAAGCGCAGCACAAATTATTTTTAAGGGTCACCTGAGGTTGCCTGAGGGAAGATGAAAGGAATTAGGGTTGTTCAGACTAGAGAAGGCTTAAAGTGATTTAGCACTGCTTCCCCTATCCATGATCAGTCAGTCAATCAGTCAATCAATCATTTATCGAGCACCTCCTGGGTGCAGAGCACTATACTAAGTATGTGAGAGAGTACAATATAACAATATAACAGACACATTCCCTGCCCACAGCAGAGTTATATCTACTTTATTATCTGTCTTCCCCTATAGACTACTAAATGCCTTGTGAGTAGGGACTGATTCTACCAACTCTTGTTTTATTATACTTTCCCAAGTGCTTAGTACAATGTTCTGCAGACAATAAGCACTTAATGAATACCACTGTTTGACTGATTTATTGATTGATTCAAATCTAGGATGGATTTCATGTGAGGAAGAGGCTGACTGACTTCTCCAGAGAGAAACCAGAGAAAATGAGCTTAAATTAAAACAGAACTTTTCCCTCTGCTCCCTCTGCTCACCCTCTACCCCCCCCCCACCCCTCCTCAACTAAGTCGTCTTTTCCTCCCTTTCCCTCTGCTCCTCCCCCTCTCCCTTCCCCTCCCCTCAGCACTATACTCATCCACTTAACTGTATATATCTTCATTGCCCTATTTATTTTGTCAATGAGAGGTACATCACCTTGATTCTATTTATTTGCTATTGTTTTAATGAGATGTCCATCCCCTTGATTCTATTTATTGCTATTGTTCTTGTCTGTCCGTCTCCCCCGATTAGACTGTAAGCCCGACAAAGGGAAGGGACTGTCTCTATCTGTTACCGATTTGTCCATTCCAAGCGCTTAATACAGTGTTCTGCACATAGTAAGCGCTCAACAAATACTATTGAATGAATGAATGGAGGGAGGGGACACGATGAGGGGAGGGAATGAGTTACACCCTCTCCTCTTCTATCTTCATCCTGCACCTTTCTTTCCCCCTCTGGTTCTCCTATATGCCAGGATTTTCTCCTGATCTCCAAGACACCTGGCCCTGTCGGGCAAAAAGAGGGAGGAATTGATGGAAATGATAACACTTTCTGTGTTGATACCAATATGTTCACCTTGGTAGGCTCTTCTTGATAGAGATAAAAATAAGTTGAACACAGGGTCTCCAAACCCCATGATACTGAGAAAAAACACAAAAATTGTTGGCAGAAGATGATAAAAATGACAAACGATGCTTAGGGTAATTAACCACTTCCTTTAAACAGACTAACAGTTGTGTCTTCAGAAGTATGTCCTCTCTCTTTCCCTCAATCAATCAATCGTATTTATCGAGCACTTACCACGCATAGAGCTGTACACAAGTGCTTGGGAGAGCACAGAGGAGTTGGTATGCACCATACTCTCCTTTTTTTCTCTCTTTTTCTTTCTCCCCAGTACCCCAACCTTCTTCCACTCAATTTGAAAATCCCAATCAATCGATCGATTATATTTATCGAGTGCTTACTGTGTGAAGAGCCCTGTACTAAGAGCTTGAGAGGGTGGAATATAACAGAGTTGGTAGACACCTTCCCTGCCCTCAGCAAGCTGTCTAGCAGGAGAGACAGACATTAATGTAATTAAACAAGTTACTGATATGTACATGAGTTCTGTGGGGCTGAGGTGGGGGAGAATAAAGGGTGTGAATCCAAAGTGCAACGACAATGCAGAAGGGAGCAAGAGAAAAGGAAATGAAATGGAATGTATCCACCAACTTTGTCCTGTCTCTCACCTCTCCAGTCTGTATTTCACTTTGCTGCCCGCATCATTTTTCTGTCCAATTCGTCCCACTCCTTAAAAACATCCAGGGTTCTCCCATCCACCTCCACATCAAACAGAAACTCCTTACCATCAGCGTTAAGACAGCTTTCCCCCTCCTACCAACCTCGTTGATCTCCTAGCCCGCACATCCGCTCCTCTGATATCAACCTACTCTCTGATTCTCGACCTCATCTATCCCCCCCACTGAATCCTTGCCCACATTCTCCCTCAGGGCTGGAACTCCCTCCTACTTCACAGCCAACAGTCTGCCTTCCCACCTTCTAAACCCTCCTTAAATCACAAATCCTCCAAGAGGCCTTCCTCAATAAACCTTTTAATTCCCTTCTGCATCAATTATGAACTTGACTGTTCACCCCTTAATTCACTTCAGGTCAATTCAATCATATTTACTGAGCACTTACTATGCAAAGCACTGTACTACACACTTAGGGAAGTACAGTGTAACAATAAACAGACACATTCCCTGCCCACAATGAGCTTACAATCTAGCAAACGAGCTTACATGATACTCACTGTATCTCCTCTGTACTTATGTACCTACTTTTCTACTCTTAATTCTTATACCCTACCATTTCCCCTATGTTTAATTTATTTTTATATCTGTCTCTCCCTATAGATTGTAAGCTCCTTGTGAGCAGGAATTCTGTCTATCAACTATGTTGTATTATACTCTCCCAAGAGCTTAGTTCAGAATTCTGCACATAATAGCGCTCGATAAATACTACTTATTGATTGGTTTCAGTGATTTTTATGTTTTCACTGCCATTCCATGTTTTGCAACAAGAAACCTGAAATGTTTTCTCTCAGTGTGCCATGCAAATATTTCCCACTCTGTAGTATCTGGAAATTCGTGGTCTGATTCTGCTCACCTCATTTGTGAGGGTCGTTATTCTTGCTCCCATTCAGAGCGCCACTCAAAATTCAGTTATGTATTTGTTAAGTTCTGATCGGAGATTAGAGTTCACTGCTCAGTGAACAAATTTGCCCTTTTTTAATGGTATTTGTTAAGCTTTTACTCTGTATCAGGCACTGTACTAAGCTCTGGAGTAGATAGAAGATAATCAGGTTGAGCACAGTCCATGTCCCATTTGGGACTCACGGTCTTCACCCAGTATAACAGATAAGGTAACTCAGGCACAGAGAAGTTATGACTTGCCCAAAGTCACATAGCAGATAAGTGGTGGAGTTGGAATTAGAACCCAGATCCTCTGACTCCCAAGCCCGTGCTCTTTCCACTAGGCCATGCTGCTTCTCAGCATTCTATTTAGGCAGGGAGCTGTGATTTCAAGAGTTCATATGGCCATTTATTTGCAAACAACCGAAAGAGTAACACTCTGAAGAAATCCTGGGTTCTAATCCCACATCCACCCTTTGCCTGCTGTGTGACCTTGGGCGAGTTCCTTAACTTCTCTAGCTCTCAGTTTCTTCATCTGTAAAATGAAGATTCAATGCCTGTCCTCCCTCCTTCTTAGACCGTGAGCCCCAGGTAGGACAGGGACTGTGTCCAACCTGATTACCTTGTATCTACTCCAGTGCTAAATACAGTGCTCGGCCCACGGGAAGTGGTTAACAAATACAATTATCATTATTATTATTATAATGTTCTAATAGGAGGGTGACCATGGAAGGATACAGAAAGATGAATCAATCAGTCAGTGGTATTTAATGAGCACTTACTGTGTGCAGAGCTTTGTTCTAAGTGCTTGGGAGAGTTACAATACAACAGAGTTGGAAGAGGATTATTTCTCAGTTTTTGAATTTCATCCTGCCGAGTCCCATCTTGGGCCTTTCAAAAATGGCACATCATTGGTATTAGCTACCAACCTTTGTCTGTGCCCCTCAACTGGTTGGCTGCTCACCAAACTGCCAAAGGTCAAAGGTCAGGTGATCCTTTCCAAGCTCGTCGACGAGACATCCCCGGTGACAGAGTCCCGATACTTACCGAAGACCTAGTCTTCCTTCTTTCCTCTGTAGCGTGTGACTCTAAACAAGAAGAAGAGAATGTCAGTCTGGAACAAAATGTTCTTCACAGAGCCCCGGTCTACTTAACCATGTCTAGCCAGGACAAGAATATTTTCAGACAGGATTTTCCCAGGGGAAATTGTCATTTTAAAATACTTAATAATTATTTAATTGTGAATTATTTAATAATTATTATTTAATTGATTATTCAATCATTATTATGATGGTATTTGTTAAGAGCCTACTACAGGACAAGCCCTGTTCTAAGGACTGGGGTAGATACAAGGTCATCAGATTGGATATAGTCCCTGTCCCATATGGGGTTCACAGTCTAAATCCCCATTTTACTGATGAGGTAGTGAGGCCCAGAGAAGTGAAGTGACTTGTCCAAGGCCACGTAGCAGACAAGTGATGGAAACGGGATTAGATCCCAGGTCTTGTGACTCTCAGGCCCGTGCTCTTGCCAGTAGGCCATGCTGTTTCACAAATGAATCTGTGCAGGGCAGAACAGATCACATCCGTCAAACACACATCTGCAGAACTGTCCCATACAGACGAAACCAATGTTTTTGTTGCCCATTACCAGTAGTCCAGTTAGTTATCAAGAGTCCAGTGCTACAACAGCCCCGGGAATCTGGCCTCTGGTGCGGCACAAGCCTGAGCCTGGGAGTCAGAGGACCAGGGCTCTAATCCCAACTCCACCCCTTGCCTGCTTCGAGACATTGAGGAAATCACTAACTTGTCCATGCTTTGTTTTCTTTATCTGTCAAAGGGGAATTCAATACCTGCTCCTGTAGATTGTAAGCTCCTTGTGGGCAGGGAATATCTCTGTTATATCGTGCTCTCCCAAGAGCTTAGTACAGTGTTCTGCACGCAGTAAGCACTCAATAAATACGAATGATTGATTGAATGCTTGATTGATGGCCCAAACTGAAGAAAGGCTCTACTTTCTTCAGGTTCACAGAGCAAAAAGTACCTTTAACTTTAGGACGACCATTGTGGTCAGTGACCTATTCACTATCAGACCATTACTGTGACCATTACTCTCTTGGTTAGTTTTTTCTGCGTCGATGCAAAGATTCTTCTAACTCCGTCCAGTTATCTCCACTCATTAAGAAGCAGCCTTCACTAGTGGAAAATGCACAGGCCTGATTGTCAGAAGATCAGGAGTCTAATCCCACCTCTACCATTTGGCTGCCGTACGATCTCGGGCAAGTCGTTTCCCTTCCTCTGTGCCTCAGTTTCCTCATCTGAGAAATGGGGATTTAAGATCTGTTCCTCCTCCTCTTTAGACTGTGAAACTCGAGGGAGGGCAGAGACTGGGTCTGACCTAATTAGTTTGTATCTATCCCAGTTCTCTGAATAGAAAATGACTCCGCAGCACTTGCCAATAAAAATAATAATCCCAGTGCTTAGTACAGAGCTTGGCCCATAGTAGGTGATTAACCAACATCATAGTGATTATTTCCCCCTATATTAATAATAATGTTAGTGTTGGTATTTGTTAAGCGCTTACTATGTGCAGAGCACTGTTCTAAGCACTGGGGTAGATACAGGGTAATCCGGTCGTCCCAGGTGAGGCTCACAGTCTTCATCCCCATTTTACAGATGAGGTAACTGAGGCACAGAGAAGTTAAGTGACTTGCCCACAGTCATACAGCTGACAAGTGGCAGAGTCGGGATTCGAACCCATGACCTCTGACTCCCAAGCCCGGGCTCTTTCCACTGAGCCACGCTGCTTCCCTAACCCCTGCCTCTACTCTCTCCTCCTTCTCTTTCTCCCCAAGAAACAATATACCCCTTACTCCTTCTACGCCCCTTTTCCTACGACAGTAGCTCTTTCTACCCCCCCGCCCTGCTTTGTGCATCAGCAAGAGCCCTTCTAGAGTTCTCTCCTCTGTTCTCCCTGGACTCTGCTTGAGAAGATTGGATTTTTTTAAGCAGTATTATTAAGCACTCCCTATGTGCCAGGCACTGTACTTAGCATTGGGTAGATAGAAGACTATAGGATCGGACCCAGTCCCTGTCCACAGTGGGCTCACAGTCTTAATCCCCATATTACAGATGAGGTAACCGAGGCACGGAGAAGTTATGTGACTTGCCCAGCGTTAGACAGCAGACGAGGGGCAGATCAGGATTAGGACCCAGGTCCTCTGCCTCCCAGGCCCGTGCTCTTTCCGCTAGGCCATGCTGCTTCTCGGCGTCTGTGATGGGTCTGTGAGGGGTCCCCCCACCGCAGTTAGAGATCTCTTTTATCATCTCTCCCAGAGAGACTGCTTCATGCTGTCCGCCACCATCCTTTTCTTTCCTAACTCAAGTCCTAGCCCCCTTGTTCTGTTCCTCCTCCCACTCTCCCATATGGCTCCAGGCCTTCTAATTCCTATAGCTGGAAGACCTTGGCTAATAGGAGCCACATGAGAGTCCATTTCTGCTTTCATGCCCAACAGCGTGTCCTTTGGACCAGCTTCCCTGCCCCTGATCCAGGCAGCGGGGAGGCGGGTTGGGAGGAAGGAGGGGAAGAGAGTGGGGGTGGTCTGCCTTGGCTCTCTTCTTTGCTTATCTCAAGTCCGAAGTTTCAAGACACTGCGACTAGTCCCGCCACCCACCAGTCTGAACTCCAGACTGGTCCCTCCCATCCCCCTCAAATTGCCCGGGGCCTAGCGGAGATTAAGCCACCGGCCCAGAGAAGACTGGGGGACTGACCGAGGAGCGACGGAAATCCCTCCTCGTCTCCTTCCTGTCACCTTCTTCTCTGGTTGTCTTGGGGCTTTGGCTTCATTCAGGCTCGCTGCTCCGGGAAGGGGGTAACATCCTCTGAAGCCATTTCCCCCAAGACTCACCTGCACCCCGTTTCCACCGCCTTGTTGCGACCGCTGCTGCCTCAGTCCCCGCTGCGGCCCTCTGCGGGCGAGAATGCCTCCCCAACCGGTCCCTGGGAAGAGCAGCTCTGTGGTTGGTTGCATCCCCAGATATCTGCCAGCTCGTACCACCGGGAAGGAGGAGGACTAGTCCGTCCAGATGGTTGCTCCTCATATATCCCCTGTGCCCTGCCAGAACCCCAGGTAAGTTTTTGGCCTGGAGAAAGAATTCTTCCTGGCCTGGGGCCTGGGCACAATGCCCCCTGGGTAAGCACACTGCACTGGCTGGATCCCAAGACAACCCCTCCTGCTGATGCTTCCCTACTTGTCCCTTCCCTGCCGGCTCCTGGGTCCCAGGGCGTCCATCGGCGTGCAGCAGGCTCGATCTGCAGGTAGAAATTCTCCCTCCTTCTGGGCGGGCCCCCGAGCTCCTCCACGGAAATCTTCATCAGCCTGGTTAGGGATGGACTTTGGGGTACTCTTAAGTCCAGAGTCTCCCTACCAACACAGGGCAGGCCCCTTTGCAAGTCCCAAGGCCTAGAATGGGCATCGTTCCCGACTCCGCACCCCTTTATCCGGGAAGCAACTGGCACCCTGGGGGATCGCCACGGGCCACCTGTGTCCTTGTGACCCAACGTGCAAGGAAATAAAAGAAGCCACAATGTACCGGATACATTCCCCCTGCTCCTCAGTCCATAGTCTTACCAGCCACCAGGTTCAGCAGGACACAGTTTTCCTGGCTCTACCTTCAGCAGCCGGTTCCACCCTGTGACAGCTGAAATGTCCTGTAGTGATAGGCTAATCCTCAACCTTTACTCTGAAGTCCCCCACCGTGCTGGCTATCACAGAGGTCGGAGCGGGCAACAAGCCCCATCATCGTGGAATGAAATGCCATCCCAGAATTCTGTTTATTAAACCGCACACTCTCCAATCATGAATCGATAAACATGCAAGCCGAACACTTGAAACCAAAAAAGTAGTGTGATCTCTGGGAGATGGTCTAGTAGAATGTGGAGGCAACATGCCCAGCATTTAGTGCAGTGCCTGGCATATAGTAAGCGCTTAACAAATACCATAGTTACGATTATTATCACGCTTCAGATCAAGATGAAGATGGTGCTGTCCAACCCGCTGTACAGCTGTGAGACCCGGAACTCATTCTAAACACTACAGTCCTAGTCCTTGAATCAGTAAGAGCTCGGCCCATACAAACGATCCACCAGTATCGTGGGCAACTTCCGGAACGTCAAACGTTAAGTTCTGGAATGGAATCAGTTTAACCGCGTCGAAGCCACACTCACTCCAACAGAGTTCATCACTACAAAATCAATCAATCAATTCTATTTATTGAGCGCTTATTGTGTGCAGAGCACTGTACTAAGCAGTTGGGAGAGTAATCATAATGACGGTATCTGTGAAGTACAATATAACAGAGTTGGTAGGCACATTCCCCTCACACAATGAGCTTGCCCCAATCCCATCTTTCTTCCCAAAAACTCAAAGCATTTTTACCAAACAGCAGTTTTACCTTACTCTAACTGCACAGTATTCTTGGCGAGGGAAGAAGAGGGAAACTGAGTCCCCTAGAAGTAAGCCAATTTGTTCTTCAACAGTCTGGGAGTCAGCGGCAGAGCTGGAACTCAAAGCTAAGCCTCTTGCCGTTTGACCTGCGCTCTTTCCACTGGACTCCGATATGTCTCTCGACAGATTTATTAAGTTAATAGGGTAAACAGCAAAGGAGAGGATAGAGTTTCTCATGTGACTGGATTTGAATCTATTACATTTGTCTTTTAACAGAACGAACGAAGTCCAAAAGTCAAATATGTAGGTCCAGTGGACCGATGGTGCCATAAACTTGAGCAGAATTAATGCAGAGGGGTGTTTACGAGCTTCTACATTGCTTCCTGCAAAGTCATGGGTTAGCTTTGTGGGCTCAAAGAAATGACTTTTTTTGTTCATTTAGGATTGGAGGCAGTCATGGGGATGAGAATAAAGGTTAACATAGCTGTTTGTGTCTACTTCTTTTTTCTTTTCATGGTATTTCTCAAGTGTTTACAATGATCCAGGCACTGTACTCCACACTATACAATCAGACTGGATACAATCCATGTCCCACATGGGGAAGCAAAATGGTCTAGTGGATACAGCTCGGGCCTGGGAGTCAGAAGGACCTGGGTTCTAATCCTAGCTCTGTCACTTGACAGCTGTGTGACCTTGGGCAAGTTTATTCAATCATTCATTCATTTAATCGTATTTATTGAGCGCTTACTGCGTGCAAAGCACCATACTAAGAGCTTAGGAGAGTACAATATCACAACAGACACATTCCCTGCCCACAGTGAGCTCACTGCCTAGAAGGGGAGAGAGACATTAATATAAATAACTAGATGTCACTTACCTTCTCTGGGCCTCAGTTATCTCATCTGTTAAATGGGGACTAAGACTCTGAGCCCTATGTCAGATAGGGACTGTATCCAACCTGATTAGCTTGTATCCACCCCAACATTTGTTCATTCAATTCATTCAATAGTATTTATTGAGTGCTTACTATGTGCAGAGCACTGTACTAAGCGCTTGAAATGTACAATTTGGCAACAGACAGAAACAATCCCTGCCCATTGATGGGCTTACAGTCTAGTCGGGGGAGACAGACAAAAACGATAGCAATAAATAGAATCAAGGGGATGTATACCTCATTAACAAAATAAATAGGGTAATAAAGATATATACAAGTGAGTAAATGAGCACAGTGCTGAGGGGAGAAGAAGGAAGAGGGGGAGGAGCAGAGGGAAAGGGGGAAAAGGGGCTTAGCAGAGGGGAGGTGAAGGAGGGGGGCAGAGGCAGCAGAGGGAGCAGAGGGAAAAGGGGAAGCTCAGTCTGGAAAGGCCTCTTGGAGGTTGTGAGCTCTCAGTAGGGCTTTGAAGAGGGGAAGAGAGTTAGTTTGGCGGAGGTGAGGAGGGAGGGTATTCCAGGACAGCAGGAGGACGTGGGCCAGAGGTCGACGGCGGGATAGGTGAGAATGGGGGATGGTGAGGTGGGCGGCAGAGAAGCAGACCGTGCGGGGTGGGCAATAGAAAGAGAAAAAGGAGGTGAGGTAAGAGGGGGCAAGGTGATGGAGAGCCTCGAAGCCTAGAATGAGAAGTTTTCATTTCGTGTGGAGGTTGATAGGCAACCACTGGAGGTTTTTAAGGAGGGGACTGACATGCCCAGAGCATTTCTGCAGGAAGATTATCCGGGCAGCAGAATGAAGAATAGACTGGAGCGGGGAGAGGCAGGAGAAAGGGAGATCAGAGAAAAGACTGACAATAATCCAGCCGGGATATTATGAGAGCCTGTACCAGTAAGGTAGCCATTTGGATGGAGAGGAAAGGGGCGGATCTTGGCGATATTATAAAGGTGAGACCAGCAGGCTTTGGTGACCAATTGGATGTGTGGGGTGAATGAGAGAGCGAGGCAAGTCAAGGATGACACCAAGGTTGCGGGCTTGAGAGACGGGAAGGATGGTCGTACCGTCCGCAGTGACGGGGAAGTCAGGAAGAGGACAAGGCTTGGGAGGGAAGATAAGGAGTTCAGTTTTGAACATGTTGAGTTTTAGGGGACAGGCAGACATCCAGGTAGAGATGTCCTGGAGGCAGGAGGAGATACGAGCCTGAAGGGCGGGGGACAGCACAGGGGCGGAGATGTAGATTTGCATCATCTGCATAGAGATGATAGCTGAAGTTGTGGGAGCGAATGAGTTCACCAAGGGAGTGAGTGTAGATGAAGAACAGCAGAGGGCCGAGAACTGACCCTTGAGGAACCCCTACAGTTTGAGGATGGGAGAGGGAGGAGGAGTCCACGAAGGAAACCGAGAATGAGCGGCCAGAAAGATAAGAGGAGAACCAGGAGAGGACGCAGTCCATGAAGCCAAGGTGTGGAGGAGAAGGGGATGGTTTACAGTGTCAAAGACAGCTGAGAGGTCGAGGAGGATTAAGATAGAGTAGGAGCCATTGGCTTTGGCAAGAAGGTGGTCATGGGTGACCTTTGAAAGAGCAGTCTTGGTAGAGTGTAGGGGATGGAAGCCAGATTGGAAGGGTTCCAGGAGAGAATGGGAGTTAAGGAATTCTAGGCAGCGAATGTAGGCGACTCTTCCTAGGAACTTGGAAAGGAAATGTAGTAGGGAGATAGGGCGATAACTGGAAGGGGAAGTGTGGTAGAGAGAGGGTTTTTTTAGGATGGGGAGACATGGGCATGTTTGAAGCCAAAGGGGAAGAAGCCATTTTAGAGTGAGCGGTTAAAGATAGAAGTTAAGGAGGGGAGGAGGGAAGGGGTGATGGTTTTCATAAGGTGAGCGGGAATGGGGTCTGAAGCACAGGTGGAGGAGGTGGCACTTGCGAGGAGGGAGGAGATCTCCTCTGGAGATACTGCAGGGAAGAATGGGAAAGTAGAGGAGAGGGTTGAGAGCGGGGGAGATGGAGAAGGGGGAAGGGTGACTTTGGGTAGCTCAGACCTGACTGTGTTAATGTTCGTGATGAAGTAGGTGGCCAGATTGTTGTGGGTGAGGGTTGGGGGAGGGGGAGGAACAGGGGGCCTGAGGAGAGAATTAGAGGTCCGGAACAATCGGCGGGGGTGACGGTCATGGGCGTCAGTGAGGGAAGAAAAGTAGTTTTGCCTGGCGGAGGAGAGGGCAGAGTTAAGGCAGGAAAGGATAAATTTGCAATGGATAAGGTCGGCTTGGTGCTTGGTGCTCAGCATCTCGAGCATAAGAGCGAAGGAGGCGGACAGAGGCAGAGACCCAGGGCTATGGGTTAGTGGAGCGAGAGCGGCGGAGGGAAAGGGAGGCGAGTGAGTTGAGATGAGTAGAGAGGGTGGAGTTGAGAGAGGTAACCTGATCGTCGAGAGTGGGAAGAGAGGATAGGGAGGCAAGGTGGGGAGAGATGCTTTTGGAGAGATGGATGGGATCGAGAGAGCGGAGGTCTCTGTGGGGGAGCAGTACAGATTTGCAGGGGGAGACAGTGTGAGAGAGGAGGCAGGTGAGAAGATTTTGGTCTGAGAGAGGGATTTCAGAGTTGGTGAGGGAGGAGATAGTGCAGCGGTAGGAGACGACGAGATCGAGGGTGTGACCGAGTCGGTAAGTGGGCAGGTGTGGTGGAGCAGGAGGTCGGCAGAGTCGAGGAGCGATAGCAGGCGGGCGGCAGAGGAGTCACCGGGTACATCCATGTGGATGTTGAAGTCTCCGAGGATCAGAGTGGGCAGGGAGAAGGGGAGAAGGAAGGTGAGAAAGGGGTCGAGGTGGTTGAAGAAGTCGGAGGTGGGACTAGAAGGGCGGTAGATGACGGCCATAAGTATCTGGAGGGGGTGGTAGAGGCGGATGATATGGGCTTCAAAGGAGGGGAAGGAGAGGGAAGGCGGGGGAGGGATAGTAGGGAAGCGGCATCAGGGTGAGAGAAGGAAGCCGACGCTTGACACATAGTAAGCGCTCAACAAATACCATCGTTATTATAGGGCTCACAGTCTTAATCTCCATTTTATAGATGAGGTGACCGAGGCACGGAGGAGTTAGAGACTTGCCCAGGGTCACATAGCAGGCAAGTGGAGGAGCCGGGATTAGAACCTAGGTCCTTCTGACTCCCATCCCTCATCGTATCCAAAGTCAGCCGGCCACATCCGTTTGGGCTCAGGTAGGTGTCCTACCTTCCCAAACTGCTCCACCAAGCTCATCATGGTCCCGGGGGCTGAGCGACTCAGTTCTGAACAGACACAGCGATGCGACTGCACACGAACTTCCTCAAGAGTTTATCCCCCCCAACTGGTGAAGCAGAACCAGCTTCAGCGAATTACAGACGGATTCCGGGTAGTCGTCCTACTTCACCCTGATTACTGGATCTCTCTCTCGGACTCAATCGATATTGGATTTCCATCAGGGCCTCTGTGGTGATGGCATCACCCAGTTCACGGCGCCCCACCTCAGAGCAGGAACGCACCAGCTGTAAATTGATAAGACTATCAATATCGGGGGCCTGGACCATAACGACAACAATTATGGCATTTATTAAGTGCTCACTACGTGCCCAGCTCAGAGGTTGATAAAGTACAATCAGATCAGACAAAGCCTCTGTCCCACGTGGGGCTCAAAGGCTAAAGGAGAGGGAGAATAGTGCTTTAATCCTCATTTTACAGATGAGGACATTGAGGTACAGAGAAATTAAGTGGCTCAACCAAGATTATGTAACAGCCAAGTGGTGGAGGCGGGATTGGAAACCAGGTCCCCCGATTTCCAGACCTGGGCTCTATCTACTAGGTCGGGGTGCTTTTGTCCCAAACTCATGGCACTTTTGCTTCCCACTTGGAGATTCTGAGAGGAGGACATTCTGGGCTATCTCTAGTACAAAAAGTGGTTCAGTTTAAACTTATTTTGGTAATGACCGACTTGTTCATTCCAAGCGCTTAGTACAGTGCTCTGCACATAGTAAGCGCTCAATAAATACTATTGAATGAATGAATAATGGGAACGTCAAGGAAGGGGCATTCATCCCCAATACGCTCCCCAAGGCCCCTTTTTGGGTGAAGTTGGGGTGATCTGGCAGAACTGGCTATTTTCAGGCCAGCAGTCGTGTCCTGCCACCGGGCAACCCCCAGAGCCAAAACCTTCCCCAAAGTAAGGCCACAGACATCTCAGTTGAGTGACAGACACAACCGCTTCTTAAACTGTGGTATTTGTTAAGTGCTTACTATGTGTCAAGCAGTGTCCTTAGCACTGGAGTTAGATATAAGATAAACTGCTCAGACACAATCCCTGTCCCACATGGACCTTACAGTCTGAGTAGGAGGGAGAACAGCTATTGAATCCCCATTTTTCAGATGAGGGCCCCTGTTAATCGGTTAATCGGGCCAGATATAGGCCTTGTCCCCCATGGGGCTCACCGGCAAATTACAGCTATTAAATCCCCATTTTCAGCTGAGGGAAATGAGGCGCAGAGAAGTTAGATGACTCGCCTAAGGTCACGTAGCAGGGAGGTGGCAGAGTCGAGATTGGAATTTAAGTCCTCCGATCCCCGGGGCCCTGCTTTACCCACTAGGCAACAGTGCTTCTCTCTAGTTGCCTGGAGAAGGGTACCAGTGTGGCTCAGTGGAAAGAGCCCGGGCTTGGGAGTCAGAGGTCAGGGGTTCGAATCCCAGCTCTGCCACTTGTCAGCTATGTGACTGTGGGCAAGTCACTTAACTTCTCTGGGCCTCAGTGACCTCATCTGTAAAATGGGGATTAACTGTGAGCCTCACGTGGGACGACCAGATTACCCTGTACCTACCCCAGAGCTTAGAACAGTGCTCTACACATAGTAAGCACTTTACAAATACCAACATTATTATTATTATTAAATATCTCTTGGTGGAGGGAGAATTTATTTAGCACTTACCATGTGACGAGTACGAGTATTAAATCCTGCGAGGGAATGCATAGGTGGTAGCATGGTTTAGTGGAAAAAACAGGGGTCTAGAAGTCAGAGCACCTCATTTTTAATCCTGGCTCTGCCACTTGCTTGTTCTCTGACATTGGCCTAGTCACTTAACTACTCTTTGCCTCAGTTTCCTCGACTTTAGGGATTCAATATCTGTTCTCCCGCCTATTTAGACAGTGAGCCCCCAGTGGGACAGGGACTCCGTCCTACCCGATTAATTTCTATCTACCCCAGCACTTAGAACAGTGCTTGACACACAGTAAGTGCTTAAATGTCGTTAGCATTATTATTCCTATCCTTCTTGTCTTCTCTTATGCCGTCGAGTCATCTCCGACCCAGAGCGACGCCATGGACACATCTCTCCCAGGACACCCCACCTCCGAGGCATGGAGTGAATTCTCCGTCACCGCCTGAGACAATCCATCGCAGCCGTTCCTAGACCGACAGAACAGTCCAGCGCAGTGCTAACGTTTGGACCTGATGGCCCCATTGATGGGACATAATATTTACTTAGCCACTAGATGTCATTGTAAAAGAGCTTAGGCCCAGAAAAGAGGAATTATTATTATTATCAAGTGCTGTCGAGTCGTTTCCGATTCACGGCGATTCTACGGATCTATTTTCTCCAGAACGTCCTGTCTTCTGCCAGAATCCGAAATCTTGCTAACGGTCCTTCCGTTACCGGTGTTACGGTCTCTATCCATCTGGTTGCCGGTCTGCTCATCCGTGTTTTCCCTGGACTTTTCCTAGCATTAGTGTCTTCTCAGATTAGATAAACTGCTCAGACGCAATCCCTGTCCCACATGGACCTTACAGTCTGAGTAGGAGAGAGAACAGCTATTGAATTCCCATTTTTCAGATGGGGAATATAAATTAACGTTCATCTTCCCCAGTTAATCGGTTAATCAGGCCAGATATAGGCCTTGATCCCCATGGGGCTCACCGGCAAATTACAGGTATTAAATCCCCATTATCATCTGAGGAAAATGAGGCACAGAGAAGTTAAATGACTCGCCTAAGATCACATAGCAGGAAGGTGGCAGGTGGAGAACTAGTCCTCCTGATTTTGTGTCCAAAATATGCTAACCTAAGTCGAGTCACTTGGCCTTCCAAAGACCGCTTTGGCTTAATTTGCTCAAAAATCCATTTATTTGTTTTTCGGGCAGGCCATGGAAGACGAAATTAATGTTCTTGCCGTCATATGCTTGCTTGGTTTTCCTGTAGCGGGAAGGAGGAGAAGGTGAATAATTAGAATCTGTGACAGTGAGATGTTCGTGACATTTTCTGGCTTCAGGTGGTGCTTAATTTGCATCGGCTGGGCCTGGGGGGTGCATTCGATATTCATCCCATCCTCAATTCCACAGCACTTATGTACATATCTTTAAATTATATAAAATATAATATTAAATATTTGTAAATTATTCACATTATTGTCTGTCTGTCTCCACCTCTAGACTGTAAGCTAATTGTGGTCAAGGAACATTTCTGCCTACTCAGTTGTGAAGCAGTGTGGTCTAATGGATAGAACGTGGGCCTGGTAGGCAAAACGTTCTGGGTCCTGGTCCCAGCTCTGCCACTTGTCTGCTGTGTGACCCTGGGCAAGTCATTTAACTTTCCTGTGCCTCAGTTAGCTCATCCCCAAAATGGGGATTAAGACTGTGAGCCCCATGTGGGACACGGACTGTGCCCAAACTGTTTAGGTTGTATCCACCCCATTGCTTAGAACCATGCCGGCCACATAGTAAGTGCTTAACAAATACAACACAATTATTATTATTTGTCTCCCAAGCGCTCAGTACAGGGATCAATAGATACCATTGATTGATTGATTGATTCTTGATAGGATTGAACCATCCCAGTTTGCTACTCCCATGACAAAAGGCTTCTTGGAAATCTTTACTGTGTGGATTCTTCCAATTCTAGTATTTGCTGCCTCAGCCAAGACTCCTTCGTCCGAGCTCACCAGAGTATTTGCTCGCCCCAGATCCATTTGGTCACCTCACCTCCTCCCCAACGCTTCTGGGGCCGGCCAGGAAGGCGCAGGGACTCCTACAGGTCCCAGTTCTGAGCTAGGATGGTCCATCTTCTGTTTTTAAAGGGGCAACGTAGTTTTCGGACGGTCTGTCCCCTGCCAGTAAGAATATGGTTCCTTTATCCTGGTAAATAAAATGAATTTATTCCTGGTATCCTTTGCGTGCTTTATTTGTGCCGAGCACTTTACTAAGCACTTGGGAAAGTACAATGCAAGAGAGTTGGTAGATATGATAACAATAATAATAATGTTGGTATTTGTTAAGTGCTTACTATGTGCAGAGCACTGTTCTAAGTGCTGGGGTAGACACAGGGGAATCAGGTTGTCCCACGTGGGGCTCACAGTCTTCATCCCCATTTTACAGATGAGGTAACTGAGGCCCAGAGAAGTTAAGTGACTTGCCCACAGTCACACAGCTGACAAGTGGCAAAGCTGGGATTCGAACTCATGACCTCTGACTCCAAAGCCTGTACTCTTTCCACTGAGCCACGCTGCTTCTCTGATCCCCACCCACAAGTAGCTTACAGCCTACAGGGGGAGATGGATATTAAAATAGATTACAGATAGAAGAAATAGTAGAATATAAATATAATCTCTCATCTTTCCATCATACTTCCTTCCCTAAAGCTTATTCCCTAAGCATTTAGATACCCCCTTCTTCCCACCTCTCCCCAAAGAAAGTGCATACTTTTATACTTTGCTTGCTTCCCCTGTTTTCATTCATTCAATAGTATTTATTGAGCGCTTACTATGTGCAAGAGCACAGTTTTATCGTCGTCATCATCATCAGCGGTGTTTATTGAGCTCTTACCTTGTGCCGACCACTGTACTAAGCGCTTGGGAGACTACAAATCTACAGAGTTGGTAGGCCCATTCCCTACCCACAAAGAGTTAGCATGGCTCAGTGGAAAGAGCATGGGCTTTGGAGTCAGGGCTCATGAGTTCGAATCCCAGCTCTGCCACTTGTCGGCCGTGTGACTGGGGGCAAGTCACTTAACTTCTCTGTGCCTCAGTTCCCTCATCTGTAAAATGGGGATTAAGACTGTGAGCCCCACGTGGGACAACCTGATTCCCCTATGTCTACCCCAGCGCTTAGAACAGTGCTCGGCACATAGTAAGCGCTTAACAAATACCAACACAAGAGTTATCTGTAGCAAGTGTCTTTCTCGCTAGACTGTAAGGTCCTCAAAGGCTGGGATTGTATAGAGATACTAACTCTATTATTTTCTTCCAAGCACTCAGTACAGTGCTCTGCACTCAGTAAGTGCTCAATAAATACCACTGAAAGATTGCTCTTTATTTTCAGCTCTCAGCTTCCCCGCACCATGGCTCCTATGGTCGAGTTCGGCAGCTTGGAAGCGGTGCCTTGTGTTTACACAGACCTGGGAGGGGAAATGCAAAAGCTCTGGTGACAATGGGGGGTTCAGAGACTCCCCCAGTGAAACACTCTAGGTTTGGGAAAGCAGGGCTGCGAACCTGGGGTCACCCATGTGATATCACTTGCATCTCAATGTCTGGTATTTTTGAGACCTGTCAGTGGCCAGTCAGAGACCTGCCAGAAGCCACTCTTTGCTGAGACCCATCCCAGATTAAGAACAGGCTATCAATCAGTCAATCGTATTTCCTGAGAGCACTGTTCTAAGTGCTTGAGAGAGAACAATATAACTAAAAACAGATAACATTCCTGGCCCACAAGAAACTCACAATCTGCAATCTAGTGGGCAGAAGCTCCGCTATCAGTGAAGGCATGAGTTCAGCTGCTGGCCAGGGTGTTGTAAATCCACACGAATAACCACCCTGTTCCAGTCTTCCACATATTGGTCCCAGATAACCTCCTTCTACCTGAATCTGCTCACGTTTCAAAACCTGAGGGGGGCGGGGGGAGTCCAGGCCAATGATTTGCATCCAAATGAAGCAAAAAGGAAGGGGAAGAAGACTGCTCACTCAGTCTGTTAATGGTTAGGGAAATCAGAGATCAGAAAGGTTTGAAAGTTATGCATGAGGTATTAAAAAGTTAGGGCAGAGGTGAAATTAGCATGCAGCACTCACGGGAGCCACGGGAGTGTAGGAGAAGAATGAAATCCTTCGGAGAAGGAGAGAAGAAAAGAGGGGAGTGAGAATCAAGGTGGCTTTGAGGCTGCCTGTGGGGACGATAACTCCCTCCTCCAACACACCCAGGCCCTGCCACTTGGAAGTGAATGTGGGAATGATCCAGATATTCCAGGGCGTCCATGGTAACCCCCTTAGACACCCCATCAACCTCAAAGGATGCGCAAGCTAGGTCTGGGGCCGAGACTTTCCCACCTTCAGCTATTCCCTTGACGATTACTTGAAAACAGAAATGAGACTGAACTCATCAAAGAAACTCATCACCCAGAATTCATTCACCCGAGGTGCTCTAGAAGGTGTTGAACAAGGTGCACGGAACACAACAGCCAAAACCAGAGTGGGGATCAAATGGATCTCTGCCTTAGGCCCTTTGGTAAAGGGGACAGACACCCCCCTCCCTCCTACCAAAAGTGTGACTGTCTGGCCAAATTGGGACATCTGGTCACCTTGTTCAGCCATTTCCTCTCCCTGCTTTCAGGTTGAGGGCCCTGTATGGGTGTAGGCTAATTAGGCTGTGCTCCTCCCTTTCTCCACCCCACTTTCTCAGGAGGAAGCGACCCCAGCCCGGTTCAGGATTGATAGGGTCACACAAGTGAGGCGCCCCCATCTGGAGGGCCACAACTCGCCCCACTTGAAGGCCAATCCTGGTATCAAAAAATCCCTTGAGCAGTGTCAGAACCACAAGGGCACCACGCTCCTGGGAACCGAAAGAAAAATGTCGGTCCCTGCACTAAATGCCTGTAACAGACGATCTACCCATTATTTGGGGAGGAGGGCAATTGGGAGCACTCCATGTGGTGGGAAAAGTACATAAATCACTCCGCAACGTGTTCAAAGTAGCGGTGATCCTCCGAGTGACCGCAAAGACCGACGTTTGCATAGCGGCGGCTCCGTGACACGGAGCATTCTGCCTGCCCCACCCGGGGTAGTTGTCCTGTAGCGAGCTTCAGTGCTAGGAGGCGGCTTCCGGTCCAGTACTTTTGTTTATGATTCTGCCCAGACATCTGCTGGTGACGAGAGCCTGTAAAAGATGTTAACGGAAATGTTCAAGCAGTCCCTCAGTGTGGCTCTCCTCTTCTAGATCGGAAGCTCAGCTTTGGCAGGAAATGTGTCTGCCAACTCTGTTGTACTTTCCCAAGCACTTTTTACAGCGGTCTGCTCATAGTGAGCACTCAATAAATACCGATGATGAAGATGATGATGATGATGATGATGATGATGATGATGATGATGGAAGACACACAGAGCCAGTCCCAGCCTGCCTCACTTGTGGCTTGAAGGGTCAGACACTGCTATGCTGCTTTCAAGTCCACCTCTTTTTTTAACAGTATTTTCATTTGTTCATTCAGTTGTATTTACTGAGACTTACTGTTTGCAGAGCACTGTATTAAGCATTAAATGATTACTATGTGCCAAGCACTAAGTACTGGGGTAGATACAAATCAATCAGATCAGGCACCTGCCCTGTCCCACATGGGCCTGACAATCTAAGTAGGAGGGAGAGTGGGTACTGAATCTCCATTTTACAGATGAGGAAACTGAGACACGGAGAAGTGAGTGACTTGCCCAGGGTGACACAATGGGCCAGTGGTAGAGTCAGAATAATAACCCAGGTCCTTTGACCCCGAGGCCTTGACTCTTTCTAATGTTTGCAGCTTTCCAGAAGTCACCCCGTTCCCTGCCAAGCTGACATCGGGTCTGGCTGACCCAGTGGTTTCCCAGCAATTTGCAACTCTCTCCCAAGAGTTGGAGTTGTACCTCGCAGAATTTTCCAATGCTTTCTCCTGCCCTCCTGTCTTGCAATCCCCAATCCACCCATTCTCTCTCCCTTCTCCCCTAACCCTCCTTTTATTCCCTCAGCAACTTCTCAGGGTGGAAGGTTGAGCCAACTGCATCAGTCGGATTGAGAATCTTGCTTTTACCTGGGGAAAAGTGTTTGAAAACCATTGACTCTGGAGACCTAGGTTAACTGTTTATCTTTGCCTAAGAGAACAGAAAATCCCAAAGATAATGGGCTTATCATCAAAGGATGATCTTTACCCAGGTTAGAGAGGTCAGTAGATAATATATTGAAAAGCAGGGTGCCTAGTGAATAGTGCAGGGGCTGGGAGTCAGAAGAACCTAGCTTCTATTCCGAGATCCATCACTGGCCTGTTGCTTGACCTTTAACTTTTCTGTGCCTCAGTTACCTCATCTGTAAAGTAGGGATTAAGAGCGGGAACCCCATGTGGGACATGGACTGTGTCCAACCTGATTACCCCAGCCCTTAACATAGTGCCTAGCACATAGTGAGTGCTTAGCAAATGTCATTTTTTTTTAAAAAAAAGCCATCTTCCTCTGGAAGTTCCTCAAGTTAAAACACTTTTCCAGTTAAACCAGATCTCCCTCCAGTTTCTTCTATAGCAGTGAGCTACTTCACTTTCTATAGAGTTGGGAAGCGTGGGTTCCAGGAAAGGCGTAAAGTGTTGGCCTCTTCTCCCGCCTCCACCTGCGAACACAGCTTGTCGTGGGCAGGGAATGTGTCTACCAACTTTTTCATATTCTATTTCTCCCAAGCGCCTAGCACACTGCTCTGCATGCAGTAAGCACTCAATAAATACAACTGATTGATTGACTGCCCAGGATGAGAGATGGACAACGAACACTAGTGCTGAACTCTCACCTTGCCCATCGAGATAGTTAGAGGCCCTAAGCAGTGCTCAATCAGGGTAGGGGTTCATCTCCCCAAATAGTGAGCATTTTGGAAATATCAAGTTGGATGGTCAACCTGAAGAGTCAACTGACCTTAAAGCCAAAATGGAAGTGGAGGTAGAAAAGGAGGAGGAGGAGGAACAAGAGAAAGAGGAAGAGAAGGAGGACAGGGATGATGAAGAGGAGGAGGAGAAGGAAGAGGAAGCATAGCCTAGTGGAGAAAGCACATGCTTTGGGAGTCCGTTGGATCTGGGTTCTAATGTCAGCTCAGCCATTTGCTTGCTGGGTGACCTTGGCCAAGTCGCTTAACTTCTCTGTGTCTCAGTTTCCTGTTAGCCATCCTACTTAGATTGTGAGCCCCTTGCAGGACAGGGACTGTGTCCAACCTAATTCATTTTTACCTTCCCCAGTTCTTAGAACAGTGTTTGTTACATAGTGAGCACCAAAAAAGCATATTCATAAAAAAAAAACAGGAAAAGGAGGAGGAGAAAAGAGAACACCCTTACCTTCAGGGGTCACCAGGGGCTCACTCTAGCTAAGCCACTCTCTTTCCTTTCTTGTTCCTGATTTCCCAATCCTGACAGCCAGCAGACCGTGAGCTCAGTCAGGCCTCCATATTGAATCCCTCCTCCCTCTGGTTCCTTCTCCCCACATAATCTCTTTCCTCCTTAAATTCTTAGTTTCTGTACTGAGGATAGGGGCAGGAAGGAGCTAGGGGTTTTCATAGATAGCTGCGAGGGAAGGGGAGAAACAGAGAAGTAAAAAAGTGAGAGAAGAGGAAATGAGTGAGGTGACTGAGGAGAAGATGGAAGGGAAGATCGAAAGAGAGACATTAAATATTTGCCCCGATTCATTCGTTCAGACATTCATCCATCAGGATTTTGGGGGAGGCCTATTGTGCGTAGAGCTAGGTACAAAGTGCTTGAGAACGTAGAATAGAAATAACCCAATATGGTCCCTGTCTTCAAGAAGCTTAGGAGAGTTGCTGAAAGTAACTAGTGGAGAAAAAAAAAAACCTGTAACCCTCCAGGACACACCAAAGGGGGTGATGCAGGAAAAAAAGGAAACAAAAAATGATATTATTCAAAATTATTCAGGGGGAAAGCTGAAAGGAGTAGTCGGGTAGATTTACCTTTACTTAAGAAAATAGAATCAGAGAGAGTTCTTCAAGACATTTCACACCAAGAATCAGCTTTGCTGATTTTTGGAGGTTTAGTACCCCACAACCTGATGTTGGTGCGCTGAGCTTTAACTTTCTTTCTCCTCCCATCAATCTCTTTAAATTTTATTTATAGTCTCTCTACATTCATTTTTGGCATGAAAACTTTATCCTTTCAGAAAGAGAAACAGGCTGAAAGTCCTAAAGGGGTTTGACCTGGATGACCCTCCCTTCTGCTTTAAGACTATATATTGAGCTCATGCTATGTATAGTGCATGGTACTATTGCTTGATGATATTGTACCATCTAATTGGTTTATGATATTTACTGAGCACTCACTGTGTGCGGAGCACTGGGCTAGATGGTTCGGAGAGTTCAATAATGTCCGTAGATACATTCCCTGCCCATGAGGAGCTTATAGTCTAGAGGAGTCTAGAAAAATCTGAAAATTATAATAATTCATTCAATAGTATTTATTGAGCGCTTACTATGTTCAGAGCACTGTACTAAGCGCTTGGAATGTACAAATCAGCAACAGATAGAGACAGTCCCTGCCCTTTAACGGGCTTACAGTCTAATGGGGGGGATAATAATAATGATGGTATTTGTTAAGCACTTACCTTGTGGCAAGCACTGTTCTAAGCTCTGGAGAAGATACAAATTCAGGTCAGGTCAGTCATAGTCCCAGTCCCACATGGGGCTCACACTCTTAATCCCCATTTTACAGATGAAGTAACTGTGGCACAGAGAAGTGAAGTAACTTACTAATAATAATAATAACAATAATGGCATTTGTTAAGCGCTTACTATGTGCAAAGCACTGTTCTAAGCACTGGGGGGATGCAAGATGATCAGGTTGTCCCACGTGGGGCTCACAGTCTCCATCCCCATTTTACAGATGAGGGAACTGAGGCACCGAGAAGTGAAGTGACTTGCCCAAAGTCACACAGCGGACAAGTGGCGGAGCTGGGATTAGAACCCATGACCTTTGACTCCCAAGCCACATAGTGGCTCTTTCCATTGAGCCACGAGCAGACGAGTGGCAGAGGCGGGATTAGACTAGAGGTCCTTCTGACTCCCGGGCCCTTGCACTATCCACTAGGCCAAGCTGCTTCAAAATGAGTCGACAAAAATCTCTGAGTTTAGCACTCCTCCTTCCCCCCAGAACAGTTTACCACCCGGGGAGTTATATCAGGTGATTCTGGGATACTTTGATACTTTGATCTTCCCCATTTGAAAACCAGATGCTTCCCAGAATTTGTTGTCCTTCCTAGAATCACATTCAGCTCCATGCCAAGATCTTTCTCAATCAGTCAGTCGGTCACATTTATTTAGCATTTCTCATGTGCTTAATAACTGTACTAGGTGCTTGGAAGAGTACAGTGTAACAGAATTGGTAGACATGATCCCTGACCACAGGAGCTTACAGCCTAGAAGGGGAGAACGGCACTGTTATAAATCTATACACTTGTATGTAATATCCAATAATATTATAATATATGATGGCAATTATTAATAATATATAATATTCAAAATGTACATAAGTGTTGTGGGGTTGACAAAACAATCCAACTGCAAGGGTGGCACAGAAGGGACAGGGAGTAGAGGAAATAAGGGCTTAGTCAAGGAAGGCCTTTTGAAGGAGGTGGGATTTTAATAATAATAATGGTACTTCTTAAGGGCTAATTATGTGCCAAGCACCGTTCTAAGGCTTTGAAGGTGGGGAGAGTGATGGTCTGTCGAATGAAGGGGCAAGGGAGATCCAGCTCAGAGGCAGGATGTGAGCGAGGAGTTGGCGGTGAAACAGATGAGTTTGAGTTACTTTGGGTAGGTAGGGATTAGAGGAGTGAAGTGAGCGGTTTAGGTTGCAGTAGGAGTTGCGTGAGGTAACATAGGAAGGGGTAAGGTGATTGAGAGCTTTGAAGCCAGTGGTAAGGAATTTCTGTCTGAGGGGGAGGTGGATGAGCAGCGATTGGAGGTTCTTGAGTTGAAAGACATGGACTGGAGTGAAGAGTGAAATATGGACTGAAGGCAGAGAGGTCAGCAAGGAAGCCGGTGCAGAATTCAACATTGGTATTTGTTAAGCGCTTACTATGTGCCGAGCACTATAGAGTCCTTCCTTGCTTAGGATAATGGGAAAGGCCTTTCCTATGTCCTATGGCCTCTGTTCATCAACTAATGACACTCGGAAGAGAGCATTTTCCCAGTGTATGTTGAGATGGTGTTACTGCGCTCAGATCTGTGCCTGGGCACCATTTGGCCCCATAGAATCCTCTGCACGTGTGTCTAGCAAAAGCAGCATTATTACCATTGGAGTACTGCTAGAAGTACAGATAGCAGCAGAAATTCTATGGTATTGGTTAAATGCTGACACTGTGTGAAGCACTGTTCTAAGGGTTGAGGTAGAGCCCAATTAATCAGGTCAGACACCATCCCTGTCCCACGTGGGGCTCACAGCTCAGTTTAATGGAAAATGCCCAAAGCCTGGAGTCAGAGGACTTGGGTTCTCATTCCTACTCTGCCATTATCTGCAGTGTGACCTTGAGCAAGTCACTTTCTCTGTGTCTCTCAGTTCCCTCATCTGCAAAATGAGGATGAAATACCTGTTCCTCCCTCTCCCCTAGATTGTAAACTCCACGTGAGACAGGATCTGTGTCCAACCTGATGATTTTGTATCTACTCCAGCACTCAGAGTGCTTGGCCCATAGAAAGCGCTTAACAATCACCACATTGTTATTAGGGAAGGGTGGGGTAAAACAGAAACCTATAGAATTTTGTTCTAGTGTGTTCTACTCTATCTCCTCGACAGATCCAGCCTGGGCCAGCTAATTTTCACAACCAGAAGATGTTTTCACTCAGCTGGACACCCCCAGGTCTGACAAGGTTATCGGTCTTGCGTAAAGCGGGGGAGATGTGGAAATAGTGGGAGGATCAGAGGTTCAGTGGGTGAGCTGGTATGCTTTCCCAAGCCCTCGGGAGAGTTCATTCAATAGTATTTATTGAGCGCTTACTATGTGCAGAGCACTGTACTAGCGCTTGGAGAGTTGAACTGATCAAGTTTTTAAAAAGGAGAAAGTTGGTCAAGAGCTAATGCCAGTCAGGGCTCCTTTTGCCTGGAGCCTGGCCATATTCATTACCAAGGACTGAGCCAGATGTTGGGAAGTAAATGTGAATGTGGGTGCTTAATTTATTAACATTTTCTTTATTTGGCATGACATCCATGACTCTGGCTTTCTGAGGGAAAAAAAAAAAACTGCATGAACTGATTTTATTAAAAACTAAGCAAATGAAAATGCAACTTGAATATGAGGAAGGGAATCCAAAAGGGACATTCAGGTTAGGCTGTGTAAGTAGAGCATTTAATGAGCAGGTACCACATTTACATTCACGTAATTGCCTCCCTTAGCATAACTGCCCCACCTTGACTCTTCAGGGAGAAATAGATTTTTTGTGTGTGTTGCATAATTTGAAACAATGTAAGGGATGGTTGCCGGAGGAGGAGGATGAACATGTGACAGTGCGGCAGAGAGGAAAAGTCTCTTTATTTAGAGGGAGAAGCCAGGGGATGAGGAGAGTGGTGAGAAACAACATGACCTAGTGGATAAAGCATGGGGCTGGGAGTCAGAGGACCTGGGATCTACTTCCAGTTCTTCCACTTGCTAGCTGTGTGACCTTGGCAAGTCACTTAACTACTCTGTGCCTCAGTTTCCTCAACTGCAAAATGGCGATTCAATACTTGTTCTCCCTCCTGCTTGACTGGGAGCTTCATGTGGGGCAGGATTAAGTGGTAGTTACTCCAGTGGTTAGAACAGTGCTTGACATATATTAAGCACTTAATTACCATTTAAAAAACCCAGGACAAAGCAGCTGGTAGGGGGCTATTCACTGAATTATATGCAGCATTCGAAGGACGGCAAAAGAAGAGATGCAGTCTTTAGAACCCTATTACCTTCCTTTTCCTTCTCCCCTCTTTTCCTCTTCTCCCCCTTATTGCTAGACTTAATTCTTATATGACCCACACAATTGCCCCACCCACATCTGAATATGGGCAAGTCACTTCACTTCTCTGGGCCTCAATTGCCTCACCTGTAAAATGGGGATTAAGACTGTGAGCCCCAAGTGGGACATGAACTATGTCCAACCTGATTACCTTGAATCTACCCCCGGGCTTAGAACACAGTGGGGCACATAGTAAGTGCTTAACAAATACCATTAAAGGAGAATTGGAAATGTCAGGAAATTGTGTTATATTTGTAACCGATTGATTAATTGGTGGGGTCCAGGTGTGGGACCAGTGGCACCAGAAGAAGGCCTAGGAGATGTGTTTATCAGGACAGGAAGAGATCAGCTGTCTGCCTTGATGATAATGAAGCTCATCTGGATTTCTGGAAGCTCCTGAGTTGGATTGCAGTAGTGACAGAGCTGCAATCCATTTACCCCCTGGGAATCTGCTCCTCCAGGTAAAGTGTGGCACAGACTTCAGCATCAGAGGTCAGAACCCAAACATAATTGTTTGGTCCAAAATTACACCCAGACCATTCGTGCTACCTGGCTTTCCCTACAGGGAAACAGAGAGGTAGACAATATCTCTTCAGGGTCCTGATTTCAAGTGGCCTTAAGTGACCCAGAGACCCTGGCTGCCCCAGTAGCACTTTGTGTACTTTTCTGCTAAACCTCGGCCCATCCAGATAATCGAGTTACCTGGATATGTGGAGGCAGACCAGAGGCATGGCGTTTTTCCCTTACAGGGAAGTTCAGCGATAATTTTCTCAGCCAAAAAATACAAGTGGATTGCAGGGGCAAAGCCAGGCTATTTGCCTAATAGCTGAAGAAGGTGGAAAGAGCTCCGGGAAGTGGGTGGGAAAAAGTGGGTCTTTGCTCAGAGCTTCCCTGGGGGAGTCAGGTAAAAGGTGGGTCTTTGCTCAGAGCTTTCCCGGGGGATACCAGTTTCTGAGTCGATTCTGTGTATGTGAGGCAGGTTGTGGGGTTGTAGGACACCTTGATGGGCGTTTGATGGGACGTTAGGGTCCTCTCAGCTTCATTCACCCATGAGATGGACAGAACTGAGGCTACTCCTTGGGATTCTCTCCTCTTGGGTGTGGGGAAGCCACTGCCTGAACCATTCACCCATTTTTCTCCCCAAGGCTGGGGCAAAGGGTGGACGGAAAGCCAAATCAGGATTCTCTTTGTGGTAGGACAGACTCCAGTGAGCAGCTGACTTTGGGCAACCCTGCCCACCTTGGGCCTATTTAAACTCCTTCCCATCCAAGGGCCCACTAAAACATTGTTGAGGTTGGGATCGGGTTACACTCTACCGCATTGCAGTTCGCTTCAATTCTGGCCGAAGATAATCATTCAATTCATTCAATAGTATTTATTGAGTGCTTACTATGTGCAGAGCACTGTACTAAGCGCTTGGAATGAACAAGTCAGCAACAGATAGAGACAGTCCCTGCCGTTTGACGGGTTTACAGTCTAATCGGGGGAGACGGACAGACAAGAACGATGGCAATAGAGTGGAGGGGAAGAAAATCTTGTAAAAACAATGGCAGCTAAATAGAATCAAGGCGATGTACATTTCATTAACAAAATAAATAGGGTAATGAAAATATACACAGTCGAGCGGACAAGTACGGTGCTGAGGGGATGGGAAGGGAGAGGGGGAGGAGCAGAGGGAGATGGGGGGAAAAGAGGGTTAAGCTGCGGAGAGGTGAAGGGGGGTGGTAGAGGGAGTAGAGGGAGAAGGGGAGCTCAGTCTGGGAAGGCCTCTTGGAGGAGGTGAGTTTTAAGTAGGGTTTTGAAGAGAATCAGTTTGGCAGAGGTGAGGAGGGAGGGCGTTCCAGGACCGCGGGAGGACGTGACCCAGGGGTCGACGGCAGGATAGGCGTAGAATCGAGGTAGGAACAGCATAATGGTTATAATAACTGGCATTTGTGAAGCACTTACTACGTGCACCAAGCACTGTGCTATGCACTGGGGTAGAAATGAGATTACAAGAAAAGGAGACTGGATCCAGTCCTTGTCTCACCCGGGGTTCAGTCTAAAATCAACTCATCAGTCAATCAATGATATTTATTGAGTGCTTACTGAGTTCAGAGCTCCGGACAGGGTGGGGAGGGGCACGTAGAGTTAAAAGCGATCAAATAAAATCCTGTTGTAGAGAGGCGGGAGGATACGGTCTGTTGGAGCGAGGGAGAAAGGGCACAAACGTGGTCTTAGTCCATCATGGAAATGCAGCTGCATCAGGGTGGACCAGGCACCGCTGGCCGGTTCCGCAAGACCGTGTTTACCTCAGATGACACCAGGTGAGACGGCTCAGGCTGGTCTGGGGCTGACCGCCGGGGTGCTGGCAAGCGATCCAGTGGTGTCACAGACCTCCCTGGCAGCAGCCCGGGCTCTCTCAGCAGGGGAGTTCCCTGGCTGTGCTGGGGAAAGCCCTGGAAAACCTACTGTGGGATTAAACTTCCCCAGAGGGAAGAACCAGGATGCCTCTGTCTACCAACTGGAGCTTTAGAATTGGGGACCAATTCTTCCCCGGGAGAGCAATGATGCTTGGGGAAGCCAAGGGGCGTGGGGGAGGCACCGTATGGGCTCACTGGCTCGGGCTGCCACGGTGACTGTGACGTAGACTGTGGTGATCCTGGGCTGGGCCACTGGTGGGGGTGGGGGTCCCCCGTGGCCCAGGAGCCTCCAGGGACACTGTGGGGAGTGGGTTGGACCAGTACTCCATCTTGGTGACATCAGTGCAAGAAAAAGGGACCGGTCACTGTTGGTTCTTCTCTTTAGACCAGTTTGTCTGGAGAAGGTGAGCTGGGAAAGTAAGCCCAGACAGTCGAAACTCTGTGTCTGACTTCCTCACGGACAGTCCCCGACTTGTGGAGAGCGAGAACGGACTTTTGGTCCAGGGCCCACCAAACCTCAGAGATTTCTAGGACATTTGGGTTCCCAGCTGCTGGGAGGGAAGGAAAGCATCGAGGGGGGATTAGATGGGGGAGAGGACACCCACATATGGGCAAAGAATGGGGCTGGGGCCACACTCTCCAGGGGCACTGCCCTGTATTTGCAGAGAGTTTGCACGTATACAGTGCTCTTCCCTCCTGCTCAGAATTTGACTGTGAAACTGTTGTACTGTACTCTTCCAATTGCTTAGAACTCAGTAAATGCTCAATAAATATGAGTGATTGTGATTTACTCATAGGGACTGTGTCCAACCTGATTATCTTGTATCTACCCCAAGACTTAGACTAGAGTCTGGCACAGAGAAAGAGCCATAAAAATTATGGGAACATGTCTACTAACTCTGCTATATTGTACTCGCCCCAGTGCTTAGCACAGAACTCTGCATACAGTAAGTGCTCAATAAATACAACTGATTGATCGACAGTATTATCTTGTGTCTACCCGAGGGCTTAGTACAACGGGGTTATCTTGGAATAATCACAATACCTGAATGTGTCCAATCTGATTATCTTGTATCTACCCCAGGGCTTAGTTCAGAGTCTGGCACATAGCCCCTAACCAGTACCACAATAATTACGGGAGCATCTCTGCCAACTCTGTTATATTGTACTTGCCCGATCACCTAGCATAGCTCTGTACCATGACTGATTTGACTGCTTATTATATTCCTGCCACCGAGCTCACCACCGGCACACAAGCCCATCGTCCAGGCTCAGAAATGCCCCAGGTGCCCCAAAGCAACCTCCCTTGACCCAAGTCACTCAGTCAGTCAGTCATATTTATTGATTTCTTGATGATGTTGTCTTGTTTTGTTCTGTTTTGGTTGTTGTCTGTCTCCCCCGTTTAGACTGTGAGCCCGTTATTGGGCAGGGATTGTCTCTATCTGTTGCCAAATTGTACATTCCAAGAGCTTAGTATAGTGCTCTGCATATAGTAAGCGCTCAATAAATATTAATGAATGAATGAATGAGCACTTCCTGTGTGCAGAGCACCGTACTAAGCGGTTGGAAGAGTAGGATATAACAATACAACGGACACATCCCCTGCCCACAACGAGCTTACAGCCTAGAGGGGGAGACAGAAATAGAAGCTAGCCCACCACTCAGTGTGGGGTGAGGGCTGAGGAGCATCTACTCCTTCTAAAATGGCTAACTTTCCGGGCAACTAATTGGGCCCAGCCCATGAGCCATTAGGACTCAGCACCTGTAGACTGAGTCCTACCTATTCAGGCTCTTGCCATAGGCCGGTGAGTTATGGACCGGTCAGTCCCTGCCTGTACCTGCTCTCCAATTGACCGCACCCCCATCCTACGCCACTTACAGCCCCCTGGTCTCCCCCTGGACAGGGCAGACATTTTTAAATTGCTTGGGAATTCCTCCTCCATGGCTCATCGCGCTATCATCTCTTGAAAGAAAGCTTTCATTACATTCTAAACCCTCACTGCAAACCATAAAAATAACTCATTTCTATTGGATACTTCACCTATAATTTTTCAGATAAAAGCTTCGAGAAACACAGTGAACGGGAAGCGAGATGTCCATAAAAACTAATTGCTTTATTATTCAACAACACAGTGCATCAGCAGATCAAACTCTTGCTGAATACAAATCAGCATTGGGTAGGGTCACATAATACTTGAAAATGTGGTTTTCTTCCAGGAAAAAGGAAACAGACCGATAAATTCCCTGTGCCTAGGAAGAGAAGGGTGTTCTGTGCTCTCTCGCCATCCAACCCAGGCCAGGACACGATTCTGTGAATCTGGTGACCCCACAGAAGGAGCAGATAGTTGAACACCTCACCTTTACCAAAACCCCATCATCAGAATGATTTCATTCATTCATTCAATAATATTTATTGAGCGCTTACTATGTGCAGAGCACCGTACTAAGCGCTCGAAATATACAATTTGGCAACAGATAGAGACAATCCCCCCCAGTGACGGGCTACCAAGAGCCTGCTGACATCTCACAGACCGTTGTTCTAGAGGCTTAGAAATTTACAGAAATAATGAATCAGACAAATTCCTTGTCCTAAGGGAGTTCAAAATCTGTAAGAGAAACAAACTTGGAAACAATAAACAGCAAAATGTTCCAAATTCAAATTTTGAGCATTAAACAGATATGAGAACAAGTGATGCCTGCTGAGCCCCCTCAGATCTAAACCTTCACGTTTTCATGCTCATAGTCCAGTACATCATAGTTTTACCACGTTGATCTAAAGTTTATGCAGGCTTAGTCCTGTGAAGAGGAAGTCATCTCTGAGAGGGAGGCCAAGATCACAGAGCCCCCATTCGACCCATCACCTATTAGAATGCAAGCTCGTTAGGGATCAGATCTGTTTTTAAAGTGCCCCCTTATTTAGATGTAATAGATACCTGATGATGAAGATGTACTCAACAATCAACAAGGATAGATTAAATCATGAGGAGTCAGAAAAAGATAGGTCATTTTCTAAGACAAGGTAAAATTCCAGATGTCTTTGAGAACCCCAAATCATCTTCAATCATTTGGTTTCCAAAAATTGGATTGGGGTGAAGTGGGGAGAGGGGGTCGTCGGGGGAGAGGGTCCGCATCCCGCTTTCCTCCAGCATGATCTCATCAGACATTTTTGAGAATGCCAGGTATCATTTCACTAAAAGTATCCAAGGAGAGGGAGAAAAGTAGAGTAAAGCCTCTGGATCCCATTAAGGAGAATTCATTATCAGTCAGCCTGAAGGAAATTTATTCTGATTTTTCTATTTGTGAATATCTCTAATCTGGTCTCCTCCATTAGAATGTAAACCCCCTGTGAGCGGGGACATGTCTCATAATAACGGTGGTGTTTGTTAAATGCTTACTATGTGCCAATTGAGAAGCAGCGTGGCTTCGTGGGTAGAGTACACGCCTGGGAGTCAGAAGGCCATGGGTTCTAATCCCTGCTCCGCCACATGTCTGCTGTGTGGCCTTGGGTAAGTCGCTTCACTTCTCTGGGCCTCCATTACCTCATCTGTAAAATGTGGATTAAGAGCGTGAGCCCAATCTGGGAAAGGGACTATGTCCAATCTGTCTAATTGCATCTACCCTAGACTATGTCCAATCTGACTAATTGCATCTACCCTAGAGCTTAGAACAGTGCTTGGCACATAGTAAGCACTTAACCACTACAATTACTATTATTACTAAGCTCTGGCGGAGCTTCAACCTAATCAGGTCCCAAATGAGCCTCACAGACTAAGTAGGAGGAAGAATAGTTACTGAATCCCTGTTTTACAGTTGAGGTGACTGAGGCACAGAAGAGTTAAAAAGACTTGCCCCAAATCATAGCAGATTAGTAGCACAGCCTGGGTTAGAACCCAGGTCCTCGGACTCCCAGGCCCGTACTTTTTCCATTATACCCTCGTCATGCTTCTGTTGAACTGTCCCAAACATTTAGCGTAGGGCTTAGTTTAGTATTGACTTTAGTAATATTGTATAATAGTGTATAACATCACTACAGCTGTCACTATTACTACAATGATTACTACTTTGGAAAGCATTCGGGGCCTCCCACACAGGTCGTCGTCACTCAGTTTCCTAACACACTGGTTTACGCTGCACCCGTTTCGTCTGGATCTCTAAAGACTGTAGTTTCACTCAGCCTTTGCAAATCCGTGTGAAGAAAGAGGTCACAATTAGCACTTCCATTTCACAGATGAGGAGATCAAGAGAGTCCAGTGACTTTTCCAAGGTGAGGCAGAGGAAGCACCGGGATGAGAATCCACGCTTCTTGATCTCCAAGTCAGAGCATTCGGAACTGCGTCTAAACTGCCTTTCCAACTGATCCGATCCCAACTGAGTCCAAGCATAAGTCCATCATCAATGCACAGGCATCGAAGACAAGAGCAGAGCCTGGGCCAGGAGTTCTTTTTCCTACAGGGACCCTTCCGACCAGCTATAGAAGAGACCGTCGTAAAGACAGATCTCCTTTTCCATAGGTGGGGAAACTAGAGTTTCCTCAGAGCAGACCGTAAGCTGTTCTAGTCAGAGCAGGGAATGTATCTGTAATATTGTCGTGTCGTACGCTCCCAAGCGCTCAGTACAGTGTCCTGCACACAGTAAGCAGTCAAATACTATTAACTAACTGATCGCTTGATTAGGAGGACATTAACAGAAAGTCCACCGAGAGACCCTCTGCACCAAACTGAGAGCCGACTGCCAAGGCTTTCTTCATGGTTCTTGAAAAGTATTCTAGAGAATACTTAGAGAAGCAGTGTGGTTCAATGGAAAGAGCCCCAGCTTGGGAGTCAGAGGTCATGGGTTCTAATCCCAACTCCACCACTTGTAAGTTGTGTGACTTTGGGTAAGTCACTTAACTTCTCTGTGCCTCAGTTACCTCATCTGTAAAATGGAAATTAAAACTGTGAGCCCCCCGTGGGACAACCTGATGAACTTGTATCCCCCCAGCGCTTAGAACAGTGCTTTGCACATAGTAAGCACTTAACAAATGCCATCATTATTATTATTATTATTTAACTTCCCTGGGCCTTAGTTACTTCAACTGTAAAATGGGGATTAACACTGTGAGCCCGTGCTTCGCACATAGTAAGCGTTTAACAAACGTCATCATTATTATAATTCTAGACCATAAATTCCTTGCAGGCAGAGCTCGTGTCTACCAAATCTACAAGACTACTCTTCCAAGCATCTGGTATACTACTTGGCACACAGTTAAGCATTCAATAGATACCATTGATGGATTTTTTTTAATCTTAACCATTTTGAGGGTACAGGGGAGGAAAGCAGCACTAATACAACCTCACGGGAAATCTCTCTCAAAGGTGTCCACCCGACCGAGGTCCAACAATCTCTATAAGAAAGAAGGCTCCGTTCAGGTTCCTCTGGGAGCCTGGTTCCGTCACCTAACTCTACCAGCCCACCTCTCCTCAGCTTAAATCGATCCCAAGCCATCGATAAGGAGCATAGGTGCAAACAACTCATTTTGATAGCAAGTTCCATTTGATTAAAATAAATGTTCCAAATCTCTGATCAGTCTCTTTGGGAGTGGATCCTCGCCTAAAGTTTTTTATTTGGAGGATCCGGTTTTTGCAAAGCTTTGGGCACTAGTTTGAAATTGAAGATTGTCTTAATTAAGGCATCAGAAACCCAGATGGGGAAGAAAGAAGAAATACAGAGGAACAGATAAGAGTTTTTCCCCGGAGTGTATAAGGCGAAAGAATGCTTGGACAGGATGGCATGGAGAAGATCAAAGAGCACTGGCGAGAGGTCAGTTATGGGGTACTTGCTCATTGCTTTTAACAAATTTTTCAGGGCTTGAATATAGCCTATGCCATAGTCTTCCTTGACATCTTCTTGGAGGTTCTCCAGGAGGTCCTTTTCGAGTGCATCCCACAGTTCCGGTGAGCCATGGATACCTGCAACACCACACTCCACACGGTGAGCAAAATCACAAGAAGGGACTGTCCGGGACCCAGCATCACACCATCCATTTAAACAAATGAACCTAAACAGCCACAGCCCGCACGTGGATCCCGTGACTGATGACTGGCTAAGCTTTGGACTCATTACTAACTGTTAAATGGGTCTGGGGCGGGCGCAGATCTCCCAGTTAAAGACCCCGGGTTGGCCGGATAATAATAATATTAATGATGGCATTTGTTAAGCGCTTACTATGTGCCAAGCCCTGTTCTAAGCGCTAGGGTAGGTACAAGGTAATCGGGTCGTCCCCCGTGGGGCTCACAGTCTTGATCCCCATTTTCCAGATAAAATAACTGAGGCACAGAGAAGTTAAGTGACTTGCCCAAACTCACAGAACCGATAAGTGGCGGAGCCGGGGTTAGAGCCCACGACCTCTGACTCCCAAGCCAGGGCTCTTTCCATTGAGCCACGCTGCTTCTCAAGGCACAAAGCTTGCCCTTAGAGCGGGAGTCAGCAAGGGGACAGGGAAGAAAGGTCATAATGCATTACTTCGTCCCTTTCCTAGCAAAAGCCACAATTCCCCAACAGCTCCTCCCTGATGGATTTTGCCCTCTGGTCCTTGCTGCTCCGGGAAATAATGCAGGCGTGAGGGTTGGGCCTTCCGGAGACTTTATCTGAAAAAATCAAGGGACCGGTGGTGGTGTCACCATTGATATCTGAGGAGGAGCCTGTCTCTTACGTTGCAACCCACAGACCCAGTGAGACAACTTTGACCTGTCCAAGTGTATGCCACTTACTTGTTCTGAAGCCTCCTGGTTGAATTAACACTACCTTTACCCCCCATCTGGAAAGCTCCTGTCTTAATATGCCCGAAAACATGGTCAGAGCAGCCTTCGACGAGCCATACGCGCAGAGATATGAAAATGGGGTGGCTCCTGCAGAAGCGATAGAAACATGAGAGAGTTCATCCTCACCTTTGGCTCAGACAACGCAGTTTCATATCTACGATTTGAGAAGCGTCATTGCCTAGTGGATAGAGCATGGGCCTGGGAGTCTGAAGGCCCTGGGTTCTAATCCTGACCCGGCCTCTTGTCTGCTGGCTGATCTTGGGAAAGTCACTTCACTTCCTACGTCTCAGTTTCCTCCTCTGTAAAATGGGGATTAAGACCGTGAGCCCCACGTGGGACATGGACTGTGTTCAACCTAAGTAGTTTGTATCTATCTACCCCAGCGCTTAGTGCAGTGTCTGGCATATAGTAAGCATTTAACAGATACTATAATAAAAAAAAAACCCTGAAAAACAGAAAGACTAGAGCACTAAGGGAAAGGTTTCGGGTCTTCCCAAGGTGACCAAGCTGAATCCAGGGAAATCATGTGTCCCTGAAAAGAGTTTCATATGAGCAGTGGCTCATATGAAGGTGGGCCAAATGATCTTTATTTGTAAGTGCAGGTTGCAAAATTTGCACTTCAGGGCGCTGGCAAAGCGTGGGACTGTAATCGCAGTTCTGGGTGGCAGGGAAAATCATCAGGGAAGACTTTCAGCAGAGGAAATATTTACTTCAGCAGCAAGATTGGGTGCGGGAAGTTTTGCAGGACAAAAATAGGAGTGAGAGGGCAAGGATGGTGTCTCTCCAGGGAATGACAGCCAACTCGCCGAAAGAGATGGGACCCTGAATGGGCACCTTAGAACTCCAGGCAATGGCTGAGTTCCCCCTGAGGGATTTGGCAAGCTTTTCAAACTCTCTGCCTGTTTTCCCATTGGCCAACGGGAAAGATAGCATCCAAAGAATAATAACCTCAATCTGACCATCGTTATGACTTAACTTACTTCAATCAATCAATCAGTGGTATGTATAGAACGCTTAACCGTGTGTAGAGCTCTCTGTGAAGTGCTTGGGAGAGTACAATACAACAGATTTGGTAAACACATTCCCTGCATATAAGGAACTGCCGATCTAGAGTGGGAGACAGACATTAATATAAAACAGATAAGTTACAGACACGTACTTAAATGCTGGGGGGAGAGGGTTGGGTGAATATGAAGTGCTGAAAGGAGATAGATCCAAGAGGACTTAGGGGAGATGAGGGCTTAGTGGGAAAAGAGGGCTTAGTTGGAAAAGACCTCTCGGAGGAGACGTCATCTCAGTAAGGGTTGGAAGGTGAGCTAAAAGCACTCAATCAGTTCGCACCCTCCTACTTTACCTCACTATTTCCTACTGTAGCTCGGTCCACCCACTTCACTCCTCCAACACCAGCTGGCCTCACTGAGCCTCGATCTCGTCTGTCTCCCTGCCAACCCACCTCCTACGTTCTCCCTCTGCCCTGGAACTCCCTTCCCCTCCAGATATGATGGACCACCACTCCCTCCACCTTTGAAGCCTCTTGTCTGTCCGTCTCCCCCGATTAGACCGTTAGCCCATCAAAGGGCAGGGATTGTCTCTATCTGTTACCGATTTGTCCATTCCAAGCGCTTAGTACAGTGCTCTGCACATAGCGCTCAATAAATACTATTGAATGAACCTCTCTTCCAAGAGGCCTTCCCCAGTTAAGGCCTCTTTCTCCAACTCTCTCTCCCTTCCGCTTCACTTATGCAATTGGATCTTTACCCTTTGAGCCTTTGATAGTCATCCCACCCTCAACCCACATTATTTGTGTATATGTCCATTATGTGTTCATTTATATTAATGTCTATTTCCCCATCTAGAGAATAAGCTCCTTGTGGGCAGGGAATGTGTCTTTCCAACTCTGTTGTATTGTACTCTCCCAAGCGTTTAGTCCAGTGCTCTGCAAAAGGTAAGTGCTTAATGAATACCAATGATTAATTGATTGACTGATGAAGGGGGAGGGAGTTCCAGGCCAGAGGGAGGAGCTGGGCAAGGGGTGAGCAGTGAGTCAGACGAAATGGAGGTACAGTGGCCAGGTTGACGTTAGAGGAAGGAAGTGTGCAGGCTGGGCTGTAGAAGGAAATCAGCAAGATGCGGGAGGGGTGAGCTGGCTGATTGATTGCTTTAAAACCAAGGGTAAGGAGTTTCTGTTGGATGCAGGTCGATGGACCACTCCAGGTGGTTCTCGAGAAGCGGGGTGACATGAAAAATGATCAGGCAGCAAAGTAAAATGAGGACTGGCGTGAGAAGAAACAGGAAGAAGCGGGGAGGTCAGCGAGGAGGCTGATGCAGGAGCCAAGGTGGGCTAGGATAAGTGCTTGGATCAGCATAGCAGCAGATGGGATGAAGAAGGAAGGCAGATTTTAACGATGCTATTACCGTAGAACTGACCGGATCTAGTCACAGAATGAATGTGTGGGCTGAAGGAGGGAGATGAGTCGAGGATAATGCCAAAATTACAGACTTGGATGACAGGAAGGCTAGTGGCGTTGTCTACACTGATGGGAAAGACAAGGTGGATAGGGTTTAGATGAAAAGGTGAGAAGTGCTGTTTTTTGTGTTGCTTCTTGTATTGTGCTCTCCTGAGCACTTAGTTCAGTACTCTGCATGATGTAAGTGCTCAATAAATACAATTGATCAAGTGATCGATTCCCTCTGAGCCCAAAAGAGTGCAAAAATGTACCCTCCTGGGCATGGAGGAGAGAAGGCCGTGGACCGTTAAGAAGCTCAGCTCTATATTGGCCCAGTACACTGAGGTCCAGAGGAAGCAAAGAGCGGTTGTTGTCCAGGGAATTCAGGCAGCAGCCCAGGCGATCAGCCTGGATGATTCAGGCCTAAGACCCGCCCTCATTATCTGGGAAATTCAGGAAAAAGCAGTCTGTGCACCTGAACTGTCCCAAGATCTTTCCTTCGCCCACAGCTGTTGGAGAAGAATCAAGGGCAGCCGCCCTCATCCCAGCTCAGATAATAGCTGCATTACCAAAAGTGAAAAGTGCTTCAGCAGGGATCAGCTGGGATAATAATAATAATGATGATAATGGAGTTCGTTAAGTGCTCACTACGAGGCCAGGACTAGGGTAGATACAATACATTCAGATTAGACACAGTCCCAGGATTAGAATGCAGGTCCTCTGTCTTCCAGGCCCATGCTCTTTCCACTAAGCCACACTGCTTCTCTACTCAAGAACAGGAACAGGGAGAAGCCAAGTGGCAGTAAGTGGCAAGATCGGTCGTGGCTAAATCGGATTGCCCGTCCTCTTACCCCAGGATTTCAGAGGCCCCTAAAAGAATGAGGCCCATCCTCTCCTGGGACTCCCTCTACCTTCTTTCCCTCTCCACCCATCCCCTCTCCTCCCTCCGGACTGCCCTGGGTTCTCCACCCAGCAGTTCTCGGAGAATAGCTTCGGCGGCCGTGCAGCAGCTGAGAAAAGTCCCCTTTCCTGGCTGGTTCAGAAAGAAAGGTAGTTACAGACAGAGCAGCTGGGGGATGGGAATCATTATCAGAAGCGGAGGGGAGCCTGTGATCGAATCTCTAGAGCCTTGAGCATCCTGACTCCAACTTTCTAACAGCCCCGCCATCACAGCCCAGTGAGACTCCGGGCCTCGGAGTCAGGGGATCTGGGTTCTAGTCCTACCTCCGCCCCTTGCTGCATGACATTAATCAAGTCATTTCACTTCTCAGTGCCTCATTTTCCTCATCTGTAAAATGGGGATTTGATGCCTCTGCTCCTTCCCTCTTGGACCATGGGACAGGGGCTGTGTCCGATCTGGTCATTTGCATCCACCATAGTGCTTGGCACACTGTAGGTGTTTAATAAATACTAGGATTATTATTATCGTTAATATAACAATCATTATTCCCGGCACAGGCTCTGCAGGATACCTGGTGGTACATGGCCCCAAAGGTGTTACCCTCCTCCCCTCTTTGTCTCCTTTAGCTCTGGATGTTAAGATACGGAGCAATTTGCAATCAGAAAACCCCTTGCAAAAAATATGCTCACCTTGTGTACCCCAGCCAACAGATATCTTTTGACCTAGTGATGGCCTCAGAGAACCTAGCAGAAACCCGGAACCGAAGCTGTTTCTGGCACCGGCTCGATGGAACACTGGAACTGCTCATTGTAAAACCTCGGCTTTAAATGGATTCCCTGACAGCCTATGCCCTTTCCACGCTCCTTAGCTGTCATCCAAATTTATGGGTGAAAATTACTAAATTCATGAGAGTGAATGGAAGTAATAAAATGTGTAATGGCCCCTTATGACTTATTTCTCCTCTCCACAACCTCAGAGATGAATGAACCACTTGGGGTGGGTCCCTGTGAGGCGTGGGTATCTCTTGAGATGATTTATTCACATCCGATCCTCTAGACTGTAAGCATGTCTCTACTCCGTAAGCTTGTTAAAGGCAGGGAACGTGTCTACCGCCTCTGTTGTACTGAACTCTCTCAAGTCATAGTACAGTGCACCGCACACAGTAAGCGCTCAATAGACACCATTGAGTGATTGATCGAACTGCGTGGGGTGGACCGAAACCCTGGCTCCAAATGGAGGTGTCGGATAGGCTGAGCGTCATCCCGGGAGGGGCCTCTGTTTACAGAGACCACCTACAGCCTCCCCCCATGCCCAGATAGAAGCTTTTTCAATGGTGTTCAATTATGGTCGGGCAACCATATATTTGGTAGCCAAAAACTGGCCCCAAACCAAGGTGAAGGATGGATTGAAAAAAGGATCGAAAGAGGTCATATGCCCGGAGTCTTGCACCACATAGCGTGTCCCTCACCATGGGACACCTGATGATGGCAGGACCCATGATTGCCTGAGAACATTGTGGGTTTCTCCAGGTCAAGTGGGAGGAACACAAAGTACCTAATCCCCTAGCCAGGAAAGCCCAGGGTACCCTCAATCCAAAGTATACAGCCAGTCAAAACTGCATCCCACATGCACAAAAAAAAAATTAATTAATGGAATATAGCTTTTTTGTTGATTAAATATGAAAAGAAACTACTTCTGGTTGTGCCATTTGGTTCACCAGCTTTTTTATTTCCTCATGAGCCATTGTGTACGTGTGTTTCATAAATTAAGTACTCGTTTTGGAAATGTGGGCCAATTAGAAGAAGCAAACGCATTAAAGTGTTATCTTGCTGGTATTTTATCCAGTTCAACTTCAATGAAAACTTGTATCAGGAAATAGTTCAGTAGTACTGGGTGAGATGAAGAGGCTGGGAGACAAGGGGATAAAAGAGGTAATATGGTCTTCCCTCCTAGTTTTACAAAACTCCTTAATCCCTGGACAGTCTGTTCTTTGTACATTCAATAACAAATTATTTTCTCGATCCACCCAAGTGCTGAATCTGCAAATTCATTGCAGAAAATCTAGGTTAAATATTTACCTTGCAGCCCTGCTGGTAATGGGTTAAAAGCTACAGTATTTGTTTTAGAGAAGGTCAGCAGCCATGTTATTTTCAACTGAAAAACGTTTTTCTCTCTATTACTTAACCAGTCTTTAAAGGCTAATCTCCTTGTTGGCATGCAGCATGACCAAGTGAAAAAACACACAGTTCTGGGACTCAGAGAATCGGCTCTGCCCTTTGCTTTCTGTGTGACCCTGGGTAAATCACTTAACTTCTCTGGACCTCCGTTTCCTCTTCTGAATAGTGGGAATTAAATATCCGTTCTCTTTCCGGCTTAGACTGTGAGCTCCCTGTGGAACAGACTACAGTCCATCAGATTATCCTTTATCTGCCACAGTGCTTGGCACACAAGAATCACTTAAAATACTATTATTATTATAGTTACTGTGGTATCCATTATGGGAGTAAAGCAGGAGTGTGGTAATACAAGTACACAGCACATCCTCCTCCTCCTCCTCCTCCTTCTCCTTTTTCTAAAGGGAAAATTCTTTCTTTCAATAGTATTTATTGAGCACTTACTATGTGCAGAGCACTGTACTAAGCGCTTGGAATGGACAATTCGGCAACAGATAGAGACAATCCCTGCCCACTGACAGGCTTACAGTCTAGACAGGGGAGACAGGCAGACAAAAACAACAGCAATAAATAGAAGCAAGGGGATGTACACCTCATTAACAAAATAAATAGGGTAATAAAGATATATAGAAACGAGGAAATGAGCACAGTGCTGAAGGGAGGGGAAGGAGCAGAGGGAAAGGGGGGAAAGGGGGCTTAGCAGAGGGAAGGTGAAGAGGGGGCAGAGAGGCAGCAGAGGGAAAAGGGGGGAGCTCAGTCTGGGAAGGCTTCTTGGAGGAGGTGAGCTCTCGGTAGGGCTTCGGGGAGGGGAGGAGGGAGGTTGGGAGGGAGGGCATTCCAGGACGGCGGGAGGACGTGGGCCAGGGGTCGACGGCGGGATAGGCGAGAACGGGGGACGGTGAGGAGGAGGGCGGCGGAGGGGCGGAGCGTGCCGGTTGGGCGGTAGAAAGAGAGAAGGGAGGAGAGGTAGGAGGGGGCAAGGGGATGGAGAGCCGCGAAGCCCAGAGTGAGAAGTTTTTGTTAATCCACGTTCTAGACTGTAAACTCCTTGTGGGCAGGGAACACGTCTCCCAGTAATGTTGAATGGTACTCTCCCAAATGCTTACTACAGTGCTCTGCACATAGTAAGTGCTCAATAAATACCACTGATTGATTGCACATTCCAAGCACTTAGTACAGTGCTCTGCACATAGTAAGCACTGCTGAATGAATGAATGAAAGTAAAATATATCAATCCTGGACCTCCAAGGTCACCTACCCTAACAAGCCTCATGTCTCAGGTTTTGTTCATGTCGTTAATTAGCGTGCGATTCTATTTAAAGAATAACGCACCGATGAACCAACTACTCTGAAATCTTCACTACTCAGAGAGATGAACGCATTTCATTTTTATTATGTCTTCGCTCTCAAGGACACAGAGGACAAGTTTTGAGTTTCCCTATCAAAATAAAGAGGAATTTCTAACCCCATTCAATCACCGGGGCCATAGAGATACCCTCCTATTCCAATGACCCAACATTTCCCAAATCCCGCTTCTAGAACTGTGGAGTGAGCTGAAGCCGCTGATATTCACTGGGGCAAGGGGACAAGCATTTAACAACTACTGGCTGGCGCTAACACGCTCCCAAATCTGTAAAAGGACACAGGAATCGATGCCACTGACCAGTCCGATAATCAGTTCCGGACACCGCCCTCTCAACCCCCTCGAGGTCGGCAGGATTCCGGCGACTTCTGACCACGGCCGCTTCCTCACGGAAGCCAGCCAGCACGTTCCTCGAGACCTACGGTCCGGTCACCGCGAGGCTCGGCTAGCTGAATGGGATTCCAAAAAGTCTCCTTCACTTCCGCCATTTTGGTTTTATCAAGCGCCCGGCACTGTTTCGTCCTATTTCTCTCCAACTGACCTTGGACAGAGTCAAATCTCTGAAATAACTTGCTCTCCTATAACCCACTACCTGAATCTCATCCTTTTTCTTCTACGAGGGTCGCAGACGTTGCTTGACCGAGAAGCAGCGTGGCTCAGTTGAAAGAGCACGGGCTTGGGAGTCGGAGGTCATAGGTTCTAATCCCGGCTCCGCCACCTGTCAGCTGTGTGACTTTGGGCAAGTCACTTCACTTCTCTGTGCCTCAACTACCTAATCTGTAAAATGGAGATTAAGACTGTGAGCCCTATGTGGGACAACCCGATTACCTTGTATCTACCCCAGTGCTTAGAACAGTGCTTGGCACATTATAAGCACTTACCAAATACCGACGTTATTCAAGCACTCGGTACAGTGTTCTGCACACGGTAAGCGCTCAACAGTTATGACTGAACTGAACTGAATTGGAAATACTGTATTTTTTCTGCTGATTTTTAAAGTCCGTTGATAAATGCAAGGTGTGGGCTGCATACAAAGGCAGTTTCAGCTGAGAAAGCACGGAGAAGGCAAATTGCAGCGTGACCCTCCCAATATAGCTCTTATGATACAAAGTGCTTTAAGAGTAGATTGAAGCTTGATAGAAGACATTAGTGTTTTTGAGCATAAGCTTAGGCTGGGCTCATAATCAAAACACTTAGCCTACCCACTCAAAGTAGCATGGGAAGCTGAACGATTAGCCAATGTACTCAGCCAATCTGAACAACCCAAGCTTTTTCTCCTCGATGGCATATATTCGGGCCTGAAACATATGAATAATTACCTAAAATCTCTAATTCACATTGTTGGTAGAGATGCTAGCCGTAGCGACCCTACAGTAGTAACCAGAGACATAGTAATAATAACAATAATGATAATTTCGGTATCTGTTAAGCGCTTACTATGTGCCAGGCATCTTACTAAGCCCTGCGGTGGACGCAAGCACATCAGTTTGGACCCACTCCCTTTCCCACGTGGGGCTCCCGGTCTTCACCCCCATTTTACAGATGAGGTAACTGAGGCCCAGGGAAGCCAAGTGACTTGCCCAAGGTCACACAGCAGACAAGAAGCAGAGCCGGGATTAGAACCCATGACCTTCTGATTCCCAGGTCCAGGCTCTAGCCACTGCACCATGCTGCTTCCAATCAGTGCACATGGTCTCTCCAGGGAGGACTACCGGGGGGGCCAGACTGGAGCGATCCCCTCGTGCCAGGCTTGAGGGAAACGGGCCCTGGTGGCTGGCTTTAGAATCCAATCCTTTTCCCCTGCAGCCCAGGTGTCTACCAGCATTTCCCGAAGGGGTGGATGGGGATGACTGCGGTTGCCGTTCCGTCCCTTTTTCCCCTTCCTCACCCTCCTCATCAATTTGTTCCGTTTTCCCCAGCAAATCCACCGCTCTTCCCCTCCCCCCTCCCATTCCCACCTCACACCTGTCAGATAAGAGACCAATAATCAGTTAGGATTTGAAAACTTGAAAACACTCTTCTCTCAAATCAACAATAATGGGCTGCCAAGAACTCCAAACACTTTTCGGTTCCCTGAGAAGTGGGCACAAGTGGCAATTTTCCCAAAAATCAAAACAAATTCCATCTGCACAGGCGTAGGCCTTTAAAATGGAGTGCGATTAATGGCACCGGGGATGGGTATCAAAGTTGGAAATAACGCAGCGCAGTTCCCAAGTTATTTCTCTTTCTGGGCCTCTTTCGCTTTTTTTCCCCTTCAATCAGTCGATCCATCTACGGTAGTAAGGGTTTATTGTGGGCAGAGCACGGTACTGAGGCCTTAAGGAAGTACAGAAGCACTTGGGAGAGTACAAGGAAATTCCCCCTTCCAAGCAAACTCTCCCTAGCCGGTTGGCCGCATCTGGGAAGTCGGTACTCTTTCTCCAGAGGAAGTTGGAGCAAATTCTGTTGACAACTAAACAGGGCAGAATAAACCGAGAAGAAGTTTAACCTAGGAGACCATGGGATTCACCTCCATCTAATTCCTTTCCTGTCTGGTGAAAATTGGTCTGGCCAAACGGGAAATATCTCCCTGATAACGGCACCAAGGATTTGAAGACCTTTAAAAGGGGGATTTAACGGGGCGGTTTAGAAAGTCTCAATTAAATTCCCATCAAACCCCACGTCAACACAATATCACAGCACGAGTCCACCCACGTCCCCAATTTGGGGGAGAAACGGACACCCAAATCCACCTGACACACACCATCCACTCAAGTCAGTGAAGCCTCGCGTACGACGGACCGGCACCAACGCGCTGAGCTCCTTCTCCGAGCTGCAAGTTCGATGTGGGCAGGCAATGTGTCTGTTTATTGTTTCGTTATACTGTCCCAAGCACTTAGTTACAGTGCTTTGCACACAGTAAGCGTTTCCGATCACTGGCCCAAAAAAGCATTTTCCAAGTTCCGAGAATGTATTTGTGAGATTTTCTTTGATCTTCTTGCTCTAGACCGGGGACCCCAAAAGTCTGCATCTGTCTTGCTGGTACGGACACCAGGGTTAGGCTACCCTCCCGGAGCCCTGGTCAGGACAGTTGAACCTTTCGGGAGAGAGCCCCTCATCTTCTCTCCCAAACTCTGTCCTCTCCCTGACTTCCCTGTCGCTGCGGACGGCACGACCATCCTTTCCGGCTCACGGGCCCGCAACCTTGGCGTCGTCCTTGACTCGGCTCTCTCGTTCACCCCACACATCCAACCCGTCTCCAACACCTGCCGGTCTCACCTTCACAATATCACCAAGATCTGCCTTTTCCTCTCCATCCAAACTGCTACCGTGCTGGTACAAGCTCTCGTAATATCCCGACTGGATTATCGTGTCCTCTCGGACCGGGTTCAACCTCATTAGCTCATTTCCATCCCAGTAATTAGTACAGGGTCTGTTACATAATAAGTGCTTAACAGATCCCATAAAAAACTGGGTGGCTTTCAAGCTGCGGGGTTGAGGAGACACGAGTCATTGGAAAATGGAGGATTGTTCCAATCAAGTCACCTGGGTTAATGTGTGCTGTATGAGTGGCTCAGCGCACCAACTGCTCAAAATTTCCCTTTCATTTGACTCTTCTGCCAAAAATGTTGTTGACACCTACTCTGCGACTACCGTGCTCATGGGCCCTAGCAAGATACGCCGAAAGCCGTGAATCTGTTCCCAGCTGTCCTTGCCAAATTGGGACCTACTGACACCCTACTTATTTTTCAAGGGCTTAGTACAGTAAGCAGCATGACCTAGTGGCAGGACCACAGGTCTGGGTGTCAGAAGACCTGGGTTCTAATCCCAGATCTGCCACTTGTCTGCTGTGTGAATTTGGGCAAGTCACTTGACTTCAGTTACTTCATCTGTAAAATGGGGATGAAGACTGTGAGCCTGTATGGGATGAGAACTGTGCCCAATATGAATATCTCATATTTTTCCCCAGCACCTAGGACAGTGCCTGGCACATGGTAAGTGCTTAATAAATTCAATTTTAAAATAAATAAATAAATACCATTGATTGAATGATTTCTAATATTGCTGCATAAAAATCCTGCGAAAGAGTGGACAGCTCGGCGTACCTATCCATAATTGATTGTAATGTCTGTCTTCCCTTCTAAACTTTAGGTTCTTAGGGAGCAGGGAATGTCTCTATTGTTATATTGTACTCTCTCCATGCACTTAGTACAATGTTCTGCACACACTACGCGCTCAATAAATACCACCGATGGATTGATCGACAGTATCTTAGCTTTTGACCGAACCAATATATGCATTCAGCAGTGATGGCTAGAACGATGACTTGACTGATTGAGAATCTATACAGTTCTGGTCCAGACTATAGCAAGGTGGGGCTCTGTGGTCAGCTGGGCCGCATGGCCAATAATAATAATGTTGGTATTTGTTAAGCGCTTACTATGTGCAGAGCACTGTTCTAAGCGCTGGGGTAGATACAGGGTAATCAGGTTGTCCCACAGGAGACTCACAGTCTTCATCCCCTTTTTACAGATGAGGTCACCGAGGCACAGAGAAGTGAGGTGACTTGCCCACAGTCACACAGCTGCCAAGTGGCAGGGCTGGGATTCGAACCCATGACCTCTGACTCTTTCCACTGAGCCACGCTGCTTCCCAAATCTGAACGGCTGCTTAGCAAAGGCCAGGGGACCAGCCTGGGGTGGCGGGTGGGGTTGGCTGAAGGACACAGCTCAGCTTCTAAGCAGTTGCCCTTCCTAAACAGGGGAAAGCCATGGAGGGGCAGGTGAGGGTAAAAAGACCGGAGATCAGAAGATGAAAGTTTCTGGGAGGGTTTTTCTCCCGGATGGCTGGCTGCAGACAGGGTCAATACGCGAGGCATTCGGGTGGAACGACTGAGGTCCGGTGATGCATAAGAGTCGTGGAAAGTTTTGGAGAACCTGGATTCCAGTTCGTAAAGTGACACAAAGCGGGGGACATGTAAGTGGTAACAGAATTGAATTTTTAAATTATTATTATTTTTACAATACTAATAATAAAAATTTGACATTAGTCAAGCGATTACTATCTGCCAAGCACTGTGCTGAGCGCTGGGTTTAATACAACCCAATGACAAACACAGTCCCTCATTCATTCAATAGTATTTATTGAGTGCTTACTATATGCAGAGCACTGTACTAAGCGCTTGGAATGTACAAATCGGTAACAGACAGAGGCAGTCCCTGCCCTTTGACGGGCTTACAGTCTAATCGGGGCACTCAAGGTCTAAGGGGGAAGGAGAATAGGTATAATGAGGAAACTGAGGCACAAAAAAGTTGTGACTTCTCCAAGTCAAGGGGAAAAGCCAGGGAATAGGACCCAAGTTTCTCGACTCCTAAGCCTGTGCTGTCTCTTCATTAGACCCCACTGCTTCTAATGTCAAAGTAAGGCTTTTGCTTCCTAAAAAAAAACAAACACCAGTTGGCACAGCCCATTTTCAAAGAGCCCTCCAACTTCCTCACCAACTTGGGAAGTTGTTCAGTGAGTTAGGCAGGTTCTCCCCCATTGCAAAATAAAATGCAGATTTCCAAAATTTCAACCTACCCAGATTTCACTCAATATTGAAGCTAAAGGGCAGAATCCCTGCTAATTACCAAAGGGGACATGCCCTGAATGCACAGATGTAAATTTAGGGCTGGACTGAAACAGCATCGACTTTAGGTTGAAGCTGTTCTGTAGTATGGAAAATTTCATCGCCATGCATTTGGAAAGACAGAAATGAGTGACATGTAAAGAGAGTCTACGTGTGTTCGTGTTGACTAATCTGCCAGTTCCGAGGCCACTCACCTGCCATACTGCTCACATTTATAAGCCTCCCTTTGGCTTTCCGGAGTAAAGGTAAGAATGTCTTTGTGACCTCTATGGCTCCAAAGAAGTTCACCTCCATGCACTGTCTGAAAACATTCATGGAAGTTAATTCACCATCTCCTACGTATCCAATTATCCCAGCATTGTTGACAACTGCCCAAAGTCCTGGAGATGTGAAGGAAAAGATTAATTGGGTCTAGATTACATTCTTGGTTCATCCAGAGGTTAACTAAGATGGTTTTGACTCATTGAATCTGCCTCTGCTGTGCATTTGTGTACACACACCGGACCACTGGCCAAAAACGGGTCGGCAAAATGCCCTTTGACCTCTCTACCCTTTCAAACAAGTGGCCCCATTTCAACTCCGTGTCTCTGTTTGTCCACCCCACTTTCAGCGACAGATTAAACAAGAAAAGGCCGCAGAGTGATGAGCTAATAGTGAGGAGACACCCAGCCCGGAGGTCAGGAGAAGAGGCGATCCGGCCCATTTCTCGTGGGTCTGACTTAAAAAGGAAATGGGGGGCTCCAAATGTGGAGTTTGGGGAGACTGGTCTTCCTGGCCAGGTCAGCCTTAGACAGGAGTGAGCTCCAGGAAGAGACAAGAGGGGCTCTCACTTGGCCCATGGCCGAGAGCATAAATCTACTCTCCACTGCCTGGTGCATCTCTCGGACTTGACCAGCGGCCCAGGGGAAGTTGATCAGGGCACCAGGATTGGGGACGAACAGGTCAGAGCTGCTGGACGGGCACCCCGGGCACAGGGTGGGGGCTTCAGGTGGTGCATCTGGACAGTCGAGCTGGTCAGAGTGTCCCTCAACTTGGGGTCTTGACTGCCTCCATTCTGGGTAAAGAGTGCTTAAGAGGACGTAGATGATTAGCTGCTGACTTGGCTCGCTTCCAACCTGCAAATCATTCCTCCTTTCTTGCTCACTTCTTCGACACCCTTTCGGGATTACGTTCTGCTAAGGAAACGGCCCCTTGACCGGAGAGGTGCTGTTTTCCTACCTGTGTCCTGCACCTTTTCCAAAACTCGTCTGTAAGCTTCCTTCACCTGAGCAGGTTTGGTGACATCCATCTGGAGAACCGTGAGTCGCTCGGAGCTGCTCCTTCTGAGTTCTTCTGCTCCGGGTCCTCTTTCATTCAAAACACCAGCAAATACTATGAACCCCAACTTATCCAGCAGTTTCGCCAGTGCGTGGCCAAACCCGGAACCTCCACCTGAAATCCAGCCAAACAAACAGGCAGTGAGCACCATCATGCACTCCCCTCGCCCGGCTCCAGGAATTCCTTCCACCACCACATTGACTTCATGCCTAAGACACTTAAGAGGAAGGAAACATTAAAAAAGAAAGAAAAGCCAAAACCAACCATAAAATCATTCCTCTATTCTGAGAGGACGGTAAAGGCAGTAATTTTCCATGTTTGCCAACTGGCCAATTCGTTATTTGCCTTTTTAATCTTTAAAGAACAGGTGGAATCTGTTTCTGTGGCCACATGACCCAGGAAAGAGCATGGGGGAGGGAATCAACTAACCTGGGTTTTAGTGCCAGCTATGTCACCTACCTGCTGGGTGACCTTAGTCACCCAGAGCAGTCACTTAGCTGCTCTGTGCCTCGGTTTTCTCATCTGTAAAAGGGAGGTGAAAATCCCATTCTCCCTCCCTCTGAAATGGGGAGCCTTTGTTGGGGGTGGGCTGGGTGTGATCTGATTATCCCCCTCTAGTCTGTAAACTCGTTGAGGGCGAGGAAAATGTCTACTAAATCTGTTCCACTGTACTCTGCATACAGTAAGCGCTCAGTAAGTGTCACTGGACCTGCATCTACCTCCAATGCTTGACATATAGTAAGCACTTAACAAATACCATCGTTATCAGTCAGTTGTATTTACTGAGCGCTTACTAGCAATAACAATAATGATGGCATTTGTTAAGTGCTTACTTTGTGCCAAGCACTGTTCTAAGCGCTGGGGTAGATACAAGGTAATCAGGTTGCCCCACGAGGGGCTCCCAGTCTTAATCCCCATTTTACAGATGAGGTAATTGAGGCACAGGCAAGTCAAGTGGCTTGCCCAAGATCACACAGCAGAAAAGTGGCAGAGGTGGGATTAGAACCCATGTCCTCTGACTCTCCAGCCCGTGCTCTTCCCATGTACTGAGCTATTGAGAGAGTATGGCATAACAATGTAACAGACACATTCCCTGCCCATCACGAGCTTGCAGTCTAGAGGGGAAGACAGACATTAATATGAATAAATAAATAGTAATAATAATAATAATAATGTTGGTATTTGTTAAGCGCTTACTATATGCAGAGCACGGTTCTAATCGCTAGGGTAGATACAGGGTCATCAGGTTGTCCCACGTGAGGCTCACAGTTAATCCCCATTTTACAGATGAGGGAAATGAGGCACAGAGAAGTGAAGTGACTTGCCCACAGTCACACAGCTGACAAGTGGCAGAGCCGGGATTCGAAGCCATGATCTCTGACTCCCAAGCCTGGGCTCTTTCCACTGAGCCACGCTGCTTCTATGGATATGCATGGATATACATATGGATATGTCTACTTATGGATATGTACATAAGTGCTGTGGGGCTTGGGGTGGGTGGTGAAAAAAGAGAGGAAGTCAGAGAGATGTAGAAGGTAGTGAGAAGAGAGAAATTGAGGGCTTAGTCAGTGAAGGCCTTTTGGGGGAGGGGTGCCTTCAAAATAACGCTCTGAAGGTGGGAAGAGCAACTGTCTGTCAGATAGAGAGGGAGGGCATTCCAGGCCGGAGGCAGAACATGGGTGAGAAATCAGCGACGAGATAGATGGGACTGAGGTACAGTGAGTAGGTTGGCATTAGCGGGGCTAAGTGTGTGGGCTAGGTTGTAGTAGGAAAGTAGCGAGGTGAGGTAGGAGGCCTTAGCTATCCTGCCTCCAATTCCTAAATAGTGTCAATTACAAGGTCCTGATCACGTTGCCCTGGAAGTGACCGAATGGGCAAGAATGTTGACATCTCGCGACCTGGTTTCACCTCCTCCACCTGGTTTTTCTCTGCCTTTTCCAGTCCCACACTTTCATTGGCCTGTAGTCCTCCGCAGAGGAGGGAATGCACTGATGGAGACCCGCGAGACCTGTGATAATCCCCCATATGAGCTGTGGGCAATACTGGAATGTGAATCAGGGCGACTCCTTACTCGCTACTGCGTATCCCTCCCCATCCTATTGCCACAGGCTTTCTGCTCGCTGCTTCGGGGATCTCACTGCTGAAAGGAGGGCAGAACGAAGGTTCTCTGGTGCAAGTTTTGGAATAGGAAAGCAGCTCTTATCATTATTATTTTTTCTTTTTTCTTTTATTATTATTCATTATTTTTCTTTTTTTTTCAATATAGCATTTGTTAAGTGCTCAGTATGTGCCAGGTATTATACTAAATGCTGGGGTAGATACAAGATCATTAGGTTTTAATCCCCAGTTTACAGATAATAATGATATCTGTTAAATGTTCTGTTGAAAGCACTAGAGTGGATACAAGCAAATCGGGTTGGACACAGTCCCTGTCCCACCAAAGTCACACAGCGGACTTGCAGTAAGAGCTGCTTCCTATTCCAAAACTTGCACCAGAGAACCTTCTCTCTGCTCTGCTTTCAACAGTGAGATCCCCTCTCAGGATCGGACCTGGAGAATTTCCAGTCCTCTACCAGCCTCGACTATAGGAGGGAGAGTCACGCCGAGGCCTACCCATTCCATTCCTAGCTTGGGCAGTGGCTAGCGAGAAGAAGGCAATTGCTGCTAGTCAAAAACTCACCTGTTCTGGACAGCAGCGGCACGGAAGAGAGTCAAGGGTGGATACTCAAGTTTCCTGCGCGGAAGGAGGCAGTGGTAAACCACTTCCAGATTTTTACCAAGAAAACTCTGTGGATCCACTACCAGAACAATTGCAGATGAATTGGGGCGTTCTGGGAGAGATGCATCCATGGCGTCGTTATGGGTAGGAGATGACTCGACAGCAAAAGAAAAGACTAGTAATAATAATAATATTTGTTAAGTGCTTACTATGCGTTAAGGACAGTACTAAGCATTAGGGTAGATATAAGATAATCAGGTCCCACATGGGCTCACAGTCTAAGTAGGAATGAGAACAGAGATCGAATCCCCATTTTGCAGATGAGGGAACTGAGGCTCAGAGAAGTGAAGTGACTTGCCCAAAGTCACACAGCGGACAAGTGGCGGTGTTGAGATTAGAACCCAAGTTCTCTGATTCGTAGGACAGTCGTCTTTCCCCTAGGTCACACTGCTTCTCCAGCTCTTGTTCTCGAAGGAGGACGGAAGCTTTGCAAGGGGCCTTCATCTGAGCCACCGGCCAGCACTGGGTAGAAGGAGGGCCCTCGCTGCTGGCCTCTGAGGTGAAGGGGAGATGGCGGGCTGTCTGCCCGCCTGCCCTTTCTCAGCCACAGCAGGCCCTGGGCATTTAGGGCCTGGGCATTTACAGGAAACTCCCAACAACCTCCATAACTGAGGATCCTAGTTCCCAGGAGTATTCCATGATCTATTGACTTGTAACTTTGGTTGGTATCTCATAGCCGATACCCTTTATCTCACCTTTCCCTTCCTCAGTTCCTTCTCTCACCGTGATAGGTTTTCTTTCATTCCTTTCTCTCTGTTTCTTTCTCTGTTTCTCTCTCTGTCTCTCTCTTTTTCTGTCTCTCCATTTCTGTTTCAAGGATTGCGCCCCATCTCGCTCCCAGGGCAAGAAATCTTTCCCTGCATCCTCTTTTTTTTTTAATATAGCATTTGTTAAGTGCTTAATATGTCCCAGGCATTATACTAAATGCTGGGGTAGATACAAGATCATTAGGTTTTAATCCCCAGTTTACAGATAATAATAACAATAATAATGATATTTGTTCAATGTACTGTTGAAAGCACTGGAGTGGGTACAAGCAAATCGGGTTGGACACAGTCCCTGTCCCACCTGGAGCTCACAGTCTCAATCTCCAGTTTACAGATGTGGGAACTGAGGCACAGAGAAATGAGCCTAAGCTCACACAAGCAGACAAGTGGTGGAGCAGAGATTAGAATCCCTCTAGACAATAAGCTCGCTGAGGGCAGGGAATGTGTTTATTGTTATATTGTATTTTCCCCAGCGCTTAGTACAATGCTCTGCACACAGTAAATGAGTACGAGTGAATGAATGAAGTTCCTTCTGACTCCCTCGCTCTATCCTCCAGGCCACAGAGTTCACTCTGCAGGGTCCCCTCCCAGCTTCTCCCACTTGCCCCCTTCCATGGGACAGGGCCAGGAGTGAGACAAGGTCACCAATCCTCCAGGGAGACAGAAATCTAAACGTCTCTCCCGGGAGTCATCTGTCCTGACTGTGTCCCCAGGGCTCACATGGGATCCTGGTTCCTGGGGCCACCCGCCTGGCATCTCTGACTGACAGGAGAGAGATTAAAATCTTTCTGTTTGCATTGCATTTATGCGTATGGCTGCTTGAAATTTACAGCAAATACCGTGACTCTTGGCATTGAGTTGGCCTCATCAAATCCCTTCCGCTACAGTCAGCAGAATGCTCGGCTCATTATAGACTCAGCACTCTGGTTCAGCAGATAACTTCCCCCAGAACCCAAGAGAAAATCAAAAAACACTTGAAAAGAGGGGCTGGAAAGTTTCCTCCTCAACATCATGGGCCTGCAAGGCCAAGTGTAGCCTGCTGTCAGTTTGCCATCCAAGCTACCCCCCCCCCCACGAAGCTAAGCAGCGTGGCCTAGTGGAGAGAGCAAGGGCTTGGAAGTCAAAAGTCGTGGGTTCTAATCCCTACTCTGCCACTTTTCAGCTCTGTGACTTTGGGCAAGTCACTTAACTTCTCTGTGCCTCAGATACCTCATCTGTAAAATGGGGATTAAGACTGTGAGTCCCACGTGGGACATCCTGATTACCTTCCATCTACCCCAGCACTTAGAACAGTGCTCGGCACACAGTAAGCACTTAACAAATACCATCATCGTCATCATTTTCTCTCTTCCCAAGGATACTCTTCTCCAGCCACTTGGGTCTGTCGGAGGAGGCCAGTTGTCAATGCCACTTGGGCCCCAGAGTACATCTCCTGCCTTTTTTCTGCTTAGTGGTATTAATCGAGTGCCTAATATTGTACTAGATACTTGGATGAGTACAACAGAAGGACTCCAAATCCACTGTTTGATCTAGGGGTGCCCTAAAGAGATGCATCTTCTCCTTCCAATATTAGAATCCAAATGACTATGACCTTGCTGGATAGGGCCTTATCTTTTAGTTCAAGGAATTCTGTTTGCTTGTTGTTTTTTCCTGAGCCTTCTCTGTAACTTACTCCTGATAGCCTGAAAGGAATAATACAATCTCAAATGAAAATCCAGAGCAGATAAAACGATATCACTCTTATCTTACAGAAGTAAATTTATGTAGAATACATAGCAATACATGAAAAGCCTCCGCCACTTGTCAGCTGTGTGACTTTGGGCAAGTCACAACTTCTGTGTGCCTCAGTTACCTCATCTGTAGAATGGGAATTAAGATTGTGAGCGTCACATGGGAAAACCTGGTTACTCTGTATCTACCTCAGTGCTTAGAACACTGCTTGGCACATAGTAAATGCTTAACAAATATCATCATTATTATTATTATTACTATTAAGAGCAGCCTATGTCCTGGGGTTAGGGATCTAGAATTGGCAAAAGGATCTAGAATTGGCAAATATACACTATCGACATGGCCATGAATTTGCATGGCCGATATGCAAATCTACTTCAGCGTTCAAGTCTAGTGATGCATCCTGAATCTTAAGGTGCTCCAAATCATAAATGAAGCCCCAAAAATTTAAATGAGACCCAGAATTGTACTTTAAGGAAGTAATCAGGTTCTGCTCTTAACCCTTTTCTGCATCACTTTGAAACAACAACATTTCATGACTGCGATGGACAGTTAACAAACTATTTACTAAAGAGTTTTCCTACACAGTACGAAAGTCTTCAAATTCCCAAGGGTCTCACATGTCTCTTGACATTATCTGGGGATGAGGAAGTTGAGACCGTGCTTCAACAATACTTGCCAAAAATATCCCCAGTTTTCTGACTTCATTATCCTACAGTTATGGCGTGATTTAGACACTATTTCATTCCGTTTAGGCATGTTCATTACAAACTCCAGTTAAAAATTCCCAATTCCTGACACTGGAATTTTGGACCGAGGAAAAAAATTGGTTACACAGTTCATCAGACATATACGGATTATGCATATCATTATATATCCAAGATGGCATGGTGCTCAATACGGTGTTCTGCCCACGTGAGGCGTGTATTAGGGTCAGAGAAGCAGCATGGCCTGGTGGCGAGAGCCTGGGCTTCAGAAGGAGCTGGGTTCAAATTCTGGCTCTGCTACCTATCCGTTATGTAACCTTGGGCAAGTCACTTTGCTTCTCTGAGCCTAGTTCCTTCATCTGTAAAATGGGCATTGACTCTCCTGCCCTCTCCTGCTTCTCCTCTTATCTCTCTAGCTGTACATTCTCAGTCTCCTTTGAGTACACCTTCTCTGTCTCCCATCCCTTGTGGGGGTCCCTCAAAGTTCAGTTCTGGGTCCCCTTTTATTCTCCATCTACACCCTCTGCCTTGGTAAATTCATTCATTTCCATGACTTCAACACCACTTCTATGTGGATAATACCCAAATCTACAAATCCAGCCCTGATCTCTCTCCCTCTCTTCAGTCTCGCATCTCCTGCCTTCAAGACATCTCTACTTGGATGTTCTCTCGCCACCTCAAACTTAACATGTCCAAAACAGAGCTCCTTATCTTCCCACGCAAACCCTGTCCTTCCCGTGACTTTCCTCTCTCTGTCGATGGCACCACTATCCTTATTGTCTCATAAGCCCCTAACCTTGGTGTTATCCTTGACTCCTCTCTGTCATTCAACCCACATATTAAATCCACCACTAAATCCTGTCGGTCCCACCTTCACAACATCATTAAAATCCGCCCTTTCCTCTCCATCCAAACGGCTACCCTGCTAATCCAATCACTCATCCTATCCCTCCGGGATTACTGCATCAGCCCCTTGCTGGCCTCCCAGCCTCCTGTCTCTCCCCACTCCAGTCCATACCTCGCTCTGCTGCCCGGATCATTTTTTTACAAAAATGTTCAAGACATACCACCCCGCTCCTCAAAAAATTCCAGTGGTTGCCCATTCACTTCACTTCAAACAAAAACTCCTCACCACTGGCTTACCCCCTCCTACCACTTCACTTCTCTCCTTCTACAACCCAGCCCACAAACTTGGCATCTCTAATGCTAATCTTCTCACTGTGCTTCGACCTTGCCTATCTCACCGCTGATCCTGAGCCCACAACCTCCTTCCTCAAATCCTACTCTCCCCACCTTCAAAGCATTATTGAAGGCACAGCTCCTCCAAAAGGCTTCCCAGATGAGGTCCCATTTTTCTGCATCTCCCACTCCCTTCTGCATCACCCTAACTTGCTTCCCTTTGTTCTCCCCACCCACTCAGCCCCTGGCACTTATGCACATATCTGTGATTTTATTTTATTCATGTGTACTGATGTCTGTCTCTGCGGCCTCTAGACTTTAAGTTCATTGTGGGCAGGGAATGTGACTGTTTATTGTTGTAATGTACTCTCCAGAGTGCTAAGTACACTGCTCTGCACACAGTAAGCACTCGATAAATAAAATTGAATGAATGAATGAAGACTGTGCACCCCATGTGGGACAGAGACTCTGCCCGCTTTGCTTATATCTGCCCCACTGCTTATTATAGTGCATGGCACATAGTCAGTGATTAACAAATACCACAATTACTATTATTATTATTCTTGTGAAGTGCTGTGGAAGGAAGAAAGGAAGGAAGAAAGGAAAGAAGGAAAAAAGGAAGGAGAAATGAATGAATATGTCACCTAGAAACCTTGATTGGGGAGAGCCTCTGCAGAAGCAGTAGCTTGAGCAATCTACTGCTCCCCTTACAGATGCTCTCCGGGGTCCAGCCTTGAGGGAGAGAGACTGCCCCACTTCCAGGTCGCCAAGGCCGTCACCAGTTCTGGCTCCAGCTCCAGCTCAGGGAAGAATCAAACAGAAGCAGCCTCATAAGTCATCCACTGCTTTCCTTACCCCATCCCTCATTTCACGGAATGCCCATTGGCCTCTGCCCCGAACCTGGAAAGGCCTCTGTTTAAAAGGTGAGATCACCTCAACTTCCAAATTGGTGCAAAGAACACTGTCAGAGCCACAGCTGTGGTGGTCTGCGCCATGAGGAGTCTGTTGCCGCTTTCATGTTTTGCTTTCTCTTTGCCCTTCATATTTTTGTTCACCTTTCTTTTCATTTCCATCACTAAGCTCCTCCTCACCGTATTCTTAGTAGGTGAGCCCCTTGAAGAACGGGGGTAATGCCTATGTCCCATTCAGTTATTTCTTTTCCAGTGCTTAATAAAGTACTTTAGACACAGTAGTTACTTATTAAATAGTATTTCTACTACTACTGTTGTCTAAATCTGTAAAAAGAAGCAAAGACTATAGGAGATTCAGGTGAGGAGGGAATATGTCTACCAACTCAGTTGGATGGTACTTTCCCAAGTTCAGTGCTCTGCATATAGTAAGCGCTTAATAAATACCCTCGACTGAGTGATAAGTAAAGCACGTATTGAAGGAAACTGCAAGCCCTCAGTGTACCTCTTTATGAGGTATGTAATTCTGTTTTAAGATAAATTCCCCTCTCTCCAAAAGAGTCCTCATTCTGCCTCAGTTCTTATTTATTAGGCTCATGAATGCTGCTGAAACTGGGGGCATGCAGAGCATAAATTCTGAATCATTCTGTGCCTCCTTCATCTTAATTGCTTTAAAGTAAACGTAATTTTAAGTCTTTGTCGCACACTTGAAAAGTCGCAGGCACCTCTGGGGTTCTCTGAATTGTTGCAAAATGGAAATCATAAATCATCGAAAACATCTGTCTTCTGAGGTTTGACTTCCCTTTCCCAAGATCAGAAGCCCTACATGGGCTTTCATTGAACACGCTGCAGCGAAATTGGAGACTCTTGCCCCTGTTCTGTCCAAAGCATCCACAGTATTAACCAGAGAAGACTTTTTGCTGTTTTGAAAAACCATAAAGTATATAAATATGCATATAAAATACCATATATGTGTGTATATATGTATGTATATATGAACATATATATATATATATATAATTTAATGCATAATGAATGGGAGTACACTTTTCCAGAATCATCTGGGGAAGTGCGACTTTCATTAGCTGGTTGAATTGAGATTCTCACTAGGTTAAACCAGTTTAGAGCAAATTTCTCTAACCATTTATCATTTTCAGTGAGCACTGCCTTCCCATTCACTGCTTCTCTCCTTCAGGTTAATCTTCCCTGGATAGAGCAGTCAGGTTGTCTGAATGAAGGAAACAGAAATTAATCTGATGCTGATGCTGTTACGTTTCTCATCTTTGCTTACCTAGGATAACACTTGGTAATCTTAATTAAATTACTATCCATGCTCAAACTTGCAACCAAACAAACCAGTTTTACAACTCAAAGTAATTTAATCTAGCCTTAGAATTGCAGCTAAAAAAAACACCAGAGGAAAGAAAAGCACATCTCTGCACACAAGCAGTGTGAGGCAATCCCAGAATGACCTTATTAAGCAAGCAGAAAAAAGTTGCCGTAAAATAAAAGAGAAAAATTCTCGTATAGAAAAAGAATTTCTTCAAAAGACAGAAAAAGCATCAGCACTTTCAGGGGAGAGGAATGTACTCGATATTTATAAGCCACAGAAGGAAAGAAATCGTACTTAAAAGAACCTGGTATTACCATACAAACTTTCCAGCACATGTGGAAAATGAAATGCCATTAAGTCACAGGGACTGTTAAAAAGACTTGGCTATCACTGCTACTTGAAAAAAAAAAGACAATGCTACCCTCTACCTCTTTTTGATAGAAACTTTAACACAAACACTTAGGGTTTCAAAATGGAAATGGATGTTAATCTCCCCCAACGAATGGACAGAAAATGACCAAAGAGCACAGAGCAGTGAAAAACATTTCAAATGACTCTGGTAAGTGTTTGAGTTGACTTAATTGCAAGTATCAGTCCTCATGGAGGAAAAATAAACACACATTTAAAACTTAGGAAATGTAAGCGCCAATTTGTCCTGAGCCAAGATTTCGTGTTTCTTACCTGTGATTAGCACTGCTTTTTGATCCACGGGCAACATTTCTTGACCTGATAAATAGATGTAGGAGATGATGCATACCAGGGAGAACAAACTGAAGCCCCAAAAATATGATAGGCAGGAAAAGCAGTAGACTTCACCCAAGAAAAGGAGAGTTACGCTGTAAGCAACCTTATTCCCTATCTTGTCATGGTTATTCTTCTGTTTGTACAGCACCAGTCCTCCAAACACTGCAACTGTAACCAAGGAAAGCAATCCCTCTTCAGAGAAGAAAGTGATCATTCTCTCTGAGGGCAAATTCACATGCACAGCCTGAGCAAGGGAGGTATGCGAGGCAGCTCTGGCTAACAGCAGTGAGTGCTATATGAAGAGGGGGAACGGGAAGAAAAAAAAGGGCACACCTTTTATGGGCATGGATTAAAGAAAAAATTTCTATATTTAAGAATGGGTTCTCTAACCTCCAATGGCAATTCTATAAATACTAAAGCACTTGCTCATCTCTTCTTTTTTTTAAAAGAGAAGGAAACTCCACCTACAGAGAGATAGCATGGGTTGGATAATGATTGATAGAATCAGCATTGACCAATCACTAACAAACCCTAAGCTAAGAAGAAATGGGACTGCTCAGCTTTAAAGTCCTTCGCTTTCCAAAGGGAGCCTCTGTGAAGAAAAATGTTGAGGCATGGACTGAATGAATCTTTCCCCACAGCCTGGAAGCACAATACTCCCACACACAAAAGCAGTAATAAGGGCATTTATTGAGCGCCCGCAGGATTTGAGGCACCCTACTAACCACTTGGATATGATTTCCACGAGGAAAACAAGCCAGGGTCTAGGAAGTCAAAACCCTTTCCTGATTCAAATAGAACTGTATCCACCAACTGAACGGGGTAGTTCTTCTTCTTTCAAATCAGGGGGAAATCTCCTGATAGCTCAGCCCCTCTGACCTGCTCCCTGTACCATTTCTGTGGGACCAAAGGAAAGAGAGCTGGAATGTACGCCTTCAGAAAGCAAGAGACCACGAAGGATTAGTTCTTTGACCTACTAGTGATGTCTCACTCTCTCCCTCCCTCACCTGACTCGGTGAGATGATAGATATGAGGGCCCTCTGGGAAATAGAAATTGCTGTTATTATTTTCATGGTGTTTATTAAGCATCTTTATGGTAATTGTTAAGTGCCTACTATGTGTCAAACACTGTTCTAAGCACTGGGGGGCACTATCCACGAGAGCACACTGCTCCTCTAGGTGTCGCTTGCTATGTGCCAAATTCTGTGCTCACAATCAGACACAGAAAAACTGCGGCTCTTGAGCCCACTTTACTTACATAGAATCAATCCATCAATTGAATTTATTGAGCACCTATTAGTGCAGAGCACTGTACTAAGCTCTTGGGGGGCATACAACACAACAATAAAACAGACACACTCCCTGCCCAGAGCTACCTTACAGTCTAGAGGGGGAGAGAGACAATAATAAAAATAAATTAGGGATGTGTAGAGCATGTCAGGGTGACACTGAAGGGAGGGGAAAAAAAGAGAAAATAAGACCTTAGTCAGGGAAGCCTTCTTGGAGGAGATGTGTCTTCAATAAGGCTTTGAAGGGGGGAGAGTAATTGTCTGTCAGATATGATGAGGAAGGGTGTTCCATTCCTTTCATTCACTCGTTCGATTGTATTTATTGAGTACTTACTGGGTGCAAAGAACTGTACTAAGTGCTTGGGAGAGTACACTATAATAACAAATAGACATATTCCTTGCCCATAATGAGCTCACAGTCTAAAGGAGGAGACAGACATTAATATAAATAGATAAATAAATAAATTACAGATATATACAGATACATAAGTGTTTGGCGATGGGAGGGAGGGAAGGAGCAAGTAAGAGGGGCACAGAAGGGAGTGGGAGAAAAGGAGAGGAGGACATAGTCAGAGAAGACTTCTTGGAGGAGATGCACCTTCATTAAGGTTTGGAAGTGGGGGGAGAGGAATTATCTGTTTTAAATGAGGAGGGAGAGCGTTCCAGGCCAGGGGTAGAATGTGGGTGAGAGGTCAGCAGGAAGATAGACAGGATCAAGGTACAGTGAGAGGGTTAGCATTAGAGGAATGAAGTGTGCAGGTTAGGTGAGGTAGGAGGGGGCAAGGTGATTAAGTGGTTTAAAGCCAATGGAGAAGAGTTTTTGTTTGATGCGGAGGTGGATTGACAACCACTGGAGATTCTCAAGGATTTGAGAAACACGGTCTGAAAATTTTAAAAGGAAAATGCTTCGGGCAGCAGAGTGGAATATGGACTGGAGTGGGGAGAGATGGGAATCAGGGAGGTCAGCAAGGAGGCTGATATAGTAATCAAGGTGGGTTAGGATAAGTGCTTGCATTAATGTGGTGATAGTTTGGATGGAGAGGAAGGGGCAGATTTTGGAGATGTAGAACTGACAGGATTTAGTGAGGACTTGATTATGTGGGTGGAACAAGTGAGAGGGGTCAAGGATAATGCCAAGGTTATGGGCTTGGAAGACAGGAAAGATGGTGCTGCTGTCTACAGTGATGCGAAAGTCAGTAGGAGGGCAGGGTTTGGGTAATAATAATAATAATGTTGGTATTTGTTAAGCGCTTACTATGTGCCGAGCACTGTTCTAAGCGCTGGGGTAGACATAGGGGAATCAGGTTGTCCCACGTGGGGCTCACAGTCTTAATCCCCATTTTACAGATGAGGAACTGAGGCACAGAGAAGTTAAGTGACTTGCCCACAGTCACACAGCCAACAAGTGGCAGAGCTGGGATTCGAACTCATGAGCCCTGACTCCAAAGCCCGTGCTCTTTCCACTGAGCCACGCTGCTTCTAATAATAGTAGTAATAATGATGGTACTTGTTAAGCGCTTACTATGTGCCAAGCACTGTTCTAAGCACTGGGATAGATACAAGGTAATCAGGTTGTCCCACCTGGGGCTCACAGTCTTAATCCCCATTTTACAGATGAGGTAACTGAGGCAGAGAGAGGTTAAATGAGTTGCCCAAAGTCACACAGCTGACAAGTGGTGGAGTTCTATTTCGAATATTTTAAGTTTGAGGTGAAGGGAGGACATCTAAGTAGAGATGTCCTGAAGGCAGGAGGAAATGAGAGACTGCAGAGAGGAGGAAAGATCAAGGATGGAGACGGAGATTTGGGTATCATCCACATAGAGGTGGTAGCTGAAGCTATCGAAACAAATTACTTCTGCAAGGGAGTGGGTGTAGATGGAGATTAGAAGGGGACCCAGAACTGAACCTTGAGGGACCCCCACAGTTAGGGGATGGGAGGCAGAGGAGAAGGCCGCAAAAGAGACTGAGAATGAACAACCAGAGCGATAGGAGGAGAACCAGGAGAGGACAGTGTCAGTGAAGCCAAGGTTAGATAATGTCTAGCAGATGGGAGTGGTTGACAGTGTCTAAGGCAGCTGAGCGGTGAAGGAGGATTAAGATGGAGTAGAGGTCACTTGGTTTGGCAAGAGGGAGCCCATTTGTAACCTTTGAGAGGGTGGTTTCTGTGGAGGGAAGGGGACAGAAGGCAGATTGGAGAGGGTCGAGGAGATAATTGGATGAGAGGAACTTGAGACAGCAGGTACAGACAACTCGCTCAAGGAGTATGGAAAGGAATGGTAGGAAGAAGACGGTGTGATAACTGGAGGAAGTCGTGGGGTCAAGGGAGGGTTTTTAGGATGGGGAGACATGAGCATGTTTGAAAGCAGTGTGGAAGAAGCCATTGGAGAGCTAACAGTTAAAGATGGCGGTCAGAGACGGGGGAAAGTGTTTTGATAAGGTGCGCAGGAAGGGGGTCAGATGAACAGGTGGAGGGAATGGATTTTGAGAGAAGGCAGGAGATCTCCTCTAGACATACTGCTGGGAAGGATAGGAGAATTGAAGAAGGGGCAGGAGGAGGGAGGGACTGGATAGGAGTAGAGGAGATTTTAGGGAGGTGACACCTGATAGTTTTAGTTTTTTCAATAAAGTAGGTAGCCAGGTCATTAGGGGTAAGGGATGGGGAGGCAGGGAGAGAGGGGGTTTGAGGAGGGAGTTAAACAACTTCAAAGTGGGTGAGGGGGCGAGATTGTACAGTGTCTAGAGATGATGAGATCAAACGTATGTCCAAGTTGGTCAGTGGGAGAGGTGGGGTGGAGCCGGAGGTCGGTGGAGTTGAGGAGTGACAGAACCTGGGGAGCAGAAGGATAGCCAGGAACAGCTATGTGGATATCAAAGTCCCCAAGGATCAATGTTGGGATGGAGAAAGAGAGAAGAAATTCATTCATTCATTCAAATCATTCAATCATATTTATTGAGCGCTTAATCTGTGCAGAGCACTGTACTAAGTGCTTGGATAGTACAATTCAGCAAAGAAAGGGATCAAAATGGTTCAAAACGTTGGAGCTGGGGTCTGGGGGGTGGTAGATAACTGTAAATAGTATCTGGAGCGGGTGGTAGAGGAGGATGATATGGGCTTCAAAGGGAAGGAAAGAGAGGGATGGGGGAGGTGGAATGCTATGAAAGCGGCACTGGGGAGTGAGAAGGAACCCAACTCCTCCCCCTTTCCCACTAAATCCTGGGGAGTGAGTGAAGATGAAGCTCCCTCATCTAGAGAGAGAAGTAGGGGAGACCGTAACATCTGGAGAGAACCGGGTTTCACTGATGGTGAGGAGGAGCAGTGATTGGATCAGGAAAAGGTCAAGGATGAAGGGAAGCTCTCCCATCATGATGCAGGGCTTCCACAGATAGCACTTGGTTGAAGCTGTGGCAGCGGGAGGGGAGTCTAGGGGAGAGGAGAGCGTGAGGGGTAGGGAGGGGTTGGATGGGAGTGAGCTATTCGGGGCTGGCCTGGGGGGGAGGGGAGGGAGGGGTGTCACTGGGATAGGATAACAGGGATGGGATGGGGGAGTGGGCTGGGGTGGTACAAAGGGTAGGAAGGATTGGATGGAGGCGGAGAAGAGGGTGTGCTGGGAAGGGCTGAATGGAGGGTGGGGACTGAAGGGTCACGGTTAGGTTAGAGAAGTTTAAGGATAGTAGGTGAGGTTGTAAACAGCAGTAACTGCTTGATCCGGTGTGAATTTAATTAATCCTGAGTGAATTGTTGAACTGTACGCAGGTGCTTGGGTCCTTAAGAGTGAAGAGGTGAGAGTTGAGGAGTAAACCCGAGGCTGGGTTGATGTGAAGGTAGGCAGCTGTTGATGTGTAAAAATCTGGGTCCTCATCACCCCTGCATCAATCAACCCCATCTGTTCTGTGTTCTCCAATGTGGATTCAGGCTGGGCTGCAGGGAAAGGGGGAAGAAGAGAAAATGGCCACTTCCTGGCATCGGAGGCTTCGTGGGTGGATGGTAGGCAATGGTTCTGATGGCCAATGACCTGCTCTGGTGGAGGCTGCTCAGCAGAGAGACCTTGGTGTCCTCAGGTAAGTCTCTGACCTGGGCGATGTTCAATGGTCTGGGATGGTTTCTGGCCTCACAGTGGAGAGATATCAGAGTCCTCTGGCTGGTCTTTGTCCGGGGTGATGTTTGATGGTCTGCATCTGTTTGTGGTCTCTCCACAAAGAGTTCTCAGTGTTCTCAGGTAGATCTCTGAACAGGGCAATGTTCGATGTCCACACAAGTCTGTGGCCTCTCAGTGGAGAGATTTCAGTGTCCTCAGGCAGGCCTCTGACCTGAGCAATGTTCAAAAATAAGAAATGAGAAAATGAGGCTCAGCGGAGGTTGAGACTTAGCCAGTGTTGCAGAGTGGGTAAGTGGCACCAGTGAGATTAGACCTGAGATCTTCTAACTCCCAGTAAATGTTTTTTCACTAAGACACACTGCCTCCTTACAAAAACTTGTTCAGTCATTCACTCGGCAGAATCCATGGAGCATCCACTGTAAGCAAAGTACTGTAGTAGGAATTAGGGAAAGTATAAAGATGAAGATGAGACCTGGTCCCTCAAGAAGCTCTCCATTTATTGAGGAAAACAAGATTAATACAAAGATGGAAATACAAATACCCCAAAATCAACACTGTTGGCATAAAATTAAAAATACAGTAAAATGCCATGTCATAAGTCAATATAGCACTCACTTCTTGACCGAAACCACACTGAGTGGGCAAAATATTTCTTCTGACACTGCACCTCAACCAGATAGACATACCCCACTGACAGACAGTTTCCTAATTCCCTTACAGCGTTCTACCTGAATGGCATAATGAAAACATATATTACAATATTTTCTGGTTAAACGAGTGCTTTGCTGGAGCTGAAGTGTTTGCTGAGAGCTAGAGGGGCTAGTTCTGGATTGATTCAAAGAGAAAATGGGTTGCTAACAGAATCCTGAAGGAAGAAAGGTATGTGGTTTAACAGGATGTTTCTTAAAGAATCAGAATCATGTTCTAATACTGCATTTCAAATTCCTCAGCATATAGATGCATAGGGTGAGATTGGACCTAATATACAATCCATTTTTACTCCATTAGGGATGGGAAAATGATGATTAAAGACCTTTCCAGTTTTGACACAGCCACCCATATCAGTGTGGAGTAACCTTAGGGTTCGATCAACTTCCCAAAGTAGCCAAATTCGTTTATTGCCTGAGCCCAGATCGTAAGGTTTAGAAACACTATGCAAAGATTACAACTGTTCTCTGCTCTTCTTTAGCATCTGAACAATTGCAGAGATTGTACCCACTGAGACCCAATGTGGTCTGAAGCCACATTAACAATCTGGAGGAATCTGGTCAGCAGTGTTTTAAGTAACAAGTCCAGAAAGACCCTGGCTTGGTTCTTTTACAAGGAACAGAGAAGCAGCAAGGTCTAGTGGAAAGAGCCCAGTTCTGGGACTTAGAGGACCCAGGTTCTAACGCTGGCTCTTCCATTTGTCTGTTGTGTGACCCTGGGTAAATCATTTAACTTCTCTGGGCCTCAGTTACCTCATCTGTAAAATGACAAGACTATGAGTTCCCATGTGGAATGTGTCCAACCTGATTATTTTATTATTTTATTTGCAGCTACTATTTGTAAGCTCGTTGTGGGCAGAGGATGTGTCTACCAACTCAGTTATTTTGTGCTCTCCAAATCAATCATTTGTATTTATTGAGTGCTTAATATGTGCAGAGCACTGTACTAAGCATTGGGAAGAGTACGATACTACAGAATTAGCAGACACTTCCAAGCACTTAGTACAAAGTGCTCAAAAAATCCAATTGATCGAATGGGTCCATATATACCAAGGTGTGCATAGAGTCCTTGGTTCGGTTTCAGTCTGCCCAGCTTTACATCTCTGACCTTGGCATCCCCCCTTTCACTGAACAAGTGTGATAAATTTCCATATGTTGTTATTTGGCAACTTGGTCTGTACGTTACTACATGTTTCGAAAAGCAGCCCTTTCATCGAGATTTTGAGTAACTGCAAGGTGTTGACAATGTACTGCTTGGTTGATTGTGAGTGTTTCTTTGATCTTTGAGTCATTCTCCTCAAACTAGACCGATACTGAATGCTCTGAGGGCCTTGAGAGCCTGTATTCTTCGTGGCTCCTAATAATGCTATTTTCTAAGCACTTACTGGGTGCAGAGTACTAAACTAAGCACTGGGAAAAAAAATACACCAATAGGAAGCTGGTGTGTGTGTGTGTGTGTGTGTGCGCGCAGGCACCGCGGCGGGGGGGCAATCACAATTTAAAAATAAGTAATGGAACCTCCTCTAGAAACACACATTATATTTTTCCATTGGTAATTTGGGTCGGCTGCTTTGTTAATGTCAAGAAGCTTGCCAGTATCATCATCATCATAACTGTGGTACAGAACTTTACCATATAACGACGTACGGAATATTCATCACACACGTTCAATGAAAGGGGGGATGCTAAGGTCAGAGATATAAAGCTGGGAAGAGTGAAACCAAACCAAGGAGTCTATACACCCCTAAAGAGTATATATGGACCCACTCAATTAATTAATTGGATTTTTTGAACATTTTGTATTAAGGGCTTAGGAATATGTTTTAAGTGCCAATCAATCAATCAGTGGTACTTATTGAGTGCTTACTGTGTGCAGAGCACTATACTAAGCACTTGGGAAAGTACGATGCAAAAGAGTTGGTAGACACAATGATTTAGAATCTAGACGAGGAGAAGGGCATTAATATAAATTATGGATAACCTGACTACACTTGTCTGCTCTGTGACCTCGAGCAAGCCATTTAACTTCTCTGTGCCTCAGTTACCTCATCTGTAAAATGGCAATTTAAGCCTGTGAGCCCCATGTGGGACATTGTTTACAATCTGATTAGCTTGTATCTAATCCAGGGCTTAATACGGTGCCTGACACAAAGTAAGTGCTTATCGAATACCATACATTCACGTGTGTGTGTGTGTGTGTGTTGTGAAGATGAGGGAGGGACTGAAGAGAGGTTCAAAATCCAACAAGGGAGTGGGAAAAGAGGAAATGAGGGCTTAGTTTGGGAAGGCCTCTTGGAGGAGATGGGATTTTAATAAGGCATTGAAGGTAGGGAGAGTATATGTCTGTCAGATATATAGAAGGGAGTTTCAAGTCAGAGGAAGGATGTGGATGAGGATCAGGGGTGAGATAGACGAGACTGAGGTATAGTAAGTAGGTTGTTCTTTTGTTTGTTTTTTTTTGTTTTTATGGTATTTAAGTGCTTACTATATTCCACGCACTGTACTAAGAATTTGAGTAGATACAAGGTAATCACGTTGAATAGAGCCCATGTCCCGCAAAGGGCTCACACTCTTAATCCCCATTTTACAGATGAGGTAAATGAGGCACAGAGAACTGAAGTGACTTGTCCAGGGTCACACAGCAGACATGTGTGGGGCTGGGAATAAAACCCAGGTCCTTCTGACTCCCAGGCCCATGCGTTTTTCTTAAGGCCATGCTGCTTGTCTTGAAAAGTTGGCATTGGAGGAGTGAAGTGTGTTGATTCTTTGTTATAGTAAGAAATCAGGGAGGTAACGTAGAAGAAGGTAAGGTGGTTGAGTGCTTTAAAGTCAATGGTTGGCAACGTCTGTTTGATGCAGAGGTGGATGGAGTTCTTGAATGGGGAGACAAGGACTGAATGATATTTTAGAAAACGATCTGGGCAACAGAGTGACATATGGGCTGCAGGGGGGAGAGACGGGGGGCAGGGAGGTCAGTGAAGAGGCTGATGCAGTAATCGAGGCGGGATGTAAGTGCTTGAATCAGTGGAGTAGCACTTTGAATGGAGAAGAAAGGGCAGATTTTAGAGACAATGTGAAGATAGAACTGACAGGATTAGGTGGCAGATTTAATATGTGATTGAATGAGTTATGGGTTGAGAATAGTCTTCTAATTTGGATGACTACATTTATGAAAATGTCATGTGGGATAGAATCGAAACGTCTGAAATTTAGATCGACTAACTCAATTGCTTACATGATCTATAAGTCTGCCCCTTTAGACCGTGAGCTCCTCGAGGTCAGGGAACGTGCCTATGTATTCTCCTGAAATATTCTCTCCCAGGGGTCTGATATGGTCCTTGGTACCGAGTAAGCATTCAATAAATACCAATGACTGGCTGATGGACTGAGTGATTCTATTTATTGCTATTGTTCTTGTCTGTCCGTCTCCCCCGATTAGACCGTAAGCCCGTCGAAGGGCAGGGAATGTCTCTATGTGTTACCAGTTTGTATATTCCAAGCGCTTAGTGCAGTGCTCTGCAGATAGTAAGCACTCAATAAATACTATTGAATGAATGAACCAACGTCACAAAACCATGGTGGCGGTTCCTTGTGAGTTAACGAAGACTGTTGGACTCTATGTTCCCGGTGGGCAGGGAATGTGTCCGCCAACTCTGTTATACTGTACTCTCTCAAGTGTTTAGTATAGTGCTTCTGCAAACGGTAAATGTTCAAAAAATATGATTGAGCTAGTGCTTCTTCCTGATAGTTTCAAATTGATTGTTTGGTTCTAATCCCTAGTTCTGCCATTTGTCCGCTGTGTGACCTAAATGTCACTTCACTTCTCTGTGCTCCAGTTATTTCATCTATAAAACGGGGCTCAAGACTGTGAGCCCCATGCGAGACAAGGACTGTGTCCAACCCAATTTGCTTGTATCCACCCCAGTGTTTAGTCCAGTGCCTGGCACATAGTAAGAGCTTAACAAATACCACAATTTTTTTGAGTGTCACAACATCTTTGCCCTTTTCCAATCTCCAGGCACTCCTCTACGAATTCTGAAAAGAAATGGATAAAAATCTATTATAACTTCTGAGGATCCTAGGCCCTACTTATTTGAATAGAGAAGCAGCGTGGCTCAGTGGAAAGAGCCCGGGCTTGGGAGTCAGAGAGGTCATGGGTTTGAATCCCAGCTCTGCCACTTGGCAGCTGTGTGACTGTGGGCAAGTCACTTCACTTCTCTGGGCCTCAGTTTCCTCATCCGTAAAATGGGAATTAACAGTGAGCCTCACATGGGACAACCTGATTACCCTGTATCTCCCCCAGCACTTAGAACAGTGCTCTGCACATAGTAAGTGCTTAACAAATACCAACATTATTATTATTACTATATAATCCATTATTTAGATCCAGGACTCGATTCCTTCCCTGAGCAAATTTGGTTTCCCAACCTCCTATCCCAAGCAGTAGTTTCTCTGGGCTATTAAACCCAGCTGATGTTTTTTACGAAGAGAGAAGAGACTAAACGATCCCATCCTATCCAGTCCTATTTCTGCCGCTGACCTGCTGCGTGTCTTTGGACAAGACACTTAACCTCTCTGGTTCTCAGTTCCCTCATCATAAAACCAAGGCTAAGAAACCTGTTCTCTCTTACAACTTGGATTGTGAGCTCTATGTGGGTTGGGTACCTTATGTGATCTGATTATCTTGTTGTACCCTACAATGTCAGCACTCAGTAAATGTCATTGCTAATTACTAGGTTTGGACTAATTATACTGATAATAATGATGGTATTTGTTTAGCACTTACTATGTGCCAGGCACTGTACTAAGTGCTGAGGTGGACGCAAGCAAATCGAGTTAGACACAGTCCTTGTCCCTCGTGGGGCACACAGTCTTAATTCCCATTTTACAGATGAGGTGAGTCCTCCAGAAGCAAAGTGACTTGCCCAAGGTCACAGAGCAGACAAGTAGCAGAGCTGGGATTAGAGCCCATGACTTCTGACTCCCAGGCTTGTGCTCTATCCACTCTACTAAGCTGCTTCCTATCCCAGTTGGATCAATCAATCATGGTATTTATAGGACACCATTTGTGCAGCAGAGCATTGTACTAAGCACATGGGAGAGTACAACACAACAGAGTTGACGGGCAAGTTCCCTGCCCACAAAGAGTTTACAGTCTAGAGGGGGAGACAGATATTAATATAAATGAATTACGGTGGTGCACATCAGGGCTGTGGGGCTGAGGGTGGGGTGATTATCCAATGCTAAAAGGGTACAGATCCAAGTGTGTGAGTGATGCAGAAGAGAGAGGGAATAGGGGGAAAGAGGGCTTAATAGGGGACGGATACACAAATTCCCATGAGAGCTGGACTCCACGTGGAATTACCAGAACCAAAATGCTCTTGTAAGGGGGAATTCAGGAAAATAAGTTCATCTGACTTCTCCCAGGGCAGAACTCATGGGCAAGACTTCATTTTCCTTTCTGCCCTCCAGAAAAGTGCACATTACCCTATCATTCAGCAGGCCTTTGCCTGATTTCTTTTTATCAATCAGTAATATTTACTGAGGACTTACTGTGTGCAGAGCACTGTACTAAATACTTGGGAGAGTACAATATGACAGTGTTGGTAGACACATTCCCTGCCGACAACGGGCTTACAGTCAGACAGGAATATAAATAAATTACAGAGAAGTACATCAGTGCTGCGGGGCTGAGGGAGGGCTGAATAAAGGGAGCAAATCTAAGTGCAAGGGTGACGCAGAAGGGAGTGAGAGAAGAGGAAATGAAGGCTCAGTCAGGGAAGGCCCCTTGGAGGAGATGCCCTTTCAATAGGACTTTGAAGGTAGGGCGAGTAATCGAGTGTGGGATATGATAATAATAATAATAATGTTGGTATTTGTTAAGCACTTACTACGAGCACTGTTCTAAGCGCTGGGGGAGATACAGGGTAATCAGGTTGTCCCACGTGAGGCTCACAGTTAATCCCCATTTTACAGATGAGGTAACTGAGGCACAGAGAAGTTAAGTGACTTGCCCACAGTCAAACAGCTGTCAAGTGGCAGAGCTGGGATTCGAACTCATGACCTCTGACTCCCAAGCCCATGCTCTTTCCACTGAGCCACGCTGCTTCTCGAAGAGGGAGGGTGTTTCAGGACACACACAGGACATGGGCGAGAGGTCAGAGGTAAGATAGACAAGATCCAGGTACAGTGACTAGGTTGGCAATACAGGAGTGCAGCGTGTTGACTGGGTTGTAGTAGGAGAATAGCTTAGCAAGGTAAGGTAGGAGGGGGTAAGGTGATTAGGTCTTTTAAGGCCGACGTTAAGGAGTTTCCGTTTGATGTGGAGGTGGATGGGCAACCACTGCAGGTTCTTGAGGAGTGGGGAAACATGGACTGAACATTTTGTATAAAAATGATCCGGGCAGCAGAGCGAAGTAAGGATCGGAGTCGAGAGAGACAGGAGGCCGGGGGGTCAGCAAGGAGGCTGTGATAGTAATCACTTATATTAATAGTAATCAATTGTAATAGTAATCAAATTAGGATAAGATCAGGGTTTGGGGATTAACACGGTAGCAGTTTGGATGAAGAGGAAAGGGTGGATTTTAGTTATGTTACGAAGGTTGTACTGACAGGATTTTGTGACCGACTGAATACGTCGGGTTTTAGGTAAATCCTATCCTGTGGGTGAGTCAGTGAATTTCCGAGCTGGGTGATTTTGCCACGATGACGAGAAGATGAATGAAGATCAGAAGAGCAAACCTATAGGACAAAATATTAATAACACTGGAGTGAATAAGGACCGGAGATGAGTGTATGTTTCATAGATTTGACTGATTTTGAAAGGAAAATTTTAGCTGGTTAACAGATGAAACTTAAAAACTGGCCTATGGTACACTAACAATTGACAAAGGAAAATAGACTTTGTGCCAACAGCTCCTGGCATTCTCTACTGAAGCATCATAGTGAATCTTATCTTTATTGACATATTCCTTGAAATTTGCTATTTGTTAAAGGGATAAAAATTAAATCTAGAAAAAAACTTTGAGAGCATAGCACCATCAAAGAACTGAGAACTTTGATTATTCATTATCTATGCCCCACGTTCATGCACATCTTAGGACTGGTATTTGTGTCTATTTATGCATATAGTTCACGCATTCTACACATAACTCCTTCTTTCACCCCATTTGCATTTAGAATACTATTTCAACAATCAGTTCATAATCTTGCTCATGGTGAAAACTTTTGTCATCTATCTTTAAATGTAGAATGGCACAGATGATCACAGAAACACTGAAGAAATCAGGGTCCCTGTCTGCTATCCTGAGAGACTCCATTAAAGCTTAGGACTGCAAGGATCATTATTATTATCATTATGGTACTTGTTAAGCACTTACTATGTGCCAAGCACTGTACTAAGTGCTGGGGTAAGTACAAGATGATTAGGTTGTAAGCAGTGGAGGATAGGCATTAGATAAACTCCATCCCTTTAATGTCTTTCCCAGTTAATAGACATTTATTTCAGCATCTTTTAAAGGACATTTTTAAAGGTATTATCAACTGTTTTTTAATTGAAAAATATATAAGGTACCAGTACTCTGTAAACTTTCAACTCTTCGAAGGCAGGGACCATATCTTTGTGAGACAAAGTTTCTACAAGACAGAGAACATGTTTACCAACTGCACTGTTACTCTCTCAAGCATTTAGTACAGTGCTCTACACACAAGCACCCCCAAAATACCACTGATTGAATGATTTTTCATTTTATTTAGCAACAAGTACCAGGTTCTCACTATGGCAAAGTGGAGGGCAAAATTTAACATCGCTTTTGAAAAGTATTTTCAAAACTATACTGAATGTCACAAAGATTATTTTTATTCTTGCCTACTAAACAATGGTATTTATTTATTTTTTGTGCAGCGCACAGTACTAAGCACTTGGGAGAGCATAACACAACAGAGTTGGTAGACACACTCCCTGCCCTCAAGGATCTTACAGTCTAGAGGGGGAGACAGATATTATTAATAATAATAATAATGATGACGATGGTATTTAAGCGCTTACTAGGTGCCAAGCACTGTTCTTACAAGGTAAGTAGCCTGTCCCACGTGGGGCTCATTCATTCATTCAATAGTATTTATTGAGCACTTACTATGTGCAGAGCACTGTACTAAGCATTTGGAATGTACAAATTGGCAACAGATAGAGACAGTCCCTGCCCAGTCTAATCGGGAGAGACAGACAAAAACAATAGCAATAAATAGAATCAAGGGGATGTACATCTCATTAACAAAATAAATAGGGTAATAAAAATATATACAAATGAGTGGATGAGCACAGTGCTGAGGGGAGGGGAAGGGAGAGGGGGAGGAGCAGAGGAAAAGCGGGGGGGAAGGGGCCTTAGCTGAGGGGAGGTGAAGGGGGGTAGAGGGGAAGCAGAGGGAGCAGAGGGAAAAGGGGAAGCTCAGTCTGGGAAGGCCTCTTGGAGGAGGTGAGCTCTCAGTAGGGCTTTGAAGAGGGGAAGAGAATTAGTTTGGAGGAGGTGAGGAGGGAGGACATTCCAGGACAGCGGGAGGACGTGGCCCAGGGGTCGATGGCGGGATAGGCGAGAATGGGGAATGGTGAGGAGGTGGGTGGCAGAGGAGCGGAGCGTGCGGGGTGGGGAGTAGAAAGAGAGAAGGGAGGAGAGGTAGGAGGGGGCAAGGGGATGGAGAGCCTTGTAGCCTAGAGTGAGAAGTTTTAGTTTAGTGCAGCGGTCGATAGGCAACCACCACTGGAGGTTTTTAAGAAGGGGAGTGACAGGCCCAGAGTGTTTCTGCAGGAAGATGAGCTGGGCAGCGGAATGAAGAATAGACTGGAGCGGGGAGAGACAGGAGGAAGGGAGATCAGAGAGCAGACTGACACAATAATCCAGCCAGGATATTATGAGAGCCTGTACCAGTAAGATAGCCGTTTGGATGGAGAGGAAAGGGCGGATCTTGGCGATATTATAAAAGTGAGACTGGCAGGCCTCGGTGACGGATTGGATGTGTGGGGTGAATGGGAGAGCAGAGTCAAAGATGACACCAAGTTTGCGGGCTTGAGAGACGGGAAGGTTGGTCGTAACATCCACGGTGATAGGGAAGTCAGGGAGAGGACAGGGCTTGGGAGGGAAGATAAGGAGCTCAGTTTTGGACATGTTGAGTTTTAGATGGCAGGCAGACATCCAGGTAGAGACGTCCCAGAGGCAGGAGGAGATACGAGCCTGAAGGGAGGGGGAGAGGACGGGGCAGAGATGTAGATTTGTGTGTCATCTGCATAGAACTGATAGTTGAAGCCGTGAGTGCGGATGAGTTCACCGAGGAAGTGAGTGTAGATGGAGAACAGAAGAGGGCCAAGAACTGACCCTTGAGGAACCCCAAAAGTTAGAGGATGGGAGGGGGAGGAGGAGCCTGCGAAGGAGACCGAGAATGAACGGCCAGAAAGATAAGAGAACACCCATTTTACAGATGAGGTAACTGAGGCACAGAGAATTTAAGTGGCTTGTCCAAGGTCACACAGCAGACAAGGGCAGAGCCGGGATTAGAACCCACTTCCTCTGACTCCAAGTCCCAGCTCATTCCACTAAGCCACGCTGCTTCCAAACTATGGTGGTGTACATAGGTGTGGTGGGACAGATTGGGGTGAATCCCAAGTGTCCAATTAATAGACAAGTGTCCAAGGGGTACAGATGCTGTTCTTCATCACTCAAGTCAGTTGCATATTAGATTTTTAAATAAAGGTTAAACTGTCGACTCAACTTGCAGGTCTTTCCCCCAATGTCGCCTGCTCTCTTACTAGGGATTTGAACCCAGACTTTAGACAAGACCTGTTTTCTAATTCAGGATGATCCAGGCAGGGAACGTGTCTGCTAATTCTGTTGTACTGTACTCTCCCAAGCACTTAATACAGAGCTCTGCACTTAGTACAGTGCTCTGCACATAGTAAGCGCTCAATAAATACTATTGAATGAATGAATAGTAAGCCCTCAGTGAATGCAAAGGATTGATTGATTGATGGATCCCTTTGATACCATTCCTATCTCACGGGATGTCAGCATCCTGGTTCAACCTCGTGCCACCTGCAAATGGAACGAGAATATTTTCAGTTCCCTCGTTCTCACGCAGAGTAGCTTAGTGGAAAGAGCACGGGAATGGGAGTCGGAGGACCTGGCTTCTAATTCCGGCCTTGCTAACTGCCTGCTGTGTGACTGCAGGAAAGTCACTTATCTGGGCTTCAGTTCCTCGTCTGTAAAATGGGGATTTAATACCACTACTCCCTCTCACAAAGACTGTGAGCCTCATGTCGAACAGACACTGTGTCCAAGCTGAATACCCCAGCACTTATTACAGTGCTTGGCGCATAGTAAACAGTTAACATATACCATCGTCATCATCACTGGGCAGGCCCTTGATAAAGTTACAATGTAAATTTTCAAGTCCCATAAAGGATTTCAGTTCTGAGTTCCTCAATTATCCCCGCTCATCCCGCACAGTCCTGGGATGATGAGGGTGATCACCCCCACAGCTATTTCGAGCAGGGCTCCCAACTCTGGAATTTCCCATCGAGCACAGAAAAGGCCTCAGATGGTGACTTTCTGACCTGTTGGCTTTTTGAAGCTCGTTCTCTCCCGGCCTCATCCTCCCTTTCTAAAACCCTCGCCCCCTTATCATCCCTTCTGCACGTACAGCCAGATCGAGCCAATCCCCAAAGTGACGATGAGCCTCCCTCTTCTAGAAGAAGAACTCTAGGGGCGCCGATTCAGCTGTGCATCCAGCTGGGGGAGGCAGGAATCCTGGGCCCCCCTTCCCGCTCAGGCTGTTGTCGGGGTGAGAAGTCGTGGAAGGCCAGGACACGGCCCAGAGTCTTTGCCCTCTTCTCGGGAGAAACCTTTCTTCTCCCCCTCAGTGGTGGGGACGGACACGTGGACGCAAGGTTCCTGGGGCAGACCCTCGGGGGTGGCAGCAGACATCTGGACACGGGCTTCCTTGGGCAGGCCCTCGGGGCCGAGGGCAGATGTGAACACATTGAGGGCAGGGGACGTGTCTGTTTATTGTTGTAGTGTACTCTCCCAAGAGCTTAGTACAGTGTACTGCACATAGTAAGCGCTCAATAAGTACAACTGAATGAATGAACGAATGAATTATTGACAAGGAGTTGTTGCAATGGGCTTTCAGGTGCAGGGGGAAATGGCACATGTCTCTGCCCGGGTCAATGGCCGATAAAATCGACTTGATGTCGAGGACGGGTCTCTTGAAAGCGGATCCTTAGAAAGATGGAAGTTTTCTCCTCCTGGAAAATGTCTGGGCAAAGGATGAGTGGCAACATGGCTTCCTGTTGGGAAACGGGCAGTGGGAGCAGTGGGTTCGGTTCACAGAAGGCGGCGGGCGTGGAAGCGGCGGATGGGGAAAGAAGGCAGAGCGGCGTCCGCTCTGGGGAGGCGGGCCGGGGCCTCTGCAATATAAAAGTCCCCAAACCGAGCCCACGCCCTCACCCACACCCTCCACCTGAAGCTCTTGAGTCCGGACAAGCTCCTGTGACAAGATGAGCCCGCCATTCGCTGGCTAGGCTCGGAAACCGGTCCGAGCGGAGGAGCCCCGAGCGGGCCGGCCCACAGCTCACGGGGGCAGGGAGGGCAATCCGGGGGGTGGACCTCGCCCCCCGTTCCTGACATCCGACAGCCAGGCAGACTAAAGCCCCAACCTCGGCAGAAGTTGGGGAGGCGGGGGGAAAGACGGAAGCCACTTCCACCGCGTTTAGATGATTATGCAGGGTCTTACCAAGAACTGTTGGCCCAGAGCCGGAAGCTGCCTGAACACTGCTCTCTTCAAGAATTGCTCAACTTATCTGTTTTTCTGTTGATAGATTTGGTCAGGGAACGTATCTAACAACTGTTCTATAGTCTACTCTTCCAGGTGCTTAGTAGAGTGCTGTGCACACAGTAAGCGCTCAATAAATACAACCGACTGGTTGAATAAATTGTGGAATTTTGACCTGTTTTTTGCTATTAACCGTGACCTGCTCTCATCACTGCCGACGTCAATCTTCTGCTCACCAAACCCCCCGCCCCAACCCACCCCTAATGCCTGGAACTCCCTCCCCGAACCTATCTGATAGACTGCAGAGGTAGGAATCAGAGCCCTTCTGAAATCATGTCCCCTTCCAGGCCGCCTTCCTCCTCTACTTTCTCATTTCTCCCGCTTATGTCCCCATCTACTGCCTGTTCAACACACCTGCACCAACAATTCAATACATCTTCCAGGAGCACCTGTGTATTTATTCATTCACTCATTCAATCGAATTTATTGAGCACTTACCGTGTGCAGAGCCCTGTGCTAAGCCCTTGGGAGAGTACATTTCAACAATAAACAGTGACGTTCCATGACCACAACGAGCTTACGGTCTTTGAATAACTCTTCTCCCTCCTACTTAGACTGTGAGGCCCACTTGGGACATGGCCTGCGTCCAACCTGACTAGCTTGTCTCCACCCTGGTGCTTAGTACAGGAGCTGGCACAAAATAAGAGCTTTACAAATACCATTTAGAAAAAAAAGCGGCCAAGACACGACGCGAGAGTAGAGGAAGGCGGCCTGGGGGACGGGAGCTCTGCAGAACCAACCTCCTCCACCCAGGAACAGCCTCCAGCCTTCCGCCAGCTCACCCAAGGGCCGGTTCTGCGTGTTCAGATCCCGCAGCACCATCCGCAGCTCACCAGATTTCTTTTGGCCCACCACGGTCTGGCCGCCATTACACATCTTACCAGCCCTATTACTGCAGCACTGACTCCCATATATGTCCCTTTCCCTGCTATCCATAATTTTCTTTTAATGGCTGTCGCCCCAGCTAGAGTGGAAGCCCCTTGAGGGCAGGGATCATGCCTTCTGACTCTATTGTACTCTCCCAAGCGCTTAGTACCTGATCTGCACACAGTAGGAACTCAATTAATACAATTGATTTGGTCTTCCAATCGATTAATCAATCAATTGCATTTATAGAGCACTTAATGTGTGCAGAGGACTGTACTAAGAGCTTGGGTCAGTACACTATAACAGCATTAATATACCTGTTCCCTGCCCACAAGATGCTTACAGTCTAGAGGACTTCCCCAGCTCGGCCTTTATTTCCTTTTGTCCCGTTCCTTTCTGAATCATCCTTGCATGGATTTATGCCCCTTAATGACCACCACCTTCACCCCACAGCACTTACGTATATATTCATAATTTATTTCTTCATATTACTCTCTCCCCCTCTAGATGGTATCCTTGTGGATAGAGAACGTCTACCGTTATATTTTACTCTCCCAAGCGCTCGGTATAGTGCTCTGCACCCAGTAAGAGCTCAATAAATATGATTGTTTGATTATGCTCTTACTGTTCCATGTGCCTGTCTTTTCCACTTAGATTGCAAGCCAGGGACAGACCAGCGATGGCATTTTAATTTCCACATCATTACTCCAGCACTTAGGACAGGGTCTTCCACGCTGTGAATGCAAGTATAAAAAAAGGTCGCTGTTCCCAAGCCCAGATTCCCCAATCTCTAACCCTTTCTGCCTAGCCCTACTCTCTGACCTCAGCCCCACAGCACTTTTGTGCATAACTGTAAATTATTTCTTTCATATTAACATCTGTCTCCCCATATAGGGTGTAAGCTCGTCGTGAGCAGTGAAAGTGACTACCAACTCTGTTGTGTTGTACGCTCCCAGAAGCTTAGTACAGTACTTGTAAACAGTAAGCCCTCAGTAAATGCCGCCGATTGATCGGTTTATTTTGAGTTACTTTAGAGAGTGGGCAAATGTCCCCTGGCATGGCTCGATCGATAACTATTGGACAAGCCTGTCAAGGGGAAAACCAGCATCAACTTGTAAATATTTTGCAAAAATCTATGTTGAACGTAAGAGACCAAATACTATCTGGCTCATTTGCCAGGGAATGAGAAAGGGATTTGTTCCTTATATTTTGGTCACATTTCAGCCCGGAAGATCTGAATATCGGTTGATAGAGCTAGCACATCTTCGGTTTTGTTTGGCTTTACAGGGTTTCTTTGGGGTTGGTCCCTGACTGATCTAAAGGTTCTGAGAACTTGTGGGAACCGGCGTGGCCTAGTGGAAAGAGCTTGGGGCCTAAGAAGCCAGATGACCTGTGTTCTAATTCCAGTTCTGCCGCTTGTCTGCTGTGTAACCTTAGCCACGTCACTCTACTTCTCTGTGCCTCAGTCACCTCATCTGTAAAATGGGGATGAAGACTGGGAGCCCCAGGTGGGACAGGGACTGTGTCCAACCCAATTACCTTGTATCTACCCCAGCACTTAGTACAGTGCCTGGCAGATAGAGCTTAACAAATACCACAATCATCATTATTATTAGAGGGACCTCTCAAATGCAAATTTATCCAAATCTTTTTTCAAAAAAAGGAGTGTTACCTAGTGGAAGGAGCATGGGCCTGGGAACCAGAGAAGCTGGGTTCTAATCCCAGCTCTGCCACTTGCCTGTTCTGGGCCTCAATTTCCTCCCCTACAAAATAAAAATTAAGTACCCGTTCTCCTTCTCAGACTGTGTCTGATCTCCTTGACCTCCACATCAAACAAAAACCCCTCACCATTGACTTCAAAGCACTCAATCATCTTACCCCCTCTTACCTCACCTCACTACTCTCCTACTACAACCCAGCCTGCACACTTGGCTCCTCTAATGCCAATCTTCTCACTATTCCTCGATTTCGTCTATCTCACTGCTGACCCCTCACCCATGTCCTGCCTCTGGCCCGGAACACCTTCCCTCCTCAAATCCGACAATTACCCTCCCCCCTTCAATGCCTTATTGAAGGCCCATCTCCCCCAAGAATCCTTCCCTGACTAGGCGCCCCCCTTTCCTCTTCTCCCACTCCATGGTTTGCTCCCTTTATTCTCCCCCAATCCCAGCCCTACAGCACTTATGTACACATCTGTAATTTGTTTATATTAACGTCTCTCTCTCCTTCTCTAGACTGTAAGCTTATTGTGGGCAAGGGATGTGTCTGTTTATTGTTCTCTCTCAAGTGCTTAGTACAGAACACTGCACACGGTAAGCATTTAAAATGATTGATTGAATGTGGAAGGACTGTACCCAACGTGATTACTTTGTACCTGCCCCAGTGCTTTGAACAGTTCTTGGCACATAGTGAGCGCTTAACAAATACCACAATAATTATTATTGTCAGTTTGTGTTTGAGAGGTCCCTCTAGGGTAAGAAAAATTAGGATGGGGATCAGTTCCAGAACTGTTACTCTCTGGAAGGACAGAAGCCACTATCTTACCTGGTGAAGGTCCCAACTCTCGAGGGGCAGATTTGGAAACCAGAAAGATGGCTCGGGCCAGCTTTTAATGGAGACAGTTCATTTAACTCAGCTCACCTCCCCTCCAGGCAACTCTGACATACATCGGGGTCCAAAAGTCAAAGGCTTTCCACTCATGACCCTGAAATACCCCTCCAGCTAACTTGGCTGTCACCTGATTGCTCCATTATGTTTGATATGCCCTGACCTCACCTCAGAGCACAGAAACTTCATAACAATAATGATGGTATTTGTTAAGCGCTTACTATGTGCCAGTCACTGTACTAAGCGCTGGGGAGGATACAGGCAAATCGAATTGGACACAGTCCTCCTCCCATGTGCAGCTCACAGTCTCAATCCCCATTTTATAGATAAGGTAACTGAGGCACAGAGAAGTGAGTTGGTCATCGTCATAGAGCAGAAAAGTGGCGGAGTCAGGATTAGAACCTATGACCCGACTCCCAGGCCCGTGCTCTATCTATTAGGCCACGCTGTTTCATTCCATTTACTCTGGCACTTCGCAATCCATCACGTAACAACTTGCCTCCTGATTCACAAATCAACCTGGAGTCCCGCAGGTGAGTATGGGCCTATGTGCTCGGGTCCTTTGGTCCATATGGCCGGGAAAAATTAAAATGAGATGAGGGACTTAAGAAAACCAAGGGCAAAGTTCACAAGAAATGTGATCCAAGTCACTGCAAGGAAGTGGTGGGAGAAGGCCTGGCGGAAAGGGGCAGGCAGGTCATTCGACAATTCATCCATTCATTCAACTGTACTTGCTGAGCACTTACTGTGTGCAAAACACCATACTAAGCACTTGGGAGAGTACGATACAACAATACACAGACGCATTCCCTGCTCACAACCAGCTTACGATCTAGAGGGGGAGACAGACATTAATAAAAAATAAATGAATTACGATATGTAGATAAATGCTGTGGGGCTGGGATGGGCGGTGAATAAAGGGAGCAAGTTGAGGCAGTGCAGAAGGGTGTGGGAGAAGAGGAAAGGAGGACTTAGGGAAGGCCTCTTGGAGGAGATGTGCCTTCAGTAAGGCTTTGAAGGTGGGGAGAGTCATTGTATGTTGGATCTGAGGAGGGATGGCATTCCAGGCCAGAGGCAGGACGTGGGCGAGAGTTCAGTGGTGAGATAGACGAGACTGAGGAATAGTGAGAAGGTTGGCATTAGAGGAGTGAAGTGTGCAGGCTGAGTTGTAATAGGAGAATAGCAAGGTGAGGTAGGAGAGGGCAAGATGATTGCGTTCTTTAAAGCCAATGATAAGGAGTTTTTGTTGAGGTGGTTGGGCAAGTGGGAATTTGAGAAGTGGGCAAACGTGGTCTGGACGTTTTTGTAGGTCAGGGCAACCACTGCCATCCCTGCCTCTAGGTTGGGCTGCTGCTCCCCTACCTTATGCTGAGGGCACACAGTAAATGCCATTATTGGGCTGTCATCACAGACCCCCGCCCCCCCGAGGCTCCTGCCATTCATGGGGAGACATTGTGAGCAGAGACGGGGGGAAGGCAGACCTTGAGCAGCCAGGTTTCAGGGCAGACAAGCAGGAAGAAGCGTGGTGGCTGGCACAGGCCTCGGACTCTTCCAGTAGCCAGAGGCTTGGCGTGCCAGTGAGGACCGAGTGACTTGCTCTCCAGGGTACACAGGCCTGAGGTTATCGGGGCCCGTTGACCTGTGTGTTTTCAGGAAATCTGCACTGCAAGGGATCAAGGGTAACTGATTCCAGGGCTGTTGTGAGGCTCTTCTGGGGCCTGAGAGAGCAGGAACCGTGTCACCAAGACAAATGTTCACCCTCTCTAGGTCTTGCCTAAGGCCTGGACGGGCCTCTAACCCCTCTCTCTCTGCGACAGCCAGGGTTATCTTTAGATAAAGCGGGTGTTGTGACAGAGTGAGAGGTGGGGAGAGGTGATGGTGTTTTGGGGTAGATTCCAGGGGGCAAATCGAGGTAACAGGTGCCGGGCAGCTGTCCAACTCACCCGACAGACAAAATAACCCCATTTACTGTTGGCCCACTTGTGCTCTTGGTATCGAGTTAAACTCTCATGGGAGTGGATCCTATAATTGAGAGCTCACCTCCTCCAAGAGGCCTTCCCAGACTGAGCTTCCCCTTTTCCCTCTGCTCTCTCTCTGCTCCCTCCCCCTACCCTCCACCTCCCCTCAGCTAAGCCCCCTTTCCCTCTGCTCCTCCCCCTCTCCCTTCCCCTCTCCTCAGCACTGTGCTCATTTGGATAGATTTTTATTACTCTACTTATTTTGTTAATGAGGTGTCCATCCCCTTGATTCTATTTATCGTGATTATGTTGTCTTGTTTTTGTCCTCCTGTCTCCCCCGATTAGACTGTGAGCCCGTCACTGGGCAGGGATTGTCTCTGTTGCCGAATTGTACATTCCAAGTGCTTAGTACAGTGCTCTGCATATAGTAAGCACTCAATAAATACTATTGAATGAATGAATAATTCCCTTTAAGAGCTTCATGTCCCAAGGGAAGGAGTAGGAGGGGAGCAAATGGGCTAAAAGTAGCTGGAGGGGCAGGGTGAGCACATATGGCCCAACTCTAGATTTGCAACTCACCAATGTGTACAATAGCTTCCATGGAGAAGCAGTGTGGCACCGTAGACAGACCATGGGCCTGAGAGTCAGAAGGACCTGAGTTCTAGTTCCAGCTCCACCATTTGTCTTTTGTGCTCATTTACTCATTCAACTGCATGGGTTGAGCACTTACTGTGCGCAGAGCACTGTACTAAATGCTTGGGAGAGTACAAAATAATAAACAGACGCATTCCCTGTCCACAACAAGCTTACAGTCTACAGGGGGAGACAGACATTAATATAAATAAATTACAGCTATGTACACAAGTGCTGCGGGGCTGGGAGTGGGAATGAATAAAGGGAGCAAGTCAGGGTGATGCAGAAAGGAGTGGGAGATGAGGAAAGAGGACCTAGGGAAGGCCTCTTGGAAAAGATGCGCGCCTTTAATTAAGCTTTGAAGGTGGGGAGAATAATTGTCTCTGATTTGAGGAGAGATTTGAGGACAGAGGGTGTTCCAGGCCAGAGGCAGGATGTGGGTGGGGGGTAGGCAATGAGATAGACGAGGCTGAGGTACAGTGAGCAGGTTAGCATTAGAGGAGCGGAGTGTGAGGGCTGGGTTGTAGCAGAGTGGCAAGGTGAGGCAGAAAGGGGCAAGGTGATTGAGTGCTCTGAAGCTACTGGTGAGGAGTTTGTGTTAGAAGCAGAGGTGGATGGGGAACCCACAGAGTTTCCTGAGGAGTGGGGAAGCATGTGCTGAATATTTTTGTAGAAAAACATTTTGCAGTAGAGTGAAGTATAGACTGGAGTGGGGAAAGACAGGAGGCTGGGAAGGAAGCAAGCAAGCTGATTAGTCATCAAGGGAGGATAGGATAAGTGATGGTATTAACGGATGATCTTGGGCAAGTCACTTATAGAAATAATGATCATGGTATTTGTTAAACTTTTACTATGAGTCAAGCACTGTATTAACCGCTGGGGCAGATTCAAGCTAATCAGGTTGGACACAGTCCATGTCCCACATGGGGCTCGCAATCTTAATCCTCATTTTACAGATGAGGTAACTGAGGCACAGAGAAGTGAAGTGACTTGCCCAAGTTCACACAACAGACAAGTGGCAGAGACGGGACTAAAACCCAAGTCTTTCCGACTCCCAGGCCCGTGCTCTATCCAGTAGGCCACCCCGTTTCTCAAATCCTACTTCTTCCTACTTAGATTGTGAACCTCATGTGGGACTCGTAATGTATCCAACCTGATTAATTTGTATCTACCCCAGTGTTTAGTGCACACAGGGCTTAACAAATCCAATAATAATAATAACGATAATATCACCACTGATTATGGTCAAAACAAGACTGCGTACAGAGAGATAATGTTGAGGGAAAAAAAACTATATCCAGGATGACTAATATATTTCTATTTTTCTAATTTTGTATCTACATAGATTATTCCACTTACTTTCCCCAAGATTAGTTCTAATTAAGTCACCATCTACAAAATGATCTCTGGAAGAGAAACTATAGGTTTATTTCTTTTCCTACTCCTTTCAATTTTGGAAAGTAGCTGCCCCAAATCCAAATCCTTCCTCCACACCTTTCCACAAGCCACGCCAAGAATACACTTTAACTTCTGGTTACTCAGGATTTGTATTTGAAAACACATATTCCCGAGTTAAGCTTGTACAGAACTTTAGTGAAATATTGCATAATGAAATGACAACATCCACGAAATGGCCAGTTACAGGAATTGGTAGAAAATCTGATGAGTTAAACTGCTGCATTCCCAGGAAGACTCTGGATATTTTCCTTTGGCATAAATCCTTTCTGGACAGGACCTACACTCTGAAAATCAGAAAAGAAAATATAAATTTCAGGCAGTTGTATTTTGTGACACTAATAGAAGCAGCGTGGCGCAGTGGAAAGAGCACGGGCTTTGGAGTCAGGGCTCATGAGTTCGAATCCCCGCTCTGCCACTTGTCAGCTGTGTGACTGTGGGCGAGTCACTTCACTTCTCTGTGCCTCAGTTCCCTCATCTGTAAAATGGGGATGAAGACTGTGAGCCCCTCGTGGGACAACCTGATTCCCCTGTGTTTACCCCAGCGCTTAGAACAGTGCTCTGCACGTAGTAAGCGCTTAACAAATACCAACATTAACATTATAGGTCATGAGTTCGAATCCCAGCTCTGCCACTTGTCAGCTGTGACTGTGGGCGAGTCACTTAACTTCTCTGTGCCTCAGTTACCTCATCTGTAAAATGGGGATGAAGACTGTGAGCCCCTACGTGGGACAACCTGATTCCCGTGTCTACCCCAGCGCTTAGAACAGTGCTCTGCACATAGTAAGCGCTTAACAAATACCAAATACCAACATTATTATTTCACGACATCACCACCATCATCATCACGGTTTGCACACGGTAAGCGCTCAATAAATAGGATTGAATGAATCACCATTCAATTTCTACATATAAAAATGTGGTCTTTTTGGTTGGACATGTTATATGAGCAAGGGATTTCTTTATACACACCAGAGGTTGACACCCTTGATCAGAACTCAAAGGTAGTAACGGGAAGAGGTTGCAATACTGTTAAACGACAGCAGACACAAAGTCACTTGGTCACAAGAAGTAACATATAATCTCCCCCGCTAGACTGTATGCTCGTTGTGGGCAGGGAATATTTCTGTTCATTGTTATATTGTACTCTCCCAAGCGTATAGTACAGTGCTCTGCGCACAGTAAGCACTCAATACGACTGAATGAATGAATTTCAAACATAACCAATTTTTAATCAAGTCCAGCGCAGGTAAGTGAAAAAGATAGGTAACCTACACCAGTTTTCTGTGTTATCACCTTCTCCAACTTAATTACAGCTCGAAGGCAGCACAGGTAAATTCACCTTTTCTCTTACCAATCTATGGATAGGGTAGGCAACAAAGAGGGAGCAAAAGCAAGAGAAATTAAGTCCAAAAATGAGGCGTTAAATATTAATTAGCTATTACAATGGGTATGTTTCCAATTCTACATATCAGTGCAGTTGAATTTTGTACAGCCAAAGGAAACAGCAGGTGACTGCCATTTGATATCTTGATTGTCATCAAACTCATGAGTGAATAAATCGACGATATTGATTGGGTGCAGAACACACCAATTGTACCTGGGAGAGTTCAAAAGAATCACTTCAAGAGGAATGCTTTTAAGGAGTTTTCAGTACATTAGGGGAGACGGACAAAGTTTCACGTAGGAAGAAGTAATAGAGTGGAAGATACGTAGACGCTGGGGGTAATGAGTACTGAAGTCCTTAGGTAGCACAAAAGTGCAAACATTGCAACTGGGGATATAAAGTTAATTTCCCACTCCCATCAGATATTCCCTTGATTCCTGAGCCAAATTTACTTTCCTCTACTACTCTGTGGCTATTAATCCCTTCAAATCCCTTTCTCAATTCCTACACTTCTCTCCCCAACTAGACTCCTCGCTGCTCATTCCTAACTCCTCACTGCTAAGATTTATCTAAGCATTTACTATTGCGAGGCACTGTACTAAGTCCTGGGACAGATCTTTAGCTAATCAGGTTGGACACAGTCCCTAACCCACATGGGGCTCACTGTCACAATCCCCATTTTACAGGAAAGGTAACTGAGGCACAGAAAAATCAAGTGATTTTCCCAAGGTCACACAGCAGACGAGTAGCAGAACCAGGAATAAGAACCAAGGTCCTTCTGACTCCTATGTTTGTGTTCTATCCACTAGGCCACGCTGGTTCTCAATTAATCTTCTAGCTCTTCCTTTCTCTTCAGACAAATGCACCCTCTCTCTGCTGAACTTGTTTCCTCCCCTTTATCAGACTGTCTGATCATAATTCTCTTATCAAAATTAGACACCTGAAATTGTTTCCCAAACTTAGCCATCAGAAATACGGTCGATTCTGTGTGGTTCCACCAAAAGATAGGATGAATAAGAAATAATAATAATAATGTATTTACTTTGTGCCAAGCACTGTACTAAGCACTGGGGGAGATACAGGTTAATCAGGTCGGATGCATTCCTTGTCCCACATGGAGCTCATAGTCTAAGTAGGAGAGAGAACAGGAACTTCAGCCCCATTTTACAGATGAAGAGATCGAGAACCGCAGAAGTGACTTGCCCAAAGTTACACAGCAGGCAAGCGGTGGAGCAGGGATTATACTAAGCTCTTCTGACTTCCAAGCCTGAATTCTTTCCCCCGGGTCTTTCTGCTGCCCCACCCCGACTGCCACATCCCATGCCTATACGGTGGGGTGGATTGCTGAACCACATCGACCGGAAAGAAAAAAAGTCGATGCAATTTCAACGCTGTGAGATAGCACTCAAATGTGAGCTCCAGGAGGCTCTACCGCCATGAAAGGGATGACTCCTAGAAGGTGCATAGATTTGGTTTTGACTCTGCTGAGTTGGCCGGGGGGGCCCCAGTTCCCGGGGCCAGGGCTCTCCAGCCCCGCCGGGACCCTTCCCAATCCTACACAACGGGCTTCCTGCAGCTTGGTAGCGTGAGGTGCCCGCAACCATACGCAGTATCCCCAGAATGCTGTTTGGGATTTCACCCTGCACTTCTGAGAAAGACAGCCAGTTCCACTGGGAAGTAGGGGCTTCTGGAAGAGTTGGGGAGCCCCAAGCCCTTCGGTCAGGAAGCAGGTGGTGGGAGAGATTGGAAGAAATCAGACCCTGCTCGCCCTTGCAGAGAGTGACTGCCATAGAGAGGCCCACCTCCTAACCCATGTCTAGATTCTGACCCAACCTTCCTTCCATCCAGGATTCACCTGCTGTGCAGAGCTTTAAAAGCCAGGAGTGCATTAGTAAAGCGAATTGGAGAACTGAATGAATTTCCTGGAAGATTCAAGCCCAGCTTGAAACAACTTTTGTCTCATTTAACTTAGCTATTTCAAGCAAATGTGCTGTATTGCCCGAAATACCCAGATAACTGCTTCACTGCTCCGCTATACGCTTCGGTGGACAGGGATCTTGCCTACCGACTCTATTGTACTGAACTCACCCAAGCACTTAATATAGTGTTCTGCTCATAGTAAGAACTCAATAAATACCATTCATTGACTGAGAGTGTAGGTCTACTTCTGGGAATGATTGCTCTTGCTCGCTCCTCTCTTTTCATTATGCCTATTACGCCTTCTTGCTCTTCCCTTCCATTTTCACTTTTATAGCAATTGAAAACGCTTAATTTTTAAAGGTTATATATACATAGTGCTTACAATTCTCTCAGGAGAAAAAAAAAGCCCAAAGGGAATCTATGAAATTAATCAAATTTTCGGCATCCAGGAGGAAATTAAGAGTAGTACTTTCATCTTACTAAAAGTATGACTCAGACTCACAATTCCCTTTGCACATAGTGAAGTAATAATGATGCCATTTGTTAAGCGCTTACTATGTGCGGAGCACCGTTCTAAGCGCTGGGGAGGATACAAGGTGATCAGGTTGTTCCGGGGGGGCTCACAGTCTTCATCCCCATTTTACAGATGGGGTAACTGAGGCACAGAGAAGTTCAGTGACTTGCCCACGGTCACACAGCTGACAAGTGACAGTCGGGATATTAATACCAGGAGTTGTGCCGAGACCAAACCCAAGCAGGCGACTGATGGAATTTTGGTCTGGATGGCCATTTCTTATGGTCTCGGTAATTCGATTCTGCGACTTGGCAGAAATTTAAGAGAAAGAATTTTGCCATTTCAAATCCAAAAACAATCGCAGCAAAGCAAGTATTCCAGGAAGCCCAAGGTGGGAAGAGGGGGCTCCCACAGTCGCTTCTACCCACAGATCACCCATCTTGGAGATTTTAGATATCTAAGGGAAACTGTCTTTAAGTTCTCCATCCCTCAGGGGTACATCCATCTTTGTGTGTCACTACTGTGGGTGGCCCAAGGCAACTGAGGGTCGCCTTCGTCGTCTCCACAGTCAGTCCTGGAAGACGGGAGGCAGACAAATGGGATCTTCCTGACCAGGGCAGTAAAACGAAACTAACTTACTGACTTTGAATGAGAACAAAGAACTTGGCCATCTTTTTTTACATCCTGCAACAAACAGGAGCTACACATTCGCTGCTTCTGAAGGGCACTGTTGGTGTGGAGTGGGAAAGCCCCAGTGAAAGAGAGCAATGGAAGTAATCCATTCTTGCAAACATGCTTTGAAACGTTCTTCAACTTCGTTACTTTCTCTTCTGATCATCGGCGTGAAGAAAATATCTGACTTACGTAGTTTAAGAAGTTCTGACTCTGAATGGATTTTTCTAGCGTTTTTTGAGACTCCTCCAGCACCTGGACACAAGCCTCTGAAACAGGAAAAAAAAAGAACATTAGCATGATGCTCTCAATTTCTCTGCTTTCTTTTTTTGCCTCTTTTCACATCTGATTTTAGACCACTTACTCAGAAAACTCATTCTCGCCGCTAAATGGACAACCGTTGGCATCACAGATTTTTTCTAAGGAACTAATGGTCAAGTTTGCTGACTTGCCCAAAGAGCTAAGATCCAAAAGAATATGTGGAGGAGCGACAATGTCAAGAACTAAAATTTCCACTGGCTCTGGTCATTTTTATTAATATAATTGATAAAATTTGTAGTCCTGTCTATCAATCAATGGCATGTATTGAGCGCTTACTGTGTACAGAGCACCATACCTAGAATCTACTCACCGAATCCTGAAACTTCCAAGGAAGAAGTCCAAGCCACAGCATTCCTGGAGCCTTTGAGGACAAAATTGGTCTCCAAAGACATCCAGGCAAATCACAATGCCGTAGGAATTGCCCCCCCCACTGGTCCAAGCACTGGTCACATCTGGCCTCGACTACCTTATCGCAGACCTCCCTGCCTCCAGTTCATACTACACTCTGCTGACCGAATCATTTTTCTAATGCAGTCATTCATTCATTCAATAGTATTTATTGAGTGCTTACTTTGTGCAGAGCACTGTACTAAGCACTTGGAATGTACAATTCGGCAACAGATAGAGACAATCCCCGCCCACTGATGGGCTTATAGTCTAATGCATCATTTTGTGTGCATCTCCCCATTTCTCCAAAGTCTCCAGTGGTCGCCCTTCCTCTCCACATCACGTAGCCGGTCTTGACCCCCGGCTTTAAGGGACTCAATCAGCTTTCTCTCCACTATTTATCCTCCCACAGGTCGCCCGCTTGGCTCTTCTCAAACCAACCACACCAACCAACTCGGTCTCTTCTCTCTCACCATCAACCTCTTGCTCCGGCCCTCCTTTCGGCCCGGAACTCCCTCCCCCTTCCCATCCACCAGCCCGCTCCTTGCCCTCTTTCTGCAATCACGTCTCCTCTAGGAAGCCTTCTCTGATTAATCTCTCATCTCCCCACGGCCGCTTCGGCGCCTCCATTCCAAATGAACAACTGTGTTCTCACCCCAACTCCCTGAAGCACTTTTATTTATCTTGATACTCGATTTCTTTCCTTATCTATAGTTTACTTTGGTGTCTATTTCCTCCACTAGATTGGAAGGGCCTTCAGGGCAGGGTTCCTGACTGCAATCTTTACAGTACTTTCTCAGTCTCATGAATTTTTAAAAACAGCGCTCTGCACAGCATAAGTGTTCATTAATACCACTGACTGAATATTCACAGTACGAAGACACTGAAGGTAAGCGGTATGGCCTGGTGGGAAGAGCCCGGGCCTGGGAGTCAGAAAATCTGTGATCTAATCCCCGCTCTGCCATGTGTCTGCTGCGAGACCTGGGGCAAGTCACTTAATTTCTGTGCCTCAGTTTGCTCAACTGTAAAATGGGGACTCAATACCTGTTCTCCCTCCTACTTAATAATATAATAACAATGTTGGTATTTGTTAAGCGCTTACTATGTGCAGACCACTGTTCTAAGCGCTGGGGTAGATACAGGATGATCAGGTTGTCCCACGTGAGGTTCACAGTCTTCATCCCCATTTTTACAGATGAGGTAACTGAAGCCCAGAGAAGTGAAGTGACTTGCTCACAGTCACACAGCTGACAAGTGGCAGAGTCAGGATTCGAACCCATGACCTCTGACTCCCAAGCCCAGGCTCTTTCCACTGAGTCACGCTGCTTCCGTATGGGACAGAGTCGGTGCCTGACCTGATTAACTCGTCTCTACCCCAGCGCTTAAAACAGTTTTCCCCCTTTAGACTGGAAGCTCCCTGGGGGCAGGGAACACGTCTACCAATTCATTCATTCAATCGTATTTATTGAGCACTTACTATGTGCAGAGCACTGTACAATTCTGTTATATTGGATGCTCCCTAGTGCTTAGTACGGCGCACTGCGCACAGTAAGCGCTCAGTAAATACGCTCCAGTCTATTCTTCACTCTGCTGCCAGGCTCATTTTCCTGCAGAAACGCTGTGGGCATGTCACTCCCCTTCTTAAAAACCTCCAGTGGTTGCCTATCGACCTCTGCACGAAACTAAAACTTCTCACTCTAGGCTTCAAGGCTCTCCATCACTTTGCCCCCTCCTACCTCTCCCCCCTTATCTCTTTCCACTGCCCACCCCGCACCCTCCGCTCCTCTGCCGCCCACCTCCTCCCCGTCCCCCGTTCTCGCCTATCCCGCCGTCGACCCCTGGGCCACGTCCTCCCACTGTCCCGGAATGCCCTCCCTCCTCACCTGTGCCAAACTAATTCTCTTCCCCTCTTCAAAACCCTACTTAGAGCTCGCCTCCTCCAAGAGGCCTTCCCAGACTGAGCTCCCCCTTCTCCCTCTGCTCCCCCTGCTCCCCTTCTACCCCCCCTTCACCTCCCCTCAGCTAAGCCCTCTTTTCCCCCCTTTCCTTCTGCTCCTCCCCCTCTCCCTTCCCCTCCCCTCAGCACTGTACTCGTCCGCTCAACTGAATATATATTTACATTAACCTATTTATTTTGTTAATGAGATGTACATCACCTTGATTCTATTTATTTGCTATTGTTTTAATGAGATGTTCATCACCTTGATTCTATTTATTGTTATTGGTTTTGTCTGTCCGTCTCCCCCGATTAGACCGTGAGCCCGTCAAAGGGCAGGGACTGTCTCTATCTGTTACCGATCTGTACATTCCAAGCGCTTAGTACATTGCTCTTCACATAGTAAGCGCTCAATAAATACTATTGAATGAATGAATGAATTGACTGTTACTCCTACCACAAACAGGGTAAAAGAAAGAAAATTAAGGATAATTTTTCCCTCGATGGATACAAAGGGAAAGCTGGTAATTGTTTACAAATAACTGCTAAAGAGCACTTATGCAAAGGCTTCTGCAAACACCACAGTCTGCTCGAAAAGCAAATAAATGAGTTTTGGCACAAATTAAGACAATGTGATCTTTGGAAGGCCAAATGACTCGACTAAGCATATTTTGGACACATCATCAGGAGGACTAATTCTCTGGTGGAGACGCGAATGCTAGGAAAAGACCAGGGAAAACACAGAAGAGGCAGACCAGCAGCTAGACGGGTGGAAACCATAACAACGATTCAAGAAGAACGCTTAGCAAGGTTATAGATTATGGCGGGAGATAGCAGCGTGGCTCAGTGGACAGAGCCCAGGCTTGGGAGTCAGAGGACAGGGGTTCGAATCGTGGCTCCGCCGCTTGCCGGCTGTGTGACTTTGGGCAAGTCACTTCACTTTTCTGGGCCTCAGATACTTCATCTGTAAAATGGGGATTAAAACCGTGAGCCCCACGTGGGACAACCTGATTACCTTGTATCCCCCCAGTGCTTAGAAACAGTGGTTTGCACACAGTAAGCGCTTAGCAAATGCCAACATTATTATTATTATCCGTAGAGTCGCTGTGAATCAGAAACGACTCGACGGCATTCGATGATAATAACTGTAATACCTATCTCCCCTCTAGACCGTATGTTCGCTGCGGGCGGAGAACATGCCTACCGATTCTGTTTTCTACACTCTCCTGAAGCGCTCCAATCAATGCTCTGCCCTCAGTAAGCCCTCAGTAAATACGATTGATTCTTACGCTTTCTGATCAAATTCACCTCTGTTCAGATAACTCTGTTTGGTGGCACTTACCTCTTCTAGGAAAGAGGTGAGGTCACTGGGGACTCAGACAATTAGCAATGTGGTCTTACGCAACAAAATACTTTGATCCTGGAATGACCTAATCTTATCACGTTACTTCTTTCCTTGTCCGTTGCCTTTTCAATTGTGAATCATCTCTGGAGCAGAGATGGTATCTGAATTATTATTCTTATTTTTCTCCCCAAAAGCTGAATACAATATTTTTTACAAAGTGCTTGACATGCCTCAAATAATAATAATGATGAGTTTCAAGAGATAAACACTTGGGGGTGGGGGGGGGGAAATCGAACACCAAAACAGACTACCAAAGGGAATGTCTAAGCCTTGCCTGAAAGATCTTTTAAAAAATACAACTGACAACCATCAGTCCCCTAAGCGGGGAATTGGGCAAGCGATTTTCTGCAGATTCCTCCCAGTTCTCTGATTCTAGTCAGTCTTTGGGGCAAAATCATCTTTGCCTCAAGTCTGTCTGAATTCCAGAAGCCCTGGGACTGGGAGGATGGGAAAATCTGGCTGCTTCCCCGTACCTCAGTTTCCTTACCTGTAAAAGGAGGGACAAAACGCCTCTTCTCCCGCCCCATTAGACCATGCGCACTGTGCGGAACAGGGCCTGTTTCCAATACGATTATATTGTATTACCCCAGCGCTCAGCACAGGGCTTGGCACATTGGAAGAGCTTAAAGAATCCCAAAGATGAACGGGATGGGAAGCCAACACCTTAGGGTGGGCCGGTGTTGGTGTTACCACCCTCCTGCCCAGACCACCCTCCTACCCTGCTGAAATCCTCATGCCAATCAATCAATGGTATTTATTGAGTGTGCACTGTGTGCAGAACACTGTGCTAAGCACTAGGGACAGTCTACTACAAGAGAATTAGCAGATACGGAAGCGGCATGACCTAGTGGATAGAGCACGGGCCTGGGAGTCAGAGGACTGGGTTCAAATCACGACTCTGCCACGTACCTGCTGTGAGACCTAGGGAAACGTCACCGTGCCTCAATTTTCTCAACCATAAAATGGCGGTTCAATCGTACTTATTGAGCGCTTACTATGTGCGGAGCACTGTACAAAGCACTTGGGAGAATACGGCAATAAACAGACGCAACCCCTGCCCAACAATGATTGTGTCAGCCTTCTCTCTGACCTCCCTCCTGTCTCTCCCCGCTCCAGTCTATTCTTCATTCCACTGCCCGGCTCATCTTCCTGCAGAAACGCTCCGGGCATGTCACTCCCCTCCTTAAAAACCTCCAGTGGTTGCCTATCGACCTCCGCACGAAACAAAAACTTCTCATTCTGGGCTTCAAGACCGTCCATCCCCTTGCCCCCTCCTACCTCTCCTCCCTTCTCTCTTTCTACCGCCCACCCCGCACGCTCCGCTCCTCTGCCACCCACCTCCTCACCGTCCCCCATTCTCGCCTATCCCGCTGTCGACGTCCTCCCACTGTCCCGGAACGCCCTCCCTCCTCACCTCCGCCAAACTAATTCTCTTCCCCTCTTCAAAGCCCTACTGAGAGCTCACCTCCTCCAAGAGGCCTTCCCACACTGAGCTTCCCCTTTTCCCTCTGCTCCCTCTGCTGCCCCTCTACCCCCCCTTCACCTCCCCTCAGCTAAGCCCCCTTATCCCTCTGCTCCTCCCCCTCTCCCTTCCCCTCCCCTCAGCACTGTGCTCATGTGGATATATTTTTATTACCCTATTTATTTTGTTAATGAAGTGCCCATCCCCTTGATTCTATTTATCGTGATTACGTTGTTTTTGTCCGTCTCCCCCGATTAGACTGTGAGCCTGTCATTGGGCAGGGATTGTCTCTATCTGTTGCCAAATTGTATATTCCAAGTGCTTAGTACAGTGCTCTGCACATACTAAGCGCTCAATGCTATTGAATGAATGAATACCTGCTCTCCTTCCTTCTTAGATTGTGAACCCCACTTGGGACACGGCCTGCGTCCAACCGATTAGCGTGTATCTCCCTCACCTCTTAGTACAGTGCCTGGCAGTGTATCGTGATGTGTATTTATCGTGATGTGTATTTTAAGGAGTTATGCATTTGTATTTAATTTCTTTCAATTTGCAAAATGTCCCGCTGCTATCCTGGTTTTCGGCTTTTCTGAGGTGGGGTGTGGGTGGCGTGTGTATTGGCAGAGCCAGTAGATGTAAAGTTAAATTTTACTCTGCTCACTTGATCTTTGGAGGTCTTATCTCTGAAATTTCTTTAGAAAACCAGTACTGCAGGAAAATATTTTCATTTAGGAAAAGTGAAAATATTTACAAAAATACTTATGAAAAGACGTAAACTTTTAGAGAAGCAGCATGGCGTAGCAAACAGAGCAGGGGTCTGGGAGTCAGAAGGTTATGTGTTCTAATGACCCATGAGAAGCAGCGTAGCTCAGTGGAAACAGCACAGGCTTAGGAGTCAGAGGTCATGGGTTCTAATGCCGCCTCCGCCACCTGTCAGCTGTGTGACTTTGGGCAAGTCACTTCACTTCTCTGGGCCTCAGTTACCTCAATCTGTAAAATGGGGATTAAGACTGTGAGCCTCCCGGGGGACAACCTGATTACCCTGTAATAATAATGATGGCATTTGAAAAGTGCTTAAATACCAACTTTATTTTTATTATTATTATTAATCCTGACTGCCACTTGTCTGCTGTGTGACCTTGGGCAAGTCATTTCACTTCTCTGGGCCTCAGTTACCTCAATCTGCAAAATGGGGATTAAGACTGTGAGCCTCATGGGGGACCACCTGATTACCCTGTATCTACCCCAGCGCTTAGAACAGCGCTCGGCACATAGTAAGCGCTCAACAACTACCAACATTATTATTATTACTCTCGACTCCGCCACTTGTCTGCCGTGTGACCTTGGGCAAGTCAAATCACTTCTCCGGGCCTCAGTTACCTCAATCTGTAAAATGGGGATTGAGACTGTGAGCCCCATGTGGGACAAGGGGCAGTGTCCAACCCGATTTGCTTGTATCCATCTCAGCGCTTAGTGCAATGTCTGGCACAGAGTAAGCATTTACAAATACCACACTTATTATTAGACTTTAAGCTCGTTGTGGGCATGAAATGTGTCTACCAACTCTGTTGTTTTGTACCCTCCCAAGTGGTTAGTACAGTGCTCTGTACACAGTAAGCGCTTTATAAATGTCATGGATTGATTGGTTAATAAGCGCTTAACAAATACCATTAAGGAAAAAAAAGCAAGGGGAGAGGAGATGATCCAGCAGCGGTGGGGACCAAGACAAGACGCGAGAGTAGAGGAAGGCAAGCTTGGGGACAGGAGCTCTGCAGAACCAACCTTCTCCACCGAGAATAATAATAATTATCATTATGATATTTGTTAGGCGCTTCAATGTGCCAGTCACTGTACTAAGCGCTGGGGTAGATACAAGTCGGGTTGCACACGTCCCTGTCCCACGTGGGGCTCACAGTCTCAATCCCCATTTTACAGATGAGGTCACCGAGGCCCAAAGATGTTCATTCAGTCGCATCTGTTGAGCGCTTACCGTGTGCAGAGCGCTGTACTAGGCGCTTGGAAAGTACGATTCGGCAACAGAGACGATCCCAACCCAACAACGGGTTCACAGTGTAGAAAGGGGGAGACAGACAACAAAACAAGTGGATAGCCATCAAGAGCATCAGTATAAATAAATAGAATTATAGGCAATACACATCGTGAATAAAATAAATCGAATTATAGATATGTAAATATATACACAAGTGCTATGGGGCAGGGAGGGAGGGTAGATCAGAGGGAGGGAGTCCGGAGACAGGGAGGAGAGGAGGAGCAGAGGGAAAGGGAGGTTTCAGTCTGGGAAGGCCTCCTGGAGGAGGTGAGCTCCTCCTGAAGAAGAGAAGCAGCGTGGCTCAGTGGAAAGAGCCCGGGCTTGGGAGTCAGAGGTCATGGGTTCCAATCCCGGCTCCGCCACTTGTCTGCTCTGTGACCCGGGGCAAGTCACTTGACGTCTCGGTGCCTAGGTTAACTCATCTGTAAAATGGGGATGAAGACTGTGAGCCCCAGGTGGGACAACCTGATCACCCTGTATCTCCCCCAGCGCTTGGAACAGTGTTCGGCACAGAGTAAGCGCTTAACAAATACCAACATTATTATTATTCTCTGGGCCTCAGTGACCTTGGGGATGAAGACTGTACGCCCCACGGAGAGAAGCAGCGTGGCTCAGTGGAAAGAGCCCGGGCTGGGGAGTCAGAAGTCATGGGTTCGAATGTCTTCTATGCCGTTTGTCAGCTGTGTGACATGGGCAAGTCACTTAACTTCTCTGTGCCTCAGTTCCCTCATCTGTAAAATGGGGATGAAGACTGTGAGCCTCTCGTGGAACAACCTGATTCCCCTGTATCTCCCCCAGCGCTTAGAACAGTGCTCTGCACATAGTTAAGCACTTAACAAATACCAACATCATTAATTCATTAACCTGATCCCCCTGCCTCCCCTCCAGCGCTTAGAACAGTCCTTTGCACATAGTCAGTGCTTAACAAATACCAACATCATTAATTAACCTGATCCCCTTGCCTCCCCTCCAGCGCTTAGAGCAGTGCTTTGCATAGTGAGCGCTTAACAAATACCAATATCATTCATTCATTAACCTGATCCCCTTGCCTCCCCCCCAGCGCTTGGAGCAGTGCTTTGCACATAGCCAGCGCTTAACAAATACCAACATCATTAATTCATCAACCTGATCCCCTTGCCTGCCCCCCCAGCGCTTAGAGCAGTGCTTTGCACATAGCGAGCGCTTAACAAATACCAATATCATTCATTCATTAACCTGATCCCCTTGCCTCCCCCCCAGCGCTTGGAGCAGTGCTTTGCACATAGCCAGCGCTTAACAAATACCAACATCATTAATTCATCAACCTGATCCCCTTGCCTGCCCCCCCAGCGCTTAGAGCAGTGCTTTGCACACAGTGAGCGCTTAACAAATACCAATATCATTCATTCATCAACCTGATCCCCTTGCCTCCCCCCCCCCAGCGCTTGGAGCAGTGCTTTGCACATAGCGCTTAACAAATACCAACATCATTAATTAACCTGATCCCCTTGCCTGCCCCCCTCCAGCGCTTAGAGCAGTGCTCTGCACATAAAAAGCGCTTACCAAAGCTCACCCTCCTGATGATTATTACGAGGGTCTCACCGAGGCGCCGGCTGAGCGCGTCCAGCTCCCGCAGCAGGGGCCGCAGCTCGGCCGCGCGCGCGGAGCCCGCCATGGCCCGGCCGCCGTCCACGCAGGCGCGAAGGAGCCGTACGGCGGAAGCGGCCGCCCAACCTCCCTTATGGGGGCCGCCATCTTTCCGTACGGAACCCCCCCCCACGCCCCGCCTCCCGCGCGCCCCCTGCCGGAGGCGGGCCCAACCTGGAGCGCTCCGCGGTGCACCTGGAGAGGGGGAAAGCAGGTAGGGACCCCCGGGGAGCCAGTGGGTGGGCGGATGGACGGAGCATTTCATTCCTCCCTCCGCACCCACCCCCGGAGAAGCAGCGGCAAGAGCCCGGGCTGGGGAGTCAGAGGGCTGGGTTCGAATCCCGGCTCCGCCGCTTGCCAACTGGGTGACTTTGGGCAAGGCACTTCTCTGGGCAATAACACTAATAATGCTGGTATTTGTTGAGCGCTTACTCTGTGCAGAGCATCGCTCTAAACGCTGGGGTAGGTACAGGGTCATCGGGTTGTCCCACGGGAGGCTCACAGTTAATCCCCATTTTACAGAGGAGGGAACTGAGGCCCAGAGAAGTGAAGTGACTTGCCCAAGATCACACAGCTGACAAGTGGCGGAGCCGGGAATCGAACCCACGACCTCTGATTCCCAAGCCCGGGCTCTTGGGCAAGTCACTTCTCTGGGCCTCAGTTCCCTCATCTGGAAAATGGGCGTAAGAATAATGTTGGTATTTGTTAAGCGCTTACTACGTGCAGAGCACTGTTCTAAGCGCTGGGGCAGATACAGGGTCATCGGTTTGTCCCACGTGAGGCTCACAGATAATCCCCATTTGACAGATGAGGTAACTGAGGCCCAGAGAAGTGAAGTGACTTGCCCACAGTCACACCGCTAAGTGGCAGAGCCGGGCGTCGAACCCATGACCTCCGATTGCGAAGCCCCCGCTCTTTTCACTGTGAGCCCCACATGGGACAAGCTGAGCGCCTCGTATCCTCCCCAGCGCTTAGAAGAGTGCTTTGCGCACAGTGAACGCTTAACAAATGCCATCATTATTATTATTATCATTAATAAATCCACAGTTTTGAATTTGTGCCCGAACTGGAAAATGCTGTGAGCGTCTGATACCTTGTGCTTTGATCCCATGCGTTCATTTATTCATTCATAGCTATTGAATCATTCATTCTTTCAATAGTATTTATTGAGCGCTTACTAGGTGCAGAGCACCGTACTAAGCGCTTGGAATGAACAAGTCGGCAACAGATAGAGACGGTCCCTGCCGTTTGAGGGGCTTACGGTCTAATCGAATCATATCTATTTTAATGTTGGTATTTATTTAGCGCTTACTCTGTGCAGAGCACTGTTCTAAGCGCTGGGGGAGATACAGGGGGGGTCAGGTGGTCCCACGCGAGGCTCACACTTAATCCCCATTTTACAGATGAGGTCACTGGAGCACAGAGAAGTGAAGTGACTCGCCCACAGTCACCCAGCTGACAAGTGGCAGAGCCGGGAGTCGAACCCGTGACCTCTGACTCCGAAGCCCAGGCTTTTCCCCCTGTTGCCTGCTTGACCGAGCCGCGATCCCTCCTGCTTAGACGGCGGGACAAGGGCGCTGTCCGAACTAACCGCTGAACCTAGCTCAGCGCTTGGAACAGGGTTTGACCCCCCACTAGGCGCTCAACAGGTACCACTTTTTCCCAACCGCCTGCGATCCCCTGCACCCTCTTGGATCTGCGTCGTACAATTTGCGGGAGACGTTTGGGTTTGGTGCGTGGGAAACGGAGAGAAGGAGGAGGGCAGCGAAGCCTCCTCTCTCGACTCCCGGAGTTGGACGCGAAGGATTTATCCCTCTGGTTTCTGCCCGCGGATCCTGCTCCGGTCGCTCGTGATCGTCGTCCCCCCCCCCCCCCCCCCCCGGCAGGAGGATACCGCTCATTTGTCTCTATTCTTTATTACCCCATTTCTTTTCTTAATGAGGTGTCCGTCCCCTTGATTCTCTGTATCTCCATGATGTTGTCTTGTTCCGTTTTGCATGTCTCCCCCTCGTAGACTGTGAGCCCGTCACTGGGCAGGGATGGTCTCTGATGCCGAATTGTACATTCCAAGCGCAATGATAGTGGTATTTGTTAAGCGCTATGTGCAGAGCACTGTTCTAAGCGCTGCGGGGGCAGGCAAGGTGATCGGGTTCATTCATTAATGATGTTGGTATTTGGTAAGCACTTAATATGTGCAAACGACTGTTCTAAGCGCTGGGGGAGGGGGGAGGGGGCGGCGGGCATGCAAGGGGATTAGGTTAATGAATTAATGATGTTGGTATTTGTTGAGAAATAACCAAATACCAGTGGAAAAAGCACGGGCTTTGGAGTCAGAGGTCATGGGTTCGAATCCCCCTCGGCCACTTAGCTGTGTAAAATGAGGATTAATTCATTCATTCATTCAATAGTATTTATTGAGGGCTTACTATGTGCAGAGCACTGTACTAAGCGCTTGGAATGAACAAGTCGGCAACAGATACAGTCCCTGCCGTTTGACGGGCTTACGGTCCGATCGGGGGAGACGGACGGACGAGAACGATGGCGATAAATAGAGTCGAGGGGAAGAACGTCTCGTAAAAACCGATGGCGACTAAATAGAATCGAGGCGATGTACATTTCATTAACAAAATAAATAGGGTAATGGAAATATATACAGTCGAGCGGACGAGTACGGTGCTGAGGGGATGGGAAGGGAGAGGGGGAGGAGCAGAGGGAGAGGGGGGAGAAGAGGATTAAGCTGCGGAGAGGTGAAGGGGGGATGGCAGAGGGAGTAGAGGGAGAAGGGGAGCTCGGTCTGGGAAGGCCTCTTGGAGGAGGTGAGTTTTAAGAAGGGTTTTGAAGAGGGGAAGAGAATCAGTTTGGCGGAGGTGAGGAGGGAGGGCGTTCCGGGACCGCGGGAGGACATGACCCAGGGGTCGACGGCAGGATAGGCGAGACCGAGGGACGGTGAGGAGGTGGGCGGCAGAGGAGCGGAGCGTGCGGGGTGGGCGGTAGAAAGAGAGAAGGGAGGAGAGGTAGGAAGGGGCAAGGGGATGGAGAGCCGCGAAGCCTAGAGTGAGGAGTTTTTGTTTGGAGCGGAGGTCGATAGGCAACCACTGGAGGTGTTTAAGAAGGGGAGTGACAGGCCCAGAGCGTTTCTGCAGGAAGATGAGCCGGGCGGCGGAGTGAAGAATAGACCGGAGCGGGGCGAGAGAGGAGGAAGGGAGGTCAGAGAGAAGGCCGACACGGTAGTCTAGCCGGGATATAACGAGAGCCCGTAGCGGTAAGGTAGACGTTTGGGTGGAGAGGAAAGGGCGGATCTTGGCGCTATCGTAAAGGTGAGACCGGCAGGTCTCGGTGACGGATAGGATGTGTGGGGTGAACGAGAGAGACGAGTCAAAGATGACACTGAGATCGTGGGCCCGAGAGACGGGAAGGATGGTCGTGCCATCCACGGTGATAGGGAAGTCCGGGAGAGGACCGGGTTCGGGAGGGAAGATGAGGAGCTCGGTCTCGCTCGTGTTGAGTTTTAGGTGGCGGGCCGACATCCAGGTGGAGACGTCCCGGAGGCGGGAGGAGATGCGAGCCCGAAGGGAGAGGGAGAGGACGGGGGCGGAGATGTAGATCTGCGTGTCGTCTGCGTAGAGATGGTAGTCAGAGCCGTGAGAGCGAATGAGTACCCCGAGGGAGTGAGTGTAAATGGAGAATAGATTAAGACTGTGAGCCCCACGTGGGACAACCCGATTCCCGTGCGTCTACCCCAGCGCTTAGAACAGTGCTCGGCACATAGTCAGCGCTTAACAAATACCAACATTATTATTATTAAGGGTTGACTATGTGCAGAGCACTGTTCTAAGCGCTGGGGGGGCAGGCAAGGTGATCAGGTCAATTAATGATGTTGGTATTTGTTAAGCACTTACTATGTGCAAACGACTGTTCTAAGTGCTGGGGGGGGGGGCATGCAAAGTGATCAGGTTAATGAATTAATGATGTTGGTATTTGTTCATTCAATAGTATTTATTGAGCGCTTACTATGTGCAGAGCACTGAAGTCACTTAACTTCTCTGTGCCTCAGTTACCTCATCTGTAAAATGGAGATTAACTGTGAGCCTCATGGGGACAACGTGATGACCCTGTATCTAGCCTAGCGCTTAGAACAGTGCTCTGCACATAGTAAGCGCTCGCTAAATACTATCGAATGAATGAATGATAGGAGGGCGAATCCTGTGGGGGACTATTGCTTAACTCTGTGAACGTAAAGATATTTTTCCTCTTTGGCTACAAGTGCAATTCCGGAGTGGGCTGCCTGTTGCCGAGGGATAGGGAAAGGATGTGAGTCGCAAGCTCTTTGAGAAAACACGTTGCGTTATTAATCAGTCAATCGGTGGTATTTAGTGAGCATTTACGGTGTGCAGAGCATTATTCTAAAGCTTGAGAGCGCAAAAGACTTGGTAGACGAGTTCCCTGCCCACGAGGAGCTTTCGGTCTAGAGGGGAAGACACTCATTAAAATAAATTGTGGATCTGTACATAAGGGCTGTGGGACTGGGGCCTGGGTCAGAGTTGATGGACTTTGGGGATTCAGCTACCTGAACTGCACCTTCTTTCAGGGTACCGATCCGAGTGGAGAGGTGATCTAGAAGGGAGAGGGTTTACTGGGGGAAGGCCTCTCCGGGGGACCTGTGATGTTAATTGGCCGTCTGTCTCCCCCGATTAGACTGTAAGCCCATCAGTGGGCAGGGATTGTCTCTATCTGTTGCCAAATCGTACATTCCAAGCGCTTAGTACAGTGCTCTCACATAGTAAGTGATCGATAAATACTATTGAATGAATGAATGAATTTATAAGGCTTTGAAGAGGGGGAGAGTGGTGGTCTATCAGAAACGAAGTGGGAGGGAGTTCCAGGCCAGAAAGAGGACGGGGGCAAGGGGTCGGCAACGAGATGGACGAGAATGAGGTCCACTGAGTTTGTCGATGCTAGACAAGTGAACTCGCCGGTTGTAGTAGGAGAGTAGCCAGGTGAGGTAGAAGGTGGCAAGCCGCACGAATGCTTCGTAGCCGATGACGAGGAGTCTCTGTTTGATGCAGAGAGGGAGGGATGGGCAGTCACTGGAGATCCTTGAGGGGGAGACATGGCCTGAATGGTATTTTAGAAAAAGTTGCAAGCAGCAGAGTGAAGAACTGGAGTAGGGAGGTCAGCGAGGAGGCTGATGCAGTTGTCAAGGTGGGATATAAGTCCTTGAATCCGCATGGTAGCAGTTGAGATGGAAAAGAAAGGGCAGATTTTAGTGATGTGGGTGTGTGTGTGTTTAAACAAGGGTTCTCATTACTCAGCCAAAGGAAAGAGCTTTACAGCCATTTATATTAGCCCTGAATCAGCCAACCAATGAGTAAGGTCAGCATTATTCTCCCAGGTTATCATTAGTGACTGTTGGTATTATTGAGGGAACCAGAATTTTTTTAAAATAACCAAATAACCTTAGGGTATATTCTTTTTCAAAACCTTTCTTAAAAGACTACCATGTGCTGAGCACTGAACCAAGTGTTTGGGGGAATTCTTATATTCTAAAACTTCCCCTGTCTGTAGTTTATTTTAATTTCTGTCTCCTGTAGAATGTGAGCTCCTTCTGGGCAGCAAACCTGCCTATTAACACTATTGTATTGTACTTTCTCAAGTGCTTAGTACAGTGCTCTGCACACACTGATTAATTACAAAAGAGGTGAAAGACAGAGTCTCCCATCCACAAGAAGGTTACAATCTTACAGGAAAATAAAAGGCAAGCACATTGGTAGGAGGAGGAAGCATAAAGATACAATTGAAATAACAAGTGTTAGGAAAGATAAAGGGAATAAACTGGTAAATGAAAAAGTATAGCGCTCAGTGCTTCATTATCCCTGTAATAATAATTGTGGTATTTGTTAAATACTTACTATGTGCCCAGCACTGTACTAAACACTGAGACACATGAGATTTAATCAGGTCAGACACAGTCTGTCCCCCACATGGGGCTCACCGTCTAAATAGGAGGGCGAACAGGTATTTAATCCCCATTTTACAGGGGAGGAGGCTGAGGCTCAAAGAAGTTAAGTGGCTTGCCCAAGGTCATACAGCTGGCAAGAGGAAGAGCTGAGATTAGAACTCAGTTCCTCTGACTCCCAGGCCCTTGCTGTTTTCACTGGATACTCTGCTTTGTCATTATAATAATTATTCTTATGGTAGTTAACTGCCTACTACGTGTCACGCACTCAACTAAGCACTGCTTCTCATATCTAGGTTTGTAATACGTCCCAAAACGCTGTGAAATATTAGCCTGAGGCTGGGAGAAGCAACCTCTGAGAAGGAAGCCCTCCTCGCTGACCTCCCTGTCTCCTGTCTCTCCCCACTCCAGTCCATACTTCACTCTGTTGTGCGGATCATTTTTTGACAAAAACATTCAATCCTCAAAGACCTCCAGTGGTTCCCCATCCACCTTAGCAACGAAAGAAACTCCCTACCACAGACTTTAAAGCACTTACTACTACTACTAATAATAATGTTGGTATTTGTTAAGCGCTTACAATGTGCCAAGCCCTGTTCTCGGTGCAGGGGTAGAAACAAGGTGATCAGGTTGTCCCACGTAAGGCTCACAGTCTTCATCCCCATTTTACAGATGTGGTAACTGAGGCGCAGTGAAGTGAAGTCACCCAGCTGACAAGCGGCGGAGCAGGGGGATTAGAACCCATGACCTCTGACTCCCAAGGCTCTTTCCACTGAGCCACACTGCTTCTCAATCATCTCTCCCGCTCTTCCCTCGCCTTGCTGCGGCCCAGCCCGGCACACTTCGCTCCTAGAGCACCAGCCGGCTCTCTGTGCTTCGATCTCATCTCTCTCACTACCAGTCCCTTTGTACAGTGCTCTGCACATAGTAAGCGCTCACTCAATACTATTGAATGAATGAATCCTCCTCCCTCTGGCCTGGACCTCCCTCTCCCTCCATATCTGCCAGACCACCACTCTCCCTACCTTCAAAGCCTCATTACGGTCACATCTCCTCCAAGAGGTCTTCCCCGGTTAAACCCTCTTTTCCCTTCTCTCTCTTCCTTCTGCGTCGTCTACGCACTTGAATCTGTACCCTTTAAGTCCTTGATATTCAGCTCACCCTCGGCCTCACGGCACTTATGGACCTGTCAGTAATATATTTGAGAGCTCACCTCCTCCGAGAGGCCTTCCCAGACTGAGCTTCCCCTTTTCCCTCTGCTCCCTCTGCTGCCTCTCTGCCCCCCCTTCACCTCCCCTCAGCTAAGCCCCCTTTCCCTCTGCTCCTCCCCCTCTCCCTTCCCCTCAGCACTGTGCTCATTTGTATATATATTTTATTACCCTATTTATTTTTATTAATGAGGTGTCCATCCCCTTGATTCGATTTATCGTGACTAAGTTGTCTTGTTTTTGTCCGTCTGTCTCCCCCGATTAGACCGTAAGCCCGTCAATGGGCAGGGATGCTCTCTATCTGTTGCCGAATTGTACATTCCAAGTGCTTAGTACAGTGCTCTGCACATAGTAAGCGCTCGATAAATACTATTGAATGAATGAATGAATAAATATTTATATTAATGACTGTCTCCCCCTCTAGACTGTAAGCTCAGTGTGGGCAGGGGACATGCCTACTAATTCTCGTATTGTACTCTCCCGAGCGTGTAGTTTAGAGTAAGGGTTCCAAAAATACTATTGATCGATTGCCAAAACAGGCCTGGCCTTTAAGCCAGAGTGACCAAGTTGTCGTCCTACTAAAATCCACCTGATGGACCTCGCTCACCTGGGCATTCAAATAAATTCAAGCAGGTTTAATGGAGATCAGGGAGTGGGGTTGATAGAAGTCAGGAGGCGGGGCTACAAGAAGTGGAACACGTTCAGTCCCTCCTTTGACTATGTACATCGGAGGCAGCGACGTAGCGCCGATTCTCCTAATCAGGAAAAGCGGGGTGGCCTAGTGGAGAGAGCCCAGGCCTGGAAGTCAGAAGGACCTGGGTTCCAATCCCAGCTCCGCCACTTGTCTCCTATGTGACCTTGGGCATGTCATGTAACTTTCTAGACTTTGACCCCATTGCCGGGTAGGGATTGTCTCTACTTGTTGCCGAATTGTACTTCCCAAGCACTTAGTACGGTGCTCAGCACACAGTAAGCGCTCAATAAACACGACTGAATGAACGAACTTCTCTGTGCCTCAGTTGCCTCATCTGAAAAATGAGGATTGATTAAATCTGGCTACTTCCTACTTAGCCTGTGAGCCCCAGATGGGACGTCGACCGTGTCCGACCCGATTAGCTTGTATCTACCCCGGGCCTTAGTACCGGGCACATAGTAAGCATTTAAATACCTTAAAAAAGCAATGTCTCCCGGGCAATTCTGGAGGTACTGGGGAGATTCTAGTGTTTCCTTACTATTAAGGGCTTCAAAGGGAGGCAGCGCTGGTAAATATGGGCCAGAGCCAGCTGGAATTTAGGATAAAGCTGGGGGTGTCAATTCAGGCCCCCCCCCACCTTCCTGACCTGAAGGGAATGGGGGGGTCAGGCTCGAGGGGTCCTGCGGGTCTCAGGGAGGCTGGACCCACAGTCACACTTTTCCCAACATTTTAAAACTTGGACATACCTTGCTTTAGTAGCGTGGCTAAAGAAGCACGGAAAGAGCCCGGGCTTGAGTCAGAGGTCATGAGTTCGGATCCCGGCTCTGCCACTCATCAGCTGTATGACTGTGGGCAAGTCACAACTTCTCTGTGCCTCAGTGACCTCATCTGTAAAATGGGGATGAAGACTATGAGCCCCACATGGGACAACCTGATCACCCTGTATCTCCCTCAGCGCTCAGAACAGTGCTCTTCACATAGTAAGCGCTTAACAAATACCAACATTATTATTATTATTCCACTCTGCCCTCCCTCTGTTGGGCTGGAGAAGAGGCAGCTGGGAGTCAGGATGGTGTGGGACTGGGCAGGCTCACTCTGGCATTAAAGGAGCAGCCTGACCTCATAGTGCCTCTTCATCCTCTCTTAACCAAGTGAATTTATTGAGCACTTACTGTGAGCAGAGCACTGTACCTAAGAAATTGGGAGAGTATAATACAGCAGAGTTGGGAGAGACATTATTACCTGCCCACAATGAGGTTACGGTCCATAGCCCTCTCTCTGCTCAGTTCTTCTTTTTGCCCCGATGTGGGTGAGCCAGTGCTAATTGGAAAGTCAAATAGAAGTGGGGGCAGTGAGGGGAACTGATGATCGTGAGAACTATTGGCTAAACCGGGCACGAAGAAGAGAGGTGGAATAGGCTTATCTCTAAATACTCCCAATTCCGTCTTCCCTCTCGTATGCTCTCATTGGACAGTCTCTGCTTTTCATTTCCACATTTTCCCTATTGGAGTACTTTCTCCTCCTTCCTTTCCAATTTCCTCATCTTCCTATCTAATCCTGTTAATTGGGTTGATTGTATCATTTTGCTCCAGGACAGCAGCCTATGAAGGATTAGAGGTTGTGCGTAATGATGGGGAGCTGAAAGAGGTCCAGAAGATTCTGGGGCCTCCTTTGTCTTTTGAAATTGTAGTTTCCTCCTATTAACCAAGTATGCTGTGCAGTCCTGACACTGAAGGATTGAAAGTGAGATTTGGGGTTTTGCGGGGGTAGGGGAGGATTAATACTGATTGGCAATTGGGTGGTGTTTTTTAATTTTGCCAGCTAAAAAGCCTGCATTTTCTTGGCCTCTAAATTAGCGTTGCCTCCCAGACCTCCAGAAAAATGTCTTTCCAAACCAGTCATTTTTTGCTCCGGCCTCGCAAAGAATCGTCTCTCGTTGAATTTCTTCAGCAAGTCGGGCTGACCGATATCAGCCTCCAGAAGGCCACTGTCATCTTTGTGCTGCCGTCGTTCAAGCTGTGTGATCTTCACTCTCACAGAGTGGCGATCCTTGCTTTTCCAAATTTGCAACATCAGAAATGGCGGGTGAAGCTTGATCAGTCAATCGGTGATATTTATTGAGCACTTACCGAATGCAGAGCACTGTACTAAGCGCTTGGGAAAGTACAATACAATAGACTTGGAAGACTCAATCCTTGCCCACAAGGAACTTACAGGTCACCCCAATCTATCAATCGATACTATGTACTGAGTGCTTAGCCTATGCAGAGCACTGTATTAAGCATTTGGGAGAGTAGAATAGATTAAGTAGGCCCTCAAGGAGCTTACCATCTAGAAGATTGTCCTTCCTTCCAACTCCCGTTGCCTCACTGGCTTCAAGGACTTTTTAAAAAATAATATTTAATTATTAATAATACTATGGGTCGAAGACTGTTCTATGTATTGGGGTAAGTACAAATGAATGAGGTTGGGCGAGAGAGAACAAGTATTTAAGCCCCATCCTCAGCACTTATGTAACAGCCCTTCACTTATCTCTTCTGTAAAATGGGGATGAAGTCTGTGAGCCCCATGTGGGACACAGGCTGTGCCCAACCTCATTATCTTGTGTCGTGCGCTCAGTAGAATGCCTGGCACCTAGTAAGAATTCAACAGATACATTTTAACAAAATTTTTTTAAAAAGAGGGATCTAACGAAATGTGCCCTTGAAAAATTCAAGTAGGATTAGAAAATTGAAATATACCCTCTCTCATAGCGGCTTTCCACTGGAGTTCCATTCTGAGATGACACATCTGGAATCCTAATTTACTGACTCTTAAAGAAGGTGGGAAAGTGAGACGCTAAATTCAAATCCCGTGGTGAAAACATGGCTTAACTCCTCTGTGCTTCACTGTCGGCCATAAATAGAATGGGAATAATACCCGTCTCTCCTTTCTTCCCAAGGATGATGAGTGACGATATCTGAAGCCCTCTGAAGCCCTGGCGAGGAAACCGTGATATAAATCCAAGACATTGTTGCTAAGTCTCTAGTCCCGGGCATAGAGAAAAGGACAACCCACCAGCACTGATAATAATGTTGCAACTCTCATGATGTATTTCTCTCTTTCTTTGTCTCTCACAGATATCTTTGCTAAAGTCACTCTGAGGGCGGAAAGATGGATCCGGAAAAGAGTGCCAAGGAAACCGTTCTCATAACGGGAGGAGGTGGTTATTTTGGTTTCCGGTCAGTGCCCTTGTTTAAAACATTCACAGCTCCGTTGCATGATTCCTGACAGTTGCTTTAATGGAAGTTAAGTAATACATCTGTTAGGATGTATTCATTCTTTCAGCTGTACATTCCATTCTCCTTTAAATGTGACGATTGCATTTCTACCAAGCAGTGGAAAACAGCATGGCCTAATGGGAGGAGCACAGTCTGGGTTCTTCTCCTGGCTCTGCCACTTGACTGCTCTGTGACCTTGGGCAAATCTTTTAACTTCTCTGGGCCTTAGTTTCTTCATCTGGAAAATAACTTCATTCGGTCAGTCGTGTCTATTGAGTGCTTACTCCGTGCAAAGCAGTGTACTAAGCACTTGGAAGAGTACAGTCTAACAATAAACAGACACATTCCCTGCCCACAATGAGCTCACGGTCTAGAGGGGGAGGGAGAGCCTTTGTGGGATAGGGACTGTTTCCGACCTGATTGCCTCTGTCTATCCCAGTGCTTAGTACATTGCTGGGCAGTGATTAACAAATACCACAATGATCAAACCCCACAATGAGGAAAACTCACCTTCTAGCTCATAAGCTTTGTCAAACTCTGAGTGTGTGCGCACAATCATTTCTTCCAGCCTCTCCTCGCATTCTATCCAGATAGATGTGTCAGAGCATGTCCCCTGCGTGCCCCACCAACCCCCACCAATTCCCTAACAGCCTCCTATCCAAAACAGAATCAGTCGATCAATCAGTGGTGTTTACTGAGCACTTAAAATGTGCAGAGCACCAAACTAGCAGAGTACAGTGTAAAAAGTTGGTAGACACCCTGCCTGCCCACAGTGAGATTACAGTTGAGGGACTGAAGAGACAGACATGGATATAAATAAGAAGAAAAGAAGAATTGAGTGTATTTATGTGCCTTCTATGGGTGGAATACATTATTAGACACTTGGGAGCATTGGATCAAAACGCAAGTCACGGTCCCTGTTCTCAGAGCACTTAAATCTAACGGGAGAGACAGGCAGATGTAAGTAGCTTCCGTTCGGAAAATGTATAGCCCTTAATAAATCCAGATGGGTACTCTCTACTAAGGCTAGTGCTTTGTACTCTCCCAAGCTCTTAGCAGAGTGCTCTGAGCAGAGTAAGTGCTCAATAAATACCGTTGATTGACTGAATGATTGATACAGCTATTAATGGCAATCCTGTCCCCTGGATGGTCAACTCAGAAGTAAGCTATTTCAGAGACTTTTTAAAAAATGGTACCAGGTAAGTACTTACTGTGTGACAAGCACTTTCTGAGCGCTGGGGTAGATACAAGTTAATCATGTTGGACGCAGTTCACCGTCCCACATGGGGCTCAGAGTCTGAATATTATCAATCAATCAGTCAATGGCATTTGTTAAGCGCTTACTGAGTGCAGAGCACTGTACGGAGCGTGAAGTTATAAGAAACAGTTTATACTCTGAAATGGACATCCTACCGGATTCTATCTCTATCCCCGGTGGATTGTCCATTTCAGAGTATTAAGAAGATCTAGAGATCCTGGGTCAGTTGTAATGCCAGTCGTGCTTCCGCCAGGGAAAACCCAGCCACGGATCCACGTAACGCCTCACCTTCATTTTAGTTTAGGTTGTACTCTGCACAGGATGGGAGTGGACATCATCCTGTTCGATGTCCAGAATCCCCCTCAAGAAGTCCCGAAGGGGATGAGGTTCATTCAGGGGAACATCTGCTGCCTCTCCGAGGTCGAGGAAGCCTTCCAGGGAGTCAGCTGCGTCTTCCACATCGCTTCCTACGGCATGTCCGGGCGGGAGCAGCTGGACCGGAAGCTGATCGAAGACGTCAACGTGAAAGGGACGGAGAACGTGATCCGGGCTTGCAGGAGGAGGGCGGTGCCGAGGATGGTGTACACGAGCACCTACAACGTGGTGTTTGGGGGCCAGGTTATAGAAAACGGGGATGAGTCTCTTCCCTATCTACCTCTCCACCTCCACCCCGATCACTACTCGCGCACCAAGTCGGTGGCCGAGAAGAAGGTGCTGGAGGCGAACAGCTCGGCCCTGGACGGCGGGGAGGGCGTCCTGAGAACCTGCGCCCTGCGGTCGGCGGGAATCTACGGGCCCGGGGAGCGGAGGAACCTCCCGAGAGTGGTGAGCTACATCGAGAAGGGACTCTTCAAGTTCGTGTACGGGGACCCGAGGAGCTTGGTGGAGTTCGTCCACGTGGACAACCTGGTTCAGGCTCACATCCTGGCCTCGGAGGCGCTGAAGGCAGACAAGGAGCACGTGGCCTCCGGCCAGCCCTACTTCATCTCGGACGGCAGGCCGGTCAACAACTTCGAGTTCTTCCGTCCTCTGGTGGAGGGCTTGGGCTACCCGTTCCCGACCCTGCGCCTGCCCCTGTTGCTCATCTACTCCCTCGCCTTCCTGACGGAGATGGTCTACTTCCTCGTGGGCCGCCTCTACAACTTCCAGCCCTTCCTCACCCGCACAGAGGTCTACAAAACCGGAGTCACCCACTACTTCAGCCTGGAGAAGGCCAGGAGAGAGCTGGGCTACGAGGCCCAGGTCTTCGACTTCCGGGAAGTGGTGGAGTGGTTTAAAGCCCAGGGTCACGGCAGGAAGCTCAAGGTCTGTTCCTTGAAGGATCTCTTTTGGAACGGGGTACTGGTTCTGCTCCTGGCTACAGTCGTTCTGGCCTGGCTTCCGACCGCTCTGGCGCTGCCGTTTTGAAAGGAGATGGGTCGGTTGGGTCGGCAGAGGAGGAGGCTAAAGGGAAGGACTTTCCGAATCATTCGAGGAGGCCTTAAGAAGACCGCACAGTTGTCCCCCTCCTATCACGTGGCCAAGCTTATGACTCTCGGAGCCGCTCGACAACAGCCCATCTTTGACGTCTAGCCTGGAAGCTCCCTGTGGGCTAGTAACGTGTCTGCCAACTCCCCCAGGTGCTTATAATAATAATAATAATAACGTTGGTATTTGTTAAGCGCTTACTATGTGCCGAGCACGGTTCTAAGCGCTGGGGTAGACACAGGGGAATCAGGATGTCCCACGTGGGGCTCACAGTCTTCATCCCCATTTTACAGATGAGGTAACTGAGGCACAGAGAAGTTAATTGACTTGCCCACAGTCACACAGCTGACAAGTGGCAGAGCTGGGATTCGAACTCATGACCTCATACTCCAAAGCCTGTGCTCTTTCCACTGAGCCACGCTGCTTATAAGTACGGTGCTCTGCCCGCGGTAGACACTCAATATGTACCCCTGATCGACCGGTCCCGACTCTGTGAAGCAGCATGGCGTAGTGGATAGAGCACGGGCCTGGGAGTCAGAAGGTCACGGGTTCTAATCCCGGCTCCGCCACTCGTCTGCTGTGTGTCCTTGGGCAAGTCACTTATCTTCTCTGTGCCTCAGTTACCTCATCTGTAAAATGGGGATCAAGACTGTGAGCCCCACGTGGGACAGGGACTGTTTCCAACCTGATTCGTTTGTATCGCCCCGGCGCTTAGTACAGTGGCTGGTACATGGTAAGCACGTAACAAATACCCGAATTATTACTATTATTATTAGAAAAGGGCAAGATAAGCCATCTGGATTTGCACTTCTTGCCTCACTTCCGTTTGAGCTAGTAGGGAAAGTGCTTAATGACTTCAGACTCTTGATTCGTGAGCAGGTATTTCCCTTACGAAGAGGGTCGCTGCCCGAGAGCACTTTTTCAGAGTCGGACCGCCCGCTCACTTGAAATGGACTGAAAACCTGAACCCTCAGAGGCAACAGAGAGCAGCACCAGGTGCGACCTTGAACCTACACAGGATTTGCAAAAATTCCAGAGAAAGAGAGTGGCCAACCCGGTTCCTCCCCAGGCAGCTGTCGGAAGAGGAAGTGGCCATTTCTACGTTGTTAGCCTTGTACAAACGCCTGGATGCGGGGCCCTGGCTGTTGCCCACCACCCCTCCAGACGTTTTACCGGGCTCTTTCTCATTTTTGCCCCCAAAGACCAACTTGGAGTGGTTTTGAGGCTCTAGAATTTGGGAGATGATGGTGTTTCTCAGAGCAGGGGAGAGAGGGCTCTACAAAGAAGTTTAAAAGGGGTTCATGGAGATGAGATCTGGGGGAGACCTGATAAATGTCTTTATCTCCTTCCTCTCTCTTCATCTCCCTCCCTATAATTGCAAAGAGTCCTGCACTTGACCAGCCTCACAGTTGTGGGTTGTTGTTTTTAATAAGCCTTTGATCATTTTTTTCTCACAATGGCCAATATGCTAGCAATGATGCTTCTGGCAGCAGTCACCCCTGATTACAACCAGAAGCTAAGCACTGAGATTTAGGATGTATATTCCATTGTGGTTTGGGGTTTTTTTAAAAAACTTTTACAACCGTTTTGCCTCTATATAACTAACGCTTTTCGGTCTCTGGACCAGCTCCAGTTTACACAATTGCCCCAACTCTCTGGTTTCCTACAGGTTCCAGTGGCTACTATTGGCCAATAAGCAGGGTTGGCCACCTCCCTCAACATTTCCATCCTTACCTGCAGGGTGCTTGGAACCCTGGAATTCCTCCAGGGAAGGTGGATTTTCTCACGGAGAAATCAAGATTAGTGCAGAACACTATCCCAAAGGGACGGCCTTGCCCAGTGAGGTCAGTCTGTCCCCGACAGGGCAGCCAACCGCTGAATTAAAAACAGTAAGCACAAAAATTCCTGACTTTCAAACCTGTAGCGGCCATTCAGAGAGCAGGAGGCAGAGATGACTGTTTATGTGGAAACAATGGGGAGACTCCTGTCAAACTCTGTAAAACTGTTTCCCAGCCACTGCCCCTGACATCCAGGTGACCGCTGTCTCAGTGAGGAGACTGCGATGTCGATGGCCCTGGCATCCTTCCTGCATGACCTCGCATCTGCCTGGTCTTCTGGGCCTCCAGATTGTTTTTTGGGGCATGGCCAATTGTAAGTGGTTTTTACAGCCCATCTGTGAATTTACAGGTAGTTGGTGTTACAGGTACAGGTACAGTTACAGGTAGCCTCACTCTAGGCTTCAAGGCTCTCCATCACCTTGCCCCTTCCTACCTCTCCTCCCTTCTCTCTTTCCACCGCCCACCCCGCACGCTCCGCTCCTCCGCCGCCCACCTCCTCGCCGTCCCTCGGTCTCGCCTATCCCGCCGTCGACCCCCGGGCCACGTCCTCGCGCGGTCCCTGAATGCCCTCCCTCCTCACCTCCGCCAAACTGATTCTCTTCCCCTCTTCAAAACCCTACTTCAAACTCACCTCCTCCAAGAGGCCTTCCCAGACTGAGCTCCCCTTCTCCCTCTTCTCCCTCTACCGCCCCCCCTCACCTCTCTGCAGCTTAACCCTCTTTTCCTCCCATTTCCCTCTGCTCCTTCCCCTCTCCCTTCCCATCCCCTCAGCACTGTACTCGTCTGCTCAACTGCATATATTTTCATTACCCTATTAATGAAATGTACATCGCCTTGATTCTATTTAGTTGCCATTGTTTCTACGAGATGTTCTTCCCCTCGACTCTATTTATCGCCATTATTCTTGTCTGTCTCCCCCGATTAGACCGTAAGCCCGTCAAACGGCAGGGACTGTCTCTGTTGCCGACTTGTTCATTCCAAGCGCTTAGTACAGTGCTCTGCACATAGTAAGCGCTCAATAAATACTAATGATTGAATGAATGGTGACCTTGACCGTGTATCTTGACCAGCAAGAGATTTAAGGAGCAAAACACTATGTTTTTGCCCATAATGTTCCACTGAGGCCGTTTTTGTGTGCATTCTAGAGATGTGGGGAACGGTGAAAGGTTTGAGGGATAGCTACTTGAGCCCTAAACATTGTTGGGTGCCTTTAACGGCAGTCTGTGTCTTCTTCTGATCTTTTTGATGCTTCTTTACCGATCGAGAAATAAACTATTTGTTTCTTAGTTTGCTTTGGCAATTTTTTATTTATTCAAAGGGAATGCAAAATCTTGGATTGTCATATTAGAAACCCACACCTGCATGGGTCAGCCTGACCCCGAGTCAATATCAAATTATGATGAAACCGGGCACCCAATCACTTTTATGGCCACTAGGCCACACTGCTTCCCACTCAGTAAGCATGATAAATAATAAGCAGTAAGTATTCAGTAAAATACCACTGATTGGTGTTTTGTTTGGAATGTGCAATTCAGGTAGCTGAATCCCTAAGGTCCATCAACTCTGATCCCTGGATAGGAGTGGGGTTTTGGCTGCAGGACTAGTAGCCATAGTAGTAGTAAGATTGCTTTCTGTGTGCCGAGCACTGTCCTTAGCACTGGGCGCTAAGATACGAGTGGGAATTACACTGGGTCCCTGTCCCTCAGGCGGGCTCAACTTACAGCCTTGTTCAGAAGCCCCCAGTGGCCCCACCACCTCCTTCTCTAACCCTTAGCACCTGAGGACCTCACCAAAGACTTGGTTGGTAAAGTAAAAACCATAGGCTTGACCTTTCCAAAGTCTCTCCATTGCCTCCGTGCCACAAGCCCCTCTTCCCTTGGACAAGCCCCTCGGACAAGCCCCTCTTCCCTAGCAGTTCCTCAAGAAGAAAGTCCAAGTGCCACGCAAAGATAGCAGAGGCGTGAATAACATGGGCAATTGGGATATGCCCCAGTCGCAAAACTGAGGGTTTACTCCGCCACTTGTCTGCTCTGTAAGGTTGGGCAAATCACTTCACTTCTCTGTGTCTCAGTTTCCTCATCTGTAAAATGGGGATTAAGACTGTGAGCCCCATGTGGGACACTGATTGGGTCCAATCTGATTAGTGTCTATCTACCCCAGCACTTAATACTATGCCTGGTATAAATTAAGCGCTTAACAAATACCATAAAAAAAAAAAGAAAATGACCTTATTTAGGAAAATGAGAAAGAGGGAGTGACCTAAAAAACAAGTCAGCTCAGAAGTTGCTCTACCACAGCATCTTAGAGGCCACGAAAGAAAAACAGCTAGGCAACCAGGTAGAAAACATGCATGGCTAAGAGCAGGGTAAGAGAGATCACTGGAGGATAAAAGGTCATCCTATCAAATGTGGAAAGATTCACTTAAGAACACAGAAGTTCCTAAAGGGTAGCAGGTCAAGGGCAAACAGGAAGTTAAATGCATTTAAAAAAACAACTTTGAAGAGCACCTAGCAAAGGAAGCTAAAGTTCATATAAAAATTTCTTCCAATAGTCATTTCTGCCCTAACACGGTAGTTGTGTTTCCGAGAAACCTCCTAGTTTGGAAAAATCATTGCATTGTACCCAGTGGTTCAAAGGGAATTAATGGTTTAGGAGGTAGATGACTTGAAGCTACCGTCGTGACTAGAATCTTTTTTATACATTTTTCTGATACTATGTTAGCAAAATGCTTTCCACCCAGGCCACATGATGCTATCGTATTAAATATCTTAAAGTTGTGAAACCACACGGAAACACAAAGTTACAGCTCAGGACAGATGAGACAGAGGCTAGGAAGCACAGCTGTGTCATTCCTTAACCAATGCCTGGGGTATGTGTGCAATCGTTCCTTCCTACACTGAATATGTGAATTCACTGAATTCACCCAAGTGCTCAGTACAGTGCTCTGTACACAATAAGCGCTCAATACATACCATCAATTGACACCGACCACTTAAGCATTCAACAGATACCATAATTAAGTGCATGTACATGTATATTCAAGTTTCCCTAATCAATCTTGTTCATTTCCAACTAGTACTTTGCATATCCAGGCTCGATTTTCAGTATAACAATTTGGCCACCAGGATATACAGTTTTGAAAGTAAGCCTGGTTTCTTTTGGCCATGGCTAACATCAGTCATGTCAAACAAACCGGTAGTGCACTCCTCCGCTGCTTCCAGGCCAGGGATCACACTGTACTCCTCCTCGACAGTATCAGTACGTCACTAACGTTATCTAGGGAACGGGTTGTGAACTGCTGAGGGGCGCGTGGTGATCAAGGGCACGGCCCCAGCTAACCAAAAAGGTTAAACGGCTTCTGTTGCTGATTTCCCTTGCCACTTTTAAAAAGCACAATCATTTCTCCTCTAACTTGGAGGCTGCGCTCCGAAAGAAACTCCCTTTCCCGAGCCTCAGGCTGGAGAACTCACACCAACCTCAATGCTTTGCTTATGGGCCAGGGATGGTTTCTAGTTTGCCCTAGTGAAAGTATGCGGTTAGGGCAGAATTACTGGATTACTTACAGGTTTAGAATATTTCCTAACCCCACCCCGTGCATCTCCTCAATTTCCCCATGATCGGAACCAGATAACAATAATAACAACATTTGTTAAGCACTTACCTTATGTGCCCAGCACTGAATTAAGTGCTTGGGCAGATACAAGTTAATCAGGTCAGACACAGCCTCTGTCCCATATTGGGCTCATTTTCTAAATAGGAGGGAGAAAAGGTAATCACCATTTTACAGATGAGGAAACTGAGGCACAGAAAAGTAGAGTGATTTATCCACGATCATACAGTAGGCAGTGGTAGAGCTGGGATTAGATCCCAGGTCCTCAGGCCCACGTTCTTTCTTTTAAGTGATGCTGCTCCTCAGCCTGGCACCCTCTGTGCTCTAAATCTTTGGTCTTACCACTTACAGTTTTACCAAATGCACTTCCTCTCAGGAAACTAACCCTACAGTGGTCAGGGAAAACTGGACTGCATTAATCGTTCCAGTTGAAGATGCCATTGCTGTCATTGAGATTGTACCTCTAGAATATTAAACCCGGTTCCTCCACTTGTCTGCTGTGTGACCTTGAACAAGTCACTTAACTTCTCTGTGCCTCTGTTCTCCCATCTGTAGAATGGAGAATAAGACTGTGAGCCCCAAGGAGGACATGGACTGTGCCCAACCTGATGAGTTCATATCTACCCCGGCACATAGTACAGTGCCTGGTATATAGTAAGTTCTTAACAAATATGATTAAAAAAAAGTGGATTACGTCTGCCATTTGGTAAGTCCAGCGCATGGGTGGCATTGGTGAACTGCTCTACAAGTCAGCTGTGGTAGGGCCAGATCTCACAGCCAGCTCTCTCCCTCTTACCTACACTCACTCCTCTCCCACTTCACCCCAGACCACACACTTTGCTCCTCGAAATACCAAACTACTTACTCTAGTCCCTCTCGTTGATGACCCCTTGCTCAAGTAGGAGGGAGTAGTCCAAGTAAGTATGCTGCCTAGGTAGCAGAATTCACTGCCCACCTTCCGCACTGAGCTGCAGATAGAGATCCTCAAGGGAACCTAGGATTTGCCAGGTGCAGGCTGGTACATACACTTCTCTTCTTCAGGATAAATATCACTCCCTAGCTTTTTGCCGATTCGGAGAAGCTATCATCATCTGCCTGTCTTCTTGTGTGCCATTTTCCCAAAAGGTCTTCAGTAGATCACTTTCCATAGCAGTGATTCCCGAGCATTCCTGAAATGTTCTTGAACACCTGAGTAGTAGGGGCCCCAGAGCATCGGAATTGTATTCAGACATCTGCTTCCAAATTCCTCAGTGTCCTTATGCATGGCTGCATAGGAAGGTTGATTGCCCGCACCTGTTACGCTGCTTGGCTCCACTCTGTTGGAAATGGAGAAAAAATGGGCCAAGGACTCTGCAGTTCTCACCAGGGCCAGTCCCCTCATCAGGGAGCCGCTTTAGGATCTCGATAAACTTCTCAGGTCAGCCCAGCTGATCCGCTACAGATGCTCCCGCTGATTGGGTCCAGTGCTTTGCTCAGGACTGCCGACGTCACCCAGAGGCTTTGGTGTTACTTCCAGGACTTCCTCTAGATCTGAAGTGTAGGAAAGATCATCTCCCTCATGCGTCACTGAGGTTGGAAGTTGCCCTGAAACTCCAGGAGAATGTGATAGATGCCCTACATCAGTTTGTCCATCTGATCCCTCTAGGGGGAACCAATCAGGGCAGGGCGGCTCACAAAGCGATATTTTAGTCGGTGGCTTCTCATCCACAGAGTTCGCTGGACGCTTAACGTAACGCAGCAAGCCATAGCTAAGGAAGCCACAGACCTGCTGCGGACTCTAGCTAGGATTTGGTTAGCAGAGACCAGGGAGACTCCCATGGTTATATCTGTGGCCGGTTCTCCCACCGTGCCTCTCGAAGAGGACCCGGATGGTAGGATCGTCAAAATCCTACGGCGTCTCCTCTGCGATCTGTATATTGAGGGAAAAACCATGAAGGCAATTGAGATCACTTTCCCTCCCCCTTAACCCTCACCCTTGTCAGTCAGTTCAGTGTGGGCAGGTAACACGTCTAATTCCGTTATATTGTACTCCCCAAGCACTTAGTAGAGTGCTCTGCATAAAGTGAGTGCTCAATAAATACCACTGATTGATCTCAATGGGATGACCCTTGACAGTTGGCCACAGAAATCTGTTTCCTCAGAACTCCTGCCCACTAATTTGATGTGAATTTTTTCCCAAGCTTTTCCAAGGGGTTGATCTTTGCTTTGGGCATATTCACATGAATACAGATAATTAAGTTAATTAACTCAACTTGAGCAGGCACATGCCTGAAGGTTTTCCATTTTCAGTATTCTGTAAAATTCCGAGGTATGGGTAGAAAGTGAAAGCTAAAAAGGGTATGAAAATTACGGCTAAATTTTTAAAAAGATAACTGACACGCTTGAGAAGTTTCTGTTTATACAGCATTTTGGCAGTGGGGTGGAAAGTGGAGGGAGAGAACCTTAAGATGGCAATAAAATCTGAGCAGTTGAGGTCGAATAAAGCAGAATAACCATTTTTTTACACAACACAGCATTTTAATTCATCACAACAGAAACTGTAACCCAGTGTCAGTGAAGCCTATTAATTCACTCATACTTTTGATATGTACACGAGCACTGTATTTATAAAAAAATAAATTAAGTTTTAATGACCAATGGGATACATAAGTTTACAAATGCAACTTCTTTATGCCTAAAGAAAAACTTCCGAGATTGTCCGCCCCTCATCATAGAGGTTTCAGAGTGAAGATGATACGCTAATTTCATACACGCCACCTGGGTAATCTAGCAACACACAGTGAGATACTACAAAAAGCTCTACACTAAACTCGCATCAGGCCCTATCAAGCTGCCCGGATCCCAGGCAGAGTTAGAAACCTTTTCAAGGTCACGGGTCTATCTACATCTGAAGGCGGCTACTGGATGGACTCCAGGCCCCGTGGCTCTAAACGAAGGCAAGGGGAAAGGCCAGTGAAAAGTAATCTGACCCTGCCCTTCGGGCCTCGCTCATCGCTGTCTTGTGTGTGCTGGATACAGCTCCGGCCTTCCTGTTTTTGGTACTCATGCTCTGAAGCTGTCCTGCGTATTTCCAGCGACTCCTTGAAGATAATAATTACGGTACTTGATAAGCGCTTGCTACGTGTCGAGCACTGTACTAAGTGCCGGGGTAGACGAAAGACGATCAGGTCCCACATGGGGCTCACAGCCTAAGTTAGAGGGACAACAGGTATTGAATCTCCATTTTGGCAGATGAGGCCCAGAGGAGTGAAGGGACTTGCCCAAGGTGTCACAACAGACAAGGGGTGGAGCCGGGATTGGAACCCAGCTCCTCTGGCTCCCGGGCCCGTGCTCTTTCCACTAGGCCACGCTGCTTCTCTAGCTCTCCTAATTCCCAGGCGGAGGTCCGCAGAGGGAAGTGGAATTCGGCTCCCTGTATGGAAAACTCCACACCAGAGTGGCTGACGGTCCAAACTCACCGGGCAACTCTAAAGCATTCGCCCCCCTCTGAGCTGCCATCAGTCAGCCTGGCATAACGATGCTCTACATACAATCGTGGCACTTACTGGACAGTACAAGATTTGATGAAAGAAATTCTCGGTGCTCAATTCATTATGAATGGCAGCTTATTAAAAAGTCCTGACTCCATTATTCCAGGATGTAGTCCTCTGGGAAAAGCGACAATGCTGATTACAAGTTGTCATCTTTATCAGTATCTTCAAAGGGGAATGATCTACGGATACTAAATAAAAATAAATTGTGGTATTTGTTGAGCGCTTACTATGTGCAAAGCACTGTTCTAAGCGCTGGGGGATACAAGGTGATCAGTTTGTCCCACGTGGGGCTCTCAATTTTAATCCCCATTTGACAGATGAGGTAACTGAGGCACAGAGAAGTTAAGCGATTTGGCCAAGGTCACACAGCTGACTAGCGGCGGAGCCGGGATTACTAGTGGGAGGTAACGTCTTCAGCCCATCACGTTATCGATCAAGTACAAGCATCCACCTCTCTTTACCCTGGCATCCCGACGCCCGTACATCTAGAAGACAGTACTAACGTACGGCCTTCAGCACAAACCTCTGCGGTGGTAGAGGCACATTTCTTCAAAAATGGAGAAGCAGCATGGCCTAGTAGGTAGAGCACAGGCCGGGAAGTCAGAAGGATCTGGGTTCTAGTCGCGGCTGGCTACTCGTCTGCTGTGTGACCTTGGGGAAGTCACTTCACTGGACCTGTTACCTCATCTGTAAAATGGGGATTGAAACTGTGAACCCCATGTGGGACATGGACTGTGTCCAACCCGATTAGCTTGTATCTACCCCAGCGCTTAGAACGGTGCCTGGCACATAGTACGAGGAACAGTATGGCTTGATGGAAAGAGCCCGGGCTTGGGAGTCAGAGGTCATGAGTTCTAATCTCGGCTCCACCACTTGTCAGCTGTGTGACTTTGGGCAAGTCACTTCACTTCTCTGTGCCTCAGTTACCTCATCTGTAAAATGGGGATAAGGACTGTGATCCCCATGTGGGACGACCAGATTCCCTTGCATCTACCCCAGCGCTTACAACAGTGCTTGGCACATAGTAAACGCTTAACAAATGCCATCATTATTATAGTAAGTGCTTAAAAAACACCATTTAAAAAAAAATGAGTCAGTGGAAGTTAGCCAACAAAGAACAGGCCTGGGGTGCACTGAATTCCCTTGCTGGAAAATTATTTCAGGGGCGCTGCCTGCCTTTCCTCTAGCCCAACTCTTTGTGCACATTAGTTAAGTAACTTAGAAAGCTAGAGAACAATAGGCCTTTTACAGCTTCCACCCACTTTCCTCAAGTAGCACAAAGGACCTCGGGGAGAGGATGAGGAAAAAAAAAAAAAATCAGAAAACCACTCCAAGCAGTTCTCAGGCCACGCCATCCCAAGTCTCACCATGAGTCTGTGCACTGCTGGAGGGTGAGTACGGTGAGGTTCCCCCCGAAACTGGGGCCCCATCCCTGATGTGAAGAAGAGTTTCACCCGCCCCTATTAAAGGGGTGCCCACCGCAATGGTGGCCCAGTCCTCAGCAAGTGGCCGACCCAACTGCTGAGCTCAGTCACAGGCTATCGCCATATGGGGGTTCGAAGCACCTATGAGCCGTTCACGGGACGGGGGAGGTTTGAAGGAAGTTTGGCTTCTGTTACTTCTTCTCCTCTGCACCGCAGGCTCTCTTGAAAGCTCCCGGTATCCAAGGGTTCAATCTCTGCTGAAGTGATCCCGCCCCGCCGTCGGTTCCGGAGGGCCTGATGAGCCAGCCAGTTATACCACTCCAGCAGGCCAGCTTCTGGCTAACTAGCAGGGCCAGTTCCGCCCCATAACGCCCCCTCCTCCCACTGCCGGTTGGTGAGCTTCCCTCGGAGACCAGGCAGGGCGCTCACCCGGCAGCTGGAAGGAGAGGGCAGTTCTCTGGAGGGCTGATGCCCGCCGTCACCCAGGGTCCCCGCTTCAAGCGGACAGTTTGGGAGTGATGCTCAGCCAAGAGGATTCCGGCTACCGGCCTGCATCTCCCCTACAATAAGCGGAGCTTTTGCGTCGACAAAATCCTCTCAGTGGGTGAAAGATTGGGAAGTGAGGGCAAAGTGTTCCTTTTTCACAAAACCCTAATTCTTCCATCTGACCAATTCAGCGCCGACCATCCTTGATCATTTTTGGTTGGAATCAATGAATCGCGTTCGCTAGAATAGCCTTAGGGAAGAGATCAAAACTTCCTTCGCCATGTGCTGTTCCCAAGGAGTTTTACTGATGGCACTTTATAATTTCCTTGATTTCTGATACTTTTGGCCCCAGGGGGCCAAAAACGAAGAAACGGGATGTTTGTTTTACAACAGGGAATATAACTTAAAAAAATAAAATAAAAAGACCTCATGGGACAGGAAATGAAATGACTGAGTCCTCGCATAACATCGCTGGGGATAAAAGCTCGGCAGCGGGGGTGGGCGCCACAGGTCGCTGTCTTCCGAGGGACTTTGGAAAAGGCAAACACACATACACACGCTCCAAAGACGCAGCTTCGTTCTATGAGTAGAACTTGCTGTTACTGACTCTCTTCTCCCTTAATCTTCAAGAAAATAAAATGGAGTCAGTGATTTGACGATTAAAACAACACACATGCACCTGTACACTCTTTCCCAGCACTTACTACAGTGCCTTGCACATAGGTCACACAATCAATATTACTACTGCCCTTACACACATATATTCTTGCCCCACGGGGGTAGAATATTATATTCTCCCCAAAACTGCGTACCGTGTGCTGCATACAGTAAGTGCTCGATAAATTTCCTGATTTGCTACTACGACCCAGCACCCTCATTTTACTCCTCTAATGCCAAACTGCCCAATGTAGCTCCAGCTCGACTATCTCACCGCCAACCCCTTGCCCATATCCTGCCTCTGGCCCGAAACTCCCTCCTCCTTCATAGTCAACAGAAGACCACCTTCCCCTCCTTCAAAGCCTTATTAAAACCACATCTCCTCCAAAAGGTCTTCCCTGATTAAGTCCTCATCTCCCCTATTCCCGCACCCTTCTGCATTACTCTTGAATTGGATTTTCACCTTTTATTCACCCCACCCACCCACTTATGAACTTATTTGTAATTTAATGCCTGTCCCCCCTCCAGCCTGTAGGTTCTGTGGTCAGGGAACATATCTACCAACACTGTTATACTGGACTCTCCCAAGTGCTTAATACAGTGCTCTGCACACAGTAAGTGCCCAGTAACTATGACTGATTGATTAAATACCACTGATTGATTACTCGGAAAGTTTCCACATGGGTTAAGTAAACGATGAATTATGTTTCACAGTTTCTTAATGTCTACCCAGCCCCGGGTGTTGGATGTAGCAAATAGGCCTTTGAATTCCTATTTGGCAACAGAGGATACTGAGTAGGAGTCGAAAATCAGGGAGGCAAGAGGAAAACTGCCGAATGGGGCCGTGTGGATGGGGAGCACTTTCATGCAGGGCAGGGGGGCAGAGGGGACCGACCTTTCTCCCCTGAGAGCTCCTCCCACTCAGGCCCCCAGGGAAGTAGGTGATGACCTACCTCCTGTCGCACCTCTCCTGATACAGCTGCAGCTGATTCTCATTTACATTGAACTCATTTACCAGAGCATCTCGGTTGGCGTTTCGCAAGTTTTGGTGGGTGTCGTAGAGGAAGAGCTGGTTGTTCAGTTCTTCTTGCCGCCTTCGGAGCTGGCGGCATGAGGAGTAGAGCTCCTCTTCGCTTTCCTGCAGGGCAAGGGGAACCCTGTCATTGTTGAGGCCTGTCAGTCAGTCGATCAGATTTATTGAGCACTTACTGTGTTCAGAGCGCTCTATTAAGTGCTTGGGAGAGTGTGGGTCCCCGAGCCCTTGCAGTGGGGGGCAAGCAGTGCCCCCGTCTGTTCCGGGCACCGGAGTAGGAGCCTCCTCCTGTGGGGAGGAAGCCAGGCCAGCTGTGCCACTCAGGGTGGATGGACTGGCCTTTGGAATGTGTGGGAGTGAAAGAAGGTGACCTCTAACTCCAGTACACGAAATCAGTGGCGACTGCCGGAATCCAAATCTGCGGACGTGGCCCACCCCACCCCCCCAGGCCCAGCTAGGTGGTAGGGGATAGGAGCCGGGGGTGAGGGAGAAGACCGAGTCCACCACTTGGAGACCAGCTCAACCCAGCTGGACAGCTGCAAGTGAACAAATAACCCAGGGAGGCGAGGGCGCCCGAGGAGCCAGGGAACTTGGCAAGGATGCACCTTTGCCCCTTCTTTGGATGACCCTCCCTCCAACTCTCACTCCCCACCTCTGCTGAGTTACTTGAGCAAAATCCTGTCCAGGGGCGAAATCCGATGCACAGGTCACCTTAGGAAGAGCTGGGAGAACAAGGTGAATGGGGGTGGGAGACAGCTCCAGGGGCAGCGTCCCTTCCTTCCATTACCGGAAACAATCAAGAGTGGAAACAATCAAAAGCGGGACAGCCCTTGAGGCAGTCACTACTGGGGGATTGATCACAGGGGCTGGTGATCAGGGAGGAGCTTGCCTTTCTTCCATCGGGACCCTGCACCCAGGATGCCCGCCATCAGCATGTGGGAACAAAGACGGATGAAACCAGAGCTGCACGGGTTTAGAGGTATTTTCCAGCCAAGATGGGACGCAGGCAGGAAGGATCAGCAGAGCAGCCACCTTAGGTAAGCTGCCCTTGAGGTAGATGGATAACTACCTGGATAACTCATCCCTGCATCACCTAAGTCCCAGGAGTAGGGTTAGGGTTTGGGGCACTTCCCGGGACTTGTGCCCCGGCACCAGCGTCGGGGAGAGGTCTCCTTGCCCCACTGCTCGGCCACCCCGTGGTTTGGAGGAAAAAGAACGTGTCAGGAATCCCAGCTCTGCCACTGTCCTGGTGGTGGTCTTGGGCAATAATAATCATAAATAATAGTATTTGTTAATCACTTATGTGTCAGGCACTGTTCTAAGCACTGACCTAGATACAAGCTAATTAGGTTGCATCCCTGTTCCACATAGGGCTCACAGTCTTAATCCCCATTTTACAGATGAGGTAACTGAAGATCAGAGAAGTGAAGTGACTTGCCCAAGATTCCACAGCAGACAAGTGGCAAAGCTGGGATCAGAACCCAGGTCACCAGTCCTCAGTTTCCCTATCTGTAAAAGGGGGCTAAAAACATCTGCCTCTCCCTACTCACAGGGATGTCTGTGAGCAAAAAATGAGATCACCGATGGGAAAACGCTTTGGAAAAATAAAGGGGTTGGACCCAAAACACGATGGTCGTAGTAGAAGTCCCTGTCCCCAGCTGCTTGCCGAGTGGCACCAGGGGCTCCTACACAACTATAATAATCCAGAATTGATAACTGTGGTATTTGTTAAGGCCTTACTATACGCCAAGCCCGGGAGTAGCTTCAATACAGTCAGATCAGACCCAGGCCCTGTACCACATGGGGTTTCCAGTCTAAGTAAGAGGGAGGGAGCACAGATATATTAACGCCCATTTTACAGATGAGGAAACTGAGGCACAGAGAAGTTAACTGACCTGCCCAAGGTGATAAGGCAGACACGTGTTGGAGCTGGGATCAGAACACAGGTCCCCTGATTCCCAGTCCCACGCTGTTGCTCGGGTCTGCTATCAGTGACCACGTGCCCCTGCTGCAGCTCCCTTTCGGACCCAGCAGAGCAGCGGCCCGTTCAGAAGACGGAGGGGGCGGGGGTGGGCCGACCGCACCCAGCACCGGCAGCTCCCACCTCAGACCTTCCAGCCCCGCCCCATTCCCCACAGGCCAGTGGTAAGGATGGTTGCCAGGCTTCCCACGGTGAGAGAGAGGGGTCCTACCCTGGGCCTGGCCATGCCTACTGGAACCCTCAATCTAACCTTGAGGTCCCCACTCGCTTCCAAGGACAGTCCACCTCCCTGGAGGAGCAGGCTGCCAGCTGAAGGAGAGAGTCATTACTTTAAATTTCACACAGAAAAGTTGCCCCTGTAATGTTTCTTCCAGTTACAGCCCAGAGAATCACTAGTGAGAAGATGAAAGTTGGGGGAGGAGGAGAGACAGAGACACAGAGAGAAAAAAACGTATCCCGGGAATCTTTGGGAATGACTGAAATCAAGGTGCGGGAGATGGTTTTGACGCACTTTCCCATGAAATCCTTGGTCGCGGCCGCTAACAAGTAACAAAATTGGCTGATAAGGGTTCCCTCCTTTCCCCTTCCTTGAACCGCTCTCCAAGGGAGGTGCTGACAGACAGCGAGCCTGCCAAAAAGTAGGCAGCAAGGAGGAAGAAAACAGAAAGTCTTCAAGCACCTCTGCTGGATAGAAAGTCTCATAGGTCCTGATTCTCCTGTCAGAGTCTGACCTAACAAGGAATTTTAGAACTGATCTGGGCACGCTGCATTCGGAAGCACCAGCGCGGGTCCCACGCTCTGAATAAAATCTCGTTTTAGTCATCCTAAGGTTGGAAGCGATTTTTCCAAAGGAGCATTTTTATGGAGAGGAAGAGCTCATGAAACTGTCACTGTAGGGCTGTCCCATTCAGGGGAGGCTGGCGCGATGAAATCTTTCATGCAAAAATCACCCTAGGGGCTCAAACTTCTAACTGGTCTCTCCATTTGCCCAGCAGGATACCTCAGCTTCCTCCCCGAAAGGACAGGCACCTCTGGTGAACTCTCATGCTCAGAATCTAGTTCTAACACCTCACGGCATCGGTCGGCCCGCCAAGGGGACCCCGCTCAGAAGAAAAACCAAAGGAGTCTGATTGGATCCCAACCCCCGCTCATGGCTCGAGGAGGTGGGGTACGGTTCTCGATCCACCCACTGAGGGAATCTGCAACCATTATCTGCCCGGAGACCACTCCATGATGGAGCTGCCTCCCTCCCCTATTGGCCCAGGAGTTCAATCTCCTGACAGCAGGAAATGGACTGCCTGCCCTTCACCTCTGACCTCACCACTCATATGACTAGATTCTGGAAGCTGAACTGAGCTCAACCCAGAGGTTGAAGGGCAGGGGAATGGTGAGAAAGGAATTGTTTGAGGGACCATCACTGAGCTGCTCTCTGTCGATCAGATGAATGTGCTGTCATTGGGGTGATCTTGGGGCTCATGCTTATAATGTGTAGCTCCTCCTACCACCTACCTGACATGAGCAGAAATTAGACACCAGAAAATTTTCTCTGAAGGGATCGCAGCATAGCCTAGTAGTCAGAGGACACGGGTTCTAATGTTGGCTCTGACACTTGATTGTTGTGTAACCTTAGGCAAGGCCCTAAAGTTCTCCTACTCCTCACCTATAAAATGGGGATTCAATTCTTGTTCCCCTCCCTCTTAGAATGTGAGCCCAACAGGGACATGGAGGCGGGTCTGAACCGATAATCATATATCTACCTCAGCATTCAGTACAGTGCTTGGCACATAGTAAGCACTTCAAAATACCACCATTATCATGCTGAGAAGCAGCATGGGGGAGAGAGGGGGAGACAGGGAGACAGAAGGTAAAGAGAGGGGGATGGAGGGGGAGAGAGAGAGAAAACAGAGACATAGAAACAGCCATGATCTGAACCACACTTACCAGAACTGGACGCATTTCACAGAAAACCAACAGGGAAGCTAGCTCGATGTCCTCACTGTAACCATTTTTGAGAGGGACTGACCTGAACCCTGGCCCACGTGGTCGAAAACAAACACAAAAGCACATTAGATTGAGAGTCAGAATTCTGTCAACAATTCAGTACCCAGGTCCTTCCATCTGCCCCACCAACTTGGTCTCCAGGTCCTGACCTTGACCTTATGAGGGATCGTGTCTACCTCCTCTATTATACTGGCCCCTCCCAAGTGCTTAATACACTGCTCTGCACACAGCAAGTCAATTAAAACCATCGACTGACTGACTGCCTGATTGAAGCTGGTTTCCTTGTGAGACTAGGACTTCAAACCAAGCAGAGTTCAGATTTGGAACCTTCCTGGGAGGCCTGAGAAACAGCTAAGAAATGCTGTCAACCAGCAAATGTGCACAGCAAAAGGAGAAGGAAGTGGAATCCATCAGAGGAACTTATCAAGCACCTACTGTGGGCAGACCACTGTACTAAGCACTCGGGAAAGCACAACCTAACAGAGTCGGTTTTCGCAATCCTTACCCATAATGAGCTTACATGGGGGACAGACATTAAAAATAAATTATAGTGAGGGGAAATGGCAGAGCATAAAGATGTGCACCTGAGTGTTGTGGAGCTGGGGTGAGAATCAAGTGGACAGAAAGGGGGCCCCAGGTCCCTGGAGGTGAGGGGGGAATGTTACCTCACCATCAGGATAACTGGCCCCGAGGGGGTGAAACCAGTGATTCTGCTCCCAAGTTTTGGTGGGCAGGGTGGGCAGCTGAGGCCAGCTCACCCTACTCTGTGCAGCAGGTTGGGAATGGACTAGAAGCGTGGCCTCTAAGACAGACAAGCACCCTCTCTATTTTGCCTTTGAGGAAGGCGATCCCACTCCATCTCCCTGGTTATCTCATTCCTTCACACCCACTCTCAGGAAGTTCTTTGGGATTTCCACACCACAGTCTACCAGGAGTGATTTATACCTCTTCCTCTAGTCCTCCTCTAGGCAGAGGTGGAGCACCTCTAATCATTCAAGGAAAAAGAAGAGGAGAAGAACAAGGAGGAGAAGGAGAAGAAGGGTGAAGATGAGGAGGAACAGAAAGGGGAGGAAAATTAACCAATTGTATTTCTTGTATGTAGAGCACTATGAAGTGCTTGGGAAAGTACAAAATTACAGAGTTGGTAGAAATGTTTCCTGCCCAAGGAAGCTTATAGTCTAGAAGGGGTGATAGACATTAGTATAAACAAATTGTGGATCTCAATCATATCTATTGTGTGCAGAGCACTGTACTAAGCATCTGGGAGAGCACACTACAAGAGAGTTGGCTGGAGAGGAAAGGGTGGATTTTGGTGATGTTGAGAAATTTGAACAAATAGAATTTACTGGCATTGAATATGTGGGTCGAATGAGAGCGACGAATTGAAAATAACGCCAAGGTTACAGGTCTGTGAGGCAGGGAGGATGGTCGTGCTGTCTAAAATTCTTGAAAAGTCTTGGGGAGGAAAGGGTTTGGATAGGAATATGAGGAGTCCTGTTTCGGATGAGTTAAGTTTGAGATGTTGGCGACAATCCAATTAGAGAGGTCCTGAAGGCAGGAGGAAATACAAGACTGCAGAGAAGGATAGAGATCAGGGCTGGGGTGATTTGGGAATCATATGCACAGAGATGGTACTGGAAGCCGTGCGAGTGAATGAGTTTTCCAAGGGAGTGGGTGCAGATGCAGAATAGAAGGGGACCCAGCACTGAGCCTTGAGGGAGTCCTTCAAGTCTCCTTCAAGAAAAGGAGGAAGAAAAGGAGGAGGAGAGGGAGGAAAAGGATGAGGAGAAGGAGGAAGATGAGAAAGGGGAAGATGAGAAGGAGGAAGAGGAGGCACTCGAAATAGCCAGCCAGGTTTAGGCAGAGAGGTCAGAACTGTGTTTAGCCTTTCACATCTGTAACAAACCCATCTGAAACTTTCGTTCACCTATCGCCCAGGCAGAGCATGGTCCCCCAGACCGCCTCTCCTCCGCATAGCATTCCTGCCTCAGCAACAAGAAAGGAAACAATCGGGGGATGGGGCGGAAGAATGAGGGGACAGAGTCCAAGAGAGAGAGGCACTTCTCTGTACAGCCACAGACCCACCAGGTAAGCAGACCAGCAACAGTGCACAGTGACTTTCAGTCAGACTTGGCCTTTGCTTTTTGACCAATCTGACACTTACCTGATTTGATTCCTTTGATGGGGTATGTGGCATGAGCAAGGAAGTTGGGATCACTGAACATATCTTCCTCATAAACCACAAAACGCAGAAAGGCCAAAGTGGGATCGTAGATCTCAAATGTCACTTTCTCCTGTGTGGGAGCCCAGACGGGATTAAGGCCATTATCATCTGAAAGGACACAAAAGCTCATGAGAGACGATTGGGAAACCTTCCCTGGGACCCGATCTCAACTGTATGCAAGTTTTCAGTGTGCATGGTTAGAAAAGCACAGCAGGGTCTGTTGCGGGGGACAGTGCAGAGAAACGCCAGATCTGAACCTCAGGGGACACCCATACCCCAACTAACCAACTGGTGATGGGAGCTATTGGTTGCAGAGAGTGAGGAGGGCTCAGGGCAACCCCTCACCCATCGTGAGAAACAACTTAGGCGCACGTCCGTGGGTCACCCCGTTAATCACGCCAGCATGACGGAGTTTAGTCTCCACGTGTCCACGATGGGGTTGAGACTGAGTCCCACAATAACCTTTCTGGAACCAAGCGCCCTCTTTTCAGTTCTGCCACCACTCGTGTCTTCTTTGACTGTGAAAGACAACTATTCGAAGTGTAATTTGGGACATCATTACGAAATCAGCCCAAATAAGTCCATGGGCTCAATTCTCCATCCACACTGGAACTAAAGGGTGGGAGAGCCTCCTCAAACCCCGTCCTGAAACTCCCTTCTACAAAGAATTTGCTTTCTAAACTGACGGCTGCTGGATGAGCGGGTCTCCTACACAGAACCAGTGTGGCCTAATGGACAGAGCTAGGGCCTGAGAGTCCGAAGGACATGGGTTCTAATCCCAGCTCCGCCACTTATTCATTCATTCAATAGTATTTATTGAGCGCTATGTGCAGAGCACTGTACTAAGCACTTGGAATGTACAAATCGGCAACAGATAGAGACAGTCGCTGCCCACTGACGGGCTTACAGTCTAATCGGGGGAGTCGGACAGACAAAAACAATAGCAATGAATAGAATCAAAAGGATGCACATCTCATTAACAAAATGAATAGGGTAATAAAGATATATACAAATGAGCAGACGAACACAGTGCTGAGGGGAGGGAAAGGGATGGGGGAGGAGCAGAGGGAAACGGGGGGAAAAGGGGGCTTAGCTGAGTGGAGGTGAAGGGGTGGGTAGAGAGGCAGCAGAGGAAGCAGAGGGAAATGGGGAACCTCAGTCTGGGAAGGCCTCTTGGAGGAGGTGAGCTCTAATGTTGGTATTTGTTAAGCGCTTACTATGTGCACAGCACTGTTCTAGGTGCTGGGGTAGATACAGGGTAATCAGGTTGTCCCACGTGAGGCTCACAGTCTTAATCCCCCCTTGACGCTGTTTAGTGCCATTGTTCTTGTCTGTCCGTCTCCCCCGATTAGACTGTAAGCCCGTCAAACGGCAGGGACTGTCTCTATCTGTTGCCGACTTGTTCATCCCAAGCGCTTAGTACAGTGCTCTGCACATAGTAAGCGCTCAATAAATACTATTGAATGAATGAATGAATCCCCATTTTACAGATGAGGGAACTGAGGCACAGAGAAGTGAAGTGATTTGCCCGCAGTCACACAGCTGACAAGTGGCAGAGCCAGGATTCAAACCCTTGACCTCTGACTCCCAAGCCCGGGCTCTTTCCACTGAGCCATGCTGCTTCTCTATCTGCCGCAAACCGTCTTGGGCCAGTAAGTTCACTTCTCTGTGCCCCAATTCCCTCATTTGTGAAATGGAGATTAAGACTGGGAGCCTCATGTGGGACACGGACTGTGTCCAATTTGATTAGCCTGTATCTACCCCAGTGCTGAGTACAGTGCCTGGCACATAGTAAGCACTTAACAGATACCATAATAATAAAAAAAAAAGTGCCACTGCTGAAGAGATTTCAGGCTTTCTCTGCTTTCTCTTGGGCGTAGTATTGTGCTTCCTACCCCACCTCTGGGAACTGTCCCGAATCAACCTAAAGTTATTTGGCATCTCAGGGCTAACACTAAGTGGGGGAAAATTTTTCTTCCATTTACTATACCATCACAGCCTTAGTTTCCCTCTTGGGGGGAAAGCTGGGGAGAAGGGAGCATCAGGCTGAACCTGCCGGGCATATTTACCAATAAGGTAGCTCTGGGCCCGTTAGAATCTTGCAAAGTTACAGAACCACTTGGGCCTGAGACAACATGCCGGTGGTTGAGGCCGTGCCTGTGTCTTCTGGATTTGCTAAGGAAGAACATCCATGATCCCAGGCAGATGGGAAGTGAACTGGGGCCGCACAACTACGTTCCATCACCTCTATCTGGGACTTAACTGAATCCTAGCCTGAATGCCAGGAAGGTGGATAGATGGAAAGTAGGTCACAGGCAGGAAGATTTTTTTTCTTCTTTTTTGTGCTCACACGAGAGAAAGTAAGCCTTAGCATGTAAATATTAGAATCCTTCAGTTCCTGAGGGAAAATCTCAACCCAGACCCCAATCTGGCTGCGTTAACATTTCATGGTTAGGAGCGTGTGAACCTCTCGTACCAAACCGGCGTAATTTCCACTGTTCAGGTTTCCAGAATATTTTGCTGAGCTTGGAACCCCTACATTTCATGTTCCCTTAACGTGGAAGCTGTCCCGATCGCTGACTGACCCCAGACATAGGATGAGGCGAGGCCACGTGGTCTAGTTGTTTCCATAGAAACAGAAACGGGCCATTGGACTCATTCATTCATTCAATCATATTTATTGAGTGCTTGCTGTGTGCAGAGCACTGTAATAAGCACTTGGGAAAGTACAATTCAACAATAAACAGATACATTCCCTGCCCACAATGAGTTTACAGTCTAGAGTCAAACAGAGTCAAACTTCAAGCTACCCCCAGGTCAGGCTCCTCCCCTCATCACTGAGACTTTCCCCTAAAGTGAACACAAAGTCCAGAGGAAATGGCCCTCAATGTCATGTTTCCCTCAAAAAATGATGCTTTTAAGCAAACTTCTCTCAGTGGAGAGGAGTCTCGGCAGCAAAACATCCTGTAACAGATGAAACAAGCACTCTCCCTCACAGTTAAGATGGGAAAAAATAAAACCTACTACATAATCAGAAAGAAAGGTAAAGAGTAAAAAAAAAAAAAACCAGTTTGCTTTATTTCCCTGCTCCAAAGTGCCAGGTTGATCTATGCACAGGAGGATGATCTGCACCCTTCTGCCTAACGGATGCCTGGTTTTTACTCCATTTTCAGGTATTTTTTTTAAACTGAAATTAATCAATTCCCTAAAATAAAACCCAGCTCTTCCAAAATGGGTGTGAAGTTTGAACAAATACGTACACAGGGATTGTGTCAATCTAGGCATGTGGATTATTCATGCACACTTTCCTCCAAGCAGGGTTCAACGGGGACTTAACCTCCATGTTAGAGGTGAATCGGGTGTGCTCCGAATACATGGAATCAGAAAGTTTATCTGATTTCCTCTTATGTCATTTGTTTTTGGAGAATCCCAAAGGATTTTCTGGGATAATCAAACAAAATAAATTTTTCCCTGGAAGCTTTTGGGGGCAACTAATCTTTCCAGATTATTATCCAAGGACAAAGAATATCCACCTTGCTAGACTGCTGTCCTCAAAATTGATACCCAGGATAGCAAGCTCCACCTAGAGCACTTCTTCCAGATGGGAGGTTAGAAAAAGTGGCCTGCAGGTGGGAACGAGGAACCGAAAATGGCAAGAGGTAGTGAGAAGGACAGAGTTGGGAAAGAACCTAAGAAGCAAAGCAAAGAGAGGAGGGTGTGGAAAAAAGCAGTATGATGGCATGGGGTAGGGATAAGGGAAGAGATGAAAGGGAGGTAGCGGAGATCAGCTTGATGCTGGAGGAGGTTGAAACTACTAACATGAGGGATATGGGGGATTATCAGTGATTTCCCTTAACCAGAAACTCCCGTCTGTCATTTCAACAGATAATCAACAGTTTAAGAATGGCCTTGTCTCTCCTTCCCAGATTAACAGCAGGTACGTTCATGTGCTTCTAGTCAAAACACTTAAAGCACGCTGAAGGAAACATCTGTCAATAGAGATTAACTCCCATCATTTACTCCTCTGACGGTCTGGATAAATTTCACATACTGAGCATTCAACAGCACCCGCCACTGATCCCATGTTGGTTCATTCAAACCGAAAGAACAAGATTACTCGGATACTCACTCACAACCGTTGTCTTGAATTTATTGTTATCGTACTCGGCCCCGCAGATTTCCACCTCTACAAATGGGCAGGCGATGCTTCTGCCGAGCTTGGGTAAGTGGCGAGCCCCAAGGACCTAAAACCGCAACAAGGAGTTCGTGTCAGTGTGTGCTATTGTGACAGATACTGAGAGTGCCTGTCCCGATCAAACTCCGGATAATCTTGTGGCCGAGACGGTACTTGAGAGAGATTATTTCACAAACCAGAAATTGCAGCATCAATTTGCTTCCATTTCTAATTTGCCATGTATTTTCCCACTAAAATCATTCTTAATAATAGTGGTGCTTGGGAGGCAGCGTGGCCTTCTGGAAAGAGTCCAGACATCAGAGCACCTGGGTTCTAATTCCTGGCTCTGCCATTTGCCTTCTGGGTGACCTTGGGCAAGTGACTTTTCTATGCCCCAGTTTTCTCATCTGTAAAAATGGGACTTCAAGACCTGTTCTCCTTTCCCCTTAGACTCTGAACCCACCTTAGACAAGGGCTGTATTTGACCAGATTATTTTCTATTTATTCCAGAGATTAACATAGTGCTTCACACAGAGTAAGCACTCAAATACTATGATTTTTATTATGCCTACTGTGTGCCACACACTGTGCTAAGGGGTGGAGCAGATATAAGATAAACCAATCAACCAATGGTATTTATTGAGTGCTTACTGTGTGCAGAGCACTATAATAATGATGGTATTTGTTACGTGCTTACTATGTGCGAAGCACTGTTCTAAGCGCTGGGGAGGATACAAGGTGATCAGGTTGCCCCACGTGGGGCTCACAGTCTTAATGCCCATTTTACAGATGAGGGAACTGAGGCCCAGAGAAGTGACTTACCCAAAGTCACACAGTCGACAAGTGGCGGAGCTGGGATTTGAACCCATGACCTCTGCCTCCCCAGCCCATGCTCTTTCCACTGAGCCACGCTGCTTCTCTATATTCACTATATATTCACTATACATTAACTATAGTAAGCACTTGGGAAAAATACAATATAACCAGATTACACAGAGTCCCTGGCCCATATTCGTTTTGTACTCTCCAACTGCTTAGTACAGTGCACTGTCTCAGGTGGTGTTTAATAAGTACAACCGGGGAAACCGGGTGCCCATTTCCTCTACGCAGAGATCGTGTCTACCACATCCACTGTACTCTCCCAAGTGCATAAGGTAAGCGCTCAATAAATACCACTGTTTGATTATTTTGGGCCTCCTAGGAGGAAGAAGGGATGGAAGAAGGCTGCTGAAGACAGTGGATGTTTTCTACTTCTCTGTAGGCCTGCTTCACACACCTGGCCACCTCCTGAGGAGAAGGGAGGGGAGTGTCCCTCTGCAGCACCCAGTGGGGACCATGTTGAATGTCCCAAGGGCCTGCTCCTTCCTCACTGGGCAGCCCCTGCTACATCGGAGACACAAGAAGATCAGGGTTCGAGCCTGAGGCTCCCCATAATTCATTCATTCATTCAATAGTATTTATTGAGGGCTTACTATGGGCAGAGCACTGTACTAAGTGCTTGGAATGACAAGTCGGCAACAGATAGAGACAGTCCCTGCCGCCGGACAGGCTTACAGTCTAATCGGGGGAGACGGACAGACAAGAACAAAGCAGTAAATAGAGTCGAGGGGAAGAACATCTCGTAAAAACAATGGCAACTAAATAGAATCGAGGCGATGTACATTTCATTAACAAAATAAATAGGGTAATGAAAATACATACAGTTGAGTGGACGAGTATGGTGCTGAGGGGATGGGAAGGGAGAGGGGAAGGAGCAGAGGGAGATGGGGGGAAAAGAGGGTTAAGCTGCGGAGAGGTGAAGGGGGGTGGTAGAGGGAGTAGAGGGAGAAGGGGAGCTCGGTCTGGGAAGGCCTCTCGGAGGAGGTGAGTTTGAAGTAGGGTTTTGAAGAGGGGAAGAGAATCAGTTTGGCGGAGGTGAGGAGGGAGGGCGTTCCGGGACCGCGGGAGGACGTGGCCCGGGGGTCGACGGCGGGATAGGGGAGACCGAGGGACGGTGAGGAGGTGGGCGGCGGAGGAGCGGAGCGTGTGGGGTGGGCGGTAGAGAGAGAAGGGAGGAGAGGTAGGAAGGGGTAAGGTGATGGAGAGCCTCGAAGCCTAGAGTGAGGAGTTTTTGTTTGGAGCAGAGGTCGATAGGCAACCACTGGAGGTGTTTAAGAAGGGGAGTGACAGGCCCAGAGCATTTCTGCAGGAAGATGAGCCGGGCAGCGGAGTGAAGAACAGACCGGAGCGGGGCGAGAGAGGAGGAAGGGAGATCAGAGAGAAGGCTGACACGGTAGTCTAGCCGGGATATAACGAGAGCCCGTAGCGGTAAGGTAGCCGTTTGGGTGGAGAGGAAAGGGCGGATCTTGGCGATATCGTAAAGGTGAGACCGGCAGGTCTCGGTGACGGATAGGATGTGTGGGGTGAACGAGAGAGACGAGTCGAGGATGACACCGAGATCGCGGGCCCGAGACACGGGAAGGATGGTCGTGCCATCCACGGTGATAGGGAAGTCCGGGAGAGGACCGGGTTCGGGAGGGAAGATGAGGAGCTCGGTCTCGCTCGTGTTGAGTTTTAGGTGGCGGGCCGACATCCAGGTGGAGACATCCCGGAGGCGGGAGGAGATGCGAGCCCGAAGGGAGGGGGAGAGGACGGGGTGGAGATGTAGATCTGCATGTCATCTGCGTAGAGATGGTAGTCAAAGCCGTGAGGGCAAATGAGTTCACCAAGGGAGTGAGTGTAAATGGAGAACAGAAGAGGGCCGAGAACTGACCCTTGAGGAACTCCAACAGTTAAAGGATGGGAGGGGGAGGAGGCGCCCGCGAAGGAGATCGAGAATGACCGGCCAGAGAGATAAGAGGAGAACCGGGAGAGGACGGAGTCCGTGAAGCCAAGGTGAGATAAGGTGTGGAGGAGGAGGGGATGGTCGACAGTGTCAAAGGCAGCAGAGAGGTCAAGGAGGATCAGAATGGAGTAGGAGCCATTGGATTTGGCAAGAAGGAGGTCACGGGTGACCTTAGCGAGAGCAGTCTCGGTAGAGTGGAGGGGACGGAAGCCAGATCGGAGGGGGTCCGGGAGAAAATGGGAGTTAAGGAATTCTAAGCGGCAATTGCAGACGACTCGTTCTAGGATTTTGGAAAGGAAGAGTCGTAGGGAGATAGGGCAATTAACTAGAAGGGGAAGTGGGGTCGAGAGTGGTTTTTTTAGGATGGGGGAGACGTGGGCATGTTTGAAGGAAGAGGGGAAGGAGCCATTGGAGATTGAGTGGTTAAAAATAGAAGTTAAGGAAGGGAGGAGGGCAGGGGCGATGTTTTTTATAAGGTGAGCGGGAATGGGGTCCGAGGCACAGGTGGAGGGGGTGGCACTTGAGAGGAGGGAGGACATCTCCTCTGAGGATACTGCAGGGAAGGATGGAAAAGTAGGGGAACGGAACTGTTCTGAGCATGTTTTTGCCTTAAAAAATGGGGGAAAAAAAATCTCTCTCTCCCCTCCCACCCCACAACCTTGGAATTCACTGTTTCATGCAGACCCATCCTATCCTCCCTCTCCGGCCTCATGAGATAATCATACATTTTCCTCTCCCACAGGTCTTTCAGGTGTGAAGGAATAGGGGCTTTTTGTGTAGAATAATATGCTCCCTGCATCTCAGATTAAGACAGAGAGCCTCTAGCCACCCGAAACCATGTGATTTTCGATGAAAAACTCTCTCCCTATAAAAATGAGATTCTGGGAGAAGGGAATACAGAAATAGCCAGGTTGATGGTTTTTTTTTTAAAGAAACTTTAAGGTGTTTTTTAAATTCTCTCACAGTGATCAAGTCGTCCCTCGGGTGATTAGGGTACCTATAATATATTAGGGACTTAATCAATACCATAATCATTACTATGCTTAATTATCACTAAGCACTTATGTGCCCAGCACTCTGCTAAACTCAGGGGGAGGTAGAGGATAATCAGATCCGACACAGGCTCTTCCCATTGACAATCTAAGAAGGAGGGAGAGAGAATGGAGTTCTTAGCTCCATTCTGCACCTGAGGAAACTGAGGTCCAGAGAAGTCAAGAGACTTTCCCGGTGTCAAACAGCAAGCTGGCAACAGCAGGGTGGCAACAGGACTGGGATTAGAACGCAGGTCTTCTGACCCAGGCTCTTTCCATTAGGCTGCGTTGCTTCCATGGAACTATAAAAGCTGTTTGTGTTGTTCTGAATAAAGCATCATTTCAATTTACCCTCTTCTCTGAAAAAAAAACAGGACTGGGGAGGTGTAGGTAGTGTGTGTGTTGGGGGAGAGAGGGAGGACAGATGGCACGTGCGTGTGTGGGTTTGTTTTTCCTCACTTCCCAAATCAAAGACAGCCCTAGCCAGGATCCCTCAAAGTCAGGATTTTCCCCCAAGGTTGGTTTCACCGGGAGAGAGCAAAAGCATTTTCTTTCTTAAAAATCAGCAGAGGTAGCTGTGTGCCAAATAAACACTGATCATTATCGCCAACCTACCTCCAATATACTACGGAGCCCTTAGAGAAAATTCAACAAAAGATTTGGGATTTGTTTTGTTCTTTCAGCCGGAGAGCCCGCGGGGAGGCAAGAACAACCAGATTTACCTTCACCGTCAGCGTCATGAGCATTTTTCGCTGCGATTCCGGTGGCGTCGGGTCATAGTTCTCATTTCTCATGCTTTCGGGCTGCAGGACGTATCCGGTCCGCCCGTTGAGGGAGAATAGGGCGTGGTTCATCTGCATGTATTTGTCTGGGGAGGAAACGAAGCAGCTATGAAGAGGGGCAATGGGAAGGAGTCGGGTTTGAATAATAATCCAGAAGGAGCTAAAAGTTTATCTCACGACCCTGAAAAGTGTGCCTTTCTGTGTGGCCCTGGAGGAGAGGAAGGCAGGGCTGGGCCCCAGGTATTTGATTCAGGCCCTCTTGGCCTATGAGTCTAAGACTCAAACAAGCAGCTGGATCGAGTCCATTGTTCTCTCTGACGTCCTGTCAAACTGAAGAAAGGATTTGGGGGACTGGTAGGATGGGCCACTCCAAACCATCCCCAACACCAATCATTTGAGTGCTTACTATGGGCAGATCACTGGACTAAGAACTTGGGAGAGTACAATATAACAAATATGGCACTCCCTGCCTACAACGAGCCTAGGGATCCAGTTCCCTTAACAGACTCTGACCTTTTCTCTAGTCCCTCTGCTGTCAAAATAGCGGCATTCATGAATGCCAATCATTGAGGGTACTCTTCTGCAGAGGAAAGGAAGCGGTTTTGAACACTTGGAGACGGGCATGACTCCAGCTCCTATGCAAAGTTAGACCTGCCTGCCTGTGCCAAAGATCTAACCTAGTGAAGAGACCACGGGCCTGGGAGTCAGAAGGACCTAGATTCTAATCCCGCCTCCACCACTTTGCTGTGTGACCTTGGGCAAGTCACTTGCCTTTGCTACGCCTCGATCACCTCATCTGTAAAATGGGGATTAAGACGGTGAGCCCCATTTGGGATAGGGATCGGGTCCAACCTGATTACCTTGTATCTACCCCGGCTTGTAGTACAGTGCCTGGCACTTAAATACCATTAAAAAAAAACATGTGTAGCTCATCAGAGGTGAGTGAACCTGCCCTGGGGCTCCCCACAGACTCCAAGGGGCTAGAAGATACGGTCTGTCACCAACAGTCTGGGCAAGTTTGGGCCTGGACACTCACCCAGTTCTTCGCCCATGCTTGACACAGAGTAAGCGCTTAACAAATGCCATTATTAAAAACAAAAAACAAAGATACAACAACAAAAAAAACAAACACATGAGGCCCATCACCTGCAGTTTGGAAATTCAAAGCCACCATCTGAGCACCGCAGAGCCACAGACGAAAGGGGTCGTAATTGGAGGAGTCAACTCTTTGTCCTTTAGGGTAAACTCGGGTCAGTCCCTTTTGATTGTATTTCAAGAGCTCATTTGCCCTCTGCCTGACGATGGTGTCGGCCTTAGTTTCCACAAAAGAACGTATTTCCCGGAAGTCAGGATTTTCTGCAAAGAAAAGAAGGGGGAGTGGGTAGCGGAGAGAATAAAATCACTTTTCCCCTGTGAAGCTCTCTGCTCCTTCCAGACAACAGTTCATCCGTGCACACAGCTCTTTCCCAAACATTATTCAGTGGCCGGATGCCAGGTTTGCAAAATAAAATCAACCATCGCTCTATTTGACAAGAACATTCAGTTACCTATGACAGTGTCATCTCAGGCTCTCTGCCCTTTTTATTTTATTACAAGATGCCCATAGCTCTAGGGCTCTGGGATAGAAATACTGTATAGCGTAATGAACACTGAGGCCTATTTGACTAAAACCCTATACTACCGTTATTTGGGGATATGTGGCAATGAAAAGTCAGATGAACTTGAGTTTATTTGAAATTCAATCTCACCTCCCTGAATACCAGCTTTAAGACATTCTAGGGGCCCTTAGCATCTAAAAGTAGTTGTAGAAATCCCAAATTACGGATGACCAGATTTTATTTCTGTGACAAACCCAGCAACTTCCAGTGATTTGGAGGGTGGGAAATGGAGCTTGCGGGAAGCATTTCTTGCCCCTAAATTCAGTGACTTGCTCTCCAGAGAGGAGAAACGGGAAAATGAGATTCTGTCTCAGCTGCTCCCCTCCTCTTCAAACCAAACAAGTTGCGGCACAATGTCTGTTCTCATTAAGCTTGGCCTGGGGAAGGGTGATTCTTGAATGCTGGGATCAGTCACAACCTATTAAGTAAATTACACAATTTCTCCCCAGGAGAAGTAAATTCCCTGGACCCACCCTGTCAGAATATAACCTAAGCACATCACTGGAATAATGGAAGGGATAGAAGAGAGGAAACTAGGCCATTCGGAAACCCGGGTCTACCTCCTTTGGAACTGATCTCTTGTGCTTCTTTTAACCTCGCTTCTCAATTTCCATCTTGGATTTCATGCGGCCTTCCATTCTGACACGGTGAGAGGTCACCTCAGTACAATTCTGATGAGCCCCTGGATCTTCCATATCATGGTGTCCCTGAAGTGCAAGGCCAATTTGCCTCCAAAAAACCGGTCCCCAGGTGGAGGGGCTTAGGGCACAAGGGCATCATCTGCCCAGACCAATGTGGGAATGTGGAGCCTAACCAACTCTAACTCAGAAATCTCTCTAAGCTCCTGGGCCTGGTTCCAGGTCAGACCAAAGCTAGAATGCCAGGGTAGTGTGGCCCAGTGTAAAAAGCACAGGCTTTGGTCTCAGAGGACCTGGGTTCTAATCCAGGCTCTGTCATTTACCTGTGTAACCTTGGATAAGTCTCTTAACCTCTCTGTGCCTCAGTTTCCTCAACTGAAAATAGGGATTCAAAACCTCTTCTCCCTCCTACTTAGACTGTTACCCCCATGTGGGACCTGATTATCTCGTATCTACACCAGCACTTAGGATGATGCCTGGCACAAAGGAAACATTTAACCAATACCACAATTATCAATATTAGTGTTATTATTATTATTATTCTTATTAGTTTTTGCTGCCAAAGCAGGGGGGAGAGAAAGGGGAGGGGCTTCTCCCTTCCTTCCTGGCTTTCATGGACCATTGCCTGCGTTCCCATGACCCCCTGGAACTATCCCTGGGAACAGACAACGTTCTGATTCCGATTCCCCAATTTGGTCCCGACTCTTACTTGCAATCGGATCTGGCCAAAGAATCCAATTGGTGAGAGGGAAATTACCTAAATTATCCTTGGTTTTGCTAGTCGGTTTGCAGTAGACGACCAGGTCGGACAGTTCTATGGCAATTGACTGGTTCTTCTCCCAGTACTTCATGTTGTTCTCCTGTTTGAAATAAGATGTCTCAGGTTTATGTCTTTTTGAAAGTTGCGAGTACATTAAGCTTAGGGCCGGCCTTTCCTACCACCTCTCTCCCCCTCACGGGGGAAGAAGTCAATGACTGGAAAACAGTAACATTCTCTGGAACCTGGTTTCTTCTTTGAAACTGCACGCCCAGGCATCGGTTTCACACAATTACTCTGCCCCGTGGGTACCCTGAAGGGAGACGAGCCAAACTGCCCAACCGAAGCTGAAATTGGCGTAAGCTTATTCTCAAGAATAATCGAAATGTGTGTTTCTAAACCAGCCTAGGCAACAAACTAGCACTCTGTTTTTCCCCTAGCCATTTCTACCTTTAAGCTTCTGGCCTCGATTCCCTGAAGAAATATGGGTCCAGGTTTTTCCCTTCCAAATTTTTATTTTCTTACGTCCCACAGCCTGACTTTTTTCAGGGTCTGCCTAATTATTTCAGGTTTGCCTCGTTTGCCTCGTCAGACTAAGTGGCTCTTTTCCTCATTGGGAATGCAGGTATAAGGGCGAGGGCATCGATCGGCTCTCCTGCCGGTGGTTTCTTAATTACTGTTGCCAGGTAGGCCTTGCAGACATTGACAGCCCAAGAACTTTCTTTTCTGCCCTTTTAGAGGCACGTCGAGAGTGGTGACTGCTCTAGGAGAAGCATCATGGGAAGAGACTAGGGCTGGTTTCTGTTCTTTTCTAACCCCGGCTCTGTCACTGTTTTTTTTTTAATATGGCATATGTTAAGCACTTAGTATGTACCAGTCACAGTACTAAGTGCTGGGGTAGATACAAGCTAATCAGGTTGACCCAGTCCATGTCCCACATGGGGCTCACAGTCTTAAATCCCATTTTATAGACAAGGTAACTGAGGCACAGGGAAGTTAAGTGATTTGCCCCAAGTCACCTAGGAGGTAAGTGGCAGAGCTGGGATTAGAACTTGGTCCTCTGACTCCCAGGTCTATGCTCTTTCCACTGGGCCATGCTGCTTGCCATTTACAAGCTGTGTGACATTGGGCAACTGACCTAACCTCTCTGTGCCTCTGTTTCCTCATTTGTAAAATGGGGATTCAATACCTGTTCTCCCTCCCGCTTAGATTGGGAGCTCCATGTGGGAAAAGGGCTATATCTGATCTGATGATATCGGATCAGCCTCAGCACTTGGAAAAGCACTTCACATATATTAAGTACTTAAATATCATAATAAGTATTATTATTATTATCAAGACTAAAATCTGGTGGCATCCTAACTACCCACATGGTCAATGTGCTGAAGCATGAGAAACAGCTTCCAAGGAAAAAACATTTGTGAAGTGGGTATGTCCAGGAAGCTCACTTCTTTTGGCACAGGATGAGAGGTAAGGGGATGGTGGGTTCTGTAGCCTGTCCAGGCTATAAGTCTTAGGAGACACGTCGCATGGTAGGCTCAACCTCATGAAGCTGGGGAAGCTGCAGGCAGGGCTGGCCTCAGCCCATTACTGATTAAGGGGAAATGGGGAGAATTGGAGTGGTTCAGGATACACAGCGATCTGGCCAGATGCAAAATGTTGAATAGAAATCCAAAATCCTCTGCAAGTGGTCTCTCGCTGCAAACTCTGGCCATTTTAGAGATTTGAGAGGATGTTCGCATCGGCCTTCTGATCCTCACCGAGAAGGTGAAGCTTTTACCGCCCTTTCCAGAAAACCTTCAGAATTGCAAAATCTAAAAGAGCCCAAGTGAATCCAGGTACTACATATCCTATTTTGTCCATCAAAACATATTTCTAAGTTGCAGAAAAAAAGCGGCAGGAGAAGCAACAGGTGAAAAGAAGAGCCTTTGAAGCAGCTAAGAGTATGAGGACCTTGTGGGCAGGGACTGTGTCTCTTCTTAATTCTGGACTCCCTAGTCACCTAATACAGCGCCCTGCCCCAAGTGGGTGCTCAATAAATGCTACTACTCCATGTACGGAACTAAGGAAAGTCAGCATGGACCATAACTATCTGACTTAAAAATGTGTGGTGCTTCATTGTTTCCCTAAGTTTGTCTTCATTCCAGAGCCAGAGCTTGAAATGACCAAGGGATTTTTTTTTTTAAAGTTACCTGCTTCTCTTTACCACCTGAGATTCCCATTCTCTGACATCAACGTCAGCTTCCAGGGACATGGTTCAATCTGGTGGTAGAAACTCAAGGGCAGACTATGCAGATGAACCCTACTTCATCAAAGAGAGAAAAAGGAGAGAAGAGAGGGAGGGGGATAGGCAGACAGAGAGGGATAAACACAGAGAGACACAGACATCCAGAAACTGTAGTATTAAGAAAATTATTAAGAAAATAACTCCTAAATTACCCTTCAGGATCATAAACACCTCAGACAGATCCAACAGAGATACTGAAGCATGTGAACGTGTGCTCCTGTATGCGCGCACACACATACACAAACACATATACGTATATACACATATATACGTACACAAACCTTCCCCCAAACCTGCAGTTGATCTTAGTGTGTTTCCCCTGCTAGATTGCAAGCTCCCTGAGGTCAGGGATCTGGTCTAGTAACTCTATTGTACTTCTTCCCCTTCCCAAGGCTATGGAAGATGTCTACCAACTCTGTTATATTGTACTCTTTCAACTTCTCTTGTACAGTGCTCTGCACGCGTTTATTGAGCACCTACTACGTCTGATTGAAGGGCTTAGTACAGTGCCTGCGCAAAGTGATCACTTAATAAATGACATCGATTGACTGGCTGATGTCGGCAGTGATAACCTGGACCTACTTATTTGGGCCAACGTGGCAGAGACCCAAAGGAGTGACTGAGAACACGTCAGAGCTATTCTGAGGCTCTCTCCCGGCTATAACTCTTAGGAGACACGACGCACGGTAGGCTCAACTTCATAACCGTTTCCAGAAGACACCTATTTTCCTTAGCTAGATTAGGCGCATGCTGTCTGGAAGCAGAGGGAGGGACTAGATGACCCTCCAGCCCTGTGACCGATCTTCAAGATGGGAAAGGGAGAGACTTCCCAGCACACTCTTCAGTCCTTGCTTTTAAGCAACAATTCTCACACTTCCTTTTGGAAGAATGGAACGTTTCTGGAAGCAATTCATTCTCGGTGGACTTGCGTGTTCTGCCTCAGCAGAAGAGCAGAGCTGAGGAGGTCATTCTGCAGAGAGCTGTGGCTCAAGTGGGCAGGTTTCAGCCTACCAGCCTGGCCCGGCTCTTTCTCCTGGAGACCTGACCCGGTAGTTCTGGCTGTGAGGGGCTCCCTCATGGACACCCTCTCCCAAAAGAGCCAGTTCACTTCCTCACCGGCACCCTCTTCCCCTGACTTTAGTGGCTAGTGCTGGTCAGTGGCCATCATTAAGTCCCGTTCAGGATTCAGGATGAGGTGCCACCCTGCCTGTACAAGATGGTGGCACCTCATTCCTGAGTCCTGAATGGGACTTAATGACGGCCATTGACCAGCACTAGCCACTAAAGTCAGGGGAAGAGAGTTCCACCCTGCTTGTACAAGATGGTGGCAAACAGCCCCGCCAGTCGCTGTTGGATTCGCCAGTCACACAGCCACCCAAGAACTTGAGAATGGGAAGGACCTTTCAGTTCCCTACTGACAGGGCTCCGGTCCTTGTCTTTTCCAGTACTCTCGTCATTCTGACAGAACCCGGAAGACGGTTCTAGCTCTACTCCAGAATGGCCTATTCTGAAGAAGAAAGAGAAGCAATGTAGCCTAGTGGAAAGAGCGCCCAGGAGCTTGAAGACCCGGGCTTTAATCCTAGCTCCATCACTTGTCTGCTGTGGGATCTTAGAGAAGTGGCTTAACTTCTCTGTGCTTTACTTTCCTCATCTGTAAAATGGAGATTAAATCCTACTCCCTCCTACTTAGATGGTGAGCCCTGTGTGGGACAGGGACTGTGTCCGACCTTATTATCTTGTACCTACTCCAGTGGTTAGTATAGTGCTTGGCACCTAGCAAGCACTTAATAATAACATGGTATTTATTAAGTGCTTTTTATTATTCTTAATGATGTACACGCATTTTGGGCAGGGAACGTGTCCACTAATTCTGTTGTACTGTGCTCTCCCAAGCGCTTAGTACAGTGTTCGGTGTATGGTAAATGATAAATATACACCACTGACTGATTAACAACAATAACAACGAAAAGAAATTGGGACATTAATAGCAATCCTGGGACAACAGGACATAACACTGACCATAATGAAGTCTGAATCACCACCCACTTTAAGGAAGGAAGATAGAGGAAGCCACTGAAACTGACTGAACGAAGGAGATAATGTGGCCAGAGGCTTTCCCTGACCTGGAAACACATTGTGTCTTTCATCAATCAATCAATCAAGGATATTTACTGAGTGCTTACTGTGTGCAGAGCACTGTACTAAATGCTCAGGAGAGTACACACTATATTTTCTCCTACACTTTGTACAGGGTTCTGCACACAGCTGCTATTTGGTTGACCGAGGGATAGAGAGTAAACACAAAAAGAATGAAACATCGGTTACATTCCATACCACAGTTGTATTCTTCCAGGTGATCTCTCGGATGCTTTGATACCACTCGAACAGTTCTTCCACTCTGTCAGTCGCAAACACGACTGGAGGGTCATCGGGCTTCTTGGGGTCCAAGATAAAGACAAAAGGCTTTTCATTTCTCCCTTGTGGTTCTTTCACTTTTCAAGAACAAGAACAGAGGAATCTTTTGAGAGGCATGAAATAATGGTTACAAGAATCTGCGTTATCCAAGCTGAGCCCATTGTAAATCCAAACTCACAGGATTAGATTTCCCAAACAGCTTTCAGTTTTGTTTAGAAATAAACCTGCACGTTCTTAAACACTTTAACATCTCCAAAGACTGTTCAACTTTCTTTTCAGGAGGAGGAAGAATCTAGCTCAATGTTCCTAAATTTAAGAGAAGTTCTAGATTGACGTGAGTGCGCAACTAATGAAATCTGTGTGCTGAAAAATAAATTAGGTGTCTCAGGTGATTTTTCCCCTAATGTCCGCTTACGATTACAAGGCACGTCTGCTGAAAGCAAAGCAGCAGCATGACCTAACTGAAAGAGCAGGGGCCTGGGATTCAGGAGGCCTGCGTTCTAATTTCGACTCCGGTACTTGTCTGTTCTGTGACCTCGGGCAAGTCACAACTTCTCTGGGCCTCAATTTCCTTGTCTGTAAAATGGGTATTTTAATATACTTCTCCCTGCCATTTACACTGTGAGCCCCATATGGGACAGGGATTGTGTCCAACTTGATTATCTGTATTTACCTCAGCACTTGGCACATAAACATTTGATATCATTATTATTATTATACAATTGATTGTAAGGTCCTCGATGACAGAGACTTCTACTTTTCTAGTATGTTCCCGAGTCCCTAGTCTAATTCTCTGCTCCCACTGGGCCCTCAAAAAATCCAGATGATGATGTCGACAACTGCATGATCCACAGACACACCCTTGCAGACATCAGTCATCGCACTATTCCTGGTCTGCAAGGGGGAAGGCCCATTCTTTGAGCCTCTATGGGGTAAAATGACGTCAGCACACCTCCAGATGGACAGAGAGTAGGTGAGCCACAACCACTGGGCTGGCAGCTATGTCAGAGGGGCGGCTCGGAGCTGCCCCTGCCCTCCCTTACCCTCCCTTCTCTCCCCCTTTCCTTCACCCCCAGCAGCAGTGGAGAAATCAAGCTGACTCCCAGCCTCCTCAGAGGGGTTGATCGAGCACCTAGTTTCATGGTGCAAATCCTCCTCCGTGTGGAACCAAGCGAATGACTTGGACCGGAATTGGATTTGACTCAGAATGATGACAAATGACACTGTTTCCCAAACTTCTTTCGGTTGGAGGGAAGGGGGACCGGAACCCTGATGGACTATTATAAAACATAGGTGCTTGGGAAGCAGCATGGGGCCAGTGTCCACCAATGTCCTAGGGCCCTTGACTCTGTCCCTTCATTCCTCTCCTGGTTCCTCTCCTGGGACAGCCTTGGGAAGAAAAGACAGGTAGTCCGGATGGCGGAAAAACCTAAAACTGAGGATTCACAAATGCCGGCCTAGGCGGGCCGGCCAGCTAGGAAGAGACGGGACATCGGATTCTGAAGGACGGTGGATGGCGCCTCCCGTGCAGGTGGTCCGGCACCTAACAGAGATGCCCACCGTGACCTCGAGGCACTGAAGAATCCTCGAAGGGGTCTGAGCTAAGGTCAGAAGTGGGGTCCACCCCACAGGGGGCCCCAAAGGATCCAGATCAGCAGAAAGCAATGACGGAAAGGTTCACGCACCAACTTTATAGGCATGGAGGTCCAGAATGCCCCTGCACAGAGACCCTAAAGGATTGTCTTCGATAATCTGTGGAGAAACGAGGAGCTCTCGTCAGTATAAGATGAAGAGACGATTCATGTTATTTTTAAGTATAATGAAAAGGCAGCCGGATTCAAATGCACATAATTTGACAGCCACTGCCCATGGCGCTGCTTAAAATTCATTTTTATTTCAGGAATCTATCCACGGGGAGAGAGATAAATAATGAAGATGCCGGTGACCTTGTTGCGGGCGTCTGCCAACATCGTTAAAAAGGTTTTGTTTTCCAACTTGCATAAATAAGCCCTACCCATTTGGGGAATAAAATGCAATGTTTAGGCTCTTTCTCTCCAGTTGGAGGAAGCCCCCCAGGGCCTGGCTGCCCCCATGGGAGTTAAGCCCCTCCCCATCCACCCGAAGCAGAGCCCAGGTAAAATCTGGCCACGTCACCTCGCCGCCACAAGTTCTAGGGTTCGAGGCAGGGCCACCTGAGGGGAGAGGTAACCCCTCCCGCCTTCCCTGACACGGTCCCCGCGGGACCCGAGCCTGGAACAACCATCTGGACAACGGGAAAGTCATGGCTATTTGCCTGACACACTGGGAGTCTGAAGACTGCACCCTTCAAGTTCTGTTTTACCCCAAATTCTTCAATTTGCTTATCTTGTTTGTCATCTCCTGTTCCCTGTTATTCTTTCCTCCTTTCCATGGATCCGATTATATCCCCCTCTTAGGAGATGAAGCCCTGTGGCACAGGCGATGTGTCTTAATTGACCATAGCGCTTCATTTCCCGCACTTAGTACATTACTCTGCCGAGAGTAAGTGCTCAATCAACCCCATAATAATAGCTCCAAAATTTCAAGTTTTTAAGATGTAGTCAGACCTCCTTTCCCTGTGCAGAGCCCTCCCACCTCATACAGACCAGATCTCTAATACTAACACTCCCAAAAGAAATTCTTTTCACTGCGAGGCAGCTGTTTAACCACAGGATTCATTTTCGGTAGGTTCATCTTCGTCCTGAAGGTCATTTCTCTTGCACATTACACAAGTCTTTCTCTAAAGCAGGACTGCAACCCCACCGGTCCTCCTCAGAGGGTTTGGGTGAATAACCTGGGGTTGCTTTTAACTAGACCCCAAAGTGACGTCAGGATCACCCGAGGACTTAAGTCAACCTACACTAAGAAAAAGAGAGGCGCTTACCTGCTTTTCGAGCTCTTCAAAGTCAACTGTTGATATGTCTTCAACATAATTTGCGGGAAAATACTGCTGAAGCCGTCCACCATAGTCCCCTTTCCACCTAAATAGAATTCGGGGCAGTCAGGGACCTCCAAACAAAAGACCCAAATAATGCAGATACAATATGCCGTAAATATTCCACCCGCGCTGTCCTCCCCGACAGATATCCAAGGAGAGGCAGGTGACAGGAGCGATTGTTTCGCTGAGGAATTTTAAAGAGCGTTTCAGCGCTTCTAAATGGAAATGGATGATTTACAGCAAACCTCTTTTGCTCTCCCTTCTGTCTAAAATGCCGTCTACCGGTTGACTGACGGGAAACACCTGGAGGACATCAAGTCATTGAGCAGAAACGAAAACCATAAGCCAGGAACGCAAAATTCGGATTAAGGCTCTTCATTCGTCATTTTGCCACCCGGACCAGAAGTAAGGGAGCAAATCAAGAAATGGCAGACCGTTGGTACCCACTAAGGTGCACCGAGTGGCTGCAGTGAGCACGTAAGTAATGCAGGGCTCCAGTTACGCTCGCCCCAGAAAACACCGATAGCCTGAAAAAAAGACTTCCTTCACCTCGGTCACGGTCCCCTTTACAGTGTCCTTGAATGGCGAGGAATGGACCGAGGTCCACAGCCCAGCAACTGGGGGGCTGGTAATAATAATAATGTTGGTATTTGTTAAGCGCTTTCTATGTGCAGAGCACTGTTCTAAGCGCTGGGGTAGATACAGGGTAATCAGATTGCCCCACGGGAGGCTCACAGTCTTCATCCCCATTTTACAGATAAGGGAACTGAAGCCCAGAGAAGTTAAGTGACTTGCCCAAAGCCACACAGCTGACAAGTGGCAGAGCCAGGATTCGAACCCATCGGGGCTGTTCAAGTGGGGTGCAGGGCAAGCCATCTGTCACCTGGAGGGGGAGGAGGGATGCCAATCCAGTGGTAGTTTAAAGACTGGAGCTACTTAAACCATTCACCTTCCACCTACCTCTATCAAACTTCGGTAGTGTTGCTTCTAGGGTCTCTACTACTGTGTGACCTTGGCAAGTCACTGTACTTTTCTGTGCCTTAGTTTTCTCCCCCGTACAAAGGGGATTCAGTACCCTACCCCGAAAAATGTGAGCTCCGTGAGGGACAGGGACTGTGTCTGATATGCACATTCTGTGTCTACCCCAGAACTTCGTACAGTGCAAGGCACAGAGTAAGTGCTTAACAAAAAACACAACTATTATTACTTACCACGAGGGAAAGTGGAACTGCTTGGGGTACGGGCTCCAAAGAAATAACCCCAAATTCTGCCCCCCTTAGGCAGAGCCTTCCATACAAACACACACATATATACACAAACACACTGTAGTTTTGCGGACCTACAACACCCAGCAATCCACGGAACAACTGCGATCACAAGGTACTTCCGGTTTCAAATGGACTGGGAAGATCACTATTCTCTAAACTTGGCACAGGGAAGCTATTTGGGCCCCAAACAGAATCCGCCTCATGCCATCCAAACCAAGACACTAAAGAGTTCAAATGGACTAATGGACCTAATCTATCCAAAGGAATAAGAAGGAAGGAGAGTTGTAACTTGAATCAAAGAAAATTTTTGAGCACTTTCAATGCCAAAATGCAGTGTGTCAAGTGCTTGGGAGCGTACAACAGATGAAACAGACAGGGTCCCTATCTTCAAGAAATTTACAATCCAGGTGGGGGACTGATATTAAAATAAATTACAGGGAGCAGATTATTGCCTTCAGAAGGCAACCCCACTACTGAGCAAGTTGGATGGAGGCCTGACTCTGCAGAAGACCCCCGCAACCCAGAAATGGGGGGGGCATTAGGACTGTAAGCTCATCGTGGGCAGAGAACTCTGTTTTATGGTACTCTGCCAAGCCCTTAGTACAATGCTCTGCACACAGTAAGTGTCGAATAAGTACGACTGACTGATCAACTGACTGCTCTTGGCAGGGCGTCCACAGGCACTTTTAATAATAATAATGTTGGTATTCGTTAAGCGCTTACTATGTGCAGAGCACTGTTCTAGGCGGTGGGGGAGATACAGGGTAATCAGGTTGTCCCACGTGAGGCTCACAATCTTAATCCCCATTTTTAGTAATTCCCACATTGGGAAAGGGACCCTGCCCAACTACAGAGAGGAAGCTGAGGTATGGAGAAGAGCAATGACTTGCCCAGGCCCACACAGCAGGCAACAGGCAGAGCTGGGATTAGAACCCAGGTTCTCTGTCTCCCAAGCCTGTGCTCTTCCCATTAGGTCACGCTGCTTATTTACACTCTCCTTAGCATTCCTGCAAACAGTTCCATTTAATTTCTCAGTTCTCTAGATTTAAATATCTTTGCCTCGAGCATAAGCTCCTTCTGGGCTGGTAATGTGTCACTCAGTAAGAGAAGCAGCGTGGCTCAGTGGAAAGAGCCCGGGCTTGGGAGTCAGAGGTCATGGGTTCGAATCCCAGTTCCACCGCTTGTCAGCTGGGTGACTTCGGGCAAGACACTTAACTTCTCTGTGCCTCAGTTACCTCATCTGTAAAATGGGGTTGAAAACTGTGAGCCCCACGTGGGACGACCTGATCACCTTGTATCCCCCCAGAGCTTAGAACAGTGCTTTGCACATAGTAAGCGCTTAACAAATGCCATCATCATTATTATTATTAATTCTGGTCTTCCCGAGAACCTAACAGCGCACCAAGTGAGCACTCAATAAATGCTGCTACTGCCAGCGTCCTTGATGTCCAGGGCCGACCGAAAGCGGGGGGTCCAAGTCCCGAGACAATTTCCACCGGAGGCTCTCCAGTCGGGGAGCTCCGCACTTACCAGCCTCCTGCTTCCTTCAGGACATTGTGAATCAAGGCTCCCCTGCAAAAGCTCAGTTCATCTTCTTGTTTAGCTTTGTAGTCATATAAAGCCTTCACAGTTCTCTGAGGCTTTCGGGGGGGAAAAAAAAGAAAAAGTCAGGCATGGAGCAGCTTACGAATTGGTAAATTCAAATTCCCCTTAAGACATATTCCCTCACTCTGGTTCCTCGCTCCCAAGACTTGGAAATTTGAACACTGACAGTCCACGGTGACATCTACTGGGAAGAATGACGGCAACATTTTTCAAGCTGAGGCTATTCTGTCCCCACCGCAAATACACAAGGAAATGTATTTGCGCCCCGCCTTACTGAAACGGGGACCGTTAATACGACACACCGAGGAAAAGAGAGTGAGGCTCACTATGTGCAGAGCACTGTACTGAGCAAATCCCTCTAGACCATAAGCTGTATTATGCACCCAAACTAAGTGCCTCTAATAATGATGTCGGTATTTAAGTGCTTTCTAGGTGCACAGCACTGTTCTAAGCCCCGGGGGAGATACAGGGTCATCAGGTTGTCCCACGTGAGGCTCGCAGTTAATCCCCATTTTCCAGATGAGGGAAGTGAGGCACAGAGAAGTGAAGTGACTTAATAATAATAATGTTGGTATTTCTTAAGCGCTTACTATGTGCAGAGCACTGTTCTAAGCGCTGGGGTAGATACAGGGTCATCAGGTTGTCCCACGTGGGGCTCACAGTCTTCATCCCCATTTGACAGATGAGGTAACTGAGGCACAGAGAAATTAAGTGACTTGCCCACAGTCACACAGCTGACAAGTGACAGAGCCAGAATTCACACCCATGACCTCTGACTCCCAAGCCCAGGCTCTTTCCGCTGAGCTACCCTGCTTCTCTAGACTGTAGCTTGTTGTGGGCAGAGAATGTGTCTACCGACTCTGTTACATTGTACTCCCCCAAGCACTTAGCACAGCGTTCTTCACACATCGACCGATATAATACAATAGAGTTGAAAGACCCTCAAGCAGTCTATAGTTTGCTAACCACCCCCGAGCCCCAGCGGCCCCAGATCGAGCAACAGACGCGTCCGAGGTGTCTTCCCACCAGCCTATCATCTTTTGGTCCCACTGAGCTGAGTCGTGTTCAAAGTACCAACAGAAGTTGGCCGACGAATGAGTCCAGGATGGGCTTGAGGTGCATCCTTTACAGGTCTGAACAATCACCTCCTCCATCTGTCTGCTATATTAAAAGACTCAGATCCCCTCAGCTCCGGTCCGCCGGAAGGCTCTACTGAGCAACAAACAGGGTCCAGAGACCGTAGAAGATTCGGGATTTGGACCATGTTCCTGCTCAGCGGACCCGGGCCGAAGCAAGTGGCATAGGCGGCTGGTAGGGGTGTTAGATATTAAAAGGGAAATGGAGCTTTGGGGGATGCGTAGTAACTACAGGATTCCAAACAAAGGCTTAGAAGAGTTATTTTTTACAGCTTTTAATGATTCACTCTTTACCACAAAGCTAGCTGGTCAAAACTGTGATTCCAATTATTTTTCCCAAAACCCTTCCCTCCCCAAAAGAACTTCGCTAATTCTAATCATCCACCGAGGTCTTCACGTCGCAAAGTATACCGAGTGAAAAAAGGTACAATACCGTTGAAGGATTAATCTCACTAGGGTCCACATACATCCTGAGGTCATAAAGTGAGTTTATATCCCTTTCCTTAGAAAGAAAGAAAGAAAAATCAAGGTAAATACTTAAAATTCTGCAGATGCACCATACTACCCCGATGGGATTTCTCTAAAGGAGGACTTTTCAAAGCATTTTTAAGTGTGGAATGGGCACGGCAACGATTCTGGAACATCTCTTCTCCCTAGACATGGGTCACAGAGAGTAAGAGGGTCAAAAGGGAGAGGGGTGAGGGGAATGTGGCAGAGAAGGCAGTCCTGTGCAGAGAGGGCTCAGATTACCTCAGCCAAAAAGCTGAAAGAAAACTCACTGAACTTTCAGAAGGGAGAATAGTCTAAAGGGGGTAAAGTCATCACACTTATCGGTGGCGATCACACATAGGAGGAGGAGGAAGTCCAGATCCAACGTGACCTCAGTCACCAACGCTAGGATACCCGAAAGCAAAGCTTTCAAAATACAGATTGGGTCAGAGCGCTGCAGCGGCCAAGAACCCACATCCTGACATCTCGTCTGAGACGGAGGCAAGAGCTGGTGGGGGTGGAGGCCGGGGGGAGCAGGGGACTGGGAGGAGAAGCAGAGAGCCCGACTCAAACGGCAAACACACCAACACGGATGTTGAAAGACGGCTTCTCGACCTTGAAAGGTGAAATGCCACTAGGAGCCGGTGATGCAACCAAAGATGAGAATGGCTGATGCAAGTGTAGAAGCCGGGTCTGAGCTGTTAATTTTTTATTTCACCAAGTGTGACGCTGAGGCAAATTAATACACCGGCTTAACGGTATTTCAGTAGCGTACTTCAATTTCTCAGTAAATCACATTTATGCTCATGGTTTCCGACAATCGGGTTTGTACTGTCATTTCGCACTCCCGGAAGGATAACATAGAGAGCCTCATCTAAAAGACTTGTTGTGCCCTAAGGGGAATTTGGAAACAACCCCATCTGTCGGGCCCTGCCAAAATGCGACTAGCTTTCACGCTCCTCCGGGGTGCTGCGGCCCACCCTTTCATTCTCCTCCCATGCACCCGGGGCACGTGCAGGCTGGATGGGGGGTGGCCAGCACTTTGGAGAGTGCTGTCCAAACCAAAATGTCCTTTGTAAATGCCCGGTGCCTGCCCTCAAGGAGTTTCCCTCTTGAGAAAACAATAACACGGGCACTGGCACAACTAAGCATGGGCAACTGCACAGAATCTGGAGTGTTTACATCACTGTGCAAATGAGCAGTGATGAGGCTCTGATCAAAAAATCAAATCTGAATGCACCTACCCCTCTGGCTCCATGTTATTTTCTGTCCTACGTCCCTCCTGTTTTCTCTAACAACAAGACCTGTTTCACATGGAGAGGGATATCTGGAAGCCATTTCCTTTCTTTATTCTCACAGGTCAGCACCACGCTGGTAAAGCGACAACACCCTCTTCTTTCAGGCAAAGGACTCAATAGCCTTTAGTCCCTTACACCTGTCATCTCCGTTCTTCCAAAGGGTTTTTGGCCATTTTGTTCGTAATCCTGACAGGTTAATCCTTTTCTATTGTTTCCCCTTTTCTCCTAAAAGCAGTATACCATTTCCCAAGCAGAGTGTGCCAGCTTTAAAAGAGAGGAACAATCATGGACGGTCTTCCTCCCCGAGAGCTGTTTGGAGCCGAGCAATTAGAGAGCAATATTAATATAATGGCTTTCTGACCCAGGCAATGATCCCATCACACTTTCCTCCTGGCTCCTTCTTGCCCCACCCTCCACACCCGCCTCCACCCCTCCACCCAACCTGATTTAAGATCCTTCTGAGGCGATTCATTATTCCCAGCCATTTTGACCAGATTCATCTGTGTTGATGACTGTCGTTCTCTTTCACGGAGTCTCTACGGGGATAATCACTTGCCGTGTTATAACGCTCCAGCAGCTCCTGAGTCACTGGATAGCGCAGCTTCATTTTTCTGTAGAGTGCGTGCTTTTCATAGTAGTTTACCAGCTCCACCAAACTTTCAAAGTAGGCTGAAGTTCCCAGCACAAAATGGCGCCCGTCTTGATTAATCCGGCAGTGCTTCACCTTTCCCTTTGCCCTGGAGAAACAAAGAATTCACAGGTGGAATCAGCAGGGATAGTCCCCTAGTCACGGCTGCCCTGAGGTAGTTCAGTATCTTAATGATAATAATGGCATTTGTTAAGTGCTTACTAGGTGCAAAGCACTGTTGGGATACAAGGTGATCAGGTTGTCCCATGTGGGGCTCACAGTCTTGATCCCCATTTTCCAGATGAGGTAACTGAGGCACAGAGAAGGTACGTGACTTGCCCAAAGTTACACAGCTGACAAGTGGAGGAGTCGGGATTAGAACCCACGACCTCTGACTCCCAAGCCCGGGCTCTTTCCACTGAGCCACGCTGCTTCTCAATCGGTGGTATTTTTTGGATGCCTCCTGGCTGCAAATCACTGTACGATGCTTGGAAGAACACCAAAAGAACAAGGCATATGTTCGCTGACCTCAAGCTGCTAACTGTCTATTAGTGGCAACTGAAACACTGGCAGGTAATGGAGGCGACTGGGGCCACGGGGGGAGGTTTATTTAGATCAGAGACCTTGAAGGAGGAAAGAAATGTACGTGAGGTGTCTGAAGAAAACTTTTTAGATTTTCCCTTCCTCTGCATTTTGTCGACTAGCCTCTTTCAGGGGCTGGTGTGACTGTTCTTTTCTCTGAGAGAAAAGGCCCGTGTCTACGAACTTGTATGGTCTGTACCGGACCGGAATAATGGAAGGACCCAATTGTATGGAGAAGCGGAGAAGCGGCATGGTCTAGCGAATACAGCCCAGCCCTGGGAGTCAGAGGACCTGGGTTCTCTTCCCAGCTCAGCCACTAGCCTACTGAGTGACCTTGGGCAAGTCACTACACTTCTCTGTGCCTCAGTTTTCTCATCTGTAAAATGGCGATTAAGGCTGTGAGCCCTCTGTGGGACACGGACTGTGTCCAATCTGACTAGCTTGTATCTTCCCAGTGCACAGTACAGCGCCTGGCGCATGGTAAGGGCTTAACAAATAGTATATTAAAAAAATGGTCCCGGGAATTCGTGTCATAGAAATTACACAGCTCTGGGAAGTCAGGAGACCTTGCCACTGCTGAACTAGGGCAAATCATTTAGCCTCTCTGGGCCTCAGTTTCCTATAGTTTGCATAATGAAGCTAATCAGCATGGCTCAGTGGAAAGAGCCTGGGCTTCGGCGTCAGAGATCATGAGTTTGACTCCCGGCTCTGCCACTTGTCAGTCGTGTGACTGTGGGCAAGTCACTTAACTTCTCTGTGCCTCAGTTACCTCATCTGTAAAATGGGGATTAACTGTGAGCCTCAGGTGGGACAACCTGATGACCCTGTATCTCCCCCAGCGCTTAGAAGAGTGCTCTACACACAGTAAGCGCTTAACAAATACCAACATTATTATTATTACCACCTAAGGATGTTATGAGAAGAGAGGAGAGAAATGACGTGAAAGGCTCTTTGCAAACTTAAAACACCATTCTAATTCAAGGCGTCATTGGTATGATTCCAGAATATCCTGGAGATGAGTTTAAGTGGGCAACATTGACGTGTTAACTCTGCAGGGCCCTGCCGATATCATGAATCTATTTTCAAAAAGGAAATTCCTGGTCACTTCAGAGGAATTCCATTCTTCTCTAAATACAGTCACACGCTGGAAACTTTCACTTCTTTCTTTGTGGCTTTAGAGACCGTGAGACACGGCCTTTTTTTGGTCTAAAGATACATTTTTAGAAAAGCAAAGCTGCGGGAGATTTATAAATTTCTTTAACAGATCCTTCCCCAGAAGGAAGCTCGTCGGAGCTAACTGCAAAGGCAGGGGTGCACAGTAAGTGACCAATGAATAGAATTGATTGATCGATTGATTCGGGGACCTCCAAGGGAGAGGACGCTATTCAAAAATGAGCAAATCGATCCACACAAGATAACCCAATGAATCTGCTCTCCTGGATAGTTGTATATTTTGCATTGCCACGCATTTTTAAAATAGTACTAATAAAATAACTGCATTTATTAAGCACTTACTATGAGGTAAGCACTATACTAAGCGCTGGGTAGATACAAGATAATCAGATCGGGCATAGTCTCTCTCCCACATGGGGCTCACAGTCTAAGGAGGAGCATATTTATAGGATTCAATGGAGTGTGACTTTCCCTAAGAAGTTGTTCAGTTAAAAAGAAAAAGGCCTATTGCTTTAAAAGTCGTCCTCCCAAACACAAACACCAACCATCAAATCGCAGAGAGCCACATTTGAGCCTAGACTGGTGCATCTCACTGTACTGTGAAAGGCTCACTAGGGTTGACCTGCGGGCATTTTCAAATTGACTCCGCCCCCAGAGGCCTCAGCAACAGGTAATTAAGCAAACACAGGTTATCCCCCCTTATCTGAGCAAACACAGGCTACCTTTCCTTGGGCACATGCCAAAACAGTGACTGACTCCACCACTGTCCTGAAGGAATGAGGTTCCCCTCATTTTTCTACTCTTCTCTGAGAGCAAGGTAAATCTCCCTTCACGAACTTCCTCTTACCAAGAATGGGAGGGGAGAGGAAAGGCGGGAGTGACTCTCACCCATAGGGTTACCATATCCCGGAACAAGGTAAAAGCCTGTGGGCCTGCTGGGAGCGACCCTCCGAACGTGGATAATGCGTGCAAAGCGTGGAGGTGGGAGTTTGTACTGTACCCCAGGGCCAAGCCTAGGAGGGAAACGAGGCTCGGGAATAGTCATCCAATGCGGGGTTGTCAGCTGAGGGGAGCGAGGGAAAAATAAAAGAGGAGAACTACTTCCCGGGACAGGAATTCCACTCTTAAATCCCTGCCCCGACCTTGGGATGACCTTTTGGAGATACTGGTTCCAGGGACGATCTGGGCCTGCCCCAAATAACTCGGTGAAACTAAAATAAAAGTACCCAAGACACAGCCCCACACCCCCCCGCCTTCTTCTGACAGTACGAGATAGAGCCCAGACTGGCCAACAGTTCAGTGTGGAGGAGTCTCAATCGACAAATGCTATTTACTGAGCTCTTCCTTCGGGCAAAGCACTTGGGAGAGTACAAAATAACCGAGTTGGTTGACACGCTTCTCCGCCCACAAGGAGCTTACAGTCTAGAGGGGGAGATGGACATTAACCTAAATAAATTATGGTTATGTACATAAGTGCTATGGGGCTGAGAGTGGGGTGAATATCAAGTGCTTAGAGGGGACAGAGCGGGCAGCGAATGTGTCTGTTAGCACAGTGCTATGCACACAGTAAGCGCTCCGTAAATAAGATTGATTACAGAGCTAAGTGTTGTTAGGGCTGGAGGAAAGCCAAGGTAATCGATAACGTTTCCTAGATAGTAAATAGGGCAGCCTTGCACGCTAAGTCAGAGCTGATCTGAAGGCAATGCCAGCTGGAAAATGCCCTACCAACCAATCGATAAATGGTATTTAGCCTAGCTTTCCCTTTGTCCTAGAAAGAAGAGACTGTCTGCAAACCCTGGGAGCCCCACTGGGACGGGGACTGTGTCCCACCCAATTAAAACTGTATCTACCCCAGCACTTAGCACAGTGCTCGACACCCAGTCATCAGTCGGCAAATTCTTCTTCAAATGTCGTCGAGTCGTTTCCGACCCATAGACTCCATGGACCCGGCCTCTTCAGAACGTCCCACCTTCTGTCAAAGTCGTGCTGGCATGGGTAGCAGAGTTTTCTCGGGAAAGATACGGAAGCGGCTTACCGTTGCCTTCTTCCGTGTTTAGCAAATACCCTGACAATAATAAACCCATCCAACAACACTGCTCGACGCTGACCTGAACGTAATGGCGTACGAATCTGCCCCTTCTCTCTTCCTAATCAGAAAGGCTCCATCTCGGGGAATTCGCATCAGCATGTCTTCAGCTTCTCCTCGGCTCAGGCCGTCATAGTACCAGCTACGGGGAGGCGGTGGGAAGGAGAAAGGAAAAAAATATCTAGTGAACAAATAATTGGGAGGTTTGTCAAAGTGTCTCTCAGCAAGAGGAACTGGTGCCCGCTCCTCTTGATTTGGAAGCCTCGCAAATTTCAGGATACATTATCTGTTTGATTTTTCCCAACTTGTCACACATGACAGCGGTTTACAGAACAGAATGCTGCAACATATCAAATTATGTGGGTTCAACATCAGCAGAGCTTGCCCGCGTACGGCAATGCAGACTAAATCGGCTCATCTTTACATAACACGACACTAAAGCAGCCAGGCTGGTTCCTGCAAAAGTGCGGCGACTGAGTTGCACGTTTGGCAAATGCGGTGTGCGGTTACTAGGGGTTTTCAGGGATAGGAGCCTGGAGGGGAGCACAGAGGGAAAAAACACAGAGGACACCTGCTGCATTGTAACAAAGAGGGAGATACTGCAGGTATAATTTAGGATACGTTCAATAGCAACCCACATTTCAAAAATCACTCTCCGGACTGTGTTTCTCCCCATTTCCGATATTCTCATTACAAAGCCAAAGCTGATTTTCCCTTTTGTTTTCAAGGTGAACAATAACGAGGGACTCTAACAGCAGAGGACAGTATGCTGCTCTGCCCAAATGAAAAGAAAATGAAGCCTGGAGCTTTGGCGGTTGTTAATTAAAAAGAAAAAACAGGTTGCTGTTGGGAAGGTGCTGGGTAAGACTAAAAATGACCCCTGGAGAATTAAAAGAGAATCTTCTTCAGGGGCCTTTAACACAGAGCTCACTTGCTAAAGTCTCTTAGCCCTCGCCAATCACAGAGTTAAAAGTTCATAATTTTCCCCAGTAAAAGAATCTGTTCCTCATTCAATCACTTTATTCAATCAAATTTTACTGAGCACTTACTGTGTGCAGAGCACTGTACTAAGTGCTTGGAAAGTACAATTCAGCAACAGAGACGATCCCCGCCCACACCGGGCTTACATGCGTCCACCACCCTAGCCTCAGCGGCGGGCTCTGGACAGACTAAAATTATGAGCCCTCCTCCCCCGTAGGTCTGACCGAAGACCTGAACTCCACAGGACCCAGGGGGACGTACGGTTTAGATTCATGCGGGTTAGGTTTGGGCACCGGATCGGTCAGGCGCAGCTCGAACTCGGCACACCGCAGGTGGGCCTCCCGATAGTGTTGGATCAAGTCGTAGATGCTGCTGAACATGAGGTTGTCAGTCAGGTAGTACTTCATGATGCCGCCCTCTACGATGGACCGAATGCGGCAGTGCTGGACTCGGCCCGATCTCCTGCGAGGGTGGGAAGGGGAGGGAGGGGAGGACGATTGGTGCTGCTTTTAGTTCCATTACTTCCTCGCTTCCCCCATTGGCCTTCATCGGTAAAGGTCGGAACCCAACAATTCACTGCTTAAGAACACTGGCACCAATTCTGCCCGCTCACTTAACCACTCATTCTGCTTTGGCTCCATCCAATCAATCAGTGAGTGGTATTTACTGACCACTTACTGTGTGCAGAGCACTGTATTAAGAGTTTGGGAGAACTGAATGCAACAGAGTTGGTAAACACATTCCCTGCCCACACTGAACTTATAGTCTAGAGTGGAGACAGACTTTAGTAATTTATATTAATAAATGATTACCTTCCCACGAGCATACATCTTCCCCAAATTGCAGAAGTCATTCCTTGACCCTAGCAATCCCTCCAGCCATCATCCCAGCTCCCTGTTCTCATTTCTGTCCAAATTCCTCTACAGGGCAGTACTTAGCCTCTGTCTTTGCCTTCCACTAACTCTCTTCCCAAGTGCCTGGTTCAGTGTTCGGCACAGATAACAGACGCTCAATACATATTACCGATTGACTGGCTGACTTCTTTTATCTGGTTTTCACTCCCTTCACTCCACTGCTATTGCTCACCAAGATCTCCAATGACCTCCCTTAGGCTAAGCCTCACAGATATTACTCTATTTCTTACCTATCACTCTCTTATCCCACCACATACCAGCTCGCGCTCCACCCAAACGGATCTTCTAACTGTGCCTCATTCTCAAGTCTCCCTTCTCTGACCCACTGCTCACACGTCAATCCCTTCCCAATCAAATCCAACAGTCATCTCCTTCCCCATCTGCAAAATCCATCTAGGAAAGCACTTTCCCCACGAACCATTCCCCAACTCATCCCCACTTTCCCAGCCCTGTCATCACGGGCATCTCAATTAATCCCTTTGATGACCTATTTTTATAATAATCTTTCATATCCGCAACATTACTCTTTCACCTACTCTATGTTGGAAATTTGGGTCTGCTTAAATTGTAAACCCCTCGAGTATATCTTTTACCAGTACCTTGTGCTAATAAAGTGCTCTGCACACAGCAGTCCGTGTTGCTGATGATTTGAAAACATGAGTGATGATGGTGGGAAAGAATTCCATTCTGCAATCTTCCGAATGATCCTGGATTTGGGCCAACTTCAGGCCAAGCTGAATAACTGACAGTTTGGCTAAACGAGCTGAGCCGCGCTTACTGCCTTAGGCAATTAATCAGTGATATTTATCGAGTGCTTAGTGTGTGCAGAGTAAGCAGCGTGACTCAGTGGAAAGAGCACGGGCTTTAAAGTCAGAGGTCGTGGGTTCTAATCCCCGCTCTGCCACTTATCAGCTGTGCGACTTTGGGCACATCACTTAACTTCTCTGTGTGCCTCAGTTACCGCATCTGTAAAATGGGGATTAAGACTGCGAGCCCCACGTGGGACAACCTAATTACCTTGTATCTACCCAGCGCTTAGAACAGTGCTTGGCACATAGTAAGCACTTAAATGCCAAAATTATTATTATTATTATTATTACTGTACTAGGCATTTGGGAGAACACAATACAACAGAGTTGGTAAACCCGTTCCCTCCCCCGTCAGGAGCTTGTAGTCCAGAAGGGTAACAGATATTAAAACAAATTACGGATACGTACATAAGAGCTGCGAGTTTAAAGGTGGTGTGAGTTTCAAGTGCTTAATGGGTACAGATGCAAGTGCAAAGGTGAAACAGAAGGGAGTGAGAGAATAGGGGAAATGAGGGTTTAGTAGGGGAAAGCTTCTTGGAGATGTGATATCAGGAAAGTTTCTAAAGGTAGGGAGAGTGGTGGTCTATCACATAAGAAGTGGGAGGGAGATCCAGGAGAGAGGGAGGACTTAGACAAGAGGCCAACGACGAGATAGAAGACTTTGCGTTACAAGAGCAAAGTGTGTGAGCTGGTTTGTATTAGGAGATCGGCGAGGAAACGTAGGAAGGGAAGAACTGATTGAGTGCTTTAAAGCCAATGGTAAGGAGTTTCTGTTTGATGCGCGGGTGACTGGGCAACCCCTGGAGGTCCCTGAGGAGCGAGGAAACGTGGACTGAACGTTTCTGTAGAAAAACGACCCGGGCAGAGAGTGAAGTATGGACTGGAGTGGGGAGAGACAAGAGGCAGGGAGGCCAGCAAGGAGGTTGGCGCAGTAATCAAGGCGGGAGAGGATAAGTGCTCGGATCAGCAAAATAATTGCTCGGATGAGAGGAAAGGGCAGATTTCAGCCATGTTGTGACGGTATAACCGAGAGGATTTGGTGACAGATTAAATATGTGGGTCGAATGAGAGAGTTGAGGATGATAATAATAATAACGTTGGTATTTGTTAAGCGCTTACTATGTGCCGAGCACTGTTCTAAGCGCTGGGATAGACACAGGGGAATCAGGTTGTCCCACGTGGGGCTCACAGTCTTAATCCCCATTTTACAGACGAGGTAACTGAGGCACCGAGAAGTGAAGTGACTTGCCCAAAGTCACACAGCTGACAAGTGGCCGAGCCGGGATTCGAACCGTTACAAGTTTGGGAGCTAGAGAGAGAGTGGTGCTGCCTACAGTGATTGATAAGTATGGGAGAGGACAGGGCTTAGGTGGAAGATGAAGGATTCTGTTTTAGACACGTTACGTTTAAGGTGTCGACGGGACATCCAAGTAGAAATATGGCGAAGGCAGGAGGAAATGTGAGATTGTAAAGGTGATCTTTTGGGGGACTATTTGTGCCTAGTTCTGGTGTAAAGAGCCAGTCGGCTGGGTTATCGGTCCTTCCCCGAAATCACTGGGGGTCAGGAGGTCTGGCTTCTAATCCTAGTTCTGTCACTGGCCCACACTGTCACCAATCTGCTGCGTAATTTAGGGCCAATCGCTTGACTTCTCTGTGCTCGTTTCCTCATCTGTAAAATGGGGATAAAATACCTGCTCTCCCCACCTCTTGGCCCATGAGCCTCATGTGGCACAGGAACTCTTCCACTACCCTGTAATTAGAGAAGCAGCGTGGCTCAGTGGAAAGAGCCCGGGCTTGGGAGTCAGAGGTCATGGGTTCGAATCCCGGCTCTGCCACTTGTCAGCTGTGTGACCTTGGGCAAGTCCCTTCACTTCTCGGTGTCTCAGTTCCCTCATCTGGAAAATGGGGATTGAGACTGTAAGCCTCACGTGGGACAACCTGATGACCCTGTATCTACCCCAGTGCTTAGAACAGTGCCCTGCACATAGGAAGCGCTTAACAAATACCAACATTATTACTATTATTATAATTCCTTGTAGGCAGGGCTTGGGTCTACCAACTATATTGCACTGTGCTCTCCCAGGGGGTTAGTACAGCGATCTGCACAGAGAAAACACTTAATAAATATCACTGATCACTGAATGACTGTGTCTGAATCGATTATCTGTACCTACCCCAGCACTTAGCAGAGTGCTTTAGCACATTTAGAGTGCTAAATAAATACCATCAACTCTTAGGGGCTCCTTATCTCAGCACCCAAACAGATTCTGTTCCCACAAGAGTCAAGTCCACAGAAGAAAGGAGCTTTGTTCTACGAGGATCAATCGGGGCACATTCATTCATTCATTCATTCAATTGTATTTATTGAGCGCTTACTGTGTGCAGAGCACTGTACTAAGCACTTGGAAAGGCAGCCCCAGTGGTCCCAAGCCCAGGTGGGCAGTGCAGGCTGTGGCATCTGCCCCAGTCCCTCCAGCCTGAGCACTCAAAGCATCCATTCATTCATTCATTTATTCAAGCACCATATCGAGCACTGGGGAGAGTACAATACGACAATAAACAGACACATTCCCCGCCCACAACGAGCTTTGCGTCTAGAGAAGGGGACCGCAGAGCCACAGGCAGAGCAGCCGCTCGGCTCCTCTCCCCAACTAGAAGAGGGGCTTCTTTATCTTCTAGACACGGACTCCTTCTCTGGCCTTGGGCTCCACACCTTGGCAAGTCGTGATTTCCACTTTGCTGGCTGCCCAGCTTCCACAACTATGGAGGCACCGGTAGTCTGGCCCATGGGCTGATGGGGGGAGGAGTAGATGGGCAAGTGCAGTCGCTGCTGCCCATGGGAGCTCTGAGGCGGATGGGGTTTCAGTCAGGAAACCACCTTCCCTCTGACCAACACACACACACACACACACAGACACACACGTGACTGAACGCTTGGCAGACTGTATCCACCTCCCCCTCACCCCACCCCCCACCCCCCCCAGCCCCTTTATCCAGTCTAGAGAAGGTCTGGGGGACCCAGGATGGATTACGGGAAAACCTAGATCATATCCTAAAGCAGAATTCTACATCTTTTCCAGCTTCTTTAGCTTTGAAGAGATGAAGGAAAAAAGAAGCCATTTCAAAATGAGGGAAGGGGAAACGCTAAGTTATACCAGAATGACAGCGTGTAGTCATTGGGATACGTTTCACTTTCACGGACTAGGAAGGTTCCGTCTTTGCTCCCCGTTTCCGCGCAGTATTCCTGGAGCAGCTTCTCAGCACTTGTCCTCTTCTCCATCCTCTTATGAAACCACTTTTCGCCAAAATGCAGATCAGTCTGGGCCACATCCTATATCACAAAAAGAGTTCAAAATTTTTTCTTTACAACTCTGCCCAGACCCTCTCCTTCTGATGGCCTGCTGTAACAATTGCCCCGATCCTTTGCACGCCCAATCCTAGGAAAGGCATCTCGTGGCTTGCCTGTGGGGCTGAGGTAATCAAGTCGAGTAGCTCCTTAATTAACTGTCCAACTCCTGATTTCCATAGGTCTGGACTCATTCGTTCCACTCCGTTTTGGATGATGGAAAAACTCAGAAAGCATAATCAACTTGGACCACAATTAAACCCTAAAAAGCACTGGCAGGCAAACATCCCAATTTTCCTTGAGACAAGCAGCCTCTTCCCAGCATCAGTGACTTTTCAAATTTCAGTGGGGGAATTTCCCATTAGACTTAATATTTCCATCGAGTGAATCCACAGAAAGTTACAGTCTTTTCCTGGTTTTCTAACCCGGCCTGGATGAGTGCTGTAATGAGGACAAAGTCTCCATTATGGAGGAATTTATGCCCGTTTTCAACAAACTCCTCAAAATCTTGAAACAATTCAAACTGGAGTCTGTTTCTAACCTAGTGTTTTCCCTTCCCCTGAACAAAGATCTTTGCCAGCTCCTTCGGCCACATAGAAAATGCACACAGATGTTAACGTGATTCTTTTAAAGTGGCTTGACTTTTGGCTGCACCCCCAGATGGGAGATGGGATGTAATTCCTAGCTTTTCCCACATAGACCACCAAATTCCAAGACCTAAAGTGGGGCCTGAAGAGACAGAATAACTCAGCAGGGAAGGATGGATGGTGGGGGCGGGAGGGTCCCTGCAACCACTCCACTATCTTTAAAACAGCGCTCAGCGCTTAAAACAGTGCCCGGCACATAGTAAGTGCTTAACAAACACCATCATCATCATCTTCTAGGAGTTAAATCTGTACCTTGGGATAAGCCATTCCACTTCCCCAATTCTACAACTGAGAGGACAGGGAACCTTCCTTTCCTCCCACCAAAAGAGCAGTGCAGCTGATGGGAGTTTTGAGGTGCCCAGCAAGTAGGCACTGATGACTGTTATTCTTGTTGAAAGGTAGATGGTGGGGGTGTAGGGTGACGCTTTAAGAGATGGACAGTGTCACATATTGGAGTCAAACTATAGTTATGCTCTCTTGTCTATGGGCTCTCCCAAGCGCTTAGTACAGTGCTCTGCACCTAGTAAGCGCTCAACAAATATCCCCGATTGATTGATTTAGCAGAAGCTTGACCGCAATTTCAATTTTCTCCCATGACTTTTACGGCATTTCAAATTTGTCCCGGAACTGTAGAAGGATGATTTCCTTCTCTATCTTTACTCCCAAGTTGGAAGTGATCCAACCCAGGGAACAGAGGAAGAACAGGGACAAGGTGAACCCCGGTGTACACGTCCAAACCCGTGCTGAAACGAATCGGATTCCAAAGGAACAGTGTAAGTGAATGGGAGGAGGAGAAGAGACTACAGACCTTTGGGGTATCTTCCTCCGCGCTCTGCTCTATATCGTCACTGAAAGAAAGCTTCTCATCTGCGATGGCACAATAATGCCGATACCATTTCTAGAACACAAGACCAGCATTATCAGTCTTCTTAAGAAGGAAGCAGACACCCTGAGAGAAGCAGCGTGGCCTAGTGGAATGAGGATGGGCCTGGGAGTCAGCGGACCTGGATTCTAATTCTCTGCCACTTTGCTGTGTGAACACGGCCAAATCACCTAACTTCTCTGTGCCTCAGTTATCTCATTTGCAAAATGGGGATTAAGAGCCCACCGCGGGACAGACGCTCTGGGCAGCCCAACTATCTTGTATCTACCCCAGTGCTTAGTACAGAGAAGCCGCACGGCGTAGTGGATAGGGCACGGGCCTGGGAGTCAGAAGGTCGTGAGTTCTAACCCCAGCTCTGCCACTTGTCTGCTGTGTGCCCTCGGGCAAGTTGCTTCACTTCTCTGTGCCTCGGTTTCCTTATCTGTAAAATGGGGATTGAGACTGGGAGCCCCATGTGCGACAGGAACTGTCCCCATCCCAATTTGTTTGTACTCATCCCAGTGTTAATACAGTGCCTGGCGCACAGTAGGCATTCAACAAATGCCCCAGTTAGTACAGTGCCTGGCGGAGAAGCAGTGTGGCTCAGTGAAAAGAGCGTGGGTTTCAGAATCAGAGGTCATGGGTTCGACTCCCGGCTCTGCCACTCGTCAGCTGTGTGACTGTGGGCAAGTCATTTAACTTCTCTGTGCCTCAGTTACCTCATCTGTAAAATGGGGATTATCTGTGAGCCTCGCGTGGGACAAACTGATTACCCTGTAACTGCCCCAGCACTTAGAACAGTGCTCTGCATATAGTAAGCGCTTAACAAATACCAACATTATATAGTAAGCACTTGAATACCATTCAAGAAAAGAAAAGTTAAGAAGTCTACATCCAACATGGTATTCCACGGGTCAGCCAAGCAGCGTGGCTTAGTGGCAAGAGCACGGGCTTGGGAGGCAGAGGATGTGGGTTCTAATCCTGGCTCTGCAACTTATCTGCTGTATGACCTTGGGCGAGTCATTTAACTTCCCTGTGCCCAAGTTCCCTCATCTGGAAAACGGGGATGAGTAAGCACTTAACAAATACAGTAATTATTATTATTATTATTATTCCAGCCTGGGGGAAGGGATGCAGCAGGGGGTTTGGGCTGACTGAAACACACCTTCACAGGTTTGTGCCGTGGAGCCAAGATTTTGGATCATGGGACAAGCCTAGTCAGAGGCCCCGCCTACTTGGTGGTTGTGCCCTAAGACACAACCGTCTCTTCACCAGAGGTGCCTAAACAGCTGCCACAATCAGTGGCCTTGGATACCCTGGAGGGAATGAGGAAGGAGGGTCTTCTTCTCTCCATGCCTGGGAATGAATGATCCCTGAGTCCTCCCACCTACTGGAAAAGACATCAGCCTCACAGTTCCCTTCTTCCTTAAGCCTCAGCTGCCTTAGAGCTTCTTCCCACCTCAGGACTGATAGGAAAGATTCTTCACCCCATAATATTTTCTTTACAGGACATCTTGATTCACAATGAAATCAACTTCAATTGTACCTGATCTATGGAATCCCACATGTACAGTTCCCCTTGTTGCTTCTTCTCTTCTTTCTTGTCTTCTACGTTGACATCCACATCTCCTCTTGGGCCCAGCTTTTTATGCTAAGAACAGAACAAACACAGGGTCACACACTGAGGCAAGAATTACATGGGTGGGAACCCTTCCTCTGCCTTGAAGGAAGCAGGCACCTATCTCCCTCCAGCTCAAAGACTGCATTTGTTTCAGCTTTTCCCCGGAGTGCACAACTGCTCTGTCAGAGAGAAATGTTTCCCTTGTTTTCTTTTAGTGATATTCTCCCGCCTGCTGAAGGCCCACTCCATGCTGTCCCTCACACAAGCCGGCCCCCCTGTTTGGGACATATCTAGATTCTAAAGGATAAAGCACAATGACTAGTGTGTGATAGCACAGGAGGCCTCACAAGGCAAGCACCAACGAGGAGGAGACAAGGAATACGGAATACTGACCGCCAACCCCCACACTGTTCCCTCTGGGGGTCTCCCTCTCCCCCGAATCACTGGAAATGCTGCTTTCCACTATCATTACCAACAGGAACTGAAAACACTTCCCTACTTGGCCCACGCTGACAAGCTAGCCAAGATCTAGAAGCAAACACCTCAGTTTTGGGGACAGAAAAGGAGCGTGCCTTTACATATTCTATTTATGAAGCCAATATAGAAATTTTAGAACAATTTCAGACAGCTTTGAAGACAGATCCCTGCCTCGGCCAGAGCTTGGTCACCGAGGGATGAGCAGGGTGAGTTGGACTCTGGCCCCTACAAAGCCGGGGCCCACGACACCAAGCACACAAGGATCGTGCAGACAAATCGTGCAGAGAACAATTTTACGTCCCCAGAAGCCTGCTAGGCAAACCGCACATGACAATCACATCTTTCCCTTCTCCCCCACACACCTAACTGTGGCTCAACCTGGCTGGGCCTCTGGGTACAAATCCCAGAAGTGTGGAATCCATCAATCAGTGTTATTTATCAAGTGCTTACTGCGTGCGGAGCACTGTATGAAATGCTTGGGAAAATACAATTCGACAGAGTTGGTAGACATGTTTCCTGCCCAAAAGGAACTTATAGTCTGGAGAGCGGCATCCAGTCGAGAACTCTGCTCATTCCAAACCAGGCCCATGCAGGCTCAACTGTGGAGGCGGTTTTGGGCAGGGAATGAATCTACCAATTCTGTTAGATTGTACTTCCCCAAGCGTTTGGTACAGTATTTGCCCCAAAGAACTTAATGAATACCATACCCAAAAAATGATTTCAGGAAAACCCATTTTCAGATTAACAAATGCAAATCCCAGGACGATTAAAATGAGAATCTGCCGTAGGGTTTCCTTCATTTAGTCCAGTCAGAGACCAGCAGTAGGGGCATGACATAACCAAGCTGGTAAGGGAAGGAAAATCTCTTGGGAGAAAATTGTCATCCACCCACCCGTCACCAATACTGATTGAGCACCTTCAGTCAGAAGCAAAAGCAAATGGATCGCCTGCCCTCAGCTCAGGTTCTAAAACTTCCTCTAGACCATCTCGATGCCTCAAATGCAGTCACCAAATAAACAATGATTTGGTTCTCACTGGTATCAGTACCTCCAGTGGCCAATTGACGCCGGGCCTACGACAGATTGCCCACCCAAAGGTGTCTATAATTAGGACCTTTTCGGAAAACCTATTGTGGTGAAAGGGGGTGGTGTGGGGTGACAGGAAATCCAAACAGCTGCCCCAGAATTTCCTGAAATGTCAATCTTCTAGATGGAGACACATTTTCAGTTGACCTTTCCGAGCCATTGTCCCAGTCGGAACTTAGACCACTGGCATTCACGGGAATGTAATTTATTTATGTAATTTTAATGTCTGACTCCCCCTCTAGACCGAAAGCTCGTTATGGGCACGGAATCCGTCTGCTTATTGTTCTCTTGTACTCTCCCAAGAGCTCAGTACCGTGCTCTGTACATGGTAAGCACTCAATGAAGACAACTGACTGACTGACCTCTGCTCAAAAGCCTCAGGCCGGAAGGCGCCGCGGGACTCGGTTCCCTTGCCCTGCTTAAAGCCCTTCTAAAAGGTCCCTGCCTCCTTTTCTCTCCAAACACATCTAGAGCAGACAATTCCCTCAGCCTTCCTCGGTCACTATTCCACCATTCTTGGTAGAATCCAAGTCTCGAGTGTCCATTCCCTCCCACCCAATCTTCACGCCCTCGGTCTCGTTCCCCTGCGGCCCTCCTTTTCCCTGAGGATATCCGGCAGCCCGGCCCTTTCTCCAGCTGCCAGATCACTTCTGTGGTGAGTGGAGAAGGGGAGAGATTCAGTGGGAGTCTGGGGTGGGGAAAGCTGAGTGTCCAAGGGTGAGGTCTGAGGTAACCGTCTGTCTCAGCCGGTGTTTGCCGGGGGGTGGAGTCAATGACTGTGGTCTGAGAAAGATGTCTGTGGTCACGGTGCCAGAAAAGGTCATTTCATATACCTGATGGCCTTGTTGTTCACAAGGTTTCTATCCACTAGCCACAGGTGCCCGGCCCAAGGGGACCCTGGGGGTGATGGTCCTCACAGCTGGGTGACCCGGACTCCCGGTCTTACTCATCCCAGGTCTCCAACCAGATTTGAAAACTCCCTGTCAGGGCTGAACAGACCCTGAATGGTGACTTTCTGGTTCGTCAGCAGTCTGAAGCCTGTCCGCTCCTGGCCCCCATCCTTTCTGAAAATTCCTGCCCTCTATTCGCCCCCACCTAAACCTCTCATCTTTTCAAAGAGCTGAACAATCAACTGGGGGTTTAATATCCTACTAACAGAAGGAATGCTAGTGGTGGGCTTTAATTTCCAGAATTTTCTTCCTTATCTTTTGCTGGAGACACCCACAGTACTTACTAGTCCTTGTCCTGCCTCTGGCTACTGCAAGGGGGCAAGGGCACGGACCTGGGAGCCAGAGAACCTGGGTTCTAATCCCAGCTCCACCACTTATCTGCTGGGTGACCTTGACCAAGTGACTTAACTTCTCTGTGCCTCAGTTCCCTCATTGGTAAAATGGGGATTAAAACCGCGAGCCCCAAGTAGGGCACGGACTCTGTCCAACCAATTATCTTGTATCTGCTCCAGCATTTAGTACGGTGCCTGGCACGTCGTAAGTGCCTAACCGATGCCATTTTTAAGAAAAGTGCCGGGAAGCTTCCGGGAGCACTGACATATACGGTGAGCCATACCTTGATGATGATTTTCTCTTTCAGCTGGGTCGGGGACGGCAACTGATCGGCACTGGCCTCGGTTGGCCGCACGAGGAGGGCATCCCCAAACACCTCCTTGAACACCTTGGCCATGTGGCGCTGCTGCTCCACACAACAGTGCTCTTCGATGGAGAGGATCACGGGGAAACTGAGGGAAAGAGAACCATAACGGTAGTATTCCAGTTTTCCTTCCTGAAAAATACCGTTCTTGGCACAAATTAAGTGCTTAATACATGCCATCATTATTCAGTAGTACTTATTGAGCACTTACTGTGTGCAGAACACTGTACTAAGCGCTCGGGAGAGTACAATATAACAATAAACAGACACATTCCATTATCATCCCTAGTCAACCTACTCTTTGACTACGTAAAAACAAATCTGAAAAGCAAACACAAATCTTCTCCAGTGAATGTCAACCATGCTTTTGGAGAAGCAGCGTGGCTCAGTGGAAAGAGCCCGGGCTCGGGAGTCAGAGGTCATGGGTTCGAATCTCGGCTCTGCCCCTTGTCAGCTGTGTGACTGTGGGCAAGTCATTTCACTTCTCTGTGCGTCAGTTACCTCATCTGTAAAATGGGGATTAAGACCGTGAGCCTCACGAGGGACAACTTGATTCCCCTGTATCTACCCCAGCGCTTAGAACAGTGCTCGGCACATAGTAAGCGCTTAACAAATACCAACATTATTACTTCCAGCGCTTAGAACAGTGCTCGGCACATAGTAAGCGCTTAATAAATACCAACATTATATTTTGGAGGAGCGAAATGGCAGTTTCCTGGCTCTTGGTTACTGAGCAAACATCTGCTGAGCAAGTTCTAGGAAAACAGGAGGCTGAGTCCATGAGCGGGGAGAGAGTCACATCGAATTCTTCCAATTCTGCCCTTTTCCTATTCCTCTTTTGGAACCAGGGCTAGGAAGGGGAGTGGGTCTGGAGCCATCTAGAAATAGTCTCAGGTGCAAAATCAGCCAGGCCTGTGATCCGTCAGCTCGCCTATCTGCTGGAAATCTTGGGTTCAAACCAGAAGCCTGGGCCTTCCCTGAAGGTAACTCGGGCTGGGCAGGGGAGAGTGAAGAAATGATGGTCTTTATCTCTGAGATTCTTGTTCTGTGGTCACACCCCCTCGACAAGTCTCAGAGAAAACTGAAAACCTACTCTGAGGTCACAAAAGCATGGTCTTTGATGGCCTGTACCACATCATCGAACTTGATCTTCGTGGTCCGCGTCCATCCATGATAGATGATTGGCTTTCCATCAGGGCCGTCCCAGCAGTCCACTGAGGGGAAAACAGAAGGGTTTTAATGCTCCTTTTGCTTGCTTTTATAGAGCTCAAGAGTTCTTCGCCGCCCACAGAGAAAGGACACAAGATCCACAAAATAATCACGGTTTAGATGCTCTTAAATTTCAAGCCCAACAGTTACAGGACGGAAGGGTTGTGGTGCGAATAAGTTTTGGTGTATGTGTGTGGTGTACACGTGTGATAGGGGACAGGATGTTTAGTGCATCTGTTTGCAGTCCACCTGCAACTGTACTCGAGGTTTTGGAACTTTTACAGTTTTGCAAGGATAACGTGTAAAATTAACCTCTCCGCCAGTCCTGCTTTCCAAAGGAATGACCCTGCCCAGAGGCAACCTATCAAAGGACCGCCTGGAAAACCCTGCTGGGGACGCTGAAATCCCAAGCATCTGACTAAGCAGCACGGCCTAGTGGATGGAGCAGAGGCCTGGGAGTCAGAAGGTCCTGGGTTCTAATCCCAGCTCCGCCACTTCTCTGCTGAATGATCTTGGACAAGTCACTCCACTTCTCTATGCCTCAATTCCCTCATCTGTAAAATGGAGATTAAGACTGAGTGGGATATGGCCTGGGTCCACTCTGATTAGTTTGAATCTACCCCAGTGCTTAGTACAGTGCCTGGCACATAATAAGCGCTTAAAAAATACTATTTAAAAAAAAAAAGACTAAGCAATTAACTGACAGGTCCAGCCCCCTGGCCAATCAGCACAGATGAACTGGCGTGAAAGAACACACAGAGAAGCAGCGTGGCTCAGTGGAAAGAGCACGGGTTTAGGAGTCAGAGGTCATGGGTTCTAATGCCGGCTCCACCGCCTGTCAGCTGTGTGACTTTGGGCAAGTCCCTTCACTTCTCGGTGCCTCAGTTCCCTCATCTGTAAAAGGGGGATGAAGACTGTGAGCCTCACGTGGGACAACCTGATTACCCTGGATCTCCCCCAGCGCTTAGAACAGTGCTCGGCACCTAGTAAGCGCTAAACAGATACCAACGTTATTACAAAGGGGCTTCCTTTGCCCGTCAACAAACCGATAAAGCGAGGTTTAACTCGAGGACTGCAGCGCTCCCACAACTCATTTCGTTCTGGGAAATGGAGGCTCCAGGAGAGCAGGAGGCCTGCTTCCCCCCCCCCCCCCCACGGCGAGAAGCAGCGTGGCTCAGCGGCAAGAGCCCGGGCTTGGGAGTCAGAGGTCATGGGTTCGAATCCCAGCTCTGCCACTTGGCAGCTGTGTGACTGTGAGCAAGTCACTTCACTGGGCCTCAGTTACCTCATCTGTAAAATGGGGATGAAGACTATGAGCCTCACGTGGGACAACCTGATTACCTGTATCTACCCCAGCACTTAGAACAGCGCTCTGCGCATAGTAAGCGCTTAACAAATACCAACATTATTATTATTACTGGGCCAGGGTGGGGGAAGAAGTCTGTGAGGGGATCCCCACTGTTCTTTGTCCCCCTCTCTCCAGCATGCCCTCATCTTATCTCCGTGGCTGGGGGGATCCCACGGGACCCGTAAACTGCACCCAACCTGGTGGATAGAGGCGGGGAGGAGGGAATAGCCCGGAAAGGCCCAGGTGTAGTGGTGAGAAGGGGGACACCAAGGGGGAGGCTTTTTCCCTTTTGTTGTTGTTGTTTTGTTAATGGTACTTGTTAAGCACTTCCTAGGTGCCAGGCACTGTTCTAAGCGCTGGGGCAGATACAAGCTATGCAGGTTGGACACAGTCCCTGTGCCATATGGGGCTCACAGCCTTAATCTCCATTTTACAGATGAGGCACAGAGAAGTGAAGTAACTTGCCCAGCTCACACAGCAGACAAGTGGTGGAGCCGGGATTAGAACCCAGGTCTTCTGACTCCCAGGCCCACGCTTTAACCACTAGGCCACGCTGCTTCGGAATTGCGGGCAACAACAAACCGCGGGGAGAAGGGAGTGAAAATTTTAAAACGAAACCTCACCCAATCAGGCCCACCCATAGGCTTCTTTTTTGAGAAAAGAAAATAAAGGGCTTAAGTCTGTCTAGGCTTTTTTAGATAATTAATAGGGGTGATGCACATTGTAGAATTCTGCACTATTGTTGAAAAATACACTTGCAAAATAACAGTTGGTGTGATGGCGATTTGATGGCTAGTTACATTCTAAAGACATTAGAAGAGCTTTATTACTTAGGCATAATTGACTGAGTCCCAATTCTGGGAAACTGGGTAGCAAATCTTGGTTCAAAAACCACTCCCCTCTTTAGAAGACCGTTTCCCTGGGAAAACTGGTTCCAATTTACCACGCTTCAATTTAAGACGCAGTTTGCGGGAACCAACTGGGTCGCGAGTCCAAGCACGGCCCGGAAGACTTCCCTACGACAATCCGAAAGGGAACTGAGCCCGAGAGCGCCTACCTGTCGGACTGTCCTCCACAAGAGCCGCACAGCCCCGGCTACTTACACTCGATGCATCGGCATCCCATCCGCAGGCACCTGATATAGGCTTCCGGGGAAGATTCGCTTCGCAGCTGGTCCCCGGTGAGGTACCTAGATGGGTGGATGAAGACAGTCAGGCAGCTCACGGTGGCCAGTGGCGAAGGGGGCCAATGGCCCAATTGTGACTACTGTATTGGCAGTTGTGGGCCTCTGCAGAGAGGAGCCTCCTATTAGATTGAGAGCCCCATAAGGGCCAGGGGCCAATGTCTATCGATCGATCAATCACTAATATTTATTGAAAGTTTACTAGGGCCAGAGCCCTCTACTAAGCACTCGGGAAAGTACAGTAGAAAAGAGTTGGTAGATACGCTTCCTACCCACAATGAGTCCAGGGTTGAGGCGGAACGGACATTTGTGACTCAGTGGAAAGAGCATGGGCTTGGGAGTCAGAGGTCATGGGTTCGAATCCCGGATCTGCCGCTTGTCAGCTGTGTGACTGTGGGCAAGTCATTTCACTTCCCTGTGCCTCAGTTGCCTTATCTGTAAAATGGGGATTAAGACTGTGAGCCTCACGTTGGACAATATCTACCCCAGCGCTTAGAACGGTGCTCTGCACATAGCAAGCGCTTAACAAATACCAACATTATTATTAGGAGTTAGGGGTCATGGGTTCTAATCCCAGCTCCGCCACGTGTCAACTGTGCGACTCTGGGCAAGTCACTTAACTTCTCGGTGCCTCAGTGACCTCATCTGTAAAATGGGGATGAAGACTGAGAACCACCCGTGGGACAACCTGATTACACTCTATCTTCCCCAGCGCTTAGAACAGTGCTCGGCACATAGTAAGCACTTGACAAATACCAACATTATTATTATTAATATGAATAAATTCACAGATACGTACATAAGTGCTATAGGGCTGAGGGTGGGGTGAATTCCAAATGCCCAAAAAGAACAGATCCAAGTGTGTGGACTCATTCAATTGTATTTATTGAGCTCTTACTGTGTGCAGAGCACTGTACTAAGAGCTTGGGAGAGTATAATGTAACAATAAACAGACACAATCCCTGCCCACAGCGCACTTAGAGTCTACAGAACGAGCTTCGGTCTAGAGGAGCCAGAAAGGAGACGGGGTCGGGGAAGAGGGCTTAATCGGGGAAGGCCTCTTGGAGGAAATGTGACCTTAATTAGGCTTTGAGAAGGTGGGGAGGGTGGTGGTATGATGTATAAGGAGGGGGGGAGGGAGTTCCAGGCTACAGGGAGGATGTGGCAAAGGGTTTGGTAGTGAGACAGACGAGATCAGGGCACCGTGAGCAAGCTGGTGTCTAATTTCCACCTCTGTATAATTTTCCAGTGCTTAAAACAGTGCCATGCACACAGTAAGTACTTAATAAATATTATTATTATTACTACCGCTGCCTCTAGAGGAGGGGACACAGCTGAATAAGTTGGCCTGGATGTATTTGTATAGTCATGCTGAGTGGCTGACCCTACCTGGAAGAAACACTTATTGAATACCCACCAGAGTTCTACAGGGGACATTCCCTGTCTGGTTATAGTGGGGCTCAGAAGATCTGCCTTTAACCTGAGTGGTTGTGAATACACTAGAGGCAACGGGGCTTAGTGGAAAGAGCCTGGGACCGGGAGTTATCTTGTCTATTGCGAGACCTTGGGCTAGTCATTTTACTTCTCTGGGGCTCAGTTTCCTCATCCGTCAAATGGGAATTCAATAGCTGGCCACCTCCCCCCTTAAAGTCTGAGCCCGTGTGGGACAGAGACTGTGCTTGACTGACTACAGGTTTTAGAAAACACATGGTGAAATAGGGGCAGGGGAGAAAAATGGATCTAAAATAGGAGCCCATACCTGAAAAATGGCTTCCCCGCAGTGGTTACTGAGTTCCAACCTGGTTCAGAACACTATTCCAGCTCGAAATTGTTTCTGGTAATTTTGTCAGGTCCACTACCCAGTATCTAACTCCAGGCCTCCCAGGAATTTACATTCATTCATTCAATCGTATTTATTGAGCGCTTACTGTGTGCAGAGCACTGTACCAAGCGCTTGGAAAGTACAGAGCCAGGGTAGGGGCTCTTTTTTTTAAAATGGCATTTGTAAAGTGCTTGTTATGTGCCAGGCACTGTACTAAGCGCTGGGGTAGATATAGGCTAATCAGGCTGAACAGAGTCCCTGTCCCACTTGGGGCTCGTAGCCTTCATCCCTATTTTACAGATGGGGTAACTAAGGCACAGAGAAGTGAAGTGACTTACTATTATATAGGTTTCAACAGCAAAATCACTGTACCACAGAATCTTAAGATAGATCTGGGAAAAAGCACCCATCCCTCCTTGTTGGCAGGGAACATGTCTACCAACTCTATCTTCTACTCTCCCAAGTGTTTAGTACAGTGCTCTGCACACAGTAAGTGCTCAATAAAATGGCTGATTGACTTGCTCCTGATCTAACTCTAAGGTTATGGCCCCCCGAAACAGTGCAACACTCAGTCAGTTCACTCCACTGACCTTCAGCCTTCTGGAAACCCGCCACTAACACGCGCCAACCCCCGCCAGAGACTTACTCCTCATGACCTGGGAATTTTTTGCCTCAATTTCCTAATCCCCTCCTTCTGCTCAATTCCTTCCCTATACGTGGCTGAGTTCCAGCTCATGTCACAGGTGAGTGACTGACAACCTGCGTTACGACCGTTTTTCCTCTGGAAGGGGTCCAGAGGACCCTGCCTTAGAAATTTCTGGGTCTTTTCCCTTTCTTTTAGTGAGAGGCTAGCTTCGCTGGGACCATCCCAAGGCAACACGATTCCAGTTCTCCAGAAGCTCACAATCAAAGAGGGGAGAGAGGAGATGGACTCACGGCCATCAAAGCCACCCAGACCTAGAGCACAAGTGAGAGGTGAAGGAGTGAAGTCACAGGAGAGCATATCCAACAGAAATCCAGAGACAAATCAGACACAAACATCAGGGTTGAAATGCCGTGGAAACTTACGTGTTATGCGATGAAGAAATCCAATAATGAGATAAAGGATTGTTCATATCCTGAACATCTACCACATCGTACTTTTCATCCCAGATGCTATTTTCTTTTGAAAAAAGGTAGGTGAGGAACTAAAATAAAATCGCAAGAAGAAAGAGAAATGACATCACGGGGAGATCAAAAGGAATAATGTGTGGAAGTGGGACAGACACCTCTCAACTTTCTCAGAACTGGAGGAAAAAGCTAACCTGCAGATGACACAAACCTTCTATTTAGGGTTTTAAACTGCGCCGGCTATATCCCTCCAAACTTGATAGAGGACCAGAAACGTTCAAGCTTTGCGTTCCTCTCCCTGCCAATACCCACCTTCGAGTGAACAGATAAAACAAGGGGGAGTTTCCGATCTCAAGTCAGCTTTTGTTCACCAGTTCCCCTGGCCCTCCGCTCTGCTGTGATTTTTCCAGGGACGTGAGCCAAAAAAGCTTCATGAGAAAGTGAAGGAGGATGCAGTGCCGACCCCAGGCCTCTCCTCTCACCCCACGTGGCTTCAGGTCTTGATGGGGGCCGGGCTGGCTTCTGGGGTCCTCGCCGGACTCAGAAGTACCCACATCAGTAGGCTTAGCTTCTGTTCCGGGTTACGGACAGGGAATGCGTCCACTAATTCTGTTGTACGGTACTCTCCCAAGCACTCGGTACAGCAGTCTGCATAGAGTAAGTGCTCAATAAATACCATTAATTGACTGACTGATCGAATCAATCCGACGGGGCCAGGCAGTCGAGGCACAGCTCAACAGTTCTAGTGGCCTCAAGGAATCTTGGTGGAGGGAAAGGTGGGGAAGAGGCAGAGGGAGAGGAGAGGCCGGGTCCCCCCAGGCCTCGGAATCCCCCGGAATCCCCAGGGCTGCGCCATAAACCAGAGCAAAGCACTCGCAAGCTAGAGAGGCCCTACCTCTCCCCCACCCCAAAGCCAGTCCCATTCCCACCCAGGAGAGCTTCCAACTCAAGATGAAACACAGCAAGCTAGTGAGTGCAAGCTGGGATTCCTTGGTGGCCCCCCAAAAGGGCCACAGTGATCTGCCTCCCTTACACAAAATGAACCAGACAAAAAGCAGAAGGGAGGAGGCGGAAAGGAAGGGGAGAAGGAAGAAGAGGAGGAAGGAGGAGGCGGAAAGGAAGGGGAAGGAGGAGAAGGGAGAGGATGAGGCAGCAGGAAGGAGGAAGAGGAGAGGAAGGAGAAGAGGGGTAGAGAAGAAAGGGAAGGAGGAAGAATAAGAGGAGGAAAGGAAGGAGGAGGAGGAAGGAGGAGGCGGAAAGGAAGGGGAATGAGGAGAAGGGAGAGGATGAGGCAGCAGGAAGGAGGAAGAGGAGAGGAAGGAGAAGAGGGGTAGAGAAGAAAGGGAAGGAGGAAGAAGAGGAGGAGGGAAGGAAGGAGGAGGAGGAAGAAGAGGAAGCAGAAAGGAGGAGGTGGCAACAGGAAGGGGGAGAAGGAAAGGAAGAAGGGGCAAGGAGGAAGAGAAGGAGAGATGGCAGTAGAGGAGGAGGAAAAGCATACTGCACCAATCACTCAGTAATCAAAAGCTGGGTGTGGTGTCACCAGCTAGCCTCTTGGAACAGAATTCAGCCCCTCAAAAAGCCAGAGGTCGTATAACTTTGCCGACACGCTTCGTTCACTAACCTCGTCAACAAATAAGAAAGGCTCAGCCGTTTCTCTCATAGTGTCGTCAATAAACTTTGTCATCCGTTCCCGGACTTTACTGAGATCCTGTGCCCATTGTTCCTGAAAATTTTTTTTAAAGAATTCATAAAATACATTAGGACAATGCAATAAAATCCATCATTCCTTAGTTTACAGTACTACCCAGAATAGCGTACTACAGCCCAACAAGCTCTCTGCCTTCCTAACTTCAGGCAGCTCCTGAAATCCCATCTCTTCCAGGAAGAAAGCTCTCTCTGGCTCACTAGGAGATGGACAGACATCTCGGCCTCACCCGATACAAACTAGTCCCTCTGCTAGTGAGACCCTCCGCTCACCCGTATCCGCTTAATGAATTTATATAATCTGTTAAAAGTTTGTTGTTTGCATGTCCTGAAATTGCCCACCTAAATCTAGGTCATCTGTCAAATTATAAACTCCTAATCTGTCAGATTAGCAAACTACTTTTGGAAAGCCCAGAAATGCTCTTAGCAACCACTGACACCCTCCGATCATCCCTTTGAGGAACAGAGAATTCGGCCAGTAACTCTATGCTGCCTTTGGCCTTTGTTAGCCATTTACGTACTTTCTGTTATTGTTTGTATGTCCTGTTATTTTATTCCTCTATTACTTCTTTCTATTATTTCTTTCTCACCAGTTTGCACCTCTCAAGTCTTATCATGTGCCATTCTTGACTCTCCCATCTCTAATTCCCTGGAACTCCCTCCTTTAAATCCACCCAAGCACTGTCTTCATATTCAAAGCCCTCCAAAAATCTACCTGAGTGGGGATTTTCAAAATTTTCCGCCTAATCCCAACCCCCTCATTGTGTCATCACAACTAACACCTTTAAAAGATATACATAAAACATATATATATATACACAAGCAAATAAGGGGAGTGCTGGACACAGAGTAAGCTCTTAAATACTAGAATCAACACACACCAACACATCTGTGTTAATACCATAATCAAATATGGTGTATATCTATATCCATAGATAAACACAAACATATATGAGATTACGGCATTTGTTAGATGCTTACTATGTGTCATGCCCTCCACTTATTTGTTTTGTTCAAGCTTTTGGTAATACCAGTTATAATCGGCTTTTTCTCCAGCTTCCACTCTCTGCAAACAATTTATGCCTACTTATTTCTCCTATTGGATAGGAAATGCCTCAAGGGCTCTGTCTTGCTTCCATTTCTTTTTTCTCACCAGTGGAAAGAAATGGGACTGGAAAGTCAAAGAACTCAAGTGTGAGATCCAACGCCCGTGTGACCTCGGGTAAGGCACTTAACCTCTCTGGGCTTCAGTTTTCTCACCTATAAAATGGTGATTCAATGGATTATGAGTCTAGTGTGGGACCGGGACTGGATGTAATTTCATAACCTTGAATCTGCCCTAGCACTTACTAAATGCCATTATTTTTATGTTCTATTACTATCATTGTACAGGGCTCTGCACCCCGTACTCAATAGTGCTGGGCACATAGTAAGCGCTTAACAAATACCACCAAAAATAAATCAATCAATATGGCCAAATGGCTGCAGGAGCCAAAGTGCCCCCCAAAACCTTTCCAACATTCAGCGTTCGAAATCGAGGGTCACCCAAGAGATGGCCGTCCAAAACCTTTGGGGGATCCTGGCAAATGAGACCGAGCCTGAGGTTCAATTTGAGGCAGTCCGATAGTCCAAGGTCCTGATCTTGACTCACCTGCTGTTCAGTGTGCAGAAACCTCTGGAAGTCATGAAGGTGGACAGCTGAGGCATCCGGCCGGTCCGTATTTCTGCCCCCGAAGAAAAACAGAGAGGGCAGCGTGAGAGAGTTCCCCAAGGAGCTGCCCGCTGTCAGCAAAGGGGCTCAGCTGACGAGCCAGGACTGTCTTGGAGGTAACAAAAGAACCGAAGCAGTGGCCATAGTACAGCTAAGTCTGGGGAAAGGAAGACCAAGACCTTTACTAACAGATCTGGTCTTGGCCTCGTCATCTGGCAGAGATGTGTACCCCTCCAGTGCTGAGGGTCAATCCTTGGAGCTGAAAGGGCACCTTCGGGACGGCCTGCCAGATACCCTCTGAAACACCAGTCCCTCACCTGAACGCTGCCTTCCACCGAGAACAGCCGGGACCTCGGTGTACGGCGAACCCACTGACCCCACAGATGGCCTAGGGGTTCTGCTGAAAAGGGAGTCAACTGCAGGCTCTCCCTCCACTGATCAAACTCAAGCTACCCTTTGGAAAGTACCACTTGACCTGGAAATGGTATGTTTCTTCTGCCCAACAGCAAAGATCTGTTCCCTCGATATAGGGAGCCGGTGGGGGCCTGCCACAATTCAGGGAGGCCAAAGTCTCGAGGGGTGCCCTCTTTCGCGTGGCGGGAAGTGACGCTGAGGAGATCAGGGACCTCACACCCCGGCCCCATAAGACGGGGGAGTCTGGCACCCCTTTCTCGCACAAACCCCGTTTATCTTAAAGGAGAAACCTCACCCCAGGATGAAGACCGAAGAATCCTTTTTGAATTCATCAAGGATCTAAAAGAAATGGACAAAGGACAAAAAAGGACGCTGCGTTAGAAATACAATCTAGCCGTTGGCTGGGGCGCTGGAATTTTGAATCTGGCCATGTTCCAGCTAAGAGATAAATCCGGAGCCTTCCATGTCTGGCAATGTCCCTTGCAGTGTGAAAATTCGCCCAACAAAATCCAGGTCGTTTTGACATTTTGGAGCAAACCATTGACCTGTGCAAGTCACGGAGCGAAATTAATGGATGTCACGGTACCAAGCTGATAGATACGTGACGAGTGAGGAGCCAACTTCTCATGGGATCCAGGTGGCAGGCCTTTGGGCAAGCTTCAGCAACTCTTTCAGGCTAGTAGAGCAATAAAAATAGTATTTATTGAGCACCAATGGAGGGCAAAGTACTGTTCTAAGCATTTTAGAAAGTAGAGCCAAAATTAGACCGCCATTTACCCCTGAAAACTTTTCCCTACCGCACAAATCCCTGGGAAGCCCTTTCCCAAGAGAGCCAGAGAGGCATCTGGGATTTCATCTTAGACCCCGCGCTCCTGTCACAGCAGTGAAGTAGCCCACTAATAAAGGGTATTTATTGAGTGCTCACTGTTGGCAAAGCATAATACAACAGAGTTGGCAGACACGGTCCCTGCCTTTGAGGAGCTTAAAGTCTAGTGCAGTGGCCAGAAGTTGGTCGAGACTTCTCCAGATAGCCCACGACTGAAATGGCCAGGCACCTGGGGTCACTCTGATCTGGATCCACACCCTTTTGGTGGCCCCAGGTTCGAGCTGGAGCATCAGATGGATTGGTCACTCACAGACATTTTAAATTCTCCCCCTTGGGAATTTAATACTTTGGGCAGAGAGAGTCCTGGGGTAGCCTGAAAGAATTAATGCTGTTTCCAAAGAGCCTTCCTGGCCGTTGACATCTGGATGTTAGGCTCTAGCTCAGCAGTTACTACAACTGATTGAAGCGACTCTTTTTTTTAAAAAATGGAACTTGTTGAGCACTTACTCTCTGCCAGGCACTGTGCTAAGTGCTGGGGTAGCTACAAGGATGTCAGGTTGGACACGGTCTCTGCCCCACATGGGGCTCACTGGCTTAATCCCCATTTTAGAAAGGAGGTAACTGAAGCCCAGAGATGTGAAGTGACTTGCCCAAGGTCACACAGCAAACAGGAGGCAGAGCTGGAATTAGAACGCAGGTCCCTCTGACTCCCAGGCCCATGCTCTATCCACTAGGCCATGCTGCTTCTCCAGGGATTCCTGACAATCCTTCCAAAAGGTTGGGGAGGAGAAGAGGGAAACAAATCTCACCTTGAATTACCTCTGGACTGCAGCAAGGAGAGATTGGAAACAACAATTAACAGGCTAACTGACATTTCTGCTGGTGTGCTGGATATGCAATCAGGAAAGTGAGCGAGAAACAGATTCAAAGGTATCAACAAGCACCAGACATGGTGGCTACAGCAGTGGGGCGAAAGAGGATCATACCCGGTGGGGAAGGAAGGGTCAGACCCAAGGAGGTCTTTGAAGCAACTTTCTACACCTGTCCCCCAAGTTCCCACTGTCGGGGGAGCGTCATCTGGGAATACCACAATGAGATGCAGAGAGCTGGACCAAAGGATGTTGGATCTGATGTCCCCAAACTGCTGTCCCTTTCCTACCCAAACCATGGACAATTACTCATGATCCTGGGAGAGAGGGACTGAGTGTGTGATTGGCTAACACTTTGAGCCTATTTCTGGATTTCAATTACGGCGACCTCCTCCCCTTCCTATCTTTTGCCCACACGGGCTAGTAACTATGAAGACTTGCTTGAGTTTCATCTCTGTATTTCTCTGGAAGGGGCTTGTGAAATGCAAAATGGCAGAAAGGCTACATGTAGAGGGAGAAGTGAAGGAAAGGGCCTGGATAATCCACAAATGTGAGAAAATGCTTTTGCTGACTTGTTCTTAGGGTAAAAAGCACTCCGTTTCCATGAATCCGCACAGATCTGGAAGCTTAACCAAAACACAGAAGACTCCCATTTCAGATTTTTTGGTGGGGAAGGGTTGGAAAAGGGGGTTAATGCAAACTAGCTTTGGTCCAGAAATCCCACCCAAATAGGTACCCCGATGTTCAAATAGCTTTCCACTCAACCCGTATTAGCCACCCTGGTTTAACAATGGAGAGAAATTAAATTTATTGGCTTAAATGAGTGTGGATTTGAATTACCCAGGTTTTCCCCAGGTTTCATTAGCCCAGATAATTGAGAGTTGATTGTACAGTCATTAGTTTTAGAAACTCTGGGCACTGTTCTCATTACCCGAGAACAGGCAAATGAGTCTTAGATGATAACCTTAAGGGCAGAGTTGGTTAGACTTTACCTTCTTCGTAATATAACCTAGCACGGCAGGCAGGATGAGGATGGGAAGGAGAAAAAGGAGGTAAGAAAGAGTATAATATGAGAATGATGATCTTACTGATTTTTGTTGTTCAAACATGAGTTTTTTATAGAACAAATGGAACTGTTCAAAGCTAAGTTCGTCCTTGTGAGCTCCTATTTCCTGCAAAAATAGAAAAGAAAAAATTACTTTTGGATGGGCCCAGGAAAAAGAAAAACACATTTACAGAATTGACATGATTGAGATGAAACACTACACTGAAATATAACCTGCCCTCTAAAATGCAAATTTCTATTTCTAACTCCACACATCACCAGAGGCTGACAGTCACTGCCAGTAAGGAAGCAGCTACACCCTCGAGGAGGATAGTGGCCATCCTGTAGACGGTCGAGGTAAGAAAACGTTTTCCAACCCAGCCCTCCCCTTGTAATAGGAGTATTTACTGAATGCCCACTGGGTGCCATACACTGTACTACGCATTTGGCCTCAGGGACGACTGGGGAAGAGCCACTTCCAAAAAACTGAGAAGCATCTGGCTCACGGTTTCTGAATAAGGATGGTTTTGACTGGCCCTTCTCTGCGAAAGTATGTGTGAAAACAGACTCTAAAGAGCCGATGATTTCCTTGGGATCCTCTGCCCTCAACCTAAAAATGTTGCTGACCACATCTGGAATTCTAAGACCCGCTCTTCGCTGTCGGCCTCCTCTGCTGGACAGGCACTGCAACTTCCGTGATGTTTCTCAAAAGTAATTCCTTAACAGTGTCTTTGAGGTAGATGTTCAGAAGGGTGGGAGTGGGACCAAAGGAGGGTCCCTTCCACTTTCAACATCTGGTCTCAGAAGTCGAGTCAAAGGCCACAGGGTTGGTTCTCAGTTCACTTTCTCCTTTCGCAGGAAAAGGAAGTGATCCGTGGAAGTGGCACAATGAGATGGCCGGAGGTTGGTCTCGGGGTCTGCTGGGGAGTGAGGAGGGTCCTCGGGACCAACAGGCAGCAAAATCGACAGCACGGGTCGGAGTGCGGAGGAGGGCGTTCTGGAACCAACTTGGTCTTCCAAGGATCTCCAGAACAGGGACGGCCAAGCGTCTGCCAAGATGTCTGCTGCCCCCCAGGATACTCCCAATGCATCTGGACCCCACTGCAAGTTGGCATCAAACAGCCGTTCAGCTAGCGGCTCGCTGTGCCGCTTCTCTTCCTTCCTCTCTCCAAGGGAGCGGACCCCCAAAGCCTCTTCTTTCCAGACAGGCCCGTTGTTAGGTCTGCGTCTTCTACCCTCTGGAAGGAAGAGATTCTAGACAATCTGGCCACTGGAGTAGAAGTAGTTGTACTATTTATTGAGCACCCACTTGTTGCAGCACACTAGACACTTGAGAAGTAACAATAAAGAATTGACATATTCCCTGCCCATCAGGAGCTTAAAGCCTAACAGAGAAGAATCCCAGTCGGTGGGTCCCGGATGGAAGTCCTCCCTCAGGGTCTGGCCAAGGGAAACAAGGTAAATTTTAAGTGGGGAAGGAACACTCCCTTAAGCCTCGATGGTTCTCTTGACTGGATTTGCTTCGTAATAAAACCACCCAGTGACGTCATGTGGAGAATCTAATCTCCAATCTATCTTCCAAAGAAACTGTCAACTGAACTCCCACCTTTCAATTTTTGCAAGGACACTGCCATATACTCCACCCCTGCTCACTTCTATCATCATAAGATTCCATCAAAGTGCCCAGCCAACCTTATCTGCTTTGTAACAAAAAATCCAAAGCTCGCACCTGTCGCAGTATCACATAGACACCACTAACTGAACTTCCAGGTGCCAAAATAGATGTTCTTCCAGACCCTCAGACCAAATAGGTTTGTTTGGTTATTGTCTTTTTAATGGTATTTGGCAAGAGTTTACTATGTGCCAGGCACTGTACTAAGCACTGGGGTAGGTACAAGATAATCAGGTTGGACACTGTCCCTGTTCCACATGCGACTCAAAATCTTAATCCCCACTGTACATGTGAGGTAACTGCGGCAGGTAGAAGTTAACTGACTTGGCCAAGGTCACACAGCGGACAAGAGGCAGAGCCAGATTTAGAACTCAGGTCTTCTGACTCCTGAGCCCATGCTCTTTCCGCTAGGCCACGCTGCTTCCCAGTTGGTTTTTATTTAATAGTTTAACTTACTCCTATGGTTTTGGTCCCAAAGCTACCCACAAAAGACCGCAGGTTCTTTTCTCTAAACAAATGCTTAAACAATTCAAGGAATCCCACGCAAAATTTACCATAAACTTATCCTTCAGGAACTTGGCACTGCCTACTTTGAAGTTTACTAAGGGAAGTATAGTCTTCATTTCTCGGAGGCTGATGCTGGAAAACAAGTGGGGGAGGGGGTAAATATTTCAGTGAACATTAGTGATTTCCAACAATCCTCTTGTGCAATAGATAATCACTTGTTAATGAAATTCAAAATAGATTTCTCGAGACTCATTACCACCCAACCGATTACTTTCTCAAGGTATTTTACATGTTATTTTATAACTGGATAACTGCTCCCATCTACTTGAGAGCAAAAATGCAGAACCAATCTATTTTTTCAAGCCTAAATGCTTTTGAATACTTGAGTGCTTTTTGCTAATAAAGGTTTTCCAAAACGCTAGAATAGTTATGTAAATGATGGCAAAACTATCCACTGAATTCATTGAGCACTGGGGGAAGAGCACTTTACTGGCTCTTGAGGAACAAATTAAAGATACTTGCCCTCAAGGAGTTTAAAGGCTAACTGTTGTAGTATAGACCGAAATGAATATATATGCCATCATAAAAAGTGAGAGAATAGAGAAAATACAATAGATGAAAAGTGAATAAATAAAAATCCACTGAACAACTGATGGAATAAAACGACCGGGATGGCGGGGAGACTAGCCAGAGAATGCTTTCATTCATTCATTCATTCATTCAATCGTATTTATTGAGCGCTTACTGTGTGCAGAGCACTGTACTAAGCGCTTGGAAAGTACAATTTGGCAACAGATAGAGACAATCCCTACCCAACAATGGGCTCACAGTCTAAAGGGGGAGTCAGACAACAAAACAAGTAGACAGGCATCACTACCATCAAAATAAACAGAACCATAGATAAATCATCAATAAAATAAATACAGCAATAAATATGTACAAATATATACAAGTGCTGTGGGGAGGGGAAGGGGGTAGAGCAGAGGGAAGGAGTAGGGGCAATGGGGAGGGGAGGAGGGGCAGAGGGAAAGGAAGGACTCAGTCTGGGAAGGCCTCCTGGAGGAGGTGAGCTCTCATTAGGGCTTTGAACGGGGGAAGAGAGTTCGTTTGGCAGATGTGAGGAGGGAGGGCATTCCAGGTCAGAGGTAGGACGTGGGCCGGGGCGGACAGCGGGACAGGTGGGAACGAGGCACAGTGAGGAGGTTAGCGGCAGTGGGGCGGAGTGTGCGGGCTGGGCTGTAGGAGGAGAGAAGGGAGTTGAGGTAGGAGGGGGCAAGGTGATGGAGAGACTTGAAGGCAACAGTGAGGAGTTTCTGTTTTATGCGAAGGCTGATAGGCAACACCTGGAGATTTCTGAGGAGGGGACTGACATGCCCAGAGCAATACTGCAGAAAGATAATCCGGGCAGCAGCGTGAAGTATAGACTGAAACAGGGAGAGATAGGAGGATGTGAGATCAGAAAGGAGGCCGATGCAGTAGTCCAGTCGGGATATTTTGAGAGATTGAAGGAGGAGGAAGCAACATTTTATAATTTTGAAGGAAGGGAGACTGTGACACGGCAAAGCTGTGGAGAAACACCACTATAGGTGAGGGCAGATAGGAGTGAGTGATGGGTTGGACAGCTGAATGTGAGTGGGTCATCTTTGCATTTTGGATTCAACTAACGAAATGGTCACACAGGGGCAGTGATCGCGTGGTGCCAGGTTGGCCATCCCAGATACCCAGAATCCTCTGGTGGATGAGCAGGGGAAAGGGGATTTCCGCAGGCATTTGGGTGACCAGACCGAGAGCCTTTGTAAAAACTCCAGGTCTATTGTTAGGCAACCCAGAATGGAGAAACTAGCACTTCTTAGTTGGCACCTCAGTCTTAACTAAAGTCACCCTTTCACCCACTGTCTGCCCAAACTACTTCCTCAAAAAGCCACAGTGTGCTCTCCTGTTAGAACCAAAACTCTTTATGGGCTCATTAGCTGCAGGGCAGGGAATCATCTGGAAATATTTGTCTTAAATGACATGACTAAATTTCTCCTCACCAGGTCTTCATACCCACCCCCACTCCTCACTCTCACTCAATCCCCTCTCCCCTCCCTAAAGATCTGCCGCTTTTAAACAATGTTAATTTGAAGATTTGCCCTCCCCTTCTTGATATCATCAGAAGGGGACCTGGGAATGGAACTTTTGGGCATTTCCCTTCTTCCTGTTGTTTAGTAACCGGCTCCTATTGGAAGCAGGTGTAACAGAAGGAAGGAGCCGGTCTTTCCCCGCATGTGAAATTCGGATGACTCACATCACAGAATAGAAAAGTCTTTCCAAGCCCACGATTTGGGAGTCCAACTCAGTTCCCGGCCCTGGGTGGGCCTTTCAGATTTTCACACAATTCCCGGCTCTGGTGCCGTGAATAGCTGGAAAAGCTGTTCGCTTCCTGAAATAACAACATCCACTTGTGCGTAGTTGGCGTAGGATCAGTTTGCCAAAATGCATGTTTTCGCTTCATATTCCATCCAGAACACTGACAAGAATTGTGGGAGCATTCTTCCTCAGTGTGCGGTTGTTCAAGGGAATGCCACACAACATAGGGAGGAACATTCTGACATTTTTCCTGACTGTGTGGTTGAAGAACTGACTTTCTCCTCTTTGGCTTGTTGAAGAAGAATGAAGTTGATACCTTTCCCCTGAGCTGACCCAAACGAATTAATATTAAAGCTCCCTTAAGTCAGGGACGAGACAAAAGGGAGACGATGCTGATTTGTGGACGGGAGCGGAGGAATGAAGCTGCTCCCCGAGGTTTCTGGGTCCTGGTGAGTGGTTTCCGTAGATTTGAATCGGGGAGGGGAGGGATAGGTTCTCTTTGCTGAGGGGAGGAATTCAACCTGGCTTGTGTCCAGCCTCACTATTCCCTCATGCACCCAAGGGGACTGGGAGGGAGAGATGGCCCTTCGAGGAGGTGCTTTCTTCCATTTCATATTGGTCTCAGGCACCGGTTCCGCCACCCAGTCCTCAAGGGTGGCCATCACTTCGGGGCAGAAGGAGAAACAAGATTGTGTTGCTGGAAGATTCTGCTCTGGGTGCTCCCAGACCCCCCCCCCGTGAAGGCCCATAGCTGGAGATTTTTACTTTTAAAGGGGAAGCAATACTAGCCATTAACTTAGACCTAAGGAAGTCTTCGGACCCCATCCACGAGACATTCACCTATTTCATCTCTCTCTAAGGTCTATCTTGCAGCCAACCCCTCGAGATCGGGGGTTTCTGACAACCCGTGTGCTCCCAACTTTCTATCCCGCCTCAATTCTACTGATCTGCTCCTCCCCACCTCACCCACTCACCAACTTTGACACACACTCCATCTTACCTTTAGGCACTGTACACTCTCCACCCTCACCAACTCTGAAATCCCTCTAACCAACCACAACCTACTCATTCTGCCTTCTCTCCGACACACCACCTCCCCGAAAATCTGTCCCGTTCCCCACAGACTTCCCACCTTTTGACTCCAATCCATTTTTCTCAAGTCATCCTGCCAAATTTGGTCTCCACACCTAAAATACCTTGCCTAGACAACCAAACTGACAGCCTCATCACCATCCTCTCCATTGAACTCAAAGACTCGCTCCCCTATCCCTTCACCAATCTTGTACCACTAACCCAAAGCCCTGGATCACCTCCACAGTCCTCTCCCTTCGGTCCTGTGCACGAGCCACAGAGCACTGCTGGCAGAAATCTAGGTATCAGGCTGAGCTTGCTCACCTAGGTTCATCCTTGCCTGTTTTAACTCTGCCCTCTCCTCTGCCCATCAACATTATTTCTCCATACTTATTGACTCCTATGCCCACTGCCTCTAACAGTTCTTTCAGATGTTTAACTTCCTCCTCAACCCCTTGTCCCCTTGCCCCCCACCACCTCTTGCCCCTAATGACTTAGTCACGTACTTTATTGAGAAAATTGAAACCATCAAGTATGTTCCCCAAAATCTCTCCTGCTCCTCTCCAGTCCCTCCCTCCTCCTCCTTCTTCAACCCTCCCATCTTTCCCAGCAGTATCTCAAGAGATCTCCTGCCGCCTCTTAAAATCACCACCTGCACCTGTGCCTCGAACCCCATCACTTCACACTTTAACGAAGTGTTTGCCCCCTTCCTTCTTCCCTCCCTGATCTTCAACCGTTTGCTCTCCAGTGGCTTTTTCCCCCACTGCCTTCGAACATCCCCACATCTCCACTATCCTAAAAAAAACCCTCCCTTGACCTCCGACATCTCCCTCTAGTTATCACCCCATCTCCATCCTACTATTCCTCTCCAAACTCCTTGAGCAATTGTCTACACCCGCTGTTTCCATTTCCTCTCCTCCGATCCTCTCCTTAACCCCCTCCAATCTGGCTTCCATCTCCTTCACTCACAGAAACTGCCCTCTCGAAGGTCACCAATGATCTCCTTCTTGCCAAATCCAACGGCCTCTACTCCAACCTAATCCTCCTTGACCTCTCGGCTAACTTCAACACTGTCCACCACTCCCTACTTCTGGAAATATTAACCAACCTTGGATTCAGTGACAATGTCTTCTCCTAGTTCTCCTATCTCTCTGGTCACTCATTCTCCATCTCTTTCGCAGGCTTCTCCTCTGCCTCCCACTCTTTAACTATGGGAGTTCCCATCAAGGCTCAGTTCGGTCTCCCCTTCTATTCTCTATCTGCACCCACTCGCCTGGAGAACTCATTCGCTCCCATGACTTAAATTACCACCTTGATGTGGATGATTCCCAAATCTACATCTTAATTATGGTATTTGTTAAATGCTTATACTATATGCAGAGCACTGTTCTAAGTGCTGGGGTTGATACAGGGCAATCAGATTGTCCCACGTGGGGCTCACATTTTTTAATCCCCATTTTTACACATGAGGTAACTGAGGCCCAGAGAAGTGAAGTGAGTTGCTCAAGGTCATACAGCAGACAAGCGGCAGAGTCGGGATTAGAACCCACGACCTCTGACTCCCAAGCCCGTGCTCTTTCCACTAAGCCACGCTGCTTCTACATCTCCAGCCCTGATCTCTCTCCTCCTCTGCAGTTTTGCATTTCCTCCTGCCTTCAGGACATCTCTACTTGGATATCCTGCCAACACCTCAAACTTAACATGTCCAAAACAGAACTCCTTTTCTTTCCACCCAAACCTCATCCTCCCCATGACTTTCCCATCACTGCAGACAGCACCACAATCCTCCTGTCTCACAAGCCTGTAACTCTGGCGTTATCATTGATTCCTCTCTCTCATTCAACCCACATATTCAATCTGTCAACAAATCCTGTTGGTTCAACCTTCACAACATGGCTAAAATCCACCCTTCTCTTCCCCAACCAAACTCTTACTATGTTAATCCAAGCTCTTATCATACATATCCCACCTTGACTACTGCATCCGCCTCCTTGCTGCCTTCCTTCCTCCTGTTTCGCCATTCCAGTCCATACTCCACAATGCTGACGGAATCATTTTTCTACCAAATCATTCGGTCCATGCTTCCCCCCTTCAAGAACCTACGGAAATTGCCCACCCATTTCCACAAACAAAAACTCCTTACCATAGGCTTTAGAGCACTCAATCACCTTGCCCCCTCCTACCTTACGTCCCCGATTTCCTACTACACCCTAGCCTGCACACTTTGCTTCTCTAATGTCAACCTACTGACTCTACCTCAATCTCGCCACTGACCCACATCCTGCCTCTGGCCAGGAACGCCCTCCCTCTTCATATTCAACAAACTATCACTCTCCCCATTTTCAAAGTCTTAATAAAAGCACATCTCCTCCATGAGGCCTTCGCTAAGCCCTCATTTCCTCTTCTCTCACTCCCTTCTGTGTTGCCCTTGCACCCTTTACTCACCCCTCACTCAGCGCTCATGTATCTCTCCGTAATTTATTTATTCAGATTAACATCAGTCTCCCCCTCTAGACTGCAAGCTTGTGTGGGCAGGGAACGTCTCTACCAACTCTGCATACTATACTCTCCCAAATGCTCAGTACAGTGCTCTGCACACAGTAACAACTCAATAAGTATGATTGATTGATTACCCCTCACCCACATTCTGCTTCCGGCCTGGGACTTCCTTCCGCTTCATATCTGAAAGACCATCACTCTCCCCACCTTCAAGGCCTTGTCAAAATCACACATTCTTCAAAGGCCTTTCCTGATTAAACCCTCAATTCCTCTATTCCTCTCCCTTCTGCCTCACCTTTGCACTTGAATTTGCACCCTTTAATCACCTCACCCCTCGGCACCACAGCACTTAAGTACATAGCCATAATTTATTTCTATTTATGTCTGTCTTCCCCTTTGCTTCTTGGGGGCAGGGAACGTGTGTACCAGCTCTGTTATACTGCCCTCTCCCAAGCACTTAGTACAGTGCTCTACACACTGATGGCGCTTAATAAATACAATTGATTGACTGATTCACCCAAGCACGCTGAGGAAATACGGCTTGGAAAGGCAGGGTGCACAGTCGGCTCGAAGCTACGCCTAAAAACTGGGGTTACCGGCAGATTGGCATTGATTTGGAGGAAAGCATCAAGAGACAGCGGTCAGACACTGGTCTTGGGGGACCATCCTAGGCTATAAGCGCCTTGTGGGCGGGGATCATGCCTACCAACCCTGTTATATTGTACTCTCCCAAGCACTAGTCCAGTGCTCTGTCCAGAGTAAGTTCTCAGTATATACGATCGATATTTTTGTAAATGACAAGGCAAGGCAACTGAGATTCTGGTCACGAAGCTTTCAGAATGTGGCCCCTAATATGCCTCATGACAGGGATGGAATTCAGAGATACAATGATTAATTGGAGAAATGAGCCATCGAAAACAAGAATAAGAAGAATAGAGGCAAAGTGTTGCACTTAGCAACCAAAACAAACACCCACACAAACAAGAACAAAAACCCCCTATATGCACTATTAATGAATGAGGAAGATTTGGGCATATATGCACTTGAAGGAGAACTAGGGGTCCTAGTGGACCACAAGCTGAATTGCAGCCAACAATTCAAACAAATCTGCCATGATACCAAGGTGTTTTTTTTTAATGGGGAACCCAACCATTATCTCCACCCCTTAACTGAGTGGGAGGTGATTACCTTCCTTGCCTGCCTTCCCAATACCTTACTCACCCACTCCTCAACACAAGGCTCATGAACCTCAAACAAAACCATGCTCTGATTGAGTCTTCATTTATTCACATCTTGTTGTCATACCTCCAGAATCCTCTGCTCCCGTCCTCTGCTCCTTCCCCCTTCCCCCCTTCACCTCCCCTCAGCTAAGCCCCCTTTCCCTCTGCTCCTCCTCCTCTCCCTTCCTCTCCCCTCAGCACTGTGCTCATCTGTATATATTTTTATTACCCTATTTATTTTGTTAATGAGGTGTCCCTCTCCTTGATTCTATTTATCGTGATTATGTTGTCTTGTTTTTGTCCGTCTCCCCCGATTAGACTGTAAGCCCATCATTGGGCAGGGATTGTCTCTATCTGTTGCCGAAGTGTACGTTCCAAGTGCTTAGTACAGTGCTCTGCACATAGTAAGCGCTCAAATACTATTGAATGAATGAATCCCACTACTGCAGTTTGGGGCATTTTTTCTGTACATCCTTCTACATGCCAGCCTATAGTGGGGGTTTCCACTCTAATCATACATGAACAGATGGTAGGGATCACAGCTGTTTCATTCGGTATGCCCCGCACACGCACGCCCTGCCCCAGGAGGTGAACACGCACAACAAAAATGACTTGATGGAGACGGTGAGTAATTTCCTTTCTCGGAAGGTTTTACAAACAATAACGCCCCAGAACAAAATTTCAGAACTCTCAAACTCTAAAATCCCTTTCGAGCTCCGGGCTCTAATCCGTCAACATTATGGGATGCCCTCCAGGCACCAGATGGGATTTTAAACTACACTGGAGCATTATTTCCAATTTATCAATTGGCAAACGGTGTGAAAAGCTGGCACTCTTTCGATTTACAACCACAAATCACTTTCTTCCTCCGTAAAAGGTGCATCACTCACTTGATTGTTAAGAAAATTAACCGTCCCTCAGAAGTCCGGTTCATTTACTAGGGGTTGGATGGCAGATGCCCCATAAAGCACAGGTTATAGTCCTCTGTGAAACTTAAAGAATGAAACCAGAAAATGGCAATGTAATAATCGGGACATAAAATATGAAATAACCTTACCTGTTTCTCCTGGTTTGATCCACAGAATAAATCTGCTTTCTTAGCCAGCTAGAAAAATTAAGAAATAATATTGATGAAACAGATGTGAGCTAAGTTCTCCTCAGAACTTCAGCTGAGGAAAAAAAGGAGCTGTCAAATTGTGAGCCACATGTGGGACAGGAACTGTATACAACCTGATTGTCTTGTGTTTACCCCAGTATTTGGTGTAGTGCCAGGCACATAAAAAGAACTTAACAAGAACCATAAAAAAAACCAAACAGGAGAAATCAAAAAATTGACAATGGGGCCAAAATTAAGACATGTACCACTCCCTTAAAGGGGGTGGGGAGCTAGAAGGAGTGTACAATCAATGATGTTTATTGAGCCAACTGTGTGCAGAGCACTGTATTGAGTGTTTCTGTACAAGCACGGATAATCTTTGTCACATAAATGTGTAAAAGAGACATATTTACAGTCTCCAAGTGGAGTTTTCTAATTACTCTGACTCAGAGCTGGACTTAGAAATCTAAGTGAAACACTGGTAAAAATTAAATACTTCCTTTTAATTGCAAAAATTCCAGTTTCAGCATAATGAATGATTAGCACCAGTCCTTCGAAGTTTTTTGCCACTCCAGAGCAGGATGACTGGAAGCAGGATCTACTGCTGGAGTCCAAGATCCTTTTGCTCACTTTTTTTTTTTAATGACATTTATTAAGCACTTACTATGTGCCACAAAATGTATCAAGTGCTGGGGGAGATACAGGCTAATCAAGCGGGACGCTGTCCATGTCGTACATGGAATTTACAATCTCATTTTACAGATGAGGCAACTGAGGCACAGAGACCTTAAGTGATATGCCCAAGGTCACGCGGTAGACAAACGGCTGGGCCGGGATTAAAATCCAGGTGTTTCGGACTTCCGGGCCCATTCTCTATCCACTACGCCGTGCTCTTTCAACTAGGCCAAACGGTTCTTGGACTAGGCCTCGTGGAGCCCCTCGATTAATCCATTAGGGAAGTGTAGCCTAATGCAAGGAGCACGAGCCTGAGAGTCAGGGGATCTGGGTTCTAATCCCAGCTCACCCACATACGTGCTGTAAGATCCTGAACAAGTCACTTAACCTTTCTGTACCTCAGTTACCTCATCTACAAAACGGGGATTCGATACCTGTTCTGCCTCCAGCTTAGACTGACAGCCCCGTGTGGGACCTGATTATCTTGTACCTACCCCAGTGCTTAGTACAGTGCCTGGCACAGAGTAAGCGCTTGACAAATACCACAATTATTATGATTATTATTAGCCAATCGGCTCTTGATTTCCAAATGTCCTTTACGACCTCCCACCTGGCCACTTCTGCCTCCCGACTCCCACCATATCCCCCCTGCCTGGCCCTGCTCCCGAGAGGCAGGAAAGATGGGGCTCTTTTGAGTCACAAGAGGCGATGGCGGAAACAGTGCAGAATCCCAGGGCTACGGGAGAGATGGCGACCACGAGCTGTCACCTCCAAGGCCTGCTTGTGTCCCCATCCTTATCGCCAATGGCCAATCCCAGGATCATGTAGCAACACCAAACGCAGCCAGGGCCAGTGTCGGTAAGCAGCGTGGCACAGTGGAAAGAGCCTGGGTGTGGGTTCTAATCCTGGCTCTGCTGCTTGCCTGCTGTGTGACCTTGGCTAGGTTGCTTTCCTTCACTGGACTTCAGTTTCCTCATCCGTATTTTGTTAATGAGATGTACATCACCCTGATTCTATTTATTTGCTATTGTTTTAATGAGATGTTCTTCCCCCGATTCTATTTATTGCCATTGTTCTTGTCTGCCTGGCTCCCCCGATTAGACCGTAAGCCCGTCAAAGGGCAGGGACTATCTCTATCTGTTACCGATTTGTACATTCCAAGCGCTTAGTACACTGCTCTGCACATAGTAAGAGCTCAGTAAATACTATTGAATGAATGAATAAAAAGGGGATTATATCCCTGCCCTCGCTCACCTCAGGCTGTGAGTCCCATGGAGTGATTGTATTTATTAAGTGCTTACTGTGTAATAAGCACTGGGAAAAAATACACAGGTGGAAATTCAACACTCTCCCTGTCCCTCTGGGGCTCACAGTGTAAAAGTTTAGGTGGAGGTGAAGGGATCACGTGGCACTGGGACTGGATCCAACCTGATTTACTTGTGTCCGTTTCATAGTAACGTCTATCTCCCCCTCTAGACTGTAAACTCGTTATGGGCAGGGCATGTGTCGGCTATGTTATTTTCTCCCAAACGCTTAGCACAGTGATCTGCCTACAGTAAGTATTCAATATTTACGATCGATTGATTGTCTATCACAGCACTTAGTAGAGTACTTGGCACATAGAGCGTGGCACATAGAGCATAATTATTTCTACTGATAGTATCATCATATCTTGGATTCACTCATTTCAGTAGATCCGGCCTCCATTTCCTCCTCTAACGCTTTTTAAATGAATGGTGCTGACTCAATTGCAAATCATCAGCTGGATTGAGTGTCAGCCCCAAGTTACAATAGGAGAGCCATTATCTTCTGCAAAGGCAGCTTCTTCTAGAGCAAAATGCCTGGTTTTAAAATGAATAGATTTGCTTCATAATAGCTACTGCTTACGTCAGTAGCCTACTTTAGAGTTCTCGATTTTTGCATATTTACAGCATGGTCTTGTGCACAGAGCTCGGGTCTGGGAGTCAGAGGACCTGAGTTCTGATCCCGGCTCGGCCACATACTTGCTGTGTGACCTCTGACAAGTCGCTCAACTTCTCTGGATTTTGGTTTCCCAATCTGTAAAATGGGGATTTAGAACCTGTTCTCCCTCGCTCTTAGAATGTTAGCTCAACGTGGCAAAGGGACTGTGCCCCATACGATTAACCTGCAGATACGCCAGTGCTTAGAAGAGTGCTTAATACATTGCAAGCACTTAATAAATACCATAATTATTATTTATTCTCCAGTTCTCAGCACCTGCCAAGCTGCCAACAGTTTTCTCCTCTCCCCAGCTTCCCAGCGCCCATCTTGACAAAATGGGCAGAGGGGGAAAGAAATTCAAAATGGTACCTCTCTGTAATCGCCGGCGTCGACGCGTTCTTGACTTCCGTGGTTAAGATCTTCAAGCCGCAGAGCCACTTCAAGGCATCCTCTTTGGAATCAGCTGAAAAGAGGAGCCAGAGCAGTGTTGTCATGATCGATTCCCAGGTCAGAATCAGTCACGGCTAGCAATGCCCCTTGGGAGGCTCTGAACCCCAAACGCTGGCCGGCCAGGTGGCAGCACAGACCCTCCCTCCATTTCAAAGGACGATCAGTATGCCGGATCCGTCTTGATGCACCGGTGGAGCACATTCCCTCTTCAGCTGTCACCGGTCGTCTCTGTCCCTATCCATCGTCACCTCAACAGGTATTCTCTGAGCTGCTGACACCCCTTCTGGAAGGGAGAGGCCCCAAGATAATCAATAAATCGGTCAATGGTACTTACTGAGCACTTACTGTGGCCAGAGCACTGGACTAAGCACTTGGGAAAGTACAACATAAAGTTGGTAAACACGTTCCCTGCCCACAGTGAGCTTACGGTCTAGGAGGAGTCCCCTCTGTTTTGGGGACCGGTCGACCTGATTTAAGAGAAGCCGTGTGGTCTAGTGGATTGAGCACAGGCCTGGAAGTCAGGAGGTCCTGGTTTCTAATCCTGGCTCCACCACTTATCTGCTCTATGACCTTGGGAAGTCATCTCTGTACCTCAGTTCCCTCATCCGCAAAATGGAGAATAAAACTGTAAGCCCCATGTGGGAGAGGGCTTGGGTCCAACCTGATAAGCTTCTCTCTACCCCAGTGCTTACTACAGTGCTTGGCACATGGTAAGAACTTAAATACCATAAAATTAAACCAAAAATTAAAAAAAGATCCAGCAGTGAAAACCGCTCCAGTGATTTCCACTCGTAATGCCTTCCTCTCCCTCTTGCGGAGATTGCCATCTCCTCGGAACCGGATTGGTCCCAGCCAGCATGCCAGGTCGAGGACAGTTCCAACCAGCCGGTCCGGGTTTGGATCGGGCCCTGCTGTGGGTTGGATCAGCTTGGCCTTTGGAGTGCCCTGGTTCCCCCCTAAACCTAAGCAGCCCGCCTTGAACCAACCTGAGGAAGGACAAGCTGAGCCAATATTATTAAAATGATTACGAGCCAACATTCAGAGCCCGGGTCCTCAACCGATTCACGAGAGAAGGAGCATGGCCTAGCAGAAAGAGCATGGGCCTGTGATTCAGAGGACCTGCATTCCAATCCCAACTCTGCTACTTGTCCGCTGTGTGCCTTTGGGCAAGTCACTTCACTTCTCTGGGCCTCAGTTACCGCATCTGTAAAATGGGCATTAAGACAATGAGCCCTACGCGGGACCGGGATTGTGTCCAACTTGATTAGCTTGGATCTACCCCAGTGCTTAGGACATTGGCCGGCACATAGTAAGTGCTTTACAAATACCATAAAAAAAAAAAGAATCCTAAACATTTCTCAAACCCAACTGCTTAAGCTGAACTCCCTTGTGTTGCCAAGGGTGGGAAGGCTCAGCCACACGGGATAGAAGACAAAAATCTCAAACGGGAGAACTAGTCCCTTTCCCACTGGCTCAGAAGCCTGTGGCCCGGGAGAGAAGAAGGTTGCCCAACCCCTCTAACACTGATACTCCCAGCGGTCGGTGGCTGAGCCTGGGAAGGATGAGGAAACAGAAACAGCAGCAGCAGCAGCAGCAGCAGCAGCAGCAGCAGCAGCAGCAGCAGCAGCAGCACAGCAGCACTGTGAAGCCCCCTCAGCCTTTAAAATGTTGCAAAACTATGGCTGCAACTCAGACCACTGTCAATTTCAGACTCCTCCATTGTGAGGAGCCTGAAACTCCGTTCCTCTAGCCCCAATAAGCCCATTGCTCTTATTGTATTTAACACTCTCCTTGTGCTCTTTGATCTTCTTTGTCATATTTCCGCTTTCCTTTGTATCACCCACCCCCCTTCCCTGCCCCACCTTAATCTTAGATCGGTAGCTTCTGTTGGATTAAGGGCTTTCGAGCTAAGAGACACGTTTCGAAGACCGGCGGGCCGGCGGTCTCTACTGCGGGGTCATAATTATGCCCTGCATGATTATGTCTGTAGGATCGTCATGCTCTTCCAAACGCAAGCCGCGACAGTCAGCAGTCCCTATAGCAGAGCAAGGGATCATGGTGGTGACCACCTCATTTCCTTTTTTTTTAATGGTATTTCTTAAGCACTTAGTATGTGCTACGTGCTGAGGTAGATACAAACTAATAAGGTTAGATACAGTCCTTGTCCCACGTGGGGTTCACAGTTTTTCATCCCCATTTTACAGATGAGGTACCTGAGGCAAAGAGAATGATAATAATCGTGGCATTTGTTAAGCACTTACTGTGTGCCAGGAACTGTTCTAAATACTGGGGCGGATACAAGCAAATTGGGTTGGATGAAGTCCCTATCCCGCATGGGGCGCACAGTTTTAATCCCCATTTTACAGATGTGGTAAACGAGGCCCAGAGAAGACCAGTGATTTGCCCAAGGTCACCCAGGAGCCAAAAGGCAGAGGAGGATTAGACTCCAGGTCCTTCTGACTCCAGGGTCGTACTGTATCCACTGAGTCACGCTACTTCATCATTCAACTCCACCAGTTCAATGGGGTAAAACCATGACAGATCATACCACGTGGCTGTGAGCACGAAGCTCTAGGAGAACGGGGAAGGAGAAAGCACAAGAGTACCTGCTAAACTTAGTGTGTTGAGAACAAACTGGGTGCCGTAGAATATAGTGAAGCAGCAGTCATCCTTCTGGCGGGTGGCTTTCCCGCGCTCGAAGTCCTTCGCGTTCTTCCCCGGACGGATTTCCTTGATTTCGATCAGATCCACTACAAGAAAAGTTTGACACGAGGGTAAGAATACTGCACATATTTCTTAGGAGCTGCACACCCACCTCACCCCTACCAGGACCGGTCTCCGGTGGGCAGCAGTGGAGAGAATAAATTTTGGCCTCCAGCTGCCCCCTCAGAGCCAGTCAAACCTGAGAATTGGGACTTCCCATTTCTGGATAGGGCAAGGATCTCACCTGTTTCCACACGCGTGGTTCCGATGGGAAGCAGTGGACCTGGAAGTCAGAGGATCTGGGTTCTAATCCCAGCTCCGCCACTTGCCTAACTTCTCTGTGCCTCAATTCCCCTATCTGCAAAATCGGGATTCAATTCCTGGTCTCCCTCCTACTTAGACCGTGAGCCCCACGTGGGACCTGATTATCTTCTATCTACCTCAGTGTGTAGCACAGTGCTTGGCACGTGGCAAAAATGCTTCACAAATACCACAATTATTATCCTAGGCAAGGCCAGGTGCCAGTAGGCCCTCAAGTTACTTCTCTTATTATTTATTTGCCCTAACTCTAAAAAAAAGTTTTCTGACAAAATCCAAGCTGAGGGGATTTCAAACTTTTCCTACATCTGATTGATAAACACCGTGCACCTGAGATGAAGTGGTAATCTCTGATTTCAGTGCCAGTCTCTCCTGCTGTATTATAAACTCTTTGAAGACAGGAACCATGTCACTAACTCTATTTTACCCTCTCAAGCACTTAGTACAGAGCTCTCCACACAGTAGGTGCTCAATAAATTGCTATCGATTAATTGACTGATGTAGCTACTGACCCCGCGGCAGTACCTCAACAAATAACAAAAGAAAGCAAGGGGCAACCTCACAGCCAATCGTATTTATTGAACACTTACTGGGTGCAGAGCACTGTACTAAGCGCTTGGGAGAGTACAATATAACAATATAACACACACATTCCCTGCCCATAATGAGCTTACGGTCTAGAGGGGGGTACAGGCAATACTGCAAATAAATTCATTACAGATATGTACTTAAGGGCTATGGGGCTTGAGTGGGGGGGATGAATAAAGGGAGTCTTGCACTGCATTTATCTTGAAAAACATGGTTCAGCCTACAGCGATTTAATTTGATCAGCTAATAATAATACTCATTAAGTGCTTACTATGTGCTAAGTACCATCTTAAGTTCTGCTCAAGATACGAGATGATCAGTTGGGACACAGGCTCACATCTTTAACTGAGGGTATTTAAACCTCATTTTAGAGAGGGAGAAACTGAGGTAAAGAGGAAGTTAAGGGACTTGCCCAAGGTCCCACAGCAGGCAATTGGTGGAGCCAGGTCTCCTAACTCCCAGTCCCGTGTTCTTTCCGGTAGGCCAGGTTGCCTTCCCTTGTTGCCCACGCCAAATGGACAAGGGCTGACCAATCCAAACAACTCTGTGTCTTGAATGAACATGCCCATCCTCTCCACCTCTTCGGCCGGCGTAGGGCAGGTCATCTCTTGCCCGGATCGATGTGACCTCCATAAATATTTCCCAGATCTACCCCTTCCTCTCCACCCAGGGTTCAAGCTCTCATCACCTCCTGGAGGGGGTCCTGCATCAGTCCTCTCAATGGTTTCCCAGCCTCCAGCCTCTGCCCTCCTACCCTCAGCTGCCAGATCAACATGCCATTCGGAACCATCACTCCACTGCCCCCAGACATCTTATGGCTCCCCATCTCTCTTGGGATCCCGCAGAAACTCCTGGCCGTTAGTTTCAAAGCTCTCCACACCTTATCTTTCCACTCGCTTCCCTCGCTTACCCCTGCTCACGCTCTCTGCTCCCCCTCAACCTACCTTTCGGCATTGGCCTTTCTCAACTCCAACCCCATCGCTCACACTTTTTCCTCAGGATGAAGCTCCTTCCATGGTCAAATCCGATACACCACATCCTTCCTCATTTTCAAAGCCTCCTATAAAGCCGCCTTCTCCAAGACACATTCTCTGGTTAATCTTCTCCCGTCTAGTCAGCTCAATCTATCAGCTGGCCTTAATAGTAGTGTACATGTGCATAATTATTGGGGTATTTGATAAGCACTTACTGTGTGCCAAGCACTGTACTAAATTCTGGGGTAGATAAGATATTTAGGTCACCACACAGTTCCTGTCCCACCTGGGGTTCAGTGTAAGTAGGAGGGAGAACAGGTATTTCCAGTAGAAGGGGCAGTATTCCACACATCCTTCCTTCAATCGTATTTATTGAGCACTCACTGTGTGTAAAGCACTGTTCTAATCACTTCATTTTAAGATGAGGAAACTGCGAAGTGAAGTGAAGTGACTTGTCCACGGTCACACAGCAGATAAATGAGGGGACCCAGGATTAGAACTCAGATCTGATTCCCAGCTCCATGCTCTTTCTGTTAGGCCAAATATTCATTATATTTATTCAATTTTCATTTGTTTTATTAATTGTTTCTATGCTTTTATAATGTTTCCACAATACACGATTTCAACCTACGATGGCCTATTTCCTCCATTAATTAAAGAATAAGTTAAGGGCGGGGACCCTGCCTTGCTTTTTTTTTTGTCCCCTCCCAAGGGTCTAGGACAGTGCTCTGCAAAAAGGGCGTGCTTGATAATACCGTGACAAATGAATCAATCGATCAAATAATGAATCTCCTCATCAAATCCCCTCACCTCCAACCCCGTTCCCCTCAGATCCTGCAAACGAAAATCTTGAGAGGAAGATGCATTTCCCCACTGCAGGTGATGAGCCGATTTGGATTCTTAATGTTACATCAGCCGAAGGGGATGACGCGTGAGCCCTGGACCCAAGGGGCTGATTATAGAGTCGGAGGCTCGGGCCCAGCCGCTCACATTCTCTCGTCCTCACCAGTCAAATTCCTGCCCGACAAGGCGGACGGAGGTACAAAACACTGTGAAATACCTGCATGGTCTTGGCTCACATTAGAACTCGGGTCTCCTAGTTGCCAGAGGGGTGCTCTTTCCACAGGCCCTGTGTACAAGTCCTCAGGGACACAGAGAGCAGGTGTCCCTCTGGTCTGTGAGCTCCTCGTGGGCAGAGATCGTGTCACCTACTCAGTAGTGCTCGTTTGGTGTCTGTTAAGCACTTACTAGGTGCCGGGCACTCCGCTAAGCACTGGGGTAGGTACAAGCTAATCAGGTCGGACACAGTCCTCGTCCACATGGGGCTCACGGTCTCAATCCCCATTTTACAGATGAGATAAATGCGGCACAGAGAAGTGACGCGACTTGCCCAAGGTCACACGGCAGACAAGTGGCAGAGCCAGGATTGAAACCCAGGACCTTCTGACTCCCAGGCCCGGGCTCTATCCACTAGGCCACTGCCATATTGTTCTCTCTTAAGTGCACAGTACAGTCCTCGGCACATAGGAAATGTGTCACCATTCTCCAGGTGTTCCGATCTGAGGCTTCAGGATGGTATGATTGGCGCCTTGGTATCAACCAAACGTCTTGCTGGAGCAAGCTGGGGAAACACCCTTCCAGTAGAAGGGACAGTATTCCATATATCCTTCATCCATTCATTCATTTGTATTTACTGAGCACTCACTGTGTGCAAAGCACTGTACTAAGCACTTCCAGCCCTACGGTCAAACCCCAATATCCCAGTGCAATTTTACAGTTTAGATTCCGGGCCTTTCTCTTGTTCAGCAGTAGAGATATTGTTGGCAATTCTGATCACGGGCCCTGTAAAACACCACTAAATTAGCAATTAATCCTATAAACTCTGGCTCCATATGCTAGGTGAGCCCCTTACTTTACTGCTTTATAAAACAAGAGAGGTAATAGATCAGCCAGAAAAATGACCAGCGTTTAACATCTCCACTTCACTCTCCCGAGGCTTCGTCACCCACTGTGTCCATTTTGCTCCGTGCTGATGATTTGGCATTTTCATTTTTCCATAGTGCTTTCCTACAGTTGTTTCACTCTGCCCATCCAACCTCCTGGGAGGTAGGGAGGAGTGGCTGATTTTATCCTCATTTTGCAGATGAGGCAACTGAGGCCCATATAGGTTAGTCGACTTGCCCATGGTCACACAGCAGGCCCGAGGCAGAACTGGAAGTAAAACCCAGGTCCCTTCCCAGATAGACCCCACCGCCTCCCTTCCATGCCCTCTTGCTTCTCGTTGCCGCTCCATATTTGTCATACTGTGAGTTCCTTCCGAGGTCCATGCCCAATTTAGTCTCCACCTCCATCTCTGCTTTCACTTCCTCCTCCTTCTCCTCTCCCCCTCCTTCTTGGGGTTCCCACTTCCTCTCCCTGCCCAGTCAGGCTGCTCCACGCATCCCTGTCTGCCGGGAGTCCCCAATCCTCCCCAGCCTTCACGTGCAGTGGGCTTCCCTGGGAGAGGCTTGGACCTTCTCCCCCACCACGAAGGAGGCACTCAGGGGGCCGAGAAAGGACCGAGCCTCGAGCCACTTTGGCCTCCTCTCATCCGTTCTGCCCTTTCTTCCGCTTCACCTTTGGGCCTTGACTTCCTCCTCTGGGCTGGTTTCACTTTAACTGTGTCAACTCCCCTTTAGGCTCTCAACTCACTCAGAGAAGCTCCCTCCCTCGAGATGCCCACACACGGCCTCTGCTTTAACCAACATCTCATGATCCTGGGTGATCACTGTGGTATTTTTTTTTAACCCGCTTTCTACGTGCTAAGTGCTGGGATAGATACAGGATAATCAGCTTGGGCACGCTCTCTGAACCACAAGGGGCTCTCAGCCTAAGGGGAAGGGAAAACAGGTATTGAATCCCTCTTCTACAGAGGAAGAAACCGAAGCACCACACAGTGAAGTGACTTGCCCACGGTCACACGGCAGACAAGCGGCGGGGCCAGAATCAGACCCCAGATCCGCTGACTCCCAGGGCCCGGCTCTTTCCCCTAGGCCACATCGCCTCTGGGTCTCTACGCTGTAAGAAAATTCCCGGCTGGAATTGGTATTCCGGGTCCGGGCTCCCTTCTCGGCACGGCAGTGGGAGAGCACGCTCTTATCTCGGAGCCTGCTAGAAATAGAAATGTATGTGGCCCCCCGATAAAGTGTTCACAGGCAAACCAAGGAAGTGGTTTCCACCCAAAGCTTCAGCTGGTCCAGGCTTTGGGGCCACTCCAAATACTGAACGGTCAAACACTACTCTTCCTGTATAGGAAATGAGAGAAAGGACTACAGGCTGTGAAAAACTGCTGCTTCTCCATGGAGTCCGGCTGGGATCCAAAGAAGAACAAAAAGTTTCTTCTTTTTAATTCGGGTGCTTTGGTTGAGAAGTAGCACGGTCTAATGGATAGAGCAAGGGCCTGGGAGTCAGAAGGACTGGGTTCTGATCCTGGCTCCGCCACTTGTCTATGTGACCTTGGGCAATTCACTTCACTTCTCTGTGCCTCAGATCCCTCATCTGCAAAATGGGGAATAAATCTGTGAGCCTCATGTGGGACAGGGACTACTGTGTCCAACCCGATAAGCTTCTATCTACCCCAGCACTTACCAATAATGTTGGTATTTGTTATGCGCTTACTATGTGCAGAGCACTGTTCTAAGCGCTGGGGTATACAGGGTAATCAGGTTGTCCCACGTGAGGCTCACAGTCTTAATCCCCATTTTACAGATGAGGTAACTGAGGCACAGAGAAATGAAGTGACTCGCCCACAGTCACACAGCTGACAGGTGGCAGAGCCGGGATTCGAACCCATGACCTCTGACTCCCAAGCCCGTGCTCTTTCCACTGAGCCACGCTGAGTGCCTGGCATGTAGTAAGTGCTTAACAAATACCATTAAGAAAAAAAAAAGCCCTGAACTGGCTTCAGCCATCCTTTTGTGGGAAAATAGTATTTCTCAGTGAAAGAGGAGCTGTAAATTGTGGAGGATTATCAGGAAGGCCCAGTGGGGCGGGAAAATTGCTCCTTTTCACCTTGAAGGGCAGTCCCCAAATTTTTCACTACCCAATTATCTCCTATCAATAAGCTTCGTAGGTGGCCAGCAGTGGCACTGAAGAGAACCCTAAGCCAAGGGGCACATGCCATCACACACATCTGGCACCAGGCTCAACTATATCACCGATCAATCAATGATGCCCAACAGATACCTTTTACGGAAATCCAGCAGAATCCGCTTCAGCCTAGAGTGTTTCTCTGGGGCAACCCGATCCTGCCACGACGGTTCCAAATTCACCACATTCCCCCACCAGGTTGCTGTGATAACAGCTGCCTGCTTCAGTCCGGGCAGGAGCTGTGCCCGATCTGATTATCTGGCATCTGACCCAGTGCTCTGCACGGGGCCTGGCACATAATACTGCATAACAAATACCACAATCACTACTATTATTATTACTATTATTGTTACTATTGGCTGCATGTGGCAGAAGTCAAGGGGGAAGGAGGCTGAACACCGAAAATAAAAATCCCAGCCAGACCAGTTGAAAACCAGGCAGCGGACCACGCTAACCTACAGGAAAGAAACCCATTAGTCCGGCAAGGTTTCTACAGCTTCGGGAGAAGGGAGACCAGAAGTCCTTGCCAATAGCTAGCAAATTCCTTTGTCGTGAGAAATACTCTTATCGTGCACTGGCATTTAAAACGAGCCATTCTCATTTCATCCTTTTCCTTATTCTTTGCCTCCTGCTACAGCATTATCCTGAAATAGCTACAGCTGCCAAGTACCCATTCTTTCAAACACGGGTCATTCTAAGCCTGATTTTAAAAACAATAACATTTATCTTTCTAAGAGACGTTACTTCATCGGCAAACATTACAGCGTTTGTCCAAACAGCTCGGAGAGCAGTGACCCATTGGATCTCGAGGGGTTTAAGGTCCTACTGGAATATTTGGTACAGGGCTTTTCAGAGACCACAGTCCATAATAATAATAATAATAATGTTGGTATTTGTTAAGCGCTTACTATGTGCCGAGCACCGTTCTAAGCGCTGGGGTAGATACAGGGTAATCAGGTTGTCCCTCGTGAGGCTCAGAGTTAATCCCTATTTTACAGATGAGGTAACTGAGGCACAGAGAAGTGAAGCGACTCGCCCACAGTCACACAGCTGACAAGTGGCAGAGCGGGGATTCGAACTCATGACCTCTGACTCCAAGCCCGTGCTCTTTCCACTGAGCCACGCTGCTTCTCTAAGTCCATTCGATGGGTGTCTGTTCATCAATCCAAAATTCTGGCCAATGAAGGAACTAATCCACGGGAAATTAATTCCCTCAGGTCCCAACTCCAACCCAACCCACAGGAGGGGTGAAAACAGAGTGTTTTGTTGTTTTTTTTTTTTAAAAAAAGGTATTTGTTACTCATGTACTATGTGCCAGTCACTGTACTAAGCAATGGGTAGACACGAGCTAATCAGTCTAGATACAGTCCATGCCCCACATGGGGCTCACAGTCTGAATCCCCATTTTACGGATGAAGTAACCGAAACACGGAGATGTTAAGTGACTTGCCCAAGGCCACGAAACAGATAAGTGGCAGAGACAGGATTAGAACCCAGGTCCTCTGTCAGGCCCGTGCTCCTTCAACGAGGCACGCTGCTTCTCAGCTGAAGGTTCCCGCCTCAGCTCAGGACTTTGGGAGTCAACTGGAGGCTCCCCACTGCTTCTCTGCAGTCCTGGGGGCTGTGAGCCCAAGAACCCCTCCGCTGCCCACACGCCACCCACCTTCCCCCACCCAAATCAGGAGGCAGGGGGATCTAAAGGGCAGCCCTGGACACTGGCCTCAGCCCCCGCCACAGGTGAGGGAATGAAAAACTGAGCTGAGCAGAGGCCAGGCTTGGGTCCTCCCTCTACTTTGGGTTTCCTAGGGCTTCTTTTCCAGGGACGGGGAGGTACGGCTGGTCAGAAACTGGAAGAGGACGCTGCCCCCAGCAAATACGTTGCTGCTCCCGCCTGGGGCAGCCAACCTTTCATTCTGAGCACCGGGACAGCGCTTGCGGGACTGGGAGGGACGTAGCTCGCAGGGCAGAAGCGTAAAAGGTCCCGGCTGGCCGCAGAGCCTCATGCCAGGGGCAACAGCCCCTGGCCAGCAGGGGGCATTACTAGGCCTCAGCCAATGTCACAACTGGCTGCAGGGCCAAGGGTCCCCTCACCTGAGTCCGGCCCCGTCCCCTCCCCGCCTCCCCCGTCCCCCTCGGGAGGAGGTCAGAGCCTCCGGCTCCTCACGGAGCCCCAAGCTCACTCGCCAGAGCGTCCGCTGGGTTCCCAGCTGGGGTGAACAGAACTTTCCTTTCCAAACCCTTTCGACAAAGTTAAAAATCCAACTTGTCTAGACTGCAGCTTCGCCAGTTCTCTTCCGCAACCACTAGCGGAACTCCTGAAATCCGGACAAGGAGACGCACGCGATGTCCCAGCTGGGCAAGCAGAGGAACGTGATGATGTCGCAGGTAGAGATACGCCTGAGTCTGACATTTCTCCGTGGAGGGACCCGGGCACCTCCCCGGCCCTGACCACCGGCTCCACTTCCGTCGCCCGCTCCCCCGGGTTCCCTTGGGGTCCGGTGCCGCGACGGAGCCACGGAACTTGGCAGACAGAGTGGCTGCAGGGAGAGTCTTAAAATTGAACATTTTTCACTCTGCATCTTCTCTTCTCAGCATTCTACACAAAGCAAGCCCTTAGTAAACATTTCGACCATTACGCCTATAAACCGGATAGATAAGCATCTTAATGTATATAAGGTCTGCTGTGTGATCTTGAGCAAGTCACTTCACTTTTCTGTGTTTCACTTACTTCCTCTGCCAACTGGGGATTGAGACTGTGAGCCTCACATGGGACGGGGACTGTGTCCAACTCCATTCGCTTGTATGCATCCCAGCGCTTAGTACAGGGCCTGACACATAGTAGGAGCTTATCAAATACCATCATCATTATTATTACTATTATTATTACCATCAGGTCCATCCATCTGAAAACCAAATGAGGGGCAGCCCAACAGGGCCAGGTGGCGGGGACACACCGAGGTCCTCCCGAAGCACCGGTAATGAGGATTACAAAGACGCAACTCCCCAAACAGGAGAGACCTAACAAACGAGTGAGGGATGAGGTACGCGAAGCCCATAGGTGGGTTGACAGGGCCGGAAGAACGTAGCAGAAGAATGCTTATCCGGGACAGCGATACTTTTAATAGTCATATTAAGAATAATAGTATTTCTTCAGCATTTACTACATGCTAAGCGCTGTACCGAGTGCTGGAACAGATGTAAGACAATCAGGTCAGACCCAGGCCCTGTGTCACACGGGGCTCACCGTTTAAGTGGGAGGGAGAACGGATATTCGATCCCCATTTTACTGATGAGGAAACTGAGGCACCAAGAAGTCGAGTGACTCTCCCAGCTCCCAGAGGAGGCAAGCGGAGGAGCCGGGATTAGCACCATTAGAACCCCGGGTCTCTGCCTTCCAGGTCTGTGTTCTTTCCACTAGGTTACACTGGTTCTAAAAGAGTAGGCCATGCTCTCCATTCTCTCTGGTCGGGAATTCCCCAAAGCCCGTCCTTACGCACTTCCCTAAGTGGCGGAGGGCCCAGGGGGGCCCTGGGTGCCGCTGGCGGAGCCGTCTTCTCAACCCCACCCCACGGCACTCCCAACAAACCCCGACGCTCCAAGGCCGCGGAACGGAAGGGATACAGGTTGCTGGGCAAGGAGCCTAGCAAGATCCTTCTGCCTTTCATTCTCATTACCGTTCTGCGCTTCATTCATGTCTACCATTCCTTCCCCCAGCTCAAGCAGTCACACCTTTAAAACGTCAGCCAGCCACTTCTCCTACACATCTTGCGGGCACCTCTGTTGTACTCCCCCAGGGACTAAGTATATTGAATGCAGAGCAGTAAGTCCTCCTTTGCTACTGATGGAATTCTAATAAACAGGAGAAATAAGAGCAGGAAAACCAGCCTTTTCCTGAGTTACTCCCCTCTCTCAATCAATGGAACGTATTGAGCACTTACAGTACAAAGCACTCGGGAGAGTTCAATCGAATTAGTAGACACAGTTCTTGCCCACAAGGAGCTTCTAGCTCTCTTTGCGCATTACCTTTTTTCTCTTCCGGTCTTTCTTGCCAGCCCTCCCTTCCTCTACCCACTGACCACTGCTTCCTCTGTTGGCTCCAACCTGCCTCTTCTCGCCCAACACCCATCTCAGTCCCTTTCCGCATTCCTCTGCTCTCCCTCTACCCCCTTGACCAGCTGATGCCCCTCATTTCCCCTTATATTCCTTCTCCTCTGCCGCTTCGTGTTCCCGTTTCTCTGACCTCATGGTCCCTCGTCCGTCTCTATCCTTTCCCTTCCCCATCCTTTGGCTTTTCCCTGTGTCCCTTTATCAATCAATCATACATACTGAGTGTTTACTTTATGCAGAGCGCTGTACTAAGAGCCCGGGAGGGTACAATATAACAGAGTTGGTTGGCACGTTCCCTGCCCTCAACGAGCAGCGGCCCAGGGAGAAGCAGCGTGGCCTAGAGGACAGAGCTCAGGCCTGGGAGTTAGAAGTACCTGGGTTTTAATCCAGGCTCTGCCACTTTCCTGCTGTGTGACCTCGAGGAAATCACTTAACTTCTCGGTGCCTCAGTTACCTCAACTGCAAAATGGGGATTAAGCCTGGAAGTCCCATGTGAGACATGGTCTATGTCCAACCAGATTAGCTTGCATCTACCCCAGTGCTTAGTACAGTGCCCGGCACTTAACAAACGCCATTTAAAAAAAAAAAAACAGAGCTACAGTCTAGTTCATCTGCTGTCCTCCCCTTGCCTGTTCTCTTCCTCCTTCTTCTTTCCCACCCATTCTCTCATTCCTATCCTGTGCCCGATCAGGAATAGGCCTGCTCCTCTCCCTGGCTCCTCCCAAGACATTCCCCTTCCCGGGGACTCCCAATCCTCCACCGCCCTGCTCTCTCTTTGGAAGATTTGGTCCTGGGAGTCCATCCCGCCCACCGCCCCTCCCCACCCCATGGTGAACCTCAGGGCAAGACGGGGGCAATCCCCAACCCGAAGCCCAGGGACCCAGTCCAGGTCCCCAGCGCAGAACCCGGCAGTCACTTCCTCCAGGGATGCCCGGCTGATCCTTGCCGCGTCGAAAATTCGAAGGGCTATTATCCCCTGTACACACTTGAGGTCTTTTTCATTTATCCTGTTAACAGTTCACAGGCAGACAAACTCCTAACTATGTGGGAGAGTAAAAGCTTAGACGGCGTTTCAGTGCAAGCCACAAAATGGCCCATACGGAGCCCAGCAGCGCCTCGACTCAGACCGTAGCGATGTAAGAAGTGTCACAGAGCTCTGCTCTGTTCCTCTCCGATTAAACCACTCTTCTACCAGCAGAGCTCTCTTCCTTTTTCTCTTTGGAGAAACGTTCGAAGGAGGAGGCCCCCGGCAAGGCGTCCGCGTGCTGGGGGGAGGCTGCAGCCCAGGGGCTCCACCTGCCCCGGCTCTGGACCCAGAGGGGGCCGGGTCGGCAGCCCTCCGCTAGCTGTTGCAAATACTTTTCACTGTGGTTAGCGAGACAGTGACTTCATTTTCACTTCTGCAAACTGAGTTTTGCAAACAAAGTGGGTGGGCGAGCGTAGCCGCCGAAAGCCAAGCGTGAGCTCGGGGCCGTTGCCCGGAACGAGACAGCGACTCCGGGCCTCGGAGACGCCTCTTAAGGCTGCGGGGACACGGGACCGATTACCCGCCCTTCGCCGACTCCCAAGGATCTCGGGACGGTCTGTTAGCGGCTTACGGGTTTGGCACCCCAAGACTAGCGTGCGAAAGCCGATCACCTCTGGAGGTTGCTCCGGCCACGCCGGTAACAGGGGAAGATGGGAGAGAGACCCCAGTTGGGTTCTCACTGAGCCTCTACCACAAGGTCTCCTCACCCAAGCCAGGAGCAACTTACGCTCAAATGTCGTGAGAAGGTGTGGATGTTTTGGGACCTCTGAACCTCGGAGTGGAGGGGGTTTGGTCTTAACGAATGGCTTAAATAATGAGGATAACTGTAATATCTGTTAAGCGCTTACTGTGTGCCAAACACTGTAGGAAGCACCAGGGTGGCCACAAGGTAGATATACAGTTCCTCTCCTACACAAGGCTGACAGTCCAAGGGAGAGGGGGAACCGGTACTGAATGAATCCCCATCTTCCAGAGGAGGAAACCGAGGCAAAAACAAGTCATGTGACTTGGCCGCGATTTCCCAGCAGACAAGTGGTAGAGCCGGGGTCGGAGGTCATGGGTTCGAAGCCCGGCTCTGCCACTTGTCAGCTGTGTGACCGTGGGCAAGTCGCTTAACTTCTCTGTGCCTCGGCTACCTCATCTGTAAAATGGGGGTGAAGATTGTGAGCCTCACGTGGGACAACCTGATGACCCCGCATCTACTCCAGCGCTTAGAACAGTGGTCTGCACATAGTAAGCGCTTAACAGATACCAACATTATTATTATTATTATCGTCTCCCCTAATGCCCAGATCCATGTGCTTTTACTAGGTCAAACTACTACTTTATAGGCCAATCGCTGTATTAATTGGGCCCTTACTGTGTACAGAGCACTGTACTAAGCATTAGGGAAAGTACAATGCAACAGAGTGGTTAGACATGATCCCGGCCCTCAAGAAGCTTATACAAGTCTAATAATTACGGCATTTGTTAAGCGCTTACTATGTGCTCAGCACCATACTAAGTGTTGAAGCGGCACGGCTCAGTGAAAAGAGCCCGGGCTTGGGAGACAGAGGTCATGGGTTCGAATCCCGCCTGCCACTTGTCAGCTGTGTGGCAGTGGCAAGCCACTTCACTTCTCGGCGCCTCAGTTACCTCATCTGTAAAATGGAGATTAAGACTGTGAGCCTCACGAGGGCCAACCTGATTACCCTGGATCTACCCCAGCGCTTAGAACAGTGCTCTGCACATAGTAAGCGCTTAACAGATACCAACATTATTATTATTATTCAAGATAATCAAGGCCCACATGGATCTCCCAGTCTAAGCAGGACGGAGAACAGTTATCGATTCCCCATTTTTGCCAACGAGGGAACTGAGGCCCAGAGAAGTGCAGTGACTTATCCAAGGTCACAGAGCAGGTAAGTAGCAGAGCTGGGATTAGAAGTCAGGTCCTCTGACTCCCAGGCCCGTGCTCTTTCCAGTAGGCCAGGCTGCTTCTCACCAGCATACAGGCCGCTGTCGGCTCTGGCCTTCAAATGGGGATATATTGGTGACAGACCTGGGAAAACTTCCTGGCACCCTCAACCCTGGTGATGGTGGAATTTGAAGGAATTTCTAATTTTAGTATGTGCCGGGTGACCCTGGTGAAAGACCACAGGACCCCAGTGACCCAAGTTCTGGTCCCAGCTCTCCCGGTGGCCTTGCTGTGTGATCCTGGGTAAGTCACAACCTCTCTGGGCCTGTTTCCCCATCTGTAAAATGAGGATACGACAGATCGTGAGTCCCGTGAGGGACAGGAAACCTCATAACCTTGTAGTAACCCCAGGACTTAGCACACAGTGTGCGCTTCATATCTATTGAACATCTAAATGAAAGACACCGTACTGGACGCTTGGTACACTTAGCTAGAAGTCAAGAAGCTACAATCTAGAGGAGAAGACATTCACCAGAAGAAACTGCAGATAGGAGGAAGTAGAAAAAGAGGATCTGAACATTAATTAGTGCTTAAGTAATAGGCTATGCAATGGAGTTACAAAAGTGCTCCAGGAGGTTGTGAGTATTAAAGTGCTTAGGCGAGGCAAAAGTGCAAAGACAACAGAGGAGATATAAACCAGGAAATTAGTAATTATCCAGGGATAACCTCCAATAGGAGATGTGATCTCAGAATGGCTCTGAAAATGGGGAGAGCTGTGTTCTGTTGGATATCAAAAAGGAGGGAGTTACCACAGTGTGCTGCTGAGTACTCTGGGGCTCCACAGGGAGAAACGAGGTCCCCAAGCTTTAGGCAAGAGGAGAGACAGGGAGAAATGTCCCACCACTACTCATGGGAAGGAGACTCATTGGGTCTCTTCTTCCCCTAAGGGCCTGAGAAGGACATCATTATGGGCACGGCAGCAGCAAGGCGATCCCCGTCCAGACTGGGACATCACACATTCCAGAAGCAGAAGCGGCGTCGCCAAGTGGATGGAGCACGGGCCTGGGAGTCGGAAGGACCTGGGTTCTAATCCCGGCTCCGCCACTTGTCTGCTGTGTGACCTGTGCACGTCACTTAACTTCTCTTGTGCCTCGGTTACCTCCTCTGTAAAATGGGGATTAAGACTGAGAGCCCCATGTGGGACAGGGATTTGTGTTCAACCTGATTAGCTTTTATCTACCCCAGGGCTTAGAAGAGTGCTTGACACAGAGTAAGCGCTTAACAAATATCATCATATTTATATATATATATATATTCCCCAAGCCACACAAGCCCTGCCTCATCTGGCCGGAGACGACTGGGCCACTGGCAGCCATGGTGGACTTGGCGTCTCTCTCCTCATACATGACCCGCGTCTTCCGGGAGAACCAGTCCCAGCAGCACATGCTGACAAAGGAACAAGAGCGTTTCACTGCGTGAACACGGCCCCTTACCTTCCCGCCCGGGCCTCTCGGGCCCTGCTCACCCCCTGCCCGGAGGCACGGGGATGAGGGAAGACCGGGGAGGTGAACGGCTGCCGAGAGGCCAGTGGCTGCGGCCAGCCGGGCCCTCCCCAGCCTGCCTCTCTCCCCAGCTTGGCAGAAGGACCCAAGAGAGTCCCAGCTCCACTGTCGCCCCTCTGAGATCGGCTGGGTCAGCTCTGGCCCCCGGCCCTTGGATGGAGCGATGGGGGGTGAGGGAGAAGGGCGCACGCCATTGACAGTTGGGGGAAACTCCTGCCACAAGCCCTGGTTGATTGCTGACCCCGGCCAACCAACCCGCTTGCTACGAAACAGTCTACGACAAGGGTCGTTTCAGCCACGCCCGAGGAAAACCGCCGCAGTCCACGTCACATCCAACGGCACGGTGGGAACACGGCAGATACACGACGGGCGGCCGGGCGCACGGACCCTTCCCTCCTCCTTTTCTCCCTCCCCTCCTCCCTCGCCCCCACCCTATTCCTGGAATGACCGATGTTCCCCTTTATATCGACTTCCACCCTCACGAACTCAACACCAGCTCTCTGGGGCGCCTTTTCTCCCGGAGAAGTCCCCGTCCCCTCACTCTAACTCCTCTGCAAAGGGGAACCTGGTCGGGGGGAGGGGGAGAGGGCATGGGAGTCATGCGATCTGCCCAACTCCCTCGCTTCCACCCAGATCTATGCCCCTGATTCCTACAGACAGATTTCCTCGGGGGTGAGAGCAACCACTTCAGCTGAGATTTGAAGCGTCCCGAAATCAGCTTCGGGGTCGACGGGAGGAGACCGCAGGGCTGAAACCTGTCACACTTGGAGTGGCCCTGACAAAGGCAGGCCGCTCCAGGGCCGCGGCATCGTGACTCTTTTGCAGGGCGAGGGAGCGGGAGAGGGGATGAGTGATGGCAGACCTGTGCCCGGGGACAGAGTTTCCGACCAACTGGGTAAGACATCCCAAACCAGACTGGTCCCCGGCCCAGCGCGGTCCCTGCTGCAGACAGAGCTGGCAGCAGCAGCAGAGGGGGCGGGTGGGCACTCACTGACTGGGCTTCACTGGAGCCAAAGGGGGCTGGGGAGACGGATCAACCTGCCAGGGCCTCAAATGATAATAATGTCGGTATCTGTTAAGCGCTTACTATGTGCAGAGCACTGTTCTAAGCGCTGGGGTAGATACAGTGTCATCAGGTTGTCCCATTTGAGGTTCACAATCTTAATCCCCATTTTACAGATGAGGTGACTGAGGCACAGAGAAGTTAAGTGACTTGCCCACAGTCACACGGCTGACAAGTGGCAGAGCCGGGATGACGACGACGATGATGATGGTATTTGCTGAGCACTTACTATGTGCCAAGCACTGTACTAAGTGCTGGGAGGGATAGTAGCAAATTGAGTTGAGCACGGTCCCTGTCCCATGTGGGGCTCACAGTCTCAATCTCCGTTTTATAGAGGAGGTAACTGAGGCGCAGAAGTGAAGTGACTTGCTCAAGGTCACATAGCAGACAAGCGGTGGGGTGGGTTTAGAACCCGTGACCTACCGACTTCCAGCCCCATGCTGTAACCACTACGCCACACTGCTTCTCCAAATCCCAGGAGGAGAAATCCTCCCTCTGGGTTTTACCAGCTGAAGCCCCAAAGCTAGGGCTGATGCTCCCCGCAAACCCCTTAGCCCTTACGTACTGAGTGCTAGGTATTTTATACTGGGGTTGACTTCCCTTCCCTTTAATTGATTTAGTGTCTGCCTTCCCGGCTAGATCTTCGAACTCACTGAGGGTCCGTATGGTATCCGTGATATCTAGGGAAGCAACGTGGCTCAGCGGAAAGAGCATGGGCAGAGGTCATGGGTTCTAATGCCGGCTCCGCCACCTGTCAGCTGGGTGACTTTAGGCGAGTCACTTCTCGGTGCCTCGGTTACCTCCTCTGTAAAATGGGGATTAAGAGTGTGAGCCTCACGTGCGACGACCTGATTGTCCTGGATCCACCCCAGCAACTAGAACAGTGCTCGGCAAATAGTAAGTGCTTAACAAATACTAACATTATCATTATTATTACTGTCTTGTACGCTTCTCAAGTGTTTAGTACTGTGTTCAGCACCCCGTATGCACTGAATAAACCTCAGTCATTCATTCAATCGTATTTATTGAGCGCTTACTGTGTGCAGAGCGCTGTACTGAGCACTTGGGTAGTACAATTGGGCAACAGATAGAGACCATCCCTACCCAACAACGGGCTCACAGTCTAGAAGGGGGAGACGGACAGCAAAACAAAAGAAGTAGACAGGCATCACTACCGTCAAAATAGATGAATAGATCCACAGAAAAATGCACATCATTAATAAAATAGAGCAATAAATATGTACAAATATATGCAAGTGCTGTGGGGAGGGGAAGGGGGTAGAGCAGAGGGAGGGAGTAGGGATAATGGGGAGGGAAGGAGGAGCAGAGGGAAAGGGAGGGCTCAGTCTGGGAAGGCTTCCTGGAGGAGGTGAGCTCTCGGTAGGGCTTTGAAGAGGGGAAGAGAGTTTGGCGGAGGTGAGGAGGGAAGGCATTCCAGGTCAGAGATAGGACGTGGGCCAGAGGTCGACGGCGGGACAGGCAAGAACGAAGCACAGTGAGGAGGTCTGGATTGATTGTGATCGCTCTGTTTATTCACCTTCCCCGAAAGCGATGATAATCCGAGTGGCGTCTCTCACATAGTGCAGTATAGGCTGCTGACGGAAGCCAGTCTAGAAGCAGCATGGCCTAGTGGATAGAGCACGGGCCTGGGAGTCAGAAGGACCTGGGTTCTAAACCCAGCTCCACCACTTGTCCGCTACGTGACCTGGGGCACGTCACTTCAATTCTCCTCATCTGTAAAATGGGGATTAAGACTGTGAACCGCATGTGAGACAGGGACTGTGTCCAGCCCGATTACCTTTCATCCATTCATTCACTTCATTCAATCGTATTTATTAAGCGCTCACTGTGTGCAGAGCACTGTACTGAGTGCTTGAAAAGTACAATTCGGCAACAAAGAGAGACCATCCCGGCCCACGACAGGCTCACAGTCTAGAAAGGAGGAGGTAGACATCAAAACAAACAGGCAAAACAGGTTCCTTCTGTCTTCCTCAGCGCTTAGAACAGCCCTTGGCACATAGTAAGTGCTTAACAAATAAGGTAATTATTATTATTATTAGAGCTGGACTAAGTCTCGAGTCAAATGCCACAGTCTTCCCTAAATTAGGTCCCTTCCTAATTGAGCAGGGCGATTGCAATCAGAGGTAAGTCCCATTGCTTGCACCCTGGGCATGGCGGGAGGGGGAAGAGGGGAGAAGGAGGGCAAAGGAGCACATTCATCCCACCAATCTGCTCCTCCAGCCCTCAACTGTAATTGTCGCTACCAAGCTGACCTCAAACCCAGCGTTAGGACGCAAACTTCACAGAAGAGCCGATAAGCGGGAATGAGGCCGTGAGGCCTCAGGTAATAAAGAGCGGAAAGGCGTCAGAACCCCCACTCATCTCTCTTGGAAAACACATTTCTGACCCATCGGTCTCGTCGGCTGAGAGGCGGCAGACTCAGAAGGCTCAGCCACCGGACCGGACACATTTCCGGGGCTTTACGCCGGCCGTGCAGTTACCGGGGCAGAGACGGAAAGCTGGCCGTGTCAAACGAACGCCTGTCCCCGAGGCACGGAGCCAGCTTGGCCGGCAGACGGGCTGCCGGAGCTTCTGAAGCGAGCTACCGCAGAAGGAGCTCAGGGTGCAATCTGAGTCACCCCTACTCCCAATGGGCCGGCACATCACGGCATTTACGTTCGCAGACACCATCTGCCTTTCGGATCACAATGCAATCATTTTACCCGCCACACTTTCGTGGGAAGGATCCTGTCCCCGGAAAACAAATGCCACAGAACAGACCTGCCCCCTCCCGCCTCAACCCGACACGCCACGGCCCTCCCCCAAGAACTCGGCGATTGTACCCGTGGCCGGCCAGAACAGGAAATCTGCCATTTGTATATTAGCAGTTCATTTTCTGTTTGGGACTTCACTCGAGCGAGGGAGGAGGGGAAGAAGGGAGGAAGCCTTTGGGGAGCTGCTGCAAAGGCCGCATGTGTTCATCTCTGTACCTGACCACAAACCAAACCCAAAACCAGGTCCAAAAAAGGACTCCAAAGCACCAGTGCGTCCCAAGAGCCAGGGCTAAAATAAGTCTCTGCGACAAACCCCCGGAAAATAAAAGTCTGCAGGCTGGTGAATTGCTGTTTCAGAGCGACGTTGCACCCCCGAGCTGGCGGTTTCAAGGGGCAATTTTCCAATTGTCTGGACCTAAGAGGGAAAGGGTTTTTTTAGGGATATTACTTTGGAAACATCTGTTAGTGGGGAGAAGGAAGGAGAGGAATTTCCTTTTCTTTCTCGACCACAGACGACATCTTAAGAGCAGCCCCAAGGACTAGAGAGGAATCGAGGCTTATTTCCCTCGCTGGATTTTGGCTTGCTTGCCCACTCACTATAAAGCCGGCCAAACCTAACACCCTAGCTGCTTCACGCAGGTTGACCCTCTACTTCACGGGGGAAAATTAGGCAAAATATTTGCCCCTTCTTCCTTCCTTCCCCTCCCTGGGGGTCTCAGTGGAGAGAAAAAATTTATTTTAGCTCTTCAGGCTCCAGTGGGCTGCTCACACTCCCTGCCTGCTTCCACTTTTCACCAGCTCATGTTCAGAAATGGCAAGCCACTTCCGGAACTGAGACTGATGCAAGGGGCCGTCACGGCCTGGCCAGTTCTGAGCCCGGGCTCGACGGAGGGGATCAAATAGCACCAGGGTCTGGGCACAAACGAAAACTTCCAACTTGGAGGGGTACGAGCGTGGGACAGCCCGTGAGGTCTATTTCAAACCAGAGCCCACCGGAAGTGGACTTTTATACACTTCTCTGCTTTATTGGCTGGCTGTTAAGAAGGAAAGGAACAGGCTGGCTTATCCCTCTGCAGCTTCAACAGCAGGTGTGAGTGGCTTTAAGAAAGATTGTCAGTATTGCCTAATTAAAAAAAAATACACATCCTTATGATTTCTTTGGTAGTTTAAAAGACATTCTGTTACACTCCTGTAAAGACGAGGTGACCTGAAGTGCCAATCTCTGTGGGACAGTCCCACCTCCCCCAGGACACCCTAGTGTTTTTAAATGCCCCTCTGACCGTCACACTAACTATTCAGCTTTTGCCCCTCTATAGGTAAGTTTGTTGCCCCTTTACGGCTCTCCTGCCCCCACCCTTGAAGGGAAGGAAGGGATGGATGAGGGATGCTGCGGGGAGTCCACCTGGCGGGCTGGGTGCAGAGAGCCAAAGAGCGAGAAGGAGGTCTGCTGGAAGAGAAGGGTGGAAAAGAGGGGCCGGAAGGGACGGGAGGGATGAGCTGTCTGATGCTTAGCTGTCTCTGGGTATCCCTCTCTCTCTCTAAGCTCAGTTTCTCTGTCATGCCCCTGCCTCCCCGCTTTTTCCACTCTTCCTCTATCCACTCCATCAGCACCGCCCCCGCCAACGCCCCACATGTATCTACCTGGCCCCCATCAAGTCCAGGGTGGGCAAAAGAATGCCATGCTCCACCGGGAACCGGAGAAAAATCTGGTCCGTTCATGTGGAAAGAAAGCATTATTGTTTGTGTTTCTCCATATAAGGAGGAGAGAATAAAGGTAATAAGGATAGAGGACACCCGACCTCAAACAATGTGGTGAAAGGGAGCCAGCTGGTCGACAGTAGGAGCCACACTCCAGCCTGGCACATGCCAGTGCCCGGCAGGGCGTGGAAGAAGCTTTGAAAAACCAACAGTTACCAAGAGTCCCACAACAAATGCAGCACCACAGAAAAGAATAGTTTCTAGAGACACCAGACCCTGGGGAGTAGCAGTGCAAGAAGGTAACAAGGATTGCTGAGTGCATAAAAACAGGCTTCCAAGAACTCCCAGGCCAAAGAGCCACCCACCCTGAAGGATGATTCTCAGGAACTGACAGAGCCCTGGGAAGAGCGAGTTTGGGAGTCCAGCTCACACAGCACAGGGCGGGGGGGGGGGGGGGGGGGAGGCGGGGGCAGTGCACCCCAGCAGGGGAGTGGGCGCCTATGGCCAAGAGAAAGCGTTAACCATGTCCGACACAAAGAATTTACTCCCTTCAGGAACATCATGTGGAAGCACGAGCAGTGTACGGAGGAAAATCTCAGTTTTCCGGCTCAAGTCCTGGCTCAGGCAAATCCCCGAAACCAAAAGATCTGGGTTTTCAAAATTAACATGCCTACCCACTCTGTTCTATTGTACTCCTCCCCAAACCACTTAGTACAATGCTCTGCACTCCACTGCCTGGATTATCTTTCTACAGAAACGCTCTGGGCATGTCAGTCCCCTCCACAAAAAACTCCAGTGGTTGTCTATCAGCCTTCGCATGAAACAGAAACTCCTCACTGTTGGTTTCAAAGCTCTCCGTCACCTTGGCCCCTCCTACCTCACCTCCCTGCTCTCCTCCTACAGCCCAGCGCGCACACTCTGCTCCTCTGCCGCTAATCTCCTCACTGTGCCTCGTTCCCACCTGTCCCGCCGTCAGCCCCTGGCTCACGTCCTCCCGCTGTCCTGGAATGCCCTCCCTCCTCACATCAGCCAAACTTACTCTCTTCCCCTCTTCAAAGCCCTACTGAGAGCTCACCTCCTCCAGGACTTCCCAGACTGAGCCCTCCTTTTCCCTCTGCTCCTCCTCCCCTCCCCATTCCTACTCCCTCCCTCTGCTCTACCCCCTTCGCCTCCCCACAGCACTTGCATATATTTGTCCATATTCATTGCTCTATTTTATTAATGATGTGCATTTATCTATGTTTCTACTTATCTATTTTGATGATATTTGTCTACCTGACCTGTCTGTTTTGTTGTCTGTCTCCCCTTCTAGACGGTGAGCCTGTTGTTGGGTAGGGATTGTCTCTATCTGTTGCCGAATTGTACTTTCCTAGCACTTAGTACAGTGCTCTGCACACAGCAAGCGCTTAATAAATATAAGTGAATGAATGAATGAATACTATGGATTGATTACCATACTGAAAGACGACACTGAGGCATGCTTGCTTGGGTGGCCCAACTGAGCCAGGAGGCTTCCAGACTTCGCTGTGCGGTTCCCAGAAGTCCTTCCAACTGATGGGCGGCTCATCCATCCCCAAGACTCAGCACCCGGGAAGGCAGTGAGCCTCTCCGCCCTAAACACCACCACACTACTGGTCAGTCAGTCCCTCTGCCCACCCCTGCTCCAGCCTCTGGGTCCAGCATTCTTGACAAATCTCCACTGCCAGACTTAAAACAGGAAGTCCATCATCTGGGGATGACCCCCCCCCCCCCCCCGGGTCCAATTTATAATAATATCAATACAATAGTAATTGTGGTTCTTGTTTAAGAGCCTACAATGGGGTAGGATACAAGATCGTCAGATCGGACACAGTCCCCATCAACAGGGGGCTTGCGGCCTAAGTAAGAGGGAGAACAGAGACTGAATCCCCATTTTGTAGATGAGGAAACTGAAGCAATGAGGAGCAGTGTGGCCTAGTGGAAAGAGCACAGGCCTGAGAGGCAGAGGACCTGGGTTCTAATCCTGGCTCCACCACGTACCTGCGGTGTGACCTTGGACAAGTCACTTAATAATAATAGCAATTATTATTCTTATTGTCACTGTCCTAGATGAGAACTCTTCTTGAGCCTTCTAACTTCTCCCCCTAATTACTCATTACGGATCTCTCATCTATGAATTTATCCAAACGCCTCTTGAACCTACTGAATTATTCTCTCTCTACAATTTCTCTAGGGAACTAAATCCCACAGTTCAGAAAAAACCTTATAGCTACTTATGGGCAGGGGACATGTCTAGGAATTCTATCATATTGTATTCTCCCAAGTGCTTAATACAGTGCTCTGCACACACTAAGTGCTCAATAAATAACACCACAGAATGTAGGACAGTGATAATGGGAAGCAGCATGGCGTAGTGGATAGAACACGGGCTCGGGAGTCAGAAGGTAGAAGGTCATGAGTTCTGGTCATGTGTTCTGATTCCGGTTCTGTCATTTGTCTGTTGTGTGACCTTGGTTGGACAAATCACTTCACTTCTCTGGACCTCAGTTCCCTCATTTATAAAATGGGGATTGAGATGTGAGCCCCACATGGGGCGGGGACTGTGTCCACCCCAATTTGCTTGTATCCACCCCAGTGCTTAGTATAGTGCCTGGCACATAATAAGTACTTAACAAATGCCACAATTATTATTTTTATATCATTATTATTATTGTTACTACCAATCAGGGTCGGGAATACCCCCAGACCTAGACATAAGCCGTTCAAACATGTGCAAAAATCTCTTTGGTATGGGTCCTTTGATGACATCACATAATGTACATGCCATCATGGACCGGCACAGGGGTACCTGGATTTCTATAGTGTCAACCTAGTAGGCAATCAAGTGGACAGTTGTCCTCCTCTGTATCATTTACGACTAGGCCCTGTCAGAAACGCAGTGCAAGAATTCCATGCGGATTTTCACGTATGGACGTGACTTGTTTTCAAAGTGGCAAAGCGAGACCTTTTTTTTGATTTTGTTTTGGGCACTTTTCCTCACGATGCCTGGCATTTTGTTGGCTTGGGCTACTGACTTGAAAGCGTGGACAAGTTTTGAAGGAACAGTGAACAACGACTACCAGGTGACTTTCTTAAGTCTTAATTGGGAGCACTGTACTCCCATCTTATCTATCTCACCTCACCACCGTGAGGGCACCCACGTCCTGCCTCTGGCTTGACATGCCCTCTCTCTTCACATCTGACGGATGATCCTCCTCCCCATCTTCAAAGCCTTATTAAAAGCACATCTCCTCCAGGGGGTCTTCCCCGACTAAGCCCTCATTTCCTCGTCTCCCACTCTTTGCACTTGGTTTTGTACCCTTTACTCACCCCTTCCTCAACCCCACAGCACTTATTTACATATTTGTAAGTTCTTTATATTAATGTCTGCCCCTCTAGACTGTCAACTTTTTGTACGCACAATTGTGACTAAGGTGTTATATTGTAATATCCCAAGCACTTAATATAGTGTTCTGCATGCAGTAACAACTGACTGAATCCATCACCAGGGAGTTGCAGTTGGATCACTTTCCCCACACGCTTCCCCTTTTGAATCACACTGAAGTTCACCCATCATCTTCCAGCTTGGTGAGGTTCTTTTGACCAGGGCTTCATCTGCCCAGAAGAGCTAAACAATAATAATAATTTTGGTATTTGTTAAGCGCTTACTATGTGCCAAGCACTGTTCTAAGCGCTGGATAGATACAAGGTCATCAGGTTGTCCCACTTGGAGCTCACAGTCTTAATCCCCATTTTCCAGATGAGGTAACTGAGGCCGAGAGACGTTAAGTGACTTGCCCAAAGTCACACAGCTAAGTGGCGGAGTCGGGATTAGAACCCACGACCTTCACACTATCATCTCTGAAGGTGTCAATCCAAACTGGTTCGAGGGCTGATTTCCAGGGGGACGCCGCCAACCCTCACTGTCTGCCCTCTTCCATACAGAGAGGAGGCTCTTTTCCCTACCTCTGAGTCAGTTTCTTAACAAATTCCATTAAAAAAAATATATAAGTTCTTACTATGTGCCAAGCACTGTACTAAGAACTGGGATAGATACAAGGTATTTAGGTTGGACGCACTCCAGTTACCACATGTGGGGATCCCAGTCTTAATCCCCACTTTACAGATGAGGTAGCAGGCTCGGAGACCCACCTAAGGTCACACACCGACACGTGGAGGAGCTGGGAAGAGAACCCAGGTCTTCCGACTCCCAGACCTATTCTCTTTTCACGAGGCCAAGCTCTTTGCAGCAGAACTTTCTTCCAAACCCATGTTAACTCAGGGTTTGGGGGGTTTTGCTGGGCTTTTTTACGTGGGGAACACCATCAAAGGATCTTTGAAATTTCAAATATATCATACCCGCTGGTCCCCCACTAGTCACCTATCGACCCCTTCAAAGCAGTCAGCATGTTGCCTTTCCCCAACTGGTGTATTTAGCTAAGGACCTCACTGATCGTCTGCTTTATGAGACCTGACCAGTTTGTCAAATATAGAAGTGAAACTTACAAGTCTATAATTCCCAGGATCCCCTCTGAAACTTGCTTTGGAGTTAAATTGGCAGCCGGCAGACAACGATAACGAGATAGCACAAATCTTTGCTTGAATTTCCGTTCCTTCCCTGCTACGTTTCTCCAGACGAGATTCTAGCCTCAGAGCATCTTCTGAATCAGCCCCTTCATCCCCATCCCAACTGCTATCCCCGGGTCCAAGCACAGGAGAAGCAGCGTGGCCTGGGGGAGAGAGCGCTGGCCTGGTAATTCAGAAGGACCGGGTTCTAATCCCGACTCGGCCACTTGCCTGTTGTGAGACCTTGGGCAAGTCACTTCACTACTCTGCACCTCAGTTACCTCATCTGTAAAATGGGGATTAAGATTGTGAACCCCACGCAGGGAAGGGACTGTGTCCAACCTAAAAACCCTGTTTCTACCCTAGCACTTAGTACCGTTCCTAGCACATAGGAAGCACTTAAATATCATTAAAAAAGCAATCGTCACATCTCATCTCATCTCTGACCTCCCTGCCTCCAGGCTTGCCTCTCTCCAATCCATTCGTCACTTTGCTGCCAGGATCATTTTACTTAAAAACAAACCGCCCTACATGCAATTCCCCACTCCTTAAAAACCACCCATGGTTTCTCACCTATTTCAGCATCAAGTAGATAGTCCTCACTCTCAGCTTTAAGGCATTCTATCGGCCCTCTTGCTCCTTTCCCACCGTAACTCATCTCACACACCTTGCTCCTCTAATACCAACCTACTCACTCTTCCTCACTCTCATCATCGACCCCTTGCTCGTGGGCCAACCTGATTACCCTGTATCTACCCCAGCGCTTAGAACAGTGCTCGGCACATAGTAAGCGCTTAACAAATAGCAACATTATTATCCTTCTGCCTGCCTGGAACTCTATCCTCCTCCACCACTGATTTCCTATCTGACAGACTACCCCCTCCCCATTTTCAAATCCCTACTAAAAATAATTCCCTTCCCTGACTAGCCTCTCATTTTCCCATCCTGTTTTGCCTCCTCCCACATGTCACCTATGCACTAGAGTCATACCTGAACCTTGGGCAGGCATTCCGGATCCTTGGGCAAGTCACTTAACTTCTCTATGCCTCATTTTCCTCAACTGTAAAAATGGAGATCGAATAACTGTTCGCTCTACTATTTAGACTGTGTGTCCAACATGATTAACTTGCATCTGCTTCAGCACTTAGAAGAGTGAATAACACCCAGTAACGCTTAGATACCATAAAAAAAACTGGTGAACAGAGGGTCTGGGGAGAGAGATTCCGCCCTTGGGTGCAGCGTCGACCAGGATTCTCGACCTGCCTCTCAGGACTGGCAGTGGAGTTTCACAGTTCCCAAAAAGTTCTGTTCTCCCAGTGTGGGAGAAGGGCAGAGGGAATTGAAGATACTAAGGAAACGAGGAAAAAAATGAAGGCAATAGAGAATAAGAAAAACCATTAAGACAAACAACCTCTGAAGATGGGGAAATTGGCATTCAGTAGTAGTGAAGGCATCAATTTTCACTGCAGACAGTGGCACAGTGTACATTACTCCGTGGGGGTTTCACACTACAAGGGTGGGGGAAAAAAACCATAGCCAACAGCAGCAAAACAATACCAAGAAACTCTCATGCTTTCACAGAGACTCCCTTCGACTTTTACCGGGCCACTAAGAATATCCTACTCAAATATGGCTTTGTGAACTGGGTGTGGGCATTGTGGTGTCTGATGCTGAGGTCTCAGAGCTATTCCGTTCGGTGACCAATCAATCGTATTTATTGAGCACTTACTCTGTGCAGAGCACTGTACTAAGCACTTGGTAGAGTTCAATAAAAAAGCTGGTAGACACATTTCCTGCCCACAAGAAGCTCACAAATCTAGTGCTAGACAATGCTGTTGATTATCTTTACAAATAGAAATATTGTAAAATTGTATTTGCTAGTTTGAGGGTGAGATTTAATCTAAAGTGCAACTCCTGTGCTTGTTTCGCCTCTTCTCTTCCTCCCCATGCCAGATAATGTAGAGCTCAACTCTTCAGATTTTTCTAGAAGTCCTCGGTACTTCACAGCAAAACATTATGACAAAATCCACTGGGATCTGTCCCACGCCTATTGATATTAAGAGGATGGTCCTGAGATCAATCATTGGTATTTACGGAGCACTTACTGGGGGCAAAGCACTGTAATAAGCGCTCGGGAGAGCACAAAGCAACAGGATTGGTAGGCATGTTCCCCACCCACAAGGTGCTCACGGTCTAAAGGGGGAGGCAAACATTAATAGAAATTATGGGTATGTACATAAGTGGTGTGGGGTTGATGGACATTAATGTAAATCATGGATATAAACCTGAGTGCTGTGGGGCTGAGGGAGGAGTGAATAAAGTTTACAGATCTAAGTGCAAGGAGACAAAGAAGGGAGAGGGAGCAGAAGAAATGACTAGTCAGAGAAGGCCTTCTGGAAGAGATGGGATCTTAATACGGCTTTGAGGGAGGGGAAAGTGGTGGACTGGCACATATGGGGGGGGGAGGGGATTTCAGGCCAGAGGGAGGCCGTGGGAAAGGGGTCAGCGGTGAGTTAGACGAGATCAGGGCACAGTGGATAAGCTGGTGTTAGAGGAACGAGTTGGACGGGCTGGGCCGTAAGCAGGAGATCAGTGAGGTAAGATGTGGCGGGGCTGGGCTGATTGAGTACTTTAGAGCAGATGGTAAGGAGCTCCCAAAGCAAGAGGAGTCCATTAACAAAAACTACAAGGAATCCCGCATGGGTTCCAGCCCATTATAAGATTAAGAAATTGGGAAAACTTTCCAGGACCGCGTTCATTTTTTAGCCAGCCAAGTAGGTTCATGCAGCTAGCGGAGAGGAAGGGAGCAGAAGCCAGCCGCAAGAAGAGGGGGATCCTGGAGACAGTTGGACTTCGTTCAAACCAGCACAGAGGGTTTGCGTAAGAGGACTGGGCTGGTCTCCAACGAGCTACACTAAATACAGAGTGGGGGGGTGTCACCAAGGAACCCCTTGAAACCCAAAGGAGAGAGGAGGAGGATCTCAGCAAGGAAAGTGTAGAAATCACTGTGAATAACTCAGAAACTAGCGAACCTAGGGCGTGAGGAGTGCTCAGGGTTAGAGGAGAGTTTCGGCCGGGGCCGGGTCCGCTGCGTCCTGTCCATCCGAGGGCCGCTGAACCAACAGTAAGCTTCCTTAACCTTTGCACACAATCAGCATTTACAATACGGAAGTTTTAACACCCGGGTCAAGGAGGGGACGAGAGAGACAGAGAGCCAGTTTAGCTATCCTTCCCCTTGGCTCTGGTCCTGACTGCATGGGACAAGACTAATAACCAGTTGGAAAAGAAGTCAAAGAATCCACTTTGGAGTAAGCGCTCAATAAATGCAATCGATTGATTGATCCCACTGAAATAATGTCAAAGGCGCATTTCATTCATTCATTCGATTGTATTTCCATTGTGCTTACTGTGTGTAAAGCACTGTTCTAAGTGTTTAGGAGAGTACAATAAATAGACACATTCCCTGCCCACAATGACCTCACAGTCTAGAGATGGAGACAAAGATTAATATAAACTACAGGTATGTTCCTCTAATGCTAATCTTCTCACTGTACCTCGATCTCGTCTATCTCGACGCCGACCTCTCGCCCACATCCTACCTCTGGCCTGGAACGCCCTCCCTCCTCATATCAGACAGATAATTGCTCTCCCCGACTCCAAAGCCCTACTGAAGGCATACCTCCTTCAAGAAGCCTTCCCTGACTTCCCGTCTCTTGTATTCTGCTCTCCCAGGTGCTTAGTACAGTGTTCTTCATATAATAAGTGCTCTATAAATACCACAGAGGGATCGATTCTGCTTTGGCAACTTAAGGAGTCTAGAACGCCCCAGAAAAGTAAAATCCTGCCACGTTCTAGGGTTGGAGCAATGGACATGGAGCCGACACCAGAAATTTATTCTGTCGGGGGAGCCTGACCCTCTGGGTCCTCCATTCCCCCACCCTGACACCACTGAGGAAAGCCCACCCACGAGGACAGAAAATAGACGGGGATCACAGACAGCACACTGTCGAGGCTGTTGCCGGAACATTGCAAAAATATTACTGGAGCGGGGAAAATGAGAGAACAAGACACTATCACCGGTAGGGGAGTAGAGAGACGCTGGTTCGAGGAGGCTCTGACCACGGCCCACTCCCTCTTTGGATGTTTCCTTTGGTTTCCATTCTCCTCCGATCAGACTGTGAGCCCGTCATGGGGCAGGGATTGTCTCTATCTGTTGCCAAACTGTACATTCCAAGCACTTAGTACAGCGCTCTGCACATAGTAAGCGCTCAATAAATACTATTGAATGAATGAAATGAATTGCTGCGGAAAATGAAACACGCACGTATAACATGCCCCCTTTAGATGGTAAACTCTAAGAGGTCACAGACAGAAATGGCTCTATTTCTTGTTGCCGCCCCAGCCCTGACTACAGAGCTCTGTGTAGCTAAGAGGGGGGACTGAGGTGGGGAAACAGCCCCTGCTGCCGTGACTGCACACCAGTTGACCCCAAGATATTGAGCCTCTTTGGCTCCTGCTTCCTCATCAATGACAAAGGAGATAAAATCTGGCCCTTCCCTATTTCACACCTAATGTTTCTGCCCATTAGAACATCTGAACCCGGCATCATAAAGTACTCCTAGTTCCCCAGAGAGGGCCCTGGACCTTAGCCTTCCACGCCCAGCACTTCCACCTCTCCATATCCCACAGGTTCCCGGGCTCAGCCCAACTCTCCTATGCCAGCACGGTGGATCCTCTAGAGTACAGTGCTCTGCGCACAGTAAGCGCTCAATAAATATGATTGAATGAACTGCAGAGCCAGTTCTTCCCACCCCTCCCTCCCTCTGGAGAAGCAGCGTGGCCTAATGGAAAGAGCACAGGGTGGGGAATCGGGAGAATGTGGTTCTGATCCTGGCTCCGCCACTCATCTGCTGTGACCTTGGACAAGTCATTTCACTTATTATTATACTGGTATTTGTTAAATACTTACTATATGTTAAGCACTGTTCTAAGGACTGCGGTAAATACAAGCTAATCGGGTTGAACACTTTCCCTGTCCCACATGGGGCTCGAGGTTTTAATCCCCATTTTACAGAAGAGGTAACTGAGGCACAGAGAAATTAGGTGACTTGTCCAAGGTCACACGCAGCTATGTGTGGCTAAGACTTCGTTTAGGCTATATGGGTAACCCCAACAACAATGAAGGTCAAAGGATGCTAAGTCTGCGTCGCATCCTGTCACGTGCCTTCCTAGACTCATGAATTAGGGACTTGGCCCAAAGACCAGTTCCTTTTGCCGGCCCATCTCCCCGTCCCAGAACTTCACAGAGGTAGGAGAAACCATTCTGATTATCCTCTACCCCAGCACTTAGCACAGTGCTTGGCACACAACGGATAACGGTGGCATTTGTTAAATCCCTCACTGTGTGTCAAGCACTGTATGAAGCACTGGGGTAGATACTGGATAATCAGGTTGGACATAGTCCCTGTCCTACTTGGAGCTCCCAGTCTAAGGAGGAGAGAGAACACGTATTGGCTCCCCATTTTACAGAGGAGGAAACTGAGGCCCAGAGAGGGTAACTGAATTGTCCCTGTTCACACAGCAGTCCAGTGATAGAGCTGGCATACGAACTCAGGTCTCTTCACTTCCAGGCCCACGCTCTTTCCAATAGGCCCTGCCGTCCCTCAATCAATAGTATTTTTTGAGCATTTATAAGGTGCGCAGCACTGTACTGAGCACGTGGGAGAGTACAACACAACAGAGCGGTAGACACATTACCTGCCCACAAGGAGCTTACAGTCTAGAAGGAGAGACAGACATTAATATAAACAAGTGAGTTTCAGATACGTACCTAAGTGCTGTGGGGCTGAGGTGATTATCAAGAGCTCCAGGGCATACGGTAAGCACTCAACAAATACCACCACAACTAATAATAGCGAATAATTCTCTTCTTCTGGCACAAATGTGTGTAGCCAAGCCACCTGGTCTACTTCTTTCAATGAGCAAGGAAAAGGGGATCGGGCCCATTGTGTTTTATAATGACAGTCAACTATTTCTCTTACAATTTCTTCATTCACATCTACCCAGAAGGGGGAAAATCAGATGCCAAAACATCTTCATTTTCAAAAGAGATGGAAATTTGATATTTACACAGGCATCTAGGAGTCAGAGCACCTTGGGCACGTCACTTGACATCTCTGTGCCTCAGTTTCCTCGTTTTTAAAATGGCATTTAAGTGCTTACTATGTGCCAAACACCTGAAAATGGGGATTCTACACCTGTTCTCCCTCCTACTTACACTTGGACCCCCACGTGGAACAGGGACTGTGTCCAACCTGATTAACCTGTATCTACCTCAGCATTTAATATAGCTCTTGGCCCCAGTTATTAATATTTCCCATGCACGGTCATTCTCAACTGGATGGTATCTGGCGGGGCCCAACCTCCTCTTGAAAGAGGACAAAAACAGGGAAATCTACTTTCTTGAATATGTATTTCTTTGATAATTGAGATCGGGATGCGGAGAGGGATGGGGAGCGGGGAAGGTTGGTCCCATCCCTCCCTCTCTCCTCTCCCTTTTCTCCATCCCCCTCCAACCTGGGCCTGGCCCACACCCCCTGCCCCAAAGGGAGGATGGTCAGCCACCCGCTTCTGAGCCAGAAGAAGGAAAATAGCCAAGGCAGAGGTGACTACGAAAGGCGATCGGACATAGAGACTTGCATGACCCACAACCTACTCACACCGGCTCACCTGGACACGCGGCTGGGGAAGTAGATTTTGCCTGTGGGTGCGGGGCTGTTTGTGGGTGCAGGTGGGTAGATTTAGCCTGCAGAACCCAGTTGGGCAGAAGAAAATACAGGTGTGTCCGCCCCACCTCCCTTGCTAGCAGGAACACATCAGAACTTGTCGTCTAAGTGGGAAGGGAAGCTGCCTTATCGGCAGGTTGCTCCAGCCTGGAGGGAGGTGGCGGGGTGGGGAGGGGCTTTGAAAGCGTTTGTTCACGGTTTCCGAAAACTGCAGTTCCAGATATCAAATCCATAATTCATTTATAGTAATGTATATCCACAATTCATTTCTATTAATGTCTGTCTCCCACTCTAAACCGTAAGCTCGTCGTGGGCAGGGATCACGTTTTTCAACTCTGTTATACTGTACTCTCCCACACACTTAATACAGTGCACACAGTAAGCGCTCAATAAATAATATTGATTGCTAGCAACTTAAGATCCCTAAACATCAATCGTATTTATTGAGCGCTTATTGGGTGCAGGGCACTGTACTAAGCACTTGGGAGAGCACCACACGATATACCCGAGGCATTCCCTGTTTGCCACCTTACCCTCGGTGGTGTCATTTCACGACTTTGGGTGAGGAGACGGCAGGTGGTAAGTGGAGGAGTTCAATCAGCATTCACACTTTGCAAATAGACGAAGCACTATTGTGCTCGGTTTTTCCCTTTGTTCTGTGGGGATCCCCGAGTCCTCCTTTCCCAGGAACAGAAAGGAGGAAATTCTCTCACTGCTTCCTGCCAAATAAATTGTTATCACTCTTCATAATCCTAATAATTTACAACAAGCCTCACAAAAGCAAGCAAATCTGACTCAAATCCAGGCATACCTTCATCTTCACAATTTACAGTATGCCTTCAGCAGTGCGGTCCCCTATCATTTCCCATATCCTGCCTATATTTTGGTTATTCATTGCTTCCGAGCTGAGACTAACTCACTTTCCTCATAAACCCACCTCTAGTTTGCATTCTCGCAGCAACTTGCATAATCATTTTCATGAACTATGACACAGACACCCAACCTTTAAGAAGTACGATGAAAACAGCAGCTGCAGCCTCCTGTATTGGCATTCAAATCCAGCATTCCCAGTGGGACCGATGGCAGGGGGACAGTCTTCCTGGGGCTAGTTAGAGACTGAATGGGGGGAGACCGGTGTGCCTGGGACGGAGGAACTGAACTAGAGATCTTATCCAGAAGCAGTAATAATGATATTTTTTGAGCACACACGGAGGGCAATGCCCGGCACTAAGCAATGGAGATAACACAACAGAAGCATGAGACATTCCTTGCCCACAAGGATCTGACTCTTTTATGAAACTTGTGGTTTCTGAAAAGGCCTAAAAGGAAATCAAAGGGGAGCGAGGCTCAAATCAGCTCGTGCTGCTAATTCCACAAGGGTCCGGCCTGAGATCTGACTGGGGTAGAAGGCTGAACATGCGGGAGCAAGGAATTTGGGGTTTATCTGTGGATTTCTTCAGCCTCAAGGGCCCCAGGTTCCCTGATTCCAGTCTTATCTTCCCTCGGGCTCTGTGGCCCTTAGCTTTGGAGACAACCCGACCCAGGGCAAAAACCAAGAGACAGCCAAAGGAGGCTCTTTTTCCCTCCGAGCTCAGAGTTCGCATTCCCCGATGTCGAGGGGAGAACCCAGCTCAGAAAAATCACTCATTCCCACTCCCTCCTTTAACTGGTCACAGTGGAAGACTATTTTATGGGGAAAAACCTGAAGCCACTTTACTATTTTGTCATGAATCCAATGAATTTCTTTTAAAGTCTAACCTTCTCCACTCTTGACATCTTGTTATTCACCACGAAAGAAGAAATTTCCAGAGGGAATTAATGAATGACTGGGTGTGAAATCGACATGGACACAAATGAACATCCAGATCTCTTCATTATAACTTCTACCAGTACAATGAGGCAGCATTTGAGGTTTCATACCCAATCGATTACCGAAAATCGAGACAAAACAGAAAGACAACTCAAAAAAAAAAAAAAAAATTCTCCCAGAGAAGGAAAGGCCCCGAGAAGGCTGCTGGGCAGTTTCGAACTCCCACTCCCCGCCAATCCCCCATGGGATCCTCCGGCTGGGCCTGTCACGTTACCCAAATCTTGTCCAGATTCATGTTTCTGGAGCGGTTCAGAGTTCAAAACCCGGTTTCTGACTTGAAAAAGACATGCCCTGGATAAGCCCATTGCACCTGCCGTTTACCACAAAGCAGAACTCACACTGACGCAGCCTCGCTCTGGAGCAACCACCCATGGCCCACGGAACACCTGGCCGGGCACGGGGGTGGGGGGACGCTGAGGGCCCTCCCGGCCCCGGCAGCTACTCTAGCTAAAGAACAATACGTCGGCCATTTCTCAGGCCGCTCGGGAGAGCTCAGGGAGGAGCCAGGGAGAGCGGGACAAATGGGTGAGAGATGGAGCCCGGGAGACAACGATGATTTCAATCCTCTCACCCTAATTAATCAAATTTATTGAGGGCCTACTGCGTGCTGTCTGTACTAAGCACTGGAAAGAGTACTGTACAACGGAGTTGGTAGACTCTGCCCAACAAGAGCTTAAAATCTCCAGACCGTCTTTGCTCTAGCAAGTAAGTGATCCTTATTCTACTCAGTGGTTACTTTCACTCCATCCAGTAATACTCAGGGAGCATCTACTAGGAGTAGAGCTCTGTACCACGTGCCTGAGCGAACAACCCTAAAGCGGAAGACACAGTCCCTGCCCTCAAGGAGAATCTCCAGTAATAATAATAATTGTGGTATTTGTTCAGCGCTTACTATGTGATCGACACTGTGCTAAGAGCCGGGATAGATACGGTGTAATCAAATCAGACCGAACCTCTGGCTCACAGTTCAAGGAGGGATAGGTACTGAATCCCCATTGTACCGAAGAGGAAACTGGGCCCAGAAATGTTAGGTGATTTGTCCAAGTTATACAGCAGGCAAATGGTGAAGCTAGGATTAGAACCTAGGTGCTCTGACTCCCAGACTTTTTCCACTAAGCCGCACTGCTTCTCCAGTCCCGGAAGCAAGTTCTCAGAAGCTTTACAGAGCTCCCGGTATCCTGGGAAAGACCGATGAGAAAGTAAGGAGCAGCATGACCTATTGGAAAGAGCACGGGCCTGGGAGTCAGAGGACCTGGCTTCCAATCCCGGCTCTGCCACCTACCTCCTGGCTGACCTCAGGCAAGCCACTAAGCTTCTCAGTGCCTCAGTTTCCTCATCTGCAAAAGCACCTGCTCTGCCTCCCACTTAGACCGTGAGCCCCATAAGGGACAGGGATTGTGTCCAACCTGATTTCTTGCATCTACCCCAGGGCTTGCCATATGATAAACGTTTAATACCACAATCATGGTCATTATTGAGAGGATGTCCAAGCTCTAGGCCTCTCAAAAACGCTGAGGTTTGAGGGCATTCGGAGAGAGAATAATAAAAACAGTGATTATTATTATTATGGTACTTAGCACACAGTAAGTGTCGAGCACTGTTCTAAGAAGTGAATCCGGTTGGACACGGTCCCCGTCCCACATGAGACTCACACTCTTCATCCCCATTTTGCGGATGAGGTAACTGAGGTCCAAAGAAGTGAAGTGACTTAACCAAGGTCACACAACAGACAAATGGCGGAGTCAGGATTAGAACCCATGACCTTCTGATTCCCAAGTCCATGCTCTAGGAGATGCCTGTCCACTATTTCTAGACGCACCCGGCAGCGTTCTGGGCAATGAATGGCCTCTCTGCTCCTGCAGAGGATCACCCAGAGTGGATAGAATGGTTGCAATGGAGCGGTGGGGGTGGGATGGGGGGCGTTTTTGGGGAGGGGGGCAGACTCCCAGGGTCGGGGTCCATGCCTGAGACAAGGGAGCCGAAGCTGAGGACTAAAAGCGGGAGGAGGAGGATCAAGGAAAAGAGAAAGGAGACTGGATGAGAAAAGGCCAAGAGATCAATGAAAGGAGAAGAAAGAAAAAGAGAATTTGAGGGGGCAGGAGGAAGCAGAAGACTAGTAGGATGTACAAAATTGGAAAAAAAAGGCCCTCTCTGGGGCCATATGCAAATGGAAGGCTGATCTACTGAGGCTGACAGTGGGGAAGTCAAGGCCTGTAGCTTCTTGGTACTATTCTGGGAAACTCCCTTCATGGTTTTCCCTCATATTAATCTAAAGGAGCATCTACGATGAGCTCGATCAGTTTCTGAGGGCCCCAGGCCCTGGCTCGACGGGGGGAGGGAGAGAGGGGCCGGGGGGAGGGTACCAACTCAACCAACTGACCGAGGAAACCCCACTCGGGGTCCGCGCCTGCAGGTGGGGCGGGGCGCTTCCTGCACGGTTTTTCTAACATGGCCAGGAAGGTCCCCTCAAGGTAGAGCTCGGCAGCTCTGTACAGGACAGAAATTCAAAGCGCAGTCCATCCGGGCACACTCAGCCTGCAGCGTCCTCATGCTGAGCTCAACTGCCCTTTATGTCCACCTCCATCTGTGATTTGTTTTAAGGTCTGCCTCCCCCTCTAGTCTGCAAGATCCTTATCGACCCACCCTATCGTACTGTATTCTCCCAAGGGCTCGGTACAGTGGTTGGCCCACAGCAAGCACTTGTCGCTGAATTGTACTTTTCAGCACTCTGCACACAGTAAGCGCTCAATAAATACGACAACGAATGAATGAATAAATGTCATTGATTGGCCAGACACTGGGCCAGTTCTGGCTGAAACAGGGAGATGGGGGATCACTTCCAGGGGACAACTTTGCACGCGTGCGCTGCCCCGGTGGGCTGCTGGGATATGACTTCCAGGATGCCGAGGGCTCCTTGCACTTGGATTGGGTCCGACCCCTAAAACCAGAGTCCTCCCAACCTCCCCCCGTCCACCTTGTATCCCTCATTAGACTGGAAGCCCCATGGGAGCTGGGAACACGTGTGCCTTGCTGCTGAAGTACAGTGCTTTTCACTCAGTAGGCACTCAAATACCAGGGATTCATGAAACCAAGCGGCGTTGGTGAAACAACTCACCTGGGTTTGGCCTTGTGCTGTCTAACCTAGCCATGGGGACCTCAGACCAACCCCCCTCCGAGCTATCAAATCCGCAGCCCTCATCCAATCGGTCAGTGGAGTTACTGAGTGTACTGAGTGGCTCAGTGGAAAGAGCCTGGGCTTGGGAGTCAGACGTCATGGGTTCGAATCCCGTCTCCGCCTCTTGTCAGCTGACTGTGGGCAAGTCACTTAACTTCTCTGTGCCTCGGTTACCTCATCTGTAAAATGGGGATTAACCGTGAGCCTCACGTGGGACAACCTGATTACCCTGGATCTCCCCCAGTGCTCAGAACAGCGCTCTGCACATAGTAAGTGCTTAACAAATACCAACATTATTATTATTATTATTATACAATAGGGTTGGTAGACACGAACCCTACCCCTATGGAGCTTACAGAGACGTAGCACTCCGAAGATTGCTTCAATATTACAACAGAGTTTTTTTGGGCGGGTGGGGGGTTTTGTTTGTTTTTTAATGGTGTTCATTAAGTGCTTAGTACATGTCAGGCACTGTATTAAGCGCTGGGGTAGATTCAAGATCATCAGATTGGACACAGTCCCTGTCCCACATAGGGCTCAGAAGCTTAATCCTCATTTTAGAGATGCGGTAATTGAGGCCCAGAGAGGTTAAGAGACTTGTCCAAAGTCACTCAGCAGACAAATGGCAGAGACGGGATTTAGTCGGGCATCCTAGATTGAGCGGTTAAGTTTCCCTTTTCCTCTACGACCCTTAATCTCTTGGCCTGGGAATCCCTCGGAAACAATTGGGATTCCCAGCTATTCCCCCATCTCTACTTCCAGAGTAGCATGCGAGGTGAAAGCAGGGCTTCGCTACAGCCGATCACACAGGAGAACTACTTCTACCCAATTGATGCTATTTATTGAGCGATTCCTGCGTGGAGAACACTTTACTAAGTGTCTGGGAGAGTTCAACAGGCAACGAGAATTCCTGGTCATAATGGCAGCGTGCCCTGAAAGGGGAACCTAAGCCTTAAAAGCAGCGTGGCCTAGCAGATAGAGCCTAGATCAGGGGGTCAAAAGGACCTGGGTTCTAATCCTGGTTGCGCCTCATGTCTGCTGTGTGACCGTGGCAAGTCATTCAACTTCTCTGTGCCTCAGTTACCGCACCTGTAAAATGTGGATTAATATTGAGTGCCGCAGGTGGGGCACTGACGGTGTCCAACCTGATTAGACTGTATCTAAGCCAACGCTCAGTACAGGGCCCGGGCACATAGTAAGCGCTTAACGAATACCTTAAAAAAAAAGCCCGGACAGCTACCCGACAGCTCCTTCCACAAATGCCGACCATCAGCATCCCTGCATGCTTTCTACTTTTCATAACCAGCTGAGGAGCAGAAAATTGAAAGCGCAATGCTGCAAGACATCAGAAACCAAAGATGAAGCAGGGGAAGGAAATGGAGAACTCATTTCCTGGCCTGCACGGCCCAAGCAGTGACCTGCAAGTGACCAACTTCTCCAGGGTTTGTCTGGCTAAATGACACCACAAGTGCGATTCACTTGCGGGGGCTCAACACGCAGCAGGCTGGCACGCAAAGTTGCGAGTGTAGCCTCTGCCCTCTCAAAGATGAACGCATGGGACCCGGCTGCACGGGATCTGATATTCCTTCGGCAGACTTGTGAGGGTGCTTTGGGAGACAGAAGAGGAAAATCTAACTCCTTCCAAATGGTTGTCGGCTTCCATCAGCTGGTGAATTTCACTATTTCATCTCACCCCAGAGAAAGCATTGGGTTTGGAATTCTGACTCAGTGGAATTACTCATATTTGAGGCTAACCACAGAAACCAACAAGCTTAATTACCTGGGCAAACAAGGGGGCCAAGGGAAGGAAGTTGAACTAGACTTGCCTGAGGTGTTAAAAGCTTTAAACACCTCAAATCTCAGGCGAGGGCCCAGCAATCCCAACCCCTGAACTGGATTCTCCCCACTCCTGCTGCAGAATGCCCGGTCACTGGTACAGGGAGGAGAAAAGCCACCTCCGCCCAGTCCCCCGCTGACTCACAGTAACACAGCTTTAATAATAAAAATGATGATAATAATAATTGTGGTATTTGTTAAGCACTTTCTATTTGCCAGGCACTGTACTAAGCACTGAGGTGGGTACGGGCAAATCCGGTCGGACATAGTCCCAGTCCCATGTGGAGCTCACAGTCTCAATCCCCATTCTACAGAGGAGGTAACTGAGACCCAGAGAAGTGAAGTGAATTGCCCAAGGTCACACAGCAGACAAGTGGTGGAGCAGGGATTAGAACCCACGACCTTCTGATTCCAAGACCCATGCTCTATCCACCACGCCACGCTGCTTCTCATGGTTTCCCTACCCTGCTCCCCAAACAGGGAAAGGTGCAACAGGAAAAACTGCATGACCTAGTGGAAAGAGCACAGGCCTAGGAGTCAGATGACCTGGGTTCTAATTCTCATTCTGCCATTTGTCTGCTCTGGGACCTTGGACAAGTCACTTCGCTTCTCTGGGCCTCAGTTTCCTCATCTGCAAAATGGGGATCCTACTTAGACTGTAGGCCCTACATGAAATAGGGACTGTGCCCGACCTGATGATCTTGAATCTACCCCCAGCTATTGGCAGTGTTGGCACATAGTAATCGATCATTCAGTGGGATTTGAGCTTACTCTGTGCAGAGCACTGTACTAAGCACTTGGGAGAGTACCATAAAAAAGATCTGGTAGACATGTTCCGTGGCTCAGTGGAAAGAGCCCAGGCTTGGGAGTCAGAGGTCGTGGGTTCTAATCCCGGCTCCGCCGCTTGCCAGCTGTGTGACTTTGGGCAAGTCACTTAAATTCTCTGGGCCTCAGTTACCTCATCTGTAAAATGGGGATTAAAACTGTGAGCCCCACGTGGGACAATCTCATCACCTTGTATCTACCCCAGCGCTTAGAACAGTGCTTGGCACACAGTAAGTGCTTAACAAATACCAACACTCATTTTTTTTTGTAGATAACCAGTTTACAATCTGGCAGGGAAAGCTTCGTAGGCACATAATACCACTATTATCACTATCATCGTGATTATTAGAGCATTCTGAGGTTCTGCCCCCAGAGCTGACATTGTGTCCGAGTGGGCCTGTGTCCCAGTGAGGAGAGATGGGGAAAACTGTGTCCTCTCCCCAACCCTTTCCACCCCAGAGAAATGCACTCTTTCCTTGGGGAGGCTTTCAACCGCCACGCTTTCAGGTAACTGAGCTGAACTTGAGTTCTGAAAACTACTCTGATTCAATACGCTGCCAGTGCATAAATGACCAGCAAGTGCTCTTACCCCCCACATCTACACTCGGTCAGCGATCAGGCAAAAACACAGCTGCGATAAACAGCCATTTGATTATTGCTGCGCGGCAACCTCCGGTGCTAAATTAAAGAGTTTTCACATTTCGTTTAACTCATCTCCCTCATAAAGTGAGCTGAGAAACCTGAAAGAGTACAGTGAGACTTGTTTGGTTCTTTAAAAGGCAGTCTGCTGTTACCACACTTTAAAGCGACACATTCTTAACCATTACGACAACAAAATATTGACTGCCTATACTCCCGACTTGCTGTTCCTCCAGACGAATGGGTTCTTGATTTACTTTAGAGAAAGAGTAATAGTCAATGTTACTACTTGGCAGGAGAGCCAGTAGGTAAATCCAAATTTCCAACACATTCTATACAGAGGGTAGTTAAAACGCATCCACTCCCTGGAACGCCAATCATTCTCTAATGTCAGAAATCCAATCCTTGTCCGAGGGAACCCTTTATCCTCTTGGGAAATCCCTTTCTCCTTGTTCCAAATCTCCAGTGAATTGTTGTTAAGGTGAGGATTTTATTTTTTTTTTAGTCACTGTTGGACACAGAAGCAGCAGAGAGCTCTCTTCCTAGGGCTCTTTCTTCTTTAAAAATAACCAAGTCTAAGTCTTTTTTCTTCTGCCTCTCACTTTATCTCAACCTGACTACATTTCTGCAGTCAATCTACTGGCTGGACTTAGGAGAAAATAGTGCAGAGGTTAGAGATAGGAGAAATTCAGCTACAGTGACCAATCCAAGATCTCAAAAACACATCCACACTTGGCAAAAAAAGAGTAGGAAGATAAATGTCATCTAACACTTTCCCCATACTGCAAGCTCTGACCACAGTGCTCTGCAAACAGTAGGTGCTCAATTAACACCTTGACTTATCATACTGAGAGTAACAATTGAGACCACTGGTGTTACTTATTCATTCATTCAGTAGTATTTATTGAGCGCTTACTATGTGCAGAGCATTGTACTAAGCGCTTGGAATGTACAATTCGCAGGTTGAAGGTGCCGAAGCCTTTTGAAAATGGAAGAGCTTCAGGGGAGGTTTTAGTTGAGCCAAATTTTACCTGTGGTACAACCCGCTATACCCAGTCATATATGTTAGCCTCAAGAGGTGAGGCAGTAGACAGGATCAACCAACCTTCAGAACCTATTCTGGAGAGCAGTTTTGGTCCCAAATATGCCCCCTCCAAAATGGATGTTCTAAAATCCAGTTCCTGTTTTCTCACTCAGACCTGTTCAGCTGCAGCCCCATGAGCTTTAGCCGTCCTAACGCTTTGAGGCCTCCTTCAAAAACAAGATCGGAATGAGACCAACTTTCTCTTCATCCCTACTGAACTACTCCCCACGGGGACCAGATAAAATCCATTCACAAAACCCAGAGTCAGAGGCCTGCACAGCCTCACCACAGTTGATGCCAGCCCCTCCAGACAGCTCTCCTACTTACGGAACCCTTCGATCTTGTCCGCTGTCTTGCTCCAGGCCACCTGCCTTGTTTCCATGATGACCTGGACCGTCCTCCGCTCCGGGCTGGATTTTTTGAGGCTGAACACCGTCATAACCGTCCCCAGTTCGAGGGTCCTCTTGATCTGGCTCTTCTCATATTCGGGCAGGGCTTCACAGTCAATGGTGGTGGCCATTTTAAATTGGGTCCTCCAAATAGGAGGGAGAGGATGAAGGAAAATAAAACACGCAACCAAGTTGGCTGTCGGGCTGAAAGAGGCAAAAGAGAGTTACCAGGTTTACTATTAGTTTGAAATACAGGGTAAATTCCTTAGTTCCTCTATATTCCACAGGAAACAGACCCAGATATATATGCTCTTTTCATTCTAACCGGTTCTCCGATGAACCTCGGGGCCAGCTCTTGCTAGTCTATGGGAATTTCAAGGAGAAGTTTTCCTGGAATAGTGGCAGGGGCAATTAACAATATACCACTCAAATGGAGGCTTTTTGAAGTCAACTCTAGACAAAGAGTGGGCGGGGCAACATCAACAGTCAATCAAAAATGAGCTCAGGTTTTGAATGTCAAAATCAATATTAAAATTGATCAGCTGCCACTACAAAAGGCTAATTCACTCCTCTTTTCTCCTGCTTAGCTTTTTTCAGAATTTCTAAAGTCCTAACTAAAGCTTAAATTGTGTAAGCTTCTAGTTTTCTCCATAATTATTAATATTGATAATAATGTTTCCTATATATAAAGTGCTAAGCCATCCTTGACATCATTCTTCAGGATGGTTATATATATGAGAAAAAAGAAATCTCAATCATCAGTGTGACCACGGTGGCTTATCTAATTTCAGGGATCACCAAAAACCCTGAAAAAGTGCCCTGCCCATGCTCCAAGTCATTATTCAGGTTGGCACCCAAACTTTCCGGCAGCCTATCTTTCAGGTCCATTTCTGGCTTGTCAAATGGCCCGTGACTGATCTTCAACACCCACAGTGAAGACAGTTCCTTCACTGGGGAGCTTATCTTCCCAAACAGCAGTTTTCAAGGGCAGCCGGCTGGCCATTTTGGTGTGGCCTCCAACAAAAGGGTCAAAATCATATATTAGTCACTCAATAGTCTATCCTTCATGGATTTTATTTACTTTTTGTTTAGACGCCTTAATCTGAAAATGGCAAAAACTTAATTTCCAAAAGTGCAGTCTCAAAAATGTCAACGGGCACAAGATGGGTCCACAGCCCTGATCTAGAAGCCAGACCACAGTTAATCCAGGGAAAAAAAAAAGATTATCTTATAGCATTTTATTTCTATATTCTCCTTGGTTCGCTCCCTTTTTGAGACTCACCCCTCAGTCCCCTGCTAATTTTTTTAAGCTCTTTTTCTCCTTTCTACACATCCTGCTGGTTTCATTCATTCATTCAATAGTATTTATTGAGCGCTTACTAGGTGCAGAGCACTGTACTAAGCGCTTGGAATGAACAAGTCGGCAACAGATAGAGACAGTCCCTGCCGTGTGACGGGCTTACGGGTTTACAGTCTAATCGGGGGAGACAGACAGACGAGAACAATGGCAATAAATAGAGTCAAGGGGAAGAACATCTCGGAAAAACAATGAGTGGAGCAGGTTCTGACACCTACACAAATCTGCAAGATGAAGAACCACGAGTGCCAGACAATACCTAAAAACCCTCCCAATTCCACCACCTACTCTTCTTTAGGCCTCAGTCAGATGAAACTGGTCTAATCTTTATCATCCGGGGGGGCCTCTGGGAAAAGGTTAGAAGAACTGAATTTAGATGAGATGGTTCTTATCCAGATGAGGGTAACTGGCTATTTTCCATCACCACTGGGAACAGGCCATGAGAGGTAGGCTTAAATTGCAGGGTCTAGGTTAGACCTAACGTAAATCTAAGGTGTTACTCTGCAACAGGCTAAGGAAGGAGGTTTTGTGTTTTATGGCACTTGTTAAGCATTCACTATGTACAAGGTAAAGCACTGGGGGATATACAAGCTAATCAAGTCGGATACAGTCCGTGTCCCATATGGGGCTCACTGTCTCAGTACCCATTTTATAAATGAGGTAACTGAGGCACAGAGAAGTGAAGTGACTTGGCCCAGGCCAAACAGGGGTCTAGTGGTGGAGTCAGAGAACCCCAGTTTTCTGACTCCCAGGTCTGTGCTCTCTCCACTAGACCACACTGCTTCTCATTGAAGTTTGAAGAATCCCTTTCTCAGAACAGATCTCCCATTTAAACATCGTCCTGTCTGAAAGCCACAGGGAGGTTGACGATATGACCTCTCGTGAGTCCTCTTAACCCTTCGATTTTTTAGCGGCCTATGGAATTAAGGTCCTAGGCCGGTGGTAAATGTAATACAAGTATGGGCAAAGAAGAAACGATCTCTGCCCACCAGGAGTTGGTTCTGCCCAGAACAGGGGCAGAAAATAAAAACACACCTGTTAAAGAAACATGAGCTGCCAAAAAGTCCAGACGGAAGGAGTCACGCAAGGGCACGTTAGCTTCTTCAGTCACCGGGCCAGAAGAGCTCTCCTGTCCCTGATCCAACCTGACACGATGACCCAGGATTAATCCCAGCACAGCAACAAAATCGACCATATTTCGGGGGGAAAAGGGTCCATCTCAATTTTTCTCGACCTTTTAATGTCAGAAGTCCTAAGGTGGAGCTGTGTCGGATAGGAAGTGACCTGGCCAACTGAATTATCTAGTTCTGTGCCTTGCCTCTTACAGGACTCACCTGGAACTCCTCTACCAAAGTAACCCCCAGAAAAGCATTCCAAATACCCTCACAATATGCGATTTTCAAGTCACGGAGAAAGGGGAAAGAACGGTTTACACTGGTCCCTGCTTAAATTAGTGCTACAAAGGGGGTGACCTAGACGTTAATTGCGGGTTAGTTTCATAGATGCTCCCGCTGCGAACTCGAAGCACGGGCACTCTCCAAAATGAGGATTTCTCATATCGGGAGTGGAGACGAAGCAGCAGCGGCTGGATGAAGTGCTGACAGTGGCTGGGTGTGGGGGACCCTGACAGCCGTGAACTTCCTCGGAGAGGTGGGTTTCGAATGAGGGAACTTGGAGATTGGAAAACAGAGCTCACTTCAAAGCAAAAATACCATTCAGGGGAACACAAAGGCGGGGGAGTCAGAAGGAAAATGTGGAGGGCTGGGAGAAGATAGAGGGGCAAGGTGGGGGGGACGGATAGGGAAGGACAGACGGGGTATAAGGGAGAGGAGGTGTGCTCCTTGGGGCGGCCTGGCTGAGGGCTGGGGGCATTTGTCCGGGTCCCCCCACCCCCATTCTGGGGCATTGGTCGTCTTCTTCTCCAAAGACCGGCTAAGTCCCCCCCAGAGGCCTGCCCGGGGGGAAGGGCGGCCCTTGTTCACCCAACTCCGGGGGGCGGCTGGCCCTGGCTCTGTCCAGCCTGAAGCAGACCTGGGGGAAAGGGAAGGGAGGGGAGAGGGTGGGGAAGAAGGGGAAGAGGGGGTGAGGGAGGGGAAGAGGGGGTGGGAAAAGGGAGGAGGGGGTGAGGAAGGGGAAGAGGGGGGTGAGGAAGGGGAAAGGGGGGAGGAAGGGGAGGAGGGGGAGAAGAAGGGGAGGAGGAGGGGAGGAAGGGGGGGGAAGGGAGGGGGGAGGAAGGGGAGGAGGGGGTGAGAAAGGGGAGGAAGAGGAGGAGGGGTGAGAAAGGGGAGGAGGGGGTGAGAAAGGGGAGGAAGAAGAGGAGGGGGTGGGAAAGGGGAGGAGGAAGTGGGAAGGTGGGGAGGAAGGGGAAGAGGCGGTGAGGAAGGGGAGGAAGAGAAGGAGGAGGTGGGAAATAGTAATAATAATAATGTTGGTATTTGTTAAGCGCTTACTATGTGTGGAGCACTGTTCTAAGCGCTGGGGGAGATACAAGGTAATCAGGTTGTCCCACGTGAGGCTCACAGTTAATCCCCATTTTACAGATGAGGTAACTGAGGCACAGAGAAGTGAAATAACTTGCCCACAATCACACAGCTGACAAGTGGCAGAGCCGGGATTCGAACCCATCACCTCTGACTCCCAAGCCCGGGCTCTTTCCACTGAGAGGGGAGGAGGGGGTGAGGAAGGGGAAGAGGGAGTGAGGAAGGGGAAGGGGGGGGTGAGGAAGGGGAAGAGGGAGGTGAGGAGGAAGGGGTGAGAAAGGGGAGGAGAGAGTGAGAAAGGGGAGGAAGAGGAGGAGGGGGTGGGAAAGGGGAGGAAGAGGAGGAGGGGGTGGGAAAGGGGAGGAGGGGGCGGCAGTGCCCCGGACGAGGGCAAGTTTGGGGCAGGGAGCGGCCCCGCCGGGCTTCTTCTTGGCCGGGTGGAGGCTCCGCGGACCGGGGGGTCCGGGCGGGGGGGTCCGGGCGGGGGGTCCGGAGAGGGCTGGGCGGGCCGGAGCCGGGGGCGGGGTCGCTCCGCCCTGGACCTGCCCGGCAACCCCGTCCCCCAGCCCGTCCCCCCCGTGCCCCCGGACCCCGGACACTCACCTGCGCAAGGCAAGGCGCCGCCCGGGCGGGGCGGGGGGACGGAGCCAGGTGGACGAGCGGCGGCGGCGGCGGCGGCGGCAGCGGGACGGGGACGGGGAGCAGCAGCAAGAGGAGGCAGCGGGAGCGGGACGGGCACCGGGAGCAGCAGGAGGAGGCGGCGGCGCCCGGGCGAAGGGTCTGCCGGGCGGCGGGGCGGGGGGGGGGACAGCCCGGCTCCGGGGCTCCGGGGCTCCGGGGCTGCCGCTCCGGGCCGGGCCGAGCCGAGCGGAGCCGAGCGGAGCCGAGCCACCTCCGAGCCTACTTCTGCCCCGAGCCCAGCCCAGCCGAAGCCGCTCTGCAGCCGCCGCCGCCGCCGCCGCCCCCACGTGACGCGCGCCCCCTGCCGGCCCCTTCCCCGCCCTCCGCCCCGCCCCGGGCACGCCCCCTGCCGGCCGCCGCTCCGCCCCGCACGCTGACAGCCCGCAGCCCCCTCCCCTCCCCTTCTCTCTCCTTCCCTCTCCTTCATCCTGCATCATTCATTCATTCATAGAAGCAGCGTGGCTCAGTGGCAAGAGCCCGAGCTCGGGAGTCAGAGGTTCATGAGTTCATTCATTCATTCAATGGTATTTATTGAGCGCTTACTATGTGCAGAGCACTGGACTAAGCGCTTGGAATGGACAATTCGGCAACAGATAGAGACAGGCCCTGCCCACCGACGGGCTTACGGTCTAATCGGGGGAGACGGACGGACAGAAATAGTAGCACTAACTAGAATCAAGGGGATGTACATCTCTTACAAAATAAATAGGCTAATAAAGATAAATAGGCTAATAAAGAGGTCATGGGTTCGAATCCCGACTCCGCCGCTTGCCAGCCGTGTGACTTTGGGCCGGTCACTTCACTTCTCTGGGCCTCAGTTCCCTCCTCTGGAAAATGGGGATGAAGACTGGGAGCCCCACGGGGGACCACCTGATCACCTTGTATGACCCCGCGCTTAGAACAGTGCTTTGCACATGGTAAGCGCTTAACAAGTACCGTTATTATTATTATTCATACATTCGATCGTATTGATTGAGCGCTTGCTATGTGCAGAGCCCTGGACTAAGCGCTTGGAATGGACAATTGGGCAACAGAGACCATCCCTGCTCGACCACAGGCTTACAGTCTTAAAGGGGGAGACAGACAGCCAAGCAAAAGAGAACAAAACAAAACATCATCAAGATCAATAGAATCAAGGAGATGTGCCCCTCATTAACAGAATAAATAGGGTGATAAATAACCTATACAAATGAGCACAGTGCTGAGGGGAGGGGAAGGGGGAAGAGCAGAGGGTGGGGGAGCAGAGGGAAAGGGGGGGGCTCAGTGTGGGAAGGCCTCCTGGAGGAGGTGAGCTCTCAGTAGGGCTTTGAAGAGGGGAGGAGAGTTAGTTTGACCTTCCTCGCGGGCCGCCCGCACCCAGCGAGCCCCCACTCCTTGGGGGCAGGACTCACATCTGCTAACTCTCGTCCTCTCGCAACCCATTACTTCCAGCTCTGCTCCCTATAATAATAATGATGGCATTTCTGAAGGGCTTACTATGTGCGAAGCACTGTTCTAAGCGCTGGGATAGATACAGGGTGATCCGGTTGTCCCACTTGGAGCTCACAGTCTTGATCCAGGCATTTGGAGCCAGATGTCCTGGGATCTAGTTCCAGGTCCACCACTTGTCTGCTTTGTGACCTTGGAAAAATCACTTCACCGCTCGCTCTTTTAATCACTTCATCTGAAAAATGGGGGTTAAGACCGTGAGCCCTATATTCATTCATTCAATAGTATTTATTGAGCGCTTACTATGTGCAGAGCACTGGACTAAGCGCTTGGAATGGACGAGTCGGCAACAGATAGAGACGGTCCCTGCCGTCGGACGGGCTCACGGTCTAATCGGGGGAGACGGACAGACGAGAACGATGGCGATAAATAGAGTCGAGGGGAAGAACGTCTCGTAAGAACAATGGCGACTAAATAGACTCGAGGCGATGTACATTTCATTAACAAAATAGATAGGGTAATGAAAATATATACAGTCGAGCGGACGAGTACGGTGCTGAGGGGATGGGAAGGGAGAGGGGGAGGAGCAGAGGGAGATGGGGGGAGAAGAGGGTTAAGCTGCGGAGAGGTGAAGGGGGGATGGCAGAGGGAGTAGAGGGAGAAGGGGAGCTCGGTCCGGGAAGGCCTCTCGGAGGAGGTGAGTTTGAAGTAGGGTTTTGAAGAGGGGAAGAGAATCAGTTTGGCGGAGGTGAGGAGGGAGGGCCTTTCCGGGACCGCGGGAGGACGTGGCCCGGGGGTCGACGGCGGGGCGGGCGAGACCGAGGGACGGTGAGGAGGTGGGTGGCGGAGGAGCGGAGCGTGCGGGGTAGGCGGTAGAAAGAGAGAAGGGAGGAGAGGTAGGAAGGGGCAAGGTGATGATGGAGACCCTTGAAGCCTAGAGTGAGGGACGGAGACTGTGACCAACCCGATTATCTGTATCTAGCCCAGCATTTAGTACCGTGCCTGATACACAGTAAACCTTTAACAGATACTATTCTTAAAAAGCAATCGGTAGTATTTACTGAGCCTTTTCTGTGTGCAGAGCTCTGCACTGAGCGCTTATCACAGTCACCGTGGAAGGATTTTAGGATCACGTCTACCAAGTCTGTCCTATTGAACGGTTCCAAGATTTTAGTCCAGGGCTCTGCACAAAGCAGATGGTCAAGGAGAAACCCGCGTTCTAATTCCAGGTCTGCCACTTGTCTGCTGTGGGACCTTGGGCAAATCATCTAACTTCTCTGTGCCTCAGTTCCCTCATCTATAAGATGGGGATTAAGACTGTGAGCCCCATGTGGGACAGAGACTGTGTCCAATCTTGATTCTATTTATTGCTATTGTTTTTGTCTGTCTGTCTCCCCCGATTAGACTGTAAGCCCGTCGATGGGCAGGGATGGTCTCTATCTGTTGCCGAATTGTACATTCCAAGTGCTTAGTACAGTGCTCTGCACATAGTAAGCGCTCAATAAATACTACTGAATGAATCTTACTAGCTTGTATCTACACCAGTGCTCAGTATAGTGCCAGGCACGTAGTAAGTGCTTAACAAACACTATATAAATAAAATAAAGTAAATACCATTGATCGTTTGATCCAGATCCTGCGGCTTCCCTCGTCTTTAACTCTTCCAACCTCCTTCTATCGCCCCCATCCCTGTCCTGAGGTTTTGTTCCCTTGTTCAGCCTTGTCGGCCTGGGGTTCAGAAGGGGTTGACCAAGGAACTTCCCCTGCCCCACCCAGGATACTATGCTGGCTCACTAAAGCTGGCAATAGGCAAGATTGCGATCAATCAGCCAATACATTGGATCGAGCGTCTACTGTGTGCAGAGCACTGTACTGAGCACTTGAGAGACTCCAGTAAGGCTAGAAGACACCACCTCTGCCCTCAGGCACCTTAGGGTCTAGTGTAAAATTAAAAAGACCCTGGTTTCCCCTGTAAAAAAAAAAAAGTTCAAGGTGGAGTTCCCCCACCCAGGGCTTTGAATATACAGGGCATTTCGCAAAGCCGTGCTTGGCCCGGCCCGGCGTGGGCCAGGGGGTGTCCGGGACAGTCAGGACGAAACTGAAGCTCAGAGCAGTTATATTTGCTGGGATGGGGACAGGTCATGTAGAACGGTGCAGGCAAATACCTACCCCAGACCAGAGTCAAATGCAGAACCCTGGACTTCTCTTCCCTGCAAGCTAAGCCCGACCTTTTTGAAAGAGAACTTCACCTGCAGAGAATAAAGGGGAAAGCTTTACAAGCTCAGCCTGGGCTTTCTGAAAGAGAACTTTACCTGCAGTGAATGAAGAGGGAAGCTTTACCGGAAGGAGCGGGGAAAAGGTTGAGGGACTTGTTCAAGCCCGGAGAGAAGTACTGTTTAACAAGACCCTACTGCAAATTCCCTTTTTCAAGGGGCCTCATCCACTGTGAGAAGCACGAGCTCTCTCATAGGGAGAGTTCTTCCCTATGGGACCGGCAACGGCCTGAAAGTGACTCTATCAATCAATCAGTCACATTTATTGAGTGTTTACTGTGTACAGGACGTTATACTAAGCGCTTGGGAGAGTAGGATAGCATAGTAATGATAATGACGGTATTTGTTAAGCGCTTACTATGTGCCAAGCACTGATAACAGTTCTTGTCTGTCCGTCTCCCCCGATTAGACTGTAAGCCCGTCAAACGGCAGGGACTGTCTCTATCTGTTGCCGACTTGTTCATCCCAAGCGCTTAGTACAGTGCTCTGCACATAGTAAGCACTCAATAAATACTATTGAATGAATGAATGAATAACAGACACATTCCCTGCCACGACTTGATGCAAATAAATTAACCAAATAAGAGAAGCAGCGTAGTTCAGTGGAAAGAGCTCGGGCTTGGGAGGCAGAGGTCAGGGTTCGAATCCCATCTCTGCCACTTGGCAGCTGTGTGACTGTGGGCAAGTCACTTCACTTCTCTGGGCCTCAGTTCCCTCATCTGGAAAATGGGGATGAGGGCTGTGAACCCCATGTGGGACAACCTGATTACCCTGTATCTACCCCAGCGCTTAGAACAGTGTTCTGCACATAGTAAGTGCTTAACAAACACCAACATCATTATTATTATTATTATTATTAAGAGTAGATTTGTAATACCAGGTCGGATTATCTGGCCAATACCTCCCCGCATCCCACCCCTAAACACACACATCTGAATGCCTGAAACTGTCAGATAATTCAGACTAGAGTCATGTGGAACTAACTGGATGGTTTATAGGTGTGGACTGGATTTAAGTGAACAGCTCTCACCCCACTGAAAGAATTCGCCACGGTATTTTGAGAAGGGCTCAGTAAATGCTCAGAAGAGAAGCAGCGTGGCTTAGTGGGAAGAGCATGGGCTGCGGAGTCAGAGGACAAGGGTTCTGATCCCGGCTCCACCACTTGTCTGCTGTGACCTTGGGCGAGCCACTTAACTCCTCTGTACCTCAGTTACCTCAGCTGTACAAATGGGGATTAAGATTGTGAGCCCCACATGGGACAATCTGATTACCCTGTGTCTACCCCAGCACTTAGAACAGTGCTTGGCACAGAGTAAATGCTTAACAAATATCATTATCATTATTATTATTATATGCTGCTACTGTGATGAGAATGGCGGAAGGAACATCATTTAGTCCCTGGCCCTCTGTTTTTCCTTTTCTAAAAGGGGAAGAAGAGCCCATTGTTGCTTCACGCGCACACACAAACACACACGCTCCCTGACTGACTCCAGTCAGTGGCCAGGATATCTTCCATTTTGTCCAGGGATAAGTCTGGTTGGACCTAAGAATCCAGGAAGATCAGTCAGTGGTATTTATTGAGCACTCATTTTGTGCAGAGCACTGTACTGTACTGCAGGAGAGCACAATAGAGTGAGTAGACATGATCCCGGCCCCACAGGAGCTCCCGGTGTAGCGGACAAGGCCAGGCCCTCGCTCTCAACTCTCCCACCTTGAACCCCGCACTAAATGCTGCCTCCCCCTACCCCGCAACTTGGAAATCCCTTCCTCTCCAAATCTGACATTCTACGGCTCTCCCCAAACTCAAAGTTTTAATGAAATCTCACCTCCTCGAATAAACCTTCCCTGATAAATTCTCGGCATCCCCATCGGTCATCTAAAGCAATTAGAGACATATTTATTTCCATCCTCAGCGTTCATTCAATTCAGTAGTATTTATTGAGCACTTACTATGCTGTACTAAGCGCTTGGAATGTACAGTTTGGCAACAGATAGAGACAATCCCTGCCCAGTATCGGGCTCACAGTCTAAACGACAGTCTAAAGTCTCTGCACTTACATAGGCTGCTTGAAAAGCAGCGTGACTTAGAGGAAAGGCACGGGCCTGGGAGTCAGAGACCCCAGATTCCAGTCCCGGTTCTGCCACTTGCCTGCTGTGTGGCCTTGGGCAAGCCACCTCACTTCTCTGTGTCTCAATTTCCTCATCTGCAAAATGGAGATTCAATACCTGTTCTCCTTCCTGTTTAGACTATGAGTCTGATGAGGAACCTGGACTGTGGGTCCAAGCTGAATAACTTGTATCCATCCCAGCACTTACTATAGTGCTTGGCATATAGATTGTGCTTAACAAGTAGCTTAGTTATTATTATTCATTCATTCAATTGTATTTATTGAGCGTTTACCGTGAAGAGCACTGTACTAAGCGCTTGGAATGTACAACTCGGCAACAGATAGAGACAATCCCGGCCCAACAACGGGTGCGAGGTTCCGTCACCAACACCTGCTGGTCTCACCTTCACAGTATCGCCAAGATCCGCCCTTTCCTCTCCATCCGAATGGCTACCGTGCTGGTACAAGCTCTCATAATATCCCGACTGGATTATTGTATCAGCCTCCTCTCGGATCTCTCTTCCTCCTGACTCTCCCCACTCCAGTCTATTCTTCATTCTGCTGCCCAGATCATCTTTCTACAGAAACGGTCTGGGCATGTCACTCCCCTCCTCAAAAGCCTCCAGTGGTTGCCTATCAACCTTCGCACGGAACAAAAACTCCTCACTGTTGGCTTCAAAGCTCTCCATCCCCTTGCCCCCTCCTACCTCACCTCCCTTCTCTCTTTCTACTGCCCACCCCATACACTCTGCTCCTCTGCTGCTCACCTCCTCACTATCACCCATTCACACCTATCCTGCCGTGGACCCCTGGCCCACGTCCTGTCGCTGCCCTGGAATGCCCTCCCTCCTCACCCCCGCCAAACTCTCTTCCCCTCTTCAAAGCCCTACTGAGAGCTCACCTCCTCCAGGAGGCCTTCCCAGACTGAGCTCCCCCTCCCCTCCACCCCCTGCTCTTCCCCCTTCCCCTCTCCTCAGCACTGTGCTCATTTGTATCTATTATTTGTCACCCTATTTATTTTGTTAATGAGGTGTATATCTCCTTGATTCTGTTGATCTGGATGATGTTGTCTTGTTTTTGTTTTGTTCTGTTTTGCTTTGCTGTCTGTCTCCCCCGTTTAGACTGTGAGCCCGTCACTGGGCAGGAATGGTCTCTATCTGTTGCCGAATTGTACATTCCAAGAGCTTAGTACAGTGCTCTGCACATAGTAAGCGCTCAGTAAATACTACTGAATGAATGAATGAATGAATGACAAGAACCCAGATCTCCTGATGCCAAACCTGGTGCTCTTTCATCCAGATCCAAGGGCTCATTCCGGTGTCCTATACCCAGTGGGTGCTCAATAAAAGCTGTGACTAGTTCTGTAACTAGAGAATTCTGTCTGTGGCTGAGGCATTTCTGCTATGGAGCTCACCATTCATTCAATTCATTCATGGTATTTATTGATTGCTTTCTGTGTGCAGAGCACTGTATTAAACGCTTGGGAGAGTACAATACAGTGATAAACAGACACATCCCCTGCCCACAACAAGGTTGGTGTGCACTCTCTCCAGTTGTTCTCTTTTCCCCTCATGACCTCAGCACTCCCCATCTTCACCTATGACCTAACCTGGGTCTGGGGAGGGTGCAATTACACGGTGGTCTCGGAGGTGATGGGAGCCCCCGGTATCTGTCCCACTCGAGCTGGGGAGCCCAGGGAGGGCAGAGGCCCTGAATTTACAGCTAGCTGCCTCTTTGGCACAAAGGAAAGTTAATTGCTCAATGATTTATGGCCTAGTATTGAGATGCAGCATGGCCTGGGAGTCAGAGGACCTGGTTTCTAATCCCTGCTCCACCCACTTGACTGCTGAATGACTTTGGGCAAGGCGTTTAACTTCTCTGTGCCTCAGTGCCCTTATCTGTAAAATGGGGATTAAGAGTGTGAGCTCTATGTAAGACAAGGGACCGTGTCTAACCTGATTACCTTGTGTCTGCCCCAGCGCTTAATAAAGTGCCTGGCACCTGGAAGCGCTTAACAAATACCATTAAATAATAATCATGATGATGATGGCATTTATTAAGCCCTTACTATGTGCCCAGCACTATTCTAAGCACTGATTTTTTTAAAAATCTCCTACTCTAAGAGGAGTTGCCTCATCAGACACAAACATTCTTTATCTCCAATTAAAAATGTCTCATTTAATTTCATAGAGGTCACTGAATCGGGAACTTCACTGGACCACACAGTTCAGAATAACTGATCAACGGAGACATTTTATTCATGACAACTACTCAGTGGCTTCCCATCCTACAAGGCTTCACTAGCTTCAAATTACAGCCATAAAATCAGTTTGGAGAAGCGGGTGGATGGGGAATTGTGGGGGGATAGACATCTCAAAGATTTCTCATCAGTTTAGAAGATCTTGCCTTTTTTTTATTACAGCATCACAACTCTTGATCCTAATTAGATTGTGTCTATGGAAATAAAGGAAATTGTTCTGACAACTTTGTTTTTGTTTGGTATCAATTATGTTGTCAGCAATCAGTGAATAAAACAAAATTTATAAAAAAAATTCAAATAGGTGAGAAGGGCAGGAGTTTGTGAAACAATTTTGAACACCAGGGAATCTTAAATTTCTCTGCTGTAATGTTTATTGGCAGAGAAATAGAAATTACCATGATAGACAATCTCTTTGTAAAATATGATCATTTATTCTAGGAATTCTTAATAATCCAAAGTCCTATCTATTTGACAAAATACTTCATAACAATATCTCTACCCCAATGATCACTATGGTTTACCTTCAAGAACAACATGCATAAAAAGATAAAAATTAATTCAATCTATCCATGGTATTTATTTAGCACTTACTGTACGCAGAGCACTGTTTAAACCATTTCTGAACTGATTCAGGGTGATAAAATGTTTTCTGTTCCTTTGTTTTAGTTTTTCTGTCCATATCAGGTCCAGGAGAAAGGAAATGATTTTATGACCATATGATTCATGGTTCCCATTTTAGAGGGAGGAAGTATTTCTGGAAGGTGACTTGTTTCAGGAGAACTAGAATCCTCAGAAATCACCTTTAAATACTAAAGCTTAAGACTGAAAGGTGAGCGTTCGGGGGTACATTAGAGGAGGTGACAGGAGAGACTTAACTGAAGCAGTGGCCAAAGTGAAATATCACCTTGAATTTCTTTCTCCATGTTTCCAACTAAACAATGACCTATCCTTTGAGGAGAGCCGTGAGGCCGAACCAGGTTCTAAGATTCTGCTAAACTTATCAATCAGTCGATCGATCGATTTATCGAACATTTGCTGAGTGCAGAGTACTCTAAGCTCTTGGAAGAGTACGATGCAACTGAGCTGGTAGACACGTTCCCTTCCCATAATGAACGTACAGTCTAGTGGAAATTTGGCAAGTAACTTTTTAGTTGGTATCTTATCTCAAAGGAAAAAGACTCAGAGATCAGAGTGACACACAAGCATCACTATGACTCAGTGATGGAATAACCATTATTAAAAATCAGGGTGTAAAATAGGAGTATAACATGCGAGAATGGCAAAACGATCCTTTCTCAGTCACCAATGTCACTGACTCATTGCCAAACTACCTTTGGGTGAGCAGCTCCACTGGGGGTGGGACGGGGCACCAAAATGATTGTCCCGCCGATGACCTACCTGACTTCCACTGCTACTCCTAGAAGAAAAATTAAATAGCAAATTTGAATCTTTTCTGAGATCAAAAGGCAGATGGGCAACAAGACAGGAAGCGGGATTGTACTGTAATGCATTATGAACATCACCTAGATTTTCATAAACAGGAGTTCACAATGGACTCAGCCATCAAAGCCACCTTTTCAGCTTACTGATTTCCTCTAGCCTGGATTCAAAGGTGACCTCTGTTAGTTGATAGAAATAGAGCGTTATTATTGAGGGAACTAAACACTGGCCACTGAACAGGGAACAGTTTTGGACACACCTGTCAGAGTCCAACTCAGCTTTGCAAATGAGAAGAAAATGCAAACCCACATCAAAACCTGACTTAGGGAGCCATGCAAAATGAAAAATTTTCACATATCCTCCCTCCTCTACGTCAGTCATTCTGCTAAGGGCTTAGTCCCTGGAAACCTCAGATACAAGGCAACTCAATGAATTGATTTATTGTTCCTAATCTGGCCTCTTCCTCCTACAAACCTCCTTACACGTCAAATATTACAGCCCTTTTTTTTCCCGAGTCACACGATCGGAATCTCCCGTGAAAGCCTCACCTTAATTTTTCTTCAGTCCGTAACAATGCAGGGTACCGCAGACACTGGGTAGCTCAGATCTTCCTTCTGAGAGGTATTACGCTAGGTTCTTCGTTTCTCCATTTCGCCATTTCCTAAAACTAAGGCAGTTACCAGAAATTCAGAATCTTCGCTCGGCTTGGTGCCACTCCTCTGCCCGCCGTTTCTCCCCTCGCCGTGGTACGGTGTCTTCATCCATGTCGGCGGCCTCAAAGACGTGCATTGAGGGTCCGCGCCGAACTGTTGGTGTCATGATTCGAAACAGATATACGCCCTACCTGCTGGCAGGTTCCAATTCAAGACAGACCCTGCAGTCATGGGTAATCACTTAAAACAGACAAACTACAGATTCTGTGCTATTGCAGAAATGGAAAAAGTGGGCTTGTTCATCATTATCACCATCAATGATATTTATTAATCGTTCCATACTAATAAGCGCTCCATACTAAGCGCTTATTCAGCTCAATTCTCCCCCTCAGAGCCACCATGAAAACACTCTCCACATGTTCAACTGGCCCTGATTGAGGGATATGGGTCATTAAATTCCTCTCTGAGACCGCGAACTCTCCTCCTGACCTGGGCTGAGATTAAGCAATCAACAATGAACAGCTCTGCCAGCAGTTTGTGTTAGATTTTCGAGGCACTGAAGAGATCCCTGAGCAGATAACTGAAGAAGCTGTTGAACTGGGGAGGCAACTGAATTTAGAAACGGACGATGCAGATGTCGATTAGTTAATCGCATCACATTCAGAGCAATTGTTGCCCAACGAGAAGCTCAACGAACCTCGACGATCCAACACCTCGTTGCAAGGGGCTGAAACAGAAGAAAAGGAAGTTATAGCTTATCCACCGCCCACTAGTCGATCGATAGTATTTACTGGACGCTCACAGTGTGCAGAGCACTGTATTAAGTGCTAAAATCTTGAGATTAAGGCGTTTTCCATCAATCTTTTAGAAAAAAAGCCTGGCCTAGTGGCTAGCGCATGAGCCTGGGAGTCAGAAGGATGTGGATTCTAATTCCGAAATTGGCACTTGTCTGCTGCGTGACCTTGGGCAAGTCACTTCACTTCTCTGTGCCTCAGTTACCTCATCTGTAAAAGGGGGATTAAGACTGTGACCCTTATGTGGGACAGGGACTAGGTCAAATCGGATAAGGTATACTATAGAGGCAGGGATTCAAACCCATTCACAGAGACCCTGACGCTGAGACTTCGAACAAGTGGGAGCTCCAAGTGAGCCTCCTGCTTCCTGCACCCCTAAAACCATCCCTGGGAGCAAAACGGCCATTATTTGGGTGAGAACAGATTCAGACCTGAATCTGCTATATGGAGAACTAGAAGGGGGTGAAGCAGGCTTTTTTTCCCCCTTCCCCCTTCACAGCTGACCCATCGCTACTCACGCCATTTTCAAAGCCTTTCTAAAAGCCCATTTCCTGCATGGAAGCCTTCCCTGATTACTCTCTACACTCCCCACCTTATTTCCCTTATTTCCCCAGTACTGCCTCTCTAGCACTTCACCAAAGCGCTTAGGATACTCACCCCCTCCTCCTCCTGTAGCATTTATGGACACATCTTTAAACTCTGTCGCTCCCCCCCTATATATTAATTATTTTAGCACCTGTCTTCATGACAAGACTATCAGCTCTTTGAGGGCAGGAATTGCCAGGTCTCCTAACTCTATCGGATTCCCCTGAGGGTTTAGTACAGTGCTCTGCACAGCCTGTGAACTCAATAAATATCATCGATTGAGAGTTTTTCATCAAGCTCACTGATCAAGACTTCACGGGGTAGGCAGAGTTTGGGAACCTGGATGGGACCAAACTAAGCTTTCGCATCAAGGAAACGTGGACAGGTTGCTCCGTGCAGCGAAAGATGCGGCTGGTTCTACCTTGGAGCCGCCGCCAAAAACACTCATGTCACCACATCCCCCTCCCTGAAAGATTGTATTCTGGGCACTTCAGCAGCCTTTTTCCCTCCTTGGTTCCCCCAGTCATCGCTATCCCTTTACCCCCTTAATATTTTGAGAGGCCTCCCCATGGTCCCGGGTTGCAGGCAAAATGGCAGAGGGGCATAAGGGAGAGAGTCATGCTCGTGACTCCCAGATGGAGACGTGATAGGAGGCGGGGCGGATTGTCACACCTGCTGCTATCGCCACCATCCTTCCTCCAGATGCAAAAGAGGCAAACTCAAAGAGAGAGCTGTTTTGCTTAAGAGGACAACAGCTTCACCTTTGTCTGTTTTCTGTGACCACGCAGGGGTGCTTTGAATATCAAATATGAAGGTCACAATTCCTTTGCGGATCAGAGCAAGAGAATTACAGCTTTTACCAATCAGACTGGTTCCTCGGCCAATCGGGAGGCCCGGAGGAGGAATCACTCTTACAGTGGAAAAAGCTGTGGATTTCACCTTTTCTTACCAACCGGCAACCAGAAGGGTTAGTGGCAAATCCCCTTCAATTTCACTGTTTCTTAGTGACATAAATGTTGGTGCCTTGTTTGTAGTTGAACCAAAGGGGATCAGCTGGAGAGGCCGGGGATAAACAGGGTGTGCAGCTCACTGAGGTCTTGGTTAGCCCTTGGAGCCTTTCTAGAGTTTAGGGTTAGGGGACGGGGACTCACCAAGGCTTCTGAAAGACCTGCTTAGCCACTGCTCTCCAATGCGTCGCTTACTGGTTCCCAGTAGAAACCACTGGGCATTCCTCTCGTGTAGAGCCACCCATTCATTTGTTAGCTACAATTTGTTATCCACCACTTTGATCTGTCATTTATTTAGCTCCTGACTCTTGGTTTTACTACTCTTCCTCATGCTGTATCTTTGACAATTTCATATCTGCCAGTTGGCCCCATTAGGTTGGGAGCTCCTGGAGAACAAGGTTGTGCCTTTTTATTTCTGTTGTGTGTCCTCAAGTGTCTAGTAACTCCCTCTGCTCCCAGTGCACTGAGTCCTGAGTAGGTCTTTAGTCAAAGCTGCCTTTGAAGCAGCGTGGACTAGTGGCTAGAGCACGGGCCTGGGAGCCAGAGGACCTGCGTTCTAATTCTGCCTCTGCCAACTGCTTGCTGTGGGACCTTGGGAAAGTCACTTAACTTTTCTGTGACTCAATTACCTTATCTCCAAAATGAGGATTAAATCTTCCTCCCTCCAATTTATACTATGAGCCCCTGTGGAATAGGGGCTGTATCCCACCTGATAAACCTGTATCTACCCAGCACTTAGAACAGCGCTTGACACAAAGTAAGCACTTGATAAATGCCAAAAAAATTAAAAACTAAAATTAAAAAAATGTCTAGTCCTGGTTCCACCACTTGTCTTCTGTGTGACCTTGAACAGTCACTTAACTTTTCTGTGCCTCAATTGCCTCATTTGTAAAATGAGGACTCAAGCTGAGTCTTCCAACCTTATTATCTTGTATCTACCCCAGTGCTTAGTACAGGGTCTGGCACATAGTAAGCACTTAACAAATACTAAAATAAAAAGATGGTGTTGAGGATATCAGTTGCACAGGGAGGTTTTGGTGCCTCTGGCAATTAGTCTATTGGACTTAAACTCAGAAAAGGATTTGAGAACTCAGTGGTCCCCAGCAGTGGGGACCTTGTGTGTGTCAGTGAAGGTCGATGGGCAGTCGACCAAAATTAAAGCTGGATCATTAGAAGCAGCATGGCCTAGTTGAAAGACTGGAAGTCAGAAGGACCTGAGTTCTAATCTCAGTTCCGCCACGCATCTGCTGTGTGACCTTGAGCCGGTCATTTAACTTCTCTATACCTAAATTACCTCATCTGTAAAATGGGTATTAACACTGTAAATTCCATGTGAGAAATGGACTGTAACCAATCTAATTAGCTTGCATCTACTCAAGCGCTTAGTACAGTGCCTAGCGCATAATAAACACTTAGCAAATACCGTAAAAAAATCATTACCTACAAGCAGCAGAATCTTTAATAGCCGATGGCCATGTGACTCGTAGGCTGTCAACCTTGCAGTGAGTGAGACACCCATCGTTTTCCTTGTGATGGTCCCTTCTCTTAAGTCCTTGGTGCTGGTTCAGATAAGATGGCTGCTTCCCCGCCGTAGCAAGTGGGAAGAAAAGTAATCCAAGCCATCAGTGTCATACCCGCAATCTCTCTGGACAGAGTTGGACTGCAATCCAGACATCTTCCTTTTCCTTTGGGCAGGAGGGCAGTGACTGGCCTCTCCATGAGCAAGGCAAGAACCTATTTTGATTTCCTTTGGAGAGGAAGAAGAGTTATGCTCAGGATAGAGGAAGAAGAGTTGTGCTCAGGATATCATTTCTCACTTCACTCCCCCTTTGCACTCCTAACTAGAAGGCCACATACCATTTGAAAACGTCGAAGGACCGATTCTCCCCTTTCCTCTCTCCCAGACGGAGTGTTGCTTAGAAACCGCAAGGGTAACCTCTGACATTACTGAACCCTAAAACGACGCATCACACTGAGACCACTATCTCCTGTCCCAACAGCCTCAGGAAACATTCTCTTCCCAGTCATCTGATTGAATGGGGCCCTAGTCCCAACTGGGTAGGATTCCCACTGGCTCTTCCCCACCTCTGCTCCCCATGCCACTCACCCCACGAATATCCATTCAATCAATCATTCCATTAGTGGTATTTACTGAGTGCTTGAAAGAGTTGTGCTCCTGTTCTGCTCTCGGCATATCATTTCTCAATTCACTCCCCCTTTGCACTCCTGACTAGAAGGCCACATACCATTTGAAAACGTCAAAGGACTGATTTTTCCCCTTTCCTCTCTCCCAGACAGAGCATTGCTTAGAAAGAGCTTAGAGAAGCAGCGTGGCTCAGTGCAAAGAACATGGGCTTGGGAGTCAGAGGTTGTGGGTTCTAATCCCGGCTCCACCACATGTCAGCTGTGTGACTTTGGGCAAGTCATTTGACTTCTCGATGCCTCAGGGACCTCATCTGTAAAATGGGGATGAAGACTGTGAGCCTCACGTGGGACAACCTGATTACCCTGTATCTACCCCAGCGCTTAGAACAGTGCTTCTCACATAGTAAGTGCTTAACAAGTACCAACATCATTACTATTATTATTATTAAAGAATAAGGGTAACCTCTGACTTTACTGAACCCTAAAACTACCCATCACGCTGAGACCACTATCTCCCGTCCCACCAACAGCCCCAGGAAACATTCTCTTCCCAGTCAGCTGAGCTCCGATTGAGTGGGGCCCTAGTCCCAGTTGGGTAGGATTCCCACTGGCTCTTCCCCACCTCTGCCCCCCACGCCCCTTACCCCACGAATAGCAATTCAATTAATCATTCCATTAGTGGTATTTATTGAGTCCTTGCTGTGTGCAGAGCAGTAGTGTACCTTTAAGCACTTGGGAGAGCACGGTACAGTGGAGGTGGTAGACGCAGTCGACTTTGAGATTAAAAACTTGAAGCCAGCAATGGATACCGAGAGCTACTACCGTGTAGAATTTCTCCTCCTAAAAAGGATTTAGTGTTCATGCCCCAGGCTGCTTGGCTACTTGTATAGACTGGTGTTGGGGTTTTCAACTCTGGGGCAGAGCTATTTTATTTTGAAGCAGTTCTGATCATTCCATTCTGAGAAAATTACCAAAGGTTCCCTTCCAAGGAGATGACAGCACCAAAATGGAAAGATTCATAGAATAAAAGAGCTGGGGAGGGGTACCAAGTGATGGATCGATCAATCAATCAGTCAACTGATGGTATTTATTGAGAGCCTACTATGTGTAGAACACTGTACTAAATGCTTGGGTGAGTACAGTGCAACAGAATTAGCAGACATGTTCCCTGCCCATAACGAGCTTATCGTCTAGATGGAGAGATCTCTTAGATTGACTTCCTGACTTGCCTCCTGCCTCTCCCCAGGCCTACCCCTAACCCAATTACTTTGGGGGTGCCAGCCAGGGGAAACTTGACCTTTAGCTGTAATATTGGAAACTCTTCCAGTGAGGAGAGGGAATCACTAATAGAACCAGAACGGGGGTGGAAAAAACCCCAGGAATTCTCTACAGCCATGAGGCAACAAGTGTATGGGTAACTGAAAGCCCAGTTAATCCAAACATTTAATTTGGCCAATTATTTGCAAGCTGGCCCTAACTAAATCTTTTACCAGAGCTGAAAACAAGAAACGTAATGGTCCTTTTTTTTCTTCCTGGTCATTTCCATCATAGAACTCAAAGGGACTCCTAAGCAGGCTTGGCTTCCCCAGACTTGACCTGGGTATGTCCAGTCGGACTGAAGCAGACACTAAAGCTTCTCAAAGCCTAAAGGTATAGATGAACAGAGAGGCCTAGAGGAAAGAGCATAGAACTGGAAGTTAGGATAGCTGGTTTCTAATCTCAGCTCCATATAACTTGGGACAAGTCACTTCACTGCTCTGTGCCTCAGTTTCCACATCTGTAAAATGGGGATTAAATATTTGTTCTCCCACGCTTTTAGATTATGTGCCCCATACGGGTTTTATGTCTCCGTGTCTCTAACTGCACTGTACTTACACCAGCATCTTGCATGGTTCTTGGTAATACTAAGCACTTAACAAATCCCATTATTATTAATTTGGGGACAAGGAACCTTGACAGATTCTGTTCTGGACACTTCAGTTCTCATTCATGTGGCTGTATCGATTCACAGTGTCGGCTGTAGCGACCCCCAAGGAAAAGAGGAAGTGAACGGGAGAGAGAGTAGAACAAGAATCTTGAAACAGGACGTGTCCCAACTACCAACTGCCCGCCCCTCCCCCCGCCCAGGGAGAGGGAACCAAACAAGAGAACTGGCCGGCTGAAACCTTCCCTATAATACAAACTAGATTTCAAGTTGAAACCATGTTAAAGTTATCAAAAAATATTGCATCGAGCACTTGGTCCAGCCACTTCTATGCTTCCAGAAGCCAGGGGAGTCCCAAGGAAGGAGAATCACCTGGGGTCTTCAGATCATCGGTATCCTTTGGAAAAAAATTAAGGTTGTCATGGGATTTCCAGCACGATGGTCCTCATCTGGAGGCTGGTGGAGGCAGAGGAGGGAAACTGGCTCCCACTTCCCCCAAGCAGCCCCGTTTGGGGGGAAGAGGGCAAAAGGGAGGTGTCCCACCACCCATATTGGTGCCCAGAACTATTTGGGAGCAAGACCAGGACTGAGCTGGAGACCATGGTGAGCTGGTCGCCATTTTGAAGCTGGTACCCCTGCCTGGCCCTAACAGTGCATGAAGGGCTTCTTCAGTGGAAACTATGATATCATTTGTCTGGTTTTACACCAAATAGTCCAGTTCTCAGTTAGTCAGTCCTTGGACCAGTAGTGATATGGCACCAGACAACTTCATGTCTGGTATTTTAGTCTCAACAGGCAGTGTCCACCCAGTGTGTCCCAGAGCTCAGAGGCAGTGCCCAAGTGACCAAGAAAGGGATCCCCACAATTCCGTAGCAAAGGCGGGGAGAGGTCAGAGGATGGGTCCCCCAGTGAAATGCTCTAGGTTCTGCAGATTTTCCCAAGAGGATTCACATGACATCATCATCATGTTACCCTGCGTAACTGCCATAAGGCTCATAGCGAAACGTACATCTGTTGGGAACAGAAAGTGCCTAATAATTCAGAACCTACAGGGTCGCCAATTCTTTCGTATTTATTCTGCCTGATAGGAATGTGAGCGTTATGCAAATGACAGATGGGGGTCATAAAATGTCCAAGATAGGCAGGCCCTGGCCCCCAAACCCACAAATATACATTGCTGGATGTGTCAGAAAAATCCTTGTTATAGCCGGAGGAGCAAAGAGAGAAGGCTGGAAGTCGGTTCTGGTCTCTTTCACAGAGGGCAGTTGCGAAGATGAGATTTGTCATGGCCTGTTTTTAAAACTTCCAATCAGCCACCGTGAACCCTAAAGGGTTCCCTGTAGTTTGGCAAAGGCACATTCCTCCAAACCACAGGAGAGAACTTGTTCATTCATTCATTTGTATTTATTGAGCACCTACTGTGTGCAGAGCACCGTACTAAGCATTTAGAAAGTACAGTTCAGCAGTAAAGAGAGAGAATCCCTGCCCACAGTGGGCTTACAGTCTCGAAGGGGGGAGGCAGACATCGAAACAAGTAAACAGGCATCAATAGCATCAATTTAAATAAATAGAATTATAGATATATACACATCTAAACAAGTAAACAGGTATTAATATAAATAGAATTATAGATATGTGCATATATACACCAGTGCTGGGGGGTGGGGAGCGGGGGTTGAGCAAACTTGTTCTTCCCCTATTCACCGCCCCCTCAGTCCCACAGATTTTATATACAACTCTGTAATCTATTTATATTAATATCTGTCTCCCCTCTAGACCGCAAGTTCATTGTGGGTAGGGAAGGTGCCTACAAACTCTATTGTTTTGTACTCTCCCAAGTGTCTAGTACAGTGTTCGGCACTCAGTAAGCACTCAGTAAATACCACTGATTGATTAGCTATAAGGGTAAACGCAGCATGTGCAGCTTTTCTACTTCAGGAAGTTTCAGCGGCAGACAGGAAGTGCTGGGGGGAAAGGCAGGGAGCCGAGAGCAGCAGCAGAAATCATCCAACCTTTTTTTGGGGTGTTATTCATTCAATAGTATTTATTGAGAGCTTACTATGTGCAGAGCACTGTACTAAGTGCTTGGAATGTACAAATCGGCACCAGATAGAGACAGTCCCTGCCCACTGATGGGCTTACAGTCTAATCGGGGGAGACAGACAGACAAAAACAATAGCAATAAATAGAATCAAGGGGATGTACATCTCATTAAAACAATAGCAATAAATAGAATCAAGGGGATGTACATCTCAATAACAAAATAAATAGGGTAATAAAAATATATACAAATGAGCGGACGAACACAGTGCTGAGGGGAGGGGAAGGAAGGGGGGAGGAGCAGAGGGAAAGCGGGGGGAAGGGGGCCTAGCTTAGGGGTGGTGAAAGGAGGGGTAGAGAGGGAGCAGAGGGAAAAGGGGAAGCTCAGTCTGGGAAGGCCTCTTGGAGGAGATGAGCTCTCAGTAGGGCTTTGAAGAGGGGAAGAGAATTAGTTGGGCAGAGGTAAGGAGGGAGGGCATTCCGGGACCGTGGGAGGACGTGGCCCGGGGGTCGACGGCAGGATAGGCGAGAACGGGGGACGGAGAGGAGGTGGGCGGCAGAGGAGCAGAGGGTGCGGGGTGGGCAGTGGAAAGAGAGAAGGGAGGAGAGGTAGGAAGGGGCAACGTGATGGACAGCCTCGTAGCCTAGAGTGAGAAGTTTTTGTTTCGTGCGGAGGTTGATAGGGTGTTATACGATCGGCATCGCCCGGCCTGAAGTATTAGAAAAGTAGCACCATCTGGGCCATACCAGGAGAGAATGGGTACCAGCAGAGAAGCAGTATAGCTTAGTGGATAGAGCATGGACCTGGGAGTCAGAAGGACCTGGGTTCTAATCCCATCTCCACCATATAGCTGCTGTGTGACCTTGGGCAAGTCACTTAATTTCTTTGGCCCTCAGTCACCTCATCTGTAAAATGGGGGATTAAGAGTATGAGCCCCATGTGGGACAGGGACTATGTCCAACCTGATTAGCTTGTATCTACCCCAGCACTTAGTACTAAGCTTAGCACGTAATGAGCACTTTGCAAGTACCATAATAATTATTACTGTCATTAGCGCAAACCCAGACTTGTCTAAATTTAATTTAGCCTGGAGCTTGGGGACACCTTGGCTGCCTCGATTTCGTTGCCTGCGTAATGTCTGTCCACTTACTTCCTGAGAAGCAGAATTCAGTTGCCATATCCAGCAATCACTCCATCAATCAAGTGGAATTTAATGAGTGCTTAATGTGTGTAAAGCACTTGCAAGAATGCAACAGAGTAGGTAGACATGATCCCTACCCTCGAGGCGCTTAATTAAAATAAATCAATCTATTGTATTTATCGAGTGCTTACTTTGTAAAGAGCACTGTACTAAATGTCCCCTACCCAAAACAAGCTTACAGTCTAGAGGGGGAGACAGACTTTAAGGTGAATAAATGTATTTATTATTGTTATTAGGAAGCAGGAGAAGAGGAAACGAGGGTTTTGTCAGGGAAGGCCTCTTGAAGGAGATGTGCCTTTAACGAGGCTTTGAGGAAGGAAAGGGAAGCAACAGAGACTCCATTATAGTCTCCGATGAGGTCAACTCCTGGCCTAAAAACTTTGGCTGACGTACAAGGTGCTTGAAGGTGAAGGAGCTTCTGAAGGTTTGGAAATATTGTAACATTCAGCCTGCCTTTGATCCAGTTCCCTCACCCTGGCTGTGCATCCTTGGTAAACCTATGCACTTGTGGGACTTGGCTATGGAGAATCTGTTTGAGAGGATGCCATTCCATTACCGTTATTATTATTACTGTATTTGTTAAGCACTTCCTATGCGTCAAGCATTATCCTAAGCACCGGGGTAGATAGAAGTCAATCAGGTAGGAGACAGTCTCTGGCCCCACATGGGACTGACCCTCTATTTCCACTGTATATCCTGTTAACCCATTATGAAATGTCCGCGGGCTCTGGGTGATCTTCTCGGGCCAAACGAAACTGTCGGCCCAATGGAAAGGGCATTTCTCTGGGAATCAGTAGGCTTCACTTCTGGGTCCTGAAGCTGACTAATGTGATGATGGTGATGATGTTGGTATTTGTTAAGCGCTTACTATGTGCAGAGCACTGTTCTAAGCGCTGGGGTAGATACAGGGAAAAATAAGGTTGTCCCACGTGAGGCTCACAGTTTTCATCCCCATTTTACAGATGAGGTAACTGAGGCACAGAGAAGTTAAGTGACTTGCCCACAGCCACACAGCTGACAAGTGGCAGATCTGGGATTCGAACCCATGACCTCTGACTCCCAAGCCCGTGCTCTTTCCACTGAGCCACGCTGTGAGGAAAGACCAAAGAGGTATTTTGCAGTGAGTAGCACCACTGCTCTCCTTCTGGCTTGCTGTGCTCAGCACCCCAGCAGGAGTGTGGCTGGCTGGGACCAGAGGGTGCACACTGACTGAGTGGCCTGGACAAGCCACAATGAGAACCATAATGAGAACAATAATAATGACGGCATTTGTTAAGCGCTTACTCTGTGCCACAGCACTGGAGTAAATACAAGCAAATCTAGTTGGACCCCGTCCCTCTCCCATAAGGGGCTCGCCGTCTCAATCCCCATTTTACAGTTGAGGTAACTGAGGCACAGAGAAGTTAAGTGACTTGTCCGAGGTCACACAGCAGACAAGAGATGGGGCTGGGATTAGAACCCATGACTTTCTGACTCCCAGCCCCATGCTCTATCCACTACGCCATACTGCTTCTCTGATACCTTGCATGGCATCTCAGTCCTCAAGGCTCAAGACTGCCCAGATTTGTCCTTAATTTGCGATGGGATAATCTTTGGACATTCCTGAAAGGAGGCTCCATCTATCTCAAATTCCTCAGTGCCTCAAGGCACACTGTGGTACTAGGAGGGTCTCAGTGATGGTCCTCAGAGAGGATCCGCGTGGCTCAGTGGAAAGAGCCAGGACTTGGGAGTCAGAGGTCATGAGTTCAGATCCTGGCTCTGCCACTTGTCAGCTGTGTGACTGTGGGCAAGTCACTTCACTTCCCTGGGCCTCAGTTACCTCATCTGTAAAATGGGGATTAACTGTGAGCTTCACGTGGGACAACCTGATGACCCTGTATCTACCGCAGCGCTTAGAACAGTGCTCTGCACATAGTAAGCGCTTAACAAATACCAACATTATTATTATCCTGTCCTTCTTCCCCACCCCTTCACGCATGCTGAAACATTACATAGAATATGAGCAATGTCATTACAGTCCACCTTTAGAAATAAAGGTGGGGTAATAAAGATAATAATAGTACTTATTTATAATCGTAATAATGATCAATTAATTGTTAAGTAATTAATAACAGTGAGAAGTCACGGGCTTAGTGGAAAGGGCATGGGTTTGGGAGTCGGAGGTCCTGGGTTCTAATCCCTGCTCCACCACTTGACAGCTGTGTGATTTGGGGCAAATCACTTAGCTTCTCTGTGCCTCAGTTACTTCATCCGTAAAATGGGGATTAAGACTGAGCCCCTCGTGGGACAACCTGATAACCTTGTATTTACCCCAGTGTTTAGAACAGTGCTTGGCACATAGTAAGCACTTAACAAATACCATCATTATCATTATTATTATCATTTGTTAAGCGCTTACTCCGTGTCAAGCACAGTTTTAAGCACTGGGGTGGATACAAGGTAATCGGGTTGGTCACGGTCCCTTTCCCTCACAATCTCAGTAGGAGAGAGTAGGATCTAATCCTCATTTTACAGATAAGGAAACTGAGGCTCAAAGAAGTGAAGTGACTTGCCCCAAGTCATACAGCCAACGAGTGGCGGATCCGGGGTTAGATTCCAGGTCCTCTGATTCCCTACCCCGTGCTATATCCACAAGGCCAGGCTGCCGTCAGAACCCCACAGGTGCAGGCTCAAGACCTGAAGACAATTTTTTTGAAATGTGTAGACAATAGGGTAAGAAGGGGAGAGTTACTCTAATTCACGGAGTGCCAATTTTATACGGCACTTGGAGGGAGCTCCTTGAAGGCAGAAATCGTGTCTATTGTATCAAGATCACTTGATCAGTTAAGGTTTCTTCCTCTAGGAGGGAAGCTCTCTCACTCCCGTTCCTTCGCTTCTCAGTCTGTGCCAACACGAGATTGGCAGGTCCGTGGGACAGCAGCCTCTCGCTACTTGTGTTTGCCCACATTTGTGACAGGTAACAATAAAGGGTTATTGCTTCAAGTTCACCACGGCCGATAAGAACCTGATGAGTCATTATCGGCAGAGACAGCAGTGAAATTATCTCTAGAAGGTCAATCATCTTCCTAATCTGCCCCACGCAATGTTTCACGTGGTGGTCAGTAGTGATCTCCGACCTCCCAGGAATGCCGAGGAGACTCATGCTCTCAACCGTTCCCGAGCTGCCCCGTGGGTCTGTTTCCTGGGCATTTGCGGTTTAGGTTTCTTGATACCAAGATGCCAGAAGCTGCTTGGATCCTGAAATAGTAGACCGTTTTGGTGCAGGTGAAGAACAATAACAGATGGATGGGGTTTCCTGGTACCCTACTGAGACCTCACCTCCTCCGAGAGGCCTTTCCAGACTGAGCTTCCCCTTTTCCCTCTGCTCCCTCTGCTGCCTCTCTGCCCCCGCCTTCACCTCCCCTCAGCTAAGCCCCCTTTCCCCCCTTTCCCTCTGCTCCTCCCCCCTCCCTTCCCCTCCCCTCAGCACTGTGGTCATTTGCTCATTTGTATATATTTTTATTACCCTATTTATTTTGTCAATGAGATGTACATCCCTTTGATTCTATTTATTGCTACTGTTTTTGTCTGTCTGCCTCCCCCGATTAGACAGTGAGCCCATCAATGGGCAGGGATTGTCTCTATCTGTTGCCGAATTATACATTCCAAGCACTTAGTACAGTGCTCTGCACACAGTAAGTGCTCAATAAATACTATTGAATGAATGAATGAATGAATCCTGCCTTTCGATTACTCCCTAGGCTCCTTGATGATGGGCAAATGGGAACCTGGATAGGAATGTCTGGGTCCTCTGCTTTCATCTCTGGTCCTCTGGATTCAGCGACCCAGCCCTGCTCGGGGTGGGTGCTGAAGGGGACATGCCAACAGAGAGGGTGGGATAAATTATTTAAAGAACCAGGGAAGCACTCCACTGGGAGACTCCAAGTGCCAATAGATCAGCATGGTGGGTAGCGATCATGGAAGATGGTACTCTCCTATTGCAAGGGTTCCGTGAAGATCTGACGACCAACAGATAGGCTCGAAAAAAGAAGGGACAAACCCATAAGCAAAGCCAGATTTTGTTCTCAAGGGCCAATAATGTGAGAGGGACTCCCTGTAGACTGTACATTCACTGTGGGAAGGGAATGAATCCATTATATTGTTATATTATACTCTCCCAAAAGCTCAGTACAGTGCTCTACACACAGTAAGCGCTCAATAAATATGATCGATTGTTATGTGTCAGTTATGTGTCAGTCCCGCTCAGTCTTTTCAGCCACCCTCGCTTGCATGCATACATGCACTGGTAAGCAGAACCATCCTCCCTTCTGCTCCTGACACCCAACACCCACATATATATATATATACATATATATATACCCCAGTGTTAGCCTGCCAGCCAGGTGGGGCCTGAGGATGAGCCAGGAGGAACCGAGGACTGTGGATTGGCCAGGACGGAGGGCACTGCCATCCTGCTCCTGAGGAATTCTCTGCTCCGGCTGCTCTCAGCCTGGCTGGAGGGGAGAATTCAAGAGAAGGAACAGAGGGAGGGTGTTCTCTCCGCCGAACCCAGAAGACTCTGTTGCTAGCCTTTCTTGGCAAGCCCAGAGGGGAGAATTAAGCTTGACCTATCACTTCAGAAGCAATCCAGAGATCCGGTGCCCCTGACTTTCCCCTTTGCCAAGAGCATGTGGGCTGCACAGCTCAGGAAGTGAGGCTCCAGCTATGCCAGGCAGCCGCAGAGATTCTCCCCGCCCTCCCTGGGCAGCCAGACAATGGCACAGCCAGCCCTACGGCCCCTCTTGGAAGCCAGTGGTACCCCCAGCACATACGGGGACAGCCTGGACTCACAGGGGAAGCCAGGAGCCACCGGAGGGGAAGGAAATCCAGTCCCCCGCTCCCCTACAGGAGAGAGGGCGAGTGTCCAGGCCACTCCCAGAAAGGACAAGGGGGATCCACAGCTTATTCTCGGTGCTGAGTCAGAGCAGAGGGCCAGAGGAAGAGATGGAGGAACAGAGAACACCTTTGGGCCACCCACATGGTATGCTCCTAGCTAATACCCTCTTGTTTTCACTCACATACTATTTTTCCTCAGGCAAGACACTCTTCTGGTACTTCCCCCATGACTATAAATGTAGGCATAACATTCCCCCCGCACCGCATCTCCCCCACACTATCTTCTAGGCAAACAAAGCCCTCCCTCCCTCTCCCCATTTCCACCTCTCGTTGGTCAGAGCTACAGAATAAAATAGCTCTCCTCAAGTCCAGACACTCTAAGTGGCCACCGCCTGGACCGCAGGGAGTCGGGGCTCAGTGCTCCAAGCAGCTTTGCCCAGGTCGTGGCTTTCTTTTTTCTGCAGATCTCCTGGTCTTCCTCTAGTAACCCGCCAGAACTCTCCAGCAAACCCTCATACACTTATCACGGCACTTAGGAAGAAACATAGCCCCATTTTGCAGACGAGGAAACTGGGGCTCAGAAAGAGTAAGCGACTTGCCCAAGATCCCACAGCAGGAAAGGGTCAGAGCCTAGACTGGAACCGAGATCTCCTTTCTTCCTGTCCCACTTAGCCACCCTGTATCTCAGGGGAAAATCTAACCTCAGTTCCACCTCGGGGAGAGGAACGGAGAATAAGGGGAATGAGCTTAGTGCATCTGACTCTGGGCCTCTCCCAGTTCCCTGAAATCGGTCCATTGGCTTGATGTCAGAGATTACTTCAGGTTTTACCCCATCTCAGCCCCATCCTCCACCCTTCATCCACACCCAGTGCAAACCAATTTCCCAAGAAACCAGGCCGCCTGCTAGGCAGAGATGGGGGTGAGGGCCGGAGAAAATGCCCAGAATCACTCAGGCAGCAGCTGTCATTAGGCAGACTCCCTAGCCAACCAGGATGCACATTGCTTAGAACAGAGTTGACCGGCGACTAGCGTTGCCCCTTCCTGATGTTCCACCTCCCTGAGGGAATACCCACCCTCCCTGGTTGGACACTTGTCTTTCTGTGGCCTCTACCTCAAAGTGGAGGATATTTAATTGGATCCCACCCCCACTTCTCCCGGAGAAAACCTCTGAGTTCCTCTGAGGGACTTCGGCTGTTCTGGAGTTGAGAGCTCACCTCCTCCAAGAGGGGTTCCCAGACTGAGCTTCCCCTTTTCCCTCTGCTCCCTCTGCTCCCCCTCCGCCCTATGCTCCCTCCCTCTTCCCCCCCTTCATCTCCCCTCAGCTAAGCCCCCTTTCCCTCTGCTCCTCCCCCTCTCCCTTCCCCTCCCCTCAGCACATTTGTCTGTATTTTTATGGCCCTATTTCTTTTGTTACTGAGGTGTCCATCCCCTTGATTCTATTTATCGTGATTATGTTGTTTTTGTCTCTCTCCCCCGATTAGCCTGTGAGCCCGTCATTGGGCAGGGATGGTCTCTATCTGTTGCCGAATTGTCCATTCCAAGCGCTTAGTACAGTGCTCTGCACAGGGTAAGCGCTCAATAAATACTATTGAATGAATGGAGATAAATTCCTTTTCTCCCCGCACGGCCATTCTCTGGAAAGGATTCGATGCCTGCTTAATTCTGGATTAATGGCATTTCAATGAACTCCAACTACATGTAAATTCCGCACCGTAGGTGTATATGTCAAAATTGTTTCTGATTTCCACTAGAGGGAAGCAGAGACAGTGAAATGATGTCTGGTGGCCTGCTGAACAATAATAATAATAATAATAATGATGTTGGCATTTGTTAAGCGCTTACTATGTGCAGAGCACTGTTCTAAGCGCTGGGGGAGATACAGGGTCATCAGGTTGCCCCACGTGAGGCTCCCAGTCTTCAGCCCCATTTTTACAGATGAGATAACTGAGGCACAGAGAATTTAAGTGACCTGCCCACAGTCGACAAGTGGCAGAGCTGGGATTCGAACCCAAGACCTCTGACTCCCAAGCCCGGGCTCTTTCCACTGAGCCACGCTGCTTCTCGAACACTAGCTCTGTCCAAGAAAGCCCCTCCGAATGATGACGACGGCCATTTGTTAGGCCCTTACTATGCGCAAAGCACTGTTCTACACATTCCCGGGAGGGAGCTCTGGGAAGATGGGGGTACCGAGGCAGAGCTGGAGCCATGCAGAATCCACCACCTCCTGGAAGTCACCACTATGGTCCCCCGCAGCGGCTGAGGGAGAGAATCCGAAGAGGGGTGTCTAGACTGTAAAGTCGTAGTGGACAGGGAATCTGTCTACCAACTCTGTGATACTGTACCCTCCCCAGTGCGTAGTGTACACAAATAAGTTTTCAATAAATTTACCGATTGATTAATGAAAGATATCTCCCCTCACTACCCAAGAGGCTGTGTTACTAGGGTTGGGTCTTTGGAAGTAGCCAGTGGATACTCCAGCAGCTTGGGCTGTTTAGGTTTGGGTGAAAACTGGGCCACTACTAGTAGTGGTTGTTTTAGTAGTAATAGTATTTGTATATATTATTTATTATATATACAATATAATATACCGTCATAATATATGATGTTGTCTCGCTTCTGTTCTGTTCTATTTTGCTCTGCTGTCTGTCTCCCCCGTATATTCAATTCATTCATTCAATAGTATTCATTGAGCGCTTACTATGCGCAGAGCACTGTACTAAGCGCCTGGAATGTACAGTTCGGCAACGGATAGAGACAACCCCTGCCCATTAATGGGCTTACAGTCTAACTGGGGGAGACGGACAAAAACAAGACAGCTTAATCACGATAAACAGAATCAAGGGGATGGACACCTCATTAACAAAATAAATAGGGTAATAGACTGTGAGCTCCTCAGTGGGCAGGGATGGTCTCTATCTGTTGCCGAACTGTACATTCCAAGTGCTCAGTACAGTGCCATGCGCATAGTAAGCGCTCAATAAATACTACTGAATTGAATTTGTAATAGTGGTACTTCTTGTAGTAGCAGTAGTATTTATTAAGCGTTTACTTTGTGCTAAGCACTGTTCTTAGCCCTGGAAAAGAGTACATGGTCCCTGGCTCTTGAGGAGCTTCCCTTCTAAGTCTTATAGCGAGGAGAGGGGGGAATTGTGACAGACTCACAAGGAAAGTTGAAACGGTAAAAACACCACACACCTCAAGACAAGAACAAAGGCACAGAGCAAACAAAACAGCCCAGATTAGTATTGCCCGTCACTCGGAGGAGGAGGACACGTCCGTCCTTCCAGAACCGGAATAATTAGGTCTTTCCTGGGTTTGAGGCGAAAGGACAAGAAGTCCAGAAAGGAGGCCGGCGGAGCTCCCACCGAAGGATAAGAGGAGGAGAAGGGTGTTTTGGAGGGAAAGAGGGCTGAGAGCTCTGAGCCACAGCAGGAGAATCCAAGAGGCGATGAGTCAGGAGTGGAGGAGTCGGAGAAATCGGACCCAAGAATAAACAAGAAGTTTTCAATCTTGAAACAAGTTCCTTCGCCCCATCCCAATATACCCCCGGCTTCTACGTCAGTCAGGAGGGTTTCGATGGCTGATTGATATTTTTGTCCCTGAAAGGCAGGAATGAGGCCAACCCTACAGACTAGGATTTGTTTCCAAGAGGCTGTGGCAACACAGGTTTGCTTTAAGGCATGAAGCCACAGGTTTTTCAACATGTTGCAACCTGCAGCCTAATTAGCCCGATGATCTAGCAAACATGCACGAGGAAGACTCTCTTCTTACTGTGGGACTTTTGCCAAGAGGGTGGGTTTGTGACCTAAAAGTATTTTTGAGCTTCGTCCCTCTCGTTTTATAGGTCACGTGAGTCCGGCTTGGAGAGATTGCAGGGGGTAGTGGCGTTGGAAACTTCAAATCACCCTATCATCCTAGTTTACAATACATCATAGAGTACCTGAGCCTCCGCGTGCTTCAGAATATGGCAGAATTGGGCTGATTTACCGTGAGAAAAGCCGCGTGGCTCAGTGGAAAGAGCCCGGGCTTGGGAGTCAGAGGTCTTGGGTTCGAATTCCCGCTCTGCCACTTGTCAGCTGTGTGACTGTGGGCAAGTCACTTAATTTCTCTGTGCCTCCGTGACCTCATCTGTAAAATGGGGATGAAGACTGTGAGCCTCACATGGGACAACCCGATCACCCCATATCTCCCCCAGCGCTTAGAACAGTGCTCTGCACATAGTAAGCGCTTAACAAATACCAACATTATTGTTCTTTCCATTGCACTCTAATTTTTTCCCCTCAAATGAAATCCCCCCTTCTGCCCTGACATAGAGATTAGAAAATGAGTTATGGAGGTGACAGAGGTTGTCAGAGCGAAATGTACTTTCCAACCGCTCAGTACAGTGCTCCGCACACAGTAGGTGCTCAATAAACATGATTGAATGAGTGAATAAATGAATTCTCTCCTCTGGAGTGGGATACAGGGCAGAGGCAGCTGTGTGACTGTGGGCAAGTCACTTAACTTCTCTGTGCCTCAGTTACCTCGTCTCTAAAATGGGGATTAACTGTGCCTCATGTGGGACAAACTGATGATCCTGTATCTACCCCAGCGCTCCGCACACAGTAAGCGCTTAACGAATACCACCATTATTATTATTTGGAGGGGGACGGGGAGACGCAGATAAAAACCTTGATTCTATTTACTGCTATTGTTCTCGTCTGTCCGTCTCCCCCGATTAGACCGTAAGCCCGTCAAAGGGCAGGGACTGTCTCTGTTACCGATTTGTACATCCCAAGCCCTTAGTACAGTGCTCTGCACAGAGTAAGCGCTCAATAAATACTATTGAATGAATGAATGAATAAAAACCAGAAAAGAATGTCCGAATTCAACCCACACAGATGGCTTATGGTAAGGAACAGCTACCAGTAAATCAATGAATGGGCCCAGGAAAGAGGAAAGCAAAATTTTCCTTTTATTTTCTCCCACGCGGATCTGAAATTGATTAGAGGGTGACCGCTAAGTGCCATAAGATGGCGCCTTAGCCATTAGACTGCAGACAATCCGCCTCAAGCCCGAAAACCATCAGCCATCTGGGGGTGGCTAATTGCCATTTGGTCAAGCGAACCAAAAATCATCCAACCCCTGACCCAAGGAGAGCCCTGGCCTCCCCTCCAGCTCCTCTCACTTCCCGATGCCTCACCGCCCTCGGGGACGGCGTCTCTGCTTGAGTGGTTTCAGGGCCACCTAGATGGGAATGACTTCTAGATGGGGTCCGGGTTGTTCGGAATTGAAGATGAGCTCGGTGTGGAAACAATAGCCTAATAGGAAAACAGGTGAACCCGATACTCGCGGGGAGCCGAGACATTTCACCCCCTCCGCTGTAAGCTTGTTGTGGGCAGGGAATACGTTAGTTTAATATATTGTCCTCTCCCAGGTGCTCAGCACAGTGTTCTGCTTGCAGTAAGCGCTCAAAAATACGATTGACAGACTGATTTCACTCCCTTCTGGCTCCCTGTCAAGGCAAGAGCAGTGCCAAAAAGTAATAATAATGTTGGTATTTGTTAAGCGCTTACTATGTGCCGAGCACTGTTCTAAGCGCCGGGGTAGATACAGGGTAATCAGGTTGTCCCACGTGAGGCTCACAGTTAATCCCCATTTGAAAGAGGAGGTAACTGAGGCCCAGAGAAGTGAAGTGACTTGCCCACAGTCACACAGCTGACAAGTGGCAGAGCCGGGACTCGAACCCATGACCTCTGACTCCCAAGCCCGGGCTCTTTCCACTGAGCCACGCTCAAGGCAGGAATTAAGAGCTATCGGACAGTGCCACAGCATGGCGGTAAGTGCTGGGGTCTTGTCTTGCGCTGTCTCCTACCCACGGCGACTCCACGGACTCATCTCTCCCAGAAGGCCCCACTTCCATCGGCAATCGTTCTGGTAGCGTATCCACAGAGTTTTCCTGGTAAAAATCACTCTTCCGCGCAGTAAACTCGAGTCTCCGCCTTCGACTCTCCCCCATGCCACTGCTGCCCAGCACAGGTGAGTTTTGATTTGTAGCAGATGGCTTTCCACTGGCTAGCCACTGCCGCAGCTAGGAATGGAAAGGTCAGGCCTCTGCTTGACTGTCCCTCCCATAGTCGAGACTGGTAGAGGATTGGAAACTCTCCAGCTGGGGTAGACACGAGATAATCAGACCGGACAACGTCCCTGCCTCTCACTCAGGCTAACGGTCCGAGAGATGAGGGGAGAAGGTTTCTCAACTCCAGTTAAAGATGAGAAAACTCGGGCCTAGTTAGCCTAAGTGACTTACCCAAGGTCACTCAGCAGGTCAGTGAAAATCCAATGCTTAAACGAGCATTTCCTTCTGCTTTCTCCTCAAGTGCCAGTTAGAAGCTGAGGCGGGGTTCTTCAGAGTCGGAGAAGAAACGGTTTGTATTTGCTTTTCTGTCCTCCCCAACACACGTCTCCAGGTAGCAGAGAAGCAGCGTGGCCTAGTGGATAGGGCACGGACATGGGTCAGAAGAACCTGGGTTCTAATCCTGACTCCGCCACCTGCCTGCTGTATGACCTTGGCAAGTCACTTCACTTCTCTGTGCCTCAGTTACCTCATCAGTAAAATGGGGATTAAGACAGTGAGCTCTACGTGGGATGGAGACTTTGTCCAACCTGATTAACTTGAGTCTACCCCAGAGTTAGAACAGTCCCTTCACAAATGAGATATTTGTAAGCACTTAATACCATAAAAAAGGTATAACACTCCTCTCCGGCTCTATGCCCCTCTGCCCTTGAGTCCCTGCACCTCCCTGTGTCCGTTCTTTTCCTTTTCTCCCTCTCCATCTCTCTCCCTCCCTGTCTCCCTCTCTGACCTCGGCCCTCTCCACAACTAAGTGCCTCAAGGACTTGGGAATCGGCCAGAGATTCTGGTCAACCAGTGAGTGAGGGCGCAGGCCCCCCAACCCCACCAGCCACTCACGCAGTGGTCAGTTCACCTCTCCCACTCAAACTGATAGGAAAGTTCACAATCTGGCACGCTAGCCGAATGCTCTAGTGGGAAGAACACGGGTCTGGGAGTCAGAAGACCCGGGATCTGTTCCCTCACTGGGTGACCTTGGGCCACAGTTTCTTCATCTGCAAAATGGAAATAAGATGGGAAGCAGCGTGGCCTTGTGGAAAGAAGCACAGACCTGGGAGACAGAGGATCTGTTCAGGCTCTTGTCTGCTGTGTGACCTTGGGCAAATCATTTAACTTGTCTATGCCTCAGTTCCTTCTTCTGTAAAATGAGAATTAAGAATGTGAGCCCCGTGTGGGAGAGGGACTGTCCCCAACCCGATTATCTTGTATCAACTCCAGAGTTTAGAACGGTGCCTGGCACATAGTAAGCGCTTAACAAATACAAATATCATACTTATTATGATGATGATTATTTAACTTCCCTGTACCTCAGTTTCCTCATCTGTAAAATAGGGATTAAATCCTACCCCCTCCTGCTTAGACTACGAGCACCATATGGGTCAGGGATTGTGATCTACCCCAGTGCTTAGTACAGGGCTTGGTATAGAGTAACCACTTAATAATAATAATAATAATAATGATAATAATAATGTTGGTATTGGTTAAGCACTTACTATGTGCCAAGCACTGTTCTAAACACTGGGGTAGGTACAAGGTAACCAGGTTGTCCCATGTGGGGCTCACAGTCTTCATCCCCATTTTACAGATGAGGTAACTGAGGCACAGAGAAATTAAGTGCCTTGCCCAAGGTCACCCAGCTGACAAGAGGCGGACCTGGGATCAGAACCCATGACTTCTGACTCCCAAGCCCGGGCTCTTTCCACGGAGCCATGCTGCTAATAAATGTCACATATTATTACCATTACTACTGCCAGAGGATGAGGGACTATGTCTAGTTCTCATCCTTGTACTTTTCGCCAGCACTTAGTGCAGTGTTGTGCATTCAGTTAGGCTTAATAAATCCCATTCCTACGGACTCTGAGAGGCTTAAAAGCTCCACTGGGACAACTGGATGGACCCGGGGGGACACTGGAAAAGGCCGAGCGACACCCACCTTCTGGAGAACAGATGCCCATCTCCCCAACCCCAGGCTGCTCTCTTCCTCCCGCAGGCAGATGGCAGGCAGACAGCCGACAGGCTCTGGTGTTGACCATCTAATACCACAGGCGTCTCCTCCAGGCCCAGACGCTGGAAACAAGAAAAACCACTTTATCCTAGACCATTTATGACAGATGAGCTCAGAATGGAGGTTTTAGTATTTCAAGTCAGAGTGCCGCCCCACCGGGGAGGGACTCCAACCATGACCAGCAAAGCCCATTAAAAGTCCCAGGATCGAACGAGGACCTGTTCGGGTGCTGGGTTTCTGGGTCTTTGGAAGGGATGGAAAACCGGTTTCAATTCAAGGAGAAAGCTTCTCCCCCCAGAGCATGGAGTGGGGCGGGGAGTCGGCCTGTAAGCACCTCGTGGGCAGGGAACGTGTCTACCGACTCCGTTACATTGTACTCTCTTAAGCGCTTAATACAGTACTCTGCACCCAGTTAAATGCTCTATAAATACCACTGATTGATTGGAGGCAGAAGGGAGAGGTGAGACGCGGTCAAGGCCAGAGAGTTGACTCATATTTGACTTGCCGGCCCTGAACCTGCCCTTATCTGCATCAGCACCTCCAGGCGTGGAAATCTCCCACACTGGAGTTTCCCACCTCTCCCGCCCCTCTCTTTCTCTGGGAATTTGTTCTGGGGAGATGGAGGGAAGCGTTGGCTTTCTAGGGTCATCATGCCCGCTGTCGGGCACCGATGACTTTCCCCATCACCGGGGACGGGCAGGTTGGGACCGGGGTAAATTCGGCCCCAGCACCGTGCCGCCTTATCCGCCGGTGCCCGGGCAGTGCTGACTGCCTTCCCGGACGAAGAACTCCGGAGACAGACATCCGGCCGCGGCCCCGACCAGGGAGGAGTTCCCACTCTAGAATCCAGACCGTTTCTATGAAGAGAAACAGATTTCAAAAGGAGATGTCGCTAAGCGGTTAATGACCTCATGGGGATGATCAGACGGTAATTAGATACCAACGTAGATCCAGTTGGGTCCTGTCCCCTCCCTCCTGGCCCAGGTGTAACTGGAGGAAGCGGTCACTCTCCCCCTAGTTTCAAGGCCTCAAGGAGCTCTCAGTATCAACGCCCCCCACTGCATGTGCATACCGGCCTCTGCCTGCTGTCTCTCTCCATCAGCCTCCCGTAAGAAATCGTATCGCACCTGCTCAGTCTTCGGCAGGCAAGGAAGATACGATCCAGTCTCGGGGGCCCCTCTAGGCCTGACCCGGCTGGCCACTGCTGCGTCCTCTCTGGGGGCTGCGTGTGTGGCCACCCCCGCCATGCGGCCCGCAGATAACCCTGGCGGGGAGGAGGGAGAGTGCTTCTTCTCAGGAGTTGAGGATGGCCAGCCCGAAAGCCAGGCCGAAGACACGTTTGAGGGGCTTCTAATCTCTGCTCGCTAACTGGCGTTCCTCACAATGAACTGTTCTGCTTAACATCCAGAAGTTTCAACTAACAAAACCATGAGAGAATTGACTCAGTCAGTCAGTCGCATTTATTGAGCACTTACTGTGTGCGGAGCACCGCACTAATCGTTTGGGAGAACACAATATAACAATAAAACGGACACATTCCCTGTCCACGATGAGCTTACAATCTAGAGGACTAGCTAGAGGAGTAGGGGGGCTAACAAAACCACCAGAGAATTGACTCTCATGTCTCCTCTAGCCAGAGGTGTAGGGAGGCAGGCAGTGGGGGAGAGTACAAAGACACTCGGGGCGGAGTCAACCCCAACCTTTGAGGGGGGGGAGGAGGAGGAGGAGGAGGAGTTATGGAATTTATTGCACATCTTCTGAGTGCAACACACTGCCCTAAGCACTTGGGAAAGTACCAGGAACTCAGTCTGCCCAGAAACCGAACGGGTTAGGTCTGGTGGCAGGGACCCTGCCCTGAATTTCCTCCCTCGTGTGGCTTCGGTCTCTGCGATCGGGCGAGTGGTACTTCCCCCGGCCTCTAACCTCAAAGCCCATGATCTTGGAGATCTCGTTTTATGGGTGTGGCATCTGGGTGCAGCCGGTGCTGGTGTTCACCTTATCTGCCGCTACCAAGTCTCAGCTCTCCCGGGCCCTGGTTTACCTCGACCCAGCAGCAAGAATCATCTTTCTCTAACATCAAACAGATCAGATCACTCCTGGGTCACAGGTGGACGGAGGATACCTACAGAACCCCAAGAGCACCGTGGGGTTTGGAAGCCGGGTCCAACCTCCTGATAGCAAGCACCGGACTGGTGCCAGTAGGGTGGGTAAGGGGGTGGAGAGGGATGTCACTAAGGGGCAGAGGGCGGTGTTGAGGGGGAGAATAACTAATGAGAGGGGCATCCCCATCCTCCTTCTCCTCCGGTGGCCATAATTGAAATAATCACATAGCCGATCAGACCAATGCCCATATGGTCTCTCCAGGTCTAACCTGCTAAGACGATACGCTCTCCCCATCCTTCCCCGCCCTCCCCCGGCCCTCGGGGCCGGATTGGGGTCCCTTGACAGGGTTGTTCCCCTCTCAGGGTCACACCGAGAGTTTCCAAGATTCTGCCAGTCTCGGCTACGGGAGGGAGAGTCAAGCAGAGGCCTCCATTCCTAGCTTGGGCAGTGGCTAGCGAGTGGAAGGCAATCTGCTACCTGTCAAAAACTCACCCAAGCTGGGCAGCAGCGGCATGGGAGAGAGTCGAGGGCGGAGTCTCGAATTTACCGCGAGGAAGGCGGCATTGGTAAACCACTTCCGGATTTTTACCAAGAAAACTCTATGGATATACTACCGGAACGATGGCAGACGGAGAGCGGGGCGTTCTGGGAGAGATGTGTCCGTGGTGCTGCTGTGGGTCGGAAACGACTCGACGGCATAAGACAAGACAGGGTTGTGGGTGGTGGGCCGGGGCTGTGGCAAACCCAGGGGGATCCGCACTCCCCTCTGACAATTTTCCCGGGATCCGCGGTTCCAGGATCTCCTCGGCTGAGAGCTGTTGCGGCCAGGGCTCTTCCACCAAACGCTGGGCAGGAAGCTCGGTGGGTTGAGGAGGCTCAGGAGGCCAACCTGGACCTGGGGGCAGTGGGCAAGGCCATCTGAGGGGGCCAAGGGTCCTCAGTGACCCCGGCTCTCAGGAGTTCCCTGAGAGAAGCCCCGGGAGCTTTATGTTCAAGCGAGAAGCCGTGTGGCCTAATGGATAGAACACAGGCCTGGGAGTCAGAAGCACCTGAGCGCTAACCCCCGGTTCCGCCGCTTGTCTGCTTGCGTGACCTTGGGGCAAGTCACTTCACTTCTCTGGGCCTCGGTTATCTCATCTACAAAATTCATTCATTCGATTGTATTTACGGAGCGCTCACCGTGCGCAGAGCACTTCACTGAGCGCTTGGGAGAGTACAGAACAACAATAAACAGACTGGTGATTAAGACTGTGCGCCCCACGCGGGAGAGGGACTGTGTACCACTCATCTGTACCCACCCAGGGCTTAATACAGTGCCTGGCACGTAGTAAGAGCTGCACACAAATACCACAGTTATTATTATTACTCAAGCCCCTTTCCTGTCGAAAGTCAGCCCCGCCCCAGCCCTAAATATGTCCCCTTCCCCGGGCCAGCTGGGGCCCAGCCCTCTTCCCTCCCTCCCACACAGGAGGGAGGGAGCAACTTGCAGGGCAGGCTGGGGGAGGGGCAGCGGGAGGCCTGAGAGGGAGGTGGGGGAGACAGAGGAGGGGGATGGAGAGTTTGGGGGCTTGGGGGAGGGAGGGGACGCTCCTCCACCACCATGAACGGCTCCTGCACCGGTGGGGGTGGGGAGGAGGAAGAGGCACAGCCACAGAAACCCCTCCCCACAAATTACAGACCCCCTCACCGTCCCCATCTGCGAGCCTCGAGGGCAACAGAGGACCGGCGGAAACCCGAACGATGATGTGGTTGCTGCCCGGCCTGGCTCCGGGAAGCTGGGAAGCCAGAGTCCAGGCCCTCCTCACCCCCAACCCCCACGGCAAATGAGCAGAGCTCCCGAGGACCTCAGCTCCAGCATCTAGGCCAGAGACACAAAACATTGTCTCTTCCCCACCTTGAAATCGCCCCACCTGCCCCCCCCCCCCCCCCCGCCCCCCCCCCCCCCCCCCCCCCCCCCCGCCTCACCAGAGACCCCAGCTGGGCCAGAGAGATAGCAATCTGGAAGTCGGGATACCCTGGCTCCAAACCTGGCTTGTCTGCTGTGTGACCCTGGCCAAGGCACTTCGCTTCTCTGGGCTTTCAGTTTTCTTTGCGGCAGGGAATGTGCCTGTTTATCTTAATTGTACTCACCCAAGTGTTTAGTACAGTGTTGTGCGCACAGTAAGCGCTCAATAAATACGATCGACTGACATCTGTAAAACAGAGATTAAAAACCTGTCCCTCTTAGATGACGAGCCTCATGTGGCGCAGGGACCGTATCCGACCCGATTAACTTGCATCTACACCACCACTCGGCACCATGCTCGGCACATAGTGAGCGCTTAGCAAATACCGCCGTGATTATTAACATCCCTCCCCCTCGGCCTCGGTGACCCAGCAGCCCCGGAATCAAAAGCTGGCAGAGCACGGCCTCGTTTCTTATTTTTGCACCCCCAAAGCAATCGGGTGACCGGTCCGGCAATCGCAGGATATGCGGTCCAGACCCAAACTGGACGTCCGAGGCCAGGGCCGGGGTCGGCCCCGCGCAGAACGGCCCTCGGAGCGTCTTGCTCGAGGTGGCCACACCTTGTGGGAGCCCCGAAGGCTTCCCAGCCTCCTCCGGAACCGCGGAGCAGCAGCCGCCCCCCACCCCGCGCCCCCCGCCCCGGTGCTGCTCCTCCCCCGGCCAATGAGCGAGCCGGGCTCGGGATGCTGAGGTGAGAGATCTGGTCACCACGGCAACACTGATGTCACCGGCTCTGCGGCTCAACCACCAGCATCTTTGCGGGCTAAGCCCCGCTCCCCCGCTCCCCCAGCCCCCCCGGGCCCCCCTGCCCGCACCCCCACCCCCACCCCCGGCTCCCTCGGCTCCCCCAACCTCCAGCATCCAGACCCGGCAGAGAGGGAGCCTTGAAGTGGCTGTGGGCAGGGCTGCGCCGTCGCCTCGCTCGAGCAGGCCTCTGCGTCACAGGGGCTTTCTCCCCGCTTCGGTTGCACGGCTCAGGAAACCAGCTCCCCCTCTCCCCCCCCCAGCCAAGACCCTGCAAGGGTTATCGCAGCTCGTGGGCTCCTTCGGTGAGAACCCCACCCGTCGTCGCTCCGGCCTGGTTTCACAGGGGCTTCCCAGCTGACTCTGGGCTTGGGCACGGGAGAGGCAGAACTTAGAAGCAGCCTGGCCTAGTGGAAAGACCAGGGGCAGGAGAGTGCGAGGACCTGGGTTCTAATCCCGGCTCCGCCAATACCCTGCTGTGTGACCTTGGGCGAGTCACTTCAGTGCACCGGATCTCAGTTTCCCCAGCCGTAAAATAAGGATTCCATATCCGTTCTCCCTCCTACTTAGACTGTGAGCCCCAAGGGGGATAGGGACCGTGTCCAATCTGATTAACCTGTAGCTACCCCAGTGCTTAGAACAGTGCTTGACATTGAGTAAGTCCTTAATAAATGCCATTTTTTTAAAAACCTGTCCCTTTCCTCAGTTTCCCCAGCTGGAAAATGGGGATTCAATACCTGATCTCCCAACTACTTAGGATGTGAACCCCATAGAGGACAGGGACTGTATCTGACCAGATTATTTTGTATCTTCCCCAGTGCTTACTTGAGTGCTTGGCACACAGTAAACACTTGACACATTTCACAATTATAACATTATATAGTTATAAAAATAAACACACACACTCCTTTTCTTTCCTCCTATTTGTTAATCGCCTCAGTTTCTGCCTACCCCATTAGATTGCAAGCTCCCTGAACTTCTCTACTGGTGTACTCTCACAAGCATTTAATACAGTTCTCTGCACCTAGTAGGTGCCCGATAAGTAGCGGCGGTGGGAGAAGCAACATTTAGGTGCATAATAATAATATTGATGGCATTTGTTAAACGCTATGTGCAACACTGTTCTAAGCACTGGGGAGGATACAAGGCGATCAGGTGGTCCCACGTGGGGTTCACGGTCTTCATCCCCATTTTACAGTTGAGGGAACTGAGGCGCAGAGAAGTGAAGTGGCTTGCCCGAAGTCACACGGCGACAAGCGGCGGATCCGGGATTAGAACCCCGTGACCTCTGACTCCCCAGCCCGGGCTCTTTCCACTGAGCCCCCGCTGTGACATTAAATTCGGTAGTTCCGTCTACCGGAAAGTTAACGAAAGGGTTGAAACTTCAGTTGATCTTTGCTTGGACAGCTGGCTACAAACAGGCCCGTTCTAGCTTTGGTAGGGAATACCAGCTGGATTCCAAAACGCCGGTAACCGTTAACTCATGATTCAACGGGAAAGCCTCTTTCCGTCGTACTTTAGGCCGGGCGCTGTAAGCGAATGCTACTTTTTGGCGGTTCTTTGTCCGTAATTCACCTTGGTGAGATTTCACAGTCAGAGGTATCACTACACCGCCGAGGGCTATGTCCCGTCCTCTGTCAACAACTGCTGTTCATACTCTAGACTGAAAGTTGGGTGTGGGCAGAGAATGTGCCTACCGTCTCTGTTGTACTCTCCCGAGCGCTTAGTACAGTGTTCTGCACACGGTAAGCGCTCAATAAATACCACTGATTGATGGATTAACTGCTACAGTGCCCTAAGTGGTAGGAATACTTTGCCACAAGCACTCTGCCGCTTCCCCTACTTGTCATCGAGCTTAACATCCGTCTCCCTCACTGAACTATAAGCTCCTTGAGGGCAGGGATAGTGTCTACCATCTCTGTTGTACTCTCCCAACTGCTTAGTACAGTGCTCTGCACACAAAGTGCTCAATAAATATCACCGAATGATCGACTGGGGTCTTCTTCACTTCCCGCGGTGAAGATCGGAACGTTTCCCTTCATCCCCTGGAAGCTGCACCGTACTAGGCCCCATTAGTGCTTGGTGGGAAACTGGCCTTCACTTTTTTGTTTTTAATTGGTATTTGTTAAGCATTTACTATGTGCTAGGCACTGTTCTAAGCTCTGGGTAGATACGAGCAAATCAGGTTGGACATAATCCATGTCCCACGTGGGGCTCACAGTCTTAATCTGCATTTTATCTTAATCCGCATTTTACAGGTGAGGCAACTGAGGCACAGAGAAGTGAAGTGATTTGCCCAAGGTCACCCAGCAGGCAAGTGGCAGAGCGGGATTAGAACCCAGGTCCTTCTGACTCCCGGGCCTGTGCTCTTATCTACTAGGTCACGCCACTTCCACCCACATACCTTCCATCCCACTCGAGTGACTTGCAGAGACCCAAACAGGCAACTCTCCACCAGGATGCCAGGCACAGGTGTGCCCCCACTGGCTCCGCCAAGCTCCCCATTCACTCCCAATACCCCGCCGACTGCCAAACGCCTCACTGCCTCTACCAAGCCCCCCGCCGGACTCCGTCTCGCCTCTGCCTCGCCTGCCTTCGAATGCGACTCGACTCGGATTTCACACTAAATGTGAGCCCGAGTCTCGAGCCGCCTTTTCCATTTCATTTGCGTTCTGCGGCCTGTTATTAATGACGTGTTAAATCTGACAATCTCGGGATCTCACTAAAGTTCAGTGGCGTGTCTGGGGCGAAAATAAAAATCCCAACTGCGCGGTGCGGCCAGAGAAGGTGACGGAATCGCAGGGCTAGAGTTCAGTGCCCGTTAGAGTGGTTTGGTAGCACTTTCCCAGCCTGGAGCCAGGGCTGACTTGGCCTTAACTGGATCCGTCCAGTTTCGAGGTCCACCAGCCCGCCATCCCATCTTGGATTTCTGGCCGACCTGCTCTCTGCGAAAAGGGGCAACCGGACGCCTGGGCAGCTCGGGTAGTCGACCCTCCCATAGATCTGTGCCCCAGGATACTCCAGCCAAGCTGCTCGGACTTGCCAACCTCCATTTTGGCAAACCCGCCCTCTCCCTGGCCTAATCCCGGGCGGCTTCTGGCCCGTTCCCTTCGGGAAGGAACCCTCCCTCCAGCCGGCAGTAGAAAGCTACAGTGGTGAAGATGTGGGAATCAGATGCCAGAGGGAGGAACTAACAGTTCTCGAGCGCGGAAAACCAACAGAGCCAGCTATCAGATCCGTTCCTTTGCCCGTGATGCTGCCCCCAGCCCTCACCCTCATTTTTTTTAAAAATGGCATTTGTAAAGTGCTTACTATGTGCCAGGCGCTGTACTGAGCACAGGGCTAAGTGCAAGGTAATCAGGTTAGGCACAGTCCCTACCCCGAATTGGGCCTCACTGTCTTAATCCCGGTTTTACGGACGAGGGAACTGAGGCAGAGAGAAGTTAAGGGACTTGCCCAAGGTCACACAACTGAGGAGTGGCAGAGCTGTGGATTAGAACTGACTCCCAGGCTCGGGCAGTATCCACTAGGCCATGCTGCTGCTCATAAGCCTGACCCAATCACTAACCCCAGCCCGAATCCGATCCTTCTCCCTGACCTTGAATCGAGCCCAGACTCCATCCTTCCCTTCCAGCCATCCTCACCGGCAGTTCAGGGAACCATTTCTGAATCGGCCCAATTTTAATTAATCAATCCATCATTCGTATTTATTGCACGTTTATCCCCCGCATAGCGCTGTACTAAGCACCTGACAAAGTATAACACCACAATAATAACGATAACGACGATAGTATTTGTTAAGCGCTTACTATGTGCCGAGCACTGTGCTAAGGACTGGGGTAGATACCAGGTAATCAGCCTGTACCACGGAGGGCTCACAGTTCTAATCCCCATTTTACAGAGGAGGTAACCGAGGTACGGGAGGTTAAGCGGCTCGCCCAAGGTCGCACAGCGGCGCGACAATAGAACAGACTCATTCCCTTGCCCACAACGAGCTCGGAGTCTAGAGGACGAGTTTACAGTCTAGAGGCGAGGGCCGAACTTTGGTCAAACGGCCCGGCCCGGATTATGACCTCTCGTTGGTTGGACCGACTGATATTTCCCCAAGATGCACTGTGACCAAGTCCGTGGCCTTTCTCACTCCTCGCTCTGTCCGCTGTCTTCGCGGGCTGGGGCACTGAGAGTCACTGTCGGCTTCAGGCAGCAGCTGGCAAGATGGACCCCGGACCTCCTACCAAGCCTCCGCAGTCAAAACGGCAGCCGGAGGCAAGGGGACCGAAGACTCCTTCTTCGCCCGTCTGCCCACTTCGCTTGCACCTTCCCCTGACCCAAGTTAAAGGGGCAGAAGGAGAGTCCGTTCTCCGTCTCGTGGCAGCGTGAGAAGTCGGGGAAGAAGCAGGGGGAAGATCTGCCTTTAGAATAATAATGATAATAATGTCGTATTTGTTAAGCACTTACTACGTGCAGAGCACCGCTCTAAGCACTGGGGGAGATACAGGGTCATCAGGTCGTCCCAGGTGACGCTCACAGTTAATCCCCATTTTCCAGATGAGGTAAGTGAGGCACAGAGAAGTTAAGCGACTTGCCCATAATCATACAGCTGCCAAGTGGCGGAGCCGGGATTCGGACCCGTGACCTCTGACTCCCAAGCCCGGGCTCTTTCCACTGAGCCACGCTGCTTCTCTAATCTTTGTCAACAGAGCCTGACACAATCATTTCTGAACCTTCGGTCTCGATCCTCCTTCCGGCACCCGAACTCTTCTTTCCCTTCCTGTAGGGGAGGGCATCGACCCGGGTCCCAGGTAGCCTGTGGCGAGCCCTGGCGTCACCCCCCCCCCCGAGGGCGTCCCAGCTCTGTGACAGCTGGTAGGGCCACCTTGGGCGTGGGGAGGGGGGGAGCAGCCGCAGCAGGATGGTGGGCGACCTCGCCCGCAGAAGCTGAGCCTTCCAGCCCCCTCCCCGCCCCTCAGCCCGGGACCCTCTAGGATCCAGAAATTCTCCAGGGGCACAGACCGGGGCCAAGGCCCGTTCAGGCCTCCGGGACTGCCCCAGATGAGGGGAGAAGGTGAGGCTGGGGCAAGGTTCCCCTCTCTGAGATGGGCTGCCGGTGGAAAGTCCGTCGCAGGCCAGAAGCCCTCCCCGGGCCCAGGACACGTACAGCATCCATCTGCTGGCAGGGAGTGGGTGGAGGCTCCCAGAGGTGAGCCAGGCTGCACGGCCAGCGTGCCCCACTGCTGAGGTCCCCCCGCGACCACCGGCCACCGGCCGACCGTCCCGGGACCCTCAGCCATTCTGGTAAAAGCGGCCCTTTCCGCAGCGGCCCAGCTATCTTGTTTAATGAGATGTACATCACCCCGATTCTATTCATTTGCCATTGTTTTTACGAGACCGTTCTTCCCCTCGACTCTATTTATCGCCATCGTTCTCGTCTGCCCGTCTCCCCCGATTAGACCGTGAGCCCGTCGAAGGGCGGGGACTGTCTCTATCTGTTGCCGACTTGTCCATTCCAAGCGCTTAGTACAGTGCTCCGCACATAGTAAGCGCTCAATAAATACTATTGAATGAACGAATGAATCCTCCCACCCGCGCACGCCTCCCTCCCAAGCGTCCAGGCCCGTGGGCTCGGGGGGGCAGCCGGGCCTCACCCCCTGCCCCGCCGGCCCCTTTAGCCCGAGCGGTACGTTTTACCAACCGCGTCTCCTTGGGGAATCTAGAACTTGAGTGGCAAAGCTCCCCGGCTGGTTTCGTTCCCCGTTTGTCGGAGCCGACGCTCATTCACCGCCGACGACTGTGGAGGAAACCGCATCCTACCGGTTTCCTGCCGTACCTCGAGGGGCTCCTCCAACTCGGCGGTGCCCGCTTCGCTGACGATCTCCCTCACGCCTGTGCCCGCGAGCAATAATGCTAATGATAAGTGTTGTGGGCATCGTTAAGTGCTTTCTAAAAATGCGTTCAGCGCTAGGGCAGATAGAAGATCGTCAGACTACAGCTTGTCCCCTGTTGAGAATAGAAATGAGTTACAGTTATTCTTCTTGTTAATGTTAATGATAAGAATGAGAATAATGGCGGTATTTGCGAAGGGCTTACTCTGTGCCAAGCACGGTACTAAGTGTTGGGGAAAACACAATATAGGCAGACTGGACGGAGTCCCCGTGCCCCCCGGGGCATTCGGTCAATCAATCGATTGTATTTATTAATAATAGTAATAATGTTGGTATTTGTTAAGCGCTTACTCTGTGCAGAGCACTGTTCTAAGCGCTGGGGTAGACACAGGGGAATCAGGTTGTCCCACGTGGGGCGCACAGTCTTCATCCCCATTTTACAGATGAGGTCACTGAGGCACAGAGAAGTGAAGTGACTCGCCCACGGTCACACAGCTGACGAGCGGCAGAGCCGGCATTCGAACCCATGACCTCTGACTCCAAAGCCCGGGCTCTTTCCACTGAGCCACGCTGCTTCTCATTTATTAATAATTAATAAGTTAATAATAATTTCTCATTTATTGAGCCCCTACCATGTGCAGAGCACTATTCTAGGTGTTTGGGAGAATAAAATATATCACAGTTGGTAGGTGTGAGGTTAGTGAACAGGGGGAGACAGGCAAACAAATAGATTAGAACCGGAGAAATAGAATATGAGAATATTTACGTAAGTGCTCTGGGGCCGGGGTGAGAGAAGCAGCGTGCTTCGGTGGAAAGAGCCCGGGCTTGGAGTCAGAGGTCATGGGTTCGAATCCCGGCTCAGCCACTTGTCAGCTGTGTGACCCTGGGCAAGTCACTTCACTTCTCTGGGCCTCAGTTACCCCATCTGTAAAATGGGGATTAAGACCGTGAGCCCCACGTGGGACAACCTGATCATCTTGTATCCTCCCCAGCGCTTAGAACAGTGTTTCACACAAAGTAAGCGCTTGACAAATGCCATTATTATTGTTTATTATTATTAGTCTAAGCGGGAAGGAGAGCAGGTTCGTAAGGAAAACGAAGTTGTGTTCAGAAGCCATACATTTTACGCAGTGAAATCAGACTCCAGAAAAAACCTCTCATGGGTCCAGGGTAATCAATCAGCAGATCGATTAGGTTATTGAGCACTTGCAGAGCACTATTCTCAGCACTTGGGAGAGTAAAAATGGTAGTAAACATGAACCTTATCTTGGAGGAGTTTATAATCTAGCTGTAATAATAATAATAATGGTCATTATTACTTGGACTATGAGCCTCACGTAGGACTCCACCTTGCTCTCTTCCTTCCTCCCATTCTAACCCAGTGGGAGGAGCGTGAGCTTGAGTGTCAGGTGATCTGTATCCTGATCCCAGTTCCACCACTTGCCTGCTGCGTGACCCTAAGCCCTCATTTAACTTCCCCGGGCCTCAGCTTCCTCATCTGTAAAATGGAGATTCAATACCTGTTCTTATCCCTAAGACTTACCCCTTGTATCCGTCACAGCGTTTAGTACAGTACTTGGCATATGGTAATGCTTAAACAATGCCACGATTATTATCATTACCTTGACTATCATTGATAGTAGTAATATTACTTCTCTTTCAGCTGCTCCCCCCTCACAACTCCGACATTAAAGGCGCCCCATCGGCCCAGAATTCCCCGACCTCTTATTCCGACAGGCCACTGCTCTTCACAAGTTCTGACCCTTCCTGAAATTCCACATCTTCCAAACCCTTCCCCGACTAAACTTCCAAAGGCCCAGTTCACATCAACACATCAGCCACCTTTAGTATTTACAAAGTTATGGATACGCTCATTATTATCATTATAGTATTATTCCCTTCTTTGGCCCTTATATTTATGCACATGCATCTAATTAATCCAACGGTTGATTATGTACATCTTTAAGTCGTTTATTATAAATTACGTTTTCATATTAATGTCTCTCTCATCCACTAGACTGTAAGCTCGTTATACTCAGGGAACAAGTCCGCTAATTCTATTGTACTGTACCAGCCCAAGTGCTTAGTACAGCGTTCTGCGCATAGTAAGTACCCAACAAATACGACTGATTGACTCAGTGATTCTAATTACCTGTCTGTAAGTATTTTTATGTTAATCTCCCTCACTAGAGTGTAAGCTCCTTGTGGGCAGGGACTACGCCTCGTGTTTTTTTTTTAAATTGGCATTTGTCAATCGCTTATGTTCTGGGCACTGTATTAAGCCCTGGAGTAGATACAAGCTAATCGGGTTAGACACAGCCTCCGTCCCACATGGAGCTCACAGCCTTAATCCCCATATTACAGAGGAGGTAACTGAGGCACAGGGAAGTGAAGTGATTTGCCCAAAGACACACAGCAGACGAGTGGTGGGGCTGGGATTCGAACCTAAATCCTTCTGTCTCCCAGGCCCACACTCTATCCACTAGGCCACACCGCTTCTAAAGCAGGGCCAGCCCAGTCCTTGGAAATTCTCTCCAGCCGGAGGCACACGATCACTTCCATGGTATGTCCGTTTTCCAGACAGGAAACTAGAGGACCGCTTGGGGCGGGTCCGGCAGTCGGCCTGGGAACCCCAGTCCGGGCCTCCACCCAACCAACCACCGCCTCGGTCGTTGGCCGCAAGGAGCCTGAGGCCGGTCCCTCGAGGACGGACTTGCCCCCGCGGCCGGATGGGGCCGGCGAAGCTCCCTGCCTCTTCCAGGCCGATTCCACCGCTCCCTTTCTGGAGTTGGCTAAGTCGGGTGACAGGAAATCCTTCCCGGCCCTAGTGTCGACGGTGAGTGCTCCATCCCACCAAGAAGGGACGGTGGCCGCCTCTCCCGCTCCGGACCGTAAACTCCTGGTGGGCAAGGGAGCGTGTCTACCACCTCCGTTACAGAGTACTCCCCCAAGCGTTTAGTTCAGTGTTCTGCACACGGTAAGTGCCAGTAGATGCAATCGGGCGATCGGATGGCGGAGAGCTCTCTGCCTGGGGTGATTCCAGCGCGATCAATCAATCGATGGTATTCGACGAGTGCTCGCTCTGCGCAGAGGACCGGACCGAGTGCTCGCATCCAGCCAGGCGGCAGGGGGAAGGCCTAGCTGCGCTAGACCGTAGTTGGAATCAGGCTAGACTGCAAGCTTCTTGAGGGCTCGGATCGGGTCTCCCGACTCTACTGGGCCGCGCTTTTCCGAAGCGCTTAGTATAGGGCTCTGTGCACGGCGGCGAGTGCTCGATAATAACCATCGACTGATGGACGGGTCCCCGGTCCCCTCTGACCCAGTCCTCCGCTCCCCGCCTCCCTCCAACCGGCGATCAGGGACCACGGACGTCACTGAGGGTTGGAAGCCGCCCAGGGCTTTTACCAGAAACTCACCGTAGAGGTTCCGGGCACGAGGCTTTCTCTGGCCCGCCCGATCTCGCCCCCTTGGGACACCACATATGGGGCAAACAGGGACGGCAATTCTACGCTGTCGGCACCGGCCGGGCCTCATCCAGACCCCCCAGTGTCCGGACCCGCGGTTGGCCATCAGGTCTGGCCTGGCTAAACCTCTTCCGCTGAGCCAGCCTGGCCTCCGGATCTGGCTCGCGCAAGGGGGGCTCTGAAGATGAGTTCGGTGGCGGTCAAGGACAAACACATTCAGTTCGCACCGGAAACGGTCCAGGGGAAATCTGAACGGAAGAAAAGACTTTAAACCAATCCCACGAAGCTGGGAGGAAACTGCGGGTACCAGAACCAGACCGGCCTGACACGGCTTCACCCCCGAGGGTGCCGGGGCAAGCGCTGGTGATAATATTATTGTAGTATTTAAGCGCTTGCTATGTGCCAAACTCTACACTAAGGGCTGGGGTGGTCACGAGAAAATAAGGTCCCACTTGGGGCTCACGGTCTAAGTAGGAGGGAGCACAGGTACTGAATCCCCATTTTGCAGACGAGGGAACTGAGGCACAGGGACAGATGACTCGCCAAGGTCACACAGCAGGTAAGTGAAGTTTTCCAGCCGGTCTGGATGCTCGCTGGAACGTTCTCCCCGCTCGAGGGTTGGGTGACTGTTCTAGGGCTCCTGGACTTAAGCGATGGCCAGGGAGACTAACAAAGCATCCAATTCTACGCTCAGGGTTGACCGACCAGTGAGCCGACGGAAGTTAATGGAGCTGCCGAAAATGAACCTGTGGGTAGAGAAGATCTCTGCTCATTTCCTATTATTATTTCCATCGTTTCAAATCATTCACTAATAATGTGAAGCAGCTTGGCCTGGTGGAAAGTGCTTGGGCCTGGGAGTCAGAGGACCTGAGTTCTAATTCAGGCTCCACTACTGGTCTGCTGTGTGACCTTCAGCATGTTCACTTCACTTTTCTGTGCCTCAGTTCCCTCATCTGCCAAATGGGGATTCAGGACCTGCTCTCCCTCCCCTACTTAATTTGTAAGCCCCAAACGGGACCTGATTATCTCGTATCTACCCCAGTTCTCGGTACAGGGCTTGACACATAGTAAATGCCCTTGCCCATTTGCCCCCTTGACGCTGTTTAGTGCCATTGTTCTCGTCTGTCCGTCTCCCCCGATTAGACCGTAAGCCCGTCAAACGGCAGGGACGTCTCTATCTGTTGCCGACTTGTTCATCCCAAGCGCTTAGTACAGTGCTCTGCACATAGTAAGCGCTCAATAAATACTATTGAATGAATGAATGAATGAAATGCTTAAGAAATACCACTCTTATGAATAATTCGCCTCAACCTTACCCCCACAGCGCTTACGCACGTATCTGCAATTTATTTATACTAATGTCTGTCTCCCCTTCTAAACTGTAAGCTCCTTGTGGGCGGGGGGCATGTCTTAGTTCGGTGCTCTGCAACAAGTACTCAGTAAATGTCGTTGACTGATGGATTTTTTAATGGCGATTGTTAAGTGCTCACTACGTGCCAGGCATTGTATTAAGCACTAGGGTAGATACGAGCAAAAAGGGTGGACACAGTCCCTGTCCCACATGGGGTTCACGGTCTTAATCCCCATTTTACAGTTGAGGTAACTGAGGCACGAAGAGGTTAAATGACTTCCCCAAAGTCACACAACAGAAAAGCAGCGGAGCTGGGATTAGAACACAGATCCTCTGTCTTCCAGACCCATGTTCTATCCACTAGACCATGCTGCTTCTCCACTGATTAATATCTGTGGTATCCGTTAGGTGCTCAGAATGTAATAATTCATTCAGTAGTATTTATTGAGCGCTTACTATGTGCAGAGCACTGTACTAACTGCTTGGAATGTACAATTCGGCAACAGATAGAGACAATCCCTGCCCAATGACGGGCTCACGGTCTAATCGGGGGAGACGAACGGACAAAAACAAGACAACATAATCACGATATGATCCGAGGCTAAGCACTGGGATGGCTACAAGATCATCTCTAGACCGTAAACTCGTCGCGGGCAGGCAATTTTTCTGTTGTAATGTACTCTCCCAAGCCCTCAGTACCGCGTTCTGCACACGGTAAGCGCTCAATAAATACGACCGACCCACAAGACAATCAGGTCGCCCATAGTCCCCGTTCCACAACAGTCTAAACTAAAATTCAATCTCCGTTTCACAGAGGACGGAATGGAGGCACAGAGAAGTGAAGCGACCTGTCCAGGGTCACCCGGAAGACAAGCGGCATAGCTGAGGTTAGAAGCCAGGTCCTCCGGCTCCCAGGCCTGTGCTCTCTGCACTAGGTCTGGTTGCTTCTCTTGGCGTCTCTCTTTCGTAGGCACGGGGATGCGTACGCGTAGACACACACACACAAACACGCCCCTTGAAGTTTTCCCTCAGTCCCAGGAAACCTCCCCAGCGTGGCTTAAACTCCAAGAAAGCAGAAAGGACACAGCTAAAAGATATTGACTTACAGTTTATTTTTGCCTGAAATTATTTCACATCTCTTTGTACACAGCTACAGAACAGTAGTAGTAAACCATTGGTCAAAGCAACAGTGCGAAGGAAAAACATTGGCATCGTTTTGCTTCTTCCCGCACGACTCTCTTGTGCAGTATGGGACTCAAAGGCAAAATAAAATGAACCTGACACATTCACTGAATTAAGACTTAACCCAATTTCTTCTTTTTCTTTTTTTTTTTTTCCTAATGAGGGTACAGGGTAATAAAATCTATCTAGCAAAGTATAAAACAACAAAAGCATGGCTTCCATTGAATAAGATTAAATATATATAAAAAATTACATCGGCTGAATGGTCAATCTGGAGGTGCTGAAGGAAGGATAAACTATCTGTGCTCAACAAACAGAAAAGGAGAACCCCAACGGGGACCCAGAGGACTGTTCTGTACAGAAGGGCCCGGCGTGAAAAAAGCCAACGGTTTATAAAAGAAAGCGGCGGGTCCAGTTCAGTCTTCTCCGGGGCTGGCGGCCGGGCGGGGATGGGAGCCGGAAACCAGAAGGAGGAGGAGGAGGAGAGGAGGAGCGGTCACGTGTACCGGGGAGGGCAGAGCGAGCGGGTCGGGAGGCCGGAGCCCCTCTCGGCCCAGGAGACCATGCAGAGGAGCAGGCATGCGTGACGGAGAAGCCGTGAGGGGCGCGGGAGGACGGGAGTCTTGAAATTTTGGACATGGGCCTGGGAGGACCGGTGAGATGGGGGGGAGAGGGAACTGGGTGCCTCGCTGGCCCCGGGAGGGGGAGATCCAAGCCTGCCGGTCTCGGTGGACGGAGCCCACCCTCTCCCAGACCCTCCCACGGAAAACGGCGCAGACGGAGATTTGGGGGCCTTTGGAGAATACGATCTCGGTCCCGACGCCGCCGTCGATGCCACCGCCCGCTCCTCCTCTTCCTCCTCCTCCTCCTCCTTCCCCACCGCCTCTCCCGCCCCCACTCCCTTCACGCCTTTCGGGCCTTCAGAACTGGGGACGCTGCTCGAAGCGTTTTGAAATCATACATGTGGCGGCAACGAGAGCTAGATCGGACATTTTCCATCGCTTAAGGGCAATGTTTCAAGGAGGGATTTTCCTTTAAAAAATAATAACAAGACAGCAGACTAGTTTATACAGTACTCTACGCCAAAGGGGAAAAGAATCAACAATTCATAAATAAAAGACAGGTCCCAGACCTGTTATTTGTGAACCATTTCTTAAATAGGTGCATTAAGTAAATCTTATGTACAACAAAATTACTTTGCATAACAATTGCAAGGATCGCATGAGAGAGGTGCAATGTCTTCTCTCGGGAGTGGACGGTGCACGTTTATGAGTGTGTATATGTGCGTGTTATGTTCTCTTTTGAGCCCAGAATGGTCCCAGGAAGCTCCACCAAACCCCACAGATTAAGGGACTCAATCTGTTCCCCTCACACGGCGTAAACACACGGGCAAAGAAAATTCACAAAGGGCTCCCCTCCCCCACCTCTTGATAATCCTCTTGCTGCTACAAGTCTTTTTACGTTAGGTCGATTTTAAAATTATGAAGCTAAAAGAATTCAGCAGGGTCTGGGCCTGCTTATGCCACCCCCCTCCCTCCCTCCACCCCCCTCCCCACCCTCGGCCCCAGAAAGACTACCCCTCCCTCTCACATCCACGACTCCAAGATCCTGCCATCCCACAGATCGCTGCTTTAAAGGAATTAGCTGAAAGTTTGCTTTCCCCCAATCTTTTTCTTCTTTGTCCCAAGCTATAGAAAGCGAGAATTCACCATGCTTCGGTGTAGCGGACGTCTACTTCTTTCAGGTTGGGCAGCTTGGCCTGTGGGAAACAACGATAATCGTCTCTGGAAAACCCGGCCGCCGGCCCGGAATCCCGGCCCGAGCCCGGCTCCAAGACCTTCAGGGGCGGCGGGAGCGGCTGCCTCAGGTGACTCTCCTCCCCACCGGGGCAGGCCGACAGCCCCTACCGGCCCACCCTGACTCCAACCCACGAATCCCCGGTCTAGCGGCTCGGCTCGGTTGCCTCGGCCGTCCCGGAAGGCCCGGCGTGTGGCCGGGGCGGCCAGCGGGATGGGGCGGGGGCTCTGCTCTGCAGCTGTGACCGACCCCGGGGCCTGATCGAAAGCGGACAGGAGACCTAATGGAAACGGCAACCCGCAGCCCGGGGGCCGTCTCTGATGTCATCCCGGCCCCCTTGGCCATCGGGGGACCGCCTCCTCAGAACTGGTGCAAGCGGAGGAAGAGCATCAGGGGCTAAGAAAACCACTGAGGGGCATCCTTGTTCTTCTTATTATCATTATTATTGGGGTCACTGAGCACTTATACTATGGGCCAAGCGCTGTGCTAAGCACCGGGCTAGATGCAAGATAAATTGGGCACAGTCCCTGCTTCACACCGGGCTAGCAGTCTAAAGGAAGATGAGAAGACTGAAGCAAAGAGATGTTAGGTGATCTGCCCAAATCACACAGCAGGTAAGCGGCGGAGCCCGGACCAGAACGTGGGTCTCCCGCCTGTCAGGCCCGTGCTCTTTCCACTCAGGCACGCAGTTGCCAGATGGAGACTATGTACTGTGGCCCTCAGCTGCTCCTGAAATAAGTCCTCCTGCAGGACCCCCATCCCAAGGGGTGGCTAGCGGCCTCCACAGAAGTCTGTTCGGGGCTCTCGTGGGGGGGCCCTGCACCTCTAGACTCTTCTCCCCAGAACTTGGCCTCGTGCATACGCACCAAGGGAAGAGAAACGGGCAATACCTTAAGATCTTCGTAGGTGTCCGCCGAGAGTTTGGTGCTGTTCATGTTTAAGCTACAGAGGCTCTTCATTGCTGTAAGAGGACAGACAGGGCAAAGACTAGTAAGTAGGAAGTCTAGTGGCAGAGGTGCTATGGTGAAAGTTGGATGGATGGGGGCTGCTTAGACTTGCTGGGGAAGAGATTTCAGGAGCCAGCGAGCACCCCAATTACCCACGCCAGTCAGGACGGACGTGGGAGGAGCGTGGGAGGAGCCTGGATCTTTGAGCGAAGGTCGGCCCGGCGCCAGGGAGGTGGCTAGCTAGCGAGGGCCTGGAGGCAGGATCCAGGATAGAAGACAGGCCCCTCTGGGGTGCCCGTGACCAGATCTGGGCCTTCAGTTGCTCCCCGATCCCTCTCCCGTCTCAGCCAGGGGCCTACTCGGGGCCTAAACTTGCTGTGTCAGAGCCAGATTCCCTAACTGTGGGGCACCAGGTCCCCAAGGGCTATTGGAGAGCCGGGGCACAAAGGGTGGTGGGTTTTTTTCCCAGCTGGCACTTGAGCTGGGAAGCCCAGTAGGGCCCCGTCCCCTGAGGACGCCGGACCCGAATCACGGCGGAAGGGACCCGGAGAAGGCGAGAGGTGGCTGGGGAGGCAGGGTGGGTGGAGGCCTAAATTCCTCAGCAGGCAGCCATCTTCTGCCCTTCCACACCTAAACAGCCCTGTAGAGACCCCGAAGAACCTTCCCAAATCCACCCCCTCAACCTCCCCTGCCCAGCCGCTCGCTGGCCGACGGCCAGGAGACCCTCCCCGAACCCCTCCCACTCACAGCTCAGGGCAAGCAGGCCGGCATCAGTGACCGGGGTCTCGCACAGTTCAGGACTTGCAGCATGGTCAGGTGTTCGGAGAGCAGCCGCAAACCAGCATCTCCAAACTGCAGAGCAGAAATCTGATTCAGACTCCCGGACCCCACCAAAACGCAGGCTCTGTGGCCTCATCTCCCACAGACGGCTTGTTAGAACAGAATCCCCGGCTGGGGGTTCAGGTGATGCGTCCCCACAGTAAGGCGGCCACCTGGCTAGGCCAAGGCGGGTCTAGGGTCGGGAGCAGGCAGAGAACGGGTCCGACTTAGAACCCCACCTTCATTCCCGGGTATGCTGCTTGCAGGCTTCCAGGGAGCACGGGCTAGCCCACGGCCCACAGCCTGGAGTCTCAAGCCTCCACACCTCACCGTCCTGCCCCTGCCCGACGGGAGACTGACGTCGGGGGACGAGGGAGGAGGGTGGCCACACCCACGCTGGGCTCCGTGGATCTGCGGGTGGGGGGGACAGCTTGGTTGTTGAAGGGACATCCCTGGACAGAGCGGGCTGGGCACCCCAAAATGGAGGGCTGACAGAGAGAATCCAGTGCTTCATCCAGGGCCTTCCAATCCCTGCCCAGTAGGCCTGGACCACCTCCGTTCCGGAACAAAGAGCGGCAAGGGATGGGGAGGGAGACCCCCAGCGTCTCCAGGTACGAAAACGCGACATAAAAACGGCCCCGAGGTGGGCCAGTCCCGGGCTCGAGGGGCCTCCCAACCTCTACCGGCCAGCCTCCTAAGCCCCGCTGGCCAGTCTCCCAACGCCCGTCGGGCGGCCCTTACCTGGGTGGACCACAGATTCAGCTGCTTGAGGGAAGGCAGTTTGATGAGGTGCTCGGCACAGGCACTGGTCACGTTGGTGAAGGCCAGGCTCAGGTTCTCCAGGTTTCCGAAAGAGCCGGAGCTGAGCAGGCGGGCCAGGTCGGCATCCTGAGGGCACACGTGGGATGGGTCAGGGGAAGGGGGCTCATCGCTCCCAGTCTCCCCGAAGCCGCGCCCCAACAGGGAAACGGAGTGTGGGCGGGCCGGTCTCCCCTCGCTGGGTTGCGGGGGGGAGGTTCTGGGGCCCCTAAATATCGGACGTCCCTACCTCTCCCTGCTCCGACCCCAGTTGATCTAGGGTTGGGCGCGTCTACAAGGGTGGGGAAGCTGCAACAGCACCGGTCCGGCCGGTGGCTTTCCCTCAAAAACCCGGCCCGGGTTGAAGCGGCGGCCCCGGCTCCTGCAGGGGGCCGACCTCCTGCTGCTCGGCCAGGCGCACTGAGCCTGGAGCGGCACGGGGCCCCACCCGGCCTCGATGGGTCGGCGGGAAGGACCCGGCACCGGCGGCCACCCAAACCGCCCATCGGCTCGCCCCTCCGGCCAGTTTGGTCGGGCGGGCGGAAAGACCGGGCCCGACCGGGAGCTGGAAGCTGGGCGCTTTGGGGTTCTCTCGTCGGGAGGCTCTCTGTTTTCCACACTGAACTGGGCCGCTGGCCCAGGAAGAGCTCATCCGTTGGGCCTCCGGGAAATAACACGGAAGACGTTGCACTGGGGAACGAGGAACACTGTGCTTCCTCAAAAAGGATTCTCCCTTGAGTGAGAGGCCAGAGGTTCCCAGGCCATTCGCACCTTTTCCCCGGCGGGGATGGGGAAGATGGGGATTCACCGTTTTCTACATCCAGAGTGGGGAGAAAGTAACATACCGCAGCCCTGAGATGTATTTTCAGCAGACCTAAAGGTTTGGTATTTTTTTCAGGGATTTTATTTCTGGACACCCTTTAGGATTCAATTGTCCTGAGTTTAATTTTTTGTTTTTATGGCATCTGTTAAGCCCTTATTATGTGCCAGGTACTGTACTAAGCGCTGGGGTAGATACAAGATAATCAGGTTGGATACAGTCCATGATCCACATGGGGGTCCCAGTCTTAATTCCCATTTTACAGATGAGGTATTCGAAGCCCAGAGAAGCCCCGTGTGACTCGCCTAAGGTCACACGACAGGCAAGCGGCAGAGTCGGGGTTAGAACCCAGGTCCTTTTGACTACCAGGTCAGTGTCCTTCAACTAGGCCAAGCTGCTTCTCATAGTATATGTGCTTCTTATAATACATAATAAGTAGGGTATCTGTTAAGCATTTACATGCTAAGCACTGTACTAAAACCCCGGGGAAGACACGAGATGAGCAGGTCAGAGAGTCCCACATGGGGCTCAAAATCTATGAAGGATGAGGAGAGAAGGGACTGAATCCCCCATTTTATAGAAAAGGAAACCGAGGCCCAGTGAAGTGAAATGACTTGTCCCCAGGGTCATATCACAGGCAAGTAGCAGAACCCAAGGCCTCTGACTTCCAAGGCCGGGGCTCTTTCTACTAGGCCACACTGCTTCGTTTGGGCAGGTAATGTGTCCGTTTATTGCTGTACTGACTCTCCAAGCGCTCGATACAGTGTTCTGCACACAGTAAGCGCTCAGTAAATACGAGTGAATGAATGAATGAATGCGTCTCAGCTTCACTTCTTCTGGAAAGCCCTCCCAAAAGATTAGAAGACCCCTGAAGATTTTTGCTGATGTGAAATCCTTTTTCATTTCCACTAGGCCACGCTACCTGACTTGATTTTCTGTAGTCCTCCAATTCTTGCACTTTGGAGCAGGAAGCTGAGCCCACGGGTCCTCACCCTGCAGCCTCCTGCTGTGGGGCTGGCCCCTGCTGGAGTCAGAGGGTCTGGAATGGCGGGTCAGGGCTGGAGAAGCAGCCCAGAGAGAGGAATCCTTTCAAGCCAGCCCTTCCCCAGTCCCGTCGAGGTCCTGGGGGGCATGAGGAGGGGGACGTGGGTTCCAGTGCAGTTATTCTCATCCCAGGGTGACGCCCCAACAATCAACATCCTGACACAGGAGAAGCAAATGGCTTGTTGGGGAACACGAGGGGCCTAGGAATCAGAGGATCTGGATTCTAAACCCAGCTCCTCCACTTTTCTGCTGTGTGACCTTGGACAAGTCGCTTCTCTATGCCTCAGTTCCCTCATCTGCAAAAATGGGGATTCACTACCTGTTCTCCCTCCTACTTAGATTGTAGCACCATTCGGAGACTTGATTATCTTGTCTCTACCCAGCACATAGTACAGTCTTCTGCACGTAACGAGCGCATGACAAATTCCACAATTATTATTACATGAAGGGCAACAGCCAACCCTGTCACAAAACCAAGGAATACAGGGAGAGCTGGAGAAAGCAGGCAGGCTGATACAGCCACTGAAAATCTTATTTCAACAGACTCCCCCGGCCCGACATGAGCAACGAGAAGAGAGGAGAGGGGTATAGTCCTCCGCAGAGCTTCGAGTTCAGAACTGGGGCTGCTGGGTGAGACCTACGGCTCGGACGTTCACTCGGGCCACTAAATACCTCACCAAACCTGCCTTAGGGGCTATGGTCTCCTGCACCCCCCCGTTCCCCCACCCGCCCGACGGTGGCCCTTCCCTATCGCACCTGAAAGGTCACCTTCCCAGTCACGGACCCTCGCTGCCCCACGTCAGAAACACCTCACGCCCGCTCACCCCGAGGCCGGATAGGAAGAGACACAAACTTACTGTAGACTTGGATGGCAGTGTTAATCGAGTGGGTCCCCCTTTCCGTTGCTGAAAGAGAGAAAGACCCGTTGATGGCGTTTCCCTCCTTGCTCCCCACCCAAACTTGTCCCCCTCTGAGGTAGCCTCCCTCTCAGGAGGTTCTCCCTGGCTGCCCTCTTGGTCCTTCCCCTAAGCACTGGGGCATTCACAATCCCCTGAGCACTTGTGCACGTATCCTTTAATAGCCATAACTTCCTCCTGCTTGTAATTTATTTTCGTGTCCATTTCCCCAGCTAGATGTAAAATTCCTTGAGGGCAGGGATGACGACTACTAATTTCACCATTCTCCATAAAGCGTGCTGTGTCGATTAATCAGTGTATTTATTGAGCGCTTTACTGACTGCAGAGCACTGTACTAAGTGCTTGGGGAGAATTCAAGAGAAAAAGTAGACCGGATTCCTGCCCTCAATGAGTTACAAATCTAGATCAGAGCTCCAATCGATACTACCGATTGATCGTCGGCCTCTGACGCGATGGGGTCAGGCTGAGCCCAGGACTGGGAGGGATTTTCTTTTTTCGCTGATTTCACGGGAACGTGCTGCCGAAATCCCAAATGCTGCCTGCCGAGATCCACTCAGATTAAAGTGTCGGGGAATTCTGGGGGCAAACCCCCCTGAGTCAAGAAACGTTCCTTGGCTGGTCTGTGACTCCAGGTGCTCTCCGGAACGCGGGGTGCCAGCACTCCTTGATCGGTTAACCCACGCACGTTCGCAGCCGGCCTCAATACAACGGAATCACCTCGGGGTTAGAAGGAAAGAAGGCTCCGGGGAGAAATCTGGCCGGGGAGGGGACCCAACTTTTCATTCATTCATTCATTCTTTCAATAGATATTATTGAGCGCTTACTATGTGCAGAGTACTGTACTAAGCGCTTGGAATGAACAAGTCGGCAACAGATAGAGACTGGTCCCTGCCCTTCGACGGGCTTACGGTCTAATCGGAGGAGACGGACAGACGAGAACAAGAACAATTGGTAATGAAATAGAGTCAAGAGTGGGGATTCCAGACCTTCTCGGGAAACCTGCCTAGATGGCTGAAACTCCAGGACCTTCTCCCGCTCCACGACCGAGCAGAAGCGGATTCCTGGAAAACCAAATATCCCACCCTGGCAGAAATGGGCTGGTGGGTTCCCCGGGGAGACCCCCAATTGTTAGGAGCCCTGATCCAGATTGCACCGAAAGCTTACCAGCTCTTTCAACTCCCTCTGCCGGTCACAGAGCTGCTGCATACATCCGTTTCCCCACATCTGTGCTCTCCAGGGTAGAGATGATCTGTAGCTTGGGTGTCGTTGTTGTCGATGATGTTGTATTCCAGCATCAAACAGAGAATCTAAGCGGCAAAACAAGAGTGGTGGGGATTTAGCAAGGGTTCTGGGCTCATCTACCTCACCCCTAGTGGACGCTGCGGCCTTTTGCGAGGATTTTGATGTTGAAAATCTGGCTTGGCTCTTTCCCTAACCAAGAAATTCTTCCTTTGAAAATCGCCAACGTCACCTTCCCCTGCTCCCCGACTACATTCGGGAGAGAGCCTGGGCTCCTGGCCACCTTTATTCCAAGCCTGTCCCCACCTCACCCCACTCTCTACCTCTTCCTTCTGGGAATTCCGGGAGTTGGGGGAGTGGTCCGTGGGGGAGGCGGAGGTACACGCTCTCTGAGACACTCCCTCCGATCAGCTAATTGTAGGGGTATACCGAGACCCTTCCTTTAATTTGCTAATTCTAAAGCGGTATGCCCTACATTCACAGAGGCTAATCCATTCCCTTGCAGGCAGCTCCGGCCCTTTATTAAAGGGCGAGATGGGGGTGATTGCCTTCCCAACCAGAGCTGAGTCCTCCCTCCCTCCCGGGACTCCACCACCCACCTTCAAGTACCTCCCTCGGACGCATACTCCAAGGGGAATGCCTTTCGGCACACTTTTTCTTAACTTACAAACCTGCAGGAGGGTAGAAAACAGTGAAACCTTTTTCAAAACATACGTGCAAAAAAGCATCCTTAGGGCTTCCAATTTAACTTCATTCATATGCTTCGTGTAATTGGTCTATCAAATGGTAATCAATGGTATTTGTTGCACATTTACTATGTACAGAGAACTGGACTAAGTGCTTGGATGAATACAATAGAGTTGGTAGACACCGGATCCCGTCCTTGAGGAGTTTACAGTCTGGAGGAGGAGCTTTTAATTTTATAAGGAGTTTATAGGCAGGGAAGCAGTGTGGCAGACTAGTGGAAAGAGCCCGGGCCTTGGATTCAGAGGACATGGGTTCTAATCGTGGCTTCGCCTCTTCTCTGGTCGGGCCAGTGATCTTGGGCCAGTCAATTAACTTCTCTGTGCCTCATTTCTTTTATCTGCAAAATGGGGATTCCTGGACTGTGAGCCCCATTATTTTGCGTTTACCTCGGCACTTAGTACAGTGCTTGGCACAGAATAATCACTTAACAAATACCACAATTTAATGATTTCAAAAATTATCACTGGAGAAAAAGAACCTTCCTTCATAAACATTCTACTCAACACTCTTAACCTTCTCTCCCCACTTCCTCCCGGTGGGGATTTTCACCTATTCCTGCTGTTGTCCTAAGCCCATCTCCCTATTAATCATTCAATTGTATTTATTGAGCACTTGCTGTATGCAGAGCACTGGGACATACATGCAGCAGAGTCGGTAGACACGTTCCCTGCCCACGATGAGCCTTACAGTCTCTTTGGCCCAACTCAGAACTACAGATTCCCATTTGTAAGCAGCTTTCAAATCTGGGACACCAACCTAACATCCTACATTAACCTGGGAAGCAACACCTTTCTGGATGAAGGAGCCCACTTGGGAACTGAAGGATGTTGGGAACGGCGGTGGCGAAACGGTGAAGCAGAAGGCTCAGGCCGGATGGCTAAGGACAACCCTATTAACAGAATCACGTGTTTTGGGACAGGGCTGGGGATGGGGGGGGGGGGGGTGAGAAGGCAGAGGGGCAGAGGAAAGGGGCACCTTTTTCTTTCTAGAAGCATCCTTGGCTAATCCCCGGGAGACAAAGGGCAGGAGACAGCATCTCCCTCCAGCAATTTCCTCCCGGCAGAGAGAGAAAGCCATCTCAGTTACCCGGGCAACTCTCAACTCTGCCCGCTTCCCTGCTCCACTTTGCCGAGTGTTCCTCTCACCTTCAGTAGCGGTCCCTGCCCAGAACCACGACAGAACATCTCCGTCCCAAAGGGATGGGGCAATTGGATGGCCCGCCTGACTGGGGAACATCACTCTCCAAAGCATCGAGGGCACCTTTCCGGTACCTAGGGCCCCTGCCAGCTGAACAAGGCGCGGTCCACGGGGACCACTCTCCGTCTCCCGGGCAGCCGCTTCACGCGCTCTCGCCTGCCGTGACAGTTGTCCAGAGAGCGAGGTGGTGATGGTCGGGGTGCCTTACCTCCACCATGGTCTGATTCCCCCGCAGAGCCAGCAGCATGCAGGGGCCCAGTTTGTTCTCAGCCAACGAAAGCAGGAACTTTTTGGTCTTGTAGCAGGATCCCATCAGGATATGAACCTGTAGGAGGGGGCAGAGAGACTGCAGGCGTGAGTGCTTCTGAGAGCCAAGAGATACATGAGTCTTCCCTCTGCTACACCTCACGCCCCACCCTGCAGCTTTAGGGGAGTCCAGGCCATCCTCCCTTTCCTACCTTTAGACCAGCGATGAACCAAAACAAGGAGGAAAAGACAGAACAGCAGGGTGTGAACCCCAAGACATGATTTCAACCTAACAGCCAAGTGGAGACTGTTTCCTATCAGTCAGTCATATTCACTGTGCGCTTACTGTGTGCCGAGCATCGTACTAAGCACTTGGGCGAGTACAGTCTCTAGACTGTAAGCCCGTTGTGGGCAGGGATTGTCTCTACTGCTTACTGTACTTTCCAAGCACTTAGTACAGTGCTCTGCACACAGTAAGGGCTCATTAAATACGATTGTATGAATGAATGAATACAATATAACAGAGTTGGGAGACATGTTCCCCGCCACAATGAGTCTAGTTTCCCGCTTAGAGTGCCCCCGGAAGGTATGGGCTTTCCTTGGGCCTGGGTAGGGATTCTGGGGCAGTGATGGCTTCTTTGCATGTTTCAGGGATCCTGGCCCCCGGCAAAGAGAAAACCCCTCACAGCGAGGGCGGCCAGAATGGCTACCCGGATCCGCACGCTGCTTTCCAGGAACAGGAAGAAACTTCCTTCATGTTTCTGAAGGGGGCTTGGCAGTCATCTGCTGGGCAACCTCGGCAGAACCCCGCTGTGGCCCGGCCCAATTCCCACACTCGCTCATCCCAGTGTTCTGACAAGACCTGAGAGTGTCCGGTCAGGGCTGAAAAGATCCAAAATGGTGGCTTCGGGCTCATTAGCTCTTTGAAGCCTGTCACCTCCCAGTCCCCATCCTCCACTCAAACTCGTGACCGGCTCCCCTTTTTTCCCTCTGCTTCCTCTACCCCCCTCTTCACCTCTCCGCAGCTAAACCCTCTTCTCCCATTTCTCCCTCTGCTCCTCCCCTTCTCCCGTCCCATCCCGTCAGCACTGTACTCGGCCGCTCAACTGTATATATCTTCATCACCCTATTTATTTTGTTTAATGGGATGTACATCACCCTGATTCTATTTATTTGCTATTGCTTTTACGAGATGTTCTTCCCCTTGACTCTATTTATTGCCATTGTTCTTGTCTGTCTCCCCCGACTAGACCGTGAGCCCGTCAAAGGGCAGGGACTGTCTCTATCTGTTGCCGATTTGTACATTCCAAGCACTCAGTACAGTGCTCCGCACACAGTAAGTGCTCAATAAATACTATTGAATGAATGAATTCTGCCCCAACACACAGAGTAGATGGGAGGAAAGTAGGGAGAGTCCTGGATTTCCCCAGAATTCCATGGGGAACATTAAGAGTCTTCCCTTTCAGTTTTGGACAATATCACAGTTTCCTCCCTGAGCTCCCCAACCAACTCAAGCTACCGATATACCGGCGGCCAGAGCCGAGACACCACCAGTGCCACGGCAAATTTGAACCGGAATCCCAGACTCTCTGTTTCCCTTCTCTGTTTAAAGATGCCCAGGGAAAGATGGGCCATTTTAGGCCCGGGGAGCTGCCAGTTCTGGTTCCTTGCTCCTCCCGTTGAGCTGTAACTGGCAGAGGAACCTCCAGCTGTTGCAAAGGGGCAGGGCCGGGACACTGCAAAGGGATTTAATGCGTGAAGCGAAAGAACAGCAGGAAATGGACCGGCTTCCAAGCTGCATAGCCCGCATCAGTTTGGCTGTCGAACCGCCGGGGATGGAGGGAAGATGGAGCGGGCACATTAAAAAGCACTTAAAACCGCAGCTTCTTTCAGGAGGCACCGGCAGCCCTTTAAATATTTATCGACATCCGCTCTGAAGAAAAATGTACGGCAGGAGGGTGAGCCCGAGAGGCGGCAGGACTCTCTGGCCGGGGGCCTGTGGTCGACGGAGTCCGAGGCCGCCGCCTCCAGATGGAGTGAAGGGTTTTGGGGTCGGAGAGGGGACTGGGGATCGGCAGGGTGGCACCACGACGGGCGGCCCTCTCCAAGCGCGGGCCGCAAGCCATCCTGTCTGAGCAGGAAGGGGCCGGGCGCAGGTGCCCCTTGGTTTCCCCAAGCCACCACTCCACACAGAACTACCCTGCTGCTGCCCTACACAGACGCAGGGACTACCTTTAGGGCAAGGAAACTGTGGGAGAAATGAGGTCACTGTGATGCGACGTCCCAGCCTCGCCTCTGCCTTCTTTCTCCATCAGCTTCCTCCTAGGCCTTCTGCAAGGATCCCTAAGAATACTTCGTCATCCAGCTGGAGACCCTGGAGGAGGGGCTAAGGCAGTGGTCCCCGGGTTGAGGGAGCACTCTTTTTCCCTAGGGTCTCCTCAAACTGTCAGGGCTCCCCTGCCGGGGGACCCCCATCACTGGGTCTTGGTCACTGGGCAGAGGGAGTTGGGACACTCTAAAGTATCCTCCTGAAATGTCCCCGTCATCCCTAATCAGAACTAGCACTGGCCAGGAGGAAGAAGAGCAGGAGGGGACCGGGACCCAGCCAAACGGCACCAGCACCGATTTCAACCTGGAATGCCCCACGACTCCTCTGGGATTCAGTGAGTGGTCTCGCGTGGTGCAGACCCCAACTGGGTCACATTCATTCATTCAATTGTATTTACTGAGCCTTTACTTTGTGCAAAGCACTGTACTAAGCGCTTGGGAGAGTAGAATTCAACAACAAAGAGATGCATCCCCTACTCACAGAGCTCGGCTCAGCTTCCCAAGCTCGGAGATGGGGGTGGGCTGGGGGGGATGGGGTGGGTTTTCACCCAAGGCATTCCTTTCTTCCTCCTCCTTTATCCCTTTGGAACAGAATGGGGCTAACTGGATCCCCTCAAGTCACTTTGTTGTGCAGGAGTGGTGAGGAGTGGGGGATAAACCATCAGCCGGACCAATCAGAGCAGGAGTCTCCTTAAAACGTATGCAGTTGCCAAACTTGGTAATGCCATTTTACCTGCGAGTTCCGAGGCTCCATCCGTCCGGTCCTTCTAGAGCTACGGTCCCCCTCTGCTCAGGCCATCCTGAACTCATGGATGTTCTGCCTCTGGCCCCCGAGAGCCCAGGAAATCTCTCAAGGCTGGAGGGCCCCCGGAGGCAAAGGTGGGTCTCCTATTCTTCCCCGGTTCCCAGACTGCCCGTCTTCTGTGTTCCCGGGACACAGAGACCGGGACCCCGCCGGCCACCAGATCTGTTCTTGCTGGACCCGACCTACGACGCCAGGAGAGCTGTGGAGGGTCACGCTGAGCATCGTGGGGGCGGAATCGGGGAAGTTAATCCTAGCAGCTCCCGGGCCACGGAGGGTAAAAGAACATAAACTCACGTTATTGCAGACACGTACCATGCTGGCAAAGAGCTCTCCGTCGTCGTCGCACGCCACCCCACCGGGACTGTACAGCTGGAACCAGCCGTCCTTGCCAGCCCGCACGCTCAGCAGGCACGAGTGGACCTGCCGGGAAGAGGAAGGGCGCTTGAAGGGGCAGCGGCGGGCGGCGGGGTCAGTGGTAAGAGCGATGGGCAGCAACAGAGTGATAGGGAATGTTTACTAGTAACGGGATTAACGGGAGTGCTTAGGGGTAGCATTTAATAGGAACGGAATTCATAGTAGTTGTGGTATTTAGTAAGCACTTCCTAGGTGCCACGCCCTGTGCTGAACGCCGAGGCAGATACGGCTAATCAGGTCAGACACAGGCCCTCGTCCACACGGGGCTCTCTGCTGAAGTGGGAGGAAGACCTTTCATCCCTATTTGACAGATGAGGAAACTGAGGCCCAGAGAAGTGACTGCCCAGGGCCACTCCGCAGTTAAGTGGGGGAGCTGCGTTTAGGATCCAGGTCCCCTGAGTCCCGGGCCCAGGCGGTGGGGTGGAATTGTTCGAAGCGTGGGCAAGAGTGAACAGATGCCCGCTGCAGCAGCGGCACAGGAGAGATTCGAGGGCGGAGACTCGAGCTTATTGCCCGGAAGGCGGCAACGGTAAACCGTTTCTGTATTTTTACCAAGAAAACTCTGTGGATACACTACCAGAACGACTGCAGGTGGAGAGCGGGGCGTTCTGGGAGAGATGTGACCGTGGTGTCGCTATGGGCTGGAAACGACTCGACGGCGTAAGACAAGACCGCGGGGTAAATGGGGCGGAGGCCCCCAGAGCTGCCTTAGCCATTGAACTGCCAGCCTCGCATATCCCAAGGCTCTGACAAGACCTGAGCGTGTGCAACCTAGACCCCGGCATCCAGCAGGCCAGATCTCTTTTTCCAGTAGGCTACACTGTCTCATGCCTTGCATTAAGACTCCATCTCAATCTAGCATGAGATTAATAATGTTCATCTCTTTAAAAAACGATCATAGAAATAAGCCTAGTTCTGGTCATGTGGTATATGAGCTGGGTCCAATCTAATACCTTGTCTCTATCCCAGTGCATATCACAGTGTTCGGCACAAAACAAGCGCTTAACAAACAGCACAGTAGAAATAACACCTGTTATTACTGCCGGGTGGACCCCCTCGTAAATATCATCACTCCTCCTGTTACCTCACTTCCGTTAAAATTCAACGGAGTCTACACTTGCCATCTTCCCTTCCCCACCCAAACCAACCACCCCAGGGAGGCTGACTGACAACTTATTGGAAACCAAAATATCTTCTGAAGGTGAAACGGCAGATGACAGTAAAGCAGGTTTTAGCCCCCGGGGATCTGCTGAGGTCAAGAGTCAGGAAACAACAGCTCTGCACACATTCCGGTCACTGGTTTCTCTCTATTGGTGGAAACTCAAAGACCAACTTCAGTTAATGAAACCGAAACCCAACAAAGCCCCAAACACATGTCTCTCGATTCCTGATAGGCGCCAGCCCCTACTTATTCCTAGACCGGGCCTTCCGCTAAGTGGAGAAAACTAGGGAAATGTCCAGTGAGAGGAAAAACCGTTCTGGGTAGTTATAGTTACTGAAAAACAGTGACATCATAAGCTAACCACAGACAGCCAGGGTGGGGTGGGTATTTATATCTAGAGGTTGCGAGCTCCTTTTGGGACAGGGACGGTGTCCGAACTGTCTGTCTTGTTTTTGCCCCACCGCTCACCGCGGTTCCCGGCCTACAGCGAGGGCTGAATAAATACCATAACTTAGTAGGCATCAAGCTATCCGAAACAGGATCGTCTGTTTCCTATATGCCTCTTGGCTATTTAGATGATCACAGAGCAACAGAGCCAGTTAGACCTCTGAATCCCAACTCTTCCCACACGGGCATTTTGATCCATACGAGATCATCGTTTCATCTACTGGCCACGGTTGAAAGGGAAAGGCTCACCTCTTGGCGAGGATCTTCGGCAAATCTCTGAATCACATACTTCAGTTCCCTGAAAGACGAAATCACACTCCATCACCTTCGTCCCCCTCGGCGCCCCCCAACCCCCCAGGTCCCGGGCTGGGACATGGGATTAGAGACCACGATCTCCTCGTGGGGAGGGGACTTGTGTTGTAGCATACTCTCCCAAGTGCTTAGTACCAGTGTTCTGCATTCAGAAAGAGCTCAATAAATATCACTGATTGATTGATGGAGGGTGGCATGTTCAGTGGGGAACGGGGCAGACCATCATGCCACTGTTGGCGGGAGGCTGGAAAAAAGAAACTTGGGGATTTCCCTAGGTGATATAGGCATGAGGGAATGGATACAGATTTGGGGATTCCATCAGAGGTATTTACTGAGTGCTCAGTGCAGAGCACTTGTACTAAGCACTCAGAAGAGGTCAGGATGCTGGGCTGAGTGCATCTGAATGTTGGTTTATGGCAGGCTGGCGTTCCCAGCCTCCGTCTCTTTCTCCCTCAACCAATAAATGGATGGAGGAACCCTTGGCAAAGAGTAATACCCAGTGAAGTAGACATGCTTTGTAGCATTTGAAAGGGGAGATTCTCGAAACACTTACTTGGTGAACTTCTCATGCGCAAGAGCCCTACAAAAAAAAAAAAAAAAAAAAACCAAGCAGGTGGTTAGGACCCTTTCAGAAAGCACCATGCCAAGGTAACTTCCCTGAGGGTGAAAAAAGTCTCCAACAAACCACTATTTTATTCTGATTTCCAATTCTACCATTTTAATCCCACTCAACCCCAGCAGTTGAAAATCCTCCAATCCAACAGGTCCCTAAGACTGATCCCATGAACAACCCACATCCAGAAATCACCCTGGTAAACAAGATTCGAGGTATCTCATTTGACTTTTCTTTCGGAGGCCCAAGGGCGTTGGTTAATCGCTCTGCCATCAGGAAAGGATCGCAGCTCATTACCGCCATACATCAAGGCACCAATCGAGGGCTGTGCTGTAAGGCTCGCTGCATCACGGGCCTGTTTCATGCCTCTTCCCCAGAGCCTTCCGGGAAGGCTGGCTGAAGCAGATGATGTCACTGCTTCACGTCGGCCCGCCCCACTCAGCCAAACAGGCCCCGTGCCACTCCAGAGTTGCAGCTCTCTGGTCCCAAGGCACTGGGCCTCCGGGGGCATGATCATCCAGCAAATTGTGCGATTACACGCTGTAATGTTCACCCTCGGAGATTTGCATTTTCTAAACACGAGAGCTCATTAATAGGTTTCTGAGGGAGCCCTGCTGCTCTTGGTTAGCCACGTGGCTTCTCCAATCTACGAAAGAAAAGGTCATTTACACATCTTAAATCCCGATTCCTTCGACGGGTCCGAGAGATAGCCCGCTCTTTAAAACCGGTCTCCCACCTCACTTTCATCAGTAAGAAAATCATCTCTGGGAAGAGAGGGGATGTTTTCCTGTCTGTATTCCGATTCCGTATAGCTTACTTAGCCCTCCTGAAAATTAAGATTTCCCCTACTGACGATTCAACAGATGCTGGAGATTTCATCATCGGTAGGAAAAAAAAAAGAGAAACCACAAAACTTCACTGTATGAACTTACTCCTTGGGGAATGGAATAGGTTGAAGCAGGCTGGCGAGGGCAGGTCTCCAGTCATCGTAGTCTGACCTAGGGAAGATAAATCATGGTTTCAATGCAGATGGTTCAACCAGGATCCACGTGTGTTGAGCTGAACGCTGAAGAAAGCAGCTATTTCTACGCTTCCGGGAGACGGTGCTGACCACCACACTCTCCTTTCTCCATTACATTGTGGACATTGTGGAGAAACTCCAACATTCACGGCTGGACCAGGAGACTCAGAGAAGCAGCATGGCCTAATGGAAAGAGCACGGGCCTCCAAGTCGGAGGACCCGGGTCCTAATTCCCGGCTCCACCATTCGCCTGCCGCGTGACACTTGGGCTAGTCACTTAACTAGGGCTAGTCAGTTTTCTCAATTGTAAAATAGGGATTCAATACCGATTCTCCCTCCTTCTTAAATTATGAGCACCACGTGGTCCAAACAGACTGCCTTGATCCATTCCAGAGTTTAGCACAGAGTAAATGCTTAAAAATACCATTATTACTACTATCATCATCATCAATAAACTTCCTCATGTCACGTTGAAGACATCAGCGATTGAGGAGTTCTATTCCTACTTATTATCGCCTCTACCTCTGAACTTGTAAACTGTAATCTAGACGCAAGCTCATTATGGGCAGGGAATCCATCTGCTAATTCTGTTGTTTTGTACTCTCCCAAGTGCTTAGCAGAGTGCTCCGCACACAGTAAATGCTCAATAAATGCCACTGATTGATTTACTGACCGAACTGGGGCTTTCCTGGTTGCTCTGAGAGCGCTTCACAAACCCACCATCAGGGGTGTGTTTAGGATTACCACACTGTTTTAGTGTTTGGCCCAAACACGTTGGAGGGAATTTTTACAGGGCCTGATTCATGAAAAGCTGACGTATCAGGCCTGATATTTGGAAGGGCATGTGGGTTCAGATCCACGGGGCTGGGCAGGTGACGGTGCCAGAAGCTGGAGGGGAGGGAGATTTGTGTGGGTTTTTACCACACCTTTACCCCGGGCAATGGTACCGGTTCGGTGGGGGACTTCACTGGGCTGAATCGGTGACCTCTGTCTCATCTGGGGCTTCCCTCAAGGTTTTAGACCCTCTCGGGCTTCTTCCGACTGAACAACTGCTTCAGTCGGCGCCCCGGGGTCGGGTCCGGACGGATGCACGGCTTGGACTCAGGGGAAACCAAAAGCTCATCTTAGTCCAGCAGGAGGGGGAGGCTGACAGTGATCAAAAAATGGGGGGCAGGAGGGGAAACGACAGGATCAGAAATTTATGAAATCCTCCGTTCAGCAAGCCCGGTGATTTGGTGGAGGATTTTAGAGTGGGCGAGGGACCAGGAGCAGCTGGAAGGTGAGAGTGGGACAGAACTTTTCTATCAATGCAGGGCCCTCTGTGGCACATAGTTATGAGCTTAACAAATACCCTAGGGGAAAAAAAAGGCTACACAGAGCACCTGTGGAACAGAACTTTTCTATCAGTGCAGCGCCGTCCGTGGAAAGGAAAGGGCTCACTGGGGAAACCCATCCCTACAACTAGTGAACAAATGAAGAAATACTCCTACATTGATTCCAAATCCCCTCAGGATCAATCAAATAATGGTATTTAGTGATACTGTGTGCAGAGCACTGTACTTGGAGTTTGGGAGAGTACAACAGAATTGGCAGACATGTTCCCTGTCCACAACAAGCTTTTGGTCTAGAGGTAATCTTAGGGCGATCTGGAATATTTTCCCAATCCTTTCTGTACTCTGTGAAAACACAAACAGGTGCACACAATCACATGCACACAACCAAGTAAACGTAACTTCCAGGGTCCAGAATACCCTTCTCGGGCCACACAGGAGTAGCAACATGACATAGTGAACAGAACACTGGGTCTGGGAGTCAGAAGGTAGGGGTTCTAATCTCAGCTCCGTCACTTGTCTGCTGTGTGAACTTGGGCAGATCACTTCACTTCTCTGTGCCTCAGTTACCTCATCTGTAAACTGGGGACTGAGACTGGGAGCCTGATGTAGGCTAGGGACTGTGTACAACCCAACTGTACAACCCAATTGTGCTGTACAACCCGTACAACACAGTAAGCGCTTAACAAATACCACAATTATCATTATTATTATATTTTTCCAGGGTGGAAAGGATGTCGTGACCCTTCTCGGCCACCAGAGCATGGACGACCCCACCTCCAAGCCGGAGGAGGACGAGGAGGAGGAGGGGGAAGTGTAAACACACCTGTCCAGTGACCCGCCCATCCCTCTTTTCCCCAGCCTCCACTGAGCTCAAGATACACTCCTTCCTGCAGCATTTGCTGCCCCAGGGGGAGCGGGGGCAGATCTTTGCCCTTGGGGGTAGGTAACCCCCAGCCCCTGGCCTCAGCCCTAACCCGGGGGGGGCTCTCCATGAAGCCATCTAAGTCCCGGGGACGACTGGATCCACACTAGCAAAATATCCAAATTATTTAAGCCCTCTGTCTTGAATTGCTCATCTTAAACTACTCTCGAATTGCTATGGGTAGTCCAGGAAAAAGAACACTTTAGGCTCTTTGTGCCTGGGTATTTGAAGCAAAATACATTTGAGGGGTGTGAATTAGCCCTTCGGATCATTGATGAGCGCAGAGTTCTGCATTGGGAAAGGCTCACAGGAACCCCTGGAATTTTGACCAAAAAGAGCAGGGCCTCAAGGCCCATCCGATCACGGAGGAGAGATGAGAGACGCGGATAATAATAATGACAATAATAATGATGGTATCTGTTAAGCGCTTACTATGTTCCAAGCGCTGTTCTAAGCGCTGGGGTGGGTTATCGGGATGTACCACGTGGGACTCACAGTCTTCATCCCCATTTTACAGATGAGGTGACTGAGGCCCAGAGAAGTGAAGTGACTTACACAGAGTCACTAAAGCTGACAAGTGGCGGAGCCGGGATTAGAACCCACGACCTCTGACTCTCAAGCCCGGGTTCTTTCCACTAAGCCACGGGGCGGGGGGGGGGGGGGTGGCCTAAGCTGCAGTGAGAGTCATATCGGGGGCAGCGGCCAGAGTGAGCCGGTCAGGAGGAGAGCACGTCTGAGGAAGGCGAGGCGGGAGGCCTCCATCTGGGAGGGACAATCTGACTCTACTGAGAAGCAACGTGGCCTAAGGAGACAGCAACAGGCCTGGGGGGGGGGGGAGTCAGAGGATCTGGATTCTAATCCTGGCTCCGCCACGTGTCCTGCGTGACCTTGGATAAGTCACTTCTCTTCTCTGGGTCTCAGCTACCTCATCTGTAAAATGGGGATTAAGACTGTGGGACATGGACTGGGTCCAACCTGATTAACCCGTATCTACCCCAGCACTCAGTACAGCGCCGGGCACACAGTAAGCGCTTAACAAACACCATTAAAAACAAAACCTCCTTCCAGGCTTGGGAGCCGGAGGCGACCAGCCCTCCCCACGGCAGGGTCTGCCTCCGCTGCTCCTCCCACGAGGCCTGGAGCGGCTCTTACTTTCTCAATAGATGCAGCAAAGCTGACCGATCCGAAAAGAGTCTCTATTCTTATCGATAATCCCTGGAACAGCTATAGTGCTTTTTTCCCCCGAAAGCTTCACGTAATTATTCTATTATATATCATTATTATATTATTATTAACAACAGAGAACACATCTGCCAACTCTGTTGTACTGTACTCGCCCAAGCGCTTAGAACAGTGTTCTGCACACAGTAAGTGCTCAACAAATACCACCGACTGACCGAGCCCCACCACATCTGTGAGGCGGAAAGGGCCAAATATCATGAATCCCATTTTACAGATGAAGAATGTGGGATCTCCGGAGGTCAGCAGTCTCCTCTAGCTGTAAGCTCACTGCGGACGGGGAATCCGTCTGTGATACTGTCGGGCTGTACTCTGCCAAGCCCTGCGCACAGTAGGCACTCAAAAAATCCAACTGACTGGTCAGCAGCAGTCCGGAGGTGAGATGAGAACCCCGGTCTCTTGACTCCCAGACCCATCCTCTCCCCACTAGATCGAGTCGCCTCCCTTCGAATAACCGACGTCTTTTCTGTCTTAAAAGAGCAGCTGAAACATCACAGCTGCTGCCCTTATTGTGGGAGGCACGAAAGGAGGCTTGGGAAGGGCCGAGGCAACACTCAAGCCGTTTAGAGATGGAATTAAGTTCAACTACCTCGGGCTAGCTGGCGTTTCATTCTTTCATTCTAGAGTTCCTTTTTTTTTTTTTATTAGTTTTTAATCGGAGAGAAATGTTCTGAACCCAGGCGATAATTTAGTTCTTTATGGAAAACTGAAAACCTCAGGAAGAAATAAAAATTAATTGGAAAAAAAAAACCCCCAACCAACCAGTAAAATGACTGCCCAAGCCAAATCGGAATTGGGGAATCTCTGAAGGGCTGAAAGATGCTGGGCAGCTACTCGCTCATGGGTCGGACAGCAGGGCCAGCGTGGAAAGAGCGTGGGCCCGGGAGTCAGAGGACCGGGGTTTGAATCCCGGCTCCGCCGTCTGCTAAGTGACCCTGGGTAAGTCCCTTCCCTTCTATGGGCTTCAGTTTCCTCATCTATAAAATGGGGATTAAATCCTACTCCCTCCTAGTTAGACTGAGATGTGGGACGCCCCGACTACACTGTGTCCACCCCGGCATTCACTGCATTGAACGAACGAACGAATGAATGCAATACTTGGCACATACTATGTGCTAAACAAGTACTATTATCATCATCATTATCATTACAACCAAATGTTCTGTAGAGTGCACGCCTCTTAAATACATCTGGGCCTCAATCAATAATAATAACTGTAATATTTATTAAACAGTTACACGTGCTACACACTATACTAAGTGCCGGAGTTGACACAATATAAGCAGATCAGATACCGTCCCATGTCCCACAAGGGGCTCGCCTCAGTCTAAGAGGGAGGGACGAGGGGTATTTTATCCCCATTTTGCAAATGAGGAAACTGAGGCCCAGAGAAGTCAAGCGACTCGCCCGAAGTCACACAGCTGCCAAGTGCCAAGCCGGATTGGGACCCAGGTCTCCCGACTCTAGCCCCGTGCTCTTTCCACTAGGCTCCACTGCCTTCCATTTACCCACTTTCACCGGCGATTTCGGGGGAAGGGAGGTCAAAACGGCAGGAGGGACAGGCGGCGTAGGCCTCGTCCCAAGCGGGACCCGGCAGGTGGCATCCCAGCCATCACCACGGGGACGTCACGCGTGTCGGCGCCCGTCTGGGCGGATCAACGCTCGGCCAGAGGAACCAACGGCTGCAGCCATCAAATAGTCACGCGAACCCGCTCCCAGGCAATGACACGGTCAACCGCATGCCACAGTTTAGACCGTGGGAGCATCAGTGATGACTTTTTGGGGGTTTTAATGGTATTTGTTAAGTGCTTACTATGTGTTGAGCACTGTTCTAAGTACTAGGATACATACAAGTTTACCAGATGGGACACAGTTCCCGTCCCACATGGGGCTCATCACACTCTGAATTGGAGGGAGGAGGTTCTATCACTCACTCAATCAGCCAATCATTTTGGTTGATTCGTATTTATCGAATGCTTACGATGCGCAGAACACCGGGCTAAGCATTTTGGAGAGTAGGTCTGACCAAGGTGGCTTTAACCTCCATTTTACAGGCGAGGTGGCTGAGACGCAGAGATGTTCACCGACTTGCCCGAGATTACGCAGCAAGCAATTTGCAGAGCTGGGATTAGATCCCGGAGTTCTTCCGGTTCACAGGAAGAAGCGTTTAATGAAGGTAGCGGGAGCAGTCGTGATATTTATTAAGCACTTATTCTGTGCAAAACACCGTACGTGGCCGCGCACGCATTACGCAACCGATACTCACCCCAGCCCCACAGCACTTGCGTCCGTGTCCTTCTACTCTACTATTTTCCCTTTCTAAAATTTCTTTCAACGTCTCTCTCCCCTCTACAGGCTGTAAGCTCCTAGCGGGCAGGGACTGCGTCTACCAAATCTATAGTATCGCACCTTCCCCGGAGCCTAGTAAAGTGCTCTGCACACAGTACAAACGCACTAAATACCACTGATTAATGGATTGACTGAATGATAGAAAGAGTGGGGAAAAAGTTCCCAGGAGAAAATTAAGACACATTAGACACGGTCCCTGGCCCCTAAGGGACTCAGAATCATTCATTCATTCATATTTATTGAGCGCTTACTATGCGCAGAGCACCGTACTAAGCGATTGGAACGTACAATTCGGCAACAGATAGAGACGATCCCTGCCCACTGACGGGTTCACAGCCTGATGAATCAATAATGGTATGTACTGAGCGCTTATTATGGGCAGAGCACTGTACTAAGCACGTAGGGGAGTATTTCACAGCCGAATTAGCAGACACGGTCCCCGCTCATAATGAGCTTACAGTCTAGAGGAGTTTACGGTCTACGATCTAAATCTATCCTGGGGAGAGGACACCGATGACCGACACTTAAGGGGAGAAAGAAGAAGGAGAGAGTAAACACAGACTCTTTTGGGATAGCCGTATAGTACACCAGTAAACCTATTATTTTATGGTATTTGCTATTTGTTTTTCCCATGTGCCAGGCGCGGTACTAAGTGCCGGGTTAGGTACAAGCTGATCGGTTTGGACACAGTCCCTGTCCCACCCAGGGCTCACAGTCTTCATCCCCATTTAACAGATGAGGCAACTGGGGCCCAGAGAAGCGAAGTGACTTGGTCACCCAGCGGACAAGTGACGGAGCCGGAATTAGAACCCAGGTCTTTCTGACTCCCACTGTCTGATGTCCGTTCTGCACGGCTCCCACGTCCCTCCAGCAGAAAGCGGCTCTCCGGCACTGAACCCGTGGAATGCGTCGGAGAAGAATTCCTCTTTCTCCCGGACAAGACGTCGGAGTCGGGACACGGCGGCGGCAAGCGGGGCCACATACTGGATGGAGCGGGGAGGAGGGGGCATCAGACAGGCAGCGGAAAGTTTAGAGTCCCGAGAAGCGGCGTGACCTTGTGGAAAGGCTCCACCGCTTGCCTGTTCTGTGACCTCGGGCAAATCACGTAACTTCTCTGTGCGTTTCCTCATCTGTCAAATCGATCGATCCGTGGTATTTACTGAATGCTTGCTACGTGCGGGGCACTGTACTAAGCGGTGGGGAGAGGACGCTACGACAGAGTGGACAGTCGCATCCCCTGACCACAGTGAGCTCAAACGAGGATTAAATACCTGTTCTCCCTTTATCTTAGACTGTGTTGTATCTGATTATCTTGTATCTAACCAAGAACTTAGCAAGGACTTAAGAAATCCCCCAATTATTATTACTGAGATGGCTGACCGCTGGTGCTCTGAAGACGGAAGTCTTCAGTGGAGCCACACCTTCCCAACCTCAGAGCAGGCACTCAGAGCCCCGTGCGGAACAGGGACCGCGTCCCGCCTAATTAATTTGTCCCTTCTCCAGCGCTGGGAACGGCGTTTGACACATAGTAAGCGCTTAACAAATACAGTGAACAAATAAATAAATACATAAATGCCCCCGATGGACCGGTCGGAGCTTTCTGAGCTAGGGGAAAAGATCCAGCCCTGCCAGGCCTTTAGCATCCGGCTGGAAGTGGCGAAGGAGGAGTGACGGCACCGTTCACACTTTCGGTATCTTAACAGACACCGGATTTCTGAGCCCAGTTTCTCTTTCGACGGGGGAGATTTTGTCACCAACAGCGAGGTGGCTCCCACTCTTCCTCCTCATGCATAATCTCACATGTGTGCACCCGCACGCGAACACACTCGGACTTCCCTATGGACTCCACAGACCGCGATGTCCTCGAGGGCCATGATTAGCCAACCGTGTTGTTTGCTGTGCCTGCAATCAAAGGAAGGGAAGCAGCGTGGCCTAGTGGAAAGCGCATGGGCCAGCGAGTAGAGGACCTGGGTTCTAATCCTGGCTCCGCCAGTTGTCTGCTGCGTGACCTTGGGAGGCTCGCTTAACTTCTCTGTGCCTCAGTTCCCTCATCTGTAAAATGGAGATTGAGACTAGGAGCCTCATATGGGACAGGGACTCTGTTCCACCTGATTACCTTGAATCTACCCCAGTGCTTAGTACAGTGCCAGGAACACAGGAAGCACTTAACAAATACCATGGGCGTAAAAAAAGAAGATTCAGTTTCTACACTCCCACAGACACCTGCAGACGCCCCCAGACTTCAGGGGACAGGTAGCAGGGTAGTTGGTTTGAAATTCCAGCACAATCATAAGACACCTTTGGGGACTTTTGACTATAAGGGAACCGGAATATGTTGTCAGTTCTACAAACTGCAAAAAAAAGAGACCTTTTTTTGAGGATGTCTGTGTTGCGTGGGTGTCCATCCTCAAAGAAGATGCTACTGATGGTAAAGTCCGCCTGTGAGTACGTGTGTGACTGAAAAGGCTACTTTGGGCCCCATAATCTCCAACCAAGTTGTTCGTGCCCACTGTCCAATGTGAGTCTGGAACTGGGAGTCAGGATCACTGGGTTCTAGCCCTGGGGTCCACCGCTTGCCTACTCTATGACCTTAACAAATCACTTCACTGGGCCTCAGTTTCTCCCCTGCACAATGGGGCTAAAATCCCTCTCTGTGAGCCCCAGGTGGCACAGGGACAGTAGAGCATTCTACACAGAGTAAGCGCTCGATACATTCCATTGATTTTTGACTGATTGTCTTATCTGATTATCTTGTATATCTACCTCAGTGCTTATGACACATAGTCAATCCTATTTATTGAGTGTTTACTTCAGGCAGAGCACTTGGGAGAGTACGGTGTAACAATATTAAGAGACAAATTCCCGGCCCATAATGAGCTTACAGTCTAGAGGACTGTTGTAAGCACTTAACGAATACCCCCCTCCTTATTGTGCTGTCATTTTGGGGGTGCACAGTACATTCCTAGGTAGGACCGTTCAAACATCCCGAGCGTGACCAAAGACCTTGGCTTACTCTTCCCTGACCAAGCCACCGAGATCCTGAATCGCCTAGCGGCATAGGGTTTTTCTGAGGGCAAGTATGAGGCGTTCCGCCAGGAAGAGGAAATGTGCTTTAATCGCCTTATTAGCGGTGATGGCCGGCACGGAACCGTCCACACTCCCTCTCCTGAATCCCCTGCAGCTGAGCGTTTTAAAAAATTATTATTGCTATTATTCTTAAGTGCTTACTATGCATCAAGCACTGTTCTAAGTGCCGAGACGGATACAAGTTAATCGGGTCAGACCCAGTCCCCGGCCTACATGGGGTTCACAGTCTAAGTAGATCACTGAAGCCTTCCCCGGGACTGAGGATTTACCACCCATCGAAGACAGCTGGGAATCTCTGCCCTGCACTGCACTCAAGTGATGTTGCAGAGAGACAAGAACTTAGCTGGAATTAGAAAAGAGCACGCAGGAGAATATCCCCCCCAGTAGGTCAAAGCAGTCGGCAGAAACCGCTTTGGTAACTATGAGGTCCCCTAGGCTCTAAGCTCCTCGTGGGCAGGGGCTGTATCGGCCAACTTTGTTGTACTGTACTTTCCCAAGGGTTTAATACGGTTTGCTGCCCGCAGTAAGCGCTCAATAAATACCACTGATCGATGGATTGTTGCAATGTCATATTCCAGGAATGAGAAACTCAAAGCAGACCACAGAATTACTGCAGTAGGCTTCATATGACTACCGCTCAAAGTGGAAAGAGTGGCTGACTCCGGTACATCAGGAAACAGTTTCCTCTTATCAAAAGGCAATGACATTTCTGATTCAATGAGATATAGCTCAATTTCACACTTACCCATTCCACACGAACCTATTCCGGCAGAGAATGATTTACTGAAACTGTGACGGGAATAATACGACCGAATAACAGAAAGAACATGGGGGATTATCTACTGGGCAGAGGATTTTTAGACTGGGAAATAACCAAGCATTCCCCCTCCCCCTGCAATGATGAAATCTAAGCAATCGAATCAATCGAACCCCTATAAGGCAGTAACCGACAAGATTTTGTCGGGTTTTTTTCCACTGGCATTTGTTAAGTGCTTACTATGCGGCACGCGCTGGGGTACAAGGTGACGACGTCCAACAGAGTCCCTGTCCCATATGGGGCTCATAGTCTTAATCTCCATTTTACAGACGATGGAACTGAGGCACAGAGAAAAGTGACTTGCCCAAGGTCACACAGCAGACAAGGGGCACAGCCGGGAAGAGAACCCAACTCCTCTGACTCACAGGTCTGTGCTCCTTCCACCAGGCTATGCCGCGGCTCATTTCTACCAGAGATTTAGGCGGTTGATAAGACCAACCTTTCGAACAGTCAGTTATGGCACCGGTTAACGAGCAAATGGAAAACCACATCGCATTCCGGGGGAAGACCACCCCAGCAAGAAACATTTCAAGGGGGCTAGTGCTTCATTCGTGATGATGACGTTTGGGTCTGAATCCACTTAGCAGGAAACTAAACAATACCAATTATGGATTTACAGTAAATCGGGACAATGAACCCGTCGTCGGGTTTTAATACCATAGAGATTATGGGAATCTCTTGGCCAACGCCAAGTCGGCTTCGATAGCGAGAGGAAGCAGCGTGGCCTAGTGGACAGGACACAGATCTGGGAGTCAGAAGGACCCGGGTTCTAATCCTGAGTCCACCACTTGTCTGCCGTGTGACTTTAGGCAAGTCACTTAACTTCTCTGTACCGCAGTCACCTCATCTGTAAAATGGGGATTAAGGCTGTGAATGCTATGAGGGACTGTGTCTAAACACCCCCCCGCCAAAAAAAAACCTACTAAAAATCTCAAAAACCTTTGGGGATTATGTACAAATGGAGTTTGATAAGGATAGAGTAAGCCCTTAATAAATGCTACCGATGGACCGATTGACTGATTGGTACGTGTAAATTAAGACAAAAAAATCAATGGCTGATTTACTGAATCAGCCGGCTGTCAGGAAAGGCTCAATGACTCGAGAGTCAGGGACTGTTGAAGCAACATGGCCTAGTGACAAGAACGTGAGCTTGGGAGTCCGAGGTCGTGGGTCCTCATTCCGCCTCTGCCGCTTGTCTGCTGTGTGACCTTGGGCAAGTCATTTAACTTCTCTGGGCCTCAGTTACCTCATCTGTAAAATGGGGATTGAGGCTGTGAGCATTACCTTGTATTCACCCCGGCGCTTAAGACAGTGCTTGGCACATAGTAAGCGTTTAACAATTACCATGTCTAATTAATTAAGAGCCGGAGTCAAGGTGGGGCCCCCAAATCCCTGGGCTTCCTGCAGTTGAGAGGAATCAGAGACGCAGCAATGTGGGGAAAAGCTGGATAAAATATGCAGTTCTCATGTGGAGAAGATATTCCAACCACCTCAGTGGTTGCAAGGCGATCAAGGCTGCTTAATAATAATAATAATAATAATAATAATAATAATAATAGGGGTATTTGTTAAGCGCCTACTATGTGCAAAGCACTGTTCTAAGCGCTGGGGGGATACAAGGTGATCAGGTTGTCCCACGTGGGGCTCACAATTTCAATCCCCATTTTATAGATGAGGTAATTGAGGCCCAGAGAAGTGAAGTGACTTGCCCAAAGTCACACAGCTGGCAAGCGGCGGAGCGGGGGTTAGAACCCATGACCTCTGACTCCCAAGCCCGGGGTCCTTCCACTGAGTCACGCTGCTTAGGATACTGTCCGGATGGCCTAACTTGCGTGGAGCTGAATGCTGATTAGTTTTAATGCCCTCTGACTATAAACTCTGACCTGACGTACTGTACATCTAGTCTCCGGCCCTGGCAGAGATCGTGGATGGTAACGACTCCTCTCCCGCCATCTTCAAAGAGGTCCAGGGACGACGATGATAACAACGGCATTTATTGAGGGTTCGTTTTGCGCCAGGCACTGTACTAAGCACTGGGGTGGAAACAAGCAAATCGGGTTGGACACGGTCCTTATCCCAAATGGGGCGCAGAGTCTCCCAAGATAACCCCTCAATCGGGCCTCGCTCTCAACTACCTTGACTCCGACCAACCCTAGCGAAGACTCTCTTCCCTTCTCAACCTGCCAAACCACGTCCCTTCTCCGCCTTCGCGGCCTTCCTAAAAAGCCACATCCCCCAGGAAGTATTCCCTGGCTGATCCCGCCCCTCCCTGTTCATTCACGTATTTTTAATTTGCTTTTGTTGTTACCAGTTGCGTTGCGTTTTAGTAGCCGTGGTATTTATTAAGCACTTACTGTGTGACGAGAACTGTACTAAGCGCCGGGGTGGACACCGGCCAATCGGGTCGGCTAGAGTACCTGTCCCACATGGAGCTCACAGTTTAAGTAGGAGGGCGAACGGGAACCGAATCCCCATTTTACAGACGAGGAAACGGAGACCCGGAGACGTTAAGTGACTTGCCCGGGGACACACAGCAGCGGGTTTTCCCTTTTGTACTCACTGTACGTTTGCCGTCTATCGACTCCTCCAAGACGGGGAGACATCTTTTCCTTCTACTGGATGCTCTCCATACCTCTGCCCACATGAGGTGCTTGATGAACCATGATAATGATTCATTCATTCAATCGTATTTATTGAGCGCTCACTGTGTGCAGACCACTGTACCAAGCACTTGGAATGTACCATTCGGATCATCTTTGAAGACCTCTGTCGTCTAGACGGCGCCATTAGCGACTCATCACTCGAGGCCCCCCAGAAGAATAACCGTTCATGGCACCACAGTTGCTAATCTGTCTTGACGGTGACTTCCAATTCAAGGCCTCAGCAGATGCCGAAAACAGGATTCAACAAATGTCGGCTTGGTCCGCCATCAAATACACCAAACCACCCTTATCCAGATTATCTGAGATATCTCTGTTTGCGTGGGGGGGCTTGTTAGCCTAGTTTATACTTGCAGCGGTGGGGAGTGTCTCTTCACCTCCGCTGACAACAGGTGACCCCCTGAAACTCGATCCTAGGCCTCTTCCTTGACGTGCTCTTTCTCGGGATGCACCTTACCCACAAAACTATTTTGTAAACTCTTGGAGGGAAGGGAACGTATGTTTTGCTTCAGTTGTACTCTCCCAAGTTATCAGTACGGTGCTCCACACTCAGTACTCTGAACCCAAGAAGTGCTCCATAAATACCATTGATACATTACAGCGCTGGCGAGGCTGTGGGGGTCGTAGCCAAGCGTGGACTGCCCTCCTCCAAATGGACTCAGCCGTTATTTTAGCATCGTTACTTTGGGCTGTTAAATTTGTAACGGTTGTTTCTCATTCATCATTACTGCTTTCCACCTCTGTCTTCCGGAGCCCGGGCTCGGGAATCGGAGATCGTGGGTTCGAATCCCGGCTCTGCCACTCGTCAGCCGTGTGACCGTGGGCAAGTCACTTCTCTGTGCCTCGGTTACCCCATCTGTAAAAATGGGGATTAAGACTGTGAGCCTCACGTGGGACGACCTGATTACCCTGTATCTCCCCCAGCGCTTAGGACAGTGCTCTGCACGTAGTAAGTGCTTGACAAACACCAACATTATTATTACATTGTGAGCCTCAGGTAGGGATTGTATCTTCTCCCCCGATTAGACCCTAAGCCCACCACAGGGCAGGGACTGTCTCTATCTGTTACCGATCTGTACATTCCAAGCGCTCAGTACAGTGCTCTGCACACGGTAAGCGCTCAATAAACACTATTGAATGACTCATATTAACTGCAGCATTTAGCGCGGTTCTTGGCACATCGTATAAGCGCTTGCTAAAACTGAATTTAACTCTAGACTCATCATCCTTCCTGACTTAAAGATGTCCCTCCTGGTCAAAGCTAGAGCTACACTCTCTTTTCAACCCAAACTCTCTCCTCTGTCCGACCTCCCCCTCGGGGTCCACGGCATCATTATCCTCTTCCCCGGCCTCCTCTCCCTGCTTCCCATAACCCTCAAATCCATTTTACTGTTCCCTCATTTACCCCTCACATCCAGGCTGACAGGACGCCCCGCCCGTTCTTCCTCAGCGATGGCGTTTGCCTGTGTGCAGATTACCTGCACGGTGGATTATCTAGTGTCCTAAACCATCTAGCCCGGGCCTGTTTTCCCTGTCCCACCCCGACTCCTCCTTCCCTCTCAACAGGCTCCTGAAACCCACAATTACGATTTAAGCCCAGATTCACCAAATGCTCTAAATGCAGACTTTTGAAAGCTGAAGGCTGTAGGTTCGTGGTGGGCAGGGAATGTGTCCGTTCTTATACTGTACTCTCCCAAGAGCTTAGCACAGGGCTCTGCGCACAGTAAATGCTCAATCAATACCACTGACTGACTGAAAGATAGAAACCAACTCGGTTGCCCACCCCAAAGGCAAATCCTGCCCTCCCTAATAATGATGTTGGTATTTGTTAAGCGCGTACTATGTGCGGAGCACCGTTCTAAGCGCTGGGGTAGATACGGGGTAATCAGGTCGTCCCACGTGAGGCTCACGGTCAATCCCCGTTTTACAGATGAGGGAACTGAGGCCCAGAGAAGTGAAGTGACTTGCCCACAGTCACACAGCTGACGGGTGGCAGAGCCGGGAGTCGAACCCACGACCTCCGAACCCTACCTCCCACACACATCCACCACCCCGGCCCCTTCTTCCGCCCGACTCCCTTTCAAGGAGTGATCTGATCTGGCCTCAGAGGTCCCCGCGGGGCCTCCCCTCAGAGCTCTGAAGCCTTTAGAGGAAGGTGGCCCGGTTACGCTGAGCTCCCAGGCCGTGCCGGGGAACGGAGAGCGGACGGCCAGTCCAGCCTGCCTTGACAGGGCTGCCCCCGGGGCCCGGGGAGCTTGGCGTTCCCGTCGGAAGGGGGGCGGACGCCGGAGGGATTCGCGGGTCCCCCGGAGAAGGTCCATCTGCCACCCGACACCTCAGCAGGAGGAGCGCTGCCGGGGGCTGAGGAGCAGAGGGGAGCGGGGTGGGGAGGAGGGGCGCTTTTCTCCGGCTCGACCCCGGACCCCCGGCAACGTACACGGGTGCCAGCCGGAGAGGGAGCCGAACACTGAGGTAACCATCCCTCCCGGGCCCGTCCCCGACGTTCTCCGGGCCGGGATCGTGCCGGCCGGGCCCTCCCTCCCGCAGCACCGTACCGTACACGCTATCGGAGGTTCGGCTCGGGTTCCAGAACAAACTCTTGGTTAACGGTCCCTCCGGTGCACGTCAGGGGGGGCCCCCGTTGGCTCGGCTCAAAGCAGACCCCCCGTCCGAATGGCCCTCGTCCAGACGGGTCTCTTCCGGTGACACCATCAGCCCAGGGAGGGCCCGTCCCCTCCCGGCGTGGGAGTCGTACGACCAGGCGCCGTCGTCCTAGGCCGCTTAGTGGATCGAGCCCGGGCCCGGGAGTCGGTCTAACCCCGGCTCTCCCAAATGCTTGCGGGGTGACCTTGTCGCTTAACTTCTCTGTGCCTCAGTTAATTCATCTGTAAAACGGGGATTAAGACCGAGCCCCACGAGGGGCTTTCCCCCAGGCCACGCTGCTTCTGGCTGTTGCGGCACGAAGGGGAGGCCCGGCCGGGGAGCGATCACCAAGGGGGTGGGGGCGACGTCGCCCCTCCGCCCGCCAGACCCCCACGGCCCCCCGTCGAGACCTGCGCCTCGCAGACCTCAGAGGAGGTGGCGAGCACTCCTGTCCGGCTGGAGGGGACAATGCCGGAAGGGGTGGGGGCACCCGGGAAGGTGCTTCCCGGGGCAGGCGGGGGCCGTTCTACACTCGGAGGCCGGGGGAAGGGCTCGGGAGAGAAAACGGGAGGGCCCAAGCTATGAGGAGGAAGCGGCCAAAGGCAGGGCAGGAGGGAAGAGCAGCAGGGCCCAGTGGAAAGAGCACGGGCCTGGAAGTCAGAGGAGCTGGGTTTTAATCCTGGCTCTGCCACTCGTCTGCTGCGTGACCTCGGGCAAGTCACTTCTCTGGGCCTCAGCTTAAATCCTACTCCCTCTTGCTTAGACTATGAGGCCCTTGGGGGAGAGGGACTGTGTCCGACCTGATCATCTTGTACCTACCCCGGCACCTAGTACAGGGCTCGACACTCAGTAAGTACCGGAACAAGTACCATTAAGAAACAATGCTGCATCCTGAGGAGGCCCTGCCCCCTGAAAAATCCCACCACTCCACCTCATTTCCCTTCTTGCTGCGCTCAGGAGGCAGAGCTCCTCTCAACGGGAGGAATGAATTCCCTTTCTTTGAAAAAAATCCCACAAAATATTCCCGGCCACTTCGGGCTTTTGCTTGGCAATCAGCCTCTTCCATAACCTGCCACCCGCTTCTGCTTTCCTCACCGATCCGCCCGAGAGAGAGATTATCAAAAGCTCCGGCCTACAGCTTCGGAAGAAGCCCCGGCCACGGACAGGTCTAGCCTCACAGCTGAAGGGGGAGACGGCCGGAGGCAGGGGGAGGCCGGCGGAAGGAGGGAGAAGGTGTCAAGACGCTAAACGCGCGCAGCTGGTCGGAGGCACGACATGCCACAGCAAACGCTTTCAATTCCCGGAATCCTGGCCGCGGATCAATATGGAATGCGAAACGACCGACTGACCTTCCCCCCCAACACTTTGCTTCCTTCAGGCCACGACCGTTGTCTGCTCCTCCAGCAGCCCTTCCCCACGCCACCTTCCATCAGAATGAAAAACCTTCCCCGGGTGGTATGCGCCGCCCCCAGATAATTCAAAACATAGCAGCGGCCCCGGGCAACCCACGTAAACAGGACGTCGGAGAATCTATTTGGGGCATTTGGAGCCCGGGGCTGACCAGCTGGAGAATGCGGAGTTACGGGTTACGGGAGCAGCCGGGCGGCTCCCCTCCGGGGGAATCCGCCGGCCTTATTGGAAGATCGCGCGAGCCAAGATCCGTCAGGCCGGACACCGAACGAGTCCAAGTGACCGAAGGGAGGACGTTAGGAAACAATCTGTCACCTTAAGCACTTTGAGCCTCCCCCCCCGGCCCCGCGCGGTTATGTAAATATCCTTACACTCTACCGTTTCCCTTCTCCGGAATCTATCGGAACGTCTAAGCCGTGCAGACGGTAAGCTCCTGGTGGACGGGGATCGCACACGCCAGCTCTGGGACGTTGTACTTCCCCGAGTGTTCGGTACGGTACTAGGTACACGGTAAGTGCTCAATCTATCAATCGACTGCACTTACTGAGGGCTTACTGTGTGCAGGGAACTACACTGAACCTGCCAGCTGTGCGACCGTGGGCATGTCACTCAACTTCTCTGTGCCTCGGTTACCTCATCTGTACTATTGGAATTAACCGTGAGCCTCACGTGGGACAACCTGATGACCCTGTATCTACCCCAGCGCTTACAACAGTGCTCTGCACGTAGTAAACGCTTGACAAATGTCGATATTATTATTATTATTATTATTACAACAGCTCAGTGGAAAGCAGGCTGGCTCAGCGGAAAGAGCCCGGGCTTAGGAGTCAGAGGTCACGGGTTCTAATCCCGGCTCCGCCACCTATCAGCTGTGTGACTTTGGGCAAGTCACTTAACTTCTCTGTGCCTCAGTGACCTCATCTGGAAAATGGGGATTAAGACCGTGAGCCTCACGTGGGACAACCTGATTACCCCGTTTCTACCCCAGCGCTTAGAACAGTGTTCAGCACATAGTAAGCGCTTTAAAAATACCATGATTAATTACAACACAACAATAGAACACACACATCCCCTCCCTACAGTGAGCACCGATCGATCGATTCATCGACTGATTACTTTGCTGTGGCTCCTGCAAACACCGAGCCGTGTGAGCCGCTCCCGCGGAGGAGGAAAGCTGGTCTGGAGAGAGCGAGTCAGAAGATTGGGGCTGGGCCACCAACGGCCCTTCGGGGACCTTGGGCCCATTGCTCCTCCAGGTTGGACTTCACTTCCTTTATTGCTAGGAGGAGGCGAGGGGTGGCAGGCTTTTCCAGGATTTATTGATAGAAGCAACGGTCTTGAGTGCCCAGGGTGGACGGGGGTGGGGATGTGCAGGGGAAGCGGTGGGTGGCGGGGCGGGACACTGAACACACCCGAATGTGGCGCTCACGGGGCCAGTCCGGCCCCACTCGCTGACCCCGGAGGTGCTTTTCCTCCGGGGGGAAATCTTAGGGCGTTTGGACCAAGGGACCCTCCCAGGTTCTCCCCAGGGAGACTGGATATGGACTTCACCTTGATTCTATTTATTGCTATTGTTTTAATGAGATGTACATCCCCTCGATTCTATTTATTGCTATTGTTTTCGTCCGTCTCCCCCGATTAGACTGTAAGCCCCGTCGATGGGCAGGGACCGTCTCTGTCTGTTGCCGATCTGTCCGTTCCGAGCGCTTAGTACAGTGCTCTGCACACAGTAAGCGCTCAATAAATACTACCGAATGAATGGATATACCCAGGGGGCTCCCGCACTGCTTCCGAACCAAGCGCGCGGCAGTGGCATTTCACGGTCTGATGCCGCGACAACGGCCCTTAGTTTGACTTCCTCCAGGGGTGATTCCCTGTAGACTGTAAGCTCCTCGGGGGCGGGAATCCCATCCAACAGCTCTTTGAAACGCACTTTCTCAGCTACTTAGTACGGAGCTCTGTGTCCAGTAAGTGCTAAATAAATACCCTTGATAGAGGGATGAGATTGTGCCAGTGCAAGGGACCACAGTGATATTTCTTAAGCACCCGCAGCGTGTCAGGCTCCTCACAGAACCACTAGTCGGGGATCGAAAGAGACAGGGGAGGGGTCCTGAGAGCAAGTCATTAATTTAATAATAATAATAATGTTGGTATTTATTAAGCGCTTACTGTGTGCGGAGCACTGTTCTAAGCACTGGGGGGTGATACGGGGTGATCAGGTTGTGCCACGTGAGGCCCGCGGTCTTCAGCCCCGTTTTACAGAGGAGGTAACTGAGGCACAGAGAAGTTAAGTGACTTGCCCACAGACACACAGCTGACAGGTGGCAAAGCCCGCATTCGAACTCATGACCTCGGACTCCCGAGCCCGGCTTCTTCCCACTGAGCTAGGCTGCTTCTCAACCAAACAGAAAATTCACCCAAGGGAAACGCCTGCTCTTTTCTGAGCATCCACTCTGTTCTCGACCCAGTGTTTCTTCTCTTCAACCCGCGATACCACAGGTCCCGCCATTCCGCCCAGCGGCAACTGGGCGCCTTGGGCACGCAGACGGCCGGGAGCCGAGGCGAGGGGCCTGCGGTTCTCCTCCTCGGGTCTGTTTAGAAAAACACGCGCCACCGGCAGGACGAAACCAGAACCCCCGCCGCTCGACGAGAAATCCGAGGCGGCATCCGAGGTCGCAGAGGGGCCGGGAGTGGACGGTGTTTACGGAGAATCGCAAGAGCCTCTGAATGGGGACGGAGTGTATCCGAGACGGCGCCGGGCCCCGGATTTGAACAACGCCCTCAAAAGGCCCTCGGCTCCCTCTTCGCCGAACCCCGGCCCGAGCCTCACGGGCCAACTGGCCGAGCCCCGAAATGGCCACACCTCGAGGGGCCCCGACAACATTAAAGGCTCCCTTGCCCGACCGGCAGGAACCCGACGACTGATGACTTATTCACTGTAGAGCTCACAGATCCCTCCAAAATGCCTATGGCTGAGGCCGAGGCTGCGATCCTCACGTGGGGCAACCCGATTACCCTGTATCTACCCCAGCGCTCAGGACAGTGCTCGGCACATTGTGAGCGCTTAACAAATACCGACATTATTACTCTCTGGGCCTCAGACACCTCATCTGTAAAATGGGGATGAAGACTGTGAGCCTCACGTGGGGCAACCCGATCACCTCGTATCTACCCCAGCGCTTAGAACGGCGCTCGGCCCACAGTGAGCGCTTAACAGATACCAGCGTCATCATCATCATCACAAGGGAAGAATGCTTTTCACTCGGTGTCTCTCCAACTGCACCGACACAAAGGCCCCTCGTGCGTCATCGGGGTGTTCTCTTCTTGACCCTACGGGTTGGGAAAGTTGGGGGAGCTAAAAAAGGGAAGCCACAGAGGGATTAAGAAGCAAGAGGGGAGGGCTGAACTCGAGCGTTCTGGTCCTGGCTCCCAGGTCGACCCTCTCTCCCCAACTGATTATAATAACGATATTTGTTAAGCGCTTACTAAACGCCAAGCACTGTACCGAGCGCCGGGGTAGGTACCAGATAATCAGGTCGGATACGGGCCCGGTCCCATATAGGGTCTGAGGAGGGTGGAGCAGGACTGGAGTAGATGAGGAAACTGAGGCCCAGAGAAGTTAAATGACTTGCCCGAGGTCACACGGCAGACGGGCGGCAGAGGCCGGGTTACAACCCCAGGTCCTCCGATTCCCGGGCCCGGAGTCTGCTTCCCCCTGTGTGGATTCCCCGTATCGCCAGGGAATCGGGGTCCTTTATACAACGCCAAGTTCGGAGCTGGGTGGAGAGGGGAATACCCATCCATGTCCCATCGGTCTGGGAACGAGAAGCAGAAGTTACTCCCCACCGGTTCTGAAGAGGGAGAGGTAAGCAGTGACCCAGACGTAGGAGTAGCCCGCACAGCCGGGCGCGAGGCAGGCAGAATATTGGGAAATACCTCTGTGGAACGTCAGAAAGACTTCAAAAAACGCTTGGTTATTATTAAAAAAGCTTGCCATTTCTTCGTGTTTTGTCTTCCCTTATCAGACTGTTATCTCTTCCCCTCTAGACCGTACGTTCCCTGTGGTCAGGGAACGTGTCCACCGACTCTGTTGAACTGTACTCCCCCAAGCAATCGGTAATACTACTAATAATAACGATGTCGGTATCTGTTACGCGCTTACTGGGTGCAGAGCACCGTTCTAAGCGCTGGGGGAGATACAGGGTCATCGGATTGTCCCACGTGAGGCTCATAGTCTTCATCCCCATTTTGCGGATGAGGGAACGGAGGCCCAGAGAAGTGAAGTGACTCGCCCACAGTCACACAGCTGACAAGGGGCAGAGCTGGGATACGAACCCATGACCTCTGGCTCCCAAACCCGGGCTCTTTCCGCTGAGCCACGCTGTTCTGCACACAGAGCGCCAAATAAATGCGATTGATTGATTGATTGATAGCTCCTTGAGGGAGGGCAGTGCGATTTTGCTCTGCTCAGGCCGTTCCAAAGGGGTCAGCTTAGAGCTGGGTATGGGTGTGAATGTGTGCAACTGTGTGTGCTTCTGTGTGTGTGTGTGTGTACTCATGGGTGTATGTGCTGGTGCCTGTGTCAGCCCCTCCCTCCTCTCTCCACCCTCTGAGCATTCCATGACACCACACTCATTCTTACAGGAGGCCCGAGGCTCCTGGGGAGGAGGAGAAAATCAGGCCGGCAGGCAGGCAGGGGCATGCAGGCATTTGGCGGCCGGGCTGGGCTAGGTTGGGCTGGAATGACAACCTCTCTCGTGTCACCGATCCCTGCTTCGGAGAACGCTCGGGCCGGGTACAGTCCCGGGCACCTACGGTAATCACGGTATTTACCGAGCGCCCACCGGTGCACTGGCGCAGTGCAGCAAATGCACACCCCGTGGGCTGGAGCAAAATCGCCGACGGCTTCTAAGGCGGTGTATTACGGACGGCCGTCCTTCCGAGGAAGGTCCGGACTACCGTCCTGTTCCCGCCGACGGCTCCGTATTTTGCTGATTTATTTTACTTTATGGTATTTTTCAAGCGCTTACTCTGTGTCCAGCGACGTTCCACGCTCCGGGGTAGATATACGTTGATCACGTTGGCCAGAATCCCTGTCGCCCACGGAGCTCGCCATCTCTTTCGGGCAGGGATCGTGCCTACCTGCTCTATTAAGCTGCCCCAGAGATGCCCGCTCTGTGAACGGGGCCAGGAGGTGGAAGGGGGGAAGTTCTACTGAAGCGCCAAGTTAGCCTCACACGGAGCTGGCCTGCCTCCGGTTGGTCTCCGACTGGGCTGCCGAACCCCTCTGGGCCTAGTTTCCTCGTCTGTAAAACGGGGCAAGGATAAGACCGTGAGGGGCAGGGACGGGCTTCGATCTCATTCGTTCATTCGTTCAACTGCATTTACTGACAGCTCACTGTGTGCAGGGCACTGGACTGAGCGTTTGGAAAGTACCATTCAGCAACGAATAAGAGACGGTCCCCGCCCGACACATAACCCTTGAATAATGATGACGCTGGTATGTGTTAAGCGCTTACTGCGTGCAGGGCACTGTTCTCAGCGCTGAGGTAGATAGAGGGTAATCAAGTGGTCCCCACGTGAGGTTCACAGTTAATGCCCATTTTACAGATGAGGGAACTGAGGCCCAGAGAAGTAAAGCGACCTGCCCACAGTCACGCAGCTGACAAGTGGCGGAGCCGGGACTCGAACCCATGACCCCTGACTCCCAAGCCCGGGCTCTTTCCACTGAGCCACGAATCTACCTCAGTGCGTAGTACATAGCAAGAGGTAGATAAAGGTCATAATTAGTATCACTAGTAATAATAATAACGTTGGCAATTTCTAAGCGCTTACTACATGCCGAGCACTGTTCTAAGCGCTGGGGTAGATACAGGGTAATCGGGTTGTCCCACGTGAGGCTCACAGTTAATCCCCGTTTTACAGAGGAGGGAACAGAGGCACAGAGAAGTGAAGTGACTTGCCCAGGCACACACCACCACACCGGAATATTTATCCACCCCCGGGGGGGTGGGGGGGGTGGGGGGGGAGTCTTGCCCCCCCGCTCCCGACTCCACACAGGGTCCCGGAGACCGTTCTCCGGTGGACCCCCAGCCCCGCCCCTCGCCCCCACCCCACCCCCGCCCTTCCACCGACGGGCTCGCAGCAGCAGGGACTCACAGCATCTTGAGGATCTCCACGAAGCAGCCGAGGATGCGGTCGGCGCGGGCGCTCAGCTCGATGCTCATGGTGCTGCAGGTGGGGCTGACCATCAGGCAGTCGATGAGGTTGGGCTCGCTGTCGTTCCCCACGCTGGCCGTCATCTTCTGGTTGGCCGCGTTGTTGCGCTCCACCTCCACGTGGATCTCGCTGGACGTGACGATGACCGCCTTGAGGCGGGACTCGGCCAGAGCGGCTTCCTGCGAAACCAGGTCCGGGCTCGTGTGGAGCAGGCGCAGAGGCAAGTTGGGTTTGCGGTCGCACTGCTGCTGGCAGCCGTTGCGGATTTCTTTCAGGCTCGGGGAGTTGTCCCGGCTAGGTGGGGAAAAACGCACCGATGGATAATAAAAGGGCTGTCGACAGAGGACCGACACGAGCGACCGGCTGTTGACGACCCCGGTTCCCCAGCTGGTGGATTGCCCCGTTCCTTCATTTACGTCTTCTCTGTCCCGAGACCCACCATTTGGCAAAGTCACTGATCGGGACCCCTGCACCCCAAGGTGGGCAGGGAGAGGATCGACCCCCGGTACTGGGGCAGTGGTGGCCCAGGGGGGATGAAAGCGATCTGTCTGGCCAGTGATAAAAATGAGTTTCTCCAGGATTTTCCCACTAGCACGAAGGCACCCTGGAGCCTGGATTCTCTGGGAAATAGACTTCTCTCAGCCCGTCCCGATTGACCGCTGTCCTTCAACCGGCTCGTCGGCTACGTACCGAGATAGCCATACCCGTACAGACGCAGCTTTCCACCTATCCCCCCGGCTCACTGTAAACCCCACTCCGGACACAGTACGGCTGGCGCGGACCCCACCCACAGGCATCCCGCAGGGGATAACGGGGATCTCCCATGGGGAGCGATGGACCAGTCTCAGTCCCCGGACTCCTGGTTATACGGCAGCTCCGCCAGCCCTCTCTCACCCCTGCCAGTCATGCTCCCGGCGGGGCACAGAGGGCAGAGGGCAAGCGGGCGGGCGTGACCTTTCAGATGCGGGACCCGTTTAAGGCCAAAGCGACCGCGGCTCGGTGCCGACGTTGGGGCTGCTCTGGCACAGCAGGCAGGCAGCCGCCTTGGTAACCGCTACGGCATCTGCTGCCCACGTTACCCCGCTGTTTTTCGGGATCGCTGCTCCGCCTGCCCATCTCGTGGGACTTCCCGGGCAGTTCAGGCATTCACTCAAGCCTATTTACTGAGCGCTTACTGCGCGCGGGGCACTGGACTGAGCGCTGGGGTGAGTCCGACATAACGATAAACAGAAACATCCTCCGCCCACAGAGAGCTTACGGTCTAAAGAGGGAGACGTACATTAATATAAACAGATCGATCACAGATACGTACATAAGCGCTGCGGGGCTGGGAGCGGGGGATGAAGAAAGGGAGCTCTCCAGTCAAAAGAGTTCACCGCCGACGGTAACGACCCCAGCAGGCCGAGGTGGGACTAGAACCCAGGTGTCTTGGTTCCCAGAGCTGGGCTATTTTCACCAGACTAACAGCAAGGATACCGACACCGTAAAGAGCCAAAACCCACCCCGGACAAATCCACGAGCACCTCGGCCGGGGGAAAAGAAAACCGCCAGTTCCACCGGAGCCACACTGACCTGTTGATGAATTCTTCGTAGCACGAGTAAATGGCTGCTAAACAGACGGCCACCAGGTTTGGCAGGACCCTGGGATGGGGGCACTGCCCAGTGGGGCCGTGCATGCTGAAAAACGATCGGAAAGGGACGGTCAGCGGCCGCTCCGCGGCGCTGGAACCGAGACCGGGGGAGGGTGCGGCGCTTGGGTAACGAATCATCACGGAGCGAGATTAGGGCGTGGGGAGGGAAAGTAAGCGCCACGTATTTTGTCAATCGGTCGATCCACGGTGTCTATTAAGGGCTTGCTCTGTGCAGAGCACTGTCCTAAGCGCTTGGGAAAATATCATTTCATCCTTTTAAAGCAAACGCAGTGTCACCCAGCCAGGCCCGTTCCACACGGCTCCATTAACGAAAGGCACCGGGTCCCGGGCTGAGCCCTCGGGTCGGGGGGGAGAGGACGGAAGGAGAACGTCCTACGTTCAGCCATCTTGTCGCTCTGAGGAGAGACCACTTCGCCCCGTTGGCTCCTTGACGGCCCTTCGGGATATCGCACCCTGGTTACCCCCCGGCAGCCCTGGCCAGGGCCTGGGGGCACTGCCCCGGTGGGGGAGGCACGGAGGAGCGGGACAGGGAAAGGGGGAAAGGCTCTCGGTTTAACTGACCTATGGATGAACTTCTTCACCACCTCCATGCCGGCATTCAGTTCATTCAAGGCAAGAATGTACTCCTGAGTAAACAGCCTCAACCGAGGACACTTCCCAAAATCCTGCAGAGAAAGAAGAGAGAGTCGGTGGATCTCATCTGTGCCTTTCACGCTCCTCGGTGTTCTCTGGAGATCCTGTGGAGATCCTGCAGTATCCCCTCCGGGTCTGGACCAGCAGAGATCTGGAGGACAGTGAGCTGAGTTCTGTGACACCCTTGGGAATTCTCCTCTGCCTAAGGGTGAACTGACCCAACCTTGGCAAGGAGATCAGACCCTAGAAAAGGGTCCCTGCAGCCAACCACTTTATAGTAATAACCACATTAATAACAATAGCAACACTACTGATTAGGGCACTTGTTAAGCACTCACTTTGTGCCGAGCGCCGTACTCAGTGCTGGGGGAGATACAGGGTAACCTCTGTCCCACATGGGACTCACGGTCCAAGTAGGAGGGAGAACAGGAATTTAATCTCCATTTTAGAGATGAAGAAATGGAGGTACGGAGTAATTACATGACTTGCCCGAGGTCATCCAGCAGGCAAGGGGTGGAGCCAGGATGAAACCCTAGATCTCTGACTTCCAGGCCCATGCCCTTTCCACTAGGCCACGCTGCCTCTCTACACATGGGGAGGGAGTCTGCCAGTCTTGGGCTCAGACGGATCCTCCCTTGGGGGCTGCGGACCGCTGGGGCTCCACGTGGGTCCGGCCAGGTTCAAGACTACACCCCTTTAGACAACCTGAGGGCAGGGGACCCGAGATCGGAGGACCAGTTCCATTTGGAGGGATGGAAATTGCAGCATTTTACAGAGGGCATTCATTCAATAGTATTTATTGAGCGCTTACTATGTGCAGAGCACTGTACTAAGCGCTTGGAATGTACAAATCGCCAGCGGGGAGGATTCTGCCTTGCGTTGCCACGTTCACAATTCCAATCAATAGATCAGTCAGGGCCATTCACTAGCCACTTACTGCCCGCGTAGCAACGTATTAAACACTTGGAGAAGTACAACACCGGAGAGCTGGTACACAATTCTTAGCACACATCTGTCCAGAGAGGAGGAGCCGACACTGAGAATTCGCCGACACGCTATTTTCCGGGCTCTCTATTTCAAGGCTCAACCTAGAATAGATGTATCGATGTCCTCCTGGAGAGAAGGAGCAAGAGAGTCTTTTGGCTAGAGAATGATGAAGAGAATTTGAAGGCCTTGGTGGAGTGTCAGAAAGGTTTTTAAAGGGTTGAAAAATCACACCCAAAAGGAACTGGGGTTATTTAGCCCAGAGAAGAGAAGGTGGAGAGATGACTTCATCTCGGCTTACCCAAATAATCAAAGGCGCTCATTTAATACGGTCCATTAGACCGTAAGCCCGTCAAAGGGCAGGGACTGTCCCTATCTGTTACCGATTTGTACATTCCAAGCGCTTGGTACGGTGCTCGGCACATAGTAGCGTGGCTCAGTGGAAAGAGCACGGGCTTTGGAGTCAGGGCTCATGAGTTCGAATCCCAGCTCTGCCACTTGTCGGCTGTGTGACTGTGGGTAAGTCACTTAACTTCTCTGTGCCTCAGTTCCCTCATCTGTAAAATGGGGATTAAGACTGTGAGCCCCACGTGGGACCACCTGATTCCCCTATGTCTACCCCAGCGCTTAGAACAGTGCTCGGCACATAGTAAGCGCTTAACAAATACCAACATTATTATTATTAGTAAGCGCTTGATAGATGCTATTGAATGAATGAATTTAAGTCCCCAGACAGCTGCTTAGATCCAACCCATGGATGATCTGTATATCCTCCCTGGCCCCTGACCCAAATTCTGATTACAAAGATCCGTCTGAGATGGCCAGATCCAATTCTGATCATGTTACAAAAACAATAACAGTGCTTATTGTGTGTTAAGTGCTTGGATGTGCCAAGCACTGTAATAATAATGATAATAATAATAATAATGATGTGGTATCTGTTAAGCGCTTACTACGTGCAAAGCACTGTTCTAAGCGCCGGGGAGATACAAGGCGATAAGGCTGTCCCACGTGGGGCTCACAGTTTTTAATCCCCATTTTACAGATGAGGTAACAGAGGCACAGAGAAGTCACTTGAACGCTGAGACAAGATAATCAGGCTGGACAGAGTTAACCGAACTTCCTTTCCTCCAAACTCCCTTCGGACCCATATCAGTTACTATTATTGGCTCTCTTCGGTATTTGGAAGTTTCTATCATGGAAGACGATTACTGGCTCTCCTCCATCTCCACGGAGAAACGGCTCGAGACGAGACGTGATTAAGCGGCAGCAGGAGGGATTTAGCTGAGATTTAAAGGGCAATTTCCTGGCAGTGAGTTAAGGGACGGTTCCGACCAGGTAGTGGATGAGCTAAATGATCTCTCAATCTCTACCACGACGCGTGCAAGAGAGCGTTCGGTAGTCAGGCGGGCTAGACTTAGCAGGAACCAATGGTGAAATTAAATTATACTGCCCTCTGGAATGGAGCAGGCTTCACTCCCAGCGATTTTTCTTCTTTTTAAACCGAAGCAATTATTCAGCAAATGGAAATCCCCAGGGTAAAATAAAGAGCACGGATAGATCCATCAGACCCTGGAAATTCTTGAGTTAGCAAATACGCTGAATTTCTATCCGCCAAGGCCGAGCACTGCAAACGTGCCTGATTTGGGAAAGCTTTCAAAAGTCAAGCGGGACATCTTATATTTAGAATGAGACCCTTATCTGAATTTAGAGGTTTTATAAGTCAGAAATCCCAAAATACCATTCAGAGAGGGTTTTATTGGTCACCAAGGACTATTTAGAACTGAATCTGTGCCTGGAGAGAGATGAGGTGGGAGGCCCTGGAATGCTGGGTTCTGAAAACTCCACAGGATGGGAGACTAGCTGCAGAAACCAAAAACATCAAGCAAGTCCCACTAAATCGTAAGCTCCGTCGCAGGCGGGATCAGAGCTACCGATTCTAATGATGTTGGTATCTGTTAAGCGCTTACTACGGGCAGAGCACTGCTCTAAGCGCTGGGGTAGACACAGGGGAATCAGGTTGTCCCACGTGGGGCTCACAGTCTTCATCCCCATTTTACAGATGAGGTAACTGAGGCACAGAGAAGTGAAGTGACTCGCCCACAGTCACACAGCTGACAAGTGGCGGAGCCGGGATTCGAATCCACGACCTCTGACTCCAAAGCCCGGGCTCTTTCCACTGAGCCACGCTGCTTCTCTATTCTATTCTATTGCACAGTGCTCTCCCAGGATTGAGTACAGTGCTCTGCACATAGGAAGGCCTCAATAAACGCTACTGAGTGATCGATTAATTTGGGATGAGCCACGGTCGCTAGCTCAAGGGTGATCCACTGGAAGAGGTGTCTTTCACTGAACAAGGACACAAGCTCCTCAACTGGCCTGGGCAAGGAAGCAGTGTGGCCTAGTGGACAGAGCACAAGCCCAGGAGTCGGAAGGATCTAGGTTCTCATCTCGGCTCCTCCACTCGTCTGCTGTGCGACACGGGGCAAATCAAGTCACTTCTTGTGCCTCAGTTACTCGTCTGTAAAAGGGGGATTAAGACTGTGAGCTCCCCGTGGGACACGGACTATCCAACTTGATTATCTCGTGTCTATCCCAGTGCTCAGTACAGTGCCTGGCACAGAGTAAATGCTTAACAAATTTTTTTTTTAAAAGAAAACGCAATGCCTGGGAATTGAACCTCTCGAGACACTTCCTAAGAGAACTCCTGCCAAAGCTCAGATTTGTTCCATGTCAATGCAAGACGGGAAGCAGGATGACTACAATATTTTCCCTTTCCCTTTCGTCCCTGACCAAATAAACGAAGCGATAGCAACTCAATCTCAGGACTCCAAGACTCACTGGACTCATCCTATTCCCTTAAAAGGAGATTCCAACCATCCATCTGCTAAAACGCTGGTTTGAGAAGCAAGGCCCCAGGAAAGGACGTGCAGGGGATGAGCCTATTGTTTCTTACACAAAAGACCCTTAAAATGTCAGACGTTGCCCCCCGCCAACTCCGACTCCCGGTCCTCTTTCGAACAGCACCTTTTCTTCCCCGGTATTTTCTGAGCTTCCCCTACTGCTCACTGTTCTCTGCCGGGTTGTATTGTGGAGAGCCACAAAGAAGATGAGGTTGTTACTTGTCCTCGAGGAGTTTACGGTCTAATTTCCTGCCTGAATCTAACCCTTTAGGTTTGGACAGGAATCCTGGGGCTCCGCGGTTGTTCCCGTTTTCTCATCTGTGAGCCAACAAAAGTTCAGAATGAACGACGGTTTCCGATTCCGGACCTCCGGGATGCTGAACGTGGCATAGGAGTCCCTACAGGTGAGAAGCAGCGTGGCTCAGTGGAAAGAGCACGGGCCTGGGAGTCAGAGGTCGTGGGTTCGAATCCCGGCTCTGCCACTTGTCCGCTGTGTGTCTGTGGGCAAGTCACTTCACTTCTCTGTGCCTCAGTGACCTCATCTGTAAAATGGGGATTAAATGGGAGCCTCACGTGGGACCACCCGATTACCCTGTATCTACCCGGCGCTTAGAACAGTGCTCTGCACATAGTAAGTGCTTAACAAATACCAACATTATTATTATTACGCCCCCCCCCCACCCCGCCTCCAGCAGCGGGAAACTTCAGGGGGACAACCGGCTTTGGGCCAGTTGCGGCGGCCAGAGGTTGAGCCCCGGGGGGACCCTCACACCTCCCCCAAAGGCGTTCTGAGACTTGCACAACTCGCCGGGTGTGAGCTGAGTTCCTGTGCTCACCTGGGCTGTGGCAGGAGACGTGCAAGGGTACAGGGGGATGGGAAGGGTAGGAGAGCGGATCGGAGGGTTCTGCCCTGCCAACCTGCCTTCCGGTTCCTCCCAGCTGCTCCCCAGCAGAGCGCAGGTGCGGACCGTTTCCCGGTAGGGTCCAGCCAAGGTGCGAGAGCACTCCCAGGGATGCCGGGGGGATGGGGTCTAGGAAGCACTTACCATGTTGTGTTTGAGGATTCTCTGTACCACCGGGGTGAACACTTCTATAACCACCATGGACCGAGGCCGCTCTCTGCAGTGCTGCAGGAGGGAAGACATGGAGCTCAGGAGAATCCCAAGGATTTGAGGCCAGAGCAGAGCCCTAGAATTCATGGCAAATGTCCTCGGACTCCCACCGACTCTAATCCACACACTGAGAAGCTCTCCCTTAGGGGCAGAGCCCAAGCGAGAACTTGAATAACTGGGTGGTACTTGATGAACAGTTTCTCTCCACCTACCGAAGGGGGATTTCAAGCCTACCATCAACTGCACACATGAGAGGGATGGGTGTTAGAAAGGGGAATCTTCCCAGCACAGTGAAGTCAGCTCCCCAGACCGAGATCAAATCACCACCTGAAACCGGGCTGACCAAGACTGGTAAACCAAATTCCTTGGAAACCGACCAAGGAACGTTCAAAGTCTCAAAGGCGAAGTTGGGTGAGAGGAGGGGCCGAGGAGAGGGCTTAGGGGATATCAGGTTCCGCTGTCCGTTTGAGCTGTTCGTGAAAGATGGCTTGTGGACTGGCTATTTTTAACCTTCCCTTAGGAGCCCCAGGCTGCTTTAGCGGACGGCCCACGGGTGACTCCGATATAAGAGCTTCCCCTCCCAATCCCGACCCAGACTGCAAAGAATGCACACTCTGACCTGCCTGCTCTCTTACCAACTTGCTCTTCTAAATTGTGCATATCGATATGGTAGCAGAACGGCGGCGGCCACGGTGAAATGTGAATTACTGAACCGTGCTCCAGTGGGTCCTGAAAAACGTGAACCCTGACTAGTGCACCTGAATGCGTGTTTGACAGAGCATAATGCCAGGCAGCAGGAAGGATTTGGCTGGGCTTTAAAATGCAGAAATGAAAACCCTCAGTAGAAAGTGTTTTCAATCAGCTCGAATTTTTCTTTTGCACCCGGGGGAATTCCAATCCCCCAGGGGCAGAGGGAGAGAGAAGCCTCCCCTCGACCCCACGCCTCCCGACCCGACTTTCTGGGGTGGCTACCTTTACGTCTAAACTGGTCAAGCACTGACCACTGGCCCCACCCCGGCTACACGGTGAGGATTCCACACTGGGGCTATGTGTGAACGGAGTGGCCTCACGCACAGATGCTCTATTCCTGCCTGGTGGCGAGTGATTCTCTACCCCTGTGCCCGTCTATAAAGTCACCCCGGCTCCCCACCGCCACAGAGGGATGAATTGGCCTCAACAACAGCAAACGAAGCCTCTGCACGTGAGCGGATCTAAGCCCTGCTGTATCCGTCAACCTGAATCCAATAGACCGTTTCAGGGATAATGAGTTTTCAGAAACGTCAGTGAGATTTGAGATGCCGGATCTTTCTCATGGTACCTTGCAGAAAAATTCACACAGGTCTGGCGGAGGATGATTATTTTCCAGGAGAGGGGCGATCGCCTGAAAGAGAACGAAGAAACACCTCTAAGCTGGCGATCGATCCATCGTATCAATCAGTTTATTTAACGCTTACCATGCAGAGCATCGTACTAAGCACTTGGGAGAGTAATAATTATTATGGTGGTATTTGTTAAGCGGTTAATATACGCCAGACACCGCTGTCAGTGCTGGGGGAGATACGAGATAGTCGGGTTGGACACAGACCCTGGCCCACACAGGGCTTGCAATCTTAATCCCCATTTTACAGATGAGGGAACTGAGGCCCAGAGAAGTTAAGTGATTTGCCCAAGGTCGCACAGCAGACAAGTGCAGAGCCAGGATTAGAACCCAGGTCCTTCTGACTCCCAGGTCCGTCTGAAAATCTTTATAAAGAGGAAGCACTCTCATATGCCCGGGACGGTTTGAGCGGCCCTGCCCGAAAGCGGTGGGAGGACAAGTGGGACAATCATGCCCATCTTCTAATTGATGATGATGATGATGATGATGATGATGGCATTTGTTAAGCGCTTACTATGTACAAAGCACTGTTCTAAGCGCTGGGGAGGACACCAGGTGATCAGGTTGTCACCCGTGGGGCTCACAGTCTTAATGCCCATTTTCCAGATGAGGGAAGTGAGGCACAGAGAAGTGAAGCGACTTGCCCAAAGTCACACAGCTGACAAGCGGCACAGCAGGGATTTGAACCCATGACCTCTGACTCCCCAGCCCGGGCTCTTTCCACTGAGCCACGCTGCTTCTAAAATTCACTAAACACACTTAGAGAAACAGAACTGCCTAGCGGTAGGAACTCGGCCCGAGGAGACGGAGGACCTGAGTTCTAATACCAGCTCCGCCACTTGCCTGCTGTGTGACCTTGGGCAAGTCACTTCACTTCTCTGTGCCTCTGTTTCCTCATCTGTTAAACTGAAGTTTCAATACTTGCTTTCCCTCCCTCTGACTGCGAGCCCCATGTGGGCTAGGGATTATCCTGTATTTATCCCAGTGCTCAGTGGAGTGCTTGGCTACAGGGCTTAAACAAATACCACGATCATCATTATCATCATTCTGATTGTGGAACAAATATGGAACATTTCAGTGGCAATAATTAAGCTTTAAGAGCGGAAGAAAGAAAAATTTACTCAAAGATAAATAATGATAATAATGTCGGTATTTGTTAAGCACTTACTATTTGCTGAGCACTGTTCTAAGCACTGGGGGAGATACGGGGTCATCGGGTTGTCCCAAGTGAGGCTCACAGTCAATCCCCATTTTACAGATGAGGCACAGAGAAGTGAAGTGACTTGCCCACAGTCCCACAGCTGACAGGTGGCACATCCGGGATTCGAACCCCTGACCTCTGACTCCCAAGCCCGGGCTCTTTCCACCGAGCCAGGGGCCCCCAGAATAAGCCTGTGGAATGTTCTAATTCTGCGAATGATCTCATTTTCAGATGCTCTTGGGAGCACAAACCCCAGTCCTGTTTACTGGGAATCGCTGCTTTCCTTCCATTTTCTCTCTGAAACAATGCCCCCCATGATACCCGGGTTCTGAAGGGTGCTCAGCATCACCATTCTTCAAGAACAATTGTCCAACTTTCCCAGAGTTCAAATCATCCTCATTTCCCCATTGCTAGGCAACCTGATACGGTTATATACAGTAAACACATTAAGAGGTCATACCTGCTACCGTAGGCAATTCCTGCCTCCGCTGTCAGTGTTCCGCTAGCAGGAGAACAATGGAAACTCTGTACAGGTTGAGTCCTGTGGGTTTTCCCCGTGTAAAGCTTAAGATGCCCACAGGACCAAGGCAGGGGAAAAACTATCGGGGAATGAGCTCTTTTTGGAATTAAGTCTCGTAGCTCCCAAGGCCGGCTTTTCATCCCCCCTCTGCATCCCGTCCTTCTTTCCTAGTCCTAGTCTCCTGTGACTGCGAAGTAGAGGACGAACTATGAGAGGGATAAACTGAAATGAAGTTCTAACCTTTTTAAGGGGATTGACTTGCTGGGGTAAAAATGGCTCACTTTTTCCCCGTGAAAAATATTTCGTACCATCGCTTCTGAAACGTTTGCTGGAAAATCTCTAAATGATGGCACTTATTAAATGTGGGGGGCTGCGTCCGACTCGATTATCCTAGGTCTCTCCTGGTGCTTAGTACAGTGCTCGGCACAAATTAAGCATTTACCAAAGACTATTATCATTATTATAATAATAATAATAATAATGTTGGTATTTGTTAAGCGCTTACTATGTGCCGAGCACTGTTCTAAGCGCTGGGGTAGACATAGGGGAATCAGGTTGTCCCACGTGGGGCTCACAGTCTTAATCTCCATTTTACGGATGAGGGAACTGAGGCACAGAGAAGTTAAGTGACTTGCCCACAGTCACACAGCCGACAAGTGGCAGAGCTGGGATTCGAACTCATGAGCCCCGACTCCAAAGCCCGTGCTCTTTCCACTGAGCCACGCTGCTTCTCATTGCTATTGTTATGATGATGATGATTACATGCCAAGCACGGCACTCGACCCTCGAGTAGATTCAAGGAAATCAGACGGAACACAATCCCTGTTCCACACAGGGCACGCAGCGTAGGAGGGAGGGAGAACAGATACTTTACGGATGAGGGAACTGAGGCACAGAGAAGTGAAATGACTTGCCCAAGGTCACACGGCAAGCGGTGGCAGAGATGGGAATAGAACTCAGATCTCCTGACTTCCAGTCCCATGTCACTAAGTCAGTAAGTCACGCTGCACGAGAAATCATTTTTTTAACTGGGCCCAGTCCCGTCATCTTCCCGGGAACATTACTCCTTTCAGTACTAAGATTCCCTAATGAACTCAACAGGGCTAGTGTCTGCACACGGAGAGGACGTCGTTGTTCTTCAGTGATTTTTCCCCGGCTAGTGGGAGAAACAAGGGAAGAGGACCGTGGGGTGGGTATTTTTCCGGTGGGGATGGATGGTCGCTGTTGCCTGCCTCCTTTACTTCATGGGAACAGTGAGTTGGTGACGGAGAGTGGATCTGGCCAAGAGAATTCTGGATCTGGCCAAGAGAATTCTTTGCCTCTTGCTCATCTTCTCAGTTCTACAGAAAGAGGAGGGACCAAGAACCAGGCAGCATTGCCTAGTGGTCAGAGCATGGGCTTATGAGCCAGCAGGGCCTGGGTTCTAATCGCGGTTCTGCCACTTGTCTGCTGTGTGATCTTGGTCAAGTCACTTAACTTCTCTATGCCTCAGCTACCTCACCTGTACAATGGGGATTAAGGCCGTGGGCCCCGTGTGGGACAGGGACCGTATCCAACTTTACTATGTTGCATTTACCCCAGCACTTAAAACAGTGCCTGGCACTTAGTAAGCACTTAACCAAAAACAAGAAAAAAGAGCCCTTAGATGCCCCAGAAAGGCATCTTTTTCTGAGATGAGGATGGAGAACAGGGAAGTCCTAAGCACAGGAAGGTTAGGGGCTTGCTCATAAGGCTTCTACAGGGGCTCATGGCATCCAGTGCTTGGGTTTTGGCCCATAAGATCGTGTTTTAGAGTGAGCTACCATTTTAGGGTAAAGGTCTTTAAAGGATCATATCTCCCGCTCAGCGAGAGGGACATTTCAAAGCACAAAATCATCCATTCCGGAACCCAGGAGGACAATTCGGTTCTGGAGTATGAGAAAACGAATTTCAAATCCTGGAAACCAGCATCGGTTATGTTTAATAATATTAGCGAATTCATGAGAATTTCTGGAATTGTTGTTGAGAAGAGTTGGGGAAGGAGAGTCAATCTTCCCCTTAGCAAATGTGGTTTATATACTTAAAAACAAACTTTCTTTCTCTAGAGCCGATGACTTTTCTTGCCCCTCACCTATATTCCCCAAAGTAGAATCTATAAGGAGATTAATGTTGGGTGTCCATTTCTCATGAATCTTGAAGACTGGTAACCCAAATGAAGAAAAACCAAAAGATGCTCTGAAATCAGCGACTTTCAAATGGCAGTGGTGAAAAGATTGGGTCGGGGACCCCATAAATCTAAAGGGACAGCCCAGCAGATCCTGCGCTTGTTTCCTCCCTGCCGCCCCAGCCCCGGCCACCCAACCACCGGCACGATCCAAGATCCAGAGGAAAAGTTTACACTCACCACAATAATGTTTTCATGCTCTTGAGTGGTCAGGTTGGTGTTCTAAGGAATTAAAATGGAAAAGAGATAAACAGTTGAAGGACACCACGTTTGAGTCGGAAACACCCAGACCCACCACATCCTGGAAACGGTGAGAAAGGTGGGACAGGAACTAGAGGCTCAGTTCTCTTCAGGACTCAGAGCTCAATGAGGGGTGTGAGATCCGCAGAACACTCTGGAAGCCGCCCGCGCACCCTCCTGCTAACCTCAGAAGAAAGAAAAAGTAACGCTTGAGGGTTTTGTTTTTTCTCCACAGGCAGAGGTGTTCTTGCCGCTCTCTTCCATCCTCCTACCCTTTAGGAAGTCCCCACCCCTCTCCTCTCCCCAACTTCCTTTCTCAGAAGCCCTGAACATCTCCCCCCAACTTCCTTTCTCAGCCCCCCAGAGGTCCAGAACCTGAGCGCTGCCGGGGGCCACTGAGCCCCCACCCCTCACGCTTCACCTGAAGCTGCCCTCTTCCTTTCCCGGGGAATCTCACCCCGGCCCACGACGACCACTGTATGACGTCCGACTCTTTCTCGTCACCTCTGAACTCTGTGCAAGTGCAAGTTGGGGGCTTTTGTGGGCAGGTATTTTGGTCTTCACTAGTTATCTCGATATGCATCTCCTTCACATATCTGACAGTAGGGCTCGGTGTGTGGCAGGCCCTCTCACTCTCGGGGGCCCTGTTGTGCCTGGTCTGGCTCTGATGGCCATCCTGGCGGCAGAGGGAGTGGCCTCTGATGATACCAGAAGGCAGTGGGAAGGCCTTGAGGGTTAGGCGTCACATCTCCTTGGCTGCAGTCGACTCAGTACTTGGGTAAATACGGGGTTTGTTCCATCCAGTGAGGGGTTCGAAAGTTTAGGGAGGGTGGGCACTACTGACCGATGGCGTGTTTGCCTTTCTGTCTGACTTTAGGACCGACTGAAGTTTCCATTTGTTCCATATTCCCCTTTCCTGAATTTACCGCCCCGTTCTCCCCATGACTCCCGGTCCCTTCTTGGGGCTACCAGGAATCTGCCCAGCGTACCGCAAGGAAAGACAGAAGGGTCGGCGAAAGGGAAGACCTTATGATCCTAGGGACGGGATGGGCAGGGGTGGGTCGAACCGGTTCTGGGGAGTCGGGCAACCCGGCAGGATGGTTGAGGAGCTCCGGCGGACGGTCGGGACGGAGGTGCGCCAAAATGCAATCCTGCTTCTGGTTCCCAGATCCCAAGACCACCGCCGGGTGTGATAACTTCAGTGCTCGTTCTAACGTCCCTCAAAAAAGCGCTCTGCCCAGGAAAGGCATGCGAAGAAAAGGGAGGGGCAGGAGGGTGTGGGGAGACATTAGGTTGTCGACCGCTTTGGTTTGCGTTTCCGACAATCTTGCGGTCCTCGCCCCCTCTGCCGAGGCCCTGGAATCTGGAGACAGAATAGTTCTTGCTTGCTTGCTTCCTGCGTGGTTGTTTAATCTGAGTTTCTACAGCCTGTGGAGTCAAAATCAACCTGACTCTTCCCTCTCCCCGACTCCAACACGGGCTCATCTAACCGTGCCCAGACAGGATCAACATGGGCTTAGGTATGGGCAGAGCGGAAGGCAGAAGTATTTCACCTCCATGCTCTGGATGGGGCTAAGTTAGGCCACCTGGATTTGGGGGACGCGAAAGGAGAAGGAGCTGGGGGGTGATGGAGAAGGAGGTAGTCCCAGAGCTCCTTGAGGGCATGGACACTCTACCAACTCTGTTATACGGTACTTTCCCAAGCACTTAGAATAATATCCTGCACACAATAAGCACTCAATAAATTCCACTGATTGATTGCTCTATGAGGCCAACCTCCCCATCTACCCTATCGCAGTGGGACAGCTCTATCTGTGACAGTCGGGACCAACCGGAAGAGGGGCGGGGGGCTCATCGGTGAGGTTGGCCTACTCTCCTCCCCTTCGCTCGACTCTAACGCACCAGGGGGAGGGGAAGGTAGTTCTTTCTCTCTTCTGGGTCAAGGAAGCACTTTCCCAGCTCAGAGGCGAAAACTGAGCTGGACCTTTATTTTTCTAACCCAACTGGTAAAAAAAAAAGCCATGTGCTATGGAAACGGGAGCCAGTATTTCTGGTTCGATAGAGAAGAGATCTTGCCGTCAAGAGTGCAGAGCGAGGCTTTAAATCTATGGTTAGGCCTCCCCTACTCAATTATCTGGCTAATTCTGCTCTAAAAATATATCACACGTCAAGCCAAAACACACGCTTGCCAAAATACACATTCCAGATCACTGAAGTGAAAGTGAACTAAATTATCCAGATATTTCACATGTGAAGACCTAAGCCTCAGTCAGCATTTTCTGAGGACTTTTGTGCTTTTTTTTAACAAAATGGATTTAAGCAGCCTGAGACCCGCCTCATTTTTTTAAGCCAGGGCTTCAAGCCAGCAAACAATCACTAGGGTGAGTAGTAACCTCGAAAACTGGAATCACAGCAGCCCTTTCCTGAGCAAGCGGTATCCGCTCCAATTCAGTTTTTCTTTCTACTGTCCGGGCAGTGTGGGATGCGGCGATGACACCTGTTTCCTCTCTGCCTCCACCATCGTTTCCAAATTTTTGTCTTTTACTGGCCGACAGACCTTTCCAATTACCTATCCATTAACGTGTGGTTGGGGAGACATGAAAACGAAGTATGCGGATCCTTGCATCATCGCAGGGTAAATGGGAACAGCTGAGTGTTTCGCACTAAAGGAGGGAGCTTAGTCCTTACTGTTCCCTTATGAAGATTCAGCACGGCTGGGCTGGAAAATGTTCGGTTGAGCTTCTACGTGGTCGCTGACTAGGAAGGGAGTCTGTCTGATTGCTAGCTGGACGGCAGCCTTTGGTTCACCGCTCCCTCCGCTGTTGCCAGTGGGGGGATGGACATTTCAGCTACACCGGTGACGGGGAAACTCAAACCTAGGATCGCTTAATCGTTCCCTGCCAGTGAAGGAAAGGGAATTCAGATCTCCAGGCTCCCATGGAAACGTGTCCACTGCACAATTCTACTTCTCCTTTTAATTCACCAGGAGAGCTCAACGGAGGCTAAAGCGGGACTTCGGGAATAAGTCGAAACGGTGCTTCTCGCTGCCAACGCGGCCCCCCTCCCCTTCTGCCCGATCTTACCTCGGAGAGCAGTTTCGAAACAATCTCCAGAGGTGCCTGATGGATGGAATCGTCCTGGAGGGGAGAGGTCAGGGCCATGTCCACCAGCGTCCGAATCTCTTTCAAGACGACTTCCCAGCGGCTGGGGTGGCTCAGCACCTTCTTGTACTTGTAAATCTTTTTCTGGAGGGGAAGAAAATCCAAAGATGCATGAGATCCGTCTTCCCGGCAATCCTGGAAAATCCCGAGATAACAGTCTCTTGACTAAAAAGAGCTGCTTTCCCAAAAGTTGAGTCATGCTCGAGTCGCACCATTCGAACCTATCAGAAGCAAAAATAAGTCATGATATCTACATCCTCAGCACCCAGAGCCGAATTTTCTCTCGGTCATGAGGTACCGATCAATCAGTCAATCCATCAAGGTAATGCTTCCACTCGTCCGTATTAACCCATTTTTCCTGACCGTTAACCCTGAGAGATGTAGCAGGCAGATGTTCTTCACAAAGCTAGAAAATGTTAGAATTCACAAGTAACCACCGTCTGTAACCACAACATCGGGCCCTGGCTAAGAAGGGGGTCCCCGATTTTGGTCCAGGTAACCACTTTATGAAACAAGACAGGAAAAGTTATCTCACCTGTCTACAATTGCTGGATATGAATAATGACGAGTTTCAGTGCTTTCTCGGGCCTTCCCTGGTTGTTCCTAAACTATCCCCTATCACCCTCCACTTGATTCAGAAACCTTTCTGACATCACTGGCCCCAGGATAACAGCAGGGTGAAAGCAGGATCAATTCTCGACTGCTCAGCAGCAACACCACTGTGCCACCGAAGCCTGCTCTGGAGAGAGGAATGCTTAGAGACTTGCACAACTCGTTCATTACGCATTTGACTCCCCTGGGAAAACCTGACCTTTTGCTATATTAGAACTCGCAGCTCAGCGAAAGGGAGAAGATCCCGGGAACGGAGGCAAAGGACAACTTTTTCTCATCAGGTAACTGTGTCTAGATGGCCACTAAAAAACTACCCCGATCATTCAAATTAAAAAAAAAACTATATATTTCATTGAAATAGTCAATGATAGAACTCAAACAGTACGCCCTGACCTGCACGATGAAGATTTGGTCTGTGATACAAGTGAAATACGGGCACTATCAGGAATTTCTGCTCCAGCATTTTTTTTGATTCATTTCTGAGTGACTCTGATCTTGGTACTGCCTTGTTGAAAAATGTGTGTGTATGTTGGGGGTGGGGGAGGGAGGGTTGTGTGTGTTATTCCCAAAAGGAACTCCTTTTATGCAGAGTGGTGTTACCTCGGTGTCACGAAGTAACCAGAGACATTCAAATGCCTCTGGATTACGATAAAGTAAATCTCCCGAATGCAACTGCACATTAATCCGAGGATTCAGGCTGAAAGTCGGTGCCGTCATGAAAAGGGAGGTTGGGTCAACCCTTGGCAGGGGAGGGGAACTGAGCTGCATAATCCTGGGACCCAGGGCTGGGTGACTGGGGAGCATAGGGCACATGGACAGACAGGCTTCGTGCCCCTCTCCCCTCCCCAACTTTTGGCCAGCCTGCTTGGGCTCTGGAAACCCCCACCGAGAGACCCAAATCAGGGAAAAAGGAGAAAGATGATCTGAGATGCTCTCTGTCAATCCGATCACCACGAGGCATCCGGGCGGGGTCCAAGAGGCCTAAGGAACTAACTGTTGAGAAATTCATTTAAGAAAATATACACGTGTACTGAGTGAACATGAGAGGAAGTCTGTCATGGAACTGGGGGAAGAAGAGGAGTCTTGGGGTTGGGTTGAGGAAGAGAGGAAGGGGAAAGGGGGACTTTTCCCACCCACTGCCTAGCCAGATGATTTTCCAGCACATCCTGGCAGAAGCAGTCGCTTTGGAAAATCTGCTCCATCCTCAGAAGACTCAGAGACTTTTACCGGTGAATCTGAAGGTATTCAACTGAATTATTATATGGCTATTTGAGGGCAGAAAGAACTTTTCACCTCAAAATCCGGTCAAAAGAATCCCAAATGCAATTTGCTGGTACAGCTCTAGCCTGAGATGGATGGGATATTTGAATATTTGAAAATTTCACTGTAATTTTCACTGAATTACATTTGGGGAACTAAACTTTATTGTAATAGAGATACGCCCTACACCGTTACTTCAGAAGACATTTCACATCCCAGCAACCTGTGCCTTTTTTTAACGTACTGACTATCTGCTGAAGTTTAACGTCCACTCTGCTCCACGGCTCTCAGTATTTTTCCCCTCCTAACTGGATTTCTTGTTCTGAGGCTCACTACAGATTGGTATTGGTTGAAAGTCATATAAGAGGGCAATGAATTCATCTGTTCACTCACTCATTAAAGCGGCACGGCCTAGTAGAGCATGGGCCTGGGCGGCCAGGAGTACCCGTGTTCTAATCCCAGCTCTGCCACTTGTCTGTCCTGCGACCTTAGGCAAGGCAGTTAACTTCTCTGTACCTCAGTTAACTCATCTGTAAAAACGAGGATTAAGACCGTGAGCGCTATGTGGGACAAGGGCTGTGTCCAACCTGATTAGATTGTAGCTACCCCGGAGTCTGATATGGTGGCCGGCACATAGAAAGCACTTAACCAACACCACTTAAAAAAGAAAAAATAAGAACAAGACACCCATTTCTGGCTAACTTCAACTCTGGAAAATAGAATCAACATTTTCGTATTGGAGTTGCCATCTTTTTATCTCCATTCCATATCACATATAACTCAGATCAAAAGCTCTCAGAAGCGCAATGAGTCAGAGATGAGAAAACTAGAAAGAGGCAATCTGGGTGACCCCTTCTTACCCTCCGGTCTTACGCTTTGCTTGGAAATAATGCTTACGCCGCCAAGTATTGCTCTCAAATGAACTCTCACCTTCACAACAGGACTGCATTTTTAGTCATGTAGGCAAACCAGGAGCCAGCTGTATCACCCTGACAACATAGCGAGAAAGGAAGTCTGCTGTTTCACGGTAGCGGTTGGAAAACGAAAGCCAGCAAGAGGACATGGCTGACTCTTTTCTGAAGAGTAACAATAATAATAATTACCTTTGTAATATTTGTTGAGCGCTTACCACGTGCCAAACACTGTGCTAAGTCCTGGGGTAGACAGGAGATAATTAGTTCCCACCTGGAGCTCACAGTCTAGGTAGGAGGGAGACTAGGTATTGAATCCCCCTTGTGCAGATGAGGGAAGTGAGGCACGGAGAAGTTAAGCGATCTGCCCAAGGTCACACAGCGGGTAAGTGGCAGAGCCGGGATAAGAACCCAGGTAGTCTGACTCCCAGGCCCGTGCTCTTTCCACTAGGCCACGCTGCTTCCCGAGAAATCTACCCAGAGCGCCCTGCCCGAGTGAGAGGAATCTGCAGCAATCTATGCTTAAAGTCCCGCCGCCATCGATTTCACAGTTAGCAGAAGGAGGCACTCGAGCTGTAGTAGTCACACGTTAAAGATGGCTCTGGATTTCATTCCTGAAAGGGCCAGCACCCACTGCATCGGGGAGAGCTCTTGGCTTATTTTGTGACTCAAAAAGCAACTTCTCCTCTACATAGAAAGAGGAGGAAACCTAAAAGGAAACCTAAAAGGCTCTATCCTCGAGTGTTTGTGAAACTCTCCTCCTGTCGCACGGCTCTCTGGCTAGGACGGTACTTTATGTGGAGAAGTTTAATTGCATCACTGGGCACCTGGTCCAGGCAGGGCTTCTCGACTCACGGAAACCAACTGACTGATGGGTTGTTTTTCACCGCGGCTGCCCGGCCACAGTGACCACTGGAGGCTGGTCTACGCTACGGAATTCGCTGGAGAATTCAATCTCCTTTTGCCTGACATATCCAGCCAACTTCGTCAGAAGAGACGAAACCTGCACCGCTGAATAGAAATGAGCCCAGTTTCTTGCTGAGTTCCTGGACTGAATCAGCGGGAAAAGACGGAAATGAGTCAGGGCACGTTCTCGGTCGGGCTGTTACCCGCGGCCCCTTCATTCCACCCTTCATCCCTCCCCGTAACTGGAGCGGCAGAGCGAAGGCCTTCGGGATGAGGCGTTCGGACTCAGCAGCCCGCCTGCTCTCTTGCCTGGGGCAAAGACAATCCCTTGGGCTTCGATTCGGGAGTTGCCTTGAGAAACAGTGAGTTCAATTCTCCCCGGAGCCAGGGCACGTATATCCCGGGACACTGAATGGCCCCTCTGACCGAATTGAAACGCGCCGAGGAACCAGTTTTGGCTCATGGGCCAGTTTATCCTCAGACTCCCCAAGGCCAAGAGTGAGATGCGGAGGGCCTGTGAGTTCCCAGGTCCCGTATTCTTGCTACCCTGGCTCCAGCCTAAGACGCGCAAGATGTGGGACAGTCTTTCTTCTGACGACCACACAGACTAGTGCCTGTGGATTCTGAGAGTCCTTGATTATTCTCCCATTGAGCCAGGCATCAGTCTGGGGCAAGGGGAAACACTAAGCGGCGGAGACCTGGGTTCTAATCCTGGCTCCGCCACTTGTCTGCTCTGTGCCTCAGTTACCTCATTTGTAAAATGGGGACTAAGAGCGGGAGCCCCATGTGGGACAAGGACTGTGTCCAACTCGATTTGCTTGTATCCACCTCAGCGCTTAGAACAGTGCCTGGCACACAGTAATGATGATGATATTTGTTAAGCGCTTACTATGTGCCAAGCCCTGTTTTAAGCACTGGGGTAGATTCAAGGAAGTCAGGTTGTCCCACGTGGGGCTCACAGTCTTAATCCGCATTTTACAGATGAGGTAACCGAGGCCCGGAGAAGTTAAGTGACTTGCCCAAGGTCACACAGCTGATACGTGCTGGAGCCGGGATTAGAACCCACGACCTCTGACTCCCAAGCCCGGGCTCCTTGCACTAAGCCAGGCCGCTTCTCTTAACCTTAACCCTTAACAAATGCCAGTCAGTCGATCGGGGACAACAGAGGGGAGAACTGAACTGAACTGTCCAATCCTCCTTCCCGGCACACACCTCCCAGGGAGTAGAGATAAGAATAATAATGTTGGTATCCGTTAAGTGCTTACTATGTGCCGAGCACTGTTCTAAGTGCTGGGGGAGATACAGGGTCATCGGGTTGTGCCAAGCCCTGTTTTAAGCACTGGGGTAGATTCAAGGAAGTCAGGTTGTCCCACGTGAGGCTCACAGTTAATCCCCATTTTACAGATGAGGTCACTGAGGCACAGAGAAGTGAAGTGACTTGCCCACAGTCACCCAACTGACAGGTGGCGGTGCTGGGATTAGAACCCATGACCTCTGACTCCTAAGCCCGGGCTCTTCGCACCGCGCCACGCTGACGATGTGGGGTCTCTCACATACAGGACAGTCGAAACCCTAGGAGGAAGAATTCCTTCTCTCTGAGCGGATGTGCAATTTCCTGTGCTAATCACCAGGCCCCTACCCACACAAAAGCACCCGCCATAACATTTTCCGCCCTCGGTCATTCTTCAGCCACTCAATGTCAGGAAATGGCTCCCTCGGAGACCATTTCCACCCACTTCAGAGGAGTGAAAGACGCCTGAGCGTGCCCAGGATAAACAAGACGGCAATGCAAATTCCCCCGACCTGGAGGCCTAGATGCGTTGGCCCTGCCGTCTCCGGGTGGGAAACGTGGCTACCGACTGTGTTATACTGTGCCCTCCCAAGTGCTTAGGACGGTGCTCTAAGTACACGCTCCACAAATACCACCGATGGATCGATCGACTGATTGATTGAATGAGTGACCCCAGCCCCTGAGAGAAGTGGGGGAGAGGCCCGAGGCGACTGGGGACCAGGCAGCCTCCCCACAATCCAGCCCCAATTTGCTCCCTACTATCTTTGGGGAGCAGGTGTTTGGTGTTCCTGGCACAGGAAACTGCACATCCGCTTAGAGAGAAGGAATTTTTCCTCCTGGGGCTTCAACTGTCCTGTATTCAATAGTACTTATTGAGTGCTTACTGTGTGCAGAGCACTGTACTAAGCACCTGTATGTGAGAGACCCCACATCACCTCTACTCCCTGGGAGGTGTGTGCTGGGGAGGAGGATTGGACAGTCCGGTCCAACTGAACCGAAAGCCAACCGAAACCGACGCGAGAACAGCGCAGTCTCATCACAGCCACTCGCCCGTCCCCGCCCCTGCACTCATTTACCAAATCTCATCCCCTTTACCATCGTTAGGGCTGCATCCGTCTTGGGATGACCAGACGGCCCCTTTAGAGGGGACTGCCCCGCCTCTCTAGGCTTGGTCCCCAGATCCAGAGACAGTTGATGGGTCCCGGGCGTTGCTGTGAGGGAAGGTACAGCCCAGGTGTATGCGTGCATGTACCTGTTTATGTGTTTATATGTGTACACGCACTCACGTGTATGCATCAGTTGACATGCACCGCGTATTTTTCATTGACATATTCACTCCCTCGACTTCCACCTCCAGTTTTAACACTGTTTCTTCTCCTGCTTCTCTCTACCGGGGCATCATTCGCATCTGCCTGTCTTCCCCTGATAGACCGTAAGCTCCTTAATAATAACGTCGGTGTTCGTTGAGCGCTCACCATGTGCCGCGCGCTGTTCTAAGCGCTGGGGTGGATACAAGGTAATCGGGTTGTCCCACGTGGGGCTCACGGTCTTCCTCCCCCATTTTACCGACGAGGTCGCTGAGGCCCAGAGAAGCTAAGTGGCTTGCCCGAGGTCACCCAGCTGACAAGTGGCGGAACCGAGATTAGAACCCGTGACCTCTGACTCGGGCTCTTTCCACTGAGCCACGCTGCTTAAGGGAACGGGCTGGGTCTTTCGTTTTTGAAGTCTGTTCGATCACAGGTGCCTCCCCACCCCCACGCTCATACATCCCCCCCCGGGTTCCTCTCGGACAAGGCCTTCCCCGCCAGGCTTTCAGCATGGAGCTGACACTGCCCCTGGGTGCTGGGCCCCCTCAAGTGGGGTCAAGCCTGGAGCCCTGGAGAATCCAAGAGGGAGAGTGTGAGGCTGGCACTTCCCAGGATCTCCCCCAGGAGGGAAGCAAGATGATGGGAAAGCACCTCCCGCCTCCCTCCCGCCTTCCACTCTTGCTGGAAGAGAAGACCGGACCCAGGGAGACCCCCAACTCAGGGCAGTTAGCCCCGGTGCTGCCGGCAGGAATCCAAATCAGGGGCCTGACTCCGCCGCCCCTCATACCCAGGGTGGAGAGAGAAGGCGCGAGCGTGTGCGTCACTGGGGCCGCCCGGGAGCTCCCTAGGGAGGTACCCACCTGAGCCGGCCAGCCACGAGGCACCTGCCCTCTTCCCGCTCCTCCCCCCCATAACAGCCCTCTCCCCACCACCTCCGCCTCCCTCCCTTCGGCTGGCTTCACCTTCTCCGGTAACAGCGGACCCCATCCTCTAAGAGGAAGAGAACGGCTCCGGAGGCTTTCCCGGGAGCGAGAGAGGATAAAAGCGGCGAGAGAAGGAAATCCCTTGGCAACGGAAGGTGGGATGCGCTGGGGACCACCTGACCTGGCCCGGGAGTTTCCTGCTGGAGCAGATAGAAAAAGATGGCCGCCCCAACCAAACTGCCTTGTGGGGGGCGAGGGGTGGGGAGGGGGTTGCGATTTTCATTTCATACTCTCCCCAGCACCCCGTAGAGCTCCGTTCAATCAACCGATCGATCGTATTTATTGAGCGCTTACCGTGTAACTAACACTCTACTTAGCACTTGGGAGAGGAAAACAAAACAGTACAACGGACACATCCCCCGCCCACAACGAGCTCAGTCTAGAGGACCCAGTGGCCACTCAGTGACTACTATCGATGATCAATTATGCACCTAATCAAAGCCTTCAAGGAACCCTGCTTGGTATTATTACCATCCCTTCGAGGGGGAGTTTATAAAGCTCTACAAGTTCTGGACTGGAAGTCATCAGTATAGGGCTCTGGAGTGGGATCTGGTTATAACTACTTAGACTGCGAGCCCCATGCGGGACACGGACCGAGTCCTACCCGATTATTCTATTCCTAGCCCAGCACTTAGTAGAGAGCTTGGCACATAGTAAGTACTTGACAAGTACTATTATTATAGTAATAATTATTATGGTTATTATTTAGAAGAATAACAGCACCTTAATACTACCCCAGCCCCACAGATAACCTTATATTCTACTGTTTCCCCTCTCCGTAATTAACCTAAAGTCCTTCTCCCCCTGAAGACTGTAAGCTCCTGGTGGGCAGGGATCACGTCCACCGACTCTATTATATCGTACTCTCCCAAAAGCCTAGAACATCGCTCTGCCCACAGTAAGCACTCAATAAATTCCACCGATTGATAACTGTGCCCAGGGCTTTATGCTGTGATGCTGGGGCGGGGGAGGAGGTGCTAGAAAATTCACGGGAACACCTGTTCCGCCTGCAGATTCTGCATCCGGTTCCCTCCGACCCAAACGCACAACAGCTCCGCAGCAGCCGCCCAAATCCGAGACCAGCAAGGACCTTCCCTCGCGTTCTTGAGCCTCCGGGGCTTCGCTCATCATCATCAGCCTTCACGGTGCACTACAGAGGCGTCCCTTTGGCGGGCGACGGCCCCTCGCGTTCCCTTCAATCTTCCATCCCCGCTTCCTCTTGGCAAACGAGGCCGTGCTCCTGTCTCCGGTTCCCACCCCGGCTCCACGCTTCAAACTGGCAAATCCTCCGCGTCGGCCCAGCTCGGGGCCAGTGCGGTTCCAGAGTCTGCTTCTTGAGAAACTAAACACGGTTTTAAAAAATTATTTCACGCGGTGGAATTCTCCAACTCCCGCTGGACACGTCTCTAGCCAAGCTCCCCGGCCGCTGCTGGTAATCGGTGAAGAGGCTCCTTTTGCTTGTTTGAAAATCCACCCAACACGTCATTATCAGTATAGGCTTCTCTGCTGGCATCTCCCCTCCCCGGGACTTCGGAGTTCTCACCGGTATGGCTTCCCGAGTCCCGGGGCGGAGGAGAGTGGAGGTCCTCCCCCACCCCCTGGGTCCCGGGCTCTTGGGGAGCTCTGGCTCAGCTGCACCTGGACCCCCTTCTCAAGCATTTTTTCGTTTGTTTTGTTTTATTACGATATTTATTAAGTCCTCACTGTGCACAAGGCACTGTAATAAGAGATGGGGTAGATACCAGCTAATGAGACCGGACCCAGCCCCCGTCCCACAAGGGGCTCGCAAACTTAATCCCCACTTTACAGATGAGGGAACCAAAGCGGAGAGAAGTGAAGTCATTTGCTCAGGGTCGCACGGCAGACAAGTGGCGGAGCTGGGATCAGAACCCCGGTCTTTCTGACTCCCAGGTCTGGGCTCTTTCCACTAGGCCACACTGCTTCTCAGTCAGATGTACAGGTGGTTGTCAGTCAAATGCATGAGCCACAAGTCTTGGCCCAGGTTTGAGCATCTCTGTCATCCCACCTCCTGGGGCGTCCGGGGCTGGAGGAGCATTTGAGTTCAGAGCTCTTGTGTGGGTGTCAAGACGGGGTGCAGGGACACCCTTTCCCGGGGTGCTGAGAGTCTACTTTCCCCTCACTGCAAAGGGAGGCAGGGAGAGGCCTGAGTGAGAAGGGGAGACAGGGGCAGGATGTGAAGTTAGGTGCTCTATCCCCCCCCCCCAACAGGCTGGGGCGTCATTCCGAAATGGCTAACATCAGTTCAGATTGGGCCAAGGAGCCCCAGACCCACTGCTTTATTCACCATTGGTAACCAATGGGTACGGAAGCTAGGGATTTGGCAACGGGTCAAAAAGTTCAATAACCGTGAGCCTGTTTCTCTCCTTCACTGGCAACCTGGCCCCCTGGGAGCAGGAAGACCAAGCCCTCTATGCCACCTCTCCCGATGAGGATGGGGGGGAGTGGGGCGGCTGCCCGGGGCACAAGCCAGAAGGGGGCACGGTCAGGAGCCCTCAGTGACCAAAATACTAAGCTGCCATCCTGACTCGTTGGAACTGGAGTTTCAGAGCTACTTCTAGAGTCCCTCCAGAAGGGATAGAGGGAGTGAAGTGATTTGGTTACTCGACAAGGGCTGTTGCGGACGACGACGGTTAGTCCATTAGCATCCTCCCCTCTGCCCCTGACGGAGGGCCTTGAGGGAGGGGAGGGGGGAGGAGGAGGAGGAGGAGGAAGAAGAGGGGCCGGGGGGAAGGAGGAGAAGGGGAAGAGGGTGAGGGGAAAGGAGAAGCCAGGGGAGGAGGAGGAGGACGACGATGAGGAGGTGGTGATGGGTGGGGGCACATTGGGAGGTGTCTACGGCACAAGCTACTCGGGGGCAAAAAAAGTCTACCTCCACTTTGTCCCCTGGGATTCTTCTCCCTTAGACTAGAAAGACACAGAGAAACCTCGATCCTAGGGATGGCGAGGTAGAGGAAGGGGCCTGGAGATCACTGTGGGGTCCAGCTCCTTGGGAAGTCCAAGTTAGAATGGAACTCCCCTCCTGGCCCTCCAGCTTGGATCCACAAAGACCAGCATCCTGGTTTTTTTTTAATCATTTGTTAAGCACTTACTATGTGCCAGGCACTGCACTAAAGTCTGGGGTAGACACAACCTAATCAGTTTGGACCGTCAAGGGGTTGGGGAGGGGGCAGGCCTAGGTTGGGTCAACCTAGCAGAGCAAATGACATTCGGCAGTGGGTTGAGGACTAAGGCTTAGGTGAAAGGAAAGACAAAAGAAAGAGTACGGTCCTCCAGGACTTGAGACGAGAAAGGACAGCTAAGCCGTGCCCCACGCAAGTGGCTTCCCTACGCCGTGGCCGCTTGGAGGAAGAGCGGCGTTTCTGTGCCGTCTCAACTCTACCTTCTCAGGGGCGACCGCTAGCCCTCTGGACTCCTGGGTGTCTGTTTGAATTGGAGCCACAGGGAAGACCCACCCGAGGTTCCTCAGCGGTGAATAAATGAGGGATCTGACTTGAGCCCAGCACTGGAGGGAGGAGGCTCTAAGTCAACAGGCCTAACCTGCAAAGCTGCCCATTCGGAAGATGGAGAGAGAAGTGGCTCAAGCTTCACAGTCGGAGCAGGCGGTGTTGCTAACTAGACCGGTTCTCGCCTGAGCCGCGCAAAAGCCGATCAGAAGGGAGCCGTCCTCATAGTGATTCGGTTTTGCCCATTCAGAAGTCGGCCAAATTTAGTCTCTTTCTCCCCGCTAGAAATACCAAAAGGTTTTTTTGTTTTAAGTTGACCCACTATAATCGGTTCTACGCCACCCAACCCCCGTAACGGGTTTCATAACTGACTTCGGTGCCAAGAGCATCATCGGTGATGTCAGAGAGAGCAACTTGCCTCACCTGGGGAACGGTGCCAGGGTCTCAAAAGCACAGACGCTGCGGCAGAGGGCTTTTGGGGAAGTCCCCAGGGCAAGACACCTCCTTCCCGGGGTTGCACATGCTCTGGAAAGGGCAACCGAGGCCCAGGCCACGGAGAGCAAATCAGAAAACATCATCCACCAGCCAGTTGAGTCCCCCATTCTTCGTTCAAGTCCGAAAGACAATGGACTCATCCTCCATCTCTCTAACCATCAGCGTTCAATCGTAGGTATTAACCACTTTCTGCGTGCAGAGGACAGTACTAAGTGCTTGAGAGAGTACAATAGAACAATATATAACAGACACAGTCCCTGGCCACAAGGAGCTTGGAGTCTAGAGGGGACTCCAGACTGCTCTCTTCTTTCTCGCGGTGCTCCTTCTCTGTCCTGCTACCTGCCCCCTCCTATGTCACTCTACTCCTCTGAGCCCCTCCACCTCTGCCTTTCATCTCCGTTCCCTGACTCTCCATTCTGCCTCCTTCTTTTCATTCAATCGTATTTATTGAGCACCGTACTGTGCTCTTGGAAGAGTACAATACAACAGACACATTCCCTGCCCACAGCGAGCTTCTCATGCCTCTCTCCTTTCGCCTTCTTGTACTTTTTCCTCTTCGGCTGCAGGGTCCCCGTCCACCAAGTCCGTGCCCATTCCCGTCCTGTGTCCGTCCCCCTGCCCCCTCCAAGCCCCCAACCTTCTCTCCGTCATTTTCCCTCTCTCAACTCCCGGGTCACTTTACCTATATTATCCCATTTGTGCCTCTTCAAATATTCCCTTCAAACTGTCATCACCATCCGCCTCCTCCTTCCCCTCCTCCTCCTCCTCCTCCTCCTTCTCCTAATTTTATTCTTATCCTTTGCCTGTCACTCTGCCTCTCTGTTCCCCTTTCTGCCCACCCCTGCTTTGGGCTGAGTGACGGACAATTGTTAAGCTAATTTTGAAAAAGTTAGGAAAAATAAATGATATAGAGAAGCCTTGTTTCCAATCAAGTGTCAAATTTGATTTGGGGGGGGAATCTTTTACAGACTTTGCACACAGACTCCATTTATCCTTGTAATAACAGTAATTTAGTTGTCCTGAAGACACATTACATGGGGAAGAACGCAGAAAGGAGAAAATGAATATCAGAACTGTTACTTCCACGGTAGCCTAGGCTAGTGTTTTGTCTCTCTGACAGTCAAACAGGTGAGGAGTCTTCCAGCTTCTTTGCGCGGGTACATGTATGCACGTGCACATACATGTGTGTGCAAATGTGCATGTATGTGTTTCTCAGAGAGGGAGGGCTACCGGAAAGGGGAGAGCACTTTGAGAAGTCTGCCAACATTTCCATCCCCAAGTGGGGGTATGAAGGGAACCGGACACCTGGAGCCCTGGATCTTAGGGGACCGGTCCCAGCTCTGTTTTCAGGAGGGCCTCTTCTCTCAACGCCCTTCTCCATCTGTTCCGAATAACCGTCAAAGGGCCGGAGCCCCGCACTATAATCAGGAAGCTCCGCCCTGATGGTTGGTGTTTGTCGGCTGGCTCCTCGTTTGTTGGCTTTTAGGGTGCCCCGCAAAGGTTTTAGGAGACAAACGTAAGTCTGTCAGAGAATGCATCTCAAAACAAAAAATGATTAAGGAAGGGAAACCAAGAGCCCTGTTGACTCTCAAACAGTGTTCCCGTCATTCCCTGGTAGAGGTCAATCTGGGGCTCTGGCTCTATAGCAAGAATGAAATAGGATCTGAGGCATGTAGCATTTAGAGCAACCCTGGCCTAGACCAGTCTGTTCCCCCTTTCATCCCACCCCCACTGCCTTTATGTACATAGATGATAATGATAATAATCCCTGTGGTGTTTGATAACCGATTACTATATGCCAAGCACTGTAATAATAATAATAATGTTGGTATTTGTTAGGCGCTTACTATGTGCCGAGCACTGTTCTAAGCGCTGGGGTAGATACAGGGTCATCAGGCTGTCCCACGCGAGGCTCACAGTCTTCATCTCCATTTTACAGAGGAGGGAACTGACGCACAGAGAAGTTAAGTGACTTGCCCACAGTCACACAGCTGACAAGTGGCAGAGTCGGAATTCGAACCCATGACCTCTGACTCCCAAGCCCGTGCTCTTTCCACTGAGCCACGCTGCTTCTCTGTACTAAGCGCTGGGATAGACACCAGATAATCAGGTCTAACATAGGGCTTACAGTCTGAGGAGGAGGGAGAACGGGAACTGAGTCTCCATTTTGCGGATGAGGGAAATGAGGAGCGGAGAAGTTAAGTGACTTGTCCAGGGTCGTGTATGTATCCTTATACTCTGCCATTTCTCCTATCTGAAATTTATTTTCATGTCTATCTCTCCTAGTAGCCTGTAAGCTACTTGAGGGTAAGGAGCGAGTCTTCCAACTCGATTGTATTGTACTTATCCAAGCGCTTGGTAGAGTGCTCTACACCTAGTAAACACTTAATAATTACCACTGACGGACTGATTGATTGATTGTTCCGGTAGAAAACCATCAGAGGTTTTCTCTCATGATGGATTAACTTGGCTGGGTGTGATCCCGTCGAGTTTTTTTTTCCAAATTTGGCCCTTAAGAGAGATTCCCCCAACTCCTCTACCCATTTCTGGGCTCATAGATGGCTCCTCCCTCTCTAAAACATTCTGCTCATGGGAGCGGTCGGTCCCCTCCAGGGCAGGTGGGTGCGATGGAATGGAAAAAGAGAAAAACCCAAGGGGACTACTTTCTAGGCAGCAATAACAAAATTAAAGCCTACGCTTGACTAAGGAGAGACTCGATCAATCCATCAATCCGACACTCGATTGACTGATACTGTAAATAATGGTATAATAATAAAGTATGTAATATAATAATGGTATGGTAATACCATAAATAATGGTATTTATTGAGCATTTGCTAAGCACACGGGAGAGTACAACAGAATTAGCAAACACGTTCCCTACCCATGACAAGCTTACAGTCTAGAAACTCCACATCAGGCCTGCACCCATTCAATTCCAATGACCCTCCAAAAGCTGGCCCAACCCATTTCGGGGCCTATGAAATGCCCCGTCTGTCCAGATGCGAGCTTAGAGAAAATCCCTGTGGCTCCCTAGTGCTGTCATTTGTGGGTTTTCTTTCCCGGTCAGACCCAGAGGAAGGGAACAACCTCCGTGATCAAAGGAGGAATTACCCCGGGGACATTCAAAGGCACTGGGAATCCCAACGGAGGGAAAGGGTCCGGCTGAGCTGCTCCCTAGTCCCGTTCCACCTGAGCGGCCGACTGCGGACGCAGGCACGGGAGCTGCCGCGGAAGCGGCAGGCAATGAGTGCAGAAGCCGGGTGGCCAGGGGGATAAAGCCCAGGCCTGGGCCTCAGAAGGACCTAGGTTTTAATCCCAGCTCCGCCGCTTGTCTGCTTAATTGGGCAGGTCACTTCATTTCCCTGTGCCGCAGTTACCTCATCTGTAAATGGAGATTAAGACTGTGAGTCCTACGTGGCACAGGGACTGTGTCCAAACTGATTAGCTCGTATCTACCCCAGTGCATGGAATGGCGCTCGGCACGTAGTAAGCGCTTATCAATACCATATACAAAAATTCATGCTCTGCTGAAGCTCAGGCAGAAAGAGGAGCAGCCATTCCCACTTCATCCCCTTCCCTGCCCACCCCGGTCAGTAGTTACAACTCATTTTTTTGGAAGCCAAACAGTAGTCATGGGAAGAAGCTCAGTTCGGATCAGGCTAAGTCTGGTGATCGATCGATCGATCGATCAGTGGTATTTATAGAGTGCTAAGCACTTGGGAGAGTACGGACTTGGTAGATATATTCCCTGCCCACAAAGAGCCAACCTAGTCACTTACTGTGTGCAGAACACTGTACTAAATGCAGTAAGGTAACCAGAATCAGGGAAGGGCTGAGTGTTTTACAAAGTGTAACATGACCTCAAACAATAGGAAAGGCTTGTAACTGTAAGACCAGCCTGGCACGTGGTAATCAGGATCGGGGCGGGAAGACTGCGGTACTAAGAGGAGGCAAACGGGAAATACCGCGATACAGAACATGCTAATCTTTCTAGGTACCCAGGGCAGAAGGGAGCGTTGCTCACACATCTGTCTCTTCCGTCACATCTGCACACATGGATAAATTTCACCGTCAGCAGAGTCATCTAGAAATCCAAAGGACTTGTGTGTCGTGTCACCACGGTTAGGTCTCTCCACCCTTTGGTGATAGCTTAATTCTCCACATGGTGCCTTTTCTGAAACCAAGTAAAAATGTACAAATATATCTGGATATCCACGTGGCCCTTTTAGAGGCACCGTGTGGGGATTAATGCCGCTAATTAAGAATACGGTTGATTTCACAGACGGTGAGTTTCTCCCAGTCTTCCGGGCGCTCCCGGTTTTCAAGTGTGGTCTTTCCCTTTAGTCAGTGTCCCCGGCTTCCACGGGTTCTCAGGATGCCGTCCACGGTCGGAAAGACCAGATGTAATTGGTGTGGCCAGTTCTTACCCTCCTGGATCTGGAGGAAGCGGGTCGTCGGGCACAACCAAAAATAGTAAACGTGCTCTTGGGAGGGGGCAGAGACCACTATATCTCCCTCCAAGCATGTCTTCCACTGGATATGAGGCAACTAAACATATCCCCTTCTCTTTCTCCCTATCTGTAAATGATTTAAATGTCCATCTCCCACTCTAGATTACAAACTCCTTGAAGGCAAGGATTATCAGTCCATCGGTGGTATCTATTGAGTTCTCACTGTGTGCAGAGCACTGTACTAAGCCCTTGGGAGAGTCCAACGGACTCAGTTGATGTCTATCAACTCAACTGTACTTTTCTAAGGGCCTGAAACAGTGCTCTCCATAGAACAGGTACTCACCTCACACACTTCGCTCTTCCAGTGCTAACCTTTCATTCATTCATTCATTCAATAGTATCTATTGAGCGCTTACTATGTGCAGAGCACTGTACTAAGCGCTTGGGATGAACAAGTAACCTTCTCCCTGTGCCTGGACCTCGCCCATCTTGCCTGCTGATCCCTAGCCCACATCCTGCCTCTGGCCCGGAGCACCCTTCCCCCTCAAATCCGACAGACAATTACTCTCCCCCGCTTCAAAGCTTTATTGAAGGAACATCTCCTGCAAGAGGCCTTCTCAGGCTAAGCTCCTCCTTTCCTCTTCCCCCAATCCCTTCTGCATCGCCCTGACTTGCTCCCTTTGCTCTTCCCCGCTCCCAGCCCCACAGCACTTATGTCCATATCTGTAATTTACTTATTTATATTGATGTCTGTTTCCCCCACTCTAGACTGTAAGCCTGTCGTGGGCAGGGAATGTGTCTGTTTACTGTAGTATTGTACTCTCCCAAGCTGCTGGTACAGTGCTCTGCACACAGTAAGTGCTCAATAAATATGACTGAATGAATACTGTCTGACTGACTGATTGATAACCTACAACTCCAATACATGGCCCAGGTGTGGTAGGACATGCCAAGTATTTAGGTGGCACTGGATCTGCACGAAATTAGTTTTCACTTATTGCTGATCTACCTATGATCCAGCATAATTTTAGCAATAGTATTTATTAAACATTCCTGCACTCACAACGCTGAACTAAGCGCTGCGAGGGAATACACGGGTGGGCATCAGATTTGGTTCCTGTCCCTCAGGGGGCTCAAAACTATGATTTTAAGAGGACCTGTCCATATGGAGAGGTCCTGGAATCCAAACAAGTTACTGACCACTAGTCCCTGTTAAAAATCCCATAACACGCTTCAAAAATTTGAGAGATTAACTTCCAAGCCCTGAGTTGGACCTGACATAAAACACATACTTGGTCTTTCTAAATTCTCCCTGAGATTCTGAGTAGAAAATGCCTTCCTCGCTTTCTGCCTCGGTAGGGTCTTTAAGCATGGTTAGAGGATCCTAAATGGTATCCGAGGGAAGAAATGTCCAACGGTTTAGAGGCAGGTTCGTTTTTATTTTCCCCCGTTCACTGGCAAATCACCCTATTAAGTAATAAAGTGCTTTAAGATCCTCTGGGATGAAAGGCGCAGTACGTTCACGCAAGACGTTCATCAGATTTATCACCCTCTCATGATCAATTAGCTGCTCTCCCAAACAACTTTCAACATGAGACTTAACTTGGCAGTAAAATCTGATGTTTCCAAAGTGCGACGCAGATGAGATGTCATCCTAATGGCATCAGCAAAGGCTAGCTGATGTCCTTTCAGAATCTGTGGTTAACTGTTGGGAGCCAACTGTCATTGCTAAATACTGCATGATAATAGCATCGAGTCAGTATGAAAAGTTAAAAAACACCAAAAACGTTCAAAGCCCCAGGCCCAGCGAGCGGGTAGGAGTTAAACAAATTATTCACTCTAAACTTGCCATGACTATGAACGGCCATGATCCATTCAGTGTCCTTGAGAATAGAAGTTCGAAGAAGTTGAACTCAGTGACATTCTCTCCCCTCATACCTCTTAGCTGTTTCCTCACACTGGATGTGGCCAGCACACGTTTCTTCAACTGGGAAGATGACAAAGTCTAGCTCATGTGGATTTCTACACATTTCTACATATTTTGGATAACGTCTGAATGGGAAGAGGCCATCAATAGGACAAAGATAAACTACCAACCCATTCCTGTTTGGGAATTCCTCTTGATCCAGGGAAGAGCTCGGGAGGATTATTGATTTCTCAGTCTAGGGAGTGGACACCAGTAACACTTTCTTCAGCCGCAGGGTTGTTGGATAAAATGAAAACATCTAGTGTTCGTCTCACTTGCCCGCTGAGAGACTCCAGTCCCCAAAGAGGGTTCCAGAACCTTGTTCTCGAACGCCATCCCTAAATGGAGCTGGAATATCACTGACTCTTTCTAGCGCTTCATGGCCGGGCTCCAGCTCTCCCTCCAACTGTCCCTCCATCTCTCCCTCCATCCATCCCTCCCTCCCAAAGGGCCTCAAGATGGAGCCTTGTGGAGCTGCAAATAGTTCTTCCATTTCCTATCTTTGACCCCTAACCGGTCAGGTGGAGTGTGGGATAGGGAGAGATTACAAAGAGCCAGAAGATGTACTGTCACGGCCCAGGGACGGCTGTACTTTTGCAGGGATGGGGTCGGGGTGGGGCGCGTGTGAATGAGTGGGTGACTGGGAGTTACTGAGATTTTACTGCCTTGGACCCTTGGTTAGGGAGAGCTTTTGTGCGAGACGATCCCCGCTTTCACTGCTGCGTCTTGGGACATCAAAAAGGCACGTTCAGGCTACAAGCCATCCATCCCCCTGCTTTTTAATACCAGGACGGGTAGAGAAAGCACTGACAATCAGCCATATAAACACAGGCTGAGAGAACCCTCCTTGCGTGTTCATTAGATGGGAACAGAGTTCCTCCAAAGTTGCCCCGCATCTATCCCTACGCCGATTGGCAGCTTTCTTCAAATAATTTCTTCTTTTGGTATTTTTAAGCATTTAACTATGAATCATGCACCGTTCTAAGTGCCGGGGTAGATACAAGATAATCAGGTCGGACACAATCCCCGGTCCACGTGGGATTACAGTCAGAGGGAGAACAGGTATTGAATCCCCATTTCACAGTTGAAGAAACTGAGGTACAGAGAAGTTAAGTGACTTGCCCTAGGTCACACGGCAGGCAAGTGGCGTAGCCGGGATTAGATCCTAGCTCTTCTGACTCCCGGGTCCGTGCTCTTTCCACTAGGCCACGTTGCTTCATCACAGCGCTGACATCTGGCCTTGATTTCCCAAGGCCAAACTCCGGGTAAATTACTCTCGCCTAGATCTGAACCACAGATTATCTTCTTTTTGCCTTTGTTACTTTAGACTCTCCGGCTACCAACCCAAATCACACTATCCCACCAACACTTTGTGTTATCGAAGAGTTCTGTGGGTGGGAAAAGAGTGACAGCAATAGGGCAGAAGGTTTGGAAGTTAAGGCTTTCATGTTCTGCCCAGCTCTCGGACCTGTCAAAGGACATAATCACGGATTTCACCACTAACATCTTTTCCCTAACCCTGTGATAATCGTTATAACCAGAAGGTAAATACCGAGCGAGGAACCTACCTTCCACTGCAGGGAGTGAAACCACTGATCCCTCAGGTAGCTGTTGGCGGCCTGCAACAGAAAACACGAATACATGTGTGTTAGCGAATCACTGTCTCCTACGCCGAAAGGTTCCCTGGGTGAGGCTTGTGAGCAGGGACCCTGATTAAACATCCAAGGCGGTCACGGCGAATGCTCCGCTATCAGGCCCCAGATTTTCCTTTGAAGGGCTGTAGGCGGAAATTTATGGAGTGAACAAAGAACAGAGACCTAAGGATGTATAATTCTGAACAGTAAAGTCGAATGTAATCAGGCACCAAAGGTCGGTCAGTCAGTCAATCGTATTTATTAAGCGCTTACTGAGTGCAGAGCACTGTACTAAGGGTTTGGGAGAATACAATCTAATAGACACATTTCCTGCCCATAACCAGCTTAAAGTCTAGAGGGGGGGACAGACGTTAATGTAAATAAATCAATTACAGATAGGGATACAAGTGTTGTGGGGCAGGGAAGGGAGATGAATAAAGGGAGCAAGTTAGGGCGATACAGAAGGGAGTTGAAGGTCAGCCATGAATTAGTAAAGTCATTTCAATTTTTTGTTTTTTTAAAAGGAACCCCAGGGGCTCAGCACCTGCGACTCTAACCCAAACCCCCCGGGTGGGCCGGACATGACGGTGGCTTGCCAGTTGGAGAGCTCTGATCTCCTGGGTTGCCAAGTTAAACCAACGCATTTTCCTGAAAAAGGGAAACCCGATGCATTTATTTGAACAGGCTGGAGTGACCTTACTCATAATTTAAATTTTAAACAATCCATTTCCTTAGGAAACACATAGCCCTTCGAGCACAATCCTCTCCACCCAGGAAGGATGGGCTCCGCTCATTCAGTAAGATTTCCCACCCCTACCCCCAGAGGATGCTCCCCTAAGAAGCTGCTCAAACACAACCCCGGCCCTGGAGCCTGGGCTCCCAGACACCCTGTGCACCCATTGCATCCAGAATAATAATAATAATTACAACAATAATAATAGTAGCATTTCTTAAGCACTGATTTTAGATCAAGCAGCGGAGTAGGTGCAAGATAATCAGATCGGACCCATCCCTGTCCCACCTGGGGCTCACAGAAGGAGGGTCAACAGGTATTTAAGCCTCATTTTACAGATGAGGAAACTGAGGCACAGAAGGGAGGTGAGCAAAAGGTCATAACTCTTGCCAGTCTCTAGCATTCTCCACTTAGCCCTTCTTCAGCCTGCTCTGGATATGCTGCAAGTTAGAAGTGCTCCTTTCACCTGCCATCTGAACCCAAGGCAACATCAGACCCAATTTGCAAAGCCAGGTAAATTGATTCCTAAGCTACCGTTCAAGGTTGGAAACGCCTTCTAATGTCGGAGTCCCCGATGAAATGTCCAGACCAGGTCTTGCAGCAACCCCTGCCCTGATCTTCCATGGACAGCTGGGCTCATATGCTCCCCTAAAACCATCAACCACCTTGATTACCCTTTAATGCCCCGTCAAAATACAACTGCACTTCACGATGCACAGATTCTTAAATGTGACCCGCTAAACCGGCAGCTCGGGGGGGAACGGGCTCTAGGGGAGAAACAGAAGCAAATGGAATCCAGTGGCTACCGTACGAGGCTCAGAGGTGTACTTGGAAAAAGGAAACCGGAACAGTCAGCACTCAACAGAGGTGGGCTTCGTCGGTCAGACCAGAGACGCCCCTTTCTCTCTCGGGAAAGGCCTTAGGTAGCTTCCCGGGTAATGCTCTCTGTCATTAGCCCGCTAACAAGTCAGGTGATGTTGCTGACGTTTAGAAATGGGGGGGACTATGTCAAATCTTTTCAACCTGTCATCCTCCGGGGAAATTTCTTCCTTCTGAAGGATAACGCAAAGTGGTTTTTGGACACAGACCTGAGCTTCCTCTACAGCTGGACAAAGGAGGGGAAGGGGAGAGGCAGAGAAGTCGGAGAGAAATGGGCTCATTTTTCCACACTCTTTACAATAAACTTGCACTCTTCATTCACCCCACCCACAGCCCCAACACACTTATGTGCTTATCTGTAATTTATTTATATTAAGGACTGTCTCCCCCACTCCCAAGACTCTAAGCTCGTTGTGGGCAGCGAACATGTCTACCACCTCTGTTACACTGTATTCTCCCAAGCACTTAGTATAGTACTCTGCACATTGTAAGTGCTCAATAAATACAACTGATTGGAAAAAAAACAAAATCTAAGTCGTGCAAGCAGAATGAGTGAGGTTAGTTTTCAGGCTAAGTCCCAAAGTGAAAGGAAAAGCCACAGGGGATGATCCCAATCTGGCCTCTTCAGCTTTGCGGCTCAGTCTACCTTGTTTTCTGTTTGATTTTTTTAAAAGGTAATTGTTAAGCGCTTACCACGCGTCAAGGACTGTTCTAAGCACTGGGGTAGATATGAGTGTATTATGTTTGGCACAGTCCCTGTCCCATTATGGGACTCACAGTTTAAATTGGAGGGAGGAAGACTTAATCTCTTTTACCTATGAGGTAAGTGAAGCACAGAGAAGTTAAGTGACTTGCCCCATGTTATTTAGCAAGCAAATTGGCAGAGCAGGGATTAGAACACAGGTCCTCTGACTCCCAGGGCCGTTCTCTTTCCACTAAGCCATGCTGCTGCTGCTTCCTTTGGCTAAGATAGCCATCTAATCTGGGAAAATGGTTTCTATCTGGTCCAGAGTCCTTAATCCCAGCTCTGCCACTTGTCAGCTGTGTGACTGTGGGCAAGTCACTTAACTTCTCTGTGCCTCAGTTACCTCAACTGTAAAATGGGGATTAAGACTGTGAGCCCCACGTGGGACAACCTGATTCCCCTGTGTCTACCCCAGCGCTTAGAACAGTGCTCTGCACATAGTAAGCGCTTAACAAATACCAACATTATTAGCCACTGGGTGAGGGGCCCGGAGAGGGAGGGAGGGGTGCCACAAAAAGCTCCCTGCGATGGTTAGGAAATGGTCTCTGGAACCTTGGGAAAACAAGTCCTTCGAAAGATTTAATTTATCTGAAGAGAAGAGCCCCTCGCAAAGATTTATACTACCCGTCCTAATGTTTTCTCTGTGTGTCTAAAATGTCCCTAATTAAGAGAACAAGACATCAATTGAGAATAAACGAGTTCAAGTGGATAAATGAAAGCTTTTCTACTCACACAGCAGAATTTGAGGGCAGAGAGCCCTAAAAAGGCATGGGCTATCTTCCCTGCCCTTTACAGATTTTTACGTCAGCCTGGCCGCTTAAATTTTGGACAGCAAGCCGCGACCTTTGGAAGCATCAAAACTATTTCCTCACTGGTCGTGACCCTGGCTTCACCGTAAGAATTTTGAACAGTTCTGCTTAATATGGACAAAGCTGGGTGATTCCACTACAGCCGGAATGATGATTGTGGCATTTTTGTAAATGACAAAAACTCTGTGGGAGGGGGAAGTTTGAGCTGTCAACCGCGCATGGGGCGGGGAGGAGACACAGGGGTCACCTCACACCTTTAGGGAAGTTTATTCATGAAATCTCAGCAGGACTGCATAGCTCCCACCCAGCCCCAGGTGGACGTGCTGGAAAGAGGCTCAAGCAGTGGCAACGGGATGGCAGCCATTCTTTAAAGCCCTCAATCCCTTTGCCCCCTCCTGCCTTACCTCGCTACTCTCCTACTCCAACCCAACCACGCACACTCTGCTCCTCTAACGCTAATCTTCTCCACCGCACCTCATCTCATCTATCTCGCCACCGACCTCTCACCCACATCCTGCCTCTGGCCTGGCACACCCTTCCCCTCATATCCGACAGACAATTACTCTCCCCCACTTCAAAGTTCTATTGAAGGCATATCTCCTCCAGGAGGCCTCCTCTGACTAAGCCCTCCTTTCCTCTTCTCCTGCTCCCTTCCGTGTCACTCTGACTCGCTCCCTTTTTTCACGGCCCGCTCCCAGTCTCACAGCACTTATGTACACATGTGTAATTTACTCATTTATTTATATTAATGTCTGTCTCCTCCTCTAAGCTGAAACCGCCCTCTCAAAGGTCACCAGTGATCTCCTTCTCGTCAAATGCAACAGCTCCTACTCCAACCTAATCCTCCTGGACCTCTCGGTCGCCTTTGACACCGTGGACCATCCCTTTCTCCTGGATACATTCTCCAATCTTGGCTTCGTTGACTCTGTCTTCTCCTGGTTCTCCACTTATTTCTCTGGCCTTTCATTCTCAGTCTCCTTCATGGGCTCCTTCTCCCCCCCATCCCCTAACTGTGGGGGTCCCTCCAGGTTCAGTTCTCGGTCGCCTTCTACCCTCCATCTACACTCATTCCGTTGGAGAACTCATTCCCTCCCATGGGTTCAATTACCATCTCTAGGCGGATGATACCCAAATCTACCTCTCTTCCCCTGATCTCTCTCCCGACTCGCATCTCCTCCTGCCTTCGGGACATCTCTACTTGGATGTCCTCCCGCCACCTCAAACTTAATACGTCCAAAACAGAGCTCCTTATCTTCCCTCCCAAACCCCGTCCTCTCCCGGACTTTCCCATCACTGTAGACGGCACAACCATCCTTCCCATCTCACAAACCCGTAAACTTGGTGTCAACCTTGACTCCGCTCTTTCATTCAACCCACGCATCCAATCCATCACCAAATCCTGCTAGTCTCACCTTCACAACATCACCAAGATCCACCCTTTCCTCTCCATCCAAACCGCTACCATGTTAGTACAATCACTCGTTCTAGCCCACCTAGATTACTACATTAGCCTCCTTTCTGACCTCCCAACCTCCTGCCTCTCCCCACTCCAGTCTATACTTCACTCTGCTGCCTGGATTATCTTTCTACAGAAACACTCGGGGCATGTCCCGTCCCCCCCACCCCCCCCTCAAAAATCTCCAGTGGTTGCCTAACCACCTCTGAATCGAACAAAAACGCCTCACCATTGGCTTTAAAGCTCTCCATCACCTTGCCTCTTCCTACCTCGCCTCCCTTCTCTCCTTCTACAACCCAGTCCGCACACTTCGCTCCTATGGTGCTAACTTTCTCACTGTACCTCGATCTCACCTGTCTCACCGCCGACCCCTCGCCCGCAACCTACCTCTGGCCTCGAACAACCTCCCTCCTCAAATGCGCCAGACAATCACTCTTCTCGCCTTCAGAGCCCTGCTGAGGGTGCATCTCCTCCGAGAGGCCTTCCCAGACTAAACCCCACTTTTCGTCATCTCCCACTCCCTTCCCCATCACCCTGACTCACTCCCTTCCACATCATCCTGACTCGCTCCCTTCACCCTTCCCCTCCATTCCCGCCCCACAGCACTTATGTATATATCTGTAATGTTATTTATTTATACTGATGCCTGTTTACTTTTATTGATTTCTACCTTCCCCCCTCTAGACGGTGAGATCCTTGTGGGCAGGGATTGTCTCTCTTTACTGCTGTATTGTACTTTCCCAAATGCTTAGTACAGTGCTCTGCAAACAATAAGCTCTCAACAAATACAATTGAATGAATGACTGTAAGTGGGCAGGAAATGTGTCTATTGTTGTACTGTACTTTCCCAAGGATTTAATACAGTGCTCTGAATACAGTAATAATAATAATAATTACGGTACTTTTTAAGCACTTACTAAGTGCCAAGCACTGTTCTAAGCACTGGGGTAGATACAAGTTAATCAAGTAGGACACAGACCCTGTCCCCCATGGGACTCACACTCCATCCCCATTTTACAGACGAGGTAACTGATTTTAAGTGACTTGCCCAAGGTCACACAGCAGATATGTGGCAGATCTGGGATTAGAACCCACGTCTTTCTTGCTCCCAGGCCTGTGCTCTATCCATTAAGCCATGCTGCTCAATAAATATGATTGACTGACTAAGTGCTGTCACTGCGAAGCTTTGTTTTTTAGTGTAAAATCAATCAATGGTATTTATTGAGCACTTACTGTGTACAGAGCAGTGTACTAAGCACTTGGGGGAGTACGATAAAATGGAGTTGGCAGACACGATTGAAGCCCACAAAGAGCTCACAGCCTAGAGAGGAACTTATAGTCCAGAGGGGAGCTTACAGTCTAGAAGGAAGCTTACAGTCGCGAGTGGAAGGGAGGATGAGCTTCTCCTGACAAACTCACCCCTGGGAGGACCGCTTTCTCGTACAAACTTTTTGGATGAGAGAAGTTCATGAAACAGTCATAGTAATAATAACTGGGGTAATTGTTAAACATTATGTGCCAGTTACTGTATTAAGGGCTGGGGTAGAAACAAGGTAATTGGGTTGGACACAGTCCCTGTCCCACACAGGGCTCACAGTCTTAATCTCCATTTTACAGATGTGGTAACTGAGGCCCAGAGAAGTGAAGTGACTCGCCCAAGTTCGCACAGCCAAGCGGCGGAGCTGGGATTAGAACACAGGTCCTTCAGATTCCCAGGCCCATGCTCTGTCCAGTGGGCCACGCTACTTCATTAGGGGAAGTTGAGCTCAGTCAATTAATCGATGGTATTGATTAAACACTCACTTCTTGCAGAGCACTGTACTAAGATCTTGGGAAAGGGCAATACAACAGAGTTGTTAGATGCGATCGCCGCCCAGGAGGAGCTTACGGTCTAGGGAAAGTTAGCCAGAAAAAAGCCCAAATCCTAGGGAAACGGAGAGGAGGAAGTGACTTGGGCAGAACTCTTGGTGGCTAAGCATAGATCGGTAACAAAAAGACCACGTTTCAAAGTCTTCCAATAATCCATCTTGGTTTATGGCCTCTCTCTTCCTCTCCCCTTCCCTCTTCACTGCTCTCCCCACTTTGCCATCCAAGAGTGTGAACTAGCCTTAAGGCAAAGCTACGCCTTGCTCCCTTACACCCTACCGTCCTGAGGAACAGAGGTAGGAGAAAATGCTCATCTCTCGGAAACCCAAATTGGTGGCTTTATTCCAAGTTCCAAATGGAGTCAAGAAGAGTTCTGGATCAACCACCAAAGACGGTTTGTCACTTTTTCCATTATGTGATACTTATGGAAAATGGTAAAGTGAAAGTGGAATTTTAAACAAGAAAAAAGCATGAGGCGACTTGGAACTCTTTCTTAAAGAACATTTCTGTTATTTATAGTTATGACCCCTTGAAATATTTAATTTTTTTAAGAATATTTCTGAGGACCAGAAAATCTGTGCATAACAGGGTACTTCGATATAAGTAGGCAAGATGCTCCATTTATCTTTAATTGGATTCAGAGTGGAAATGGCTCTCTTTTGGTTACCCTTATGGAGAGGGACAAACTCTCGCCATTCCAATAATAATGCTGGCATTTGTTAAGCGCTTACTATTTGCAGAGCACTGTTCTAAGCGCTGAAGTAGATACAGGGTAATCAACTTGTCCCACCTGAGGCTCACAGTTAATCCCCATTTTACAGATGAGGGAACTTAAGCCAGAGAAGTGAAGTGACTCGCCCACAGTCACACAGCTGACAAGTGGTGGAGCCGGGATCCGAACCCATGACCTCTGACTCCCAAGCTTGGGCTCTTTCCACTGAGCCACGCTGCTTCCCAGCCATCCCTGAACACCAAGGAGTTACGCACATGCACATTCAAAAACACACCGACACAAATTATCAGTCAGACACCCCTTCCTCTCCCCAGACTGGGTCTATAGAAGATTGTGAGAAAATACAAGATGGTAACACTTTTTCTTTTATTTTGTCTTAGGTTTAAAGGCTGTTTTTGTTTTCCCAGTTTTAAAATTCTCATTTTTTCCCATCTTAGGGCACAGATGCTGATGGAAGACAAGATGGAGGGTTACTCTCTGGGGTCCATTATACTGTGGTCATGAAAGACCTGAAACAAAACCACCAAGTCCGTGACTGGCCAATAAAGCCATGCATGAGCCAAGTAATCCCCTTTCTATACATTACACACCACACATCAATTCCAAGCAATTACAAGCTCTTCTGAGAGCCCCACACTGTCTCTTCTTGTCCTGTCTGTTGAACTCTGTAAAATACCTCTACAAGCCACCGGACTTTCTATTTGAGTTCTTTCATAAGTCTCAGTGTCCGTCTGGTGTGACCCAATTGCACTGCATTTTCTTACAACTACGGAGAGCTTGAACCGATATGTTCATGCTGAAGCCACACATCCTCTCATAATAATGATTATGGTATTTTGGGGAGCACCTCCTATATTTCAAGGCACTGTGCTAAAGGCTGGAGTGGATTGGGTTGCTCAATCTCATGAGTCTCATGGAAGACGCACATCTGATTCCCAGAAAATGTAGCAGCTGCATCAGGATGGAGACGGTCTCCAACAAGAGAAAGTCATCCAGGCCTCTCTGGGGAATGGAATCCAAAATAATAATAATAATAATGTTGGTATTTGTTAAGCGCTTACTATGTGCCGAGCACTGTTCTAAGCGCTGGGGTAGACATAGGGGAATCAGGTGGTCCCACGTGGGGCTCACAGTCTTAATCCCCATTTTACAGATGAGGGAACTGAGGCACAGAGAAGTGAAGTGACTTGCCCACGGTCACACAGCTGACAGGTGGCAGAGCTGGGATTCGAACCCATGACCTCTGACTCCAAAGCCCGGGCTCTTTCCACTGAGCCACGCTGCTTGGCGGCCCCTAGGGCAGTGAAACACCTAGGATGTGAAGCAAATTGAGGTCTCTATTGAAGAGTGAGGGTGTAGGATGGGTAGGGAAAATAGTTCTCTCTCAACCAGCTCCAGCTCAAGTTTTTAAGTCCTACTGATCCAAATTAATTCAGTGAGTGTGAAATCCTCCGAATGTTGGCCACCCAAACAAGGGAGGCCTCCAAAGGGGCCATTCGGTCTAAGTCTGGGGAGCCTTTTCCACCCATCTCTAGGGCTCTGACTGCTTATTTAAATACTGTTTGTTTGGATGGTTGCATCTTTAATTTTCTCTTATTGTTGTTCATAATTTAGGGACAGGAACTGGGTCCAAATGGATTCCTCTGCATTTACCCCAACGATTGGCAGAGTGCTTGGCTCAAAGCACCTGCTAAATACAAAAGGAGAATAGCCGTTGAGAGTATGATTTCCTGGGACATGGTGTTATGGTGTTTCTCCTCCATCCTCTAGTGAACAATCTGTGGGGATAGTGAAGAAAATGACCAGAATCTCTTGGGAACATCAGCAGTTTGAGGATTTGCAACCATCTGAAGCTGTAGGTCTAATAAACACGGTAATACTGTACTTGCCCCAGTGCTTAGTACAGCACTTGACAAATAGTAAGTGCCAAACGAATACAACAATAATAATAATAATATTAAGAGGACCTTTTTTAATATGGTACTTGTTGAGCACTTTCATTCATTCATTCAATCATATTTATTGAGCTCCTATCATGTGCAGAGCACTGTACTAAGCACTTGAAAAGAATAATTCGGCAACAAATAGAGGCAATCCCTACCCAACAATGGGCTCACGGTCTAAAACGGGGAGACAGACAATAAAACAAAACAAGTAGACAGGAACTTACTATGTGCCAGGCACTGGACTAAGCTAATCATGTTGGACCCAGTCCTTGGTCCACATAGGGCTCTCAGTCTTAATTTCCATTTTACAGATGAGGTAACAGGCTCAGAGAAGTGAAATGACTTGCCCAAGGTCACATAGCAGACAAGTGGCAGAGCCAGGATTAGGAACCAGGCCCTTCTCACTCCCAGAGCCGTGTCCTTTCCACTAGGCCACACTCCCTTCCCCAAAATGTTGGGGACCTCCAATTGGATAAAAGTTAAGGGCACTGAATTGGATTTTCTAACCTAAATATCCATGGTGGTGAGAATAACCCCACTCATGTACCAGTGGGCGAGTTAAAGAAGCAGGAATTCCCCTTCCAAGGAAACAGCAACCCAGTTGGGAAAAGGATACCAGGGGCAACAGATGGGCTCCCCATAATGGTTTCCCAATTAATGGCTCTCACATCAAAATGGAACGTGAACACCAAAATGTCGCTTCATTCTGCTGTATCATGCAGAAGGACTACGTTCGGTTTTGGATACAGATCCGAAGAAATGCACGGATGTAATAATGAAAATTTAATTATATGCAAGCCCTGTCATTTTTTGAGGATCAAAATTCACAGCATTTCTTAAAGGCTCAGTGCACAGTAATACCAAATGGCTCATTAAAGAAAAATTGTGGAAAATTTTGAATTAGTTACATTTTTCATCAGCCTTTAAACCAGCAAAAATAGCAAATAATTTATTTTGATGTTGGCTGGATAAAGTGCCAATAAAAGCCACCGCATTTACAACTGATTGTTTGATCACTGTAGTGAATTGCTCACCCAGCTGCAAGGTAAAGAAAAAACAGTCTGTAATTCTTAGGAGAAGTGATCCGTTTTTTGAGAGGCACTTTGTTTCCAAAGGCCACCTTGAAGAAGAAGGCCTCTACTTTTCATTCTTACAAAAACTGTCAAGAGAGACAGAAGTGAATGTAACCTGGAGAAAAATATCAAGCTGCGATACTTCTATTACAGGAAAAGTTTGATTTTGGTTTCAAAGATTTTAACAAGACTGAACTTCAGTTTTCAATCTCTGACTTCATTTTCGGCAGCATATGTTTACCTGGAACTACTCGCTGGCGAATCAGGGTTTGTCTTTTGGATTTCCACTATGCATTTCGCTATCCAAGACCTCATTCATACTCTCGGCGTGGCTCAGTGGAAAGAGCCCGGCCTTTGGAGTCAGAGGTCATGGGTTCGAATCGCGGCCCTGCCACCTGTCAGCTGCGTGACTGTGGGCAAGTCACTTCTCTGTGCCTCAGTTACCTCATCTGTAAAATGGGGATTAAGACCGTGAGCCCCAAGTGGGACAACCTGATTCCCCTGTGTCTACCCCAGCGCTCAGAAGAGTGCTCTGCACACAGTAAGCACTTAACAAATACCAACATTACTATTATTATGACTCAGGAGAAAGTTACTGACCACTTACCGTGTGCTGAGCACTGAACTGAGAGCTTGAGACAGTACAATATTAATCAATCATTGGTATTTTTCGAGCACTTACTGTGTGCAGAGCACTGTCCTAAGAAAAATACAACAGAGTTGGAAGATGTGATCCCTGCCCACAAAGAGTTTACATTCACATACAATAGGGATGGGAAAAATGATAGCGTATAAACATATTTACGTAAGTACTGCGAGGCTGGGGCTGGTATCAAAGTGCTTAAGGGGTACACGGCCAAGTGCCTGGTTGATGCAGAAGGGAGGGTACAAAGGGGAAATAAAGAGCTTAGTCTGAAGGTTTCTACAATACAAGTAGAACACATACTCCCTGCCATCAGGAAGCTTACAACAGGAGAGTCAGATGTCAGCTGATTCACAGTTAAAAGGAAAAAGAAACTACCAAGATGGGTACGCGGAAAAGAAGAAACTGCTCCGCGAGACTTCGCATTCCATAATAGCCATATTTTCTTGTCCCAAGGTTTTAATAATTCAGCTCTCCGCCTCTGCCTTCTCGAAGCAGCGTGGCGCAGTGGAACGAGCCCGGGCTTGGGAGTCAGAGGTCACGGGTTCGAATCCCGGCTCTGCCACTTGTCAGCTCTGTGACTGGGGGCCAGTCACTCCTCTGTGCCTCAGTTCCCTCATCTGTAAAATGGGGATTAAGACCGTGAGCCTCGCGTGGGTCAACCTGATTACCCTGTATCTCCCTCAGCGCTTAGAACAGTGCTCTGCACATAGTAAACGCTTAACAAATACCAACACTATCATTATTATTACAGCCAGCAGGTGCTGTGAGGCAAGAAACCTTTCAACCTGTATTCTTATATACAGTAGCCACACCTTGTCTCTTTCTTGACTTTTTTAACCTCTCTCCTCCCTATTGATCATCTGTTACGCAAGTCTCCGCCATACACGTAGTTCAAATGCAACAAGCGAGCTAGATAGTCTTTCGGTTTTCTTTCTCCCCCTCTCTCCTTTCATTTGAGGGCCCCTCCCTTTTCAATGTCTAGAGCCTACATCTTCGGCCTCGAGTTTCCAGGCTCCGATATACTTCTATGTGCCAAATGGAAAAAAAGGGAAAGGTCAAAAACGGGCCTAAACAAAAAACCTCAGATCCCCAACCCTCCCCCAAATCCCCCCAACCGTGGAAACCCTCCCCTTTTGTACACATGAGGATTATCTCTCACCTTTCTTCTTTCAACACTCCTAGGCCTTATCCCCAGACCTCTGAGCCTGAATTCTGTTTACCCTGCCTGCCCGATGCTTTTACCTGGTTATATGGCCCCAACTTGCACCCAACTCTAGTGTTTATTTTAAGGTGAGTAGCAGAAGGGGGCTTTCCTTGTGCACACAAATTGTGTTGAGGCCAAGCTCTAAGGCTAGAAACCTAAGCTAGTATCTCACGCCCTTAGAACAGCTAAAAGTACATTTTTAGGGGGGCCGAGGAGGGGGCTGGTATTTGTTAACCGCTTATTATGCGCCAGGCACTTCTGTATTAAGCTCTGGGACAGACAAGCTACTAATCAGGTCATGTCCCGTGCAGAGCCAGCCAGTCTTAATCCCCATTTTACCGATGAGGCAACTGAGGCACAGAGAAGTTACAGTGACTTTTCTAAGGTGACGGGTGGCAGAAAACGCGGTGTGGGTCTAAGAGAAATAGGGATAGGGCAAAAACCCTCCAGCATTGGGGGAATGTAGAGAAGCAGCATGGCCAAGTGGATAGAGCATGGGCACGGGAGTCAGAAGGTGGTGGGTTCTAATCCCAACTCCAAACCTGGCCTGCTGTGTGACCCCGGGCAAGTCACTTCACTTCGCTGGGTCTCAATTCCCTCATCTGTACAACGGGGATTGAGATGTGAGTCCCTCGTGGGACCGGGACTGCCTCCAACCCAATTTGCTTGTATCTACCTCGGCACTTTCTACAGTGCCTGGCACATAGTAAGCGCTTAGCAAATACCATTATTACATAATCTCAAGAATCTTTCCATGAGTTCATCAATACACGTTGCTCAGGGACGGCGGAGGTGAGGCAGCGGGGGGTAGCGGGAGAGGAGAAAAATCTGGGTGACCGTCTCAAGAAACTCTCTGGCTCTCCCACATATGGGAAAATCGTTTTAGCCCCCAACAGCTAACCCAGGTGATGTTCCTGGAGCATCGGTAATCCCGAAGGGCGTTGGCATTCTTTGCCAATGGCCGCCTGCCTCCCACCGTCTGTCACAGAGAGTAGGCACTACTGGAGGGGCCCCGGGCGTTCTCCCTACCCACTGGCGAGACGCACACACAGACACACACGTACATGTATGCATTTAGGACAAAAATGGAAAAGAAAAGTGAACGTCGACCAGCACTGGAGAGGAGGAAACCTCAGCCATCGAGGGCTGAACGGCCATCCCACACTGGAACCCAGGAGGGAGCACCAAAGAGGGATGAAGATCCTCCCCACCCCAATCATAGGGCACCCCAGGGCACCCCATGACCTCCAAAGGCAGCCCCTGGGGATCTGCTGACGTTACCCATCTTCTTCTTCTGTGTCGCTGCAGGGAGAAGCAGGAGGGAAGCAATGAGGGCCTATGGGAAAGTCCACTTCTCAGACAGCTGGGTTCTTTCATGGCGCCCCTACTGAAAGAATTCTGGCCAAGAACACTGGGGCAAAACCATATTCTCATGAATTTCTCGATGAGATCATCAGCATCCCAACAGAGCCATTAGGGGGAAGCAACTCTCTACAACAAACGGCCCGCTCCTAAGTTTGTCTACTTTAGGAGCCCACAGTCGCCCAAAACTTCCAGGACTTGACTCCAGTTGGGAGTTTTCAATTTTTCCAGAGGAACAGAAAGGCCATGGAGATGACCCTTTGGGAGAGGGTGTGTTTATACACAAGATTTCCCATACAGCTAGGCTGGAAACTCATCCAGCCAAACATAATCACATATAAACATTATGGGGCTTTCGGGTTCATGAGGCTTTTTAAGAGCTAATCAGATGATAAAATGGTCCAACCTTGAAGAAAGAAAAAAAATCCAATCGGACAAGAGGGCAGATTTTAGTTTTTAATTTCTCCACAATTTTGGGGGGTTTTGGGGGGAAGAATAGCCATGAAACCATTTCAGTCCAGCACCTGCCAAATTTCCTTCTAGTGGAAGCCAGTCTTTTCCCATTGTTTTCAGGCCCTGAGATGAACACAAATAGCCCAACAACCCACTGCACATTATTTCTATGGGGCTTCCCTCAACCCAATTCCTTAGGAAAAATGTCATTGTTCCTTCCAGCCAGGAAAGTGCCTATTTATTCGGTTTTAGCCTGAAAGGATTTCCCCACCTCAAAAAAAAAAAAAGAAAAAGAAACAAAACCTTTGTAATAAACACTTGGGAAACTTTGCTGTGAACAAAAGCTGTTTTTCTTCCTGAACCGATTTCCCCTTTTTTGCAACCTTTGGGGGCAGGAGCCTTTCCACCAGACGTTAAGTAAACGGCTGCCATTGTCACTAGCCTGCTTCCAAAGCCCAACACTGGTTTGGAAGCCAGTCTTCCTATCACAAACCCCACGAGAATCAATCTGTTCCTTATCGATAAGAAACAGCCCACCTGCTACCTAATGGAATTTAAAGTCAGGATGCCGAGCACGGAAAATCGTATGTTGCCGCCTCGATAATTGAATTGTGTCTCGCAAAAATGAACCCTGTAAATAAAAAAGATTTCTCCTCTCCCTGGCTCCTAACTACTCATAATAAATCTCGTAAAAATGAACTATTAGAAGAGCCATTAAGGCGCAAGGAAGGAAAATAGGAAACCCTCATTAAACTCAGAGATTGAACAACAGGGCATTAATGGAACAAACCCCGGGGGAAGAAATGAAAACCCAAAACGCACAACAAATGGATCTGTGCTCAAGCCCCGGGATGCTGTGGTTTTGGCCTTTCAGCAAAACCCAAGAACTGCCCGCAAAGCGTGTACATCTTTGGGATCGGAAGAATTCAGTGTGCATTTGTGTGATGCATCTTCCCTTCAATTAGCCGGGTCCGCTCCAAGAGGTTGCTACACAGGGAATAAAATGCATCAGCAATGCGCTCCTAAGGGATTGCTCTGATAATGGGCTTCGATTAGCAATAGCCACTCAGATCACCCAAGCGGCCTGGATGCTAGAGAAGTCACCGGACAGAGTTTCTGGCATCCCAAAATGTTGGAAAGTGCAAGATATGGGGCAAAAGAGCATCATCTTGCTGACCCGCGGGGTCCCCAAAATACCATTTCTCTGTTCACCTCCTTCCCGCTCTTCAGTGTGGCTCCCAGCACCAGGCTCCGGGCCCAGGCTGGTTCTGTCGACTGAGGGACCGGCCGCTCTTGGGGATCCGGAGTCCTCCTGCGGGGAGGCGGCTCTGAGTGGCGTCCGGTAGCCGGGAACTGGCCCGAGGGCGAGCTCCTTGACCCGGTCCCGCTAGCCCGTAACGGGCGCCTCCCACTGATCACGGACACTGCGCCCACAGCCCCTATATGGTAAAATCCAGCCGGGCCAAGAGAAACAACGGTCCCGTCTGAAGTGAACGGCAGGCAGGCCGGAGGAGTAAACGGATGGGGCGGTCACCCGTCCCGGCCTTTCCGAGATAACTCGGGTCCCGCGGGGGAGGAGGGGGAAGGCGGACCCGGTGCACGGGGTCTCGGAGGAGACGAGTGTGTGGGGGCTGTCGGCCAGGCAGAGAGGGTCTCAAAGGCACCAAACGAGACCAAAGGTTGCTGAGAACAGAGCCGGGGGCTTCACGCAAAATTTGGCAACACAGATCACCGGAGAGCAAGGAAAAACTGCCATACAGACCTTGGCTGCGGAGTAGAGGCTAAGTACCTCCGTTCCCTGGCGCGGGCTGGCTGGGGCACGCAGGGAAAGAGGGGGGTTTCCCGACCGTCCCCCCTGTAAATGAATCACCGGCACGGAGCACGCGGGTTCTTCTCTCATAAACCTCAGGTTCGGCCGCTAATCCCCGCTCGGCCCCGCCGGGGGCCTCTAGCCCGAGAGATCGTGCCGCCGGCTCCGGCGCCGACCCGTTTCCCGCCGGAGCTCTGCCAGCTGGTCGGAAGGGCCCGTGGCTCGGCTCCGGCTCGCCGCCGCGTCTGGTCTGCCGGTTCGGCCACGGGGGCGCTGACGAGAGGCGGGCCGGCCGGTCGGTCGGTCATGCAGTCGGCCGGATCTGCCCACCCCTGCCCCGTGCCAAGTTCCACTCCCCGCCGCACACTGGGTGGTCACGCCCCACAGTGCCTCTGGTGCCGGGGAGGGGTCGAGCCGTGAGGGGGCTCCGGCCTGGCCTGCCATGTGACCGGGCCTGCCCCCGGGTCTCCTGGCAACAGGGGCGAGGGGGAGGAGGGTTTCTCGTGCCCTGTTCCACTGCGGGGGACTCTGGGTGGACCCCGACTCCGTGGCTTTCCCGGGGAGCCCCGCGGGAGCTGGGGGTGGGGCACGCAGACTGGCAGGGTGGGGCACAGTCTCTTCGGCCCCCCTCAAGGATCAGGGGCGAGGGGGAGTGTGCTCACTACATCTCGGACTTACAGACACACGAAAGAGATAGAGAGAGAAAGTTGGGGTTTCCCGAGAACAGTTTGGGTCCCCAGATATATATGTGTGCGTGTGTGTGTGTGCCAGGCACTGTAGTAAGAGCCGTAACGGATACGAGCAAATCGGGTTGGACAAAGTCCACGCCCCACATGGGGCTAACAGTCTCAATCCCCCTTTCACAGATGAGGTAACTGAGGCACAAAGAAGTGAAGTGATCTGCCCAAGGTCACACAGCAGACAAGTGGTGGAGCCGGGATCAGAACGCAGGTCGTTCTGACTCCCAGGCCCGGGCTCTATCCGCCAGCCCACGTGGCTTCTGATCCGCACCAGGGACTCCTCCTGCCTACCTGAGCGGGGGGGTAAAGCTAAAGCTCTCTCCCTAATCCTCGAACCGGCCACGGGACCAGAGCCATACATGACAGCACATTACTAGAGGGCCTTGGCCCCAAGCAGGATGGCTGGGCTACTTGTTTCGGCTCATCGCGCCCAGGCACATCTAGGGCCGTGACACGGGTAGCCGCACCCGGGCAAGAGAAACAATGAAACCGGATGAAGGGTCGGCCTCCGTTCCTGGGTCCCGCCTAGAGCTGGCGTCTAACGTCCTCCACGTTCAAAGATGACATCTTTGGGGCTGTGAGCTCTCTGAAGAGAGATCATCCCAACAGGATTTTTTTTAATGGCATTTAAGCGCCGGCAACTGGTTCTGAAGTTCTGCTACCCACAGCCCGACTCCCCCCTCTCCCTGTCCTTTTCGTTCTCAGTCTGTTCCGTGGGCTCCTCCTCTACTTCACGCCCCCTCCCGTCTCCTAACTGTGGGTGTCCCTCAGGTTCAGTCCTGGGTCCCCTTCTACACTCCATCTACACCCACTCCCTTGGAGAACTCATTCGTTCCCACGGCTTCAACTAAGGACGAGTCCCAGATCTACATCTCCAGGCCTGATCCCTCTCCCTCCGCAGCCTCGCATTTCCTCCTTTCATTCATTCAGTCGTATTTATTGAGCGCTTACTGTGTGCGGAGCACTGTACTAAGCGCATGGAACGTACAATTCGGCAACACATAGGGACAATCCCTGCCCAACAACGGGCTCGCAGTCTGAAAGGGGGAGACAGACGACAAAGCAAGTAGTCCAGACAGTTCTATTTGGATGATCAGCCACTGCCTCAAATTTAACACGTCTAAAACCGAACTCATCTTCCCACCCAAACCTTGTCCTTCCCCTGACTTTCCCATCACTGAAAATGGCACCACCATCTTTCCCGTTTCACAAGCCCATGACCTTGGCGTCATCCTTAACTCCACTCTCTCATTCAACCAACACAGTCAATCCATCATTAAATCCTGTCGGTTCGACCTTCACAGCATCACTAAAATCCGTCCTCTCCCGTCCATCCGAACTACCACATTAATCCAAGCACTTATCCTATCCCACCTTGATCACTCTATCGGCCGTCTCGCCGAGCTCCCGGCCTCCCGTCTCTCCCCACGCCGGTCCATACTTCACTCCGCTGCCCAGATTATTTTTCTACAAAATCATTCAGGCCACGTCTCCCCACTCCTTAAGGACCTCCAGTGATTGCCCACCCATCTCCGCATCGAACAAAAACTCCTTACCATGCATAACTTCGCCCCCTTCTAACTCATCTCACTAGTCTCCTACTGCAACCCAGCCCGCACACTTTGCTCTTCCATTGCTAACCTTCTCACTGTACCTTCATCTCGTCTATCTCTCTGCCAATCTCTCGTCCACGTCCTGCCTCTGGCCCGGAATGCCCTCCCTCTTCATATCCGACAGACAATTACTCTCCGCGCCTCGAAATCTTACCGAAGGCACATCTCCTCCGAGAGGCCTTCCCTGGCTAAGCCCTCCTTTCCCTTCCGCACCGCCTTGACTTGCTCCCTATATTCATCTCCCCTCCCAGCCCCACAGCACTTATGTACATACCTGCAATTTTATTTATGTATATTAATACCTATCTCCCCCTTGAGACTGTGGGCAGGGAATGCATCTGTCACACTATTATACTGTACTCTCCCAAGCACTTGAGAAGCAGCATGGCTTAGTGGAAAGAGCCCGGGCTTGGGAGTCAGAGGACATGGATTCTAATCCCGGGCCCGCCACTTGTCCGCGGTGTGACCCTGGGCAAGTCACTTAACTTCTCTGTGCCTCAGTTACCTCACCTGTAAAATGGGGATTAGGGCTGTGAGCCCCACATGGGACAGCCTGATTACCTTGTATCTACCCCAGAGCTTAGAACAGTGCTGGGAACATAAAAAGCGCTTAACAAATAGCATCATCATTATCATTATTACTTAGTACAGTGCTCTGCACACAGTAAGCGCTCAGTAAATACAACTGACTGACTGCTCCAAGCCGCCAGTTGTTTCCGCTAAGCAGTCTGCGAGGGCCAGCCCCCTTCCTTCTCCTCTGCCTCCCAGCTCCTCATCCTTTCTTTCTTTGGTTTTTCACTTGGGAACTTTCTTCCTGAGTAGAACTCCTGTACATATCAATTTATACACCCCACTATTTAAGTCTTTCCTCATCCACACATCCATTTTACCTTTTTTTCTTCTATCTGTAAATGATTTTGTATCAGTCTCCCTGTTAGACTGCAAGCAAGCCCCCTGAGGGCAGGAATCGTGACTTCTACCTATTGGTTCTCTCCCAATTGCTCTGCATGCAATAAGTGTTCAATAAAAACGTAGATTAATTGATTGTGTCAGTTTTCCTGTCCCTTGTTTGGTCTTGCCCCAGTGTCCTGCTTGTGGGCTCCTCTTCGGTGTTTTGTGTCCTTCCTTCCATTTTTGTTTTTCCTCCCTTCTTGACTCTCCTTTTCCCCGCTCTATGTTCTGCTTTATTCTTTTCTGTCCTGGTCATTCTTTCTCCATCACACCTTCTTTGGTCTCTCCAAGAGGTCTTCCCCGATTAAGCCTCTTTTCCTCAGCTCCCTCTCCCTTCCGTGTCATCTATGCACTTGGATCTGTGACCTCTGGGCATTCGGAGAAGCAGCGTGGCCTAGGGGGAAGGGCACGGGCTTCAAAGTCAGAGGTCATGGGTTCTAATCCCGCCTCTGCCACTTGTCAGCTGTGTGACTCCGGGCAAGTCACTTAACTTCTCTGTGCCTCAGCTACCTCATCTGTAAAATGGGGATGAAAACTGGGATCCCCGCGTGGGACAACCTGATGACCTTTTATCTGCCCCAGCCCTTAGAACAGCGCTTGGAACATAGTAAATGCTTAACAAATACCATCATTATTATTATTATTTGATAAGTGCTCCATCCTCAACCCCACAGCACTTAGGTACCTATCTTTAAATTATATATTTTAAATTATTCATATTAATGCCTGTCTTCCCCTCTAGATTGTTAGCTCTTGATGGGCAGAGAACGTGCTGCTGACTCTGGAGTATAGTTGTCTCCCAAGTGCTTAGTAAGAGTGCTCTGTGCATAGTAAGCACTCAATAAATACCACTGATTCACTGATCAACTGATGTTTTCTCTTTCATTCTCGAGGCCTCTGCCCTCCTCTCCTCCCCGACCCCAGTCCTCTACTCTGGGCCCCTGAGGGCCTGGGGCCTTCGCAATGTGAAATCCCGTTCACTCGTAAGTCACTGCCCAAAGGAAACCAGTTGTGCAAGCCACAGACTGCCTTAGACCTCTCCCCCAGAGAGGCTCGGGTGTCCGGAAGGTCACACCACCCGTGGTCCCCGGCCCCCCGGCCCCGACCCCACCAAACGTACTACCTTCCCAACATTGCCAACTGGAGCCCCATCCTGGCCAAAGCCAAGGGCAGCAGTGGCCCGCTGGGCACTCTGGCCCGTCCCGAGTCTGATCACACTTTGAGGTCTGACCCCGCTCCGCCGAGGAGCATTCTCAGCCAAGGTGTCCTGCCCTAGGAATGGGGGTCCTGACCGTGCTAGTGACTGAGGCCTTGCAGAGTCTGCGCCACCGGGGGCTCTGAGGGGTCCCGGGGAAAACCAGCAACAGGTTGGGAACACTGCCCGGGACCTCCAGACCCCGGGGTCGCTCGGCCCGAACCGGCCGGGGGTGGGGGGAGCCCTGAGGCGCCAGGACTCGCTCGCCGGCCTGAGCTATTTGCCAGAGCCAGAAAGAACAGTGGAATTAAAGGTGCGATGCCGTGCTCTCTTGGGAACGAGGCTGCATCAGAGAACCCTTCCTCTGACACGGATCCCCTTTCTTTCCAGAACTGTGAAGGCCCCTTTCAGTCAAGGGAAAAGCAGCTTTGGGGGATAGGTTTCTCCCACGCCCACCCAACACGCTTGGAAGACGGGCCCGGCGACACTCAGTGACTCAGTCCTGTGGGCAGCTGGGGCCTTACCCAGGCCGCTGGGAGTCTATGAAGCCCCCCTCGTTTTTCAGCCGGGGAAAGGCTGGGCTTGGCCACCCAACTCCTCCCCTTTACACTGGAGGAAGTTGGCAAAAGTTGCCAGGTGCCCCCTAATGCTCCACTCTCAGCCACCCAGGGCAGGCTAGTAACGGGTTAGGATGGCCACATGTCCAGTTTCACACCAGTTTTCGGCCGGTCTGTCCACTGTACAGAACTGGCCTGGAATGAAACTCTTTCCTGCCCTACATTTTAACCTTCAGCATCTGGCCACCCTCCACCTCGGCTCCTCCCGGCAAGACCCGCGGTTCAGAAACGGCACTGGCGTTCCCAGGGACCGGCGAGGGGAATGAACCCGTCAACTCCGAAGCGGGGGGGGGGGGTCAGAGGTCACCCAGGGACAGGTTGAAAATTTCTACAAGAGGTTCCGTACGATGTCGTTAAATTACATCGCACGACCCAAGTAACACACATCTTTTCCTTCTGGATCAGCACAGGGGCCTGCGGTATCTCTCAGCGCCCTCAGAGGGCATCCTTGTGGTGGGGTTGTCTTTGTGCCCCCACAACAGGCCCTCGGGCCCGGGAGAAGGGGCCGGCTGGGCTAACAAGCTCTCCGGATCTTCTCCGACAAGGTTAGTTTGGGTCTTGAAGAGCGGGGGCCGGCTCCAGGAAGGTAAACCAGTCATTCCGTTTTCATACCTAGCAGGTGGGTTCAGGGGAAGGAGGAAAGGGCAAGTCTCCTCCTCATGAACGTGTCCGGTCCTTTCACCATGTGGGCGGTACCAGCCAACTAGGCCATGGAGGGGCCTCTCGAGATGATCAATCGTCTCTAGGCTTGGCCACACATCTGACTAAGGGGAAGGAGTTCCAGGTCAGAGGGAGGAAGTGGGCGAGCGGTCAGCGGCGAGATAGACAAGACCGACGTAGAGTCAGTAGGTTGGCTCACTGTGGGCAGGGAACGTGTCTACCAAATCTGTTGTACTGTACCCTCCCAAGCTTTTACTAAAGTACCCTGCACACAGTAAGCACTCAATAAGTATCATTGATGATCAGTTGATTGATTGATTTGACAGGCAGAAAGGGATCCAGGATAGGAGAAGGAAAAGAAGCCATAGAAGGAGGGAGGGAATGGGGGCAGAAAAGAGGCGAGGAGAGTGGGAAAGTGAGAGGGAAAGCACAGAGAAGCATGAGAAAAGAAAGTAGAAAGGAGGAGTGGAGGAAGGGAAGACACGAGGAAGGACTGAAGGTGAAAGAGAGTGGAGAGTGAGATAGATTGCTTGCTCGTGTTTATCGACTGTACCTGAAGTAAAACGGTCCCCCCGGGAATTGTAAGCTGTAAACAGTACTTAGGAGCGTTCTCCCAGGACAGCAGCTGAACGTCTTCAATAGCACTGTAGGAAACAGAGTTTTCCATGTACCCGGTTGGCTGCAAGAGAACAAGAAAAAAGAAGCATTCGTTGGTTTAGAGAACTGAAGTAAGACGGGTCTAACTAGATTTCTAAATGATGCATTCGTTAAGCCACGGACACCGATGAAAGTTGGGGGGGGGCCCTGCTAGATAGGGTGGAGTCAAATGCTGGAATATTTGAAACTGAAACCTGAAGGGGTAAACACCCTTACCCAAGGTGTTCCTCTTTTTCAAGGCTATTTAAGAGTTTCCTATGTGCCAGGCACTGAATGGAAATAGGGACCGTGTCTACCAACTCTGTTGTACTGTACTCTCCCAACTGCTTAGTTTAGCGTCCCTCACACAGTAAATTTTCAATAAACACCACCGACTGATCGATCGACTGACCGGAAACAGGAGCAGGACGATACCGTCCCGCTAGCCAGGTCACCGCGGGGGAAGTGAGCAGAACTGGGGGTGGAAATTCACCTGAAGAGTTCCCGGAGAGGAGAGCCGTGGACCCTTAGTCACGGGCCGAACGCTGAGCCTCTCGGGTTCTGTTGAGGAGGAATGCCACGTAATCCTTCACCATTTATCCTCATGGTCATGGCTCTGGAGCTGCGGGGTACTATTTATCTAACAGTCAAAGCCGTCGGGGTCTCAGCGAGCAGTGCTCCCCACGGACAACTCTCCAAGCCTTTCAACCATTCCCCGTGCTGGCACGATCCGCGCGTTACCCCGAAATCTGGAGTTGTTTTCCAGTTAACCAAGTCGAAGCCAAAGAATGGGAGAGATACAATTTTATACCAAAATCTGAGAATTCAACTCTGATTTCTCAGGGGGAAATCAGCAAGGAATCCCGAGATGAGAGAGGGGATTAATGCTTAGTGCTCGGAACACAGTAACAATAATAATAATAATAATGTTGGCATTTGTTAAGCGCTTACTATGTGCAGAGCACCGTTCTAAACACTGGGAGAGATACAGGGTGATCGGGTTGTCCCACATAATCCCCCTTTTACAGATGAGGTCACTGAGGCACAGAGAGGTGAAGTGACTTGCCCACAGTCACACAGCTGACAAGTGGCAGAGCCGAGATTCGAACCCATGACCGCTGACTCCCAAGCCCGGGCTCTTTCCACTGAGCCCCACTGCTTCTCAAATGGTGGTATTCGTTAAGCACTTACGTGTGCAAAGCACTGTTCTAAGTGCTGGGGGATACAAGGTGATCAGGTTGTCCCACGTGGGGCACACAGTTTTTCAATTTCCATTTGACAAATGAGGGAACAAGTGACTTGCCCAAGGTCATACAGCTGACTAGCAGCAGAGCCGGGATCAGAATCCGTGACCTCTGACTCCCAAGCCCGCGCTCTTTCCACTGAGCCACGCTGCTTCACAGTAGGCGTTCAACAGATACGACTGACTGACTGATTGATTCTTTCTCCTAAAACCATCGGGGTTTGCTGGAAGAACCGCTATTCTTACAGAAGTGGGCCGGAACATGTCGGGCTGGCATTTTGACATTTGCCCTCTGCTGACCAAGGGGGTCGCTGCCCAGGGGGTAGAACTCTGCTTCTGGGCAGAGTCCCCACACTCTCCCACCTCGTTCCGGCCAAAAGCACCCTACACCGAAGCTTGAAGGTGTAATCGCTCTTACCCAGGGTCTTCCTCTTTCTGTTCTTCATGGTACTTGTCAAGTGCTTACTTTGTGCCAGGCACCGTACGGAGCACCCGGGAAGATAAACTAATCAGGTTGGACGCAGTCCATGTCCCACATGGGGCTCTCAGGCTCAATCCTCATTTTACAGATGGGGTAACTGAGGCACAGAGAAGAGAAGGTCGCCCGGCAGATGAGTGGCGGAGCCGGGATTAGAACCCAAGTCCTCTGACTCCCGGGACCGTGATCTTTCTACTAGACCACGCTGCTTCGTACCTAAAATCCTCAATAGGGATCACAACGCCCAACAAGGAGACGAAGTGCTCCACTGGCAGACTATAATCGCCCCGTGGACGGAGACTGTGTCTACCAACTCTATTATATTGTTCTTCCCCAAGTGCTTTGTAAGTACAGTGCTCAATAAATACCACTGATGGATTGACTGATTGGGTGTGATTCTCTCTTTCACAGAGTCTTACTCCCGGGCTTTGAATCTGGTGTAAGTAGTCATCAGTGAAGAGAGTCGAAGAGCCTACTCTGAAGAGCCCGCTGAAGAAAGAATCCTTGAACGCTCTGGGGCATTTTCAGAAAGGCTCAGAGGGTCTCGCCTCCTCCCGCACCGTGGACAGGAAGGTGGTGGACTAAGCTGGTCTTGGGGTTCAAGCACAGACCAGAGCTTGAACGCACAGAGCCATTGAAAGGGAAGCAAGTGGGGGTGCTAGGGCTGGGGACAGTAGCCACATGCCCAGTGATGCCCTCCTTGGGCCCCTTTAATGGGGTGGCAAATGACAGCCCCTCTCCCCTTTGGCAGGGGGATGAAGGAAGGTTCTCTCTGTGTACCCCGGCGTGAAGGGGAGAAAGGAACTGGAAACATTCCCACTCTGAGGATTTGGGCTTAATTCTGATCCTTGTAAACCTTTCACTAGGTGCCTAGCACTGTGCTAAACAGTACATTAGATAATCCGATCTGACCCAGGCCCTGGGAGAGTACGGTAGGATAGAGTCGGTGTCCTGCTGTTGATGCTTTGCAAGGACAGCACTTGATCTAGAAATTTTCAGCTGAACAGTCAGAAAGGTCTCAGTCCTGCACAGCGGCTGAACCTTGAATGAATCTCGCATTTGGTTTCGATAGCCCGCGGGAGACCTGGGGGCTATTCCTGGCGCCACCACTTGCCTGCTGGATGACCTCAGACAAGTCACTTAACTGCTCTGTGCCTCTGTTTCTTCAACTGTAAAATGGGAATCAAATCCCCTTTCCTTCTCCCCCTTAGACTTTCGCACTCAAAAGCCTTCCTCTAGTCCATTAGCTTGTCGAGAGTGAGGAATGAGTCTACCAACCATGTTATAGTGTACTCTTCCAAGTGCTTAATACAGTGCTCTGCACACAGTAGGTGCTCAATAAATACGATCGATCGATTGATTGGACTGGGAGCCCCACGTGGGACTGTGTCCAACCTATCTTGTATCTACCCCAATGCTTAGGACAGTGCCTGGCACATACTAAGCACTTAACAGATACCTTCATCATCATTATTATTATTAGCATTGACCGATTAATATATTATGAGCACAAGTGGAGTGTTTTAAAAGCAATGAAAGTGTTCTGCAAGATATAAAAAATCTTTTGTAAAAAATTCTTGGGGGAGCAGGAGTGTCTGTTTCACGGGCACACGCCAAAGTCGTTGATGCTTGACTGGACATTTCCTTCCTGCAGGAAGTTCCTACCTTGGGAAAACGTATGGAGAAAATACGGGACCGGCCTGTGATGCTGGATGAAGCATTCAGATTATCCACTGCGTTTACTGGACATGGCTACCCAGCAACACAAGGATCGATACAAAATGCATCTGCGGTCCCATAAGCTCCGGCAATCCTAATTTAGCTCCAAGCACCCCTGGCGACCGTGAAAACAAATGAGATTTGGTGGGAACCAATGTGGAAATCCAGGCTCTCCCAGGCGAGCTGAGAGATAGTGCTCAGAAATGGGACAGATTGAAACAATCTCCTCGGAAAGATGACGAGGTCGTCAAGAGAATGACGCATGACAGGAAGATGGTCAGTTTCGTGTTGACAAGCCAGAACTGAAAAACATTTGGTGTAGTTTCTGCTGAAGCTCTGGTTAAAAGGCTGCAGGCTTTTAGAACAGTACTTAGAACAATCTCTGCCTAGCTTCGAAATTGATTTGGAAACTGCCTTGTACTTAGGTTGAATGAAAAAGAAGTTTTTCTTCCTTAAAGAGCGTCAAAACTGAGCTGACTGAAGAACAGAGAAACTGGGAAATTTTATTCTGCCTGCGTTACAAGGAAACCATTGAAAGTATTTTAGCAAAACCTTGCTCAAACTACTAACCTCTGAGCATTTCCAGATGAAAGAGGAAGGTGGAGTCCTCCTACTGAAACTAATTCACGTTAAATCTAGCCATATAAATGTGGTTCGTTCTCTTGCTCACCCTTCCTTACAGTCACATGTGGAAAAAAACCTTTCATGGAGGCTCTATGTCACTCTTAAGTAGCATGTTAAACTATTTCTTAGAGCTACAGGAGTCAACTCCAAGTGTCAGGAGGAGGCAAAGAGCACCCTGGGAATGGGAAGGGGTTGGAAAGTAGAGCAAAAAGTCACAGATATTTGAGAGCCACCACTGAGTAAGGAGATTGCACCAAAGTAGATTTCAAATTTTTGGCGGGGGAGGGTGGGAATGGAGACCCTTGAGGCCCCCTGACCTCCAGAAATCAGGCCTGAGTTACCACAGTGATACAGATTATAGAGGTATCTGGTTTTGGAGTCTGGAAATTTCCTGCATCATAATGCCTCTATCCCAAATTGAAGTCACTGATTTTCTCTTGAGAAAAATCCTAAGGATAATAATGATAATAATAATCTTGGTAATTGTTAAGCGCTTACTATGTGCAGAGCACTGTTCTATGCGCTGGGGTAGATCCAGGGTAATCAGGTTGCCCCACGTGAGGCTCACAGTCTTCATCCCCATTTGACAGATGAGGTAACTGCGGCACAGAGAAGTGAAGGGACCTGCCCACGGTCACACAACTGACAAGTGGCAGAGCCGGGATTCGAACCCATGACCTCTGACTCCCAAGCCCGGGCTTTTCCCACTGAGCTACGCTGCCTCTCCAGCAAGATGAAGCCCAGGTCGAGGAAACGGTGAGCACAGCCACGGGTTATCGGCATACGAATTGCTTATATTTACTAATGTCTAGTCTGAAGTCAGTAACCAGACAAGGTTTAAGTTGAAGCTGTATTTGCAAAGGACTGAAATCATCACCCAGTCATTCCACTGGAACCAGAAAACTGGTTTCCTGGACAGGAAGGGAGAAGATTGTCTCCGTTCAAGGTGAAGGGGGAGAATCAGCTGGTTGTCTTGGTAACTGACTTTAGCGCTATTCCTTGGAGCTCCAGATTGAGCCAGATTTTAAAGTCCCAGGCCCTAGCCAACCAAAACCTGGTCCACCCCAACAGACATCCCCAAATCAGGGGATCGGCCGTCCCGTCCCCCATTTTGAAAAAATTTGTCTGTGACCCAAGCCGAGGTTTCAGGGAGGTATGCCCTCCTCTACTTGCTGAGGCTGTTTAATCAACTAATCAATCAATTGATAGTATTTATTGCAGGCCCCATACTATGCACTTGGAAGAATACAACAGTTAATAATAATAACAGTGCTGGAATTTAAGTGCTTACTATGTGCGGAGCACTGTTCTAAGCGCTGGGGTAGATACAGGGTAATCAGGTTGTCCCACGTGAGGCTCACAGTTAATCCCCATTTTACAGATGAGGTAACCGAGGCGATCCCCGTCCTCAGGGAGCTTACAATCTAACTCACTGAATTAAATTACAAGGGGCACAGGTGAGTTTCCAATTCCAGCAGGGTCGCAACCAAGGCTGGTGTCTTTACCCCCAGTTCCCCACCCCCCCAAATCCCACTTTCCAACCTCCTCTTCCAAATTCCATCAGGACATCAAATTTAGAAGGGAGGGTCCAGAGATCCTTCAGGCCTAAGGAACCCCTCAGTTCAAGCTGCCAGGAACATTAGCCAGTTTACCTCAGACTCAAGAAGCAACACCAGCGGATGAAATAGAAACAGAACCTGGCAGGCAGGGAAGGAGGAGAGGAAGCATTCAGTTATTTCTATGGTGCCTAGAATTACAAAAGGCAGACCAAGTTTAATCCGCACACTGAACCTCCTAAACTACTGAATCACTCCCTGTGGACTGGGACAAATAACCTCATTCTCATTAGGAGAGTTTATCCAGTTCCTTCAGGTGTTTCGAGAAGCCAAGAGCTCCTTACACTCCAGGATAAACCCAAAGCCACAGATGAAAATAAGAAAATAATTTCTTCTTGTTACAAAGGAGTTCTCTCTCTAGGCCACATATTATATCGAGGGGTCCCTTGGGTTACCGGACGCTTGGGTCACTGGATTCTTGCACGATTTTGAGCACCAGAAATACTGGGGCTAAGACACGGACGAAGTACGGGAGACACCTCAAGACCCGGTACGAGTTGCCTGTGGACGATCCCCCGAATAGAGCACTCTGATACTCACCCCAGCCCCACAGCACTAATTCACATTCTTTTATCCTCTACCATTTCCCATATCTGTAATTTGTTTCGACGTCTGCCTCCCGCTGTAGCCTGTAAGCTTCTGAACCGTAAACGCCTTACTGGCAGGGGATGTTTCTGCCACCTCCGTTATATCGTACTCTCCCAAGCGTTAAGTACAGCGAAAGTGTTCAATAAATACCACCGACTGATTGGAAGCTCCCTGGGGGCGGAGATCACGTCTACCAACTCTATTGTACTTTCCCAAATGCTAAGAACAGAGTTCTGCACACATTAAATGCTCAATAAATACCACTGATTGATCGTTCCCCTTTTTCCTCTCTGCCCCTTCCAACTCTCCCGACTACCTGGATGCTCTTCCAAGCTGCCCTGTGGCTTCTCACAGCTCGTCCACGGATGCCCCAGTCTCCGACTCAGCCGTCGGCGTACGTCTCCCTCCTACTTCCTACTTCCTGGTCCTGAAGAGGTCGCAGAACCGACTGAAGCAACCCTCCATGGAGAGGGACGCCCAGCAACATCGCAGACTGTGCTGGGCAGAGGAGAGAACGCCAAGAAAAATGCCAAGGGCACCTACCCGGGGTAAGTAGAAGGACAGAGTGCAGAGGGGCTGAGGAGGCGCCGATAGACCGTTCTTCACCTAACAGAGAGCCTCTCTAAGGCCGGAGGAAGACCGGCTGCGCTATCTAGCCCAGGAAGGGACAGATTGGGAGTGAGACACCCAGCAGCTGCGTAAGCGGGCGCTTGGGCCAGCAGGCAGGTCAACGGTTTTCCTAGAACGGTGACGTGTGCCAGCCTGCAGCTCCCCTGGGAGCTTCTACCGCGAAGTGATGACAACTTCTAAAACCTCCTCTTTAACATCCGATGCCTGACCTTGAGAAAGGGAGACGGCCGGTGCCTGGGTTGTCCCGACTTCTGGCGTGAACAAACGGACGAGGGAGTGTGGCCTGGTGGAAAGAACATGTGTCTGGGAGTCAGGAGACCTGGGTTCAAGTTCCGGCTCTACAACTGGCCTGCCGTGTGACCCTTGGCAAGTCACTTAACCTCTCCGGGCTTCAGTTTCCTCATCTGTAAAACAACCATCTGCTCTGCTTGCTTCACTGATTGTGAGCCCCGCTGTGGGACAGGGACCATGTCCAATACAATAAGAAGAATAATAATAATGTTGGTATTTGTTAAGCGCTTACTACGTGCAGAGCACTGTTCTTAAGCGCTGGGGGAGATACAGGGTAATCAGGTTGTCCCACGTGAGGCTCACAGTTAATCCCCATTTTACAGACGAGGTAACTGAGGCGCAGAGAAGTGAAGTGACTTGCCCACAGTCACACAGCTGACAAGTGGCAGAGCCGGGAGTCGAACCCGTGACCTCTGACTCCGAAGCCCGGGCTCTTTCCACTGAGCCACGCTGCTTCTCATTTGATTATCTTGCATCTACCCTAGTGCTTAGCCCAGTGCTTTGGCACATAGGAAACATTTAATAAACACATTATCGTTGACATTATTATTACTATTATTATTATTATTGTACTTCTTGTGGAAAGATCGAGCGTTCAATATACCGCTTTGCACACAATAAGTGCTCAAATACAATTATTATTCGTAGTAATAATAATAACAATAATTCTAGAGCTCTTTCTGGTTCTCCCCTTTGCTAGCGGGGAGGGGGACAAGGGTGCAGTGCTTATTTTGAGTTTTCTGAGCCTCCATGGTGTCTGCCCCCTTTGACAGGGAAATAATCTAGCTGGGAATGTAGGGGACACCAGGTGTCCTCTACAAAGCCGCATCTTGATCCTGCAGCCATAAAGTGGGGGTCTATTTAACTTTTTAGATTTTTGCAACCAGAAGAATCCGGGGATCAGACATCACCGCCCAGCGTAGACCAAGCCGTTGGGTCTGGGCCAACCGATGGTTTTGCGTGATGAAACTTTGCCAGCACAGTATGAACTCTCCCTGTTTTGAGCCCGGCAAGATCAGATGCCCGACAGTTCGCCGCGGGCTTCGTTAAACAAACTTCTACGTACTCACGAGGGGCAGGGAAAGTTCATCTGGGCTCTGACATTACACGATCTTTTCCAAAGGCTCAGGAATCAAAAAGAAGCACTGCGACTCAAGAGAAGCAGCTTTCTAAAGGAAGGAATGAGAATCTCATATGCCACTCATCTGCATTTCCAGATACCTTATCTGTGACACTGTTAAATACGTGGATAACCACAGCCCTAACAACGTTCCAACGCTGTCTGGAAACGTGCCGCGCGGTGACAAACCAACAGACTCGACTTCTAGAAAATTCCTTCTAGAAAACTCCAGCGGAACACAGATGAAAAGGTGAAACTCCCTGCTGTCTATAAGGTCATTCACGTGGGGACGAGGCAAGAACCGTACACTCGGTTCTGTAAAGTAGCCATCCGCTCAGTTCTCCTATATTGTGGAGTGACGTTCTCGGCGATCCCCACACAGAGGAAAAACCTGCACTCCGGCACGGGGGCGCAACCGTCTCTTCCAACATCACACCGTGTTCTATCCTTACAGAAGCACGTTGTCAGAAGAATGTTCCCTAATTCCCAACGGCGCTCCATCCCAAACACGTGACGAAATCGTGCTTGACAAGAGAACTGGGTGTTCTTCTGCCTGAAATCCTGGAACATCTCAATTCCTTTTGCAGAATGGGGAAAAATGCCAATTTCGTTCATGTTCTTCCCCTCGGTGCCTGGCCCGCAAACTCCACATTGCCATCAGAGAGTTCCATGGTTTGGGACAAGGAACCCCGGTCGGCTCACTGAAACACTCACCTCTTCGATGCCATTTCCTTTAGGTTTTCAAGCGAAAGGAACGGAAAGGTCGGAAACATTTCCTAAGCAATACGGATAGAGGTATCACTCTGGCAGACACAGCGAGGGAGCCATCTCGAGCAGGTTGGCCGTCTCCCCTTTAAAAGGAAGAATGGGCTGATAGAAAGCTAGGGAAGGGATCCTGCCACAGCTTTTTTCCGGAAAAGTTATCAGTTAATCTTTTGTGTGTGTGTGTGTGTGTGTATGGCATTTATTAAGCATTTACTATGCGCCGGGCATTATTCCAAGCACTGGGGTAGATACGAGGTAATCAGGTTGGACAGAGTCCGTGTCCCATACGGGGCTCTTTCCACTAGGCCGTGCTGCTTCTCAGTCAATCATATTTATTTACAGAGAAGCAGCGTGGCTCAGTGGAAAGAGCAGGGGCTCGGGAGTCAGAGGTCATGGTTCGAATCCCGGCTCCGCCGCTTGTCAGCTTGTGACTGTGGGCAAGTCACTTAACTTCGCTGTGCCTCAGTTACCTCATCTGCAAAATGGGGATGAAGACTGTGAGCCCAAAGTGGGACAACCTGATTACCCTGTATCTACCCCAGCGCTTAGAACAGTGCTCTGTACATAGTAAGCACTTAACAAATACCAACATTATTATTATTATTATTTATAGAGCACTTACTGTGGCAGATCACTATACTAAGCACTTGGGAGAAAGGACATATTCACTCATTCAACCGTATTTAGTGAGCGCTTACTGTGTGCAGAGCACTGTACTAAGCACTTGGGAGAGTACAACGTAACAGTGAACAGACACATTCCCTGCCCACAACGAGCTCCTGAACTAGAGGCCCTAATTTAAAAGGTGCACAAGCCACTTCCTTCCGAAGTCTGGGACTTTCTCTACGAAGCCACTCTGGTTTGAGCAGGAGTGGAGTTCAGAAAATGGACTGCAGTTCCCTTATCCGATGCAAGTTCATTCATTCATTCTTTCAATAGTATTTACTGAGCGCTTACTATGTGCAGAGCACTGTACTAAGCGCTTGGAATGGACAATTCGGCAACAGATAGAGACAATCCCTGCCCACTGACAGGCTTACAGTCTAGACAGGGGAGACAGGCAGACAAAAACAACAGCAATAAATAGAAGCAAGGGGATGTACACCTCATTAACAAAATAAATAGGGTAATAAAGATATATAGAAACGAGGAAATGAGCACAGTGCTGAAGGGAGGGGAAGGAGCAGAGGGAAAGGGGGGAAAGGGGGCTTAGCAGAGGGAAGGTGAAGAGGGGGCAGAGAGGCAGCAGAGGGAAAAGGGGGGAGCTCAGTCTGGGAAGGCTTCTTGGAGGAGGTGAGCTCTCGGTAGGGCTTCGGGGAGGGGAGGAGGGAGGTGAGGAGGGAGGGCATTCCAGGACGGCGGGAGGACGTGGGCCAGGGGTCGACGGCGGGATAGGCGAGAACGGGGGACGGTGAGGAGGAGGGCGGCGGAGGGGCGGAGCGTGCCGGTTGGGCGGTAGAAAGAGAGAAGGGAGGAGAGGTAGGAGGGGGCAAGGGGATGGAGAGCCGCGAAGCCCAGAGTGAGAAGTTTTTGTTAATCCACGTTCTAGACTGTAAACTCCTTGTGGGCAGGGAACACGTCTCCCAGTAATGTTGAATGGTACTCTCCCAAATGCTTACTACAGTGCTCTGCACATAGTAAGTGCTCAATAAATACCACTGATTGATTGCACATTCCAAGCACTTAGTACAGTGCTCTGCACATAGTAAGCACTGCTGAATGAATGAATGAAAGTAAAATATATCAATCCTGGACCTCCAAGGTCACCTACCCTAACAAGCCTCATGTCTCAGGTTTTGTTCATGTCGTTAATTAGCGTGCGATTCTATTTAAAGAATAACGCACCGATGAACCAACTACTCTGAAATCTTCACTACTCAGAGAGATGAACGCATTTCATTTTTATTATGTCTTCGCTCTCAAGGACACAGAGGACAAGTTTTGAGTTTCCCTATCAAAATAAAGAGGAATTTCTAACCCCATTCAATCACCGGGGCCATAGAGATACCCTCCTATTCCAATGACCCAACATTTCCCAAATCCCGCTTCTAGAACTGTGGAGTGAGCTGAAGCCGCTGATATTCACTGGGGCAAGGGGACAAGCATTTAACAACTACTGGCTGGCGCTAACACGCTCCCAAATCTGTAAAAGGACACAGGAATCGATGCCACTGACCAGTCCGATAATCAGTTCCGGACACCGCCCTCTCAACCCCTCGAGGTCGGCAGGATTCCCGCGACTTCTGACCACGGCCGCTTCCTCACGGAAGCCAGCCAGCACGTTCCTCGAGACCTACGGTCCGGTCACCGCGAGGCTCGGCTAGCTGAATGGGATTCCAAAAAGTCTCCTTCACTTCCGCCATTTTGGTTTTATCAAGCGCCCGGCACTGTTTCGTCCTATTTCTCTCCAACTGACCTTGGACAGAGTCAAATCTCTGAAATAACTTGCTCTCCTATAACCCACTACCTGAATCTCATCCTTTTTCTTCTACGAGGGTCGCAGACGTTGCTTGACCGAGAAGCAGCGTGGCTCAGTTGAAAGAGCACGGGCTTGGGAGTCGGAGGTCATAGGTTCTAATCCCGGCTCCGCCACCTGTCAGCTGTGTGACTTTGGGCAAGTCACTTCACTTCTCTGTGCCTCAACTACCTAATCTGTAAAGTGGAGATTAAGACTGCGAGCCCTATGTGGGACAACCCGATTACCTTGTATCTACCCCAGTGCTTAGAACAGTGCTTGGCACACTATAAGCACTTACCAAATACCGACGTTATTCAAGCACTCGGTACAGTGCTCTGCACACGGTAAGAGCTCAACAGTTATGACTGAACTGAACTGAATTGGAAATACTGTATTTTTTCTGCTGATTTTTAAAGTCCGTTGATAAATGCAAGGTGTGGGCTGCATACAAAGGCAGTTTCAGCTGAGAAAGCACGGAGAAGGCAAATTGCAGCGTGACCCTCCCAATATAGCTCTTATGATACAAAGTGCTTTAAGAGTAGGTTGAAGCTTGATAGAAGACATTAGTGTTTTGGAGCATAAGCTTAGGCTGGGCTCATAATCAAAACACTTAGCCTACCCACTCAAAGTAGCATGGGAAGCTGAACGATTAGCCAATGTACTCAGCCAATCTGAACAACCCAAGCTTTTTCTCCTCGATGGCATATATTCGGGCCTGAAACATATGAATAATTACCTAAAATCTCTAATTCACATTGTTGGTAGAGATGCTAGCCGTAGCGACCCTACAGTAGTAACCAGAGACATAGTAATAATAACAATAATGATAATTTCGGTATCTGTTAAGCGCTTACTATGTGCCAGGCATCTTACTAAGCCCTGCGGTGGACGCAAGCACATCAGTTTGGACCCACTCCCTTTCCCACGTGGGGCTCCCGGTCTTCACCCCCATTTTACAGATGAGGTAACTGAGGCCCAGGGAAGCCAAGTGACTTGCCCAAGGTCACACAGCAGACAAGAAGCAGAGCCAGGATTAGAACCCATGACCTTCTGATTCCCAGGTCCAGGCTCTAGCCACTGCACCATGCTGCTTCCAATCAGTGCACATGGTCTCTCCAGGGAGGACTACCGGGGGGGCCAGACTGGAGCGATCCCCTCGTGCCAGGCTTGAGGGAAACGGGCCCTGGTGGCTGGCTTTAGAATCCAATCCTTCTCCCCTGCAGCCCAGGTGTCTACCAGCATTTCCCGAAGGGGTGGATGGGGATGACTGCGGTTGCCGTTCCGTCCCTTTTTCCCCTTCCTCACCCTCCTCATCAATTTGTTCCGTTTTCCCCAGCAAATCCACCGCTCTTCCCCTCCCCCCTCCCATTCCCACCTCACACCTGTCAGATAAGAGACCAATAATCGGTTAGGATTTGAAAACTTGAAAACACTCTTCTCTCAAATCAACAATAATGGGCTGCCAAGAACTCCAAACACTTTTCGGTTCCCTGAGAAGTGGGCACAAGTGGCAATTTTCCCAAAAATCAAAACAAATTCCATCTGCACAGGCGTAGGCCTTTAAAATGGAGTGCGATTAATGGCACCGGGGATGGGTATCAAAGTTGGAAATAACGCAGCGCAGTTCCCAAGTTATTTCTCTTTCTGGGCCTCTTTCGCTTTTTTTCCCCTTCAATCAGTCGATCCATCTACGGTAGTAAGGGTTTATTGTGGGCAGAGCACGGTACTGAGGCCTTAAGGAAGTACAGAAGCACTTGGGAGAGTACAAGGAAATTCCCCCTTCCAAGCAAACTCTCCCTAGCCGGTTGGCCGCATCTGGGAAGTCGGTACTCTTTCTCCAGAGGAAGTTGGAGCAAATTCTGTTGACAACTAAACAGGGCAGAATAAACCGAGAAGAAGTTTAACCTAGGAGACCATGGGATTCACCTCCATCTAATTCCTTTCCTGTCTGGTGAAAATTGGTCTGGCCAAACGGGAAATATCTCCCTGATAACGGCACCAAGGATTTGAAGACCTTTAAAAGGGGGATTTAACGGGGCGGTTTAGAAAGTCTCAATTAAATTCCCATCAAACCCCACGTCAACACAATATCACAGCACGAATCCACCCACGTCCCCAATTTGGGGGAGAAACGGACACCCAAATCCACCTGACACACACCATCCACTCAAGTCAGTGAAGCCTCGCGTACGACGGACCGGCACCAACGCGCTGAGCTCCTTCTCCGAGCTGCAAGTTCGATGTGGGCAGGCAATGTGTCTGTTTATTGTTTCGTTATACTGTCCCAAGCACTTAGTTACAGTGCTTTGCACACAGTAAGCGTTTCCGATCACTGGCCCAAAAAAGCATTTTCCAAGTTCCGAGAATGTATTTGTGAGATTTTCTTTGATCTTCTTGCTCCAGACCGGGGACCCCAAAAGTCTGCATCTGTCTTGCTGGTACGGACACCAGGGTTAGGCTACCCTCCCGGAGCCCTGGTCAGGACAGTTGAACCTTTCGGGAGAGAGCCCCTCATCTTCTCTCCCAAACTCTGTCCTCTCCCTGACTTCCCTGTCGCTGCGGACGGCACGACCATCCTTTCCGGCTCACGGGCCCGCAACCTTGGCGTCGTCCTTGACTCGGCTCTCTCGTTCACCCCACACATCCAACCCGTCTCCAACACCTGCCGGTCTCACCTTCACAATATCACCAAGATCTGCCTTTTCCTCTCCATCCAAACTGCTACCGTGCTGGTACAAGCTCTCGTAATATCCCGACTGGATTATCGTGTCCTCTCGGATCTCCCTTCCTCCTGTCTCTCCCCACTCCAGTCTATTCTTCATTCTGCTGCCCAGATCATCTTTCTACAGAAACGGGCTGTGCATGTCACTCCCCTCCTCAAAAACCTCCAGAGGTTGCCTATCAACCTTCGCACGAAACAAAAACTCCTCACTGTTGGCTTCAAAGCTCTCCATCCCCTTGTCCCCTCCTACCTCACCTCCCTTCTCTCTTTCTACTGCCCACCCCGTATCCTCCGCTCCTCTGCCGCTCACCGCCTCACGGTCTTCCCTTCTCGCCCGTCCCGCCATCGACCCCTGCGCCACGTCCTCCCGCTGTCCCGGAACGCCCTCCCTCCTCACCTCCGCCAAACTCACTCTCTTCCCCTCTTCAAAGCCCTACTGTGAGCTCACCTCCTCCAGGAGGCGTCCCAGACTGAGCCCCCCTTTCCCTCTGCTCCTCCTCCCCTCCCCATTCACCCCTCTCGCGCCTTTTGCTCTTCCCCCTTCCCCTCCCCTCAGCACTGTGCATATTTGTATGTATTATTTATTACCCTATCTATTTTATTAATGATGTGTGTACCTCTATGATTCTATTTATCTTGATGATGATGTTTTGTTTTGTTCTGTTTTGCCTTGCTGTCTCCCCCGTTTAGACTGTGAGCCCGTTATTGGGCAGGGACGGTCTCTATCTGTGGCCGAATTGTCCATTCCAAGCACTTAGTACAGTGCCCTGCACTTAGTAAGTGCTCGATAAATACTACTGAATGAATGGATGAACGAATGAGGAGAGAGAAAAACAGCGATGAAAACCTTCTACAAGAGAATCGCTACATAGCATTCAAAACACAAAGAATGCCAAAGTGGGTCAAACCAACGGAACAGCCAGTCCAGTGTTAGATCGAGAACAGAGGCCCCAAAGATCCTGGTAGTGCTTCCAAACATCCCAAACCTTCCCCTCTTATAACCCTGCCGGACTCAACGTCCATGACCCTCCTTGAATCTATTGATGTTTTCAATCTACGCCGCTTCCCGAGGCACCAGATTCTATGCTCTTTCTCGGGGTGCCAGGCTGCTGAACTGCAAAAACGAATGCAGCCTTGAGAGGCTGTGATTTACAAAAGGGAATTTACTACACACCAAGAGAGCTCGACTTGGGTCCTGGATTGAGACGCCTCACCCTACCATGGGGGTTCAGGCCACACCTCAGGGGGCCCGTGGCTTCCTTGGGGGCTTTTCCGAAGAGGAGAGAGAATTGGCATCCCCACCCCTCTGTGTGAGGTGCCCCTCCGTCCCCCGCCCACAGATCCTCATCCAGGGAGGAGAAGCCAGAGGGGAGAGGAAGGAGGGGCCGGCGTGGGCGCGTGTGGGAAGGAGGGGGGTGGCCTAGTGGAAAGAGCACAGGCCTGGGAGTTAGAGGACCTGGGTTCTAATCCTGCCTCTACCACTTGCTTTCTGTGTGACACTGGAGAAGTGGCTTCATTTCTCTGTGCCTCGGTTTCCTCATCTGAAAAACAGGGATTCCACTCCCTCATTCATTCATTCGATCATATTTACTGAGCGCTTACTATGTGCAGAGCACCATCCTAAGCGCTTGGAAAGTATAATTCAAAAATAGAGACAATCCCTGCCCACAACAGGTTTAGACTCGGAGCAGCATGGGATGAAGATATTTGAGAATAACCACCAGAGATAACTACTGGACCCCTACCCTTCAGTAGTTAATTACTTCCAGGGATGAACTGTTTAAACTCTTCCAATCTTCTGAGATCATTTCGTGAATTACCTGCTCGAGAAGCAGCGTGGCTTAGTAGAAAGAGCATGGTCTGGTAATCAGCAGTTGCCTTCTGTGTGACCTTGGACAAGTCATTTAACTTCTCTGTGCTTTAGCTTCTGTTCTCCCTCCTACTTAGACTGTGAGTCCCCTGTGGGACGGGGATCTCGTCCAATCTGATTTTCCTGTATCTATCCCAGCCCTTAATACTGGGTTTTGCACATAGTAAGCACTTAACAAGCACGATATTACTATGACTATTATCCCTGGTTGGAAGAGAGAATACCTCCATAGAGTGGAGGTGATGATTATAGCATCTGTTAAGCGCTCACTATGTGGCAAGCACTGGTCTAAGTACTGGAGTAGATACAAGATAATCAAGTTGGGGACAGTCCCTCTCCCACACAAGGTTCATAGTCTAAGCAGGAGAGACAACAGGTAGTGAATCCTCATTTTAAAGATGAGAAAACTGAGGCAAAGAGGATGTGAAATGACTTGCTCAAGGTCACACAGAAGGCAAGGGGCAGGGCCCGGATTAAAGTTCATTCATTCATTCAATAGTATTTATTGAGCGCCTACTATGTGCAGAGCACTGTACTAAGCGCTTGGAATGGACAGATCGGTAACAGATAGAGACGGTCCCTGCCCTTTGACGGGCTCACGGTCTAATCGGGGGAGACGGACAGACAAGAACAATGGCAATAAATAGAATCGAGGGGAAGAGCATCTCACTTAAACAATAGCAGATAAATAGAATCGGGGTGATGTACACCTCATTAACAAAATAAATAGGGTAATGAAGATATATACAGTTGAGCGGACGAGTACAGTGCGGAGGGGATGGGACGGGAAAGGGGGAGGAGCAGAGGGAAAGGGGGGAGAAGAGGGTTTAGCTGTGGAGAGGTGAAAGGGGGCATAGAGGGAGCAGAGGAAAAAGGGGAGCTCAGTCTGGGAAGGCCTCTTGGAGGAGGTGAGCTTTAAGTAGAGTTTTGAAGAGGGGAAGAGAATCAGTTTGGCGGAGGTGAGGAGGGAGGGCATTCCGGGACCGCGGGAGGACGTGGCCCGGGGGTCGACGGGGGGATAGGCGAGAACGGGGGACGGTGAGGAGGTGGGCGGCAGAGGAGCGGAGCGTGCGGGTGGGCGGTAGAAAGAGAGAAGGGAGGAGAGGTAGGAGGGGGCGAGGTGATGGACAGCCTTGAAACCTAGAGGGAGACCAGTCCTGGACCAGTCCAGGTTCTCTGGCTCTCAGTGCCTGCTCTTCCCACTAAGCAACTTGGTAACTATTCATCTCCCTCTGCTCCCAGAAAGTGTGTTGTTAGCATCCTCCTTGGCACAAAAGAACAAAAGACGGGAGTGAGATGGCCCAGTGAACGTCCAGAAATCATGGTAATGACCAGTTTGACTCATCGTCCTACTGTGGCAAGCCCACTTTAACCACTTTCTAATTCTCACGGTAAGTACAGTCAACTCGCCGGTAATCCGGCCAGCGACCGTATCTAATTCTCATCTGATTTCCATCCCAACTCTGCACACAGTAAGTGCTTCATAAATACTATGACTACAGTTATGACCCCCCCCCCCCCCCACGTTTTCATTAAGGGTTCTGGAGAGAACACCGCTGGGGACAGGGAGTGTTGTTTCACCGGAGCGTGGCTACCCGGAGAAGGACGCGACACAACGTCCGGAGAAAGGGGAAGGTGCCCGTCAAAGGCTAAGGCCCGGAAGCCGAGGTTTCCTCCGAGCAGGGCACATCGGGATCCCAACCGCCGTGTTACTGGAAGAGACACCTGGTTCTGGACAACTTCAGGGGTTGTGCCAGAAGGGGAACTGGGACCTCAGCCCACTGTGAAACCTTCAGAAATATTCAACCACAACAATGGATCCTGGGCCAGGGTCTGCTGGTTTTCATGGTCACAGAATCCCCGAGGCCCGAGGCCCTGGAGATGCCGGGAGTTTGGAACTGGATCTTGCGTTGTAGCGATCCCCCGAGGTGGAAACTCAAACATAAACAGGACTCGGGATTTCCTAACACCGACCGCTTGTAAATGCGTCGGTTTGAGAAAATAGTAATTGAAATAGAGACGGCTGCCTGAGCCAGATATTGTCAGAAAGCTTAGGCGTGGTGAAGACTTTGAAGGAACTATCCAGGAACGATTAATGATTTTACAGCCTTTGGCTTGCCTGAGATACAACCCCGAGGTCATAAGGAACCTAGGATATTTGGTAGGGGGAGTATAACATACGCAAGATGGAGTGAGGTGGAGTCTGCTTTGACTGGGCCATAGAGTTTGAAAATGGCGATTCCGGGATTTATCATATGGGCCGGAAGAGGTGGTCCTTAAAGTCTCAAGAGGTAGGGCCCGTTCAGACTCCGTGTTCTCCCACGTCAGTTCAGGCAGACCCGTATGTCCGCCTCTATGTTACCGGCTTTGAGCTTCAGTAGGGGTTCCTTCCCCTTGGGGCTGTGGAAATTTGTGAACAATAATTCCATATTCTCCCTATCTATCCCCTTCGTGGTTTTATAGGCTTTATTCATTCGTTCAATAGTATTTATTGAGCGCTTACTAAGTGCAGAGCACTGCACTAAGCGCTTGGAATGTTCAGTTCGGCAACAGATAGAGACAATCCCTGCCGACTGGCGGGCTTACAGTCTAATCGGGGGTGACGGACGGACAAAAACAAGACAACTTAATCACGATAAATAGAATCAAGGGGATGGACACCTCATTAACAGAATAAATAGGGTAATAAAAATATATCCAAATGAGCACAGATAATGAGGGGAGGGAAAGGGGGAGGAGCAGAGGGAAAGGGGGGAGGGGGGGCTTAGCTGAGGGGAGGTGAAGGGGGAGCAGAGAGGGAGCAGCGGGAGCAGAGGGAAAAGGGGAAGCTCAGTCTGGGAAAGGGGAAGCTTCAGTCAAAACCCAAATCCCAGCTCTGCCCCTTGTCAGCTGTGTGACTGTGGGCAAGTCACTTCACTTCTCTGGGCCTCAGTTACCTCATCTGTAAAATGGGGATGAAGACTGTGAGCCTCACGCGGGACAACCTGATTACCCTGTAACTAACCCAGCGCTTAGAACAGTGCTCTGCACATAGTAAGCGCTTAACAAAGACCAACATTATTATTACTATCTGGGCCTTCAACTTTCCCACTGGAAGAATCTCGATCTTTTCGATCAGGGAGAGTCGCAACCTGTAGGGGAGGAAGGAAAGAGCCACGGAGATGCAGGAAGCAGCATGGCCTGGTGGAAACAGCACAGACCTGGGAGCCAGATGACCTGGGTTCTAACGCCAGCCCTGCCACTTGTCTGCTGTATGACCTTGGGTGAGTCACTTAACTTCTCGGTGCCTCAGTTATCTCATCTGTAAAATGGGGGTTAAGACTATAACATATACTAGAAATCTATATACTGTGTTCAACCCAATTATCTTGTATCTACCCCAGCACTCGACTCTACGGATCCACTACCAGAACGACTGCAGATGGAGAGCGGGGCGTTCTGGGAGAGATGTGTCCGTGGTGTCGCTATGGGTCGGAAACGACTCGACGGCACAAGACAAGACGAGGCTCCAGCACTTAATACAGTGCCTGGAACATCAATCAATCATGTTTGACTGCTTACTACGTGCAGAGGACTGTACTGAGCAGGTGGGAGAGTACAATATAATAGAATTAGCAAGGACGTTCCCTGCCCATAATGAGTTTACAGTCTAGAGGGATGAGATTACCAGTTTAGAGTATATATTAAGTACACAGCACATAGTAAACACTTAATAAATACCTCCTCCCCCCTCAAAAAAAAAAAAAAAAGCAAACCACTGCACCATCCCTTCTGCCCAACTCCATTTGGTTCCAAACCAATGCTCCGCCTTGCCCTAACACCTTACGAGAGAGAGTCAGTCTGGGACCGACATCATGGCTGGAAACTCCTACCTTGTAGAGAGAGAGGCTCAGTTCTACATCTATTGCCCAACCTGAGAAACCTCCATCAAAGCAGCCGCCTTCACACAGGAAGTCCCCCTCCCTGCCCCTCTAGGGAAGACCTGGCCCATCCTCCTAAAATTGACCTTGTCAATGAGTCTTTCATTCAGACAAGAGGGATGCACAAATACCGTGACAGTTTCTTTTCCGACTGTAGCCCGAAATACCCAAATTAATGAGGCCACAGTGTATTTTTAGGTATGGATTTGTTGAAAATTGGGTCAGGATTGACCTGACCCAATTACCTCGGCCAGTTATCGCTACAAATTTAAAGGATCTTCGGCGCGGTTATTGTTGACAAAATTCTAGCTTATCTCCCAGCAGTCGTGCGGAACGTGCAGGAAAGTTGGCTGCCGCCATGCAAGCGATAACTCTTCCAATCACATCTTCCCAAGTGAAATTAATTCCCGAAAGAATTTTCACAGAGGGAGTGCTCGTCATTTGTTTCCTTCCATAGGAGGAACAGAAACTACACATACAGCTTTAAAAGCCTCACTAATGCCTCCTCTTGAAAAGTCCCATGCTTCCACCGTGTGACTTTATCCATTCTTCTTTGCACGTTTGGGAAAACGTGCCAATCAACCAACCATATTTATTGAGTGCTTACTGTATGTAGTGCAGAGCACTGTACTAAGCACTTGGGAGAGTACAGTACAACAGAGTTCGTAAAAAAATTCCCTGCCCACAACAATGCTACAGTCAGGAGGATGTATTCATATGCAGAGAATGCTTCTTAGGAAAACCAATCTCCTTTCCTCTCTCTACCCACAGACAGGTCAGTGAGGTGGAATTCACCCATTCAATCGTATTTAATGAGCACTTACTGTGTGTTGAGCACTGTACTAAGCGCTTGGAATAACCAAGCCTTGCAACTTGAACATTCCCCCAACGTTTCATAGGTGTGAACTGGTCTCTACTTTTCAGTCAATCACTCAGTGTCATTTACTGAGCACTTACGGTGTTCAGAGCATTGTTCACATTTCACTCTTGCGCTGGGATTTGTATCCTTTATTCACCACTCCCTCAGTCCCACAGCACTATGAACATACCCATAATTTATTCAATTATATTCACGTCTGTCTGCGACTCTAAGCTTGTTGTGGGCAGGGAGCTTGTCCACCAACTCTTAAACTGTACTCTCCCAAATGCTTAGTACTGTGTTCTAATTGACTGATTGACTGATAGATGGAGAAGGATGAGAGGGAAAAAGAGAAGAAGGAAAAAAGAAGAGAAAGAGGACGAGGAGAAGAAGAAGGAGAAGGAGGAGACGGGGAAGTGGAGGAGGAAGTAGAGGGGGAGAAGGAGAAAAAGATGGAGTAGAAATTTGTAAGCTCATCGTGGGCAGGGAACATTTCTCCCAACTCGGTAGTGCTCTTCCAAACACTTAGTACAGTACTCTGCACACAGTAAACACTCAATAAATACATTTGATTGATTGACTGATAGAAGGATGAGAAGGAGAAGGCAGCAAGAAGGGAAAAGGGAGGAGGAGAAGGATGAGAAGGAGAGGAGCAGGGGGAGGAAGGGGAGAAGGAGGGGGGAGAACAGCGTGGAAGGAGGAGGAGGAATAATAATAGTAATGATGGCATTTGTTAAGCGCTTACTATGTGCAAAGCACTGTTCTAAGCACTGGAGTAGATACAAGGTAATCAGGGAGTCCCAGAGTCCCACGTAGGGCTCACAGGCTTCATCCCCATTTTACAGATGAGGGAACTAAGGCCCAGAGAAGTGAAGTGACTTGCCCAAAGTCACACAGCTGACAAGTGGCAGAAGCGGCATTAGAACCCATGACCTCCGACTCCCAAGCTAGGGCTCTAAGAGAAGGGAGAGGAGAAGAGGAGGGGGTAGGGTATTGATTGAACATCTACCAAGTGCAAGGCAGTCATAAAAATAAGGCCTTGCCTACCTTCCCACAGCTAAAAAAAAAAAAATCACATTAGGCTTAGGGAAAATCAGGTGGTGGGCCAATGGAAAATTTTATATACTCTGACTCTCCTCTCTACTGCCTTGGAGTTGGGATTTTACGGGGCTCCGGTTGGCCACCTCTCCAGGATCTTTACAGGAATCTCTCCTGGGGCTCCGGTTACTCCCATTACTCCTCCTGCCAATCCTTGATTTCCCAGGGCAGCCATTCCGTGGCCAACCCCACTCAGCTCAAGTGGAGCCGAGGAGAACCACGTGAGACTAGCGCCAGTTCTCTGCGGGAGAGACTGCACCATCTAACTCCGTTCGGCCATCAACCCACGCCCCACAGGGAAGGGCATTTCAGGACGGGGTCATCGCTGTAATGCTCTCTTCCCACCACTTTCCCACCTTCCGGCACCAAAATACTTGGGAGATACTAATGGACTAGGGATCAATACGGCCATTCTCTAAGTCAGGGAGAGGCTCAACCCGATGAGGTCAGTCCTCATAAAGCCAGTGATTCAAGCCAATAACTGACCCGATCCATCTTACTCTCTGACCGTGGTAAAAGTACTTTCAGACAACAGTGTGATGGCTATCCTTTCTGACCCCCAACCTTGTGGTCAGAAATGCACCTTTCAACATCCTTTACTTTTCTCTCTAATGGCCCATCACGGACCTTTCCCCTATAAATCTATCTAAACTGTTGAGCCTTCTAACATCTTTGCCTTTTTCCCTTTAGCACTTTAAATTTGCCCTCTAATAACCCAGCCGTTGAGGAATTGATCCCAATCCTTCTTGAACTTCCCGATGTTTCCAGCCCACAAAACTTCCTGAAGTAATGATTCCCACATGCGAACCACCCACTGGGTAGAAGAGGGTTGTCTCCAACTTACTGGCTTTGAGGTTCGTCACGGGTATCTTCATCTCGGGGTTGTGGGATTCGGTGAACGATAATCCCGTGTACTCCCCTTCGATCCCCTTCGTGGTTTTATGGGCTTTAGTCGAGACACCTCTGGACCTTCAATTCTCCCATTTGAAGACTCCTGATCTTTTCGACCTAGTCTCAAATGGAAACTGCCTCATTCCTTTGATCGTTTTAAGTGGACTTCCATTCCTAGATCCATTTCAGATCTTCTCTAGCTCTCTCCCCGGGGCTAAACGAAACACTAAATGTACCCTCTAGGTTTAGGAAGAAGGAAAAATCTACCTTCCCCCTAACTCTGACTTCCTCCCCCCCCCGACCTACCCTTTTCCTCAAACTTTCCACTAGAATCTCTAAAAATCACTCCCGGCAAATTCATCAGTCGCTGTCCACGCTGTGCTGTCGGCTACGTTCCGGGGTGTCCCACCATAGGCTCCCAGAGCCGACCAATCTCTCTGAGCCCGTCCCCAACTGACCCCCCCAGGTACGTCCACAAGCAGGCACTGAAGAAAGGATTGTCTCTGTTGCCGAATTGTACATTCCAAGCGCTTAGTACAGTGCTCTGCACATAGTAAGCGCTCAATAAATACTATTGAATGAATGAAAGAAAGCCTAAGGGGCCTAGCCATGGGCAACGCCACTCCGTCTGCCCAGAGAGTAGAGAGACATTTTGTCCCTCCTGTCCCCTCATAAAGGAAGGGAGCGTCTCCACAGACTCCTTCCTTACCTCTGAACTGCCCGTCACCTGCTCCACCCAGAAGAGAGCACGGGTCTAGGAGTCAGAGGAATTGGGTCCCATAATCTGCTCCACCCAGAAGAGAGCACGGGTCTAATTGGGTTCTAATTCTGTCTCCTCCATGTGATTGCTGTGTGACCGTGGTCAAGTCACTTAACTTCTCTGTACTTAGAGAAGTTACTAGATACTAGTTACTAGATAATATTAGATATGTAGATACTCAGAGATGTATCTACCCCAGCACATAGTAGAGTGCCTGGCACATAGTAAACACTTAACAAATACCATGAAAAAGAAAAAAAGAGTCACAACCAAGCTTCTGGGACAACTTGCCTTTCCCAGGGCGGCACTGAGCAGCAGGGAAGATGTTTGATCCTGGGCCCTGGGGGGACATAGAAATGATTCACTGCTTCTCCTGGAGGAGAAGGTGCACAGGCCGCTTCATCTGTTACCTCAAATAAACCAGAGGTTTAAAATCTGCCTGGAGGTATCAGATTCTGCTCCTCTCTCCCTCATTCTCCTTCTCGTGACTTCACGGAATGATGAAGAAATACCCCCGAGTTCAACATCTAGCTCATCTGCCAGCTGAGATGTAACTACGTAACTCTGGAAGATCAGCGTTTAGAACAGTGCTTGGCACATAGTAAGTGCTTAACAAATACCATATTATAAAACTGCGATTACTACTACTAATAATTGTGATGTTTGTTAAGCACTTACTATGTGTCCCAAGCGCTGGGGAAAGTATGAAATAGGTGGGACAAAGTGTCTGTCCCGCAGGGCTCACAATTTAAGAAAGAAGGAGAACAGGTATTGAATCCCCATTTTTCAGATGAGGTAACTGAGGACCAGAGAAGTGAAGTGACTCGCCCAAGATCACACGGCAGACAAGTGGTGGAGCCGGGATTAGAACCCAGATCCTTTGACTCCCGGCCTCTTGCTCTTTCCACTAGGCCAAGCTATTTCTCTTCATCTGCATAGAAGCAGTGTGGCTTAGTGGAAAGAGCGTGGGCTTGGGAGTCAGAGGACGTGGGTTCTAATCCCGGCTCTGCCACTCGTCTGCTGTGTGACCTTGGGTAAGTCGCTTCACTTCTCTGTGCCTCAGTTACCTCATCTGTAAAATGGGGATTAAGACTGTGCTCTTTATGTGGGACAACCTGATTACCCTGTATCTACCTGAGCCCTCAGGATAGTGTTTGGCACATACTAAGCGCTTAACAAATACCATAATAATAATTATTATTATTTGTAACGTGGCTGCTGTTTCCCACCCCGAGTCCCAAAGAACAAAGTCCAGAAGGTGTCTTTGGCGCCCTTCAGTGTTGTCTCAAAAGAAAATCTGAAGAAAAATGGCTGAGGATGGCAGACTTTCTCCCACACTAAAGTAGCAGACGGCAACGCTTGCTCTAGCCGAGTAAAGAATATTTCTTTATGATGTCACCTTTGGATAGTCAGGCTTTCCATCAGGAGCAACTCGAAGCAAAAAAACAACAAGAATCTGTCGGTGTCCCTTCCCGGCATCATAAGGAGGCTGGAAAACAGGCCCAGGATTAGGTCAGAGACAAGGGGTCTCTCCAGGGGCCGGTCTCATTTCCAACTTAAGGGGGAGAAGCCAAGAGTGGGAAAAGGGCCTTTGGCTAAGGCTTTTCCTCTGAAGTTTTCCAGAGTAGCCCCACTGTATCTCTGGGGGTTGCCTACCACCTCTCTATCGAACAAAAACTCCTCACTATTGGCTTCAAAGCTCTCCATCACCTTGCCCCTTCTTACCTCACCTCCCTTCTCTCCTTCTACATCCCAGCCCGCACACTCCGCTCCTCTGGTGCCGCTAACCTTCTCACTGTGCCTTTTATCTTGCCTGTCTCGCCGCCAACCCCTGGCCCACATCCTACCCTGGCCTGGAATGCCCTCCCTCCTCAAATCTGCCAAACAATCACTCTTCCCCCCTTCAGAGCCCTACTGAAGGTGCGCCTCCTCCGGGAGGCCTTCCCAGACTAAGCCCCCTATTCTTCAGCTCCCCTTCCCTCCCGGGTCACCTCGACTCACTCCCTTTGCTCTCCCCCCGACTTTCTGCCCCACAGTACTTACATATATATATACGTGTGTGTATATCTATAATTCTATTCATTTATATTGATGCCTGTTTACTCGTATCGCTGTCTGTCTCCCCCGCACTGGACTGTGAGTCCGGGTGGACACGGATTGTCTCTACTGCTGAAGTGTACTTTCCAAGCGTTTATTACAGTGCTCTGCACACACAGTTAAGCGCTCAATAAATACAATCGAGTGAATGAATGAACCTGATCGACCAAACTAACCAGTTTTCAACTTCCACAGTCAGTTTCATTTTTTTAAATCTTACTCACGGAAAGTTGGTGTTTTGGTCGCTGGCAAGGCAGAGGAGTGTTTAAACCTCCCCACTATCACTTCCCACTTCAAAGAAGGGCAGACATCTTATCTATGTCAACCTTGAGCCACTCCCCTAGCAGGACCCCCTCCCGCAACTCCAAGGGCAGCAGGGCTCCCCCTCTTCAGAGAGTCTCACCCTTCCCTTATGGACTAAGAAAAGGGAATCTGAATTCCCTGGCTTCTATTCTCCTCACTCCAATGAGGAAATTCGTAACAATTTCATTCCTAAAACCCTGAACGGTGCATCAATACACGGGAGGAGCTGGGGGAGAGACCAAGAAATCACTGAAATAAGGACCATCTGTTCCTTCCGAAAGCGATGCTAGATTTCCACCGCCTGATCTAAAGATCCCCTCTCTCCCATCAACCACAGGGTTGAGAACAGAGTGAAACCCTTCAGAACCGCGTTTAGGACACGGGGAAGGATGCGAATGTTTGGTCCTCACACAGGCTGCCTAGAGCGACGAGAACGCCAGTGACCACTCCACGGGCAGCTCCACGGGTGCAGTGGGGGTGTGGGGGACCCCACGACCGTCTGAGCCGGACTCGCAGCCCCCCTCACGGCAGGTCTCTGACAAGACCTGAGAGTTTCCACGCAGAGCTGAAAAGATCCAAAATGGCAGCTTTCAGGCTGGTTGATTCTTTAAAGACTGTCCCCCTACACCTCCGTGGCCACTCCCTCTAAAACTCCTGATCCCTTTTCGGCTCTGCACACAGAGCGCAAAGCTGACGCCTGTGCCAACCAACGACGACTCCATCGCAGCAGAACTAGCAGTCAAGTGCCGAATGAGTGACATTGATTTATTGATTGACTTAACTCTAACAGTCCCAGATGTTACTGTGATTTTTCTTCCACTTTCCTCTTTGACTCTTTAATGCATAACTTTTTTCAGAAATGCCCAGCCAGTGCTAAACTGAGCTACCGGTCCAGATCTTCTGCAGTTATTCTCTCTACTAAACCACTTCCCTTCTCCTCTCATGGGCTTCGAAGCCCTAGGTCCGGAGCGAAACGGAAGGTAAACTGAAAAATTCTGTCCAATATGATAGGAGAGGCCATAAAGGCATTGGTGATTAAGAACCTCTCTTTTCTTCCTCCCCCGTTCACCCCCTTTCCACTGCTATTGACGGGGATGGTGGGAATCTTTCAAAAATCAAAACCCGGAGATCAGCTTTCGACAGAGTTAGTCCTGTGGGCCTCACTGTGCAAGGAAAGCTTGCTTTGATCTTAAAAAACGGCAGAACCGTCTTCTAGGCAGGTTGCGGTGGGACCCCTTAGCCAAGGGAGATTGGATATGCAGAACCTGATCTTGAAAAACATTTAAGAGTAAAAGAAATATAAAGCTCAGAAGCATCTGCCGGTGAACCGTATGGAAATCTAGATGTAAAAAGAAAAGCTTTTTAAATGGAAAGTTCGAGGACTTGGAAGCCCCTTAAATCACCGAAAAGCTCTAGGTTTTAGAAATCGAAGAATAGTTATGCAGAGTTAAGCCTGATCAACAACCATTTACCACTGCTAATGGAGGCCAAGGAGGGTGTGAATAAAGATACTGGATTATCTAAATATTGTTCCTGAGGGCAGATTAAGGCTTGGGTTAGACAGAAGTCTGAAGGCTCCCTAACCCCGATTCACCACCTCCCATCCGTTCTAAACTGAGCACACATGTTCGGGACTCCCCAGTACTGCCAGAGAAGGCTGGAACAAGGAGAAAAGGCTATCAAGATGGACAGCGAGCATTCTCCCATTGGCTACAATGGGAGATAATGGGCCCATTATCAGGGCCTAGGAGGCCCTGATGAAACCTCATTTCAACCATCAGTTCAACCTCTTCCTCAATAATGGACCCCTGAGGATGGCAACTGCTGTTCTGATAGATTTACTACCTAGCTATTTTTTTTGAACTGCATTAGTTAAATGCTTACTATGTGTCAGGCACTGAACTAACTGCTGCACTTGATTTAGGCTTTAAATTAATAATAATGTTGGTATTTGTTAAGCGCTTACTATGTGCCGAGCACTGTTCTAAGCGCTGGGGTAGACACAGGGGAATCAGGTTGTCCCACGTGGGGCTCACAGTCTTCATCCCCATTTTACAGATGAGGTAACTGAGGCCCCGAGAAGTTAAGTGACTTGCCCAAAGTCACACTGCTGACAAGTGGCCGAGCCGGGATTCGAACCCATGACCTCTGACTCCAAAGCCCGTGCTCTTTCCACTGAGCCACGCTGCTTCTAGGCTCATTGTTCCCCTCCTTTCCTTCCACCTATCGCACAAACAAATACCTATATACGCGCGCGCGCGCACACACACACACTCTCTCTCTCTCTCTCCTAAACTCCACTAACATTTTTGAGAAATTTAGGACTTTTGACTTCATTTCCCTGTGGCACTTTCTGCTTCTCTTCCTCCCCTTCCCTTTATCTGTGTGGGTGGTCCCCGAACCAAGCATCAACACTCCCCACGCCCCCTCCCCGCCATCGCTCTTGCTCTCTCTCCTCTTCTTGGATCTCCTGCCTGGGTGGAGGGCGATGTTGGCATGACACAAATGTGACTCATCCTCTGGGCACAAGTCCCCAGCCCAGTGGCTCGGCGGGCCAGAGAGTCGAAAGACGGGGCCGCCCGTTGCATCAGTTTTACTGCAGTGCCACTCCGGACAGCCTCCTTCCCTCCCTCCCACAGAAGGAAGTGTGCCTGACGACCTGGAGAAGAGGATGATCCAGCTGCAGAGGATCAAGGTACACGAGACACACCCCAGTTCACCTTTGGGAACATAAAACAGCACAGCCGGAAAATATAGGCTACTCACAACCCCAGGACCCAACACCCAGACTGCTCTAATGCACACCACACTGCCAGACAGACCCCACCCAACTCTGTCCTCCACCCCTGAGGGGTGGCATGTTGGTTTGGTTTCAAAAGAATCACCTCTACTGCCAATCACAGTAGACCGGTTCAATGGACAGAAAGACCCTGACCACCAAATTCTGCTTTTGGACCCTTCCTCGGCTTGTCTGGGCTCCAGACAAGGTACTTTGCTTGTTACTGAAAGTCCCGACGGAGGCTTCCCTAGCGCCATTCTTCCCTGTGGCCATGCCCGGCAGAGGGGTTGACAGATCTCTAGGTTGTCCTACTCACAAAATCAAGATTAAGGGCGGCAAAGTGCAACATAATCGCTCTTTCCAGGAAGCGCTTTTTTCTCCACTGGCCAGCCTAAATCGTCTCCTCTGTATCTCCTCTAATACAACAACCCGCCCTCCAGTCTTGGAGGAAAAAAAGGCTCTTAATGGGCTCTCAATGAAAAACCACTCCGAGACGCTGGGATAGCAGAGCACAGATCAAGATGCAGCCTTCTATGACAGGCATGGAAAATTCATTCATTCAATCATATTTACTGAGCGCTTACTGTGTGCAGAGCAGGAAAGTGATAGATGTGTGCCATCTTGAAATACAAGACCTCCCTCACTTTATCCAGGAGTCATAAAGTTAAGCAAAAAGATGGTGCAAAGGGAATGTGTTTAAAATGTACCTAGTTTTACAATGACTAGGGGGATTAGATTTCAAGCTAATTCGAGTTATCTTGATCTACACTCACAGAGGACACACGTCACATCACTTCATGGAGAGGTGATCCAGGTGGCTCTGACGCACAGCCTGAGGGTTAAACTGGGCATAGCTGAGCCCGCCCAGGTCCCGCCCGAACCATGACCAAAACCCTGTATCTCCAAACCGCTCTAGAACATTGCAAATTTCTCATGCTACAAAGGAATCCTAAACACAATCCTTGCAGAAAGGATTCTGGTCAAGGAAGAGAAACACGTACCCATTCTAGACCACACACATATTGGGTGACAACCAGACGAAGGGCGATGTCCAAATTACCCAGTGGATATTTGTCACCACGAGAGGATGGCAGGACGAGGAAGACTAGGGAAGGGAAAGGATGAGGAGGGTAACGAGCACGAGTGACAATCCACAGGGATCTGTCCCAGGCCAAAGATACTTAAATTTCCATCAAAGCCATAGAAATAGAGAACATGCTCGTTAAATTGGCGGATGACCGAGAGCTGAGGCTTGGGGAGGAGCCAGCGTCTTTGAAGATCGTCTCTGAATTCAAAGTGGACTTGGTCAATCGGAGAAGTGGTCAAAAACCAACAGGATGAACTTGAGTGAAGACGAATGCGCGGAAAGAAAAAATGAACAGTTCAAAGACCGGCTATGCAGCAAGAGAACAGAAAAGGATCTAGGAAGCAGAGCGGATTGTAAGCGATGAAACAGCCACAGTGTTCTCAAGTTAGAAAGAAAGACAGCCCTGGGCACAAGCGAGAGGAGGCAGAAAGAGAGAGAAAGAGAAAAAGAGAGAGGGAGAGAAAGAGTGTGTCAGACAAAGAGAGAGTCAGAAATGAGAGAGAGAGAGAGTGTCAGACAAAGAGAGGAAGAAAGACAGTGAGAGACAATACTGCTGAGATTAACCTTGTATCTACCCAGCGCTTAGAACAGTGCTCGGCACATAGTAAGCGCTTAACAAATACCAAATTATTATTAAATCCCTGGATGTGAACTGTTCGAAAAGGCGGCCTCCACCTCTCTTAAACAAGTGCTCAGTACAGCGTTCTGCACACAGTAAGTGCTCCATAAATACTACTGAATGACTGAAGATCAGAGGGCAGCTTTCCTAGCCTTTAGCCGAAACTGGGTGAGCAACAGCGCATTCTGAAGTAGGACAAAGGCACTGTCAGGAGGTAATCAATCAATGGAATTCACTGAGCTTTTAGTGCGGAGCACTGTACTAAGCACTTGAACGGTTGATGGTGCTGCCTCCCCGATAAAGATCTGCTTAGTGCTTGGCACACTGTAAGCGCTTAACAAATACCCTCACTATTATTATTATTTCCACAGAGCTTTATTCAATCAATAGCATTTATTGAGCACTTACAGGGCACAGAGTACTGTACTAAGCGTTTGGGGAATTACAAAACAGCAATAGAGAGAGACAATTCCTGCCCACAACGAGCTCACAGTCTAGCTTTAGTTCAGGGTATCTTGCTGGGAGGGGAATGAAGATTGTAGAACCAGCAGGCCAAGGGCTTCATATAGGAGCCACAGCCTGCAAAGATCGGTTCGGGCTTCTTTCCGTTTTCCTCGGCGCCGGGCCCGCTCAAACTGGAGTACCGTGTCCGGTTCTCGGGACGTGGAAAACTAGGATAGGGTTCAGCGGGGAACCGCAGAGATGATGAAGGGGTTCAAAAGTAAGGCTGGCGAGAAAAGTTAAGGGAACTGGAATTATCCCTTCTGGAAAAGAGAAGGCTGTGGGGTGATTTAATAACAGTCTTCGAATCCATGAAGAGATCCTATTCAAAGGGTGGGGGGGGGTGATTGGCCGTTCCCCATCTCCACTGAGAATTGAGTCAGGGGAAATAGACTCGGATTGTTGTGTGGGGGGTGGGAGTTGCGGGGGGAGAGGAGTTAGATCTGAGGACGAGTTTCCTGGCAGAGAGACTGGAAGAAGTCCTCCAGGGTGACTCAGGAATCTCCTTCCCTAGAAATCTATAAAAATAGGAGAAATCTGCGACTGCCTGGGGTAGTTCAGGCAGGAGGATAGGAGAATTGGCTTCTCTGATCCACCTAACCCAGGGGTCCGGGAATCTCAAGTAAGCTCACTGTGGGCAGGGAATGTGTCGGTTATATTGCTATATCGTACTCTCCCAAGCACTTCATTCATTCATAATTATAGATCGCTTACTGTGTGCAGAGCACTGGACTAAGCGCTTGGAAAGTACAATTTGGCAACAAAGAGAGACAATCCCTGCCCACAACAGGCTCACAGTCTAGAACGGGGGAGACAGACGTCAAAATAAGTAAACAGGGATCGATAGCATCAATACAAATAAACTGAATGATAGACGCATGTATACATCAGAACAAGTAAAGAGGCATTAATATAAATAAATAGAATTATAGATATGTACATATATGCACAAGTGCTACGTGACGAGGGTAGAGCAAAGGGTGCAAGTCAGGGTGATGGGGAGGGGGAGCTGAGGAAAAGGGGGGCTTATTCTGGGAAGGCCTCCTGGAGGAGGTGAGCCTTCAGGAGGGCTTTGAAGGGGCGAAGTGTGATTGTTTGGAGGATCTGAGGAGGGAGGGCATTCCAGGCCAGAGGTAGGAAGTGGGCCAGGGGTCGAAGGCGGGAAAGGCGAGAACGAGGCACGGTGAGAAGGTTAGCACCAGAGGAACGGAGTGGGTACAGTAAGTGCTCAGCAAGTACAATTGATTGATAAGATGTTTCTGAAGCTACTCGCTTTCAAAGAACCCGAGAGGCATCGCTGACGTTATCTCATTAAGCCACACAGGTTTTTAATTAAAATCCTGGGTTGGGATTGAGTGGCTGAGTTCAAATTCTTCTCCCTCCCTGTTCTATCCTCTATCTTCCCTCCTCTGGAGAAGAACGAGTGAGCTGTCGGAAAGGCACAGAGGGACACCGACATGTCTGTCCCTCCCATCTGTGTCCCCATCCCTTCAACAAAAGCTTCCTGGAGCGGTGGGGTGGGGAAGGAAAGGTCTCATCTCCACCCCATCAAGTGCCCTATCCCCCAAAGTCGGGGCCGAACCACTCCGAGGAGAATCCAGATCCAATTCTGCCCCGTTCAAGGCGGGGAATGGGCTGATGGTCTGCCCGAGCTTCTTATTTGGTAAAGTTTGCAGGGAAACGGATGAGTAAAAAATACAAACATGTTCTAAAACATATACACAGGTGCTATTTTATATACCTACTTATCATTCCTTCAGTATGCTATGATCTGTTTACAACCCTCATTTCCCAAGATAACCACATATCCCATAAAAGGCTGACTACATTGATCAAGAAAAATATCCCTATTTAGAGTGATTACAGTACTGAAATTCTATCCTATGCCTTTAACTCTCTCTCTGGCCGCTCTTTTCTCTTGAAAGATCCGCATCACTGTCCTTTACCACCTGAATGCCAAGGATGGCCTTTGCTACCTTTCCTAACTTATTTCTGAAAAGTTCCCCCCATCGTGGCTGGACCAAAGCGTTTTAATTCCCCCAGCCCTGGTCGTTTATTTTTTCTCCCCCTCTTATGGATGCTGAAATCGAATCCGTGTATGGGAGAACCTCATAAAAGCGCAACCCTGTTTTAGAGAAGCAGCGTGGCTCAGTGGAAAAAGCACGGGCTTGGGAGTCAGAGGTCATGGATTCGAATCTCAGCTCTGCCACTTGTCAGCTGTGTGACTGTGGGCGAGTCACTTAACTTCTCTGTGCCTCAGTTACCTCATCCATAAAATGGGGATTGTTAGCCTCACGTGGGACAACCTGATTACCCTGTATCTACCCCAGCGCTTAGAACAGTGCTCTGCACATAGTAAGTGCTTAACAAACACCAACATTATTATTATTATTAGAACCTCCAGGCCTACAGGTTTACAGAAAGGCTTTCAATCCCCTGAAATGCAATACGGTTTTTATTAAGAAAAGGTTTACTAGGAAATAGTTGTTGGGTGAAGTTCAGGGCACATCACCCTCATTTCTTCCACCTTATGTTTTTCTCTCCTTCAGTCTCTTCTTCTCTTCCTTCACACCCCGATCTCCTGACCTGATCCCCAAGTGACCCCAAATCACATTTGGATGGTAATCATTACCAATGGTATTTATTGAGTGGTTACTATGTGCAGAGCACTGAATTAAGCACTTGGAAGAGTACAACAGTTGGTAGACACGTTCCCTGCCCACAAAGAGCTTACAGTCCAGTGGGGGAGAGAGGCATTAATATAACGGAATAATTAATAATATATAATTCAAAGATATGTACCTAAGTGCTGTGGGGTTGAAGGTAGGGAGAATATCAAATGCCCTAAGGTCGCAGATCCAAGTGCGTAGATGACACGGAAGGGAGAGGGAGCCGGGGAAAAGAAGGATTAATCAGGGAGGGCCTCATGGAGGAGATGTGACTTTAAGAAGACTTTGAGGATGGACAGAGTAGTGGTCTGGAGGATATGGAGAGGAAGGAAGTTCCAGGCTAGAGGGAGGACTTGGGAAAGGGGTTGGTGGTAAGAGAGTGCTTAGTATAGTGTCTGGCACACAGTAAGCACTTAACAGGTGCCATAATTACGCTGGAGCAGAACGGGGCACAGTGAGTAAGATGGAGCTAGAGGGGTAAAGTGTCCGGGCCGGGCAGTAGTAGGAAATTAGTGAGGTAAATGTACGATAAATAATAAGTAAACTGTAATGACACAGACACTAGGAAGGCATTTTCAAGCCGCTAAAGGCTTCCCCTGCCCACTTCAGTGCCACCAATTCAACCCTACCTAAAATGGCAGTTTCACGGAGCTCTCCTGCCATTTTCTCACCTCTTCTTCCATCACATAAAGTCCCACTCCCAAAGCTTACGTCAAGTTCTTTTGCACCTGGGATTTGAGTCATAGCAGCAACATCACTAAAAGCCAACCCCGATGGTTCAATCTTTAACGTCCTCCCCCCGTAGACTCTGAGCACCTAAACTTGTGGAGTGTACGGCGCCCTCAAAACAGATCACTCTTGGGGTGGTTCCCGGCTCTTTCCTCTGCCCTTCAAAGCCTCGGTGCATGTCTTTCTCTCACTCCTCAGCTCGAGGTTGGCTCTTTTTCTCCTCTTGTAACCTTTACTGATAACAAAACAAGCTGTCCCCGGGGCATCGCCCTCGTCCACAAACCCTCATCCTGGTTTCGCTTCTCTTTCTGCTCTTTCGATCCTGCTGACCGTAAGCTCCTTGAAGGCTCTGTTGTATCGTACTCTCTCAAGCCTAACTGCAGTGCTCTGCCCACACTGCGCACCCAAGAAACACCTTTGATCGACTGATTCATTTTATCACCCCAACTGTTCCAGTGAAGCAAACTGTCTCTGATGCCTTCCCATTCCTCCCCTCCTCCCTCAGTGTTAAGTCCATTCCCACGTAATGTCCACAGCCCTTTAGTGCTACTGTTTGCTCCAGTCAATCCCTGGGTCTCCATGCAGGGTTACACCCATTCCCGAATTGGGCTTCATCCCATCTCCCCCTCTCCTCCTCCACCTCTCCCTGCTGGCAGCTCTCCAGCAACCTTGTGGAAGTTTTTTTTGGTTTTTGGTTTTTTTTAATGGTACACGGTAAATGCTTACTCTGTGTCAGTCACTATGCTGAGGGCCAAGAGAGATATAAGCTCATCAGACACTGTCCATGTGCCACGTGGGGTTCACAGTCAGCGTGGCCTAGTGGAAAGAGTATGGGACTGGAAGTCAGGGGACCTGGGTTCTAATCCCAGTTCTGCCACTTGTCTGCTGTATGATCTTGGGCACGTCGCTTCATTTTTCTGTGCCTCAGTTACCTCACCTGTAAAATGGGGATTAAATCCTACTCCCTCCTACTTAGACTGTGAGCCCCACGTGGGACTATGTCCAACCCGATTATCCTCTATCTTCCCCAACATTTAAAACAGTGCTTGACAAACAGTAAGCGCTTAACGAATACCACAATTATTATTATTATTTTACAGATGAGGTAACTGAGGCACAGAGAAGTTAAGTGACTTGCCCAAGGTCACAGAGCAGCAAATGGCAGATCTGGGATTAGAATCTAGGTCCTTCTGAATCCCAGGCCTGTGCTATATCCATTAGGCCCCGCTGCTTCCCTTTCACCCACAAGTCCCCTCAACACCCCAGTGATGGAGGGAAGGGGGCAGGTGTCTTACAGTTGGGAAAACTGAGGTTTGGGAGAGAGTCAGAGACTCCCCAGAAGTTACCCAATTCTATTAGTGGCACATCTGGGTCTCAAATCCAAGCCCCCGCTTGACCACAATTCTGTTCTCCTTAGAACTTCAAAGAGCTCTCTCTCCCTTTGACTCTCAGAAGGACAGTCAGGCCACTCTACCTCCCTCTTTTCCAAGGAATTCTCCAAGCCAACCAGGATACAGCCTAGACAGAGATTGACCTTGGTGGCAGGAGGTGGGAGTTGGTGGGGATGATAAAAGCCAGAGTGTTTTCTTCTCTCTCTCTCTCCTCCTGCCCCCCCACCCCCACCCCCCAGCCATGATGGCCAGGAGGAAAGATTCATTCATCTCCTCTAGCAGGTATTTTGGTCCATGTGGGGTGGTGTGTGGGAGAACAGGAGGAGCGCATACCTGATCTGGACATTCCATGGACCATCCCAAATTTGGAGGTCAAACGGGCCAGGACATTTTGAGAACTGAGCAGAGTCACTCTGCATGGATATAAGGGTGTGAACCGACTCCTTCCCTCTAGGCTGTAAACTCTTCTTGTAGCTTGTAAGCTCTTGTTGGCAGGGAATATGTCTACCAACTCTGTTATACTCTAGTCTCCCAAGCACTTAATACAGTGCTCTGCCCATAAGTGCTCTATAATTAACATTGATGGATTGGCTGAGATACCTAAGTATAAGACAGATGACTTCCCAGCCTTGCATCCCTTTGACTATGGGTGGGTGAATGGAGCCAAAGGGCGAGAATGCGATGTGGTAAATATCACCCGGGAGTCCTTCCATGGGGTTTCACAACTGTATGTGGCTGGGGAAGAGGAGGAAAAAAAAGAGAATATATCTTCCCCGCCCCACGATCTTGCGCTCAGTCATTTCTGCTCTCCATGAGAGGTGTGGTCAGGCCAAGGACGGCGCTACTGAGGCTCCACCTCAGTGCTCCCCGGTCAGTCGATCGTATTTTCGGAGCGTTATGTACTAAGCACTTGGGAGAGTCCAGAATAACAGCATAACAGACACATTCCCTGCCCACAACCAGCTTCCCTTTGCTCGTCCTCATTTTGCTGCTCTGCATTCCAAAAACAACAAGGGCGAGGCTCAGCCAGGGTGGCCCCAGGAGCTGGAGGAGAAGAAAGAGGGAGAGGAGTCCCTCCTTCCTCTCTTCCCAAGCCCTAAGGGAAGAATTAAGCTCAATGGGCATTGCATTCCTAATATTCAGCTAAAAAGAAATCCATCCCAAATGGGAATTCAGCTTTCCAGGTGATGAGGTTTAATCTGTTAATCCCAAACAGTCCCAATCTGTGACTCTTCAGTTTCTGCAAAGGGTCAGGTCAGAGTAAGAGGTAACCTAGTCCCGTGTTCTCAGCAATCGAGGGAAAAAGGATAGGTGACCCAGTCTTCGTTCGAGCCCAACATCTGGCCGTTTCTCTGCACAGGTCTGGCACCGGGATTAATTCTGTGGAATGGCTGGTATGTTTACCTTGTGGTGACGGCTTGCCGCAGGTAAATGTGAGACCAACAACCTCACGTCTCCAAGGGCCTGAATTTTTAGCTACCAGCCAAGAAATACAGTCTGCCTCCAAGGTGGCTATTTCTCAAGATGTGGGAGGTGGTATTTATTTTTCCCAATGCTCCAGTCACCAGGAACCAACAGAACCTTTGTGATAGTGAGGCCTGGCACTTGTCTCATCCAAAGGAATTACGTCTAACGAGAAACCCAAACAGAATTTCGTTTGACAGGGAGTCAAACAACGGCGAGCCTTAAACTCCTCATAGATTTCGGTGAGTTGTTCCGGGGGCAGGGATATTTTGGGAGAGGTTCCCTAATACCTGCCCAGCAGTTTTCAGCTGTGTCCCCAAATTTCATTAATGACAATTTTGGTATCTGTTAAATGCTTTCTTCGTGCCAAGAACTGTAGAGAGCTCTTGGGTAGGTCTAAGATATTCGGGTCAGGCACGGTTCCTCTCCCACATCGGGCTCACGGTCTGAGAAGAGGGAGAACTGGTATTGAATCCCCATTTTTACTGATGAGGAAACGCCCACACAGAAAAATTAAGTGACTCGCCCAGGGTCACGCAGCGGACAAGTGGCAGTCGGGATTCAAACCCCGGTCCTCTGATCCCCAGACCTGTACTCTTTCCACTAAGCTCCCTGGCTTCTTCCAATTTCCAAATACTGCCCTTCGAATTTTAATTCTCTGAATTCGCACAGAACAAACTTCTCCTCCAAAGAATGCTGGGAAAGATGGAAACAAAATGGCATTCCCAGCCATCAGAGATTTAAGTTTCGCGATTGTCCCCGACAAAGAAATTACTGAAAATGAAAGCTACTGCTGTGCTTTCTTAAAAGAGGGGGCTGTGCCGAAAACCAAGCGGGAAACCGTGGGGAATACGGTAGCCGGCTGTCTCCCCCAACTGCAGCCCTCTCCTTCTGCTTTCATAGAATCAAAGCCCAGGAGTGTGACAGAACAGACGAGCTCCTCTGGCTGTAAAATAGAGATAATGACGCGTTCCCGCCCCAACCCTTTGAACTGCTGGATAGAAAAATGTGCAACGTGGGCAAGGGACTATCTCTTTCCAATTTCTGTATCTGCAAAGAAATTCAAGAGATAAGACTATTCCCAGTCACAGCCCCAGGTCTGTCCTGGTCAAAGGAGCCTGTTCACTCCTAGGAGTCGGATTGTCCGGTCGGGACTACGGCTATGACCTCACGTCTTTGTACATATTTTGAGTTGAATCGACTCCGCTGCTCTACATGCACGTGGCATCGTCCCATTCGGAAGTGAAAAAAGGCCATTTCTACATTGGCTTCCCAGCCCGAGACTGCTAAATTATCTACTACTCTACTACTAACTCTACTGGACTCTCCCAAATGCTTAGTTCAGTGTTCTGCACACAGTAGGCACTCGGTAAATACTATCGATTCAATCAATGGTATTTATTAAGCACTTCCAGTGTGCCGAGCACTGTACGAAGCACTTGGGAGAGTACAACACAGTTGGCAGACACGATCTCTGCTTTCAGTCTAACAAGTTCTCCCAGCTGATCGAATGGTTTCGATTTGGGTCGGAGCAGGTTCGCCTGGCGTTCTCTGCCCGGAGGATATGGGGGAGAACGGGATGGTTTTGTCAGTTCAGCCCTTCCATCCTCAGGTACAGCAAGTGGAGAAACGATCAGAGGGTCTGCAAATTGACTGCGGCGCTTGAACCACAAATCACAAGGCCCATTTCTCCCTTCAGTACGATCAATCGACCGTATTGATTGGGCGCTTCCTATGTGCAGAACGTTATTCTAAGCATTTGGGAGAGAGGACAATATAACAGAGTTGGTAGACAAGTACCCTGCCTACGAGGAGCTTCCAATCTAGCAGAGGAGGTAAAGGATTCTCCTCTTCCAATGGGTAGAGGTGTGGCCAGAGGAAAGAATGAGTAAGCGCTCAGTACAGTGCCTGGCACGTAGTAAGCACTTAAATACCATTTTTAAAATAAAGGACTTGGGACTCAGGAGCTGCAGTGTCAGGTCCACATGATGGCTGACAAAAGGAATCCACCCTCCCTCCCCCCAACACACACATATTCTGTTTGCATTTTAGTGATCCTGGATACGGAAACTGGGTGGGGAGATGGAAGATTAGGTGATCAACAGGTTGCCTTGGAAAATGTCTCCTCCAGCTCCTGCCTCGCCCGATGATCATCCTCCCTATTGTCCAGGTCTATAAGGCCAGCCACGACTGCCCCAGTCCCGAGGACTCCTCTTGTCTCTAGAAGCAGCGTGGCTCAGTGGAAAGAGCCCGGGCTTGGGAGTCAGAGGTCATGGGTTCAAATCCCGGCTCCGCCACTTGTCAGCTGTGCGACTGTGGGCAAGTCACTTCACTTCTCTGGGCCTCAGTTACCTCATCTGTAAAATGGGGATTAAGACTGTGAGCCTCATGAGGGACAACCTAATTACCCTGGATCTCCCCCAGCGCTTAGAACAGTGCTCTGCACATAGTAAGCGCTTAACAAATACCAACATTATTATTATAGGGAGTAGCATTCCTTCCCACCTCCTCTACATTAACGTGGACCAATTGAAGCAGCCCAATTACTGCCCAGTTTCCTTGCCAGCAGAAGGGAGAATTGAGCTCATCGGTTCTCCATTTCCTACTTGTCCCCACAGCTAACAATCTCTCTCCAGTTCATCTTTCACTCCACGTTTCAGTTCGGTATAGTTTCCCTCTGAGATTCCACTATAGAAATTACAGTAAATATTCCATAATGATGTAACTGCCTGGGGTGGGTTTTGTGTTTTTGTTTTTTTTTTACATTCCCCACATCTGAGCCATAATAGACCTCACACGCTGATCTCTCCTCATTCTTGAAAATGAAAATAAAAAGGGAGAAACCGACTGATCGGCAGAAGGCTGCGGGTCTTCGATCCTCTCCTAGTGGAAAAACTCCCTTACGTAGGTAGCTGGAGAGCCAGACACCATCGGTGGAAATCATCCATGTTGTAGTCTGTTCTTTTGATATTTATTCTTGTAAAAAGATAGACATCTCTAAATAATCTTTACATAATCTGAGCCTCAGCCTGTGTTTCTTTAAAGGAGAAAAAACGCATTTGTACTTATCTATTTACGCCACTTTTAAACAAAGAACACTCCTTCAGTAATGGTATCCTTCTCTTACAGAATCAGCTGCATCCATCTGCTCGTAGTTAAGTGTTTTGTTTGGGTTTTTTCAATCAAAATGTTTAGAAGCAGCCTTGCTCCTAGGCTGCTGGCCGTTAGGCAAGAGATTCTCCCCATTTGGCTGGATGTGTGCCCAGGAGGCAGGGGGGAATGTCAGAGGAGAGATGAGGGGCACAAAGGGACTCTTTTTTTTTTTTTTGGAGGGTATTTGTTAAGCACCTACTATGTGCTAAGCACTGTCCTAAACGCTGGGATAGATACAAGATAATCAGGTTGACCCACGTGGGGCTCACAGTTTTCATCCCCATTTTACAGAAGTGGTGACTGAGGCACAGAGAAGATAAGTGACTTGCCCAAGTTCACACAGCTGAACAGGTGGCAGAGCCGGGATTAGAACCCATGACCTCTGACTCCCAAGCCCGGGTTCTTTCTTCTGCCCTCTTCACCCAGTGATCCCCGCTCCTGGACATCCAAGGGCACTTCCACCCCAAAGTCCTCTCTGTAGCTGCCCCAAGGCAATTATCATATCAATCAATGGTATTTATTGAGTGCTTACTGTGTGGAGAGTACTGTACTAAGCGCCCCGGGAGAGTACAATATAAGAGTTGATAGACGTGATCCCTGAATGAGCTGAAGAAAGCCAGCAAGCCATCGGGAGCCTCCTTGTCTTTGCGTTCCGTCTGATTTGCTTGGAAAGAAAGTGAGTAAACGCTTACTGTGTGCCAAGCACTGTTCTAAGCGCTGCGGGAGATACAAGCTAATCGGGTTGTCCTACGTGGGGCTCATGGTCTTAATCCCCATTATACAAATGAGGAAACTGAGGTTCAGAGAAGTTAAATGATTTGCCCAAGGTCACACAGCAGACAAACTGGCAAAGCTGGGATGAGAACCCAGGTCCTTCTGACTTCTGGGCCAACAGTCTAACCACCGGGCCACAGTGCTTCTCATGACGCTCAATACGCAAACACCTTCTGCGTTTTGATTCCAAACTCACTCTTCCGATGGAGCATTCTTCTCCCGGGCCCTACTTAACGGCAAAATTCTAGGCGAGGTAAAGACAGACATTGGGAGTAAGAGGCCCCGTCACACACGGACCATTCATAAACATTGTTATTTCAATAGGGGGTCACAAAAGGTAGCGGGCTATTTACACAGCTTTTTATTCACTATGCTTTACAAGCAAGCTCTGCTCCAGTTCTTAACGAGTACAAAGTCCCACAGTTAGGTGAGCACATCAATCGATCAATCGATCGCTCGTATTCAATGAGCCCTTACTCCGTGCAGAGCACTGTACTAGGCACTTGGGAGAGTACAATATAACAGAGTCAGTACACACACTCCCTACCTACAGAGAACTTACAGTCAGTCTAGAGGGATGGGGAAACTGAGGCACTGAGCAGTGAAGTGATTTGTCCACGGTCCCACAGCAGGCAAGAGGCCTAGGCAGCATTAGAACCCAGGTCCTCTGACTCCCAGGCCGGTGCTCTTTCCACGAGGCCGGAAAATAGAGATGAGTCCATTCAAGTGAAAGAGATAATAATAATGTTGATATTTGTTAAGCCCTTACGATGTGCAGAGCACTGTTCTAAGCGCTGGGGTAGATACAGGGTGATCGGGTTGTCCCACGTGGGGCTCACAGTTTTAATCCCCATTTTACAGATGAGGTAACTGAGGCACAGAGAAGTGAAGTGACTTGCCCAAAGTCACACAGCTGAACAAGAGGCGGAGCTGGGATTAGAACCCATGACCTCTGACTCCCAAGCCCGGGCTCTTTCCACTGAGCCACGCTGCTTATCTAAGTGCTTCTTCTTCACCTAATGAGAGAGGGACGGACAGGTGGCAGGGAGACCCAGCCCCAAGCAGCTGTCGCTCTTACCGCGATTGATTTTAACATCAGGGAGACAACCGACTGCCTCGTTGTCCGCCTCTGGGAGCCGGGGATACACAATGGGGATTCCTGGTCCCTCGGACTGAATCCAGGAGTTACTGACATTTCTTAGTGACTATGACAAAATGTTAACTCCCCTGCTCTAGACAAATAATAATAATAATGTTGGTATTTGTTAAGCCCTTACTATGTGCAGAGCACTGTTCTAAGTGCTGGGGTAGATACAGGGTGATCAGATTGTCCCACGTGAGGCTCACAGTCTTCAGCCCCATTTGACCGATGCGGTTACTGAGGCCCAGAGAAGTTGAGTGACTTGCCCACAGTCACACAGCTGACAAGTGGCAGAGGCGGAATTCGAACCCAAGACCTCTGACTCCCAAGCCTGGGCTCTTTCCGCTGAGCCACGCTGCTTCTCTATAATGAATAGGAGGTTCCAATTCCTTTTTTTTTTAAAAAAAAACAAAACACACCATTAGGAACGTCAAAATGGAGACGAACAAACCAATGGTTTGGGGGCTTTTTTTTCCCCCTCTTTCAGTGACACACACTACCTGGAGAAGAGGCAGAGAAATTTCAGGGCTACAGATTTACCAATTCTACTGTACTCTCCCAAGAGCTTGCAGCAGACACTCAACAAATATTACCGAGTGACTGATTACGGAAGGCCAATGGGCAGCAGCCAGGAAGCCCATCTTCTAAGCTTGTTGACCTCTTTCTTTCACTCTCCTCCACTGGCTTGATTTGTTCTCTCCTCTGTCAGGCTGGGCTCTACCCACTCCTCTTCATGGGAGGAGTATCCCAAAGGCTCCGTCCAGAAACCCTGACTGTATGAAACCAAAGGAAAGAAAGAAGGGAGGCTAAACTTCCTTCGCTCGCTCCGAGATGAACAGGATGTAAACCCAAAACAGGGTCAGTGAACGCCAGTAAGCAGCGAAATTACGTGAAGCAAAAGCAACTTCAATGGGGAGTTGGCCCTTGGAAGTCCTCATCTTGTCCTCCTCTCTCATCACTTGGGGGCATGGGTATTTATTGAATGCTGTGTGCAGAGCACTGTATTAAATGCTTGGGAGAGTACACTTTAACAGACAGAAGCAGCATGCCTTAGTGGATAGAGCACAGGCCTGGTGGTCAAAGGACCTGGCTTCTAAGCTGGGCACCGCCACCTGTCTGCTTTGTGACTTTGGATAAGTCACTTCACTTCGCTGTGCCTCAGTTATATCATCTGCAAAATGGAGATTATGACTGTGAGCCCCACCTGGGGCAGGGACTGTGTCCAACCTGATTAGCTTGTATCTACCCCAGCACTTAGAACAATGTGTGGCACATTGTAAGCCCTTAACAAATACCATACAGGGAGAGAAGAAAGGAAGAAAGAAAGAAAAAGGAAGACACATTCCCTGCCTACAATGTTTTCCCTCTTCAAAACCTTACTTAAAAATCACCTCCTCCAAGAGGCCTTCCCAGACTGAGCTCCTCTTCCCCCTCTACTCCCTCTGCCACCCCCCCTTTACCTCTCCGCAGCTAAAGCCTCATTTTCCCCTTTTCCCTCTGCTCCTCCACCTCTCCCTTCCCATCCCCACAGCACTGTACTCGTCCGCTCAACTATATATATTTTCGTTACCCTATTTATTTTGTTAATGAATTGTACATCGCCTTGATTCTATTTAGTTGCCATTGTTTTTACGAGATGTTCTTCCCCTTGACGCTGTTTAGTGCCATTGTTCTTGTCTGTCCGTCTCCCCCGATTAGACTGTAAGCCCGTCAAACGGCAGGGACTGTCTCTATCTGTTGCCGACCTGTTCATCCCAAGCGCTTAGTACAGTGCTCTGCACATAGTAAGCGCTCAATAAATACTATTGAATGAATGAATGGAGGGAGACATAGTAAGCACTTAAATAACATTCAGGGAGAGAAAGAAAGAAAGAAAGAAAGAAAGAAAGAAAGAAAGAAAGAAAGAAAGAAAGAAAAGAAAGAAAGAAAGAAAGAAAGAAAGAAAGAAAGAAAGAAAGAAAGAAAGAAAGAAAGAAAGAAAGAAAGAAAGAAAGAAAGAAAGAAAGAGAGAAAGGAAGGAAGAAAGAAAGAAAGAAAGAAAGAGAAAGAGAGAGAAAGGAAAAGGAAAAAAAGATAAAGAAAGAAAAAGGAAGACACATTCCCTGCCTACAATGAGCTTACATTGTAGAGGGAGACATAGTAAGCACTTAAATAACATTCAGGGAGAGAAAGAAAGCGAGAAAGGAAGGAAGAAAGAAAAAGAAAGACAAAGAAATGTAAAGAAAGAAAAAGAAAGACAAAGAAAGATAAAGAAAGAAAAAGAAAGAGAAACAAAGATAAAGAAAGAAAAAGAAAGAGAAAGAAAGAGAAGAAATAAAAAGAGAAAGAAAGAGAGAGAAAGAGAGAAGGAGAGAAAGAGAGAGAGAAAGAGAGGGAGAAAGAGAGAGAAAGAGAGAAAGAAAGAAAAAGGAAGACACATTCCCTGCCTACAATGAGCTTACATTGTAGAGGGAGACATAGTAAGCACTTAAATACCATTCAGGGAGAGAAGGAAAGGAAGGAATGAATCCTGGCTCGGTCACTTGTCAGCTGTGTGACTTTGGGCAAGTCACTTAACTTCTCGGTGCCTCAGTTACCTCATCTGTAAAATGGGGATGCAGACTGTGAGCCCCACGTGGGACAACCTGATTCTCGTGTCTACCCCAGCGCTTAGAACGGTGCTCGGCACAGAGTAAGCGCTTAACAAATACCAACATTATTATTATTATTATTAAGACGCCTTCCCCGCCTACAACGAGCTTACATTGCAGAGGGAGACCTGGAACCTCTCTGTGGAACATCACAAGCGGCATTTGGAGATGACTGCTGGGTCTAGCTTGTTGCATCCACCTCGAGTGGGAAAACCACCGAATTGCTGCAAAGCCCTAGCCGGGCCCTGGGGATCTGAAGGGGTGAATGCTACTGCTGCTGCTGTTTTCACTGTAGCTGCTGCTGCTGCTTTTGGAGGTTTTCTTTTCAAATCCTCAGTTGCCATTACCCTTCTAACCAGCAACAGGCATCTAACTAAAGGCTGGAAGAGGAGGGGGAGAGCCTGTCTCGATGCTCAAAGGAGCAGGAGAGGAGTGCAAACAGAGCGCTGCAGAGGGAAGTCTGATAATACCCCTTGGCCTTTCCCAGAAATGTTGTCTTGGTCTTACTAGGTGGAGAAGTGTTAAGGCCCACTGAACCTACCTCTCTCTCCCCCTGCCCTGTGCAGGGCAGGGGTGGGGAGCAGGAGGCTGGGGTTTGGCGGGGGAGTGGGGGAGGGGGGGAGGTCTGTTTTAATGCCTGACAATCATAAAATCCCAGCTCACTCTTAGACAAACATTTGTGCAAATAACTAGCACACCACGTGCTGCCTATTTCTACTGCAAACAGAAGGGAGTCACGGCAAACATCCCCCTTCCCCGACTCCATCTGGCACCCCGTAGCAGGACGGGGGCCTGCGGATGCCCGGGGGAGGCCTACCCCCCCCCTTTATTCTGGGGTGAATCTGGCAGAGTCGATAAAACCAAGAAGTTGGATTGGAAAAAATACCGGGCAAGAAGGCTGAAAACAATGATAAACTTGTGCAGTAGTAAACATTATCTGAGTCGGTCATCTCTGGGCATACGGGAGGACAAATACAGATTACAATTTTTGCTGGATACCTTCGATTCTGCAAGAGTACCTGGGGTTTTTATCAAATGAATAAAAAAGGCTAGGCAAATAAAAACTGGGTACATAGAACTCCAATAAAAGCTTCCACTGACCTAAAAAACAAAACCACACTGAGCCTTTTTGGATTGTTCGACATGTCAGAGAACACAGAAAGTCTCTCTCTTTTTTTAAAATGGTATTTAAGTGCCAGGCATTGTATTAAGCCCTGGGATAGATGAAAGCTAATCAGGTTAGACACAGTCTGTGTCCCACATGGTCTTAATCCCCGTTTTAGAGATGAGGTAACTGAGGCACAGAGAAGTTCAGTGATCTGCCCAAGGTCACACAGCAGACAAGTGGCAGAGATGGGATTAGAAACCAGATTCTCTGACTCCCAGGACCGTGCTCTCTCCAATAGGCCAGTGCTGCTTCTCTTGTTAATTACAGTCTTCATTCATTCAATAGTACTTTTTGAGCGCTTACTATGTGCAGAGCACTGTACTAAGCGCTTGGAATGTACAATTCGGCAACAGAGACAATCCCTGCCCATTGACGATGCTTGGCTAACAAGCCTTGACATCCTGGCCCAGGACTTTGGAAGGCTCACTAGAGGCCAGAGGGGGTTCATATCTTGGTTGGGGGTGGAGGGGCTTCTTTGCTCTCTATAAGATACTGGAAATGACTGGCATGGCATTATTATAAAAATAACCAAAAAAAATGCGAGTCCCCCAAGGGACCTAATTCCCACCTTTGTGATCTTTCCCAGTGCTTAGTAAAGTGTTCAGCACACAGTAAATGTTTAATAAATCCTATTCGTAATAATAACCACCTTGGAATCTGTTAAGCGCTTCCTATGTGCCAAGCACTGTTCTAAGGTCTGAGCGTAGATATAAGATCGTCATAATCCTTTATTTAGAATGAATTGAAAATGTTTGCCATGAGGACGTACTTTACAAAGAGTTGACGAAGTTGCTGTACGGCTTCGCCGAAGGTTCCAAAGACATTTTAAATCATACACACTCACACAACACACACAAGTCGTACGTGATCCCTTAAAATCTGATCTTAATTAAAAACTCTTGCCTGTTTCTTTGATTTTCCACACATAAGAGGAACTCTGGTCACTCATACTGTAGTTTTTGGCAACGGACGCTGGCATAGAAAGCAAAAATACAGATGCCAATTTCTCCGGGCTCCAAAGGACGGTAGGATTAAAGCCAGAAAAATGACCCTGTCTTTATCGTAAAGCTGCAGTGGGAAGGAAGTCTCTGTGACTTTCCCCTCTCTCGGCCCACCGGCCAACACTGTCGATACCGGGGCCTGGGAGTCAGAAGGGTCCGGGTTCCAATCCCAGCTCTGCCACTCGTCTGCTGTGTGACACTGGACAAGTCACTTCACTTCCCTGTGCCTCAGTTACCTCATCTGTAAAACGGGGACTAAGAGCTCTACGTGGGACATGGACTGAGTTCAACCCGATTGGCTTATATCTACCCCAGCGCTTAACACAGTGCCTGGCATGTAACAAACAATTAACAAATACTATTAAAACAAATTATCAGGGACTGTGCAATCTACTTCCTGCACCTACTGCTCAGGGTGGGGAGCAAGGGGGGAGATTAAATCTTCTTCAACAGAGGAATCTTAAAACTAGCCTTCCCTTGGGGGGAGTAGGGTTCAGGATGGAAATACTTAGATGGCCAGAAGCTTCTTGACCACAAAACTGAACGGAGAAAGTCCAGCAGGAGAACACAGGCCTCGTACTTAGTTTCTACTTTTCCACTCTCCAAAACTCCCACTCGAGGGCCATCTAGTGAGGAGCAGGGTCAGAGCCGCCGGAAAACTAGGCAGCAGCCTCGGTGCCTTCCCAGAAAAGGCAGAAGCCAGACGGAGACGGCGAAAGACCTCAAGGCACAGATTGGCGAAGTCATTAGAAATAAAAACTTTGAATCTTTTAAACCGCAGATGATACCCTGTGAAATAATAAAACTAATAGTACACGTTAAGTGCCTATTATGTCAATCGATCGTATTTATGAGAGTTTAGTGTGCAGAGCACCATATTAAGCACTTGGAAGAGTATGACAGAGTTGGTAGATACTTTCCCTGCTCACAACGAGCTTACAGTCTAGAAGGGACGACAGACACTAATATAAATAAAGTATGGATAGGTACATAAGTGCTGTGGGACTGAGGGAGGGGTGACTCAAGTGTGAAAATCCCACTGCAAGGGTAAGGCAGAAGGGAGCGGGAGAAGAGAAAAGGATGGCACACTGTACTAAGAGCTGGGGTGGATACAACGTAAGCAGATCGGACCCAGTCCCTGTCCCATATGGGGCTCATAGTCTTAGAGGGAGGGAGAAGAGCTACTTTATCCCCACTTTTGAGATGAGGTCACAGGCTTAGAGAAGATAAGTGACTTGCCCAAGGTCACACGGCAGGCAGGATTAGAACCCAGGTCTGTGCTCTTTCCACTAGGCCACACTGTACTTGTCCCGTTGATGTTGTGCAATTAGAGGCGGATCAACAGCCTTTCCAAAAGGCCTGGCTTTAACCCCAGAATTCTCCACACGCCCGTCCCCCCGCCCCGCCCCGACTAAACAGGCGTCTACACTTTGGGGAGGTCTGGGAATTTTTTAGACCCCCAGGCTGGATTGGCTGCCTGGCCAATCCGGAATGCCAACTGCTCTGAAACATCATCTCATCGTATCCTTTTAGGATGAATGAACTTCATTCATTACAGTCCACCCATACTAGATGTGGGTAGACTCCAATCCTCTGTGTTCAGAGGATTACTGATCTCTATCGCAGTCTGATCTGGTAGTCAGCTTTTTCACAGGCCCACAGCCTAAGAGCTCACAAAATAATAATGGGGTAATCTTACCCAGGTTATCAGATAATCACACAGCGGAGCCCTTTCCTGTGGTGCGGAAAAGAGACCCGGCAGTGCTCTCCATTCACATGGGGAGAACTAAATTCCCACTCAGAAATGTATATCACATCAGGGGCTCAATTCTCCCCTTGGCAGAGCAAAGGTGCCAGAAATTCACTAGATTGCCAACTCCTTGAAGGCAGGGGTCGTGCCTACCAACTCTACTGTTTGGTACTCTCCCAAACGTTTATTACAGTGCTCTTCACGCAAGAAGCATTCAATAAATTCCGCTGACTGGTGGATTCCTAGAACTGATGGGGTGAGAAGCAGGATGATGAAATTTCCTATTTACTGTCTACAGCCAGCCACCGGCCACTCCCCCGATGTGACTCTCCCCTACCCTGCAGAGGCCCTACTGAGCAACCCTACCCTGAATGGGAAGGAGAGGCAGATTCTGCCCAATCTTGGTGGGCCTGGGCGCCAGAGGACCTGGGTTCTAATCCCAGCTCTGCCACTTGCCTGCTGTTTGACTCTGAGCAAGTCACTTAACTTCTCCAGGCCTCGCTTTTCTCAACTGCAACATGGGGAATCGATACCTGTTCTCCCTCCTACTTAGATTGTGAGTCTCATGTTGGACAGGGACTGTATTTGGTCTGAAGAACGCTTGACACATAGTAAGCGCTTAACAAATACCATTAGATAAAAAAACAAACCTCAGGCCCGCTTCACAGTGAGGCCGCTTACCAGATGGGTTACTTCCACCTGCAGAAGACCCCAAACTGCCATGCTAATCAGATGGAGCCACTGATTTTTTTATATTTGTTAAGTGCTTACTCTGGGAAGCAGCTTGGCTCAGTGGAAAGAGCATGGGCTTTGGAGTCAGAGGTCATGAGTTCGAATCCCAGCTCTGCCACTTGTCAGCCGTGTGACTGTGGGCAAGTCACAACTTCTCTGTGCCTCAGTTCCCTCATCTGTAAAATGGGGATTAAGACTGTGAGCCCCACATGGGACAACCTGATTCCCCTGTGTCTACCCCAGCGCTTAGAACAGTGCTCTGCACAGTAAGCGCTTAACAAATACCAACATTATTATTATTATTACTCTGTGTCAGGCCCTGTTCTGAGCGCTGGGGTAGGTACAAGGTAATCAGGTTGGACCCAGTTCATGTTCCACACGGGGCTCAGAGTCTTAATCCCCATTTTATAAATGAGGTAAAAGAGGCACAGAGAGGTGAAGTGACTTGCCCGTCACCCAGCAGGAAAATGGCGGAGCGGGAACTAGAACCAAGTCCCGATGATTCCCAAGCCTGTCATTCATTCCACTAGGCCAAGAGCTGCCCACCTGCGCTCGGGAGAGAACAACTCAGTCTTCCGGTGCTGGAATTGCAGGGATGGAAGGCAATTGAACCTTTAAGACCTTTCCAGATCCTTAGACAAGGTGGGGACTTCTCCCTATCTCCCTCACCCCACATCCCCAAGACCTCAAGGGATAGAACTGAATCCTGGGGGGGCTGGAAGTCAACTGAGGGAGCTGGCAGATTTGGGGAGGGTGTTTCCCTGGGTCCTTATCCTTCCCCCACCCCTAATAGAGAGAGGAGTTCCAAACAGATCAACCTTGCCCCTCTGGATCTCTCTGGGCCAGGCCCAAACCCACTGAGCGGGGACTCCAATTTAAATTTAAAAGTAAACAAGTGAGCCTAGGTTTATCTGAAGGGGCTACTGTATGTAGATGGGTTCTGTCTTTATTTCATCTGTCTGCAGCCCGGGGCAGGGAGCCAACCTCTCAGCCTTCTCTGTCCTGGTTCAGTTGAACAGGCTCCTTTAACTCATTTTCCTCCCTTGTGATAAACGGACACTGGAAGAGCAATTCTGGCCTCATGTCTTTATTTGGCAAACTGGAGGTGAGGCTCCATCTCCAGCTTTAACTCAATTCCAAATGGGAGCGAGCTGGGGTACGGGGGGACGTGGGGGGAGTGGGAAGGGGGGTTGTTTGTGTGTGTGATGTGGTTGGGTGCCTCTGAAGGTGTGATCTAAAAGGAGTTTATCTCCTTGTTAAGGTCCATACCCTTCTTCTACTGATTCAGGGAACCCATCCCTGGTGTTGTTTCCAGCAATAGCCTATTAGGCTATCTGGGGTGGATTTAGCTGCCCCTAATAATAACATTAATATTATCATTGTGTTTGTTAAGCGCTTACTATATTCCAGGCACTGTATTAGGCATTGGGGTAGATAGAAGGTTAGACACAGTCCATGACTCACATGGGGCTCACAGTCTTTATCACCATTTTACAGAAGAGGTAATTGAGGCACAGAGAAGTGAATAATAATAATAACAATTACGTTTGTTAAGCACTTACTATGTGCAAATCACTGTTCTAAGCGCTGGGGCGGATACAAGGTGATCGGGTTGTCCCACGGGGGGCTCACAGTCTTAATGCCCATTTTACAGATGAGGTAACAGAGGCCCAGAGAAGTCAAGTGACTTGCCCAAAGTCACACAGCTGACAAGCGGCGGAGCCGGGATTTAATAAACCAGCCATGCTGCTTCTCTGTGACTTGCCTGTGGTCACCCAACAGAAAGTAGTGGAGCTGGGACTAGAACCCAGGTCCTCCTGACTCCCAGGGCCATCCTCTATCCACTAGGCCACACGACTCCTCTGAAGGAAGAGACCCAGCCCTGCCCAAAAGCTGCAGCTGGGGTCCCCTGCCTCCATCACTCACTTGGTGTGAAAGACCCAGACAGCTCAGGGACAGCAGGGTTCCGTGCTTGGGGCTAACCGGCCCAGCACAGTCCACAAGGGTGGGACAGAGACATGCTGGGGGCACAGGCCTGGAGGGAGGAAGGAGGCTAGGGGGAACAAGAAAGCGAGAAAGGAGAGGGCTGGATGAAGGGAGGGGAAAAGAGAAGGAAGGGGAGAGGGGGAGAAGGCGGGGGGGTAACTCTCAGGATGAAACAGGTAAAATTCCATTTGGCCATTCCAAGCGCTTAGTACAGTGCTCTGTACATAGAAAGCGCTCAATAAATACTATCGAACAAATGAATGAATTTGGCAGAGCCCCCGTCTGCTCCCCGCTGGGGCTCGGCACCAGACGGAGGAAGTTCTAGAAATGGAGCTCCCGCCTCGGGCAGAGCTGGCCCCCAAGACAGTTTCGATACCCAGCCTTCAGTCCCCGTGATGCCCCCCAGACACAGAGAGGGGAAGCAGAACCAACCCGGCCCACCCTATCCCCCCAAGGAGATTTCAGTCCTCATGATCTAGGTTGTAAATTCCTTGAAGGCAGGGAGCGCCCGCCTTCTAACTCTTCGGTACACTCCCAATCACTCAGTATGGTGCTCGGCAAAGAGTAGACTGTAAGCTCCTCGAAGGCAGGGATTGTGATTTACTAACTCTTACTGTACTCTCCCAACTGCTTAGGTCAGGGTTCCACACACGCATTTAAACGCTCAATAAATACCGCCGTGAGTGACGGATCGAAAGACCCGCCTGCACCGGATGTTGGCCAGAGAGGAACCCGGATCTCCCCCTGCCCAGACCAATTCTGCCACAACAAACTCCCCCTCTCCCTTCCCCTCCCCTCAGCACTGTGCTCATTTAGATAGGTTTTCATTACCCTATTTATTTTGTTAATGAGGTGTCCATCCCCTTGATTCTATTTATTGTGATTAAGTTGCCTTGTTTTTGTCCGTCTGTCTAGTCTGTCTCCCCCAGTAGACCGTAAGCCCGTCAATGGGCAGGGATGGTCTCTATCTGTTGCCGAATTGTCCATTCCAAGCGCTTAGTACAGTGCTCTGCCCATAGTAAGCGCTCAATAAACACTACTGAATGAATGAATGAACGAACCCAGAGGTGCTACCAGGAGCCACCCAGACGAAGGGTGCCAGCCCACCCTCCCCCTGGCCACTTCCAACCCCAGCACAGCTGAACACGTTCCCACCCCTCAAGATAGAACCTTCCTAATTGGGTTTTTATGGATTTTGATGCACACCCATCCCTGCTTCCTGTGGTTCACGTTCCGGTTTCCTGGGATGATTGAGTCACAAAGGACACGGTGTTTTCACAAAGTCAATGAAAGGCCTATGTCTCCTCGCCCGGGCTGTGTGACTGGATGGAGTCTTCTGTGTACCGCACCCCCCGTCCCCGGAACTCACCTGCCCCCGCCTTTCTCCTCTTCCCCCTGCTCCTTAACCCACTCGGACGAATCATCTGGCTGGAGCAGATCTAAGGAATTTCCCAACCTTTTGATTCGAAAAGGCAAAGAAAGCTTGTTCCACCTCATGACCCAACCGGCAATTAACATCCCGGGGAGGAAGAGCAGCTGTGGAGAGAACAGGCCTGCATTTACAGGGAGGGTGGTTTTCAGGGTAAAGTTCTAACTATCAACTGATTTTCTTACTCATTGACTAGCTCGGCTGGTGCCCATCTCACAGCTTGAGTTAATCATTGTTTAATGAAAAAATGTTCTTCCACCATTCTAAACTAAGATATGCACATCTTCCTGCTCTCGGATGTGAATGGACCACACACACACACAAACACAATCCATCTTTCTCTCTCTTCCCCCTTCCTCCTCCCCCGTCCCCCACATTTCCACATTCTCTTAGGACTAGGGGAGAATCAGGCTTAATAATAATAATAACGTCGGTATTTGTTAAGCGCTTACTATGTGCAGAGCACTGTTCTAAGCGCTGGGGTAGACACAGGGTAATACGGTTGTCCCACGTGAGGCTCAGAGTCTTCATCCCCATTTTACCGATGAGGTAACTGAGGCCCAGAGAAGTTACGTGACTTGCCCACAGTCACACAGCTGACAAGTGGCAGAGCCGGGATTCGAACCCATGATCTCTGACTCCCAAGCCCGGGCTCTTTCCACTGAGCCACGCTGCTTAAGCAAAATCAAGATAGACTGTAGACTGTAAGCGCCTTGTGGGCAGAGAACGTGTTTACCAACTCTACTGTGGCCTGGCAGATAGAGCCCGGGCCTGGGAGTCAGAAGGATCTGGGCTGTAATCTGGCTCTGCCACTTGTCTGCTGTGTGACCTCGGGCAAGTCACTTAACTTCTCTGTGCTTCAGTTACCTCATCTGTACAATGGGGATTAAGACTGTGAGCCTCGTGTCAGACACGGACTGTGTCCAACCTGATTAGCTTGTATTTACCCCGACACTTAAGACAGTGCTTGACACACAGGAAGCACTCAATAAATACCACTGATTGATTTCTTGATTGATTAAAGCAAATATCTTCTATACCGTAAGCTCTTCTACTAGACTCTAAAGTCCTTGAGGACAGGGATCACTTCGACTAACTCCATTGTACTCTTCCAGACGTTTAGTACAGTGCTTTGCACTCAGTAAGCAACTCAGTAAAAACTACTGATTGATTGATGACCTCATGGCCTCGGGACAAAGAGCCCCACATACCTGCTTATATTTAATCATCCATTACCCCTGCTTCACCCTGCCCAGGGACCACTTTACTTTGAGATTTTTTGAAAAATCAATTCAAGAGCAGATTTCTGTTTGGATGTGCACATGCAGGTTGGAAAAATACTAAAACCACTTGCTCTTTTCCAGTTGAAATCACCCCTGACACTTAGACTTTGGAAAGCTTATTTCCAGAGCTTTGACCACTCCTTATTTTCAGGAAATTCTCTGATTTTTACTATTGGAATTAGCCCAGGTTTTTCCCATACTGGAAGGGACTGTTCACATTGCCTAAGGTTCCTCCTTGGTGATCTTCCATGAAAGAAGATGGGTCAATTACCTTCTCTCTTCCCTAAGCATTCTGGAAATGTGTTTTTTTTTCAATTGTGGAATTGTACTCTCCCAAGCGCATTACTACAGTGTTCTGCACACAGTAAGCGCTGAATAAATATGACTGAATGAAATACGACATGGAGTTGAGAAGCACAGCGGCCTGCTGAAAAGACCCCGGGCCTGGGAGTCGGACAATCCGGAATCTAATCCTGGCCCCACACTTATCTGTTGTGTGATCCCGGGCAAGTCACTTAACTTCTCTGTGTCTCTGTTACCTCATCTGTAAAATGGGAATTAAGAATACGTGGGGAAGGGACTGTGTCCATCCTGATTATCTTGTACCTACCCCAGCACTTAGTAAAGTACCTCACACATAGTAAGTGCTTAACAAACACCATTTTAATTTTAAAAAGTTATTTCAGGGGCGTGGACACGTCTCTGCCTGAAAGATACCTGTGATCAAATCATCGGAAGACTCAGCTGACCATCAAGCCCGTTGCACAACTCCTATTATAAATCTGTCTTCCGCCCACAAACCATTTACCATAAGGGTCTCTCCTTTGCGAGTTATCACTGACAACATCTCTGCCCACAGTTCCGGGTACAGACGGATGTAGGTCGTGGATAATTTTCAAACTCTAAATGAGGTCACTGAGAAAAGTGGGGAGGGTACCACTTGAAATGGTTAAGGTAACTGTGGGTCCCTGATCCTCTCTCCCCTCTTCCCAAAACTTCCCAGGGCAACAGATGTGTTTGGGAAGGGAAAGAAAGGAGAGGATCAAGAAAACTTAAGTACTCACCCCCCCACTCCTTCCCCACAACAGCACTTGGGCACATAGCAATAAAATGCCGTTGCTTCCCCCACCTGTAATTTATTCTACATTGTAAACTCCTAACTCTGTTATACTCTCCCAAACACTTAATACAGTGCTCTGCACAGAGTAAGCACTCAATAAATACTACCGATTAAGTGACGAGCCCGTGGAATACCCAAGCCAGGAGGATATCCCAGCTCCTTTCCGCACAATACATGTCCCTGGAGGAGTTCGGTGACCAGATGGAGATTGCCGGTCTTTCAGGGTGACTTAAAAAACTTCTAGAGAGTCCCTTCTAGAGAGCCTCCTAAAGATCCTAGGCCTTCCCGGTCAACCTTTCCCCCTCAGGGAGCCTGTCAAGGAGTTCCCTTTCCTCACTCTGGCCCTTCAGCTGCTTGGTTCCCAACTAAAAACACTCATTCATCACCACCGCGACAGTGGCTTTGCCGGACAGCCTTACGGACAATCGACGTGGGTCTGGGGATCAGCGGAAGGACTTCTTCGGTGATGGGTCAGGGAACTGATTCCAGGGAGGTGGGGATCGCCCTGAGGACTCGGTGGCCGACTGAGCTCAGACTAACCTCAGTTCTCTCCTCCCTGTCAGAGACGGTGAGTTTTCAAGCTAGCCTCCTCTCTCATTTTTCATTCATGTTCTCTTTGGCCTGTCAGCTGGAGAGTTGGAGCTACCCCCAACCAGGCCAAGGAAGCCGCACTGCAGGAGGACCAAATGGGCTCTGGTGGAACCTGATGACTCCCTCTACACTGGAAGCTCCTTTAGGGCAGAGACCCTGTCTACCAATTCTATCCTTCCGCACCTCTCCCAAGATCTTAGTACAATGCTCTACATACAATAAGCACTCAAAAAATATCAACAGTACATATTCACGCTACATCTGTGGACCAAAGGGCATCAGAGTAACCATGAGAAGACCAGGAAGGAGAATCACCTCCTCTCAGGACTCCTTTCCCACCCCCTACCCTATCAGTCATGCCCTCTTTGGGGTTTATGTTGGCAGGGCGAGCCTGGGCCTGCCCTCCCTTCTTTTTAGGGGCCAGGGGGGAGGGGGAAGAAACACAATTCTCCCCTTCCCTGAGAGAAACAAGTACAAGGTCCTTGCCCCCAACTCTGTATCCCCAATTCTACTGGTTTGTGTTCTCCTTTGTTCATACCATTTCCTGAATTCATGCATACAGAAAGACTTTCCTTGACCTACACTGAACTTGCAAAATGCCAATTTTATCTGTTCTAGTAGATTAGCTTTTCCAAAGCAGATGGACCCTGTTACCGTTATTTTAATTAAAAATGAAATCAATTAATATTGGATGAGAATGAAACAAATGACCTTTGAAGGAACAACCTTGACGGTGGGAAAAAAAGATCTGGCTAATCGTACGAAGAAACGGCTCACCGGGCTTGAGGATTTCAGTTCAACCCTTTCCCGCGTGGACAGGAAAGCACTAAAAACGTGTTCTGTGGGTGAAAAGTTGAGAAACCCCCGTCTTTCACATCCCCGATCTCTCAGGGCTGCTGGTGGCAGAGTCCGTTCCTCACAGGCTTAAGTCTGGCTTGAGTTTTTTGCTTTGTTTTTTTATCGTATTTGTTGTTAAGCACTTACTAAGACCCAGACATAGTTCTAAGCGCTGGGGTAAGTAGAGGTTAATTAGGTCAGACACAGTCCTGTCCCGTGTCCTGTCCCGCTCACAATCTTCTCGTGTTGGCTGAGAAGGGCCACTCAGAAGCCCAGATGTCCTGGGCACAAACAGAGAAACGGAAGATGGCCCAAGGAGGCAGGGACTGTAGCAGCGGAGCGCTGACTCTCTCCTGTCCCTCTCGCTGAGCTACCCATTGGACCGCCATCTCACCTCTCGGCATCTAATCTAGTCTCCTCCAGACTGAAGCTTTTAGTGGGCAGGGAACATGACTACCAACTCTGTTATAGTGTACTCTCCCAAGCGCTTAGTACAGGTCTCTGCACACAGGAAGTATTCAGTAAATACAATGGATTGACACCTCTTGCTCATATCCTCCCTCCAGCCTGGAACTCCCTCCCGCTTCACATCCAACACATTCTCCCCATCTTCAAAACACAAATAAAATCATCTCTCTATAAAAGGCCCTCTCTGACAAAGTTCTCATTTTCTGACCATATTCTCCTTCTCTTCTGCGTCACCTATGCGCTTAAGCACTTTGATACTCACCCCACCCTGAGGCCCACAACACATATCCTTTATAGTCTACTGCTTCTCTATCTGCAAGGTATTGTCTGTCTCCCCATTTAGACGGAAAGTTCCTTGACTCTATTGGACTGTCCTTGCCCAAACACATAGTACGGTGCTCTGCACAAGTATCCAATAAATACCACTGACTGACTGATTCACTGCCCACACCCTCTGTCTTTTCTGAGCCAGCTGAAACGAGTCCAGCCAACTGGAGAGGTCACTGATTGCTCCCCCATGGCACCGGAGAAGTGTTGATGATGATGGTATTTGTAAGTGCTTACTATATGCCAAGCACTGTTCTAATTACTGGGGGGGATACAAGGTGATCAGGTTGTTCCATGTGGGGCTCACAGTCTTAATCCCCACTTTACAGATGAGGGAACTGAGGCACAGAGAAGGTAAGTGACTTGCCCAAATTCACACAGCTGACAAGTGGCGGAGCCAGGATTAGAACCCACGATCTCTGACTCCCAAGACCATGCTCTTTCCACTGAGCCATGCTGTTTTTTGTGCTTCAGTTATCTCATCTGTAAAATGGGAACTAATAATAATAATAATAGTATTTAAGTGCTTACTATGTTCCAAACACTGTTCTGAGCGCTGGGGTAGATACAAGGTAAATCAGGTTGTCCCACTCCCACGTGGGGCTCACAGTCTTAATCCCCATTTTACAGATGAGGGAACTGAGGCACAGAGAAGTTAAGTGACTTGCCCAAAGTCACACAGCTGACAAGTGGTCACCCTCTGACTCCCAAACCCTTGCTCTTTCCACTGAGCCAAGCTGCTTCTCACCAGCATAAGCATGAATTTGGGCAAATTTACAATCTCCTTTCGACATTGATGGGAGGGGAGAGGGGTGGAATAAACCGGGCCTCTTGGGTTTAACTTTTTAATTGAACAACCTGTCCAGAATAAAGTTTCAATGCCCCACATTTCTAGAGATGACTGGATAATCTGTGAATTTCACAAAATCAGCGGGATATTTTCCTCCTCCCCGCCCTACTCAATGAATATTAATCCGAGTAAACCCTGAATTAACATCAGTGCTTCAAAGCAGAGAAGAACTCATAGAAGTTTAATCTAATCAGCTTCTTGCCATTAGCAGTTCTTTCTCAAATGGCAAGCCCCAGATTTTGCAGTATTAACATAAAGAGCTCTGTGGAGTCTCAACCCTTCCAGTAATTAGGCCCAGGAAATGTTGATTTAGAGGATAGGCTAGAAGAATTCTTCTCTCTCCTTGTTCGGATCCTGCAGCATTTCTGCGGTGAAATCAAGTGAAAGAGACAATGAGTCCAAGCTTCCGGAACCTGAAATAAGGGACCAATTTACCTCTCCATAAACTACAAAATGTACCCAAAGGAGGACTGTGCGTATGAGTTCGCCGCCGCTTCCTTCTGAGTGATCTTGGCAAGTCACTTCTATTCTCGGAGCCTCGGTTTCTTTATCTGTAAAATGGGGATTAAATATCTGCTTTTCCTCCCCTTCAGAGCTCAAGCCCCCGTGGCCCAGAGACCGTGTCCGATCGGACTAATTTGTGCCTACCCCTGTGCTTAGTACAGTGCCTGGCACAGAGTGCGAGCTTAACAGATACCACGATTATAATAATGTTGGTATTTGTTAAGCGCTTACTACGTGCCGAGCACTGTTCTAAGCTCTGGGGTAGATACGGGGTAATCAGGTTGTCCCACGTGGGGCTCACAGTTAATCCCCATTTTACAGATGAGGTCACTGAGGCACCGAGAAGTGAAGTGACTTGCCCACAGTCACACAGCTGACATGTGGCAGAGCTGGGATTCGAACCCATTACCTCTGACTCCCAAGCCCGGGCTCTTTCCACTGAGCCACACTGCTTCTCATTGATTATTACTCCTCTAAAAGACCACGATCAATCAATCAATCGTATTTATTCAACCCTTACTGGGTGCAGAGCACTGCATTGACCATTTGGGACGGTTCAATATTATGGCATTGGTAGACACGTTCCCTGCCCGAAGGAGCTCACAGTCGAGAGGGGGAAGATATAAAGAGTGGTCGGTTGGCCAGTTAATTGTACTTATTGAGGGTTTACTGTGTGCAGAGCTGGCTGCACTACAAAGGGAGAAGGACAGGGAGAATTTACACGGATCTACTTTTTCTGGGAAAGGTTTTAGTTTGGGATGACGGATGCTTCCATAGCAGTCTCCCAAGCGCTTAGTACAGAGCTCAACACTCAGCAAGCACTCTGGGTCTACCAAGTCTGTTAACTTGTATTCTCCCAAACACTTAAGAACAGTGCTCTGCAGGCAGTAAGCGCTCAGTAAATACTCAGCGTGGCTCAGTGAAAAGAGCCCGGGCTTGGGAGTCAGAAGTAATGGGTTGGAATCCAGGCTCTTCCACTTGTCAGCTGTGTGACTGTAGGCAAGTCACTTCACTTCTCTGGGCCTCAGTTACCTCATCTGTACAATGGGGATTAACTGTGAGCCTCAGGTGGGACAACCTGATGACCCCGTATCTCCCCCAGCGCTTAGAACAGTGCTCTGCACATAGTAAGCGCTTAACAAATACCAACATTATTATTATTATGGATTGATTGATTTGAATTTGAGCCTGGGAATAATAATAATAATAATGATGATATTTGTTAAGCGCTTACTATGTACAAAGCACTGTCCTAAGCGCTGGGGGCTGGGGGGGGGGGAGATACAGGTGATCAGGTTGTCCCATGTGGAGCTCACAGTTTTAATCCCCATTCTACAGAAGAGGTAACTGAGGCCCAGAGAAGTTTAGTGACTTTGCCCAAAGTCACACAGTTGACAAGCGGCGGAGCCGGGATTCAAACCCATGACCTCTGACTCCCAAGCCGGAGCTCTTTCCACTGAGCCACGCTGCTTCTCTAAGCAGCCCAGAGTGAACTCCCAACACTTCCTCTGGGCCCCACGGCTGGTTGGGAACCGCTCGGCCTTTAGCACCATACAAATTAAAGTTGCGGGGCTATCTCGTCCTGGACTTTGGCGTCCATGTTCCAAGCATGGCTGAGACGTGGCCGGGACGTGGCGTCCAACACTAACTAGACCATCTCGCCGACACAGATATTCAACGGAGGGGCTTTCCTGGTTCTCGGGAAAAGTAAAACACCCCCGGACAGAGTCGGAGAATATCACATCCAAGAACAAAGAGCCGTCTGAACCCATGAGTTTCTCAGGGCTTCACCCAAATACCACTGCTCTCCACCCCCGATTTATCTCTCCGCCTATGAAATGGCTCTCTCTCATGGGCAGTAAGTCCAGCACCATAGCCTTATCAATTCGAAAACAATAGATAAAATATCCACTTCAACCACCAAATGTGTATATGCCTAGAAAGAGATAAAAGGCTAGGTCAAACAATGACCATTAAAACAAACTTAACTTGGCCTTATCTCTTTGAATGACAAAAACCAGGCCTGGGCAAAATGATGCAAGTTACCCAGGTTCAATTCCAAGAGGTCTTCCGTCTGGACACGTTTAGGGGCATTCCCGATAAGACCAAGCAGTGTGGCTCAGTGGAAAGAGCCCGGGCTTGGGAGTCAGAGGTCGTGGGTTCGACTCCCGGCTCTGCCACTTGTCAGCTGTTTGACTGTGGGCAAGTCACTTCACTTCTCTGTGCCTCAGTTACCTCATCTATAAAATGGGGATTAACTGTGAGCCTCACGTGGGACGACCTGATTACCCTGTATCTACCCCAGCGCTTAGAACAGTGCTCTGCACACAGTAAGCGCTTAACAAATACCAACATTATTATTAATAATGACTACGGATAGAGGAAATTACTTTTTGCCAGCCGCCACGGCCAGTTTTAAGGCTTTTACGCCCATCAGGTCTTTTCTCCTATAAGTTCTCTAGAAAATTATTGAAAGAGTTTATCTGATGACAGAGCTTTATACGACACTGAACTTTAAATCAGTCACCTACGGTTGTCCTCTGGCTTAACGAAGAACCTTTTTCCCTATTAGTTACGAAGTTACCGTTAACGACACACAAATTTCATAAACCGGGTCGGTTTTTCAAAGTTTGCTTCAGACTGAATTTCAAGAATCTACTCATTCATTCACTATTGCTCACTGAACACATACTGTAAGCAGAGCATTGTACTAGGCCCTAAGGAGAGTATGATTTAACTAAGACGCAATCCCTGCCCCGAGGAGATAATAATAATATTAATGATGGCATTTGTTAAGCACTTACTATGTACAAAGCACTGTTCTAAGCGCTGGGGAGGATACGAGGTGAACAGGTTGTCCCATGTGGGGCTCACAGTCTTCGTCCTCATTTTACAGATGAAGGTAACAGGCACAGAGAAGTGAAGCGACTTGCCCAAAGTCACACAGCTGACAAGCGGCGGAGCTGGGATTTGAACCCATGATCTCTGGCTCCCCAGCCCGTGCTCTGTCCACTGAGCCACCCTGCTTCTCAGAGATTACATCTCTAGTGCAAAATGAGAGCGCTCAAACGTACACCCTATCACTAAATTCCTTCTTTAAAAAAAAGCACTTCTTCCAGTCTTTTGAAGAGTTACGTCCTGTTGTTCCCAATAAAAATAAACAAACAAACGCAAAGGCCCCTAGACCAACCCAAAGCACTTCCATATCTATCTGGAACTCATCTGTTTATATTCATGTCTGGCTCCCCGTCTAGACTGTAAGCTCCTTGTGGGCAGGGAACGTGACTGTTAGATTGTTCATCCATTCATTCATTCATTCAATAGTATTTATTGAGCGCTTACTATGTGCAGAGCACTGTACTAAGCGCTTGGAATGGACAATTCAGCAACAGATAGAGATAATCCCTGCCCACTGACGGGCTTTCAGTCTAATCGGGGGAGACAGACAGACAAAAACAATAGCAATAAATAGAATCAAGGGGATGTACAGCTCATTGACGAAATAAATAGGGTAATAAAAATATATACAAATGAGCAGATGAGCACAGTGCTGAGGGGAGGGGAAGGGAGAGGGGGAGGAGCAGAGGGAAAGGGGGGGAAAAGGGGGCTTAGCTGAGGGGGGGGGTGATTCTATGGTACTCTCCCAAGTGCTTAACACAATGCTCTGCGCACAATAAGCGCTCAGTAAATATGACTGACTGACCAAAACTGTCTGTCTGGAGTAGAGAAGGGAGGGTTGGAAAGGCTTGAGATTCCCTCTGTCAATGAGCGCATCATGCTGATGTCACTGATCTGGAGGTGGGTTCAGAAGCGGGTCCGGTGGGGCAGTCTTCCCTAAAGGAGCGGTATATTTCCTCGGTCCAAACCCTGTGGGCCTGAGCTTGGTGCCGGGGGGGTGACATTCTCTGGGATCCTGCCCTCCGGCCTGGCAGATGAGGACAGCGTGGCCTAGGGGACAGAGGATGGGCCTGGGAGTCAGAGGACCTGGGTTCTAATTCCGGCTCCCCCACTTGTCCACTGTGGGGAAGTCACTTAGCTTCCCTGGGCCTCGGTTACCTCTTCTGTAAAATGGGAATTAAGACCGTGAACCCCCATGAACGACAGGGACTGTGCTCAACCTGATTAGCTTCTATCTACCCCAGTGTTTAGTTCAATGCCTGGAATGTAGTAAGCGCTTAACAAATACCCTTTAAAAGAAGAAAAAAAAAGGCTCCATCCTCTGTGTATGGGTCTCCAGCCCTACAAACAACACCCTGAGAATAAGGAAGAGGTCAGGGGAGATAAAGTGGTATTAAGCGTGCAAACAGAGCTGGGAACTGAAGTTACGACCCCGACGGTTTAGTCGGGTCTGTGCTGCTGGAGGTCATGACCATCACACCGGTGGAAATCCAACCGCCCTTTCAGGATTGCTCAATCCTCCTCCCCTCATCCGGCTGGAGTCCCTGCTCCACACTGAGACTCTGGCCAAAATCTGGAGGGAGAACATCCTCAAGGGAGGGGAGGGAGGGGTCTAAATAATAATGTTGGTATTTGCTAAGCGCTAACTATGTGCAGAGCACTGCTCTAAGCGCTGGGGTCGATACGGGGTCATCAGGTCGTCCCACGTGAGGCTCACAGTCTTAATCCCCATTTTACAGATGAGGGAACGGAGGCACAGAGGAAGTGAAGTGACTTGCCCACGGTCACACAGCTGACAAGTGGCAGAGCCGGGATAAAGGGAACCGGGCACAGGCCTGGGAGTCAGAGGAGCTGGGTTCTAATCCCGGCTCCACCACTTGTCTGCTGTGTGAGCTTGGGCAAGTCACTTAAAGTCTCTGGGCCTCAGTTAACTCTTTTGTAAAATGGGGGTTAAGACAGTGATCCCCCTGTGGGACACGGACAGTATCCAACCTGATCAGCCTGTATCTAAACCAGCACTTACTAAAGAGCCTGGCACAGAACAAGCATTTAACAAATGCCAGGAGGAAAAAAAAAAGTCGACAACAGTAGCTTAGACTCTGAGCCTCACGTGGGACAGGGATTGTATCTGACCTAATTTACATGTGCCTATCCCAGCTCTTAGAACAGTGTTTGACACAAAATAAGCACTTACAAAATACTATATAAAGGAAAAAAAAACAGGAGCATTTACTGAAAGACCACTTGAACATCACCGCCAGAGAGGAATAGCATCTGATTCAGGCCAACAACTGAATTTGGACAATCCTGGGTGATTCAGTCTGACCCCTTTCGGCTACTTTTTTGAAGCACTTTTGAAGCAGCGTGGCTTAGTGGAAAGAGCACGGGCTTGGGAGTCAGAGGTCGTGGGTTCTAATCCCGGCTCCGCCGCTTGACTGCTCTTATGATCTTGGACAGGCCACCTAAATTCTCTCTGCCTCAGTTACCTCATCTGTAAAATGGAGATCAAGACTGTGAGCCCCACATGGGACAACCTGATTACCTTGTATCTACCCCAGCGCTTAGAACAGTGCTTGGCACATAGTTAACGCTTAACAAATACTATTATGAGATGCAGCGTGGCTTTGTGGAGAGAGCCCGGGCTTGGGAGTCAGAGGTCGTGGGTTCTGATCTCGGCTCCGCCGCTTGTCTGCTGTGTGACCTTGGGCAACTCACTTAACTTCTCTGTGCCTCAGTTACCTCCTCTGTAAAAATGGGGATTAAAAAATGTGAGCCCCACGTGGGACGATCTGATTACCCTGTATCTACCCCAGCGCTTAGAACAGTGCTCTGCACATAGTAAGTGCTTAACAAATACTATAATTATTATTATTATTATTATCACTCTCGCCCCGAGGTCTCCTCCGCTTTCCTTCAATCGATCAATGGTATTTATTGAGCGCTTATGGTCTGCAAAGCACTGAACTGAGCGCTTGGGAGAGTACAACACAATAGAGAAGGCAGATACAATCCTTGCCCAAGAGTAGCTTAGAGACTAGAGGTGCTTCACTCTGCTCTCTCTGCCCCGATTTTTTTTCCAGTTCAATCCTAGGGTTGAAGAACTCTCCTCTTCACCCCTCCACTCTGATCCCTCCCTTGTGCGTCTCCCTTAAACCCCTAGAGAGCAACTGGAGAAAAAGGGAAGACCCAGAAGTCACGGGTTTTAGCGGTAAATAAAAAAGTTAGTAGAGCTCCTCCTAATGATAGTCATTACTGTGGTATTTGTTACGTGCAACGCACTGTGCTGAGCGCTGAGGAGACACAATGCAATCAGATCAGAGTCCCTGTCCCATTTTGGGACTCTCTGCCAACATCTGCAGCCTTTGAGCTGTGGTGGGGGACGAGGTGGGAAGCTCCACAATTCAAAGGAGGGGCGTGGGCTAGTGGAAGGAGGTGAGGTTTCCAGGCCTCCATCCTTCCTCGGATCGCTACGGTCGACAAACGCGGTCGAACGGAAAGACGGCTGTCCCTCTCCGTGACATTCGGTGACCAGAGGAAAGGGCGACTACAAGAGGAGATGCCGGCGGGCAGCTTTGAGACTCCCCGCTCTACCGCTCTGTGCCTCAGTTCCCTCATCTGTAAAAAGGGAATTAAGACTGCGAGCCCCATGTGGGACAGGAACTCTGATCTGATTACCTTGTACCCACCCCAGCACTTAGAACAGTGCTCGGCACACAGTGAGCGCTTAACAAACACCACGATTATTCCCCCTCTAGACTGTAAGCTCGCTGTGGGCAGGGAATGAGTCGGTTTATTGTTGTACTGTACTCTCCCAAGCGCTTAGTACCGTGCTCCGCAGACAGTGAATGCTCAATAAATTTCTCTGCTCGGAGAGCTCAGGGGAACACCCTGGGGAAGAGGAGAGGGGTCATATCTGAATCGAGCGGGGCCCGGGAAGCGGGGAGAATCCGACGGAACGGCCTTAACTGGCACGAACCATTTTGGCCGTTGCGGCGACCGAGAGAACAGAATGGCTCGGGGAACTGATTTACTGTGAAAACTGACTCACGTTTCCGTGGAATTCTGGCTTATTCCTATAGCATCCACATTTGAACAGACTAAATCCAATCAATAGGGGAGAGTAAACCGTCTCAGACACATTTTCCCTAATGTAGTTAGCTAATTTTCCCTACCACAATCTTGATACCATACTTTTTCCAGGAAACGAGTAGAAGTTTTGGTCCCCGAGGGACCTTGATGGAGCTCATACTTTGCTTTCATCAGGATGATGTACAGCAGCTCCGCTGAAACCAAATTGGAACGTCTATTGATTAGGTATCGTGACAACCTTTGCTTTCTAAATGCAAAATCGTTCCGGGTACTGGGTGAAGGGGATTTTCGGTGATCCACCTGTCTGATTGGTGGTGAGTCACAGAGCCTTTGGCTAGTGGCACTTTTCCAGACAATGATTTCTACCTTCTCACTCGTCCACACAGTAGATCTGGTTCTTCGCCAAGGTCCTTTTAACAAGAATATGCCCCGGGGGGCGAATTTCCAAATCGATTAATTTCAGGAACCTGGCCTCCCTGATAATAGCCTTCGCCTTCAAAACTTCATCAAAAGCACATCTCCTCCAACGGGCCTTCGCTGGCTAAACCCTCATTTCCTCTTCTCCCAGACCCTTCTGCGTCACCCTTATGCTTGAATTTGCACCCTTTATTCAGCCCTCCCTCGGCCCCGCAGCACATATCCATAATTTATTTGTTTATATTAATGTCTGTCTCCTTCTCTAGGCCGTAAGCTTTTTGTGGGCACAGGAACGTGTCTACCCACTCTGTTATACGTACAACCCAAGCCCTTAGAACAGTGCTCTGTACTCTATAAGTGCTCGATAAATACTAACTGATTGATTGATAGTCCCGTCACCAAATCTACAGGATGTATCACGGTGAATATAAATATCTGATCCTTAAGTTATGGATAGACTAAAGCCGTGCTTCGGTTAGTATTCAAAATATCGTGGGCACAGAACGTTTCTACCAACCCCGCTGAACTGAACTCTGCCAAGCACTTAGTATACAGTAAGTCCTCAATAAATACTATTGATCAAGTGACTGATTGAGCTTACCCTGGGTGGAGAAGAGTTCTGAGAGCCAATCACTTTGAGCTCTCTGAGTCCCTGCCCTCAAGGAGCTTTCAATCTAATGGGAGAGAGAGGATAGACACAAATACACAAGCGAACAGGTAGACCGCATGCTTGTGTCGAAGCACAAAGCGTAAACCGCTGGATCATGGATGAATGCCTCCCGATGGAGGTGGATTTTTAGCATTGAGTGGGATGGGAGGAGGAGCGGATGTCGGCAGAGAACGTTCCAGGAGCGGGCAACGGCACCTGCACCACTCAGATATGGGAAAGTCCCGGGGGGGCGGCGGGAAGGGGCTCAGGAAGCAGTCTGCTCGGCGGCAGGACACAAGCAGGGCATTTTCCGGGGAATACGCGACGGGACAAAGGGCGGCTTTTCTTCTTGGGCCCAGGAGATAGGGCCTTCTCAGGGTCAGAGGGCAAACTCAACCTTTGAATTCTTAACAGACTTTTATTTTGAATGTATCATATTTTTCAAGATACAATTCTCTGCTGCATGCAACTCGGCCGACTCCGGAGTCATCCTGTGGAGGAAGACGGCCCTATAGAATAGAACGCCAATCGAACAGGGGTAGTAGGAAAAGCACCAAGAAAGAAAAAAGCCCACTTCTCCTGAATGAAGGCATTCTGAGCATTTGTATATTAAATCTTGCTCGACAACGGCATAGATTGAACCTTCTGTGGGTGGTAACTGTGTGCCGGTGCTTGGGAACAACAACGGAAGTAAAAAATGTGTTTCCTGCCCTCAAAAAGTTAAAAAGCTAATAGGGCAGTCAGGCAGACACAAACTGTCAGATATTCAAAAGTGCTGAGTTTACGCTAGCCTGTAAACCTCTGGAGGCCAGGGACCGTGCCTATCAAATCTACAATCTTGCACTCCCCAAGCACTTAGCACAGTGCTCTGCAAACAGTAAGTGCTCAGTAAACATCATCACTGATTGATCAATCGCAAAGACGCAAATGAGAAAAAGAAAGCAGTGAATAGACAGCAAATAAATTTGGTGCAGTGGACAGAGCACGGGCCTGGGAATCAGAAGGTCATGGGTTCTAATCCCGGCTCCGCCACCTGTCTGCTGTGTGACCTTGGGCAACTCACTTACCTCATCTGTAAATGGGGAGTGAGACTGCGAGCCCCATGTAGGACAGGGACTGTGTCCAACTCGATTCGCTTGTATCCACCCCAGCACATAGTACAGGGCCTGGCACATAGTAAGGGCTTAACAAAGACCATTATTATTACTATTATTTACTGATGTGCACAGGAAGGGCATGACCAAGAAGGTGGAAGATTTGACAGGGAAGACTTCTTGAAAGAGGTGAGATTGGGTGAGGACTTTAGAAGAGGGGAGGGGTGCAGTTTGGCAGACGTGAAGGAGGAAAGAGATTTATTTGTTTCGGTTGCCACAGTACTAAGTCATTTACATTGGTCTTATCTTTTGAAACCTTATTCCAAACTAAAAGGAAGAATATTTCCCACTACCGCTTTCCCTGAGTAATGAATCTGTTAACTCACGAATAATACGTGACCTCCCGTCAGGAGGTAGCTCTGCCGGATCTCCTGCCCCCTTCCAATTCGCCCTTGGAAACCCTATCAGAGCCACATACCCACCCAGAGAGGCCTCACGCCGGAAGGCCCCCTCGGTTATCCGGTCTTCCAGCTCGGCATTCCGCTGGGAGAAGCGGGGGAGGGCAGTCAGGTGACCAGGGAGTTGGCCAGCCTTGAAATGGCCACCACCGCCCTCGCGACCCATACAATCCACCCATCGGTCAATCGTATGTACTGGGCGCTTACTGGGTGCAGAGCCCTGTACTAATCGTTTGGGAGAGTACAATTCAACGGAGCTGGTAAATCCATTTTCCCCCTTGTTGCAATCCAGCACGGAGAAGAAGGTCTGAGTGGGAGGTGTTTCGGTAGCCGGTGACTTCCCAAGGGTGCGGTGAGAAGTGCCGAGCTCATTGTATCGGAAGAAAACGATTCTCTCGGGTAACTCGGAGGCCAATCCCAGGACCGGATGCAAGCGGCGGGCACCATTTGGCACAAGAATTGAGTCTGAGAGCCCCGGAGTTGAATGCAGCGGACTTGTGGCGGCAAAACGAAACTTGACCCAAATACAGCTCCCGGATCCTCGATCAAGATCTCACAGAAATCGAAAGGCAACGGACCCAGAAATCTCAGGGCAAAATCTGGCCTGACCCGTGGATGCGGCTCTTCGAAACCCACGGCAAATTCCAAGTCAAACTCTTCCACTTTGGCTCAGCTTGACCTGAAGGTTGCCCGCAAGATACAACATAAAAACTGTGAACGGTAGACAGCGCCTAGAAGGGCCATCGTATTTTCGAAATCAGCTCCATTTTGCAGACCAATACTGTTGAGTCTCACCGGTTTGTTAATTCGGGAGGTGAACCCAGCTAAAACAGATAAGTAAAACCTTTTCTGTCAGTGCAAATCATTGCCATAGAAACCACATCCTGCCTTTGTTACTATGGTAACTCTGCAGTACTGCTCGCTTTTGCAAGTAATGTTCCTAAAGGCCACTTATTTTTAGGCCAAAGTAGACAAACAACAGGTTAAAAAGCCTTAGAAGGCTTATGAAATATAATGATAATAATAATAATAATGGCATTTATTAAGCGCTTAATCCATGACGAGCACTGTACTAAGCACTGGGGTAGACACAAGATAGGTCCTATATAGGGCTCACAGTCTAAGTACAATGCATAACAAGTACGGAATCCCCATTTGGCAGATGAGGGAATTGAGGCCCAGAGAAGTTAGGTGACTTGCCCAAGGTCATATAGCAGGTACATGGTGAAGAAGGGATTAGAACCCAGGTCATCTAACTCCCAGGCCTGTGCCCTTTCCCTAGGCCACGCTGCTTTCTACATAGGTATATCTCTGTAAAATTTCAAGGTGGCCCTTGGGGATGCTGAGGTGGTCACCATCACCCTGGCTACTTTTCTTTTCTTTTGAAGGTATTTACTGAGTGCTTGCTATGTGTTAATCAATCAATCAACTGAGCACTTACTAGGGGCAGAGCATTGTACTAAATGCTTGGGAAAATATAACAGAATTAACAGAAACATTCCCTGCCCATAAATGTGCCAGGCACTGTTCTAAACGCTGGGGTAGATGCAAGCTATTGGACCCAGTTCATGTCCCACATAGGGCTCACTGTCTCAATCCCCATTTTATAGATGAGATAACGCAGGCACAGAGAAGCTAAGCGACATGCCCGTGGTCTCACAGCAGACAAGTGGCCGAGCTGGGATTAATGCTCTATCCACTAAGCCATGCAGCTTCTCGCTGACACATGCCTATTGCGTACTAAGAAGAAGGACACTCACCCAAGAAGCAGTCATGGAAGGAGCACTTTTTCTGCCATGCTGAAGTCGGGAGAACCTGACCTCTCCCTCTACAGACGTGCAAGACTTGTGACTTCTTTCAACCACAGGGTAAATGACTTCAAAGAAGAGCTGTTTAGAGAACACGAGGGACCAAACAAATGCAAGAGAGATACAGAGAGGGAGAGAGAGGGAGGGAGAAAAAGAGAAAGAAAGGGGAAAAGAGAAAACTAAAAACAAGCAGGCAAGGGAAAGACAACCCATAAAGGAAGCCACGTGACCTAGGGGAAAGAGCCGCGAGTACGATGACCTGGGTTCTAATCCCAGTTTCACCATTTGTCTGCTGTGTGACCTTGGGCCTGTCACTTAACTTCTCTGTACCTCCATTACCTCATCGACGAAATGGGGATTAAGATTGTGAGCCGCACGTGGGACAGGGACTGCGTCACACTCGATTATCTTCTATCTACCCTAGTGCTCAGTTCAGTGCCCGTAATACTGTAAGGGCTTAATATTCATTCATTCAATCGTATTTATTGAGCGTTTCCTGTGTGCAGAGCACTGTACTACGCGCTTGGAATGTACAACTCGGTAACAGATAACTGCCACTTAAAACAAACTGATAGGCAGAGTGGAAGAGGGACTGGAAAAAAGCAGAGAGTCAACAAGCCTAAGAAAAGTGGGAGCCCCAGAGGACAAAGGATTTCGGAAAAACAGAAAGGACCTGCAAGTGGCAGAAGAAAACGGACAAAGATGACAAAGCACACCTCAGAGAAGAGTGACAGAAAACGGAATAACCACAGTTCAGGTTCAGAGAGAGGGACAAACAAGCAGAGAGAAATGGAATGAAAGACGAACAGATAACTAGACTAACAAAAGATTTGAGAGACCCAGGGGAGAAAGAGGATAGCAAGGAGCAACGACGAGAGGATTGTGGAAGAGAGGACAGAAAAATGGGCCGAGAAAAATAGGATGAAAAGTCTCCCGGGTACCCTAACCCAGCTGGCCATCGATATGGTCCACTAACGGAGTAGAAGTTTTAAGATTCCTTCTTTAAAAAAAACCCAAAAACTAAAAAAAAACCTTCCCACTCACTAGACACATCTAAAAATAAAAACCCTTTCTAAATGTGTGTTCCTGAAAGGCAAGAATTTCCAGTGCGTAATCCACCATGAGACAAGCACATGGGAATTTGAAGAAACAAATGGACACAGATGATTTGACAAGAGAGGGTCGAGAAGCCCATCGCGCCCAAGGAAATTCCAGAGACGTAAGTTAGGCCTCTCTGGAAGCTGCAGGTTTCTGGGATATCACCTCCATTTCTAAAATGGTGGCCAACACTGCAACTTCCTAATCGGGTGCCTAACGGGCTGCCCCATGCAAGCTCAGCCGTTGGGCACTCTCGTCCACTTGGCCACGTGAACCTTTCCCCATAAGTAACTTAAATGCTGTTCTTCCTCCTCGGCCGCCGCTTATTACTAATTATCGAAATATGTAATTATTTTAAATGCCCCCCACCTTCATCGCCACCGGGCCGGCTGTAAAACTCACTCCCTGCTCATTATGCTTCGGTAACGACATCTAAATTCTTTATCCACGTCCCCGGCATGTGCCTGCGCATAAAGACTTCTAGGGTTAAGCGTGCGCTTCAGTGTAGACAGAGCCGTGACTGCAAGTTTCCTTGTTTCTTCCCCAAGTCGGCGGTTTCAGATCAGAACCCTCTGACACATATTTTCCATTCGGTTCGTATCCGGGGGGATGGGAACTCAGTAAGTCTAAGCCCCATTGCAACCTTTTGATAAGCTCGAAATACTTACGTCCATTAGCCCTAGGGGGGTTGAGCAAATGTTTTTCGCTGATATAAATTCCAACATGAAACTCAGTTTTTCCCCATGACTAAGCCACTCCCTTGTAACAGGTTCGACCCACAGGAAGGAATAGTTACTTCTCGGAGGCCTGATTCGGGCGGGGAGAGGGGAGGCGAGGGTGGAAGGCAAGAAGAGACGTGTCGGCCTTGCTTCCGTAAAGAGGACGGAATAAGATATTTTCGTCCTTTCTTCCAAGATAAAACCGCTGGGTGGGTTAATATCCGCAACGCTTCTGCCCACAACTCTAACTTACCACGTCCTAAGTGGACAGGGGTTCCAGTCTGCCCCATAAGCTAATGTCAAACCAAAGGCAGAACTCGATCCAAGAACTCGGTCGGGCCAGTCCTCGGCCTTGTGTAGGGGAGGGTGCGAGCAGCTGCCCCTTCCCGGCAGAGAGCGCTGGAAAACCTCCCATCTGCTCCCAGCTTGGGCAGTGTGGCCTAGTGGAAAGAGCACGGGCCTGGGAGTCAGAGGACCTGCGTTCTAATCGCGGCTCCGGCGCTTACCTGCTGGGTGACCTTGGGCAATTCACTTAACTTCTCTGTGCTTCGGTTGTCTCGTCTGCAAAATGGGGATTCAAAAACTGTTCTCCCTCCTACTTCGACTGTGAGCCTCACTTGGGCCCCGATGATCTTGTACCTACCCCAGCATTTAGTACAGTGCCTCGGTCGTCTCGTCCGCAAAATGGGGATTCAAAACCTGTTCTCCCTCCTACTTTGACTGTGAGCCTCACTTGGGCCCCGATGATCTTGCATCTACTCCAGCACTCAGTACAGTGCTTCGGTTGTCTCGTCCGCAAAATGGGAATTCAAAAACTGTTCTCCCTCCTACTTCGACTGTGAGCCTCATCTGGGCCCTGATGTTCTTGTATCGACCCCGGCATTTAGTACAGTGCTTGGTACAGAGTAAACTGTTAACAAATACCACACGTTATTACTGTTGTTATTATTATTATTATTCCCTTGAACAGATAACCGCAAGAGCTGCCAAAAATGAGGCTTCTGCCGTATATCGGTACCACACTTAAATGCCCCAGACCCTACCCCCCAACCAGGCACCGGATGGGCCCGGGTGGCACACGGATTGGAGGTGTGCCCTGAGGAGGGCCCCCTTTTTAGATGGGAGGGAGAGGTGAGATTAGACTGTGAGCCCGTCAATGGGCAGGGATTGTCTCTATCTGTTGCCGAATTGTACATTCCAAGCGCTTAGTACGTGCTCTGCACATAGGAAGCGCTCAATAAGTACTACTGAATGAATGAATCTGTTCCCTGGCTTGGCCCTGGCTATTCTGACCCCACAGATGGCCTCAATGAGCATAATGGCTTGTGCCCCGTAACCAAAACCCATAATTGGGTACAGTCACTTCTCCTCTAATACAGGAGTTGCATTCTTGCTGGATCCCACATTAAGGGTTTTGGTATCCACACCCATCGCCAGTGCTCCACACATGGGCACCACCATCTCTTCCAACAGCACAACGTGCTCTAACTACACCAGTACACACTGCAAGAAGACCATGCCCTCATCTCCTCATAGTTTGGGGGGACGCGTGCTCCAGCAGAATTTTATTTGCGAGGTTCTTCGATTTGAAAATCAAGTGCCAACTCTGATTTTCATTTTTCCATGAAGTCCTTGACAGGTCTCAGAGTTTTCTCTTTAAAAGAGTGTTTCTCGCCTCCCCGCCCCCTGGCCAAAAGAATCTGAAGCATCCTTTATCCTAGCACTTCTGAAATATGGGCCCCGTATCAAACAATAGTGCCACCCTCCACCAGGATCATTGCTGTTCACAGAAACTGACAGTGCAAGCGGGAGCGACATACAGATGTCACCACCCACATTGTTCTGTCTGCCCAGACGTTTCAAAGAGAACAGAAAACCCTTATATTTCCACCACCCCACCACCCACACTAGAGACAAACGAACGTACTTGCAGGTATATGTAACCAACTTGAAATACTTCCACTTTTCAAAAATATTATAGTACGTTCACTTTCCTCAAAGAGGAATTAACTATAAAAAGAAATCTATTGTAGCAGCTGGAGTGCTATACTCGCTCCAGAGAGGTACTTGGAGTCACTTCCAACTTTATGCTTTGTTTGGAATCTCCAAGACTCCCACCCCCTTAATGTGGGATCCAGTAATAATCGATGGCATTTATTGAGTGTTCACGGGGTGCAGAACACTGTACTAAGGGCTGAGGACTATACAGTACGACAGAATTGATAGAGAAGCAGCGTGGCTTAGTGGATAGAGGACAAGCCTGGGAGTCAGAAGGACCTGGGCTCTAATCCCGGCTCCACCACTTGTCTGCTGTATAGTCTCGGGCAAATCACTTCACTTTTCTGTGCCTCAGTTGCCTCATCTGCAAAATGGGGATTAAGACTATATGCCCCATGTGGGGCATGGACTGTGTCCAACCTGATTAGCTTGTATCTACCCCAGTGCTTAGTCCAACGCCTGGCACATAATAAGCTCTTAACAAATACCAAGAAAAAAATATATTCCCTGCCCACAGGGAGCTTGCAGTCTAGGTGAAATAGGGAACACCAAAAACAGCAATTCCCCAAGAGATGACCATTTCAGTAATCTTCCTCAAAGAGAATGTTTCCACTTGGATCTTCTTCTATGCCTACGAGTTTCAATAGTTCCAATATCGTTTTAACACTGCTTAGCTTACTGGTTAGCACCTTATTCCTCGGGAGATCGGTGTGGAGGAGGAGCTTCTGAAAGACTTTGGCCCCTCCAAAACCTATGAAGGGTCAACGGCAAACCAATAGCCCACATATTACAAGAAGAACCAGGTGCCACGATCTCTCGTCACCAAACTTTAAGGACATAGGTGTTCTTCCCCTTTCCTCGCCATCTCGGTATGGATCCAACAGTTCTTACGTTCGATTCTGCAAGTCCCGAGGAGGAACTCACAGGGTCTTGGGTTAGTAGCATTCCTCTTAGCTAGGATTCATCATCCAACTTAAGAGCAAAGTGTACAAGCCCGCACCCCACGAATCGCTAAAGTAAAATAATCCATTTGGGAGAGGCTCTTGCAGAGCAGTTCCCTCCCAATTAATGATGCGTTTTTCTTAAGCCTCCATTTCTGCAAACACTATCCAGCAGAATCCCGAGAAAATATTTTTTCCTTATTCAACCTTGGGTCCAGTCTGCATAATTCAGGTCGCAAAAAAATAGACTTTCCCCTCCATTGTCAGATGTTCCCAACCAAAGTGGGGTGGGGGTTTATTTTGGTGTGGGAGGAGGGGTCTGAAATAACAGAACAATTGAGGTCAAAGGGGAAGATTTGGCCTGAATTACTCAGGGGTGAAATAGACGGATAATCTGCTACCGCATGCCCTGGAGACAACTGGATGGAGGGGACTGCGTTATTTACCCCAAGATGGCTTTCTCCCACTCTGTTTTGCTTGTCTTCCTGACCTGGAATGGAATGGAATGAGAGACCAGATGCCATTTGTGTGGGTGGACTTGTCTTCCAGCTCCAAGAGTAGGGCAAGGTCTTTTAGCAGGAATGCTCTGACAGCAGCCAGTTTTACAATCACAATCAAGGTCTTCCTGGAATGGGAAGAGGATCTGAGATGGGTGGGAGGAAGGGGGCCACAGGAAGAGAGAGAGAGCGAGCCCCGGCAGGACTCAATCAGAAAAGGGCCAAGGGGCGCAGGACGAGTCGGATCAGCGTAGGTGGTACTGGACCCCGATTCGCCCCCAGCCCTCACACCCCTGATTGCCCCTCTACTTGCTTCTTTGCTGATTCAGATCCTTTAGGAAAATCCCTGCTCCTCTCTTTACACCAATTGGGAACTGAAATGAGCTGAATGACTGGGCCTGCCCAGCAGAAACTGGCCACCTGGGCTTGCAAGTGGGAAGCTCCTGTGAACCTCCCTCTTTCCTCTCCCGCTGGACCTCAACTGTTGTCATTTTATATTGGCGTTCTCAAACGGAGCACCAAAACCCACCCCTGCTCCGATGGAACTGTCCATCCCTTTGAGAACCGCCCCTGGTCTCTGCCACTGGAAAGACTCAGCGTGGGTTGCCACGGGTGAGACCAAAGCCCTCTGTTCGGCCTGGAAGCTTCAGGCTGGAAAGCCAAGCTGGCCCGTGTTCCCTGCGTAGAAAGCGGCCGGAGAGAGTGAGAGCTTGAGCCCGCAACTATTTCCTTCAGATCAAGGTCTGCCAGCCCTACCCCTGTGGCTCCCCGGGGTGAGGCCACACTCATCGGGGACAAATCCCGAGGGTCCTGGATTGCCCCCCAGGTGGCAGATCCCCAGAAGGTCAGACCGGGTTCGGGGTCTCCTCTCTCCAGCGTTCCGGTTTCAGTTCAGGGCGGGTGGCGGGTGGGAGGGTGGAGGGGAGGGAGGGCCTACGAGAAAACCAGCCCGAGACCCTTCAGCCAAGCCTTGCAGCTCCTGGGCAGGACATCCAGAATGAGCATGACTCTCTGACGCCCTCCAGCCTGGGGGTCTGCTGCAACCAGTGACTTTGGGAGAGCCCAGAGAGGCCGGGCGGCCTTGAGCCCTGCAGCAGCCGAAAGGAGTTGGGGCAGTCTCGCGCGGGCAAGGAGCAAAATGCCAAATCAGGGGCCACTGACTCATTGTTCCAAGCATCCGGTCAAGCGTATCGATCCCAGTGCATAGAACAGCGCTTGGCACATGGTAAGCGCTTAACGAATACCACCATCATTAGGAATAAATATAATAAGTGGCTAAGGGGGAGAGGAGCCACACAATCAGTACTCAGTCAATACCCCCGATTGACCGAAATAGTGGTGGAGTAAAGTTGGCCATTGAAGGTCGGGAAGACTTGCTACTAGTGGAGCAGAGGTAAGGAATTTAGAAAACTCAAAACAAAACGAGATCAGGGACCAAACAACCCCCACCCCCACTCTACCTCCTGCCCCGCTGAACCCTTCCCAAAACCAAGACAGGCTCTGAACTGAGTGAACCCAGGAGCGAGACCTCATGGGCTAAAGGGGTGGTACAAAGGCCGGGAGGCAGAGAGGGGGGAAATATGCGACGGCTCGCATTTCAGCACTCCGGGGCCTCACCCGACTGACCCTGCGGGTCTCATTCCAAGTTCAGCCACAGCGCTGACGTCAGAAGGTGACACCCAATCCCCAGTTCATCAAAGAAGGGCTCTATGGAAGTGGAGAACACCCCCCTCACCCCCCCCACCCCCCCCCCCACACAATCCCAAGGCAGAGAGCGAGATGGAATTCGATCTCTGGCAGGTCTTTCCCCAGATGGGCCTCTGTGCTCTGCTTTCTGCCATTGTTTCACACGGGACATATTGCAACCAGTTTGGCGGGCCACACACACACACACAGGGAGAGCAGGATGACGCTGGGCCTGTTTCCCGGAGCGGCCGGCATCTGCCGGAGGGAGTTGTACCTCAGAGACACTGGCCCCTGGCGTGTGGTGACAGACAGAGAGAACTGCTTCACTCGGCCCCAAATGTCCATCAATTATCCCTGTTTCCTCTCCTATCTCCCTACCTGCCTATCGACCTACCTAAGTGCTTGTCAAATGAGTGCCTGACTTGCAAAATACAAATTGCTGCTTGGGTTCCAAATGCTAAATGCCAGACTGAGCTCCCCTCTTTTTCCCTCTGCTCCCTCTACCCGCCCCCTTCACCTCTCCACAGCTAAACCCTCTTCTCCCCCCTTTCCCTCTCCTCCTCCCCCTCTCCCGTCCCACCCCCTCAGCACCGTACTGGTCCGCTCAACTGTATATATCCTCATCACCCTATTTATTTTGTTTAATGAGATGTACATCACCCTGATTCTATTTAGTTGCCATTGTTTTAATGAGATGTTCTTCCCCTTGACTATTTATTGCCATTGTTCTCCGCTGCCCGTCTCCCCCAATTAGACCGTAAGCCCGTCAAAGGGCAGGGACTGTCTCTGTTGCCGATTTGAACATTCCAAGCGCTTAGTACAGTGCTCTGCACATAGTAAGCGCTCAATAAATACTACTGAATGAATGAATGAATAAACTGCCCTACTATGTGTGTCTTCCGACTGTAGGCTCAGCGTGGGGGGGGGATGTGTCTACCAACTCTCTTGTGTCGCCTTCTCCCAAGCACTCAGCACAGTGCTCTGCATCTAGTAAGAGCTCAGGAAATACCACTGATTGACTGATTACAACATAGCATTCTTTTACGCAGGAAACACGGCCCGTCTTAATTCTGTACTTACCAAGCACCTGATACAGTAAGGCTGCTGTTATTAATTCTACGACTACTCACTTTCCCGGGTGGGGAGCGAAAGAAGGATTGCAACCACCAGCACCCTCACCCTTAGAAGCCCAATTTCATGTCAGTTGGGCAGTTATTAGGTCAGTGTTCTGAAAGCTGAGGTGAAATTCATGCCAAGTCACCAGGTTAGAAAATGACTCATGCCTCAAGTGGTTTCAGTTTAGACTCCTCCAGCCAGCTCCCAGCAAACCCACTGCTTCAACCACACTCTGCAACCAGAACCAAAGGGGATGAATGCATCTTTCTCTCCACTGCCTCAACGATAATTACGGTTCTCGTAAAAAGCGCTTATTATTTGCCGAGCACCGTACTACACCGCTGGGGTAGATACGTTAAGCAGGTTGGACACGGTCCCTGTCCCACTTCGGGCTTCCCGTCTAAGGAGGGGAGAGTGGAATTTAATCCCTGTTTTACAGATGAAGTAATTGAGGCCAGAGAAGATAAGTGACGCCTAAGGTCACACAGCAGACCTGTGGTGGAGCCGGGATTAGAACCCGGGCCTCTGTTTCCCAGGCCTGCGCTCCTTCCACCACACCAGGCTGCTCAAGTGACCTTTCCCTAAAATAACAGAGAAGGCGACGAGGCACACCTTTCTCCCTTCCTGAAGTTTTGCAAGTAGGTAGATCCCCACCTCCAGAAATGAATATCCAGAATTTCCAAACAGATGATTTTCACTTCCCTTTTCCTCCAAGGTAGACAGCTCTTTAAAATGAGCTGCAGTGAACAGACGGGTTGATGCCGTGAAGGGTTTCGTAAGATTTTTCCTTCAGCCCTCCTAAACTGAAACAGAGTGTGTGTATGTGTTTCTCTTTCTCTTTCTCTCTCCAACCCTGCCTCAGTGAGTGCCTTAAATATTTGATTACTTTGCTGGAGAAAGCACTCACCGCCTCTGTCTACCCAGCAACAGCAGAGGCTGGGTTTTGGAAAGCAATAGGTTTCTTTCATTCAGCTCACCACAGGGAACAAAACCAAAGTTTTCGGGGGCAAACTCTCTTGGAACATAAAACGGTTTCCCCCCGCCTCGCATCCTCCACCCCCACAGGTTCTGCCCCTGGGTAAGAACCGATGGAGTTTGGGGAAAAGATTTCTTCAGATAGATAAAACGGCTAAGAGAGGATCCGGTGTTCATAGGACACATTCGAAAGAGTCAAAAAAGTTCACCTTGAGCAAGCGAAACCTCAAAACTGCAATACGCGGGGGATGAACGGATCGATATCTCAGATGGGAGCGCACGGGTACCGACAGAGGCAGGTGCTGAAAGTAAGAATATATTTCTTACTGGAAGCCTAGAGGCCTCCACCTCCCAGGTGGGGAGTGGGATTTGTAGGGACAGGGAAAGGGACGGGGGAGGGGGAGGTAGTGACAGCCACAGTGGCGATCAAGGGGAACTCTCCTCGGAGAAGAGGGGGTGATTAGCTCCAAAAGAGGATGCCGGGCACACAGACCAGGGCTTCTGGGCCCAGTCAAACAGGAGGAGCGGAGCTGCAGCTGCTGGCGACCTAAGAGCCAGGGGGCAACGGGGGTTTGGGCGGGGTCGGGCGGTGCAGCCCCTTTCTCGTGGGCTGGGAGGTTTTATGCGGGTGCAGAAGGTAATAGCGAATTGATTCGTGGTCCCCTTGCCCACTGTAATTCTGCCCCAGTTAAGTCTGGGTAAGGGTGAAGAGAAAGACAGCAAAGTTGAAGTGAGATGGACGACTCTTAAATTCACTCACACACCTTTGAGCTTTAAAAGTGCTTTGGTCAATGAAAGAAATACTTTCGCCGAATTAGGGACCTCCCCGGCCCAATAATCCATAATCCAATAATCCATAATCCAGAGATGGACTTGTCCCACGGGTTTGCACAAGGACAGTGAGTCACCCCCATGCTAAAGTTCAGAGGCCACCCACTGTCCTTAACTTCAGGGCAAACCCTGGCAGAAGCAGGTGATGCCATCGGCTTGGGGGTGTGGCCAATGGGGGGGATTCGGCCAAGAACATGGCAGTCGGCGGGCGCCGCAGCTCACAGCGGTGACCGCTGGCAACCCCAGAAGCCAGGGGCTGCGGGAGCGATTCTCCCGGGGCAGGACATAAGTAGAAATCAAGGTGAAAACACCGGAGTTGAAGGGCACGTTTCCTCCCGCTGCAACACCTGATGATATGTCGCTGGTGTGGCCTAGTGCAAAGAGCACGGCTTCTAATCCCGGCTCTGCCTGCTGTGGGACCTTGGACAAGTCATTTTGCTTCTCTGGGCCTCAGTTTCCTCAACTGCAAAATGGGGATTCAATACCTATTCTTCCGCCTATTTAGGCTGGGAGCTCCATGCAGAACAGGGATCGAATCTTAATAATAATAATAATAATGTTGGCATTTGTTAAGCGCTTACTATGTGCAGAGCACTCTTCTAAGCGCTGGGGTAGATTCAGGGTCATCAGGTTGTCCCACGTGAGGCTCACGGTTTTCATCCCCATTTTACAGATGAGGGAACTGAGGCATAGAAAAGTTAAGCGACTTGCCCACAGTCACACAGCTGACAAGTGGCAGAGCCGGGATCTTGCATCTATCCCAGCATCAGTACAGTGTTTGGCACACACTAAGTGCTTAACAAATATTATCATATAATCTCTGGAACCGGGGGAAGATGAATGGATCACTTCTGAGGGATTTCCTTCAGATGTATTCCCGAACATCTGAAGCAAAGTCTCGTACAACATGACATCTCAGCTGAAAACTGAGAGATGGCTGTGAATGACAGATCAGCAAGGCGCACTGCAGTCGGGAAAAGGAGCTGCTCTTTTTGAGCAGAAGCTTCGAGAGGATCATGAGACAAAGAGGAACGAGCAAAAACAGCACTTCAGCAAACACTGTAGCACAAGAGAGGACAGTGTTTCTGTTTTCATTCATTCATTCATTCGTTTGTTGAGCACTGTACTAAGTGCTTGGAAGTATATCCCCTTGACTATTTATTGCTATTGTTTTTTTCCGTCTGTCTCCCCCGATTAGACTGTAAGCCCATCAGTGGGCAGGGACTGTCTCTATCTGTCGCCCATTTGTACATTCCAAATTTGTACATAGAACATTTGTACATAGAGAGCGCTCAATAAATACTGTTGAAAGAATGAATCGATGAAAGTACGATTCAGCAGTAGAGACAATCCCTGCCCACACTGGGCTTTCAGTCTAGAAGGGGGGAGAGAGACATCAAAGCAAGTAAATAGACATCAATATAGACAAACAGAATTACAATTTTGTACATATCTTTTCACAGATCTTCAAAAATTCAAAACCTTCCTAAAATGCCACCCCTCTAAATAAGCCTTACTTGGTTAAATCCAAACATTCTGAATCATGGCAACACATACTTATTTATACCATATCTCAACACGAGTATACGTATAAATAAGCGTACGTATAATCAATCCATCCATTGGCCTATCTGTTGAGCGCTTACTGTGTGCAGAGAACTGTACTAAGCGCTTGAGAGAGTACAGTATAACAGAGATGGTAGTCATGTTCCCCGGCCCACAAGGAGCTCAGGCCTTGAGGTAATAATTATTTATTTTGGTTATCCAACTTTTGATATTTTTAAGTCTGTCTCCATTAGGGTGAAGGCCTCTTGTCGGGAGGAAATGTTTTCTTGTGCTTCTGTTCTACTTTTCCATGCGCTTAGGATAATGCAATAAATTCAGTGGATGCTCAGAATTAATTCTACTTTGTTCATCTCTACTACTGTGGATTTTTGCTACCCAATTTGGACAGAATGCTACTGAAAACCTGGGGTCTTTTTTTCCCCTAAAGCAAACCTGTTCTGGGTAGAATGTGATCCTCACTGGCCCAAACACATGAGGTGTGTTTTCTCCTCCAGGTGGTTAGTAGTACAGTGCTCTGCACACAGTAGGTGCTCAATAAATACTATTGAAGGATTGATGTATAAAGAAAACACTGTTTGTGGTGCACATGACATCGGGCAAGGTGTGAGTACTCAGCGTGGCTCAGTGGCAAGAGGCCAGGCTTGGGAGTCAGAGGTCATGGGTTCGAATCCCGGCTCCGCCGCTTGTCAGCTGTGTGACTGTGGGCAAGTCAGACACCTCATCTGTAAAGTGGGGATTAAGACTGTGAACCTCACGTGGGACAACCCGATTACCCTGTATCTCCCCCAGCGCTTAGAACAGTGCTCTGCACATAGTAAGTGCTTAACAAATACCAAAATTATTATTATTATTAACGTGATTTTCCCATAACCAGGTTTTCTGAGAGCAAGAAGACCACGTATTAGAAAAACTGACTACTCACGCTGACCTTTTCGGCCACACTCGTTCCGACGGGCAAACTTCTAGCAGACAGAACGGGCCTAGGTCTGACCTGATTATCTAGCATCGATCCCGATGCTTTGTTCGGTGCTTAGCACGTACTAAGCACTTAATATAATAATAATAGTAACAACAATAATTGTGATATTTGTTAAGCGTTTACTACATGCCAGTAAAGCGCCACTGTACTAAGCGCTGGGGTAGATACAAATTTGTCAGTTTGGACATAGTCCCCGTCTAGCATGGGGCTCACAGTCTTAATCCCCAGATACAGATAAGGGAACTGCGGCACAGAGAAGTGAAGTGATTTCCCCAAGGTCACACAGCAGACAAGTGGCAGAGCCGGGATTAGAACCCAGATCCTTCTGACTCCCGGGCCCATCCTCTATCGAACAGGCCACACGGCTCCCCTAGTAATAGTAGGAATAACTCTGAAAAGCAACTTATTTTTATCAGCCCAAAGTGCTTACTGAGAAGCAGCATGCTTTATTGAGAAGGAACACGGCCTGCTGAAAAGCACATGGGCCGGTAGTCAGAAGATCTGGGTTCTAATCCCGGCTCTGCCAAGTGTTTGCAATGTGACTTTGGGCAAATCACTTAACTTCTCTGTACTTCACTTTCCTCAACTGTAAAATCAGGATCCAATACCTCTTTCTCCCTCATTCTCAGACTGTGAGTCTCGTGTGGAACAAGGACTGTAACCAACCTGCTTAACTTATTTTCCCCAACACTTGGAACAGTCCTCGACATACAATAATTATGATATTTGTTAAGCAATTACCATGTGCTAAGCACTGTTCTAAGCGCTGGGGTACACATAAGGTGATCAGGTTGGACACTGCCCCCGTCCCACCTGAGGCTCCCAGTCTTAATCCCCATTTTACCGATGAGGTAACTGAGGCACAGAGAAGTGAAGTGATTAACCCAAGGTCACACAGCTGACAAGTGGGGAGCGGAATTAGAACGCACGTCCTTTGACTACCAAGCCCATGCTCTTGCCACTAGGCCATGCTGCTTCTCTAGTAAACACTTACCAAATACAGCAGTAAAACTCTGTAAAGCACCCCATTTTCAGCAGCAGAGCTTACTGAGCACCCACAGGGCGCACTTCAGTGTTTCCTGAGCTAATGGCGGTCTTTCCTCTCAGGGTGATCTCTTCCGCCTTTTCTATTCTTTTAAGAAACACAGGGAAAAGGGAATCGAAAGAGAGACACATGAATGAACACATTTTTCCATTGGGCAGGCGGGGAGTATTCCAAGGGCAACGACAGTCTTTCCACGAACGGCAAAATTAGCAGAAGGAATGGGATTGTCCCGAGAGCTAGGAGAAGAGGAAGCAGCTCAAGTCTCCCCATCTGGGGAGGTGAATAAGTCCTCGAACGCTTGGTTGGCCGGAGCAAAGCCGTGACTTAGGATGAGCCGGTGATTCGCGCGGTAACACCAGTTTGCACCGGGCCGAAAAAAGAAAAAGACGATTGCCAAAATCGGGGGAATTAAGTTCCTTCAACCACCCTGGTTCTATTGGGGCTTTCTCAGTGTAAGCTCACTGTGGGCAGGGAATGTGTTTATTGTTATATTGTACTCTTCCAAGCGCTACGAACAGTGCTATGCACATAGTAAGTGCTCAATAAATACGAATAAATGAATGAAAGAAAGAAAGAAAGAAAGAAAGAAAGAAAGAAAGAAAGAAAGAAAGAAAGAAAGAAAGAAAGAAAGAAAGAAAGAAAGAAAGAAAGAAAGAAAGAAAGAAAGAAAGAAAGAAAGAAAGGGTAAGAGTCTGTGGCTCTTCCTTGCACAAAGATTCCCGACCAGTAATACATTCTCCTGGGAACCTCCTTGTCACTGGCTCCAAAGGACTCAGTCAGGTCTCCCCCTCCTACATAAACCAGCCTGCCCACAGCGTGGCTCAATGGAAAGAGCACGGGCTTGGGAGTCAGAGGTCATGGGTTCGAAACCAGGCTCCGCCGCTTGTCAGCTGTATGACTGTGGGCAAGTCATTTAACTTCTCTGTGCCTCAGTTACCTCATCTGTAAAATGGGGATTAAGACTGTGAGCCTCACGTGGGACAACCCGATGACCCTGTATCTACCCTAGCGCTTAGAACAGTGCTCTGCATATAGTAAGCGCTTAACAAATACGAACATTATTATTAAAGCCAGTCTACTCATTCTACATCAATTTCATCAAACTCACCACTGACCCTCTTGCCCACATCCTCCTTCCACCCTGGAACTCCCGTTCCCTTCAAATCTGTCAAACCACCACTTTCCCCACCTTCACAACCTTAATAAAAGCACATCTCCTCCAAGAGGCCTTGCCCACTAAGCCCTCAGTTCCTCTACTCCCTTCGGCGTCGGCCTTGTACTTGAATTTGTACCCTTTATTCACCCCACCCTCAGTCCCGAAGGATTTATGTGCATATTAATAATTTATTTTAATGTCTGTCTCTCCCTCTAGACTGTAAGCTCCCGCGGGCAGGAGCTACCAGCTCAGTTATATTGTACTCTCCCAAGAGATGAGTACGGTGCTCTGCACACAATAAGTGCTCAATAAATAACACTGATCGACTGATTCAACCAGGACTCCATGCACATGAAAGGGAAGCAAGGTGGAGAGAGTATGGGAATGAGCCAGGAGAGCTGCGTTCTAGTCCCAGCGCTACCCTGGGCCTGCTGTGTGACCTCGGGTAAATCCCTCACTAATAATAATAATTGTGGTATTTGTTAAGCGCTTCCTAGGTGCCAAGCACCGTTCTAAGCACAAGATACAAGATAAAGAGGTCACACGTGGGGCTCACAGTCTAGGTAGGAGGGAGGACAGGTACTGGATCCCCATTTTGCAGATGAGGGAACTGAGGTACAGATAAGTGATTTGCCCAAAGCCACACAACAGACAAACGGCAGAGCACGCAACTGTTCTGGGCCTCAGTTTCCTCGTCTGTAAAAAGGGAATGAAATATCCGCGCTCCCTACCTCCTAGATTGTGAGTCCCAGGATACAGAGACGGGGGCTGATCTGATTAGCTTGTATCCACCCAGCACAAAGCGCAGTGCTTGGCTCAGAAAAGGCACATAATAAATACCATAATTATGCGTATGGTCCAGGAAAGATGTCATAAGGCAGAGTCAGCCTCCTCCTCGGCCTCCGCCTTGTCCTCCTTCCCTGCAAGCTGGGGGTTGAGATCACTCCAGCTGTAAAGCAATTACCTGTTTTTCTCCACCCTCATGCAGGGTGATGCAGAGAGCTGTCTGCACACCCAATCCATGGTCATACACTAACAACAAGAATAATTACAGTATTCCTAAGTGCTTACTATGGGCAGGAGTAAAGGACAATCAGATCGGATACAGTCCCTGTCCCCCGGTTTAAGGAGATGGGGAATGGCTACCGTTTTCCCATTTTACAGATGAGGGAACTGAGGTGTAGAAAAGTGAAGTGTCTTTTTTTTATGGTATTTGTTAAGCGTCTACTATGTGTCAGACACTGTATTAAGCACTGAGGTAGATACAAGCTAATCAGGTTGGACACGGTCCCCGATCCACATGGGGCTCACAGTCTCAATCCCCATTTTACAGATGAGGTAACAGGGGGCACAGAGAAGTGAAGTGATTTACCTAAGGAACACAGCAGACAAGTGGTGGAGTTAGGATTAGAACTCAGGTCCCTTTGACTCCGAGGCCATGCTGCCCAAGGTCATCCAGCAGGCAAGTGGCAGAGCCGGGATTAGAAGCTGAATCTCCTGAGTCCCGGGCCTGCGTTCTCTCTGTGAAGGCGGTCAGTAGGGGACTCTTTCACTCCCTCTGGCCAAGGCAGGCTTGCTCCCTGGATGACTAAATTGCAGCATGGCCTGGGAATCCGAAGGACCTGGGTTCTAATCCCGGCTCCACCGCTCGTCTGCTGTGTGACCTTGGACAAGTCACTTCACTGCCTGTGCCTCAGTTACCCCATCTGTAAAATGGGGATTAAGGCTGAGAACTCTGTGTGGGACATGGACTGTCCCACACCGTTCTAAGCGCTGGGGTAGATACAAGATAATCAGGTTGAATACAGTCCCACATTATAATATAGTACAGTGCCTGGCACTTAGTAAGCACTTAAATACCATAAAAAAAAAAAAGACACCGTGCAGCACCTAATAGCCCTAAGTAGACTGTATTTACCATGCCGATTTCCAGCCTGGTGCCCCAGGAGCAAGAACAGGAAGCACAGTTAGTGTCCGTGCGTCACAAGCCAAAGGTTCCCCTTTTCTTGATTGGCGAAATCGCTTGATTTTCAAAGTCTCTTTACAAGGCGAACTCAAACAGCCATCCCTAAACCCACCGGTGGGGCAGAAGTTCCCTCTTACACGATTTCACCGACTCCTGGGCCTTTCTGGAAAATCACCCCGGCGATGGGTTGGAACCATCTTCGCTCAACTGACCGTTCACCCTCACGCAGCCTATCTACGGTCCACTGGCCGTCGGCTTTCTCTGGCAGGAAGGGCCAGGGCCGGGGTCGCCCCAAGAGGGTGGAACCTGGAGGGCCCGACAAGCCAAAGGGACACTGGACTGGATCCTCTCCCGCTCTGCCCCAGGCCGGCCCCACCTCCTCTCTGGCCTTTCCCCTCCTCCATCGTGAGCACTTTAAAGGAGCCTTTGGGGTCCCGGACTTAGGGGTCCCCCGTCACAGCGGGAGACTGATGAATCGATCCATTAATCAGTGATATTTATCGAGATGCAGGGTGGCCCAGTGGAAAGGGCACAGGCCTCGGAGTCAGAAGACATGGGTTCTTAATCCCAGCTCCGTCATATACCTGTTGTGTGACCGCGGATGTGTCACAACTTCTCTGTGCTTCAGTTGTCACATCTGCAAAATGGGGCTTCAGTATCTGTTCTCCCTCCTGCTTACAACGGGAGCCCACGTGGAACTTGATTAACTTATATCTATCCCAGGACTTAGAACAGTGTTGGGCACATGGTAAGTGCTTAATGAATGCCACAATTATCATCATCATTGAGTGCTGACTGTGTGCAGATCGCTGAACTGAGTGGTTAGGAGAGTACAAAACAAAGTGGGTACACATGATCACATGATCTCTTCCCCCTCCAAGAGCTCAGAGTCTACAAGTTCGTTGACTTCTACCGGCTTAGAGAATTTCTTTTCAGGATTCGCAAATCCAAGCAAAACTCGCCAACTCTGATCCATCAGAGAAATACGGTCCTGAACGTCATTAGCAACCCGTGCTGGATCTGTATTCGATATCGAGAAGTCGAGCATTGTGACTCGCTAACGCCTACTGTCAGCCAACACCTCAGAACCTAAAACTTTCCTTCAAAAAATACGTGTTTCATCTGTCACTGTAAGCTCCCTGAGAGCAGGAAACATGGCTACTAATCCCCTTGTGCTCTCCCAAATGCTTCGTACAGTGCTCTGCATGCAGTAGGCTCTCAAGCAAGACGACTGATTGACTGATACGTGTTACCCTTTCCCATCTATTCATCACATCCACTCAGGCCTACTTGCTGGGCCTTTGCTCAGAAAGCAGCATGGCCTAGAAGAAAGACATGGGTCTGATAGTCGGTAGGACCTGGGTTCTAATCCCGGCTCCGCCGCTTTTCTGCTGCGTGACCTTGGGGAAGTCACCTAACTTTTCTATGCCTCAGTTCCCTCTTGCGTAAAATGGGGATTAAGACTGTGAACCCCATGTGGGACAGGGACTGGGTCCAACCCGATTAGGTTGTATCTACCCCGGAGCCTGGTACGTAGTAGAGGCTTAACAAATACCTTAAAAAAAATTCTTTAACCTCAATGCCAAGACGGATTTTCAGAAGAAGGACCCAACTCAAAGGAGTCCAACAAGCCAGGAGCAACCCGACGAAATTAAGCCGCAGGGAGCTCCTGCCCGTCCACCCCCACCACCTCTGTTCTCTGATGGTGTTTTCCTTTCCAGGTTTTGCAGCCATTGTCTAAAGGGTAAAGTTCCCTTTCTCCTCGTCCAATGCAATTATGTTTTCATTGACTCTTTCCTGCACCACCACTGGAACACAGGACGGAAGTTAGTCACTTCCACTCTTACTGGAAGGGAATCGCCGGGCTGTTATTGTAACCGGCAGATTGTTCTGTTGAGAGGAGCCTCTGCTCCTGCTTCTGTTAGGAATATTCTTCCCCGAATCTTCAAAAACAGGCCTCCTTGGCTGCTTTGGTTTATAGGAAACTGAGGTGGTTCACTTGAAATGGCCTTTCCCCAAACAAGTTGGGGCTAGAACTCAGAGCCCCGGGATTCACCGGTCCAGTGAAGTGAGGTCAAGTTTGGGCCAAAAATATCACTTGGTAATAACAGTTAAGAACTGTGGCATTTGTTAAGCACTTACTACGTGCCAAGCAGGGCACTAAACTCTGGGGTAGATATGAGATCGGCGGAGCGGACAGAGTCCCTGACTCGGTCTAAGGGGGAGGCAGAGCAGGGGTTGAATCCTCATTTTTCAGATGAGGAAAGTGAGGCACAGAGAAGTTAACTGACTTGCCCATGGTCACACAGCAGGCAAGTGACTCTGGCCTCAACCATCACGATGACGAGAGGAAAGTGGGGGGTTTTATGATATCTGTTAGGCACTACTATGTGTCAAGCGCTGTCCTAAGCACTGGAATAGATAGAAGTTTTATCAGGTTGGACGTGATCCGCGTCCCACATGGGGCTCACAGTCTAAGAAGGGGAGAGTAGGATTTAATCCCCATTTTACAGTTGAAGAAACGGAGGCACAGAGAAGTGAAGTGACTTGTCCAAGGACACACAGCAAGCAATTGGCAGAGCCGGGAATAGAACCCAGGTGCTCTGATTCCCAGGCCCCTGGTCTTTCCACTTCGCCACGCTGAGTCTCTGTATCGTTGTTCCAGTTCTCTGCTTCACTGCTAGCCTCGAGCCGGTTCCCACCCATCGATATCCCTCATGTCTAGGCCACTAGCCCAAATGTCAGTTGCCACTGTGCAGGGCCCACCTTCCCGGCTCACCCCTCATCATGGGACAAGAGGAAGGACCCGCCTCTCCCTGGCGAGACCCGGGGTGCCTAGACTGGGCAACCAGAACCCCACATCCCCACGCAGGCCTTCTCCCCGTGGGGCCACCTGCTCCTCAGTGACAGGAGGGAAAAAGCCTCCCGCATTCTCCCTTTCTCCTAAATTCCCCCCACACGGCCCATTAAACTGTAAGCTCCTCAGGGGCGGGGATCATATCTACCAATCCTACACTATTGTCTTCTCCCAAGCGCTTAGTATAGCACTCTGCACACAGCAAGGACTCAGCCAATACCACTGACCGAGTGTTTGGTCCAGCTGTTCCCCGGATCGAGTTCTGCTTCCGGGGGCGGGAAGGCCTTACCCGATCAAGGCCTTCCCTGAGCACGGGGAGGGGGGAGGCCGGCTCCCAAAATAAGATGTTCAGGGAGTAGAGCACCCCCTCTCCCCCCAACACACACACGGGCTTCCCAACCTCTGCTTCCTGTATTCCCCCTTCTTATCCGTCCCCCGACTTCTTCTCTCCCCACCCCGCCATCCCGGAGAGTATCGGGCTTACACAAAAAATCAACACTTTTCTAGAGGAACCGAGCAGGGTACCTGCCTGAGAAATTTGCACCTATCGATCGCAGGATGGTCACAGGAAGAGAGATGCAGTAATGCAGTCGATTGGGCACCACCAATGATAAGATAGAAATTTTCAGTTCAGAAAAGCAAAAAAGAGTGTAAAAATCTGAACTGGCGCTCACGGTTAGCAAGATTACTACTGCTCCCTATAAAGAAGAATCATTAGCAGGTGGTCCTTTAATTAAACTTCCCCACAATTTAAATTTAAAATGATAGATTCAGAGCCCCTGTTATTTGTGCTAATAAAGAAGAGGATGGTGAGGACAATAGACAACAGAAAACAAAAAATCCACATCATATACAGTTACATGAAACAATCTCTCTCTCTCTCTCTCTCTCTCTCTCTGTAATAACTGAAAATCACAGTCTGGGTCCCCAGACCTTTTCCAATGTCGAAATCAGAAATAACTGTAGGTTTTGACCACAAGACACACATCAAAATTGAGCAACTGAACTAATCTTTTTGGCTGCTATTGTAACCCAGGGATGGGTTGTGTCTACACATGCAAATTATCCAGAAATGTCTTGCCCCTGCTTTTCCCCAATCAAAACTGTTTTGGTCAGAATTATGCCAAAGTAATTGGGGCTTTAATTAACCAGACATTTGTCGGGGGGCGGGGGGCAGTGCATATAAACCCCTGCTCACCCACAAAACTGAATGATGATCTGACACAAACGGGTTCTCTTAGATCTGTGTGGCCAGTCCAATGAAATCATTTTAGCCCAAATAATCCTCTTTCAGATGTGAACTATTATTCCACCTACCCTAAGGTTGGTGTGTTCATGTTCTCTCTCTCTCTATCTCTCTCTCTCTTAGCATGTCTGCTAATTCTGTTGTATTGTACTCAAAGCAATGCGGCCTAGTGGAAAGAGTACGGGCCTATGAGTCAGAAGACCTAGGTTCTAATCTCGGCTCTGCCGCTTGTCTGCTGTGTGACCTTGGGCAAGTCACTTCACGTCTCTGGGCCTCCATTTCCTCATCTGAGGATTAAGACTGTGAACCTCATGTGGGACAGGGACTGTGTCCAACCTGAGTGTCTTGTAGCTACCCCAGAGCTTAGAACAGTGCCTGGCAACTAGTAAGCGCTTAACAAATGCCACCATTTTTATTATTATTACTCTCCCACATGCTTAGTATGGTGCTCGGCACATGGTAAACACTCAATACCACTGATTGATCGATTCCACTCTCCAATCCCAAACTTTCCCTCTATAACTCCTCATGGCCCTCTCCTCCGCTAACTGCTCCACCCCGCAATGGAAGAGGCCACGTCTTCATGAGGCGTGCTTACTCAACCTTGCTGAACTGGGCCCTGTAGGGCCCAAGGAAACCCAACAAAACCGAACAATCAAGACCTCACTGGCTCTTGGCGGCCCCAGTGGTTGACTGAGCGCTGGTGCAACTCTGGGTCTGCTGTCTCGGGGCCCGCTCTGGAAGCCTTGACATCAGCACGGTGATGTGGCTTGCAGTAATCTGTTGGGGTTTCACTCTCCACATCGCCCCGAGCCAGTTGGGGCCCCCAGGCTCCTCCCGAAACCCAGAAACTCCTCGAAGCCTCTGATTCACTCTCTGCCCCTCTCCTTCCTGGTGGTGAATCTGGTGACACCAATGCCCCTCTGATCCCCTTGACGTCTGTCATTCACTCAAGAAACGGGGTGGGGAAGGGGGCGGGGAATGTCGAAAAGATTTTCTATTTCAGGTATTGACTCACTATTAATATGAGTGCCATTAACATAAAGCCGATGCTATCTATGGATGGTAAATACACTTGGGAACACCAAGATGTGACAGGGTGATAGCAACAAGAGGTGAGTCAGTGATTATCCCACAGATCGGACCAAAGCCCAGCAAATCACTGTACTCTGGCACGGAAGAGCTCATTTGGGCCACATCAAAGTAGAATGATGGAATTTTTACTCGTTCTGCCACATCTCCCTCTAAGGCCTGGACATTCTGCCTCCTGTTTCCCGGGTTCCACAAACTTTGGGGTCAAGAAATGCTTCCTCGCTTCCAATCTACATCCCTCCCACTCCGAGATAAACTCGCACCTCCTTGTTGTGGGCAGGGAACCTGTCTACCAACTCTGTTGTTTAGGACTCTCCCAAGCACTTAGTACACGCTCCGCACACAGTATGCACTCAATAAATACCATTGAGTGATTGAGTCTGACTTCAGTAGAGACACAGGACAAGCAGCTCCCTCCCTGCTAGAGCAGCCCTTCCCGGAAGCTCCTTAGCGGCAGGGAATATGTCTACCAACTCTGTTATATTGTACCCTCCCAAACACTTAATACAGGGCTGTGATCACAGTAAGTGCTCAATAAATACCACCGATAGGAAGATTGATTTACCCCTACAGTCTCCTCTTCACCAACATGAATTGTCTGAGACCCTCTCGTACGTCTTCTTTCCAAGCCTGATCTTTGTGGCTCTCCTTGGCCCCTTCTCCAGTTGGCTTGTGGTACTGTGTGACTTCAACAGAAATGGCAACCTTGCCACTGTAACGGCAGATGCCCCAGCAAATCTACTCCCAACCCCCTCCATTAGCATGCCCCCCCTCCCCAATTTGGCAAAGAGGTGCCCTCTGCTCACACCTCTGCCAGATCCGTGTCTGGACCACCCCACCCCAGCCCAGCGTCACCAGCAGTTTTGTGTACAGGAGGGTCAATCTTCCTCTCATTTCACTGTTTTGCTTTTGTTTTGGTTTTCACAGCACTTGTTCAGTGCTTACTATGCACAAGGCACTATCCTAAGCAATGCACTAGATACAAGATAATCTGGTTGGACACAGTCCCTGTCTCAGGTGGGGGCTCACAGTCCAAGACGGAGGGAAGAGGATGAAATCCCCATTTTACAGAGGAGGTAAGTGAGGTCCGTAAAACTGACTTGCCCAACGTCAACAGCAGACAGGTGGCAGAGCTGGGATTAGAACCCAGGTTCTCTGACTCCCAGCCCTTTGCTCATAATAATAATAATAATAACTGTGGTGTGGTATTTGTTAAGTGCTTACTTTGTGCCAGGCACTGTACTAAGCCCTGGGGTGGATACAAGCAAATCGGGTTGAACGCAGTCCCTATTCCGCACTGGGCTCCCAGTCTTGATCCCCATTTCAGCTGTGTGAATGTGGGCAAGTCACTTAACTTCTCTGTGCTTCAGTTACCTCATCTGTAAAATGGGGATTAAGATTGTGAGCCTCACGTGGGACAACCTGATGACCCTGTACCGACCCCAGCGCTGAGAACGGTGCTCTGCACAGAGTAAGCGCTTAACAAATGCCAACATTATTTTACAGATGAGGTAACTGAGGCCCAGAGAAGTGAAGTGACTTGTCCAAGGTCACACAGCCGAGAAGTGACGAAGCCGGGATCAGAAACCGGGTCCTTTTGACTCCCGGGCCCGTGTTCTTTCCATTAGGCCACGTACAGTAGAGCCACGTCTCTCGCTGAAAGGGTGGAGCACACAGATCTAGCCAACGGCCTCAGATCGGGCCCTCAGTCGATGAATCGGCAGTACGTACTGAGCCCCCAACTCCGTGCGGAGCACTTTACTAAGCATGTGGGAGAGTACTTTAGTGTTAGTAGACACGATCTACCCAAGAAAACTGAGGAGCGCCCAAGACCCACACAACCTCTCAAAGCGTTTTGGTTGATGACGTCAGTCAACCACCAGAGTAAGGTCGGCTACCCCAAGCACGGAAATTGGCAGTTGAATGGAATAAGGGCCCAGTGTGCTGTTATTTTGAAACCACAGAATTAGAAACAGAGACGAGAGCATAGAGAGCAGCAAGCTATCAGCATTTTATAAGCAAATATCGAGAGCTGACAGCAGGACTAACCGAACAAATGGGCTTTTGTAAAGAGAAACCTTACCGAAAAGGAAATTAATCCCATCTGATAAGATGTTTCGGAGCAATACAGGAGACTGTCGTCGACACTAAAACAGAAGTCGGAAAGATCCCGTGGTCGAGGAAGATAACGAAAGAAAAACCAGAAGTATCCGGGAATGTAGAAGTCCCGGGACCTCCGATGGTTTCAAAGAGCTGAACGTGAATTAAATGGTGCCGTGACCCATTTAGGAATACCGACCCAACGTCTCGAAGGTATCCCCCTCAAAAAGAGATGGGCAACACTTTGGGGCTACTTGAATAACCGGATTTATCTCAGCCCCGAAATGGAACTCTCTAATCTAAAAGAGGGACCATCTCTAATTTCCCGAGCAATGGATCCAGCGACAACAAAAAAAATGGTCATTTGTTACTGACTTGGCTGCAGAGATGCTTTCAGACCATTTTGGGGGGGTAAAAAATGGGTAAAAATGAGTGACAAATGGGTAAAAAACGAGTGAAAAACACAAACAGAAAATGAGTTCGTTTAAGGGAACTAACTGTGCTCAGTGCACAGTAAGCGCTCAACAAATACCATCGACTGATTGACTGACTTAGGGGAAAGGTACCTGAATCAGGGAGACTAAAATAAGAAACTTCTTCGGATAATCTTCCTATACTGAGTATCAAAGGAAATTAAACTGAAGGCAATAAATGATGTGAGCACGCAAAACTGCTTGCATAAAAAGATTACGGAGTTAATGGCCCAGGGAAAACAAACAGGGCAGCAAGAGAGGTGAGTGTGTGTGTTGGGGGGGGATTCGGGTGGTGGGAGGAGGAAGGGGCCAGATCCACGATAAACAGACACAATCCCTGTCCCACGTGAAGCTCACCAACTACGTAGGAGGGAGGACGGATATTGAATCCCAGTTGATAGATGAGGAAACTGATGTATAGTCAAGTTGAACGACTTGCCCAAGGTCACCCAGCAGGCAGTGGGAAGAGACGGGATTAGAGGCCAGGTCCTCTGACCACCGCCCCCCCCCCCCCGGCCCAGGGTCTTTCCACTAGGCCACGCTGCCTCTGCCCGCCAGCCTCCCCTCTCTGCCGCTCACCTCATCTTGCCCTTTCCGGAGAGGGCCCATCTGGCATTCCAAGGGGAAATTCAGGCAACCGGGGAACTCTGTCTTGTGGGCATATCTGAATCACCCCAAGCCTCAGAATGTCTTTCTGCAGAGGGCTCGGCGATCTGATGAAAGCGTTCAAAGGATGGGCTGAATCTGGGTTCATCCCTTCAAAAGAATTTTTATGGTATTTTCTCTCTAGCTGATCTCACTGACCACTCTCCTTGGTATTCGTGGTTGCATAACTGCCTGCCAAAAGTCCTAACTCTGCAAACAAACAGCAGTGGGAAACGTTAACTCCTGCAGCCACCGGGCCAACACAGACCATCCGCATTTCTCAGATTGGGGGAACGTGGCTTCTCCCTCGCAACAACCGAAGGGGAGGAGATGGACGGTCCATTCATTCATTCAATCGCATTTATTGAGCGCTTACTGTGGGCAGAGCACTGTGCTGAACACTCGGAAAGTACAATTCAGCAATAAAGAGAGACAATCCCTGCCCACAACGTGCTTACGGTCCACCTACGGTCCACTCTTGTTTATTCACTGGAAGGCTGGTCCGGCTTGGATCGATGGAATCTGTCGATAGCCACACATCATCGAGTGGTTTCAACTTTGCCACCCTTTCCCCATCCCAACCTCACACCAAAATGACCTCATCTGCCCTTTGCTTTCCCATCCTCCGGGGCGTCGCTCAGCCCTGACGTGACACTGAAGTTGGCAGAAGACAGGAGAAGGGCAGGGGTTAATCCAGCCCCAGACGGGAAGCAGCGGGGCTCGGCGGAGAGATCACGGGCCTAGGAGTCAGAGGACAAAGGTTCTAATCCCGACTCCACGACGTGTCTGCTGGGTAGCCTTGGGCGAGTCACTTTGCTTCTCTGAGCATCAGTTACCTCATCTGTAAAATAGGGATTGAGAGTGTGGACCCCACGTGGGACAAGGACAGCGTCCAACCTGATTAGCTTGTAACTTCACCAGTGCTTAGATACCATTAAAAAAAACACAAAACACATGGACAATCGGAGTTTAAAAAAAACGCTGCCCGAAACAAAATCTCTCTCGCACAAGACACGTTTTTTCATGGTTCCTTCCACCCACATCCCCACCCTCCCCCGCGAGGCCTCACCGCTGCCTCTGAGGTCCAAATAAATGCAGTCATTTCTGTTCTAAAGTGGGAGTTGTGTTCTTGGAGAATCTGAAGTTACGAGAAAGTCACAATGCCGTCACCATTGGCTTAATAAGAATTACTGAGTTGGGGGATACACGCTTCAAAGCTATCACCACAGGTGACATTTTGACTGTAAGCTCCTCTCTAGACTGTGAGCTCACTGTGGGCAGGAAATTCATTCATTCATTCAATAGTATTTATTGAGCGCTTACGATGTGCAGAGCACTGTACTAAGCGCTTGGAATGTACAAATTGGCAACAGATAGAGACAGTCCCTGCCCACTGACGGGCTTACGGTCTAATCGGGGGAGACAGACAAAAACGAGAGCAATAAATAGAATCAAGGGGATGTACATCTCATTAACAAAATAAATAGGGTAATAAAAAATATATACAAATGAGCGGATGAGCACAGTGCTGAGGGGAGGGGAAGGGAAAGGGGGAGGAGCAGAGGGAAAGGTGGGGAAAAGGGGGCTTAGTTGAGGGGAGGTGAAGGGGGGGTAGAGGGGCAGCAGAGGGAGCAGAGGGAACAGGGAATGGGTCTGTTATATTGTACTCTCCCAAGCACTTAGCACAGTGCTCTGCACACCGTAAGTGCTCAATAAATACGACTGACTGACTGACATTTGGATACAGGCTTTTATTATCAGGTCCACCACTGGCGGGACGCTTTATACCCTAGCCACCCATTGTTGTTCTGCTGTAAAGTTGCACAAACACAAAAAAAGGCAAGGTACAGCGAGGCTAGGAAGCGTGAAGACATTCCAGAAGGCACGACAAGTAGGCGCACAACCATTTCTTCCCACACCGACTCTACCTGCACCAACTTGTGGAACGCGTTTCATCAAACCGACTTGTGATGGGGATACAACATGCCCTAATTCAGCCACCGTGTAATATCCAAATCGAGGACTGAAAACACACGACTGCACAGGTCTCCCCATAAAGCAGCTAACTGTTGTACTCTCTCCCACGTGCTTAATACAGTGCTCTGCTCAGGGGAGAAGCAGTGCGGCCTAGTGGAAAGAGCACGGGCCTGAGAGTCGCAGGACCTGGGTTTTAATCTCGGCTCTGCCGCCTGTCTGCTGCGTGACCCTGGATAAGTCACTTCACTTCTCTAGGCCTCAGTTACCTCAGCTGTAAAATGGGGATTAAGACTGTGACTCCTATGTGGGACGGGGACTGTGTCCAACCCAATTATCTTCTATTTATTCTAGCGTTTAGTAACGAGCCTGGCACATAGCAAACAATGAATACCATAAAAAAGGAAGCATTCAATATATACCATTGATTGATTGATGGATGGATAGAGAAGCAGCGTGGCTCAGTGGAAAGAGCCCGGACTTGGGACTCCGAGATCATGGGTTCGAATCCCAGCTCTGCCACTTGTCAGCTGTGTGACTGTGGGCAAGTCACTTCACTTCTCTGGGCTTCAGTTACCTCCTCTGTAAAATGGGGATTGACTGTGAGCCTCATGTGGGACAACCTGATGATCCTGTATCTACCCCAGGGCTTAGAACAGTGCTCTGCACATAGTAAGCGCTTAACAAATACCAACATTATCATTATTATTATTGACTCCGCTCTGGCTAGAATTGGCCAGGGGCAGAGGGGAGAAAAGGGTTCCTTCACGCTGTCCCAGATTTTCCCCTTGAGTCCGACCCTCGCCTGGTTTGAGGGGTGAAGAGCAAATGTTGCTTTCTGCTACAGTGCCCCCAGTCCTCCCACACCATTTCGTGTACGGCCTTGGGGTGCGGCCGCCCCAGCAGCCCAGAGTTGACAGGAGCCCATCGTGTACCCTGCCGGTCCCAACCCAATCACACTCTTTTCTGGAGGGCCGCAATAGCCACGACTAATAGGGATGGTCTTTTCCCTCTGAGGAAGCCAGCGTAGGCGATAGATGGGGGGAGGATGAATTCTACTGGCTCCCAGTACCCCCGACTCCTTCTCTCTTTCCTCTCCCCGATCTATCCTTGGGCAAGTCACTTCCCTTCTCTGTGCCTCAGTTACCTCATCTGTAAAATGGGGAATAAGACTGTCAGCCCAACATAGGACAACCTGATTACCTTGTATCTAGCCCAGCACTTAGAAGAGTGCTTGGCACATAGTAAGCGCTTCACAAATACCATCATTATTATTATTATCCTCCAGGAAACTCTGGTGGAAAATTTACACAGGGGAAGCTCTTGAAAGCCAGTCTCCCCCCTTGACGTCTCAAGAAGTGCTTCTCCATCTCCAAGAACTCAGATAACACCCAGTGTTTACCTATTATAAGAGCAGAGACCTCAAAGTACTGTCTCCCCGCTTCCGGACTGTGAGCCCTCTGCGGGCAGGGACTATCTCTCTTGGTTGCTGAACTGTACTTGCCAAGCGCTTAGTACAGTGCTCTGCACACAGTAAGCACTCAATAAACACGACTGAATGACTAAATGCATGAATACCACATGCCAAACTCAGAAGGGACAAGAACTAGGAAGTTCTGCTTCCAGCCATGCTCCCACCCCTAGCTCTCCTCTATCAAATTCAAAACCGAGGGTGAGGCCTGGCTTGGATATTTTCTCGCTTTCATCCGAGGCCACAAATAGAAACACTTTACGGAGGCCATTTTTAATTAAATTTCCTTCTAATAACAAAGTCCTGCCAACCAGTCCAGTTGGAAGGTGGGAACAAACCCTTAGCTGTTGTCCGAGGGATCAGCGTGTGGTTTCCGTACTATCGGTTTCTTGGCAAGTGCATCAGAAGTACCGTTATTTTAGACAATAGCATCCGAGAGAGTTTGGCTCATATGTGGATACTCCACAGGCTGCCTTGTGTCTACCAAACCGGCTCAGTGGAAAGAGCCCAGGCTTGGGAGTCAGAGATCATGGGTTCGAATCCCGGCTCTGCCACTTGTCAGCTGTGTGACTGCGGGTAAGTCACTTGACTTCTCTGTGCGTCAGTTCCCTCATCTGTAAAATGGGGATGAAGACAGAGAGCCTCACGTGGGACAAACTGATTACCCTGTACCTACCCTAGCGCTTAGAACAGTGCTCTGCACATAGTAAGCGCTTAACAAATACCAACATTATTACCAAACTCTGTTGTATTGTACTCTTCCAAGCTCTGGGCAGTCTCAGATTATTATGTGTTTAATAAATACCACTGATTGACCGATTCATCTGTTCTGAGGGGGATTGTCTAGATTTTGAAGGAGGAGAGCACTTTACACTTACCTCAGGCCGGCAGGAGAAGCAGCTTTGTGTATTCCACCGGATTATTATTAATAATTATGACGACTGTGGCATTCATTAAGCGCTTACTACGTACTAAGTACTAGGGTAGAAACAAGATAATCTGGTTGGACACAGTACTTCTTCTAAAAGGGGTTCACAGTCTACGGAGGAGTGAGGGTAGGTAATCCCCATTTTACAGGTGAGGAAACAATTAGTCCAATGACTTGGCAAAGTTAACACAGCAAGTGGTAGGGCAAGGATCAAAATAATAATAATAATAATAATAATAACAACAATAAAACCAAGGTCCTCTGATTCCAAAGCTCGTGCTCTTTCCAACGGGCCACCCTGCTTCTCGATTCCAGAACCTCTGGTTCTGGGCCTCTACCGAGTTGAGTAAGAAAGTACCAAAATGGATGACGTGTGTTTATTTTTAAGAGAGGATGCAGTAACGGTTCATCATAGATTTCCCGGATTTGGACTTGGTTCTTCAGAAGCACAAAATTCCAGCTGGTGTGTTCACTTATTACAATCTTACAACAAAGGACTGATGTACTTGTTCATTTATTTATTTGATTTGGGGGAAAAGCCTTCTATATTCCCCGCTGGAGGTCTTTTCTGGGTTAGTATGATCAATCCAGAGTAATGAATGATTTTGTGTGCAAAGCACTGTATTACGGGCTTGGGAGACTACAAGAAGGGTAGCCTGAGAGAAAGAGCACAGGCTTGGGAGTCAGAGGAACTGGATTCTAATCCCACCTTTGCCACTTGCCTGCTGTGCCACCTTGGGCAAGTCACTTCACTTTTCTGTGCCTGTTTCATCATCCGTCTGCCCCCACATTTAGACTACGAGCTCCTCTAGACTGTAAGCTCCTCTTGTAGGCAGGGAACGTGTCGGCCAACTCTGTTAGATTGTACTCTCCCAAGTGCTTAGTACAGTGATCTGCACGCGGTAGGTGTCCAACAATCATGACTAATCGATTATAAGCTCCAAGTGGGACAGGAATTGTGTCCAATCTGTTATCTTCTATCTACCCTCAAGTAAACGGCACAGAGTAAGTGATCAGCGCTGCCTCAGAGCAGTGTCATTCAAAGCACTGCGCCGTCTTCGGCGGTCGGCTCCGAGGCAGGACTTGTGGAAATACCAGGTCTTCCCAAACCCCAGACTACGAGGGGAGCGCCTCGCCGCACAGGGAATTCGGAGGAGTTCTCATCCGAAGGCTTCGTTTAGGGAAATCACCAGCGTCGAGGGTAGACCAGATAGCTATGTGTCCTCCTCCCTTGAGACCAGGCTCCCTTGACTTAGTTCATCAACACCAGCTCTCCCTGTTTCCATCTCCAGTAGGGCCAGGGCCCGGATCCTGACCCTCACAGGAGGGGTTCCAGCCAGAGAAACACATCAAACCGGCTGACGTCACTTGTGTTTGTCCAGGGACCTGGGTTCTAAGGGACGGAGTTGCTTCAGCTGCGTCCGTGTCCCACCGGCTCCCTCGAGCAGTCCCCTCTCCCCCCTCGTCTCTCAATCCCACAGAGCGGTCGTCTCCCGTCTCGCTACTCTGAATCTGAGGGGTGGGGGCGGCGGGAAAAAATATCTCCATGTGCAGTCCTGAGGTCAGCTCTAGAGTTTGATTTGAGTTGATTTAGATTATGGAGAAATGTCCAAGAACAACTCCCTGATTTACTTTATTTCAAGACTTGGCACAGAGCTTGGATGGCGTTCAAAACCAAATTGGCTTTGGCCAGAAAACACTGCAGCAGTACCAGAGATAGGAGACATCTGGACTCTGTTAGGAAGTTAAGACCCATAAAGTTCCTTAAAGATATTCATTCTTAATGAGTCCAATACGTCTTCCTTCCTGCTCCATCTCCCTTCGTCCTCAAAGAGAGGGCATGTGCCCTAGAGAAGACCCACTCTGGACACCAGCGGCTTCCAGAGCCTATTCCCCCACCCCACCCCCAGCAGCACGGCGTAGAGGGTAGAACACGGGCCTGGAGTCAGAAGGTCATGGGTTCTAATCCCAGCTCCACCGCTTGTCCGCTATGGGACGTTGGGAAACTCACTTAACCTCTCTGGGCCTCAGTTACCTCATCTGTAAAATGGGGATCGAAACCGTGCGCCCCATGTGGGACAGGAACTGTGTCCAACCTGATTTGCTCGTGTCCACCCCAGAGATCTGTAGAGTGCCTGGCACATAGTAAGCACTTAACAAATACCATAGTTATTATTAATTATTATTATTATTATTATTTTCTGGGGGATCCCCACCTACACAGAGAGGAGCCAAGGCCACATTACAGAGACCCCGGGGTAGTGCCGTCTCCAGCTCCCCACACACAGGGCAGGGTCTGGAGGGATCATCCAGTTCAGGAAAGTCTGCTGGTCTCCCTCCAGCCCCCCCGCCACTCCCACCCCAATGCCCGTGCCTCTCATCGGCCTCCAGGCCCAGGACATCGGGGAGAGAGTTAGAGAGGGATAGGGCTGAAGAAATTTTTAAGATCGTCATCCCAAAGGAACCGTATTCTGACCCAATCATTTTTCTAAGAGTCCTTGCTAATAGTTATGGCATTTGTTAGTTAGGTGAACGGTTCATTAGCCAGTCACAAGTTACCACCGATCAGTCGGGGTATTTCATAAGTACTTAATAATAATAATAATGTCGGTATTTGTTAAGCGCTTACTATGTGCAGAGCACTGTTCTAAGCGCTGGGGTAGACACAGGGGAATCAGGTTGTCCCACGTGGGTCTCACAGTCTTAATCCTCATTTTACAGATGAGGTAACTGAGGCACAGAGAAGTTGAGTGGCTTGCCCACAGTCACACAGCTGATAAGTGGCAGAGCCGGGATTCGAACCCATGATCTCTGACTCCAAGGCCCGTGCTGTTTCCACTGACCCACGCTGCTTCTCATGCCATCCACTGCCTATCTCTCCCACTAGACTGTAAGCTCGTTCTGGGCAGGAAATGAGTCTGCTAACTCTGATGGACTGTACTCGCCCTAGCATTAGCACAGTGCTGTGCACATAGTAGAGTACCCACTATGCTAAACACTGGGGCAGGTATCAGATCATCTGACCTGGTCCCTGTCCCACACGCGGCTCCCAATCTGAGAAAGGGAAAGCAGACAGCTCATCCCTATTTTACCAAGGAGGCGTAGGGAAGTCAAGTGACTTGCCCAGGGTCGAACGGCAGGCCAGTGTCAGAACTGGGTCTAGAACCCAGGTCTCTTGTGTCCCAGCCTCATGCTCCTTCTACTGGGCCACACTGCCTTCCCTAATGTCCAAACATCTGCTTTTCAGAACATGGACCTGACTGCTCTTTTTTTTTTTCCCAGTGCACTTATATCAGCCCACTCTGATGATGGTAACCTTTTAACTCTGACCCAAACATTTAGCTAACAATTCTGCCCCTCTCTGCATTCATTCATTCAATCGTATTTATTGAGCACTTACTGTGTGCAGAGCACTGTACTAAGCGCTTGGAAAGCACAATTCGGCAACAGAGACAATCCCTGCCCAACAACGGGCTCACAGTCTGAAACGGGGAGACGGACGGCAAAACAGAACAAGTAGTCAGGCACCAATACCATCAAAATAGATGAACAGAATCACAGATGTATACACATCATTGATAAAATAGAGTAATAATATATACAACTATACACAAGTGCCGTGGGGAGGGGAAGGGGGTAGAGCAGAGGGAGGGAGTGGGGGGAATGGGGAGGGGAGGAGGGGGCAGAGGGAAAGGGAGGGCTCAGTCTGGGAAGGCCTCCCGGAGGAGGTGAGCATTCAGTAGGGCTTTGAAGAGGGGAAGAACGTTAGTTCGGCGGATGTGCGCATCTTACAAAGCAGTGCTTCAGCCTCAGCAAAACCACATATTTTCACTCAAGTATATTTATTTAAAAACACATGTACACTGAAGACATTCAGTACTGTAGAAATTAAACATTTACATCTCCAACATATGTTGTCTCCAAGTGCGTGCTCCCGTTTATTATTCCAGTGCTTGCAGGAAAGCAAATGCAGTTTCCAGATTCATTCATTCAATTAGAAGAGGCAGAGGGAGGAGATGCCCTCCTTCCCCTCCAGAGAAGTGAAAGCACAATTTATGAACAAACAAAAGAAGAAAGTGCTGAGAGCAAAAAAATCAACAACAGACAAGTTCAAAAGCTGACAGGCTGAAGTCTGATCAATACCAGATGAAAATTCCTTGTCTTTCCATTCCTGATTTCCCCAATCTTCAATTCATGCTGAGTTTTCACTAAAAAAGTATGCCTTATATTGCTGCTCCCCTAACGTCCCCCAGAATCACCTGGAATTCCTTTCGTTCATTTATTCCATTGTATTTATTGAGCGCGTACTGTGTGCAAAGCACCGTACTAAGCATTTGGGAGAGTACACTATAACAACAGACAGACACATTCCTGCCCACAACGAGCTCACGGTCTAAAGCCTGGAATCCCTTTCCCCTTCAAATCCACCAGACCACAGGTCAATCCATCTTCAAACCTCATAATAATGATGATGGCATTTGTTAAGCGCTTACTATGTGCAACGCACTGTTCTAAGCGCTGGGGAGGATACAAGGTGATCGGGTTGTCCCACGTGGGGCTTCCAGTCTTAATCCCCATTTTACAGATGAGGTAACTGAGGCCCAGAGAAGTGAAGTGACTTGCCCAAAGTCACATAGCTGACAAGTGGCGGAGCCGTGATTTGAATCCATGACCTCTGACTCCCAAGCCTGGGTTTTTTCCAATGAGCCACGCTGCTTCTCTAAACCTCACCTGTCAATCAACCATATTTACTGAGCATTTACTGTGTGCAGAGCACTGAATTCAAACTATAATAATACATATAACAGTGTATAATTACTAGACCCAATCCCTACCCTCAAGGAGCTAACAATCTAGTGGGGGAGACAGACATTAAAATAAACCACCTTTACCAGGAAGCCTTCCAGGATTAATTTCCACCACTTCAGGAGATGACACCTCAACATGCACCCTCGGGATTCAAGTATGTGTCAACTGGCATACGTCACTGACTCATTTTTCCATGCTCCTGTTATTGCCAGGGATATCTGATAAATACTTTGCGTCTACTTGTCTGCCCAAATAGAGTGTATGCTCCTCGAGGGGAGAAACTCCGTCTTGTCTTTCAATCGCGTTCTCCCGAGTCCCGCGAAAGGCACTCGGCACGCAGGAGATTCTACTGATGGATTATGGATGGATTGAATGACGTGGGGATGAAGCTTTCTCGCTCTCAGCGCCCCTGGCTCCTCTCTCCACCCCAAAGTAAATCGGTCACTGTCCCCTACACGGTTGGCTCCCAGGAGAAATCTTCCCTGTACACATTTAATAATAATAATAATTGTGGTATTTATGAAGCGCTTACTATGTGTCAGGCACTGTACTAAATGCTGGGGTGGATATTAACAATTTGGGTTGGACACGGTCCCTGTCTCACGTGGGGTTCACAGTCTCAATCCCCATTTTACTGATGAGGGAACCGAGGCACAGAGCAGTGAAGTGACTTGCCCGAGGTCACACAGTAGATAAGTGATGGAACGGGATAAGAAACCGTGACCTTCTGCCACACAGAGGAGCAGGGACGGTGGAAGTGTCGACATCCTCAAAAGGCATCCTCACGGGGTGCCCAGGAGAAGGAGCCCGGCAATCCCTGTACCTCCACTGCCCGGGGAGGAAAAACCAACCAACCAAGTGCCCAAAGTCCCATCCAGCCATTCACGGATTCATTTCTGACCCCAATTCTCTGACCCACGACCCCAGGCTCATCGCATTTTAGCCCTGCCCTCAGAGGCCAAATTCCTTACTCTAAAAGGCGAGGGACTAGGAGATGCCCAGCTGATCTAGCCACCGGCCTGCCCGGGCACCAGCGTTTGCCCTGAGTCTGCCCAGCCCAGCGAGGGATGGCGAGGAGACACGATGTGGACCGGCAAACCCTCTCTGCCACAGAGGGAGGATCCCAAGTTACGCCTCCATCAAGTTTTGGGGCCGGAAGACAGGTTCCCTATTATGCAGAGAAGCAGCGTGGCTCAGTGGAAAGAGCCCGGGCTTGAGAGTCGGAGGTCATGAGTTCTAATCCCGGCTCCGCCACTTGTCAGCTGTGTGACTTTGGGCAGGTCACTTAACTTCTCTGGGCCTCAGTGACCTCATCTGTAAAATGGGGATGAAGACTGTGAGCCCCACGAGGGGCAACCCGATCACCTTATATCTACCCCAGCGCTTAGTACAGTGCTTGGCACACAGTAAGCGCTTAACAAATACCATTATTGGGAAGCAGCGTGGCTCAGAGGGAAGAGCCTGGGCTTCGGAGTCCGAGGTCGTGAGTTCGACTCTCGGCTCTGCCACTTGTCAGCTGTGTGACTGTGGGCAAGTCACTTCACTTCTCTGTGCCTCAGTTACCTCATCTGTAAAATGGGGATTAACTGTGAGCCTCACTTGGGACAACCTGATGACCCTGTATCTACCCCAGCGCTTATAACAGTGTTCTGCACATAGTATGCGCTTATCAAATGCCAACATTATCATGAATGTGTGACCGGGTGCAGAATCTGTGGTGTCAACCAACAGAAGCAAACCTTCAGTAGCTGGCAGAGCGTGGGCGTTTCCTCAGCTGCGGGCCCGATTCTCACGAAGCACAGCCATCTCCGTAGGCCCAGAGAGCCCGGCTCCGAGGCAAATATGAAACTACTCTGCCTACAAGGCCCCATGGCAACTAAGGCTCCTCAAGCGGCGCCTTCCAAGGACTTCTCCCCCAAGAAAGCTACCATTTTCATAAAGCCACGTAAAGACCGTCCCTGTGGGCAGGGAAAGTGTCGACCGACTCGGTAACGTTGCATTCTCCCAAGCGCTAGTACGGTGCTCTGCACACAGTAAGCGCTCAGCGAATACCACTGATTGACTGGGTCAGACCGATGGCCAACCCAGCCCCAGTGTCCGGTCGCGTTTGCCCTCTTTGGCGTCTTGCAACCCTTTTGCAAGCCTTTTGCAGAGAAGCAGCGTGGCTCAGTGGAAAGAGCCTGGGCTTGGGACTCAGAGGTCACGGGTTCTAATCCCAGCTCCGCCACTTGTTCAGCTGTGTGACTCTGGGCAAGTCACTTCACTTCTCTGTGCCTCAGTTCCCTCATCTGTAAAATGGGGAGTAAAACTGTGAGCCCCACGTGGGACAACCTGATCACCTTGTATCCCCCCAGTGCTTAGAACAGTGCTTTGCACATAGTAAGCGCTTAACAAATACCACTATTAAGCCAGGCTGAACCATCCAAAGCCAAGTGGATGATTATCCCAAATTTGCTGCAAGAGCCACCCTCTCCTGTTCTTTTTCTCCCGGTCTATACTGTAAGCTTCCTGTGGGCAGGGAATGAGTCTACCAACTCTGTTGTATAAAATAATAATAATAATATCGGACTTTGTTAAGCACTTCAACATGCCAAGCACAAGATAATCAGGCCCCACGTGAGGCATACGGTCTAAGTAGGATGGAAAAAAGGTATTGAATCCCCATTTTACAGATGAAGTCCACCGAAGTTAAGTGATTTGCCCAAGAGCACCCAGCAGGCATGTGGCAGAGCCAGGATTAAAACCCAGGTTCTCTGACTCCCAGGGCTAGGTTCTATCCACTAGTCCCCGCTGCTTCTCTATTGTTTTGTACTGTACTCTCCCAAGAGCTCAGTACAGTGCTCTGCACACAATAGGCTCTCGATAAATACCATGGATTTTCTCAATTTTCAGACCTTTAAGTTTACCTGCTGTAGACATGACAGCCTCCACTTAATAACAGTACTAATAACAATTGTGGCATTTGTTAAACACTCCCTATGTGCAAGGCACATAGCGCTGGGGTAGATACAAGCAAATCAGGTGGTACACAGTCCCTGTCCCATGTGGGGCTCACAGTCTCAATCCCCATTTTACAGATGAGGTAACTGAGGCGCAGAGAAGTAAAGTGCCTTCCCCAAGGTCATACAGCAGACAAGTGGTGGAGCCAAGATTAGAACCCAAGACCTTCTGACTCCCAGGACCGTGCTCTATCGACTACGCCGTGCTGTACATGGTGCGTTCACAATGACCAATGAAGCCAACATCCGCAACAGAAATTAAATAGGGAACTCAAAGTTAGGGCAAAAAAACCAAAGAATATTTGCTGATGTAGTGGGAATTATGTTGCGTGTTGGAATTTCTTTAATATTTATTTTATTTTATCAATATACTTGGGGCCTGCCTCTCTAAGAGATCAATAAACATTTTCAACAAACAAATGCAACTAAACCCGTAAGCCAATCTCGATGTAATAGGATGTAGAAGGAAGGGAGAGAGCCGGTGTCCGGAGCAAAGGGGCCCTCTGAATTCCATTTGGCTCGATTTCATGGGAACAGAACCATAATTTATTCAGTACAGTGCTTCATACCCAAGGATCTCAATCCCCTTTTCAAAAATGGATAAGTAGCCTCCATTATACCGAAGCCTAATGAGAGTATATCTTTGCTGAGCCCACACAATGGATCGACCATCAAAAGTATTGATTGTCTGTGGGCAGAACATTGTACTAAGCACTTGAGAGAGTACAAGAGAATTTAGAAAGCAGAATTTGGAAATTTAGAAATTAGAAATTTGGAAAGTAGAATCCCCGCCCTCCAGTAACTTTCAATCTAGCAGGCAGCAGGGACTTAGTACAGTGCTTGGCACATAGTAAGCACTTAGAAAGTATCATAATTGTCAATCTGATTTGCAGGGGACACAGAAAGTAAAATCAATTATGAATAGGAGAAAGTAACTGAAGCAACGGGAAGCATCACGGCCTAACGGGAAGAGCCCTGGCCTGGGAGTAAAAGGACCAGGGTTCTAATCCCAACTCTACCATATGTCTGGCTGGGTGTCTTGGGCAAGTCAATTAATTTCTCTGTGCTTCAGTTCCCTCATCAGCAAAATGAGGATTAACACCGTGAGCCCCATGTGGGACATGGACTGTGTCCAACCTGATTATCTTGTATCTACCCCAGTGTAGAACAGTGACTAGAACATAGTAACAAATACCATCGAAAAACAAAAAAAACTGAGTATAAAAATCTGTACATAAGTGCCCTGCCTGGCATTTGGCAACTGACCTCAAGTCCCTCGGGGTCCAAGTAGGATGGGTGACCATGTCCACAGGGTGGAAAGATCTCATGCTTTCTCCCCAGATTTTCCACCCGATGACCAGTCAAGGTGTCTGGGGCAGATGCCAAGACGGGACTCCTGGCATGTGGTTGCCAAACCATCAGCCTCAGCCACATGGCACAACCCCCCCAGTGACATCACTGGAAGCCCAATGTTCGCTTTGCCGTAAACAGATTGGGACAAACACTGGAATTCCCTGTCCAAAAACCAGGCCCGCTCTGGTCAGACACGGCCATACTGTAACTTCTAAGGGCCCCCCCAGTCTAGACGTTGCTGATTAGGATATGAAAAATACTGAGATTCCACGTTCGAATGCAAGAAGAGTTGACGGCGCCGTTCCTGTGGGAATCAGTAAGCCTAATCTTGCCTAAATAAAATAAGCTTCTGGCCCACGGTGCGGTCTTAAGTATTCCTGCAGCCATGGCAGGGCAGGCCTTCTGGGCCCTCCCCTCTTCGAGCTCAACGCCCCCTCCTTCTCCTCTGACACAGTCTCGCTTCCCACAGCCAAAAGCAACGTCCATCCCTCACAGACCCTCCCACCCCTCACTCTCTAGACAAACTGAGCATGTTCTACAGAGACAGAGGAAGAGAGTAAAATAGAGAGAGAGAGAAAGAGAAAGAGAAACAGCGAGCTAGAGAGAGAGAGAGCAGGCCGAGAGGTAATTTCAGGAAAGAGGAAGGAGATTCAAACAGAAACATCAGTCAAATTTCAAGCCAAACAATCTGCAAACAAATCACCTCCTTATGGGCAAGGATCCCGATTGTACTGTACTCTCCCAAGTGTTTAGTATAGTGCTCTGCTTGCGGTAAGCATTCGATAAATACCACTGATGGATTGACTGCTCTGACACGTACCGAGCCGAGTGAAAAAAATTTAGTTGAGCTGCAAAATATGGTGCTTCCTCCTAGACCCAGTCTACAAACAGAGACAGAAGAATGAACATTTCGCCATCTTCTACAAAAAAGTGAATCCGGAAAAGCACGGGCTTGGGAGTCAGAGGGTTTGAATCCCGGCCCTGCCACTTGTCAGCTGTGTGACTGTGGGCAAGTCACTTCACTTCTCTGTGCCTCAGTTCCCTCATCTGTAAAATGGGGATGAAGACTGAGCCTCATGTGGGACAACCTGATTACTCCGTATCTACCCCAGCGCTTAGAACAGTGCTCTGCACATAGTAAGTGCTTAACAAATACGAACATTATTATTCACCCTTCACAGCGGGGGCTGGCTGGACATTCCTCACAATCTTCTCTGGACTGTAAACTCGCTGTGGGCTGGGAATGCTTCTACCAACTCAGTTGTACTGTATTCACCCAAACACTGAGTACAATGTTCCTCACAGCAGCACTCGATAAATACCACTGACTGATCGAGTGACCGATGAACAATTCCTTTTGGCTCCAGAGACGACACAGCCCGAGAAGTCCCCGTCAGAGGGTCCACGTCAAAGTTTTGCCTGTTCACCTGAAGTAACGGGTCCTCTTGCTCCTCGGTGACTCCTATCTCTCCACAACAAGAAATGAAACCGATTTACTAGTTGCCATCTATCATTTATGTGCTGGATTTATCCATCTTTTTTTCTTAACGAGCTCAAGTATGTGGTATCGAGGCATTAATTAAATCTCTTCATTTATCATCACCAAACACACCCAACCTGAGGGGCTGAAAAGCCTGCCAAGAGGTTATCTCGTCCAGGCCTGCCCCCAGGTAGAATATAATAATACTAATGTTGGTATTTGTTAAGCACTTACTATGCACAGAGCACTGTTCTAAGCACTGGGGTAGATACAGGGTGATCAGGTTGTCCCACGGGGGGCTCACAGTTTTAATTCCCATTTTACAGATGAGGGAACTGAGGCACAGAGAATATCCCAGGGAGAAGATGAGCCCTCTCCTATATCTAAAGATCTTTAGGGAAGGGCTTCCCCAATCAAAGCACCAATGATTAACAATCCTCAAAATCCTCAAAATTCTGCCTTCTGTCTTAACCTCAATCCTGTCTGTCGTTAAGACTGTTCTGCTCTCAGTGAAGACAACCAGGGCACCATGTCCTGCACTTGATAATTGTTAAATTTAAATATAATTTAATAATAAATCATAATAAATAATTTAATTTAAATAATTGCTAAATTTAAAATGTTAAAGAGGTCCCTCCCTCTGCTCTACCCCTTCCCCTCTCCACAGCACTTGTGTATATTTGCACATATTTATTACTCTATTTCATTAATGATGTGCCTATATCTATGTGGTTGCCTATCGACCTCCGCTCCAAACAAAAACTCCTCACTCTAGGCTTCAAGGCTCTCCATCACCTCGACCCTTCCTACCTCTCCTCCCTTCTCTCTTTCTTCCGCCCACCCCGCACGCTCCGCTCCTCTGCCGCCCACCTCCTCACCGTCCCTCGGTCTCGCCCATCCCGCCGTCGACTCCTGGGTCACGTCCTCCCGCGGTCCCGGAACTCCCTCCCTCCTCACCTCCGCCAAACTGATTCTCTTTCCCTCTTCAAAACCCTACTTAAAAATCACCTCCTCCAAGAGGCGTTCCCAGACTGAGCTCCTCTTCCCCCTCTACTCCCTCCGCCATCCCCCCTTTACCTCTCCGCAGCTAAAGCCTCATTTTCCCCTTTTCCCTCTGCTCCTCCACCTCTCCCTTCCCATCCCCACAGCACTGTACTCGTCCGCTCAACTGTATATATTTTCGTTACCCTATTTATTTTGTTAATGAATTGTACATCGCCTCGATTCTATTTAGTCGCCATTGTTTTTACGAGATGTTCTTCCCCTTGACGCTGTTTATTGCCATTGTTCTCATCTGTCCGTCTCCCCCGATTAGACCGTCCGGCAGGGACTGTCTCTATCTGTTGCCGACTTGTTCATCCCAAGCGCTTAGTACAGTGCTCTGCACATAGTAAGCGCTCAATAAATACTATTGAATGAATGAATGAATGATTCTATTCATCTATTTGGATAGTATTGATGCCTGTCTACTTGTTTTGTTTTGTTTGGTTGTCTGTCTCCCCCTTCTAGACTGTGAACCCGTTGTTGGGTAGGGATTGTCTCTGTCGCCGAATTGTACTTTCCAAGCGCTTAGTACAGTGCTCTGCATATCCTAAGTACTCAATAAATACAACTGAATTAATGAATGTGCCCCTTGAACCAAACTGACTAATCCCAGTTTGTGTAACCTTCCTTAATACAGTGCTATCCCCACAGTAAGAGCTCAATAAATATTACTAATGGATTCTTTCACTATTTTTGTATGTCATTTATTAAGGGCCTACTACAAGTCAAGCACTGTCCTAAGCACTAGGGAAGATTATCAACTAATCGGGTTAGACAGAGTCCCTAGTCCACATGGGGCTCACAATCTAAGTAAGAGGGAGAACTGGTATTTCATTCCTCATGTTACAGAAACTGAGGAAAAGAGAGTTAAGTGGCTTGCCCAAGGTCACGCAGCAGGCAAGTGGCAGAGTGGGATTAGAACCCAGGCCCCGATCCCCAGAGCCGTTCCCTATCCACCAGGTTAATCACCTAATCCCTTAAGCATCTTCCTGGCTTCCAGACCCTCCGCCTTCCAGGAAGGGTTTTACTACAATAAATCCCTCACCAGTAGCCAGGCCAGAGAAATGGTTCTCACCACTAGGTCTTTAGTTTGCAGACAGATATATGTTACGAGGTGATTTGTCTTCACTCACGGTAAACACACTAGGCTGAAAACGAATGTTCAACTATAAAAGTGTTTCCCTGAATTTATCTGCACTCATTTCTGCAGTGGAGCGAGCAATTTCCCTCCCTCCATCCATCCATCAGTCAGGCATCCATTTTATGCAGCTGTTTGACTCCCTAAGAAATGAATATGGTACTTAAAACTCCAGCCACCCGGTTATTAGCTGCTGCCAAGCTTCCACCTCCGAAAACACTCTCATTTTGTGTTTGTAAACCACCTGCTTGTCCTTAACATCTGCACAATCTAACATTAGATAGAGATCACAGTCTACTAGGGCACGGCGTGGGGCTGGGAGACAGAGGGTCTGGGTTCTAATCCTGGCTCTGCCACGTACCTGCTGTGTGCCCTTGGGCAAGTCACCTCATTTCTCTGTGCCTCAATTCCCTCCTGTGCAAAATCTGCCTCTCTTCTCCCTCTTACTTAGCCCCTTGACCTGATGATCTTGTATCTATCCCAGCGCTCAGTACAGAGTTTGGCCCACAGTAAGCACTTAACAAATACCACAATTATTATTATTCAGTAGCATTTATTGAGCGCTTACTATGTGCAGGGCACTGTACTAGGCACTTGGAAGGTACAATTTGGCAACAGATAGAAACAATCCCTGCCCAATGACGGGCTCACAGTCTAATCGGGGGAGACCGACAGACAAAAACAAGGCAACATAATTATTTGTATTCTTAGTATTATTATTATTATTACAGGACCTCAGAAGAAAGCAAGAGGAATGAGACTGATTCTTACCTAGGATCAGAAGCTTCTGGAACACAACCATGTCAGTTTAACCTGTCTGGGGTGACACCCCAGGATACCACCACTCCCATCCCCAAGTCATCAGCGTTCAACAAATACCCTGGTCTACACATGGGGAGGAATGACAAATCAAGGGTTATGAAAAGATAAGCTGATGTGCAATTAGCAAGCCCAGTCGCGGGAGGAAGAGTGGAACTGGGCTAAGGCACCAAAGAAGGTAAAAGAAGCCAACAAAAAGATAAGCAGAAGGCCGGGCACTCGGGCAAGCAGAGAGCAGCGGATCAGTGGCTGTTGTGTTCGGCGGCGGAAACCGAATTTTCCTGAGCCTCAGAAATGTGATGATGAGAAACGTGCACGGGGCGTTATTATTCTGAGAAATCAATAATGGTTGATAATGCTATTGATGATGAGGAAGAGCCTGAGGATGATAAATCTTATGAAGCAACGGCATTATACGAGTCCACACGTGAGGAAAATCCTCACTGTGCCAAGTAGGATACTATTTTCGAGCACACTCAGTTCTCCTAAAACACAAGGACTGGATTCCCACAAGACGATAAGGAAAACTCACTCCGTAGTACTAAACGGTGTCTGACGCGCATCTATTTCACCCACTACCACGGTATCCTGCCTTCAAGCAGGCATAATAATAATAATGATGGTATTTGTTAAGCGCTTACTATGTGCAGAGCACTGTTCCAAGCGCTGGGGGGATACAAGGTGATCAGATTGTCCCACGTGGGGCTCACAGTCTTCATCCCCATTTTACAGATGAGGGAACTGAGGCACAGAGAAGTGAAGTGACTTGCCCAAAGTCACACAGCTGACATGCGGCGGAGGTGGGATTAGAACCCATGACCTCTGACTCCCAAGCCCGGGCTCTTTCCACAGAGCCACGGTGCTTCTCTATGGCATGTAATCATAATAATAATAATAGTCGTGGTATTTAAGCATTTACTATGTTACCAAGCACTGTTCTAAGCGCTGGGGTAGATATAAGACAATAGGTTGGAAACAGTCCATGTCCCATATGGGGCTTACAGTCTTCACCCCCATTTTACAGATGAGGGAACTGAGGCACAGAGAAGTTAAGTCACCTGCCCAAGGTCACACAGCAGACAAGTGGCGGAGCAGGATTAGAACTCACCTCCTCTGATTCCCAAGTCCATGCTCTTGCCACTAGGCCTTCCACACACACTCCCACCCTCCTTGCTGTGGTGCTCTATACTAGCCACGTGGGGAAAAGTAACGTGGTGACACATTTCCTGCCCACAAGGTGCTTACACTCTACAGGGCGGACACAGACATAAAATTATTTACTTCTAGAGAGGTCAAAAATAAATAAATAAAGCAGAGATAGATATCTGAGGAGCAGCATGGCATGGTGGACAGAGCACAGGCCTGGGAATCAGAAGGGCATGGATTCTAATCCCGGCTCCGCCACCTGTCTGCTGGGTGACCCTGGGCAAGTTATTTAAATTCTCTTTGCCTTAGTCCCCTCATCTGTAAAACGGGGATTAAGACCTTAAACCCTACGTGGGACTGTGTCCAACCTGATAAGATTGAACCTACCCAGCACTTAGAACAGTGCCTAGCATATAGTAAGCGCTTAACAAATATCATCATTATTATTGTGATGATGATGATTAAATAGGCATACCATTTCATACACACATTTAAAACACATAGTTAGCAACACTAATTCTGACAGAGGTGGATATACCGGCGAGGCTGAATGGAAAGAGCCCGGGCCTGAGAGTCAGAGGGCATAAATTCTAATCCTGCCTCCACCCCCTGTCTATGTGGGCCTTGGGCAAGCGACTTCACTTCTCTGGGCCTGGGTTCCCTCATCTGTAAAATGGGGATTAAATCCTACTCCCTCCTACTTAGACTGTGAGCCCCAGGTGGGACAGGGACCGGGTCCAACCCGATTAACTTGTATCCACCTCCAGCATTTAGTCCAGGGTTGGCACTTAGTAAGCATTTAACAAGTATTATTATAAATTATTACCAGATGGTTCTAGGCCCAAGGGAGGATGAGGGTCATCCGTTCCTTTCTTTATTGTTTTAGAAAATGGCCGGGTTTCTCCATTTCCCTTAAATAACCGCTGGGCTGCTGACCGACCAGGTTTTCTCCATTCCTAAAAGTGTCGTTTGAGTCCTCCTTTCTGCACTGGAAGAAGACTGGGGCTGGGAGTCAGAGGAACTGATTCGGGTTCCCTGCTCTGCTCCTGGTCTGCTGGGCTGCCTTAGGCAAGACACTTAACCTCTCTGGGTCTCTGTTTCCTCACCTGTAAGATAAGGCTGTTTGTTACCTGCTCTTCCTTCACCCAGACTGTGAGCCTGGTCGGGGACACAGACTGTGTCTGATCAGATTACCTTAAATCTACCACAGTCCTTAGCACGGTGAAAGGCATAGAGTAAGCACTGAATAACTATCACTTGGCATGTCCTCTCTCTCTTCCTCGCTCGCTTTCTCTCCCTCTCTCTTCCCCTTCGTGTGAGAGAAGACCTACATGGGTAAAGAGTTCAGGGGCTCCTAAGAAAACAGGGTTTGAGTTGCCATTCTCTGACATTAGCAGATCTTCATAAGGAACCGCTACTGGACGAAAGAGATGCCACAGAGTCCTGTGACTAAGGTGCGACTTTCATCTTTCCTCAGCAACAGCAACAACAAAAAAATCCTCCTCAAAAGAAAGTTTTGCCCTAACCTGTAGCAAGGACGGTCTAAGCTGAGAAATGCTTCTCTCCTCACTCCCCTTCTCTCTCTACTATCCCTTCTACGCGAGCCTAGAAAATCTTTCAGCAGCTAGTCCGCAGGCTCAAGCTTCACAATCCAAGCGACCCTAAAGGGAAGAGTCCTTAACTTTCAGAGTTTCACTGGGGAACAGGTCCCTTGGAGCCTCTCATTTCAAACTTCCCCATCCAAAACGCAAGTGTCAGAACAGCACCCGATCAATCTGTAAGTGGCCCCAGAGGAAGTGACTTGTCCTTCCTGCCTCCTGTGACTTCTGCAAAAGATAAAAACCCCTCAGCCAAGTTGTGAAACGGGGACAGAAAGACAGCTGGGCGTTCAGGAAATTAAAAAGAACAAAAAAAAAAAGTTGAAATGGAGCTCACGACAACCGGCTGAAAACAACGGCTTGGTTCCAGAACAAAGGGCAGGGAGCGGGGGGCCTTCAGAGGAAAGGTCCTTTCCAGGCTCGTCCAGTCAGCCCGGACCGTGCCAACAATCTGTGCCAACAATCTATCCGTGACCTGCCTTGTGAGAGGCTCAGATGTATTGAGATGTCATCGTTACTCTCGCAATTAAGACAGGAGAGAATGCTACCCCTAGCTTAAACGACAAGCATCCACCACACAGCACATAAACAAAGATCGGCCTGCTGTGTGACCTGTGTGACTTAACCTCTCTGGGCCTGTTTCCTCATCTGTACAATGGGGATAAGATCATCCTGGACCCCCATACGAGACAGGGACTGTGTTTGGATCTGATAACTCGGTGACCACCTGAACGCTTAGCACAGGGTAAGTGCTTGGGAAACGCCACATTTTTAAAAGTGAGCCGACTGTGAGGAAGAGAAGTGAGAGCAAGCCACCAAAAAGCGCCATTTAATCGAGCTGGTGCCAAAGTGGTTCCTGCAGGTACGACCTGAGAATGTTGACGCAACGTGTTTCTCTCTCCTAGTTAATTAGCGTGAGCTGAATCCTGGCTGTCTGATTTATAATTTACCTTGCTTCCTTGGTCCTAAATTGAACCGACATGTTTAAGCAACTTACTTCTCAGTTCTCGTTTTTTGTTTATTGTTCTCTCTGCTCTACGTCTAAAGGTGACTACAGACTCGGTCAGGGGAAGAAACAGTGCAAAAATACAGTTCCTCAAACGTGTAGCCCTTACTCGATACAAATGCACGGGCTGGAGAACAGGAGCAGTTGCAACGATACTCACTGAACATCTACTGAGGGCAACTGGAGTGTACTAAGCGAGCTGCCGTTCGAGGAAGGATTTCGAGGATTGAATTAATTCACTTTTGCCTCACTGCTTTGGGTGCTAAATGGGTCGGCTGGTAGGTGGGCATCCCTCTAAATCCCTTCTAACTGCTACTCTGTGCTATGGGTCAATCCTGCTAATCTCACCATGCTTTGATCACTTTCATAGCATCCAAATCAGTTGACCTTTAGGACTGGACTGGAGAAGCAGAGGGGCCTAGTGGAGAAAGCGCCAGCCTGGGGGTCAGAGGACCTGGGTTCTAATCCTGCCTCCGCTATTGGCCTGCTGCGTGACCTTGGGAAAGTCACCTCGCTGGGCCTCAGTTTCTTCAATGGCAAAACAGGAATTCACTAACTGCTCCCCTCTTTGCTGGACTGTGTGCCCCATGTGGGACAGGGACCACATCCAGCCTAATTAACTCGTATAATAATGTTGGTATTTGTTGAGTGCAGACTATGTGCAGAGCCCTGTTCTAAGCGCTGGGGTAGATACGGGGTAATCAGGTTGTCCCTCGTGAGGCTCACAGTTAATCCCCATTTTACAGATGAGGGAACTGAGGTCCAGAGAAGTGAAGTGACTTGCCCACAGTCACACAGCTGACAAGTGGCCGAGCCGGGATTCAAACCCATGACCTCTGACTCCCAAGCCCGGGCTCTTTCCACTGAGCCACACTGCTTCTCTACCCCACCGCTTAGAACAGTGCTTGACACACAGGAAGCAGGCACGGGAAGCAGTGCAGCCTAGTGGAAGAAGCATGGGCCTGAGAGTCATGGCACCTGGGTGCTAAACACAACTCTACCACCTGTCTGCTGGGTGCCTTTGGGCAAATCCCTTTACTTTTCTGTGCCTCAGTTACCTCATCTGTTAAATGGGAATGGGGTTAACTCTGTGAGCTCCATGTGTGACACAGACTGTGTCCAACGCAATTAGCTTGTATCTACTACAAGACTTAGTACAGTGCCCGGCACATAGTAATCACTGAATAATTACCATTAATTAATTAAATAAATAAAAGCCCGGCTCAGTTGTCATCTCCATGCACCCCATCGCTGATGAACCACCAGACATTTTCTTCTCAAGACAGACCTCCCAGCACAAGGGTCACTCTTGATGGCACTCAAGAAATCAGAGCCTGGGATTGGCAGGGAATGTGTTTATTGTTATTTTGCACCCTCCCAACTGCTCAGTACAGTGCTCTGCACACAATAAGCACTCAATAAATATGACTGCATGTGAATTGACTATTCACAGTCATTGAAAAGCAGCATGGCGGAGTGGATAGAGCACAGGCCTGGGAGTTGGAAGGTCATGGGTTCTAATCCCAGCCACGCCACTTGTCTGCTGTGTGACCTCTGTGCCTCAGTTACCTCATCTGTAAAATGGGGACTGAGACTGTGAGCCCCACATAGGACAGGGACTGTGTCCAACCCTATTTGCTTGTATCCACCCCAGTGCTTAGTACAATGTCCGGCACATAGTTAAGGGCTTAGCAAATGCCATTACTATTATTATTATCTGGGAGCACCAGCAGGTGACCAGGGAGGAGAGGGATGGGGGGATGGGGCACAAGAGCTGGAGAACAAGAACTTCCCCACATCCATGGCTTAGAGGAAAGAGCCTGGGCCTGGGAGTCGGAGATCATGGTTTCTAATCCCAGCTCCGCCACTTGTCTGCTGTGACTCTGAGCAAGTCACTTCACTTCTCTGTGCCTCAGTTACCTCATCTGGAAAATGGGGATCAAGACTGTGAGCCCCACGGGGGACAACCCGATTACCTTGTATCTACCCCAGTGCTCAGAGAGGTGCTTGGCACATAGTAAGCGCTTAACAAATACCATCATTATTATCATCATCCCTGGGCCACCCAGCCCACCTGAGGTCAAGAAGGAAGAAGCAGAGAGAACCATCATCCTCCCCAATGCAATTTCAGGTTCACCATAGGTCAGCTGGCTGGGGCCTGTGGAGGCCGGGGAGCCAGTCCGCCTCACTGGTCCCACCCTTCATCCTCTGGGTGATCGCTGGCCGGCTCCAGGGGAGCCCCGAGCGACAACTGATGCCCTAAATTGAGGAAGTAGAGTCCGAGTGGGGCTGGGGATCCTGCGCCCTCCCCTCCCCTTCCTGGAGTCTTTGAGCGCCTCGTGGGCAATAATGATAATAACTGCGGTGTCCGTTAAGCACTTACTACGTGCCAACCACCATTCTAAGCACTGGGGTTCACCTTCAAATGCCGTCGCGTCATTTCCGACCCACAGCGACACAATCTTCAGAACGTCCCATCTTCTGTCGAAGTCATTCTGATATAATAACGTTGATATTTGTTAAGCGCTATGTGCAGAGGACAGTTCTAAGCGCTGGGGGAGATACAGGGTAATCAGGTTGTCCCACGTGAGGCTCACAGTCTTCATCCCCATTTTACAGATGAGGGAACTGAGGCCCAGAGAAGTGAAGTGACTTGCCCACAGTCACACAGCTGACAAGTGGCGGAGCCGGGATTCGAACCCATGACCTCTGACTCCCAAGCCCGGGCTCTTTCCACTGAGCCACGCTGCTTCTCTCCTCTGCTTCTGATATGTGAAGCCACAGATTTTTCACCCTAGAGGGGGAGATTGAATCTCCATTCTGAACCACGGCCACAAGCCCAGCCAAGCCCCCATTAAAATCTATATCAGGACACGTCTTCTCACTCTGGGCCACTCTGGAGGGGACACACCCTCAGGAATCTTAGCACAGCGCTCTGCTCTGCACCCAGTAAGCGCTCAATAAATACCACTGACTGATTGACTCCCTGAGCTGGACTCGTTCTCTCTCACGCTACTGGGTGACACCTCGAGACCCCTCCCACCGTCCTTCAGCCTCTCCATGTGGTCCTTCAGATTCGAAAAAACAGGCCAAGTGCAAAAAATAAAATAGACTCCAAATAACTCTCAAGAACGACCCTTTTCAAGGATAACAGTGGGAGGGATTGGGCAATGGCTCCAGAAGAAGGCAAGAAAGGAAAGGACAGGAAGGATAAAAGGAGGGAAGACAGAGGAAGGAGAGTGTCACCGGCCATCCCCTTAGTACCCAAACCCTGGGGGCGGTTGGGGTGGGGGGTGGGGTCTGCCCCCGGCACTGCACCTATTCGCCAGGAGACCCCTCCTCGTAGGACCACTTCCACCTCGCCTGGATAAACCCCATTCCAGGGCCTCAGGCACCCCTTCCGATCCTCTGAAACTTCCCCATCCCCAGGGTCTCCAACCAGGACAGGCCCTCATCCAATCACCAAGGAATCTCACCGAGGGACAACCACCCCCCAGGACGCTATCTCCCTGAAACACGTCCCCCTTGAAGACACAGGCCACCGGCCCGCTCAACTCTCCTTCCATAAGGCCTCCGGACTCCCTTCCCCATTCCCCGTTGATATTTAACAGATTATGACTAGGAATTCAAGAACGAGCCCAAAGTCCAACGGCTCCTACTGCGTCCCTATCTCGCACACCGCAGATCACTTTATCTTTGGATTTGTGGCCCCCCCCACCCGGGAGCCCGATTTTCACAGTTAGGGAACAGCCCCGCAGCCGAAGAACGGCTGCTTAAAATAAATCCAGAAAATCGTTTTTTAATCTCATCGGGTAGTGGTTTTCTTTCCTCCTCTCCGGCCTGAACATGTCAACGACTCCCGTGGACGTCCCACGGTGCCATCTGCGTGACTATCTCCGCGGCCTCAAAAATTCAAGAAGAGCTTCCAGTCAGGACTTCCAGCCCATGAAATCGGGTCCCGAAATTAAAACCTTTAGGCGTAACCCTGGCAGAGTAAACAGAAAAGCCTTCTTTGAATAGAGATGTCTCCCAGCTACCAAGAACAGCAAATACATCTTCTACTCTCCGATACTTTATTATTCCAAAGGGCACACCGTTTTGTCTCTTGCCACTACGTTGCCTTCTGGTCACTGATACCGTAACCAGGAAGAACTGATACCGTGTTGGAGGTGAATGAGGTTCCCGACGTTTATTCATCCCGCATAATTCCCAGAATCGGTGGCAGGAAACCACCGTTTACGTCCGTGAGCTCCACACAGGAAAAGACAGATGGTCCCTTTCCAAGCCAGGCCCGCTTATGCCTCAGGTCTGCGAGGAGGTTGGGCGTCTCTTTGAGGGAAGTGGTTGCTGGGAAGGAGTGATTGGCCCCGATCGATTGTCTGAGCTCAGAATGGATTCTGACGCTCCGACGGGAACCAACCGGGGAGGTGGTGTGGGGAGAAAAACAGGAATGTCAGAAAAAACACGGCTGAAAGCCGGAAACCAACCCTGATTAGTGAATACCTGGCTCCTTGACAGGCGTGATGTTTTTCTACATTGTATGTGAAAGAGCTGAGAGGGGTTCCAAAGCGGAATGTGTCAGGGCCAGGCAGTCCAAGTACCGGGGTCGGAAGGTGGCACAATAGGCCATCCTGGCTGGCACGTCAACCTCAGGCCGCAATCACTCCGGGTCCACCGCCGCTGCCAGGTTGAGCGGCGGAGGCCAATCCCGAGCTCCAGATGGCACCCTGGGTCTCCCGGCCATTGTTTCGCCGACGGGGCGGGGGCCCCCGGGGACGACCTGGGGCACGGCGTGGACTCGGACACCACCCGAGTCCGGCAACGGTGGTGGTCAGGGTTCAGGGTCGCAGGCACATCCTCCTTCCCGTCCAAATGAACTCATTCCCAGCTTTTCCACGAAGGTTCCCCCGCCTGCCCCCGCCCCCCACTGCTGAATCCCTGAGCACTGACTTTCAATGGATGCTCTATTTACTTTTCTTTTTTTAATGGTATCTGTTAAGCGCTTACTTTCTGACAAGCACTGTTCCAAGTGGTGGGGCAGATATAAGATAATCAGGTTGGACACAGTTCCCGTCCCACATAGGTCTCACGGTCTTAATCCCCAATTGCAGATTAGGGAACTGAGGCACAGAGAAGTAAAATGACTGGCCAAAAGTCACAAAGCAGAGAGTGACGGAGCGGGCATTAGAACGCAGCCTGTAAACTCGACCCTGAGATAAGCCCAAAATCATCATCATCATCATCATCATCATCACCACCAGCTCTGCCACTTGTCGGCTGTGTGACTGTGGGCAAGTCACTTAACTTCTCTGTACCTCAGTTCCCTCATCTGTAAAATGGGGATTAAGACTGTGAGCCCCACGTGGGACAACCTGCTTCCCCTATGTCTACCCCAGCGCTTAGAACAGTGCTCGGCACATAGTAAGCGCTTAACAAATACCAACATTATTATTATTATCACCACCACCACCCTGACAGGGCAGCTTTAGGATGTACAGCAATGGACTAGGTCTGAGGTGGAAGGAAGAAAAAAGGCAATATAAATACTTATACGCTAACTGATTCCGCTTCCCCAAGGGGTCACTGGCTTTACTAGATTTCCGGCTGCTGTTGCCATAATAATCTTAAAAACAAATGTGGCAATTGCTAAGCAATGACTCTGCACCAAGCCCTGTACAACACGCTGGGATAGCTAGAAGATAATCAGGTTGCCCAGACTGAGCTCCCCACGCAGGACCCTCTAAAACTGGACAAAGCTGGCAAATTACCAACAGGCCCCACTGGGCTTACAAATCCCGGCTACGGTGACGACCGTGTCCAGAGAAGCAGCGTGGCCTACTAAGGACCGGGGTCCTAATCCCAGCTCCGCCTCTTGACTGCCGTGTGACCTCGGGAAAGTCACTTCACTTCTCTGGGCCTCGGTTATCTCATCTGTAAAATGGGGGCCCCTCGTGGGACAGGTATTAGCCTGAATCTACGCCAGTGCTCAGTACAGAGCCGGGCACAAAAGAAGCACCATAAAACAAATACCATAAGAGAAGTAACAGACGCAGACCAGACCTCACAGATTGTGAGTGCCTTGACGGACAGGGCTGGTATCTCATTCCTACCTGAATGAGATACCAGCCCTGTGGCTCAGTGGAAAAAGCCCGGGCTTGGGAGTCACAGGTCATGGGTTCGAATCCCAACTCTGCCACTTGTCAGCTGTGTGACTGTGGGTGAGTCACTTCACTTCTCTGTGCCTCAGTTCCCTCATCTGTAAAATGGGGATTAAGACTGAGCCTCACGTGGGACAACCTGAGTACCCTGTATCTCCCCCAGCGATTAGAACAGTGCTCTGCACATAGTAAGCATTTAACAAATACCAACATTATTATTATTATTACCTGAATACTCCTGTCCAATGCAGAGTACAGGATTTTGCACACAGTCAAGTTTCCCAATGTTTAGAACAGTGCTCTGCACCCAGCAGAGGCTTAATAAATACTATTACTCCTACTCCCAGAGTGTGCACTCTACATGGGCAGCCCCACCCAGTCTAATCTGCCCTGGCTGTGCCAAACTGGCAGAATGCCAAGTGCCTCTTGGCACACCTCTTTCATTCATTCATTACTATTTATCGAGCGCTCACTATGCAGAGCACTGTATTAAGCGCGTGGAATGTACAATTCGGCAACAGATAGAGACAATCCCTGCCCGCTGATGGGCTTACAGTCTAATCGGGGGAGACAGACAAAAACAATGGCAGTAAATAGAATCAAGGGGATGTATATCTCATTGACAAAATAAATAGGGTAATAAAAATATATTCAAATGAGCAGACGAGCACAGTGCTGAGGGGAAGGGGAGAGGGGGAGGAGCAGAGGGAAAGGGGGGAAAGGGGGCTTGGCTGGCGGCGTGGGGGAAGAGAGGCAGCAAAGGGAGCAGAGGGAAAAGGGGAAGCTCAGTCTGGGAAGGCCTCTTGGAGGAGGTGAGCTCTTTGCCAACAACCACCCAGCACATGGACCAAAGAGGGGCAGACGAGACTAGCTTTGGGCTCCCGCCTGGGCATGGGTCCTTCCCGGGCAGAAAGGCGGGCGGGGGGGTCTTCCGGCTTCTGCATTGTTCTACAGGTTGAGTCACGACTGGGCTGGTACCAGGTCCCTCGCCTTTCAATCAATCAGTGGCACTCCTGTTTAGACTGTGTGCCCGTCATTGGGCGGGGATTGTCTCTATCTTTTGCCGAATTGTACATTCCGAGCACTTAGTACAGTGTACATAGTAAGCGCTCAATAAATACTATTGAAGGAATGAACTTACTGAGTGCTTTCTTGGGTGCAGAGCACCCTAATAATAATAATAATGTTGGTATTTGTTAAGCGCTTACTATGTGCAGAGCACTGTTCTAAGTGCTGGGGTAGAAACGGGGCCATCAGGTTGTCCCATGTGAGGCTCACTGTCTTCACCCCCGTTTTACAGATGAGGGAACTGAGGCCCAGAGAAGTGAAGTGACTCGCCCACAGTCACACAGCTGACAAGTGGCAGGGCCGGGATTCAAACCCATGACCTCTGACTCCCAAGCTACTAAGCACTTGGAAAAGTACAGTAGGACAGAGCCGGTAGCTGCGATCCCCACCCACACGGAACTTCCAGTCTCAGCTCATTAGGGAAAGGGAACATTCATTCAGCCGTATTTATCGAGGGCTTACTGTGAGCAAAGCGCTTACTAAGAGCTTAGTAACATAACTGACAACTCTGTTGAACTGTACTCTCTCTCCCAAGTGCTCAGTCTAGTGTTTTGCCCATATTGAGCGCCCAATAAATACCACTGATTGATTACACAGTCCAGTTCGCTGTCCATTCCCTCCCTCACCTGGGGGGCCGGGGAGGCGGGAAAGGGGTCACCAGGGCCCCGGCGGCAACACCGGCAAAGCCGCCCATGACTCACCACTCCCTGCGCCCTCCGGCCACCTGGCCCGGTGCCAAACCAAGTCTCGTAACCGGTGACTCAAGAGCGCAGCCCAATCAGCGCATTGAATTCACCAGTCATGACGGCGACTAGGTTTCAACTTCCTGCAGGCTAAATGAGTTCCCGGCTTGATGTGGAGAGGGAAACAGGTTTCGGCCGAGTCCTTTTCTTGATAAGGTGGCAGCCGGGCACCCAAAGCGGAGCTGCAGCTCCCTCTGATCATCAAAGACCGGGGTACGTGCCCTTATGCCAAGGGAAACATCAGAAACAGGAGCATGGCTTCATAAATGGAAAAAATAAATAATAATAATGTTGGTATTTGTTAAGCGCTTACTATGTGCCGAGCACTGTTCTAAGCACTGGGGTAGACACAGGGGAATCAGGTTGTCCCACGTGGGGCTCACAGTCTTAATCCCCATTTTACAGATGAGGTAACTGAGGCACCGAGAAATTAAGTGACTTGCCCAAAGTCACCCAGCTGACAAGTGGCGGAGCCGGGATTCGAACCCATGACGTCTGACTCCAAAGCCCGGGCTCTTTCCACTGAGCCATGCTGCTTCTCTAGCAGCCATAAAATCCCTCCCCTGCCACAAAAATCATTCATCCATTCCATCGTATTTATTGAGCGCTTACTGTGTGCAGAGCACTGTACTAAGCGCTTGGAAAGTACAATTCAGCAACAAAGAGAGACAATCCCTGCCCACAATGGGCTCACAGTCTAGAAGCGGGGAAACAGACATCAAAACAAGTAAACAGCCATAAGTAGCACTGGTATAAATAGAATTATAGATGTATACACATCAAAATAATAATAATAATGGTGGTATTTGTTAAGCACTTACTATGTGCAAAGCACTGTTCTAAGCACTGGGGGGATACAAGGTGATCAGATTGTCCCACGTGAGGCTCACAGTCTTCATCCCCATTTTACAGATGAGGGAACTGAGGCCCAGAGAAGTGAAGTGACTTGGCCACAGTCACACAGCTGGCAAGCGGCAGAGCCGGCATTAATATAAACAGAATTATAGATACGTACATATATACACAAGTTCTGTGGAGCGGGAAGGGGCGAAGAGCAAAGGGAGCGAGTCGGGTTGATGTTGAGGGGGAGCTGAGGAAAATGGGGGCTTAGTCGGGGAAGGCCTCTTGGAGGAGATGAGCCTCCAATAGGGTTTTGAAGGGGGGAAGCGTGACTGTTTGGCAGATTTGGGGAGGGAGGGCATTCCAGGCCAGAGGTAGGAGATGAGTTTCTTTCCCCCATTTGTATTCTTGGGTCAGCAACTACAATTCAGTTTCAGTGGATGTGTCAGGGAGAATATCATTTAGAAAATATAAATGGCTTTCAATTCTGAGTTGGAAATCGTATTTGCCAAGATCAAAATCTTATTTCCTGAGCCCTGCTCTTGAAAGCTGAAGGAAACCCAAAATGGCTCCACCTGCCCCAGGCAGCGACCGAGTCCCCATCTTGTCTCTTGGAGGCTCTGGGGAGGGGGGCACTTCAGTTCTGTATCAGTGTGGGGTCACCTGTCCTTCCTTGACGGTCGGTCTCCAGCTTCTTCTTGGTTTGCATCTCTTCAGGCTAAACCTGATTTCGAGAACCCTGGCCAGGAAGGACATCTCCCAGGATCTACAAAAAATCTATTAAAGCACTAACTCACTTCTCCTTCTTCCTCCTAAATGTAAATCACTTCAACGTCTGCCTCCCCGCAACAAGACTGTAACATCTTTGACCTCTCTCAGGAGCTTGGTACAGGGTTTTGCATTCGGCGGGTGCTCGGTAAATACTGTTGAGTCCCTGGATTGAGCACGATCCATGCTCATCCTAAATGCTGGTTATTTTTCTTTTTTACTTCTCCCTATTTTGGTTGTAAAATCGATTCAGATCACTTCTATTTTCGACAAATTCACCCACTAAAATTCCAATGTCATCGTGCATTATGATTCAAGTTCTACTTGATTGTTCAGGATGTGATGCTCAGCCTAATGACTCCTTAGACTTCTGTCTCAACGCACGGGGAATCTGTGTTCAAGTGAGACCGAAGAGAGGGAGAAACCGCACCACTTGGGCTAGGCAGACCCAAGGTTGTGGCGCTGAGGAACGTTTACTCAGGTGTCTGTCGGGTCGGGCACCTTGGCTCCTGGCCCTGGTCTTTAAAAGTCATTACGATGACTTGAGACTCTAATTCGGATGGAATCTGCCGAACGGGTTTTCAGAGTCACGTCTTTCCTCCTCGCCATTGCTTTTCTTTTCGTAGTGATGCAATTCCCCCTCTTCAACAACCCAAACCTGTAACACTACCAAGTCACTGGAGCTAAGACAGCCACACCCGCTAGAAGAAAGCCAGCTGGGAGCGGGCCCTATTCGGGGCCCAGATCGCCGAGCTGGCCGCAAGCTCAATCCTCACCCGGCCTTTGGGAGGACAAAAGCAAAACCGTCTCGCGGATCCCGAGGCGGGGCTGGGGGGTTGACGGCCCGCGGCCCGAGCCCACCCGGCTGACGGGCCAGCGGCCTCCACAGTTGCCAGCTGCGGCGGCTATTCCGAATGCCTTACCGAGAGGCGCGTGGCAGTTGTCATGAGGGCAACAGCTGCAGCTCTTGTGCCGCCCAGAACTCTTGCCAGGAAGGCAGGGGGCCAAATAGCATCCCCCAAACCTCACTACCCCAAATGGCCAGGTGGGCTCGGTTCCGCTCTCGGGCTCCAGGCTGCTGCTCTGACGGAGCAGGACATTTTCTCCCAAGCAAATACACATCGACCCCAGAGCTCTAAACACCTAGGCACCTCCCTAGGTCACGGGCCAAGGCAATTCCTCATTATCCTCACAGACTCAGAACGAACACCCTCAGGCTTTCTCGCCCCCTCTAGGCTGTCACCTCTTTTTTCTTTTTTAATGGTCTTTTTTAAGCACTTACTATGTGCCAGACACATAGTAAGCTCTGGGGTTGATACAAGTTAAACAGGTTGAACACAGTCCCTGTCCCACATGGGGCTCACAATCTTAATCCCCACTTTACAGATGAGGGAACTGAGGCTCAGAGAAGTGAAGTGACTTATCCAAGGTCACACAGCAGACAAGTGGCAGAGCCGGGACTAGAACCCAGGTCCTTCGGACTCTCAGGCCCGTGTTTAACCCACTAGGCCACGTCGCTTCTTAGCAGGTGCTCCTGGTGGGCAGGGATCATGCTAACCAACTCCGTTGGGGTACTCTCCCAAGTGCTTAGAACAGGGATCTGCATACAGTAAACGCTCAATCGATACTACTGATGGAGCGATCGATTGATGGATTGAGCTTAAACCTGCCCACCATCCCATAAATGCCATCGTAATCATTATTATTGCACACTTCAAAAACAACAAATGAGATGCTGGGTCTGGTAAGCACCTGGGCAGTCCTGGGACAAAGCACAACAGGAGGGTTGAGTGGGAAAGGGGGCGGAAGACCCCCACGGTTTGCCTGCCTCCTTCTGGGCTCCCCCAGTCACGGATAGAGTTGCACAAGACCGATCCATTCTGGTAGGCTACGGGGTCCTTTCCGCCATCACCCCATTCAACTAGGGGGACCGCTGACTTCTGCTCCCTAGGGCCCTGGACTCTTGTGAGTTCTGACAGGGGAGGGTCAAGGGGGAGGAAGGGTACGGCTGAAGGCGGGGAGGAAACAAAGACAAAGTCCTAGTCCCGAGACTTTTTGAGAGCTTTCAAAGATAGCGGCGAAGTGTCCGATTACAACCAAAGCACGGGTAAAATCCAAGTTCAATTCAATCAGCAAAGCAGGAGAAAGAAAGAGGTGGTTCTTGATGTACACATTCCTCGCATTCGCTGTAAACCCCTAAGCAGGGGTTTGGCCCAGGTGAATATTTGATTTACACGCTCTCACATCATCAGCTAAAATGATTACGCGGGTGGCCAAATGAAATTGATGCATAGGCTGTAAACAAGACACAGACTCGAGTAGATTGAATTTATAAGCGCGCCTAAACCTTGCTATATCGGGTCACAACAGTGGTCCCTGAGCCCAGCCTCAGTTTCCAACAGTATCACTCAAGGACTCTTGGAGAATCTAGGTGACATCCAACTTCACTCACGGCTGAGGATAATGTCCCTACCTTTTCCTCGAGTATCCCATCACGAACTTCCTGCCTGAGAATCTGCCGTATCCTTTCTTTACGCTAACATCCCGGTTAACCGTGAATTCATCTGAGCCCTCTTGGAACTTGCTGATTTTTTTTCCCCTCCTGATACAGATTCCACATCCACACTACCTGCTGGGGAGAAGTGTTTCCTCTTGTTTGTCTCAAACCTGCCTCTTTCGAGCTTCCCTGTGCTCCTCTGGTCCTGATGTTGAGGGATTTGGCGATTAAGAATGCCCACTTTGCGATTTTGTATTCTTATCCCCCACCCACCCAAGCTCCACAGGCCCCCATCAACTGAATTGGGGGAAGGGGGAAAGAAAGGTGGGTGCTGGACCCCTCTCTGGGGCTTCGAGGGAAATTGACAGAGAGCTAGCCACTTTCTTTCTGTAGTTGGCTATCATTTCTATGGTCTGAATCTGTCCGGAAGCTCCTGGAGGACAGAGACCGTGCCTATTTGTTCCTGGCTAGCTCCCCACAGTGCTCCCCACAGTGCTCTGCCCACAGCACACTTTCCACAGTTGCTGACCAATCAGCTGGACCTCCGGGGGCGATCCATCGTGGATCACTTCCCCAACCAGCCCGGTTCAGTTCCCAGTTGTTCCGCAGGCTGAGGTGGACTGCAAACAGAAGCAGCAGCGTCGAGCGTTTCCACCCACACCAAATCTTTCTAATGGCCCATCGGCTAGGGGCTGGGCAGAAGCGAAAGCACCGAGTTCCTCTGGTGCCAGAGCTGCAGCTAACTGGATGCAAAGCTTTTCCCTGGAGTTGGGGTTGGAAATCCTGGCCGTACCCCTCCTTCTCCCCCAAGGCGGGCCCCCTACCCCAATCAAATGGGCATCTACCTATGTCCAGATGGGCAACTAACTACCCAGTGGGAGCCTCTTTTTTTAGATGCTCACAGTTGGCAGGCCCACCACCAAGACCCACTCTCTCTATGCCTTTCTAATCATGGCAGGTATTCCCCTATTCGGGCCCTAGTGAATCAACTCAGGTCTTATTCAGACCCTCAGTCAATGGTATTTATCGAGCGTTTACTATGTGCAAAGGGCGGTACTAACCACTTGTCAGAGTAATAATAATAATGTTGGTATTTGTTAAATGCTTACTGTGTGCAGAGCACTGTTCTAAGTGCTGGGGTAGATACAGGGTCATCAGGTTTTCCCACGTGGGGCTCACAGTCTTCATCCCCATTTTACAGATGAGATAACTGAGGCCCAGAGAAGTGACTGGCCCACAGTCACATAGCTGAAAAGCGGCGGAGCCGGGATTCGAACCCATGACCTCCCAAGCCCGTGCTCTTTCCAATGAGCCACGAGAGTACAGTACAACAGAGTTGACAGAAACCCTTCTTTAGAGAAGGCTTCTAAGAATTAAGATTGCCTCCAGAATTTTAATCCTTACTATCTCAGAACTCTGACAGAGATTCTGTCTTTATTCCACCCTGGTCGAGGCAGAGGTGTCATATGTGTCACACGGTTTCCTAGTTGGAATGATTACCGTTCTCATGTAGCCAACGACTTGTCTTCTAAAACGCTCATTCCACTCCACCTAATCTGCTCAGGGGGGGCTTTCGATCATTTCTACGACCCAAACCCTGGTTGTGATTTCAGACATTCTCAGACGGTGCTGGAAATATAAAGCTAAGAGCACTGTGCGTGCCCACAGAGGCAGACAACCAAATGGACTCTCTGTGAGAAATGAGGCCCAGCAAGCACTTTCAGCCCACAGACGCCCGGCACGAGGAGAGAGGGAGCTTCCTCGTCTGGCTGCCAGAAGCCGACACGATAATGACGATGGTATTTAAGTGCTTACTATGTGTCAAGCACCGTTCTACGTGCTGGGGTCGATACAACATAATCAGGTCCCTGTCCCGCATGGGGCTCACAGTCTTAATCCCCATTTTACAGATGGAGTAATTGAGGTACAGAGAAGTGAAGTGACTTGTCCAAGGTCAAACAGAACACAAGCGGCAGAGCCGGGATTAGTCAGGTCCTTCTGACTCCCAGGCCCGTGCTCTATCCGCTAGGCCACCCTGCTTCTCAGCAGGGCCGCTCCGGAAGCACCAATCTCAAAAGCACAGGGAAGGAGATGGAGGTCGGGGCGAACACAGCAACCAGAGAGAAGCTCCAGACTGAAAGCTCAGCACAGCAGCCAAACACCAGGCCCCGGCTCCCTCTAGACTGTAAGCTCGTTGTGGGCAGGTAACGGGTCTGTTCATTGTTGTAGCGTACTCACCCAAACGCTTAGTACCGTGCTCCGCACACAGTAAGCGCTCAGTAAATACGATCGAATGAATGAATGATGATCTGGCCCCAGCGAGTAACTGCTTCTCCCGAACAGAGAGCAAATAATAATAATAATGTTGGTATTCGTTAAGCGCTTACTATGTGCAGAGCACTGTTCTAAGCGCTGGGGTAGATACAGGGTAATCACGTTGTCCTACATGAGGCTCACAGTTAATCCCCATTTTACAGATGAGGTAACTGAGGCACAGAGAAGTGAAGTGACTTGCCCACAGTCACACAGCCGGGATTCGAACCCATGACCTCTGACTCCCAAGCCCGGGCTCTTTCCACTGAGCCACTCCCCTTTGGTAGAGAACAAACCGGTGGCTTGGGGAACCGATCCCCGCTTTGGGAAGCGTTTGAGGAAACGTCTCTTTAAAGTCGGTGCGATCTGGTATTTTGGGGAGGTCTCCGGCCCGGCGAACTGGCCTTCCTCCTCGCCGACGGTGAAATTCACCCAGGGGCGCGAGAGGGGCCGGAGAGGCCACCGCGGGTCAGATGATCTCGACCACACAGAGCGCACGTGAAGACTGCCTGCTGTTGTGTCGATACGTTAGCTCTGAGCCCCCCACTGGGTCCAATGCTTGGACGCAGAAGTCACTGCCCAGATGGAACAGCTGGCAGCAGCTGGGCCGCGAGCCAGAGGATGGAGTGCCAAGCTCGATGGTCCCGGCATGCCACCTGCTGAACCCCGGGCCCGGTGGGGGTGGCGGTGGTGAGGGCGGTGTGCGCTAAACCCTCGTCGAGGGGCTGGCTGAAGTTCTCACCATATCCTTGCTCTGCTCCTCTAGACTCGTAAACTCGCTGTGGGCGGGGAATGTTTCTCATATTGTCACGTCGTACCCTCCCAAGTCCTTCGTACCGGTCTGCATACAGTAATCACTCGATAAATACGATCGACTGAGTGACGGACTTGCTCTCAGCTGAGCCCCGCCACCCGGCCCAGCCCACTGGTTTCATCCCAGTTAACTGCCACGGGGGCAAAAAGCCCTTTAAAAAAATCTGAATGGGGAGAAACACCTGGTTCAAGTATCCTTTGGCCAGAACTATCCAGATATTCCGGGGCAAAATGGTTTTAGATCACCTTCGCTGGAACCATTTAGAAAATCTGCCCATAAAACCCACCCAGATGGAAGTGACATTAAGGTTTAAAAGCGTCCATTAAAAGCCAGCAACAACCGCTACCCGTATCCCCACCCTCCTACAGCTACCGACTCTGTCCGAGCCTCACCCGAAAGGTTCATTTTTCTGTTAGTACGCATATACGTACCATTCGAAGTAGCACTCTCAGGAATGAGAATGAAAGATGCTCAGAAAAGCAAAAAGATATACAGCAGATGGACAGGGGTCAATCCTCCATCACCAGATAGTTTAGGAAAAAAATTGCCAAGAGGACCTGGCCTGATACGAGAAGCAGTAAAGTGCAAGGAGAAGCAGAATGGCATAGTGGCTAGAGCTCGGGATGGAGTCAGAAGGTCATGGGTTCTAATCCCCGCTCCGCCACTTGCCTGCTGTGTGACCTTGGGCAAATCGCTTCACTTCTCTGGGCCTTAGTTACCTAATCTGTAAAATGGGGATTGAGATTGTTAGCCCTGTTAGCTCCAAGTGGGACAGGGACTGTGTCCAACCCAATTCGACTGTATCCATCACAATGTTTGGTACATAGTCAGTGCTTAACAAATACCATAATCATTAATTATTATTATTATATGGCTTAGCACTTTGGGCAACTCCACTCTGCTAAGGAAAAGGGTGTCGACAAGGGTGTCTTCTACTCCCTTGCCACAAGCCCGGTTCTTAAATGGTGCCAGTTGGGATGAATTTTTACAAAACAAGCATCATTTCTCCTTTTTAGAGAACATCGTCAGCTATCTTCCCCCAAACAAGTACTTTTCGGAGAAATTTAATTCAAGCCTGTGGGAATGTCCGCTTGTGGCGACTAGGATTGAACAAAAAGCTGAATAAAAAGTGTGGTGTTTGCTAATTGCTATTAAAGGGAACTTCGAGCACTAGGAAAATTCACACAGGGTTGAATAGAGCCCCAGTGAAACTGGGTCACAGTGTTTGCTAATATATATAAAAAAAAAGGCAAAACGAGCAAACACAGGGACAACAAAATGAAGGTTTCCACGGTCCACTCTGACTTTCCTAATTATATATGCACAGAGGAAGGGGTGGCTAGAAAAGAGTGAACAAAAGAGTTAACCTAGCCCCATGGAGATTTCGTTTCCAGACACAAGTTGCAATCAAACTTCCAATCGGGGTGGAGAAAATGTCTTCTTACTGTGCAGGGGGCGGGGGTTGGAGGGGGTGGGGTGGGGGTGTGCGTGTGTTGTCTGTGTTTGTCCGTGTGTGTCCCCTACTGTGCAGCTACGTGTGTGTGCACGCAGATCATAAACTAGCATAGTCCAGTTCTAAATGGCCTCGGTAACTTCTCCTTTCTACCTGTCCTAGTTTCACGAACAAAGGGCAGCTTCCTTCTGGCCCCTCAGCAAGTCACTGAATGAGGTTTTGCAGGGCAAGAAAGCGTCAGCTCTCTCCAACACAGGGACTCACATCCAGGCGACGGCTGTTTCCACGGGCAGAGGGATCTCCCTTCGAACACAAACAGAACGGGGCCGAGCCCTCCTCGGCACAGAAAGGGAGAGGCCCCTCCGCAGCTTCCGCCCGGTGAACCAAGGGAATCCGAGAGACTGACTCAGGGCCGGTCACTTCCTCGGGCATGAACGGAGCGGCTCTCGGAGGGGGCCACCGTGCTCCGACGGGTGGGATCCAAGAGGGCAGGGCAGGGGCCGACCAGGTGGAAGAGCCAGGTGCCGGGCCCGGTCGGCGGTTACCCCTGCAGTGGCACCTCGTTGGCTCTCCACCTTGGGGGAGAAATGCTCTCCGTCGGGCTGGCCCAGACCAGGGGAACGGTACTGCCCCAACCGAAAGAAAGAGGTCAGACAAAGTCACATCCAAGAAGCCAAGCAAAGTCGGCACTGATTCTGGTTCTGGCCTTAAGGATGCCTACGGTGAATGGCAAAAATAATGTACCGCTGGTAAGCCTTGATCCATAAATCCCATTGGAGTCAGCAGCAAGGTAACCCAGGGCCACTGCCCATTACAATCGAGGTACGGCTGAGAATGTCGTGAGTTACAGGGCTGAAAAACAGATCAGCCAACTGCTCCTAGGGGGCCGCATGGCCTAGTGGAAAAAGCCTAGGAAAAAGCGGAAAAGATCCAAGTCTGGAAGTCGGAGCACCTGGGTCCTAATCCTGACTCTGCCACTTGCCTGTTGTGTGACTTTGGACAAGTCACTCGATATTTCTGGGCCTCAGTTTCCTCACCTCATTTCGGGCAGGGAATTTGAGGATTAAATACCTGGTCTCCCTCCCTCTTAGGTCATCAGCCCCATGTGGGGCAAAGACTCTACCTGGTTATCATGTATCAACTACACCAGTGCTTTGAGCAATGTTTGGCAAGTAGTAAGTACTTAACAAATACCATTATTTTTATTATTCTCTTCATCAACCGTCCAGTCACGGATGGAGAAAATGTACTGCAAACACTGATTGTAAATCAATTCTTCATAATTCTGTAACAATTTTATTTTCATGACCCAGCTTGACTTTAAAAAGAAAAGGGGGCAGGGGGATTGAGGTGGGGGGGATCCTCCATGAAAAGTTTGAAATGGCAGCAGTCAGAAAATCTGCACATTCACCACCAAAGTCAATAACCAAACAGCCCGGTACGTAATGCAATTAGTAAACCAGCAGTGGAATAGCAAAACACAAACAACCAAGCTTAACAAAATGGCCATCAAAGGTTGCCCTACCCAGAGAACAGGGAATGATAAATTGGAGTGGCTCAGCGCTTCCTTTCCTGTAGCTCTAAAACACAGATGGCAGGGGAAAAACCCAATGCACTTCAGAAATATAACCAACTCCTAAATAGACTGGGGAGCATACCATCTGAAATGTAGGGGGAGAGGAGTTTCTAAAGGCCTGTTAGAGGACTGATAACATGTTTTAGCTCAGATTCCATCTAAAATTGCACCAGAATCCAGCTTTACTGCATTTAATCTAGTCCTCTAGACTGTAAGTTTGGTGTGGGCAGTGAACACGTCTACCAGTTCTGTTGTACTGTACTCTCCCAAGCGCTTAGAACGGCGCTCTGCACGTGGTCAGCGCTCAGTAAATACCATCGACTGATGAATCTAATACTCATTTCTGAATAACAGAGTACTTGGACAGAACCCACAGCAAACAGAGATGCCCTACCCGAAGTTAAATGAGCACGACGGACAACAGATCCGCCTCCTATCACCACCAAACCTCAACAGAGTCTAAACAGGTAAACAAGTCCCCCATGATCGGCCACTGCGACATTTCTTGTATTCTAGGTCTAGAGCCACATCCTGTCCTCTGCCCAGATATTCGACTCCCACCATTTGAGAAAAGAAGAAACCATTCTCTGCATCTCTAACAACTCGAGGTATGAATAGGCAAGCCGCCCACCTAAAATCTCCAACAAAGAGGACACAGCTGTAGCACTGACTCCGGTCAAAAAGAGACCAGACCGTGCAAAACAATTCTTCATATTTTCTGTTCTGGGGTTTCCAAACCCTTTATGAAAAAGCTATGCCAAAAGACAGCTCGCTTCTCAGAGCAGCAATTTCACACCCAGCTCCTAGAAATCACCAATCACTTCTCTACGGTGCAGGATTTCTCCATGTTTGCCACAAAAATGTATACCTGTGATTTTGCCTGTGACGACGCAAACAGGTTCTCCGAAAAATTCAGGCCTGAAAATGCTCTTTGGCTTAATTGTCCTGACATTCCAGGTGAGGGGGGTGGGGTTTCTTTCCTCCAAAGCAGGCACTTAATTCCAATCCACGTGTATTTTTAGGCCCCAATCATGCAGATAATTTGCGTGTATTGCCACATGCTCTGTTCTCCAGTCCACCCACTTTATAAATATTTCATTTTTTTCCATGAGTGATTGATGCCTTTTTCTTCTCCTTTCCTTTCCCCTGAAATACACCTCCCGTGGAGCTCAGTTCTTCGGCTTGCGATGTTTGCTTTTTAGGGACTCTTCTTTGGGGACGGGTCATATCGGTGGCGAGACACGGCTTCCTATTGTGGGGGTATGGCGGTGGAAGGGACAGTGCCTTGTATTCCAGCAAAGACGCTTATGTCTCTTTGTTCATTTTCTACCCCACTTTCTTTCTCTCCCTATGGGGAGGATAACCCAGTGCTCTTTTCACCCACCTGTAAATGTGGCTTATTCAAGAGACGGGCACAAAATCTAAGGAAGTCAAAAACATCAGCCTGCTCGGTTGGCTGAGGCACCTCGAACATGGCACTCAAGGACAACGCTCCCTTGGGTTGTACAATGTCGTTTGGAGGCCCATTAGGGGCAAGTGTCAGACTTGAAATCGGCATTCTTATGTGTCACGGGATCAAACGTATCCAAAGACCACCGGGGAAGTGGGGGGAAGTATCGAATCGCATTTCTCGAGCACTTACTGTGTGCTGAGCACTGTACTAAGCACTTGGACTATGTATCCGGGGGGACGACTTGACAGTGGGGCCATATTGCCAGTGCACCTGCAACCAGTGAAAACAGGGGTCCGTAGGAACACGAAACAAAAAACAATGGAAAGTTTTCATACGCCTGATAGTCTATTCCAGTTTGAAGAACAGGGTACAATTTCCTGAGTCCAAAGGCAGGATCATGCTTTCCCTCCTTTATCACATTAAATACACACTAGGACTCTATACACCAATAAATGCATTGCCTATTTATACTGTGGGTACAACACCAATATTTAGCTGTACAAACGGGAGTTACGTATGTACGCCTGCACGATACGTTGTGGTAACAACAACACTGGGGTCATGCTCTCTTTTGGTAGTTAGTGTTACTAAGGTTGATCTGATTCTCTTCAGAATTCTCAATGAAAATCATCAGCCATTGGAGAGTTCTTTATTTTCTAACCGAGTGGATATATTCTATGAGAACGCGAGCTCCAGATCAAAATCCAAAACAAGGCCTAGACCAGAGATGGTGTTTTCACGGTCCTTTCCCTAAACACGGTCTCCTGCTTCAAAATTTTTTTTAAAAGCATCCAGTTCCCTCTTCTTTCACGACCCTACAAAAGCACTCTTCCTCCCAACTGATACACCGGTCACCCTGTGCAGATTTCAGTTTTAAAAGCAGGTCCATCGTACCGATTTTCCTCTTAATCCAATTCTTAACGATCACATCGATAACGCAAAACCCCACTTCTTGGAAAACGTAATCAAATGGCCATGAATCCACTGGGTTATTCTGTTGGGGTTGGTCTTTTTTTAAATAAGAAAGTAGTGGAGAAGTCAACACTAGGGACCCCATCCTACCTTCCACACCACCAAACTGTGATGCAATTTTAAAGAGAAGACATATCTTCCTTCAACAGTTGCAGGGGCGGGGGGGGAGAGAGAGAATGCTTCTTTCATTTAACAAGATTGGTGTTCTAGAAGTTATTCCTCAGCACAAGCTAAAATCGGGACCAACTCTTCCGCTCCAAGGGGAACAGTCGAAATCAAACCTAAACCAGGCAGCAATCACCAGTTAGCTCTCTACGGCTCTGCTTCAGGTTTCTGGTCTCTATAGAATAGAAACACCACGATAATAAAAGAGGCCCAAGTGACCAGTAAGAAATTAAAAAATAAATCTCATTCACCCATCCCTGAGTTCCGAAGGACGCAGTCTTCCCTAAGCTCCAGATTCATACTTGGAGATGGTAGTACGCGTCCTCATTTTTTGCCCGGCTATAGGGGAGGTGTGGATCCGATTTCTGCCTTGATATAGGGGAGGTGTGGATGAGATCTGTCACCGCTCTGGAGCAGACACTTTCCCCCTATCGCCTTGCCCATCGAACAAAATTCCAGGCCCCCAAAATGCACATAAAACCCCCGTCGGGGAGGAAGCGACAAGGCTGGAAGGATGGAAGCTCTACCTTGGCGCAGGACGGGGCCGGGACACTTACCGTGGCTGAAGCCAGGCTATTATCCGCCAAAGTCAAGTGATGAGGTTCCCACCTCCTCAAAAATTTGGACGTGAGGATCTTGCTCAGAAATGTCCTGGGGTGTCTGATGACACAAACCTGAATGTCCCCTTCTTGCAGCAGTTTATACCTCATCCCGTTGCAGAGCAGAAGGGTCCTTCTACAAGGAACAGCACCCATTTTATTCCCCTCGGTAGCAGACATTTCGCCCAGCAACGGCTTCGTTTCCTCTATCTGTCTGTGATCGCTGGCCCCTCCGGAACCGCTATTAAAATCCATTGCCGATTATTTTCCTTCCCACCTGGCGAAAGGGAAAATTGCCAGCCTAAAAAGAGAGGAGGGGGGGGATCCGTATCCTGCAAAATCCCACCCCCCCCACCCCCCAAGAAGGTGGGGGGGTGTAAAAATTAAGCACCAAAAGATGAGAAAGCAAAATTCCGAATTCAATCTTCAGAAAATCCCCTCCCCATGGGTCTCCTCTCGTTTTCTTTTTTGGGGGGAAGGGGGGGGTCTCCCTCGATCCTCGGTTCTTCCAGTGAATTTAGTTTGCTAAATTCTCGCTCTCCATGACTGTGCACAGCTGCAAAAATCAATAGATCCAGGCGGAGGAGAAGGCGACAAAGGTGGACTGGAGGAAGAGATCTTCTCTTTGTGTCGGATCAGCTGGGGATTTTTTTTTTTCCCCCTTTTTTCCCTCCCCCTCCTTCTCCCCGGGTGTCTGGGCGTGAGTGTAGGGGGTCGGGAGGTGTGTGAGTGTAATGGGGGGGAGGGGAGGGAGGGGGATGTGTGCAAGTGTATGTGAGTGTGTAGGAGTGAGTGTGTGGGGATGGATGTGTGTGTGTGTGAGGATGGAGGGGGGGGGGTGTGTGCAAGGGGTTGGAGGCGCGAAGCTGGAGCTGCTGCTGCTGCCGCTGCTGCTGCGCCGGGAAAAGAGAGTCCTGTTGAGAGATTGCAGAAGCAGCTCAGCGCGGCTCCGATTGGTCCCCGCGGGGTCACGTGCCGCCCCTCTGACGTCAATGGAGCGCAGGAGGACCGGCAGCATCGGGGGGAGGAGCCCTCGCCGCCGCCGCCGCCCTCGGTGCCTCTTTAAGGCATCGTCCGAGAGGAGGGAAGAGAAGGAGGAAGGGATGGGAAGGATCGAGCGGGAGGAAGAGTTGGGGCGGGGGGGAGGGGACGGGGAGGCCGCGCGCGCCCCTCCGTCAGCTGCAAGGAGTGGGCGGGGGCCGGGGTGGGCGGGGCCAGGTGGAGGGGGCGGGGCCAAGGAGAAGGGGGCGGGTCTGTGGGGGAGTGGGAGGGGCCGAGTCGAAGTGGGTGGGGTCTGCGGAGGAGTGGGCGGGGCCAGGTGGAAGGGGGAGTGAGTGGGCGGGGCCGGGGAGGTAGTGGGCGGGGCCGGGTAGAGGTGGGAGGGGTCTGTACGGGAGTGGGCGGGGCCGCGAGGGAGTGGGCGGGGTCGGGGAGTGAGTGGGCGGGGCCTGGCGCGAGCGTCAGCACGTGAGGGATTCGGTGAGGCTCGGGGTGGGCGCCAGGGCGGAAGCCGGGTGACGATGGGAGGGGCTGAAATGCAGCGTGAGGGGCCGGCCACGACTCTCCATCCCAAGCGCTTAGTACAGAGGCAGCGTGGCCCCGTGGAAAGAGCCCGCGCCGGGGAGTCAGGGTTTGAATCCCGGCTCTGCCTCTTGTCAGCTGGGTGACTTTGGGCCAGTCACTTTGCCTCTCTGGGCCTCAGGGCCCTCATCTGGAAAATGGGGATTAGTAATAATAACCTTGGTATTGGTGAAGCGCTTACTATGTGCCAGGCGCTGTTCGAAGGGCTGGGGTAGGTACAAGGAAATCGGGTCGTCCCCCGTAGGGCTCACCGTCTTCATGCCCATTTGACAGATGAGGGAACTGAGGCCCAGAGAAGGGAAGTGACTCACCCGAGGTCACACAGCTGACGCGTGGCGGGGCCGGGATTGGAACCCATGACCTCTGACTCCCCAGCCCGGGCTCTTTCCACTGAGCCGCGCTACTCGCCGTCAGCCCCGCGTGGGACAACCCGATCACCTTGCATCCCTCCCGGCGCTTAGAACGGTGCTTTGCACACAGTAAGCGCTTGACAAATGCCGTCATTATTATTTTTATTATTACAGTGCCCTGTACTAATGTTGGTATTTGTTAAGGGCTTACTCTGTGCCCAGCACTGTTCTGAGCACTGGGGTGGATTCAAAGTCATCGGGTAGAGCTCCCAGTCTTCACCTCCGTTTGACAGATGAGGGAACTGAGGCCCAGAGAAGTTAAGTGACTTGCCCGAGGTCACACCGCAGACATGGGGTGGAGGTGGGATTAGAACCCAGGTCCTTATGACTCCTAGGCCCTTGCTCTATCCACTAAGCCACGCTGCTTCTTATAATACTACTGAATGAATTGAATGACCGGCGAGTTGGCTGAGGACAAGGCGCCCGCACCAAACACGAGTCCCCCCCGAAGTCACTGACAGGGCCTCCTCATCCCCGCGGCCGGGCATGGGGTCCCCGTGTCTGGGCTTTCGTCCACAAACATTTCAAGCGCTTAGTACAGTGCTGTGCACATAGTGCGCGCTCAATAAATACTATTGACTGAACAGACTCTTGGGTTTTGCAGCCCTCGGCCCGCAGAAGAGGAGAGAGGAAGCCGCCGTTTCTGTTAGAAGCTCCCTGAAAGGTTTCCCTCGCTTTCTTTTTTTTAGGCCCACTTGATTGGCACTCCCATCCCAAACACTCCTGCACGCGAAAGAAACCGAAGACACGGAGGCAGAAACAAAAATAAAAATACTCGACAGTCATGCTGTGTCAATACAGGCAAAAGTGGAAAGTTTGAGGATTTAATACAAGTGATTCAACCCAGGTTGATAGCCAGCCGAATCCATTCCAACCAGGAGACGTGCTTTTTCTTCCACAGCTGGCTCTTTTCCCCCATTCTGCACTGCCCCTGTGATTGCTTCACCTTTCCTCTTCAACTGACCTCCTGTGAACGCCACCGGAGGGGTTTATTTCCTCTTGCCCTGAAATTCATAAAAGTGGCCCGCGGTGACCGTTTTTGCTCGGTTATCTGTTCGATACTGTTTGACAGCCATCTGGGGTTAAGGGGAGGGCGGGGGGAAGTGGGCAGAAACCGGGAACCGTCCCTGTACAGTGCTCTGCACACAGTAAGCGCTCAATAAATGCCATTGATAACGACGGAGAATAGAGCCTCTAACAATCAACTGTAACGAGAGTTTTTCTGTGTGCAGAGCGGTCATTTATTAAACACTTACTGTGTGCAAGAGCCCTGTACTAACCACTGGGGAGAGTACAATATAACAGTTCATAGGCACGTTCCCTTCCCACAAGGAACTTACAGTCTGGAAGGAGAGATAGGCATTAGGATACATTCGTAAGTGCTGTTTGCTGAAGGTGAGGGCTGAGACTATAATTCCACCTGGCCCCTTTGCTTGTCCCAACTTTGCCCCCTCTGGACTGGGCACGATGAGCAGACCGGTCCTTGGTTGGCTTGGCCCTCTCTCCTGGCAGTGATGGAGAGCACCTCGCTCCTTGGATCTGAAAGACGCCACAAGAAGCCATCTGAACCCATGCCCTTTCTCCCTCCTACCCCAACCCAGATTAAAGGCAGTTTATTGCTCCGTCCACCAAGGCAGGTGGGCTTTTAATCCATTTTTAAAGGCTTCAAGGGAACAGCAGTTTCACCATCTTAGCGAAGGCTCTCCAGAGTGTAATTCACCCTGACCGTTTAAAAATTCTTCTTTAGGTCTAACCGGACTCTCTCTTACTGCAGAGCAAGCCGTTTCCTCTTGTTCTACTCAGCGCTGATCTCAGATCCCTAGGCAAGGAAATATCAGCCATTCCCCTGCCCCTGTTCCATCGGACGTTACCTGCTGGACATGCCTGTCGCGTAACACAATCGTGTTACGTGCAACGCTTTGCAGAAGAGAGTTTCTCTGCGTAGCCACGGGCGGGACCTGTGATTGCCCCTTGACCAACTGCCTCCAGCAATTCAAGTCTGAGATCCCAGTTTACCTCCACCAAGGGATCACCTCCATCTTGGTGAAGGGCAGCAGCACAGCCCAATATGAAAACTGCTGCACAGCCGCCGCCTTGAAGAGACGCGGGGCGGCCGCCATCTTTGAGCGGGACCGTTTCTCTGCCCCCTCTGTGCAGTGGGCCAAGGAAGGTGTGTGCTCCGCTTAGGTCTGAAGCCACCCCTGGTTCTACCCTTTAGGGAGATGAAAACAACCAGCTGGACTCCGACACTCTTCGTAGACTCGAGTCTCCCCCCTGCCTTTCCTTGCCCAGGCCAAAGGACACCAACACTTTGCTTCTCCGCCATTTACGGGGATCCTCCGTGATACGCTGGGTTATGTTCCTGGAAAATGTGGCTGTGTCACAAATGGCTCTCTCGTGTTTTCCCACAGGTGTACCGTAAATTAAAATCCATTCCAGAACCTCCTCTGCATACTATATACTGCGGTAGCAAGGAACATCAGACTGTTGATTCATCTCCGTTAAAGTAATTTCAAGTGAAGCAGCCCAACTTTAAACGAGAAGTTGTAATACGATTGAATTTTTGCAGGAAACTGCAAAAGTAGGAATTGTTCTGTTTGACTGTGGTGGTGATCTTTCAACTTCCTTGTAAGATCTGTCCCATTTTCGTTTCCTCATAAGGTACCTTTTTGTAGGTTTACTCCTTCGAGCCCTCACCATCACCCTCCTTATCTTTTTTTTTTCCTTAGTTGGCACAGGCCGGCTTCAAGTGCAGACTTGCTGCCCAGGCAGCTGTGGCCTGTGCAGCTCGCCCGCCCCCTCCTTTCCAGCCCGGTTTTTTGAGCCATGTGAAAGAGGTGCCAGAGCACGGAAGCCATGCTGCCCCTCAGGCAGAAATCCCAATGTTGTGGTGTACCTCTTTTCCCAGGCCCCTCTGCACTGGGGAAGACCTCGCAGCTCCAAGGCTTTCCACCGACTCTCAGTCTTATATTTCTGCTCTCTTCAGCTCTCTCTTCGCTTCTCCCAGGATCAGACTGCATCCTGCCCCCACTCTCCCGTCTCCTCCTCCTCGTTCACACTTCTCCCCGACCGGGAACTCCCTAACTCCCTCCCTCTCCATGTTCTCAGACCTCAGTTCTCCTATTTAAAGCCCTCTTAAAATCCCACCTCCTCCCACAAGCCTTCCCAGTTTAACCCCCAACACCCCAATTATAGAAACCCACCAGCCATTTTCAGCTCTGTAGTGGTTATTTATATCCATCCTCGGCACTTATGTATATGTGTTTAATTGTTCATTCCATTGCAAATATTTTTGTTTGTCTCCGCCTTAGAGTGTAAACTCCTCGTGGACAGGGAAGGCATCACTTGGTGTTGGATTTTCCAAGTACTTAGCATAGTGCATTAAATCCATTGGGCTCTCTGTGAATACTAATTCTTCTTCTACGACTATTACTGCTAATCTATCTTCAGAGGCCTGCCAAGGGCTAGGATATAGAATAATGAATTTGCCCCGGGTTCAGCAGGGGAAAATGGAGTGCCTTCTCCTCGCACCCCATTCCACACAGTAGAGACCACAACAGCTACTCTCCCCTCTGATGTTTTATGACTCCCACCTTTTCCTCACCTGCCAGCCAATTTCTCCCAGTCCTTTACCTGGGTTGAGGTTTTGGTCCCTAAGTGTTCTGCTTTGCCCCTATTTGCCCTCATTTGTCAGAACGCTCCTCCGATGTCACAGGGTCAATTTGAATAACAGTGTCGGGAAGCCCGCCCCGCTTGATGTCATGGGATTTAATTTAATGAGTAGTCCCTGATGATTTCTATGTAGGTCACCCTTAAAAGTATAGACTGACTGACCTCTGAGCGATTGATTCACTTTGGACGGGACTCGCCAACCCGCTGTGAACCCTCCAAACGGTGGTGGAGTCCTGAGTCATTCAACCTCTGGATTTTGGGGAATTGTTGGAACATCAGGAAATAGAGACCAAGGTTGACCTGCTACTTGTGAACCCCACCCTACCCCGCTCCCCCCCGTGATTTTTGTCTCCTTGACTCTCCTTCCTTACAAACCCCCACTTGAAAGGAGATATTCCTTCCTTGGCAGCCCTATAATCATGATGGCATTTGTTAAGGGCTTACCATGTGCCAAGCACTGAGGGGAATACAAGGTGATCAGGTTGTCCCACGTGGGGCTCACAGTCTTAATCCCCATTTTACAGATGAGGTAACTGAGGCACGGAGAAGTTAAGTGACCGGCGCAAAGTCACACAACTGACAAGTGGCGGAGTGGGGATTAGAACCCAGGACCGCGGACTCCCAAGCCCGTGTTCATTCCACTAAGCCACACCTCTCTGCCAACCGACTCCCAGATTTCAGCTGAGTTGCATCACTGTCTGAGGCTTTGTTTTATTTGTATTATGGTAGTCATCTTTTTTAACACTACCATAATCTTTAAATGGCTGACTTTTGATATGTTTGTTATACTGACTTTGGCATCTCTCACATGTTCTTCAAACTCCTTTTCCCTTCCTGTTAATAATAATAATTATGGTATTTGTTAAGTACTCATTATATGTCAAGCACTGTTCCAAGCACTGTTCTATCTCAAATAAGCTTTATGGTTTTTTTAAAAGATAATTTTTTTCTCCTCTCGTAATCTCTTTTACCTTGACTGCCAGTCAGGATTTCTGCCCTTCCACGTATACGGTTTAATTTGTTCTTCGTATAAACTGGGATGGTTGTTCCGTGACCATAGGATGATTTATTTAAAGAGCATCCAGCACTCTTAGATTTCTTTGTCTCCTGTCTTATTCCTCCCCAAGTTTTGACTGCAAAGGATGTGTGACCCAAAAGCATTCGGTGAGCGTTTGTTTGGGTAGAACTGGGTACTAGTTGCCAGGGGTGGTATTGGAGGTGGCCTGGAGGGAGGTTGTGGAGGAAGAAGATGACCATCTTGGCCCTCAGAGAGCTTCCAATTTAACGGTACCAAACATTCAAGGAGACAAAAAGTCCAAGTACTGCCTAGGATCGTGGCACTTTAAAAGTTCAGGCAACTTGGTTTAAGACAGAAGACTGATGCCGCGATCAGAGAGATCAGAGTCGGGGAAGGGATCAGGTAAAGCGGCACGGAGAAGGTTGTTTTCGAGCAGCATGTGCTAGAGCACGGGCCTGGGAGTTAGAAGGTCATGGGTTCTAATTCCGGCCCCACCACTTGTCTGCTGTGGGACCTTGGATAAGTCACTTCACTGGGCCTCAGTTACCTCATGTGTAAAATGGGGATTGAGACTGTGAGCCCTACGTGAGACAGGGACTGTGTCCAACCCGATTTGACTGAATTTATCCCAGCGCTTAATACAGTGCCTGGCACATAGTAAGCACTTAACAAATACCACAATTATGGCCTAGTGGCCAGTGCATGGGCTTGGGAGTCAGAGGACGTGGGTTCTAATTCCAGCTCCACTATCTGCTGTGTGACCTTGGGCAAGTCACTTAACTTCTCTGTGCCTCAGTTAACATCTCTAAAATGGGGATTAAATCTGTGAGCCCCACATGGGACAACCTGATCACCTTGTATCTACCCCAGCGCTTAGAACAGTGCTTGGCACAGAGTAAGAGCTTAACAAATACCATTATTATTTATTATAATTATTAGGGCTTTGGAGAAGTTTACATGCAGATGAAGGGGAGAGTCCTGCAGGAGAGAAGTGCAAGGCTGTGCTTTAAAGCCTGGAGATTCCTGACTCTATGTCAGAGCTGTATTCAATCAGTCGATCGATGGTGTTTATTGAACACATGCTGTTTGCAGAGCACCGTACTACGTGCTTGGGAGAGTACACTACAGCAGAGTTGATAGATGCTATACCAGCCCAGAAGGAGCTTGTGTTCTCAAATAATAATGACGATGATGATGATAATAATAATAATGAAGGTATTTGTTAAGTGCTTACAGTGTACCAAGAACTGGGGTAGATTCAGGTCAGGGTGGACAAAAGTCCCTGTCCCACATGGGGCTCAACTCACAGTCTAAGTAGAAGGGGGAGAAAGTATTGAATCCCCACTTTATTCATTCATTCAATAGTATTTATTGAGCGCTTACTATGTGCAGAGCACTGTACTAAGCGCTTGGAATGTACAAATCGGTAACAGACAGAGACAGCCCCTGCCCTTTGATGGGCTTACGGTCTAATCGGGGCAGACGAACAGACAAGAACAATAGCAATAAATAGAATCAAGGTGAGGCACATTCATTCATTCATTCAATAGTATTTATTGAGCGCTTACTATGTGCAGAGCACTGTACTAAGCGCTTGGAATGTACAAATCGGTAACAGACAGAGACAGCCCCTGCCCTTTGACGGGCTTACGGTCTAATCGGGGGAGACGGACAGACAAGAACAATAGCAGTAAATAGAATCAAGGTGAGGCACATAGAAGTGAAGTGATTTGCCCAAGATCACACAGCACACAAGGGGCAGAACCGGGATTAGAACCCAGGTCCTCTGACTCCCTGGTCCGTGCTCTTTCCATTAGGCCACGCTGCTTCCACTTCCTTTCCCTCCCAGCCTCTCCCTCTCAGTCAACAATTAGCTCTTGCAACCCAGGCTGGGTCTGGAGATGTGGGTTTAAGTACTTTGTTAGGGGTTCACTTCGATTCTTTCATATCTTGCAAACTCCCACCCTGACACAAACACAGGCACCCTAGCTCATGCCAATTCCCATTCCTTCCTTGGCACACGTAGATGGCAAGGGGCAGAGGAAGATCTCCTTCTCGATCTTCCGTCTCCTCGATCTTCCATCTGCTTTCTTAAAGGCACTTGGGATTTTTTTCTGGGATGATCAGAGGGTGTGACTTCATGCCACCTTTTTGCCGAGTGCTATTACTCTTTACCCAGAAATGTTAGTAAGTAGCCTACATTCCTCAGAAATATACTCCAACGCATACCACATCAAAGGCTAAAACAATTCAACGAACCTGATCTTAATGATCTAGGCATTGATGCTGAGAGGCTGATCCTTTGGGAGCAATTAGAGCCTGTTTTTAGCCGGATGATCAATCTGAAGAGATCTCCCTGGGTGGATTTAGCTGAGAAAGTTGTAGTGGAAGGGTTTAATTGGGTGACATCATTATGGTAAAAGTATGTGGACTATACATAATGTGTCTTTCCTCAAACCCAAAGGCAAAAAAAGAAGCCCCTACAATAATAATAATAATAATGTGGGTATTTGTTAAGCGCTTACTATATGCAGATCACTATTCTAAGCACTGGGGGAGATGTACAGGGTAACCAGGTTGTCCCACATGAGGCTCACAGTCTTAATCCCCATTTTACAGATGAGGTAACTGAGGCACAGAGAAGTTAAGTGACTTGCCCACAGTCACACAGCTGACAGGTGGCAGAGCCTGCATTCGAACCCATGACCTCTGACTCCCAAGCCCGGGCTCTTTCCACTGAGCCACGCTGCTTCTCACAATAAGCTGGTGGGTGTTTAGAGTCTACTCAATCAATGGTATTTATTAAGTGTTCACTGTGTGCACAGCATTGTACCGAGGACTTGGGGAAGTGCCTGCCCCCAAAGAACTTCCATTCTACAGGAGGAGCTAAAAGCCAAACTGAACAAACCACATAGGTGGGGGAAATCCCTCAAGGGATGGAGCTAGACATTCAAGAAGAAATTAGCCAGACTCCCAGCTTTTTAAGATGTAGGCTTCTACCTAGCTTAATCTGGAACTGTGTTGGAAAGAGGACAGTATAAAACCAAATCGGTATAAAGCGAACCCGGTTTCCCCATGTTCTAGTATGATAATAATGGGATTCAAAAAATACTATGTCCTAAGCACGGGGGTTTGTGCAAGTTAAATCAGACACGGTCCCTGTCCCACATAGGGCTCGCAGTTGAGGAGAAGGGAGAGCCCGTACTTTATCCCCATTTTACAGATGAGGAAATAGAGGACCAAAACCCCCTTCTCAGGCCATAAAATAGAAAAGCTTTGTGTTTTTATAGCCCTGGAGGGGTCTGGAATCCACTCCCTCTTTCCATTTGGGTATATGTTGAGATGGGTTTGCTTTATAAACATGCTCGCTACACACACACACACACATACACACTCTCTCTCTCTCCTCCCTTCTGTGATTGTGGGTCAGATAGAGCAGGTGACAGCCTTCAGGGCAAAGCTACCCAGAGTGTGGGGCAAGAGAGAGAACTCCAGCAGAGCTGGGAGGGGAGCCAGCAGGAGAGGTGTGGAGAAGAGTTTTAATATCTGGTAGTGGAGAAATTGGAATGGGGAAAGCCAGTGAGGAAGAGAAAGCAAGAGTGTCGGTACGTGCGTTCTCTGTCCACAGTAAGCTTATAGCCTAGAGGGGAGAGAGAATCTTCATAAAATATCTGCAGAACTACGAAGGGAGAGGAAGATGGCTTAAACTCTGCTGTTGCCTATTTACTGCTTGGGTGTTTAATCACCCAACCTCCTTCCCCTACCCCCTTATGATGGTGAGTCCCCTGTAGACTCATTCGTTCATTCATTCAATAGTATTTAGTATTTATTGAGCGCTTACTATGCTCAGAGCATTGTACTAAGCGCTTGGAATGTACAATTCGGCAACAGATAGAGACAATCCCTGCCCAATGACGGGCTCACAGTCTAAACGGGGGAGTCAGACAGCAGGGCAAAACAGAACAAAACAAAAACAAGACATTATTGAGATAAATAGAATCAAGGGGATGTAAACCTCATTAACAAAATAAATAGGATAATAAATAATATATACAAATGAGCACAGTGCTGAGGGGAAGGGAGAGGAGCGGAGGGGGGAGCGGGAGGGGGAGACTTACTGGGCCTGAATTATTATCCTCACCTAGTAAGCACTTAACAAGTAATAATAATTGTGGTTATCGTTAAGCGCTTACCGTGTACCGAGTGCTGCACTATATGCCGGAGTAGATACAGGATAATCGGGTTGGGAACGGCCCCTATCCCACACGGAGTTCCCAGCCTAATGATACTGACTTCAAGTGTCCCTCCCGTCTCTTCCTGGCACCACTTGGAACTGGGCAAAGGATATTGGTTTGCTGGTCAGTTGTCACAGAGTCCCTGAAGTAGAGCCCCTGTGCAGGGAGTTTGGGAGGCAGGGAGCGGGAAGTGTCAGACAGAGACAGAGAGAGACGTTATTGATCTCGCCCAGCCAGGAGAGGAGGCAATGGCCTCAGTGTGGTTGACTGTGATAACCCGATCTCCTTTATCACGTGAGGCTGAGCTAGGGAATTCAGGCTGGTCCTGCTTCTACCCTACGCCTTTCTCTCTCTTCCTTTCCCCCTCCCTTCGCCCCCCTCTAGCCTCTCCCCCTCCAGTCTTTTGTACACTCTGCTGCACATTTATAGATGAAGTAACTGAGGCACAGAGAAGGAAAGTGACTTGCCCAAGTTCACACAGCAAAGTGGTGCTGCTGAGATTAGAACCCAAGACCTTCTGACTTCCAGGACCCTATCCAGTGCTCTATCCTCTACACCACTTGGGAATGTGTCTGTTTCTTGTTACAGTGTACTCTCGCAAGCATTTAGCCCAGTGCTCTGCACCCAAAGCACTCCATTTATTGCTATTGTTCTTGTCTGTCCCGTCTCCCCCATTTAGACTGTGAGCCCGTCAAAGGGCAGGGACTGTCTCTATCTGTTACCGATCTGTACATTCCAAGCGCTTACTACAGTGCTCTGCACATAGTAACAGCTCAATAAATACTATTGAATGAATGAATGAATAAATATGATTGAGTGAATGAATGAGTGTCCATTGTCTTAGATGCTGATTGGAGCCCGAATCTCCTCCCCCAGATCTCCAGTTGCTGCTCGCTTAAAACAAAAACTCCCAACCGATGACTGCAGGGCTCTCCATCACCCGGCTCCTCTCTCCACTCTAATCTGTTTTCATTTCAAGTGCTTACAATGTGCCAGGCACTGTACTAAGCGCTGGGACAGATACAACACAATCAGGTTGGACACAGTCCTTGTCCCACATGGGCCTCGTGGCCTTTAATCCCCATCTTACAGATGAGGTAACTGCAGCACAGGCAAGTTAAGCAACTTGCGTTTGTTTCCAGAGTACTTAGTACAGAGCTCTGGCCAGAGTAGACATTCTCACCACCGTTGACCTTCTCTGGGGAATGCTCCAACAAACCAGTTGGCCTCTCCGTGCCTTGGTTCTCTTTTGAGAGACTGAGATGATGCCATCTGTACTGGTGAAACGAGTTCTGCTCTGGCCTGAGGCGGCTTCCACAACCCCCTCCCTGGCATGGGAGAAGTTGGGGGGAGGGAGGGATGGGAGTAAAGCTGAAGCAGGCGTGGGGGGAGCTATCGAAACACCCAGGGTGCAGGCCCCAAACCCCAGGCCTGGAGATGTGAACATTCAGGAGCTGGTCGGGCCTATTCCTGCGGTCGGGGGCCGAACCGTGGGACGTGTCCCCGCCCCCCACCCCCGCCACCATACACACAGCCCAGTCCTCACGGGACGGACCTTTCCCCCTCCGCCCACCCCCCAGCCCAGTTCTCGGCACTCTGTATAAACCACAGTAGGCTACGGGAATGCGAATGCCTGTCATCGGAGCATTAGATCAGCCTTCCAACGATCCCAGCCCACAGACGTTGTACCTGGTTGCAAAAGTTTCCCCAGCCCTTCCCACACGTCTGTCTCCGTGTCAGTGATGGTTATGACTCTCAGGAATCTGAGGCGGCAGAGCACAGAAACACTCACGATCCTATTTTTGGAGAACCTGAGTCTTTCCCCTGCCTCCCCTCGACACACAAGGAGGAAAAGTCTACTCATAGGAGTGCGTCCCGGAAGGATCAGAGTGTTTATGCCGGGAGAGAAATGCCCGTACATCCACACGCACCGCTTCCCTCCCCCAACTCCACATCCCCAGCCCCCGTGAGTTCCGCTGTTTGCTCACGGCCAGAGCACTCCGTCATGGGGCCCGGCACCCAAGGCTGGGGAGCAGGACCGAGCGTGACCCTGGATAGACGGCCAGAGAGCCGACCCTCTTAGGGCAGGCTCTTGGAGAGTGGATGACGGCTCCGGCTGGGGTCCAGAAGGCCCGTCCTGCCCTCTCAGTTGCATACAAGGCTCCTCAAGATGGAATCCCCTTCCATCCCCACGGGAGCATGTCGGTGCGCACGGATTTCTGCAATCACTCCAAGGGCACGGGCTGGAGACCAGTGAGGAGAAGGACCGAGGCTCCCGGGGACCAGGCCTGGAGGAGTGGAGTGGGGGACTGAGGTCCCCTGCAATAGGCAAAGCTTCGTGAAGCAGCGTGGCCTAGTGGGAAAAGCCCAGGCCTGGGTTCTAATCCCAGTTCTACCACCTGCATGCTGGGGGACCTCGGACAAGTCACTTCATTTCTCAGTGCCTCAGTTCCTTCATCTGCAAAATGGGGATTCAATACCCATTCTTCCTCTTACTTAGTCTGTGAACTCCATGTGGAATAGGGGACTGTATCTAACCTGATTAACTTGTACCTACCCCAGTGCTTAGAACAGTGCTCGACACGTAGTGAGCACTTAACAAACGTTATAGTTATGACCATAATTACTATGAATCAGAGGGCATTCGGCAACTGTTCCCGGGGCTCCTGATCCGAGAAGCAGAGAGAATGAGTATCTTATCAGAAGCAGCATGGTGAAGTGGATAGAGCACTGGAAAGGGTCCTGGAAGTCAGAAGGTCTTGGGTTCTAATCTCAGCACTACCACTTTGCTGTGTGAACTTGGACGAGTCACTGTCTTTCTCCATGCCTCAGTTACTTCATCTGTAAAATGGAGATTGAGACTGTGAGCCCCATGTGGGACAGAGACTGTGTCCAACACGATTTCCTTGTATCTACCTCAGGGGTTAGTACAGTGCCTTGCGCATAGTAAGCACTTAACAAATACCAGTATTATTATTATTAATAACATTAATATTATGCCCATTACACAGATGAGGAAATAGAGACCCAAAGAGATTAAGTGACTTACCCAAGGACATGAGACAAGGCCAGTGGCAAAGCTGGAGCTAGAACCTAAGTCTCTGGACTCCCTTCTCCCTAGGCCACATCATCGCCAAAGGCTTGACTCTGAGCAGTATAATTTACCCCCAAAATTACTAGTTAGAAATCTCCCCTTTGTTTGAAAACCAGGCTGCAGTCATTTGCGTTGTTCGGGCTTGAGTTCCTAAGGCTTCAACTACCATCTCTATACGAATGACTCCCGAATCTACATCTCCAACTCTGATCGAATCCCGGCTCCGCCACCTGTCGGCTGTGTGACTTTGGGCAAGTCGCTTCACTTCTCGGTGCCTCAGTTCCCTCATCTGTAAAACGGGGATGAAGACTGTGAGCCTCTCGTGGGACAACCTGATGACCCTGTATCTACCCCAGCGCTTAGAACAGTGCTCTGCACATAGTGAGCGCTTCACAAATACCAACATTATTATTATCATCTCCTCTGCAGTCTCATATTTCCTCCTGCCTTCAGAACAGCTCTACCTGATGGTTCTGACACCTCAAATTTAACAGGTCCAAAACAGAACTCCTCATATTCCCCCACAAACCCTGTCCTCCCCATGACTTTCCCATCAATGTAGACAGCACCACTATCCTCCCTGTCTGACAAGCCCTTAACCTTGCCATTATCCTTGACTCATCTCTCTCATTCAACCAACATTTTCAGCCTGTCACCAAATCTTGCCGGTTCAACCTTCCCATCATCACTAAAATGCCCCCATCCTCTCCATCCAAACACCTGCCATGTTAATCCAAACCCCTATCCTGCCTCGATTACTTATCGGCCTCCTTGCTGACCTCCCTGCCTCCCATTTCTCCCTACCATACTCCATACCATACTTCACTCTGCTGCCCGGATCATTTTTCTACAGAATGGTCCAGTCCACGTTTCCCCACTCCTCAAGAACCTCTAGTAGTTGCCCATCCACGTCCTCCCCCAAACCGCAACTCCTTCATACTGGCTTTAAAGCCCTCGATCGCCTTGTCCCCTCCTACTTAACCTCCCTGATTTCCTACTGCAACCCAACCCACAAACTTCGCTCTTCTAACGCCAACCTACTGCTGTGCCTCTATCTCGTCTATCTCACCGCCTAGCCCTCACCCACATCCCGCCTCTGGGCCGGAACTCCCTCCCTCTCCATATCCAATAGACGTTCACTCCCCCCACCTTCAAAGCCTTATGAAAAACACATCTCTTCCCCAGAGGTCTTCCTCAACTAAGCCCTCATTTCCTCTTCTCCCACTCCCTTCTGCATCACTCTTGACCTTGGATTTGCTTCCTTTATCACAACTCCCTCCGCCCCCCGGCACTCTTGTACATAACCAAAATATATTTATTTATATTAATGTCTGTCCCCTCCTCTCTAATGTGAGCTCGTTATGAGCAGGGAACGTGTCTATCGAGTCTATTATATTGTACTCCCCCAAGTGTTTAGTACAGTGCTCTGCACACAATAAGCGCTCAATAAATAAATGAATAAATAAATAAATGAGAAGCAGCATGGCCTAACGGATAGAGCACGGGCCTGGGAATCAGAAAGTCCTAGGTTCTAATCCGGGCTCCTCCACTTGTCTATGTGACTTTGGGCAAGTCACTTCACTTCTCTGTGCCTCAGTTACCTCATCTGTAAAATGGAATTTAGAAATGGGACAGGGGATATGGACCGCGTCCAACCTGATTAGCTTGTATCTACCCAGCGCTTAGAACAGTGCCCGGAACGTAGTCAGCACTTAACAAATACCATAGCAGAAAAATAGATCAATGTGATTGATCGACTGATAGAATCTCCTTGTTCAAGCCTACAGTGGCTTTACCCTGTTCCCATAGTCACCGTGTCGGCCGGGCCTGCACCGGTTAGTCTTGGGGCGACATGGTCGTAAATGCATGTGCAGATAGACGTGCGCACACCTATACACGCACCTATACAGGAGAAGCAGCGTGGCTCAGTGGAAAGAGCACGGGTTTGGGAGTCAGAGGTCATGGGTTCGAATCCCAGCTCTGCCCACTTAGCTGTGTGACTGTGGGCGAGTCACTTCACTTCTCTAGGCCTCAGTTCCCTCATCTGTAAAATGAGGATTAAGACTGTGAGCCTCACGTGGGGCAATCTGATTACCTTCTGTCTATCCCAGCGCTTAGAGCAGTGCTCTGCACATAGTAAGCGCTTAACAAATACCAACATAATTATTATTATTATTGTACACAAACCTGGCCCTCCATATTTCTGTTTCTTGGCTTTCACAGAGTAGTCTCCCCACCCAAACTTCAGCCGATCCCCAGGCCTTTTAGAGAAGAGCTGCTGGAAGACACTTCACATGCTGCATGACGTCGACATCATCATCGTCATCATAATAATAGGATTGCTTAGGCACTTAGTATGTGCCGAGCACTGGGGTAGATACATGATAATCAGGTTCAACCTAGTCCCTGTCCCACATAAGGCTCACAGTCGGATGAAGAGGGGGACTAGATTTTGAATTCCCTTTTTACAGTTGAGGAAACTGAGGCCCAGAGAGAGTAAGTGACTTGCTCAAGGTCACACAGCAGGCAGGTGGCAGAGCCAAGATCAGAACACTTAGGCCTGTGCTCTTCCCGCCAAGCCATACTGCTTGAAAGACCACGAGACTGGGAATCAGGACACCTGGATTCTAGTCCCGGCTGGGCTACTTGCCTGCTGTGGGATTTGGACAAGTCACTCACCTTCTCTGTTCCCCAGTTTCCACCTCTGAAAAGTGGGGCTAAGATAGCTGGTCTACATCTTAGACTGTGAAGCTCACGTGAGACAGAGACGGTATCTGACTGTATCTGACAGTTGCGTACGTCCATCAGTGCTTAGCACAGAGCTTGTCGCGGAGTCAACACTTAACAAAGGTTATATTTATTATTATCAATCAATTGCATTTATTGAGAGCTTACTAAGTGCAGAGCACCGTACTAAGCACTCGGGAAAGTACAAGTCAACAGAATTGGCAACTACATTACCTGCCCATAAGGAAGTAGGGGCTCAGCCAAGGGACTATAGGGAATTCTGGCCAAATATCTCAAGGCTCTGATGCCCCAGCAAGGCCCCCTCTCATTCCAGAAGAGCCTTTTCTGGTTTGGGCATAAAGAAAAATAAAGCGGCAACTGCACATCTCGCCCGGAAAACATCAGCCGCAAATGAATTGGAGGCTGTGGCCAATTGGCCCGGTGGGCCGGAGCCAGCTCTGTTTTTACCAATGGCTCATTGGGTTTGATGCTAAGTGGGTCACGGGCGGATGTTGCTTGAAATCACGTCAATGGAAAGCCTTGCCGGTTCTCGCCGTTTATGACCCGCTCCTTGCTCACAGCCACTCCCTGCTATCGGCCAGCCGTGACTCAGCCTCCGGTAACTCGCGGAGTGAGAAACATCAAGGGATTTGGGGCGAATCCTCATCCCGGGTGCTAGTTTGGCCAATTCCTTTCCCCGTTTTTCCAATACCAGCTTGGCTCCGGGGCGGGTGGCGGGGTCCGAGAGGAGACGCGGTCACTCGATTGGCTGCATTTCCAAGGTCTGCCCGGTTCCACCCAAGCAAGCCTGAGCTGGGCTGGACTGGGCTGGGCTGGGTGGCACCAGGACCTGATGGGACCTGAGCTGGGCCCTCGTCCATCCCCCACCCTTAAGATCCCGGGGAACCTATGTGCCCTACAACAGAGCCGAGATGCAGAATGATAATAATAACGTCGGTATTCGTTATGTGCCGAGCACCGTTCTAAGCGCTGGGGTAGATCTCAGTTCCCTCATCTGTCTCAGTTCCCTCATCTGTAAAATGGGGATTAAGACTGTGAGCCCCATGTGGGACAACCTGATTCCCCTATGTCTACCCCAGCGCTTAGAACAGTGCTCGGCACATAGTAAGCGCTTAACAAATACCAACATTATTATTATTATACAGGGTAATCAGGTTGCCCCATGTGAGGCTCGCAGTCTTAATCCCCATTTTACAGATGAGGTAACTGAGGCACCGAGAAGTGAAGTGACTTGTCCAACGTCACACAGCTGACAGGTGGCGGAGCAGGGATTAGAACCCATGACCCCTGACTCCCAAGCCCGTGCCCTTTCCACTGAGCCACGCTGCTTCTCTCACATTGTAGTAGGTACTACTTGGGGGTGCACCCTCACAATAAAAGACTTGGCTCCTGCCCTCGAAGAGATTACAGTTAATTTTTTTTTAAATGGTATTTTTTAAGCGCTCACTATGTGCCAGGTATCGTACTAGGTGCTGGGGTAGATACAAGCTAATCGGGTTGGACACAGTCCATGTCCCCCATGGGGCTCACAGTCTGAATCCCCATTTTCAGATGAGGTAACTGAGGCACAGAGAAGTCAAGTGACATACCCAAGATCACAAGGCAGACAAACGGAGGAGCTGGGATTAGACCCCAGGTCCTTCTGACTCCCAAGCCCGTGCTCTATCCACTAGACCACGCTGCTTCTCGACTAACAAAAATGGAAATAATAGATGTATTTGTTAAACGCTTACTCTGTGACAAGGACTGTACTAAGTGCTGGGGTAGATACAAGATCATCAGATCCCACATGGGGCTCACAGTTTAAGTAGAAGGTCAGGGAATGTGTAATATTGTTATGGTGTCTTCTCCCTAGTGCTTAGTACAGTCTGTGCACCCAATAAGAGCTCAATAAATATGACTAAGTATTGAATCCCCATTTTGCAGATGAGGGAACTGAGGCCCAGAGAAGTTAAGTGGCTTACCCAGGGTCACACAGCAGTTAAATTTCAGATCTGGGATTAGGACCAGCTCCTCTGGCTCCCAGGCCCATGCTCTTTCTTCTAGGCCACGCTGTTTCAGGCTGGAAAATTGTAACCATACTGTGGGAGCAGGATGCAAATAGAGATGCAGTTGGGATTAATTGAGTGTAGGGAAAAAAATGAAATAAATATTGAATAAATGATGATATTGAGTTAGTAAATGAGGTATTATTATGATGGCATTAATTAAGCGCTTAAATTGGTCAGGGCATGGGTCTGATATATTGTACTCTTCCGAGCGCTTAGTACAGTGTTCCGCATACAGCAAGCACTCAATAAATATGATCGACTGATGATTGGCATCGCCACCCCCTGGTTGACTGACTCAAAATCAGTCGATGACACCAGCGCTTACTGTGTGCAATAGGGTGTGTGCTTACTGAGCGCTTAATGCATATATTCCAAGCGCTTAGTACAGTGCACTGCACATAGTGAGCGCTCAATCCCGGCTCTGCCGCTTGTCAGCTGTGTGACTGTGGGCAAGTCACTTCGCTTCTCTGGGCCTCAGTTCCCTCATCTGTAAAACGGGGATGAAGACTGTGAGCCCCACGTGGGACAACCTGATGACCCTGAATCTCCCCCAGCGCTTAGAACAGTGCTCTGCACATAGGAAGCGCTTAACAAATACCAAAATAAATAAATAAATAAATACTATTGAATGAATATAGAGTTCCTTAGACGGTCCCTTGACAGTCTACAGCCTAAAGTCCCTCGAGACTAGAAAGCTCACTGCAGGCAAGGAATGTGTCTACATTATTGTGTTGTACTGACCCGAGCACATAGTGCAGTGCTCTGCACACAGTAGGTGCTCGATAAATACGATTTATTGATCGATCGCAGAGCTCTGTCCCAAGACCTTGGGAAAGTACTAGAGATCCCTGCCCACGAGGAGCTTACAGTCTGCAGGTGAGTCATTTCCTGGGGCTAAGAACCACTCGCTTTCAGCAGCCCTGGGAAAAGATGACTAATGACTAATGACAGTTTACCTACCTGTCTGACCTGTTGTACCCCTGGGGCAAGAAGACTACTCTTCCCAAATAATAATAATAATGATGATGGTATTTGTTAAGCACTTACTGTTCTAAGCGCTGGGGCAGATACAAGATAAGCAGGTTGGGCAGAGTCCCTTTCCCACATGGGGTTCACAGTTTTAATCCCCACTTACAGATGAGGTAACTGAGGCACAGAGATGGTAAATGACTGGCCCAGGGTCACACTTCCCTGCCTATCCAAAGCAAACCCTAGCAGAGCAGAGAAATCATAAACATTAGAGCAATCGTTTAAAGCTAGCCTATCTTCTTGTTGGAAAGAGGAGTGGACTCTAGGCTTCAAGGCTGTCCATCACCTCGCCCCCTCTTACTTCTCCTCCCTTCTCTCTTTCCACTACCCACCCCGAACGCTCCGCTCCTCTGCCGCCCACCTCCTCACCGTCCCCTGTTCTCGCCTATCCCGCCGTCTACCCCTGGGCCACGTCCTCCCGAGGTCCCGGAATGCCCTCCCTCCTCACCTCCGCCCAACTGATTCTCTTCTCCTCTTCAAAACCCTACTTAGAGCTCACCTCCTCCAAGAGGCCTTCCCAGGCTGAGCTCCCCCTTTTCCCTCTGCTCCCCCTGCTCCCCCTCTACCCCCCCTTCACCTCCCCTCAGCTAAGCCCTGTTTTCCCCCCTTTCCCTCTGCTCCTCCCCCTCTCCCTTCCTCTCCCCTCAGCACCGTACTCGTCCGCTCAACTGTATAGATTTTCATTACCCTACTTATTTTGCTAATGAGATGTACATCACCTTGATTCTATTTATTTGCTATTGTTTTATTGAGATGTTCAATCCCTCGATTCTATTTATTGCTATTGTTTTTGTCTGTCCGTCTCCTCCGATTAGACTGTAAGCCCGTCAAAGGGCAGGGACTGTCTCTATCTGTTACTGATTTGTACATCCCTAGCGCTTAGTAGAGTGCTCTGCACATAGTAAGCACTCAATAAAAACTATTGAATGAATGAATGGACTGTCCCTTTGAAAAAAAAAATTGAAACATATTAATTGGGTCTACAGTCATTTCCAGGTTGATTCCTAGGACTCCCACGGCCGATTGAAACTGTTGCAGCACATGCTCAGAATTTAAAACTCTCCAGCAGTGCCGCTCTCATGGTATCTTCTTCAGACTCCGTACTGGGGTCTATCATTACACATGCCAAGCAGGAGCAGTAAGAAAAGACTTCACTTAATAACAGTTTACCAAGGAGCGAGAGTAGGGCTGATCTTAATAAGCAGGTGCCTTGAGAGTAGGAAAACTTGTTCTGACTTGCCAAAAGGACAACAGGACAGGAGAGGACAGTCACTAACCCAAAGGCATTTCACTCTGTTGAAAGAAAAATGTGACCATTCCCGAGGGGGAACAAGTCTCCCCTGGGGGAAGGGGAGGATTGGGTTCATTTGAGCCCGGGGAGGGGACTCGATCTATCCCCGAGGGAGAGACCTGTTCCGGCCCATTCAATTGTAGACAGAAGCCCCCCTCTAGGATAAAATTAGCCGAGTCCCTCCGGTGCCACCTCTAGCCTCCGAGAACGGAGCGACTCCGGGGATGATCGAGGGCCAGAGTTTGGGACGAGACGGCTTTGGGGCCCGTGTGTGGTCGGCCTGCTGGGAAATGCAGGTGTTTTACCCTGCCGATGCCAACAGCCTAACTCAAAACACCACCATCGTACACCCTTCAGGGTAGAAAGAGGAGTTAGACGAGTCTCTGTTCTATCAGTTCAGTCACATTCTTCCAATTTTTGATGTTGGGTTGCTTTTTAAAAGCTTGAGCAACTCTGAGATGATGTCCCTTTTCCAACCATAACAAAGTTCTGACCCCATCTCCGTTGTGGTGAAAGTGGGTCAGGCACCGTGGCTTTTGCCTCTCTGTCTCTGTCTCCCTTCTCTATTGCCCTCTTTTTCTCCTTCTCTCTCTCCCTCCCCTGCCATCTCCCTCTCCCTCCTCCTCCCCACACATTGGCTTCTAGTTATTTGCGCTGGGAAAACACTCTTTAACAAGTCCTCGGAAAGAAGAATTTGTGCCTGGTTCTGCTTGTTTTTCCTCAGATCTTGGCTCCCCATTAAGGGTGGATTTCCTTTTGCTGCAGCTTCCCTCGCTGGACAACCGAGATTATTCGGTTGTCGGTCGCGAGGTGACTCAGCAGGGTCTTAGGGGTTCTGCGAGGCCGTGCGGGCACAGAAAGCGGATGCAGACAAGGACCCCGTCCGATTCTGGGGCTCCCCAAAGGTCACTGACCATTGTTCGGGCATAGTTCTGAGAGATCGACCCCAATTCCGAGGGCCTGGGGTGCCCCGGAATGTTTCCGGGGCCTCCCGGCGGCCACCCGCCTCAGCCCTCTCAGTAAACACCGTCAAGGCCGCTTCGACTGTCCGCTCTGAAACACAGATCCCAGTCTGACCAGCTGCTGGGATTTCTTTGTGGGGCCTAGAATCCTCTCCCCATCTGCATCCCCACCACCGGCTAACCACCACCTCTCTGGAGTATCGGCTGAATTATGCAATGAGAGCAACCGGGGAAAGAAAGGCAATAAAAAGCGTTGCCAAATATCTTGCCCATCAATCAGCCAACGCTCCTCACGTGCCCCCGAGCGGGGTTGCAAGCCGAGCTGACCGTTTTGCTAATATGATGACTCTTCCCTTACCTACCTCCTCTGGGGTGGTAAAGAGCTCCCCTCCCCCGCTGGGGAGAGGGAGAATATGTGCTTCAAGTGTGGGGGGTGGGTGTGGGTGTGGTATTCGTTAAGCGCTTATTATGTGCCAAGCACTGTTCTAAGCACTGGGATAGATATAAGGTAATGAGATTGTCCCACGTGTGGCTCTAGCACTTAATCCCCACTTAATCTCTCGCATGTGAAGTACTATACTACGTGCTTGGGTGAGTAGAGAAATCAGCGATCCTCCTCCCTCCTATCTTACCTGGCTGACTTTCTACTACAACCCAGCATGCTCGCTTTGCTCCTCTAACACCCACCTACTCACGGTACCTCCATCTCATCTGTCTCGCTGCTGAGCCCTTGCCCTTGTCCTCCCTCTGACCTGGAATTCCCTTCCCCTTTCAATATGACAGACCACCATCCTCCCCGCCTTCAAAAATGTATTAAGATCACCTCTCCTCCAAGAGGCCTTCCCTGACTAATCCCTCATTTCTCCTACTCTTTCTCCCTTCTGTATCGGCCTCGCGCTTGGGTCTGCACCCTTTAAGCACCCTACCCTCAGCTCCACAGCACTCGTGTTCATATCGCCAATTTATTTTCCCGTCTGCCTCCCCCTCTAGACTTTAAGCTCCTTGCGGGCAGGGTCCCGGTCTTCCAACTCTGTTGTTTTGTACCCGAGCGCTCGGTAAAGTGCCCGGGATACAGTAAGCGCTCAATAAATCCCATCCATTGATTAGAGTTAGTAGCCGCTAGTCCAGTCCTGGAAGAGCTTACAATCTCACGTCTATTAACTCGATTGCTTAGTGCAGAACTCTGCACACAGCGGGCACCCAGTCACCGGGTGTAGACTGGCGGAGTAGGACGCCAGCAGCTTCCGGGGCTCAGGGAGCCAGTCGGTCGCTGGGTTCCTGGGCCTCTCGGAGCCAGACTTGGTTTGCACCCAAGTGGCTCAAGTCTGGCTCACGTGCTTTTCTGTGGGGATGATTGAAGGGCTGAAGCGGGATGCTGCGATGTTCTCCTCGCTCGGCCAGGCCTGAAGGGGGGAAGGGAGAGCGAGAGGAACCGAGGGAGGGAGGGAAGACTGACACCTGAGCTACCTTTCCAGTTCCTCACATCTGGTCTGAACAACTACCTGCAATTTCATTCCTTATTAAACACCCTCCCCTGCCACCCTGCTGAGCAAGTCGGAGCAAAAGCTCCAGCCCCAGTTTGAGTCAGACTACCCCTCCTTTCTTTTAATGGTATTTGTTAAGTGCTTCCTAGGTGCCAGGCACTCTACTAAATACTGGGGTCGATCTGAGGTGATCAGGTTGGACCCAGCCCACGTCGGACTCACGGACTCAATCCCCATTTTTACAGATGAGATGACTGAGGCACAGAGAGGTGACTTGTCCAAGGTCACACAGTAGACGCTTGGCGGAGCCAGGATTAGAACCCAGGTCCTCTGACTCCCGTGCCCGTGCCCTTTCCACTAGGTCACACTGCTTCTCCCTCCCTTTCTGCTCCAAGAGGAGGAGCGGGGAGAAGCTCATGCTTGAACAGTCTCCCCCTCCTCCTTTTCCCCTCCCAGCCCAGACTGGGGCCCAGTTAGAGAAGCAGCGTGGCTCAGTGGAAAGAGCCCGGGCTTGGGAGTCACAGGTCATGGGTTCGAATTCCTGCTCTGCTACTCGTCAGCTGTGTGACTGTGGGGAAGTCACTTCACTTCTCTGTGCCTCAGTTACCTCATCTGAGAAATGGGGATGAAGACTGTGAGCCTCACGAGGGTCAACCTGATGACCCTGTATCTACCCCAGCGCTCAGAACAGTGCTCTGCACATAGTAAGCGCTTAACAAATACCGACATTATTATTATTGCGAATTCTGTGGGGGTTGAAAGGAACACTGACCCCCCAACCCCATCCCACCAACTTCCAAACTCTGCAGACCAACCTGATGAGGGTGTTGGGCTTGGACCTGAAGCCAGTAGGGGCCACTCAGTCGCCTCCCTCCCACTCCTCCATCTGACTGGGCCGTAACCAGCGAATGAAAGACTTCGAGGAAGTCTGCTCCCCACGCTCACCTGAGATCACCATTTCTTGCCGGACCCTACCGGACTCTCTCTCTGGAGCGTGCCGTCCCCCCACATACCCACAGCGTCGGAGAGGATGGGGGTGAAAACATGTGCTGAGCATTTTTCTGGTTTCTCCCCATGATGTCATCGTAAGGCCTCACAGTTTGGGCTCAAAAGCATAATAATGTTGGTATTTGTTAAGCGCTTACTATGTGCAGAGCACTGTTCTAAGCGCTGGGGTAGATACAGGGTCATCAGGTTGTCCCACGTGAGGCTCCCAGTCTTCATCTCCATTTTACAGAGGAGGGAACTGAGACACAGAGAAGTGAAGTGACTTGCCCACAGTCACACAGCTAAGTGGCAGAGCGGGGATTCAAACCCATGACCTCTGACTCCCAAGCCCGGGCTCTTTCCCCTGAGCCACGCTGCTCCTCTAAGCATGAAACTCTCCAGTATCGCTATCACCGGTTGCATCTCTTGAACATTTACTACGTGCAGAACACTGTTCTAAGTCCTTGGGCGAGTACTTTCCCAAGTACAACAGAATCAGCAGACACGTTCCCCGCCCATAACAAGCTACAGAGATTTTTGAGCCGATTATTCCTCTCTCTGGTTTGAGGTAGAAAAACTTTTTTCACAGGAAGCCCCACTAGAAGCAGCATGGCTCAGTGGAAAGAGCCCGGGCTTGGGAGTCAGAGGTTATGGGTTTGAATCCCAGCTCTGCCACCTGTCAGCTGTGTGACTATGGGCAAGTCACAACTTCTCTGTGCCTCAGTTCCCTCACCTGTAAAATAGGGATTAAGACTCTGAGCCTCACGTGGGACAACCTGATCATCCTGTATCTACCCCAGCGCTTAGAACAGTGCTCTGCACATAGTAAGCACTTAACAAATACCAACATTATTATTATTATTATTATTAGAAGGTGATGTCAAAATAGGTCTCTAGCCAGGAAAGTATTAGGATAAGTTCTGCTATTACTATTATTCTGGCATTGCTATGATTACTATTCTATTACTAAAATAGTAATAATAATGTTGGTATTTATTAAGTGCTTACTATGTGCAGAGCACTGTTCTAAGTGCTGGGGTAGATACAGGTTAATCAGGTTGTCCCACGTGAGGCTCACAGTTAATCCCCATCTGACAGATGAGGTAACTGAGGCCCAGAGAAGTGAAGTGACTCGCCCACAGTCACACAGCTGACAAGTGGCAGAGCCGGGTTTCGAACCCATGACCTCTGACTCCCAAGCCTGGCTCTTTCCACTGAACCACACTGCTTCTTTATAAGGCCCGATTAAAAAGCAAGATCAGTCTCTCCCTTCTGAGTGTAAACACCTTGTGGACAAGGAATGTTTCTTGTGCTTTTGTTGTACCATCTCAAACACTGAGTACACAGTGCACTGTGCCCCAGGAGTGCTCCGTAAATGAAGTGAAGTGACTTGCCCACAGTCACACAGCTGACAAGCGGCAGAGCCGGGATTTGAACCCATGACCTCTGACTCCCAAGCCCGGGCTCTTTCCATTGAGCCACGCTGCTTCTCAGTAGGGATTAATACTTTGATCTCTATGTGGAACAGTGAGTCTGTCCCACCTGATTATCTTTGTGGCATTTAAGTACTTACCGTGTGCCAGGCACCGTACTAAGTCCTGGGGTAGATGCAAGATAAACAGCCTACCCCAATGCTTAGTACAGTGCTTGTTCTCTAGTGACTACCTAAATATCACCATTATTACTACGGCTATTTATCCTGGATTTTTTCATTCGACCCCGAGGGCCGATCCACTCTCCATTTTTTTTTTGCTCAGAGTCCTTCATCATGGGGGCTTCTGGTCCACCAGCGGAGACCCTGGCCCCGGGCTCCGCCATGGTGCACCACAGAGTTCCCTGCAGATCGTCTCTCCAGTGTCTTGGGTCACCCCGGAAGGGTGTCAGTCACTTTATCATTATTTACTTCAGTGTGCAGAGCACCGAACTGCTTGAGAGAGTATAATATAGCAACCTACCAGACACATTCCCTGCCCCCAGTGAGCTTAGTCCTGAAGGGGAGAGACACATTAATATAAATAAATAAAATTACAGAGGTGTATATTGGTGCCGTGGAGCCGGGATGAGGGTATGAATAGTGCAACTCGGCTGCATTTTCCTCTCGGGATGGAGGATGGCCCATCTCTTCCCCTTCCTCTTTCCAGAGTGTCTCTTTGATTCGAAGCAAGTCGAGCGTCCACGGGCCACTCTCCAAGCCATGTTTGTGCCAGCCACGCAAGGCTCTTCCTAATCCCCACCCCCTCCATCAGCTCCCTGGCATAGAAGGAGACTTTTAGCTCCTTCCTGTAAAAATAAATAAATAAATGTTGGTATTTGTTAAGCACTTACTATGTGCCGAGCACTGTTCTAAGCACTGGGGTGGACAGAGGGGAATCAGATTGTCCCACGTGGGGCTCACGGTCTTAATCCCCATTTTACAGATGAGGGAACTGAGGCACCGAGAAGTTAAGTGACTTGCCCAAAGTCACACAGTTGACAAGTGGCCGAGCTGGGATTCGAACCCATGACCTCTGACTCCAAAGCCCGTGCTCTTTCCACTGAGCCACGCTGCTTCTGTAGACTGGAAGCTCCTTGTAGGCAGGGATCGCGTCTACCGACACTGTTGTAAAGCAGCATAGCGGATAGAGCACGGGCCTGGGAGTCGGAAGGTCATGGGTTCTAATCCTGGCTCCACCACTTATCTTCTGTGTGACCTTGGACGAGTCACTTCACTGTGTATCGGTTACCTCGTTTGTAAAATGGAGAGACTGTGAGCCCCATGTGGGACAGGGACTGTGTCCAACCTAATTTGCTTATATACTCCCCAGCATTTAGTAAGGTGCCTGGCACATAGTAAGCACTTAACAAATACCGTTATTATCATTATTATTACTTTCCCAAACACTTAGTATGGTGCTCTGTGCATAATAAGCACTCAATAAATACCATTGATTGGTGGATCGCTAGGAGTCTGAGAAGCTGGAGGAGGACTCCAGGGAATCCAGGTGAACCTCTTCTTAGGAGCCCCTCCTCTCCCTCCGAGCTGCGTCTCATTGTTCTTGTCTGTCCGTCTCCCCCGATTAGACTGTAAGCCCGTCAAAGGGCAGGGACCGTCTCTGTTACCGATTTGTACATTCCAAGCGCTTAGTACAGTGCTGTGCACATAGTAAGAGCTGGATAAATACTATTGAATGAATGAATGAATGATTGAATCCAGGCCCCTCCTCTCCCCCCAAGCTGCATCCCATTCGTGCTGGGCAGAAGCGGAGACGTGGGTGGCCTCTCTGATCCTGCGGCATGGGAGAGTGATTCTCCCCTCTGTTGGGCCAAGTACACTGGCTTAATTCTCCCCCACCTCATCCTCTCAGTGTACCAGGGACAACGCCAAGGTGGTTTCAGGATTCTTCCATGGGCCCTGAAGAATACCCAGCCCACTTACCTGCCAGAACTCCTACAGATGGTGGAGTTGATCTCTAAATGTTCAGAATGGCTTCAGAACCAGCAAGTATGGCCTCAAACATGCACCAGAAATGATTTACCAGCCAAGATCACATAGACCATCCTTGTCTTAACACTTTGAATATTAGACATTTCTTCAGAGAGAATTACTGGCTAGCATCTGCTCTGTAACTTCTTTCGTAGTATCAGTCAGACTAGAAAATGTTCTGGTTCATACAGGAAAAGCAAACAAATTTCTTGGTAAGCTTACTGGGATCGTCAGTAGCCTAGTTCCCAATTGCTTGGGATGAGATCTAACTGGACACTTCTTAATAATAATGATAATACTAGTAATGTTGGTATTTGTTAAGCGCTTACTATGTGCAGAGCACTGTTCTAAGCACTGGGGGAGATACAGGGTAATCAGGTTGTCCCACGTGAGGCTCACAGTCAATCCCCATTTGACAGATGAGGTAACTGAGGCCCAGAGAAGTGAAGTGACTTGCCCACAGTCACACAGCTGACAAGCGGCAGAGCCGGGATTTGAACCCATGACCTCTGACTCCCAAGCCCGGGCTCTCGCCACTGAGCCACGCTGCTTCTCTTCTTCCTCTGCTGAGCTTTTTCTTTGCTCTCACTGTTACCAAATCACAATGCTCTTTGAGTAACATATCACACTTTCCCCAAATTGGCAAGGATTTAAGACGCAACCTCATGGGTGCCCGGTTTCATTACTTCAACTTACTACCGTCCCTTTTGCCCTCGATCGTTGAGCTCTTCTTTGGAAATAGCAGGAATGACAACAATGCCTCCTTTCCTCTGGACTTGTTCTAACCTCATGGATTCCTGGTTGTGAAACAAGATTCAGAAATGTCTCGTTTGAGTTTTCATCATACGGTATACAATGTCTCCCGAGCTCCTCTTCTCCATAAATGTTTGCCTCTAGTCGGCCATCCCAGGAAGAGAAAAATAGGACCCGAATCTGCGTCTTAAAGGCAACTAGGCAAATAAAGAACCGGCTTCCCCGGAGAATAACTAAGTGAAGGACTTCGTGACGTAGCATTCTTTCAGCCTTCTCTACCATGGAATTTTCCAGACTGTGTCTACCAACCTTTTATAGCATACTCTCCCAGGTGCTTTGTACAGTGTTCCGCACACAGTGAGCGCTCAATAAATGCGATCAATTGATTTTAGTTCCAGCCCGCCCTTCCAGCCAGCTCAGGGCCCGGCTGTCCTCACCCTCAGATCCCCTCCCCGGGTAGCTCGCAGTCAAGCCCCACGTTAATAATAATAACGTTGGTATTTGTGAAGCGCTTACTCTGGGCAGAGCACTGTTCTAAGCGCTGGGGGAGATACAGGGTAATCAGGTTGTCCCAAATGGGGCTCACAGTCTTCATCCCCATTTTACAGATGAGGACACTGCGAACCCATGACCTCTGACTCCCCGGCCCGGGCTCTTTCCACTGAGCCGTGCTGCTTCTCTTACATTACCACAAGACTGCAAGCTTGTTGTGGACATGGAACGCGACCACCAACTCCGTTATACTGTTCTCTCCCAAGGGCTTAGCTACACTGCTCTGCACACAAATTCGACTGCCTGCTACCTTCTCTCCGAGATCGGAAGCTTCTCCAGTACACTGGAAGCCCCTTGAAGGCAGAGACTGTGCCTGACGACTCTATTGTATTGCACTCTATCAAGCACTTAGTACAGCGCTCTTCACAAAGTAAGCATTCAAAAAATGCCATCGATCGATTGACTGATCCTCCCTCCCCCCAGCGGTCACCGCAGCTGCCCGGCCGGCCCATCTTTCTCAAACCCACTACCGTCTTGCAGGCTGCGCTTCTGGGAAACTCCAGCACCTTTTCTGCCTCCCTCCTCCCACATGGCTCCATCCATCCCTCTCTCATTCACATCGTGCTACTTTTTCTCCCCGCCAGCAGCCCCCAGAAAGTGGAGCCTGGGCACCACGAAAGAAGGGGGAGGGGGTGCAGAGCTATAGCAGAAGGGAGGGCTTGGGCTACTGGGGGCATTAGTGTTGGTTGGGGGGGAGGGGGCAGAGCAAGGGCACAGAGGCCAGGAAAGGCTTTTCAATCAATCATTGGTATTTATTGAATACCTTTTTGCAAAGCACTGTACTAAGCACTTGGGAAAGTACAAAAAGGGGCAGATGCAGCCCCTGCCCGCAAGGAGCTAAGACTGTCCAGGCACATTCTCCCCGATCAGCTCCCAGCTCCAGTGGGATTCTTACCTACTGCCTGGGGCCCTGCCCAAGCGGCCCCCCTGGGCTCAAAGCAGGCCCGGGGACTGAGTCAGAGTCAGATAGGAGCAGCGTATGAGAGCCATTCCCCGGAGGAGGAGGCCAGGTTCAGGGCCCCCGGGGCCCAGCTCAGGAAGGCAGCCTCCTCTGGGCCTCGTTATAGCAGCCCAGCCGCACACGCAGACTCCAAACCAGCATCAGACTGATCCCCAGCCCTCCAGGGAGCTCGGATGGCCGGCCCCCAGGGCAGTAACCAGCCCTAGGAGGAGAGGCCCCAACTACACATTTTCAGAGAACAAGGGGTTAGGGGCTCCAAGAAGCAGAAAACCACAAGGAGGCGGAAGGCGGGAGTGCCGATTGGCACCGATCAGGAGGAAGGAATCTATCAATGCCATCCGTTGAGTTCTTGCTGCATGCAGGGTACTATAGAATCATCTGGGAGACTATAACAACATAACAGACACCTTCCCTTAAGGAGCTTACAGTCTAGTCGGGGAGGTAGACATTAAATTTACAGATAGACTGTAAACTCACTGTGGGCAAGGAATATGTCTGTTCTACTGTTATATCGTACTCTCCCAAGTGCTCAGGACAGTGCTCTGCACCTGGTAAACACTCAGTAAGTAAAATTGATTGACCAATTGATAGGGGAAGTAGCAGATTAGAAGGATTTGTACATGAATCCTTCTAATCAAAGGTCACCCGAGATCTCCTTCTTGCCAAATCCAATGACTCCTCCTCTATCCTAATCCTCCTCGACCTCTCAGCTGTCTTCGACACTGCCGACCATCACCTTCTCCTTCACACCTTATCTCACCTTGGCTTCACGGACTCCGTCCTCTCCCGGTTCTCCTATCTTTCTGGCCATTCATTCTCGGTCACCTTCGCGGGCTCCTCTTCCCCCTCCCATCCTCTAACTGTTGGGGTTCCTCAAGGGTCAGTTCTTGGCTCTCTTCTGTTCTCCATCTACACACACTCTCTCGATGAACTCATTCGCTCCCACGGCTTCAACTATCATCTCTATGCAGATGACACCCAAATCTACATCTCCTCCCCTGTTCTCTCCCCCTCCCTTCTGGCTCGTATCTCCTCCTGCCTCCGGGATGTCTCCACCTGGATGTCTGCCCGCCACCTAAAACTCAACATGTCTAAGACTGAGCTTATCTTCCCTCCCAAGCCCTGTCCTCTTCCTGACTTCCCTATCACTGTGGACGATATGACCATCCTTCCCGACTTTCAAGCCCGCAACCCTGGTGTCATCCTTGACTCGGCTCTCTCATTCACCCCACACATCCAATCCATCACCAACGCCTGCCAGTCTCACCTTTACAATATCGCCAAGATCTGTCCTTTCCTCTCCATCCAAACTGCTAACGTGGTGCTACAAGCTCTCATAATATCCCAGCTGGATTATTGTGTCAGCCTCCTCTCTGATCTCCCTTCCTCCTGTCTCTCCCCACTGCAGTCTATTCTTCATTTGCCGCCCGGATCACCTTCCTATAGAAATGCTCTGGGCATGTCACTCCCCTCATAAACCTCCAGCGGTTGCCTATCAACCTCCACATGAAACAAAAACTTCTCACTCTGGGCTTCAAGGTTCTCCATCACCTTGCCCCCTCCTACCTCACCTTTCTTCTCTCTTTCTACTACCCACCCCAAATGCTCTGCTCCTCTGCCACTCACCTCCTCACTATCCCCCATTCACGCTTATCCCACCGCCGACTTCTGGCCCACATCTTATCGCCGTCCCGGAACACCCTCCCTCCTCACCTCCGCCAAACTAACTCTCTTCCCCTCTTCAAAGCCCTGAGAGCTCACCTTCTCCAAGAGGCCTTCCCAGACTGAGCTATTTTCCCTCTGCTCCTTCTCTGCTCCCCCTCCACCCTCTGCTCCCTCCCACTTTCCCCCTTCATCTCCCCTGAGCTAAGCTCCTTTTCCCTCTGCTCCTCCCCTCTCTCTTCCCCTCCCCTCAGCACTGAGCTCATTTGTATATATTTTTATTACCCTATTTATTTTGTTAATGAGGTGTACACCCCCTTGATTTTATTTATTGTGATTATGTTGTCTTGTTTTTGTCCGTCTGTCTCCCCCAATTAGACTGTGAGTCCGTCACTGGGCAGGGATTGTCTCTGTTGCCGAATTGTATATTCCAAGCGTTTAATACAGTGCTCTGCACATAGTAAGCACTCAATAAATACTATTGAATGAATGAATGAATGCTGCAGGCTGGGAGGAATACCAAAGTGTTTAAGGGATACGCACCTAAATGTAGAAAGTGTAGAAAGGAGGACAGATAGAGTGGGGAAATGAGGGATTGGTTGAGAAAGACCTCTTGAAGGAGATGTAATTTTAATAGGGTGGTCTGTTGGACATGAAACAGCGTGGCTTAGTGGAAAGAACATGGGCCTGGGAGTCAAGAGGACGTAGGATTTAATCCTGGCTCCGCTTCATGTCTGCTGTGTAACCCTGGGCAAGTCACTTACCTTTCTGGGTCTCAATTACCTCATCTATAAAATGGGGATTAAGACTGTGAACCCCATGTGGGACAGGGACTGTGTCCAACCTGATTATCTTGTATCTACCCCTGCACTTAAAACAGTGCTTAGATGACAGTAAGCACTTACCAAATACCACAATCATAACTATTACTACATGAAGCGGGAGGGAGTTACAGGCTGCAGTGAGGATGAGAGCAAGGAGTCAGCATCGGGACAGACGAGAAGGCTGGTATCAGAGGAGCAAAGTGTGAGGGCTGAGTTGTAGCCATCGAGTGCTTTAAAGCCAATAGTAAGGGGTTTCTGTTTGATGCGGACATGGATGGGCAACCCCTGGAGGTTCTTGAGGAGTGGAGAAACGGATTGAGAGGATGTAGAGGAGGAACTGGCAGTGCTGTCCAATTAAAGGCACTTTAATGCTGAATGAGAGTTGTCAAAGGTCACAACGAGAGTGTAAGGACAAGGTAACTTCTCTGAGCCTGTTCTCCCATTCCCCTTCCTATTTAGATTGTGAGTCCCACGTTAGAATAGCGTTTGAAACAAACTAAGCGCTTAACGAGTACCATAAAAACCATCATTCATGGCATTTTTTGAACATTTACCGTGTGCAGAGCACCATACTAAGCCCTTGACAGTACTATGATTGATCCAGAAAGGGAATTAGGGAAGAGGTGGAGGCTTGGGTGTGAAGCTAGTCAGCTTAATTTCTGCCTAATTGCATTTGAAGATGGAAATGGGAAAGCTGGGTTTGGCTCTCCTGTAGCCAAGAGGAAATACAGGACTGATGTAGAGGTGAGAGGTCAAGGAGAGAAACCCAGACTCGGGAGCCATCCGCGCAGGGAGGAGGTCACAGAAACTGGAGGAAGAGGAGGACCGAGGAAGGAGAAAAAGGGACGATGAGGAGGTGGTGGTGGGTGGAGGTTGGCCTGGCAGGTGTGGATGGGGCAGGCAGGGAAGCAGTTTGGGTGGGCCTGTTAGCTCCAGAGGGAAACTGGCAGCAGGAACAGAAAAACGCAAGGCTCAGGAGGGGCTTCATCTCGCAGTTCGTGCTCTCCCCTGGTGCCACGCTAACCTCAAGCAATCAATGGTATCTATTGAGCCGCCCACCTCTCACCCACGTCCTGCCTCTGGCCTGGAACACCCTCCCTCTTCATTTCCAACAAACAATTTCTCTCCCTTCCTTCTAAGCCTTACTGAAGGCACATCACCTCCAAGAGGTCTTTCCTAAGCCCTCTTTTCCTTTTCTCTCACTCCCATTTGTCTCTCCCTCACTTGCTCCCCTCATTCAGGCCTCCTCCCAGCCCCACACCCCTTACGTACATCTCTGTAACTTTATTTACAGTAATGTCTGTCTCCCCTGCTAGACTGTAAGCTTGTTGTGGGCAGAGAATTTGTCTGTTATACTGTATTCCCACAAGCATTTGGTACCCTAATCTGCACACAGTAAACGCTCAATAAATTTTATTGACTGTGCAGAGCTCTGTACTAAGTGCTTGGGAGAAAGCACAACAAAGGAATCGGTAGGTATGTTCCCTGCCGTTCTACATTTTGTTTGACTCACCCCCAGCCCCTCACTGCTTGGAACAACCCTCCTCTGCCACTTCCATAAAAACTGTCCCTTTCTCTCTCCAGAACACTTCTAAAGACCCACCTCCTCCAAAAGCCTTTCCCGGATTAAATTTTACCTGGTTTCGAGTATCCCAGCCAGTTGGCGACGGTGTCTAGCCCTTCAAAATGATGAAGTGTCCGTCATTTGTGTCGTGTCCGCTTTAACACGTTTGTTCAGTGTACAGCTGCGTCGCCTGCTGGAAAGGGCATAGGACTGGGAGTCAAGAAACCTGGGTTCAAGTCCCAGCTCTGTCACGTGCCTGCTTTGGGAACTTGGGCAAGTCACAAATTCTCTGTCCTCGGTTTTCTCGTCCGCAAAATGGGGATAAAAGAGACCCGTCCTTCTCAGGCGGCACGTGCCACATGGGACAGGGACTGTCAGATCTGATTGCCTTATACTGACAGTGCTAGACTCTAAGGAATGGTATTTATGAAGTGCTTATTAGCAGATCAAAGACCTCAAGATTTTGTTGGTTTATTTCTTTTTAATGGTATTTGTTAAGCACTTACTCTGTACTAAACACTGGAGTAGATACAAGCTAATCAGATTGGACACAGCCCATACACCATTATGAGGCTCACAGTCTTATCTCCCTATTACAGATGAGGTGACAACCAGGGAAATAAAGTGACTTGACTAAGGTCACAGCTAACAAGTGGCCAAGTAGGAATTGGAACTCAGGTCCTCTGACTCCCAGGTCTATGGTCTTTCCACTCAGGCGTCTCTTGTTGGTTAAGAAAGAGCACTCACCTCACCGCTTTTAAGGAAGGAGGCGGCCCGGTGGGGGCTAGGACTGTGACAGGAAGTCATGTTGGCAGGCAGGCACACACACCCATTTATTTGCCTTCCTCCTTGTTCATTGCACACCACAGACAAAAGGGAGGGTGGAGAAAAAGTTACTCTGACCCTTCCTATCTGAAATCTATTTGCGTGTCTGCCTCCCCTGCTAGCTCATAAAGTATGTCTTCTAACTCTTTTATACTCACCCAACGGTGCTATGCAGACCTTAAAGGGGGATTAATAAACACTACTGATTACGGTCTCTATTTCCTGCATGCAGATTGGACTTCCTTGGGTTTGCGGTGAGGGCAATAATCTGGTTTTGGCACATTTTTTGATAGGGCCAGGAGGACCAAGGCCTGGGAGGAGGAGTAATTATAGTAATAGTATTTGATGAGTGTTGCGCACTGCACTAAAGGCTCGGGCACGAACTCAAAAGCTTAAGGCACAGCCCCTGCCCACAGCGAGCTTACGCTCTACCGGCTGCATGCTCATAGGGTTTAGGAACCTCTCCGCGGAGCTGGGAGGTCAACAGTGATCGTAATGAAATCTTGAAAATCACAGGTTGACCAACAAGCTGCCCGACTGGAATTGGACCTCAGGGTTGGAGGGGGAGCTGGGGGCGGGGATAGGCTAGATGAGCTCTTCAGCTGGTGGCGGAGCCTTCAGGAATCGTGGAGGGCCACCAGTCCCAAAATCTTTTCCAAAAGCCAGGGATGGGTCCACGCCTGCCTGCGGAAGAACACGCTGCCGTGGAGCCTCAAGCCATTACCGGTGTCTGTACTCTTTCAAGCATTTAGTACAGTGCTCTACACACAATAAGCGCTCAATAAATATAGTTGAATTGAACTGAGGTGGTCTTGGAAACCCAGTTCCCCACCAATACTTCCTGCAAGGCAAGTGAGAACACCAGGGATTCTGGTGTTTCTGCCCTCCAACCCCACCAGGCCATGGATACTGCTGGTGCCCGTTGGGGTTGTAGAGATCATCCAACTTTAAAATACAACTCCCCAGCTTTCCTGGCTCAGTTTAGCCTATAAAACACACCAAGAGAGGGGCCGGTTTCTACTTCAGTAACTTTCTGCAGCTAAATTGGGGGTTGGGGGTGGAGGGAGAGGGGATAAGGTGAAACTCTTCATTAGTCGTGAAGTGCTCCATAGACCAGGTTTCAACTTCCTGGCAAACACTGCCCAACTTCTTCTTTCACTTGTCCTCTTTGCGCCTGTTTTTCAGAGTGATTGAAGAAGATCTGAACTCAGGCCAATAGCGAAGTCCTGGAGACCATGGCTCTCTGTTTATTCACAGAAGAGAACAGCCACTAGTCCTGTAAAAAGCAACCTTCTCCGGGAGGCTCAACATAAGTCCTCTTTGAAGGATTGCCTCCGTTCTGCTCTGGTAGTCTTTTTTTTTTTCTTTTTAATGTTATTTGCTAATCACTTACCATGTGCCAGGCACTACTAAGCACTGGGGTAGATACAACAATCAGACCGGACACAGTACATGTCCTTCAAGGGGCTCACAGGCTTTACCCCCATTTTACAGACGAGGTAACTGAAGCACAGAGAAGTGAGTGCCCAAGGTCACGGCAGACAAGTGGCAGACAAGTGGCAGAGCCGGGATTAGAGCCCAGGTCCTCTGACCACCAGGCAACACTGCTTCTCTTATTAAAGAACCTGCAGTGAGGTGGCTGTCAAGCAAAAATGCGATAAGATGGGCAGACTACCTAGACTATAAGCTCCTTAAGGCAGGGAACATGTCTACCAACAGTCTTGAATCGAACTCTCCCAAACGCTAAGTACGGAGCTCTGCGCACAGTAAGGGATCGGTAAATACCATTGATCGTTATCCAATGCAACCAACGACAAGAAGATCAATAAGCTTAGCCTGCGTCGGCTTGGGAGGATTTCAGTTAGCTTTCAAGGGTGTTTTTGTGGGAAGAATTTTCCAAGGCAAAGCCGTTTACATTGACCAACTCTACTTGAGGGCCCCCCAAGGAACTTACTGGATTGGGAAATTCCCTTGAAGGCAGGGATCTCATCTTCCATTTTACACTCCCAACCGCTTTGTAAAGCGCCCGCATACAGTGGGAACTTGGATCCGGCTAACAGGATGTCGGCTGGGACTTGATCCTGCTTCTCCTCACCCATCTGGATCCTGAGAAGTTGAGACAACTAAGCCCCTCTCAAGTTGAAGGTGGAAGCCGTGATACGGGGAGAGCTGTTTGTTCACAACTTTGTTTTTAGAGGGTCCTATAGCTGAATGACCGCTGCTGGAAGATAAATAGTCCCATGCAGAAAAAAGGAAAAAAGACCTTCTCTTTGTGATTGTTCTAAAGTTACGGAATAGCAAATAATGAACAATCCAGGGAACGTGCCTACCAATCTGTTACGCCGTACTCTCCCAGTGTTCTGTACACAGGCTGTTAACTCTGATCGATCTAAGCAGGCTGTTAACTCTGATCGATTGATCGATCAGCACGTTAGCAGAGCAGAAATAAAAATAACCTCCCCTCCCCGCTCCACCCCAGACAGCAGTGTCATTCTGACGCTGCCCGCTCACAGAGAAGTGGCTTTTTGCCATCTCCAACAAGCGTGTCCAGCTGATTCTTTAAGATCAGGGCAAACGGAAGTCCAGTGAGTTCTCTAAGAAAGGGCGCCTTCACTGCGCATCCTGGTCAGAACACGAAGACGTTATTGCGACGACACACACCTGTCAGGATTGAGCATGATGGGAGGGAAGGGCTGTGCATGGAGTCAGTCAGTGAGTCGCGGACAGGGTATGTGTCTCCTAATTCTGCTTACTGTACTTTCCCAGGCACTTATAATAGTGCTCTGCACGTAGTAGGCGCTCAATAAATATCACCGATTGAGTACCCGAGAGATCTGATCGTAGAATACTTGTATGGACGTGCCCCTTCACCTGATGAAAGATACCATCAGATACCAAACCCTTGTGCCAGAAAGCACCCGGGTTTGCGATTCTTTTGTTCATCCATGTGTTGGTTCTGCTCCTTTCAGACGCGTGCGCGGCTCCAAAATGAAGGCAATAATTAGAATCCCTTCCCAGACTAAATGGTTTTATTTAGGTTAGTTTATTAAACACCTTTGAGACCTTCCTTTTTGGTCTGTACCCTTCTAAAAAATAGTTCAAGTTTTGAAGAATCCTCCAATACATAAAGCAAAATCACTTTACCATACACAAATTTCAGGTCAAAATACAACACTCTGTTTTCTTACAATTATAAAACCCAGTCAATACAAACTCCATTTAAAAAGATAAAACACTTTCACTGTTCCTCGATACAATATTACAGCACAACAGCGAACGAGTCCCCAGGGTCCAGTTCACATGCTCGACCGAGGGAACCAACCCTTCGCGACCCATGATTTTATGGAACGCGGAAACAAAGTGCTACTCAATCCAAGGAAGCGAACACATCCCTTTTGTGTCGATAATCCACGTGAAACATAAAAGCAACTCTCTCGGAGGGGTTACTCCAGGAAACACCTCCAATTTTGCTAAACGATACCCCGACAGAAATATTCAAAATTATTGCAGCAAATTCGCCCAAATAGGGTTGAACTACACATGGGGATTCATGGCTTAAAGTCAAATAAAGTGAACGCACAGAGTTTTTTAAATTTTAAATTACAAACAATTTAAGACAATTCTACTGAAGGTAGTTTAGTTTTTAGAGCGCTTGAAACCTAGGAATTAGAAACTGAATAGATTTTTAGCTAACTCTTCCTATTCACCTCCATCCCAAACTGTAAAAGCCAGTTTTTGGGAGTAGGTCACAAAATAACATTCGATTGCATGTTTTCTTTCAATACGGCCATTTGTTTTTATCATGCATAGGGTAACCTCATCCGAATGCAGGCTTACAGCGTAGATTTCGGGAATTTTAAGATCATTATGATCCTTAAAAAGGATCAACAGTCAGCATCTCCCCTGTCAAAAAATACACACGCTATAAGCTAAGGCTTGGGTTTGAGAGGATAGAGTTTGTTTTGAAAGTTTGCACAATAAAACTCTCTTTTGAGTCTTATGCAAAGCACAGAAGGGGTAGAAATGGAAGGAAAGATGTGAGGAGAAATTACAAAGATTCAGTCTGAATTTCCATTTCTGTGGTAGGGAAATTACTTTTTTCTAACAATTTTTTCTCTGACATCGGAAAGGGTCATGCACCTGTCAATAAGCACACCAATTAATTTCTTTACATAGGATTGATATATATAATACACACACTCACACACACACACACAAATATATTATTTCATAAACACCACTGGTGATTCTCATTCGCAAACCGTTACCTGCTGTGACCCCAAATCTCCCCAGTCTGTCACCACTGGAAGACAGAGGAGGCATGAAATCAGCAACCCGTCACCAAGAGCCGGCAGGGAGAAGGGGCTGCTGGAGTTCAGCCTACAGGGTGGCGGGGTGAGGGCAAATTTGGTCTGAAGGACAAACCACCATCTCCCCGTTAATTCCATTGGTCGAACAATAATTCAGGCCCTGCGCGCCGGCTTCTTAGCAAATGCCTCCTTCCCGTTTCTGCTCAAATGATCGTTTCATCAAGCTGCATATCTGCGCCATAACCGATATGACATAATGGAGGAATTTTGAGGTTCACCATCATTACTCGTGACGAGGAAGTGGGAACGGGGATGAAGGAGCAAGGAAAGTGGGAACAATGTGAGTTCAACCAGAATTCTCATTTGATACAAATCCTATTAATACCAAAAAAGTCCACTGGCTATTATTAACTAAGCATTTTATCTAAATATTATGTGCTTCTCTTACCAAGGCCACTGAGCATTTCCAAAATAAGCCATCTTTCTAGTTTTCCAGTTAAGTATGGTCCAAGTATGTGCTTGAAGAGAAAGAAACTTCTAATTTGCTAATTATAGTCTTGAGCTGCTTCCGATAAAGAAAATTCCCTCTATTTTTGAAAATTTGAACATATATGAAATTAGTAATGAAGAAAATCCTCCCAGGTATTTAAGTTCCCGTGTCATTTGTTAACGTGTATTTCCTGGGAGAGCAGAGAGGAGAGAGGGGAAAGGTCAACTCCTCTTTCCACGTTTCAAGTATCTGAAAGGAACGCTACATAAAAGCACCTATGGAGAGGTGCCCGGGAGAAGAAGGACTGGGAAAGGTCCTGGCAGAAGTGTTACTTAAATATCCTTCTCACCCTGACACACGTGGTCCTCACGAGAAAGGCCAAATTAACCCTTGCCAACCAGCTTAATGCGCCAACACAACCCGTGTAATATCTTTGGTTAGCTTTACGGATGGTTCCCCATGAAGTTTCTACGGAGGTGTTTTAGAGCAACGGAAACCAGTAAAAGTCAAACGAATGAGAGGAAGAGGTAGAAATAACCCACCAAAATCAGAACGGCCCCCGCCATTCTGATTTAATTGGATTCTTTACCGAGCTTCCCGTTCTGCTTTTCTCCCTCCTTTTGCTTTGCCCACCCAACAGCATTTTTCAGCCTGGTGGGTTGGGAAAAACAGCAGGAGGTCTGACTCAAGTCCATTTTAGTGCCTCCTTGTGACCCTTGGAAAGAGCAGGTGTGGAGACAAAAAAGAGCCTACAACCACTAGTTCAACCTGAATTTTGCTTAATCTGTGGTAGCTTCCCCTCAACTGCTTGGGACTACACAGTCCCATTTATGAGCACCAATAACCAAACCTAGTGACAGTGAGATTCAGTATGCATAGATCCAGAAAAAAGACAGACACAGCCCTAATTGAGAAAGCATTCAAGGGATAAAATGGGGTAGGAATGAAAATTCTGGAATCTACCCAAACACCCCAAAGAAACCAAGAGGCAATGAGTGTTCTCTAGTTTTCTAAATGTTCTTAACACAGTGTAGGCACTGATGGATAAGGGAGGCTGATATACCTCAAGAATCCTCAATTTGGTGAAAAAGGATTTCAGAAGACCCCACAAAGATTGTGGAGAAGTCAGTAGGATCCTCCAAAACTCGTCCTATAACTAAAATGACATTGGCACCCCATTTACTGGATCGCTGTCCTCATGCTAACGAGATTTGGTGGACATGAATTCATTCAGGAAGTCATTTCAGGGGAAAACCCCCAAGGATTAAGGAATCTAGTCTCAAAGTTGAATAGCATCAATCAGTGGTATTATTGAGCACTTACTGTGTGCAGAGCACTGGACTAGGCACGTAGCATCGAGTCCTAGGCCCAGAGATAAGAATAGCCCACCAGAAATGGTCCGCCACCCTCGGAAAACACAGAGACAAATGATCTGGTCTCGTTTGATTGTTTTCATTGCCTCTGGATTATCAAGATAATGTCAACTAAACCACAAACCCACAGAGGGACCCAAGTTCTAAAGAGCAAACAGAATTCTGACCTTTTTGGATGGCTGAGGAAAAAAAATAATAATAATAATGGTGGTATTTGTTAAGCGCTTACTATGTGCAAAGCACTGTTCTAAGCACTGGGGGGATACAAGGTGATCAGGTTGTCCCACATGGGGCTCACAGTTTTCATACCCATTTTACAGATGAGGTAACTGAGGCACAGAGAAGTTCAGTGACCCCAGTCACACAGCTGACAAGCGGCAGAGCCGGGATTCAAACCCATGAGCTCTGACTCCCAAGCCCAGGCTCCTTCCACTGAGCCACGAAAAGGTCAAGAGAAACTCCTCAAAACAACGCAAAGCCAGGATTCTGAAAGTGGAAAATAGCCCCTCTTAGGAAGGCAGAAGGCAACGTGAAAAGAAACACCCGGGAAGTGGATACGTGAATATTTACCAAGTCGGGGCATCCCTAGGGTGCTTGCCTCTCTGGTAGTAAGCCAGAACTCAGGGAGATGCGTTTATTCTGAGACCATTTAGGGACTATAGTAGTAATGGTGCCACTGGGATCTGAAGGAGTCAATACGCCGCCTTAAGCACCACAGAAATGTTATCAGAGAACTCTAAGAGGAACAGAGCTCTATTGTCTGCGTTGCCTTGGAAAAGAATCGCCTTCTTCTGTAGAAAGCTGCAAATTCTCTCCAGGGGTACAACAGCCTTTGAAACGCACCCGCAAATGTAATCCAGGGAGACAGCGCCTTAGATTTCACCGCAGGGCTTCAGTAGGCAAAAATCAGAGAACGGCCTTGCATGTCGCACTGCCAGATCCTGGCCGTTCCGGCGTTGCCAAAACATCCCAAGAACGACTTGGTGACCAGGCTCTACTGCTCATGTGGATGAGACTGTGATCAGAGTAGAAAGGCAAATGGTGGGAGTAATTTCAGAGCCACTCTTTCCTCATTCGGGGATTAGGAATTTAAACAAGTTCCCCAAAGGCAATAGCCACTTCATAAAGCATCTCATGCCTCACCTTTCATCTGGGTGATTGTCTCCTTTCAGGAGGGGATGTTACTTGTAAACCCATTAGCAGATCAACTCACAACCTTCTTCAGTCATCTGAGGAACTCCCAACATCTTTCTGTTATCCAGACTTCTGTACAGATTTGGGGTTCGGGGATCCAAATTGGTATTGGCCCACTAAGAAAGCATTTCAAAAATAAAGGTCAGTATAATGCTTTCTTCTGGTTTCAGATGTTGTCTTCTCCACCAAGCTCCTTCAGTCATTTAACTTTATATCTCCTATTTATCACTCTGTTACTGGACGTGTACCGACGGTGCTACTCAGAGGCAGACAGAGTTTCCAAAGCCCAAAACAACCCATACCTTCAGAGTCCTGACCGGGCCTTTTTGAGTGGAGGACAAATGACCGCATGGCCATTCAAAAGAAACAGGACGTAGAGATCATCAGATGGAAGCAATTGCAAGTGGGTATGTGGTAACTGACTTTATAAACCAGGACGCCCTTAGAAAATTCCCCCTCAATTCTCTCCTTCACAAGCTAATCCCAGTTCTGCCACTTGTTTGCTGTGTGACCTTGGGCAAGTTGCTTTACTTCTCTGTGCCCCGGTTATCTCATCTGTAAAACTGGAATTAAAACTGTGAGCCCCATGTTGGGCAGGGACTGTGCGCAGTGGTTAGAACAGTGCTTCGCACATAGTAAGCACTTAAATCCATAAAACAAAACCTGATTAGCTTGTATCTACCTCAGCGCTTAGTACAGTAAAGTGCTTAAATATTATACAATTTTTTTTTAAAGTCATGTTTTGAGAGAGATACACAAAAATGTAAGAACATAACAATCGGATGGTTTATTTTCTTTAAGTAGTTGTCTCAAATTTGTTGAAATCGTAGGGTCCAGATGCATCTACCTCTATCATTCTCACTGGCCCAGAGGTTCGAAAATGACACAGATGATTTTAGTTAGAAAAACTTGATCAAGGAAGCTCCCGAGATCGATTTTCTTGAGCACTCAAGTCATTCCCTGCATATGTTAGGTGCCAGGAAAGCCTGTAAAACTCGATTCTTCCCTCTTGAATAAAGGTGCCAAGGAGTCATGGGGACACCTCTTCCCACCCCCGGCAAATGATGGACATTTTCATCCAAAGCAACCCCAGGACCTGAACTCACTCACTTTTCAAAATGTGGCAAAAATCTAGCTCACTACTTCTCTCAGGCCCCTATCTTACAACCCACTGTTTGCATGGGCACATTGGGAACAAAGCTCTATCTGCGCTCCAATATAATAACAAATATCACAATTACTGGGCCTGGGAGTCAGAAGGTCATGGGTTCTAATCCCGGCTCCACCACTTGTCTGCTGCGTGACCCTGGGCAAGTCATTTACCTCCTCTGTGCCTCACTTACCTCATCTATAAAATGGGGATTGAGACTGTGAGTGCCAAGTGGGACAGAAACTGTGTCCAGCTTGTAAACCCCCCAGTCCTTTGTACAGTGCTGGCACATAGCCCTTAACAAATACCATCATTATTATTAAGCACTTACCGTGAGCTGAGCATTGTACTGAGCACTAGGGTACATGCATGACAATCAGGTAGGACACAGTCCCTGTCCCACAGGGGGCTCACAATCTAAGGGGGAGGGAGAACATGTACAGAATCCCATTTTAGAGATGAGGAAACTGAGGCACAGCAAAGTTAAATGGCTTTCCCAAGGTCATCCAGCAGGCAAGTGGCAGAGCTGAGATGAGAACCCAGCCCCTTGACTCTCACATCCAGGTTCTTTTCAGTAGGACACAATTCTTTCCTATGAATGCATTTTGGGAAGTTTCCAGAAAGGCCATCTAAGTCAGAAAACACAAATAACCATTTTAGAGGAGTTTTATCATGTGACCATCCCCTAATATCTTGGAAAACTGTCATTTCAATCATATTCTGCCCCCACAGGAATGGTTTAGTGATCTGCAATTTGGTGAATGGACCAAAAAATTAAAAAAAAAATCAGTGGCAAAATGAGTGTGCCGCTGATGCCATCCCACTTGTAAATTTTCTACACAAAGGAACCCAGCCCATCCTTTTCATGCAAATAGAACCAATACCCGGACACCATGGTTCCAGCCGCTATGTTAAATTATGCAGTGATAAATCCCAATCACAGCAGGGTAGAATTTAGCCCGATTTTATCCAGCAGTTATGTTGAAATAGACTAAATATATCCTTCCTAAAGTTACTGAAAGCTCATGCCTTTCAATGGGCCTTTAAAATTTAAAAAAGTTTAGAAGTGTCCTTTTAAGACAGGGAAATTTTACTGTTTCTCCTTGAACAAAGTGCCCATTTGAAGGAAAACTAAACCTTGAAGAGCTGTGACATTATCCAATGCTGCTTACTGCCTGCTCCTAGCTTTCTTTTTGTGTTGGGTTCTTTTAAATTGGCAGGGTGTCAGGCAAAATACAGAATCACGAGGTAGCTGGGAACAAAATTTGTGTTTTTCCATAAAGACAAGAAACAAGGGATTAAGTGTGTGAAATTCCCCATCCAATTAAGCTGGAAACAGGAGGAGGGGAAGGAACCATACCACTACAGCAGTGTCTGTAGCGGGAATTTGATAAAATTAGCCCAGGATTCCAAAATTCATTTTCACATTTGGTGGAAAAAACATTTGCAAATGCCTGCTTTTGATATGACGTACTAAAATCTATTAAAAATCTTCTGAATACCAAAAAAAAAAAAACCCAGCCGCTTGCATCCAACAAAGGAAATAACTGTACTGTGTGTCAGGGTAGGATATGCCCGCTCTGGGCTATATTCTCCCCTGGGGCTAAGTCATTTCCAGTTAGTACGGTTTGGCATATCGAGAGGCTCCGGGGCGGGGGAGGCATTTAGCTTAGGAAAGACTATTCTGAATGCTTTCTAGCAACACACCTCAAAAAGCTAAAGGTTTCTTTCCTAGATTCTGACAATCCAACTATGACCCTGAATGTTGGAAACTTTTGAAACCTGTCCGGGAGCGGTGGGGATCACTGTCGAATCGGATGTCGATTCACAAAATTGCCGGCAGCTAGGAAAAGAGACGTTCGACCGTCTACTCCCCGGCTGGCCCAGCACCTCTCTTCCCTACTCGCCTGGGGTTTTCCCTTGTCAATTGAACCAATTACCAAAACCAACACAAGTTTGAGTGGTACTCATTTCCACTCCCGTCCTGCCATTTCCACTCGACCTGCTGCTGCTGGCAGCGGAAAATCTTGCTGTCAATCTCGTGCTTTTTAGAGCTTCTCGTGCACATAAAATAAGGGGCAAACAGTAGAGGTATCGGTGGTAGTAATAATAATAATAATAATGATGGTATTTGTTAAGCGCTTGTTCCGTGCAAAGCACTGTTCTAAGCGCTGGGGTCATACAAGGTGATCAGGTGGTCCCATGGGGGCTCACAGTCTTAATCTCCATTTTACAGATGAGGTCACTGAGGCCCAGAGCAGTGAAGTGACTTGCCCAAAGTCACACAGCTGACAAGTGGCGGAGTCGGGATTAGAACCCATGACCTCTGACTCCCAAGCCCGGGCTCTTGTCACTGAGTCACGCTGCTTCTCGTGTAGCTCTGGTAGTAATGAGAGTAGTTATAGTTTTTAATAAGCACTTCCTGTGTGCAAAGCACTCTACTAAGAGCTGGGAAAGACCGCGGGGGTGAGACTTAGACAAGTTTCCTTGGCCATGGAGGGGCTCACAGTCTAAGAATAAAGGGAGAAGGGGACTGGCGATAATTTTTTCCGTATGTGTTTAACCTCAAAGGTGAGGAGAGGGATAAATACAAAAATAAAGGCCGAAAGGGTCCACGGCTGGGAGAGCAGGGTTTCGGCCCCTTTCGGCTCAGTCTAATAGTCACAGCCTCAGTGGCCACGGAGCAAAAGGGGAGAGACCAAAGGGGAGATATCTTTTGGGTTAAGGGATCTGCCCGCTCAGATGACAGTGAATTACCTCAACTTGCAGTTACCCTAAGCCCGCAAATTCTCTCAACTTTCTATTATTCCATTCAATAGTATTTATTGAGCGCTATTATCTTAATTGACTCCTTAAGAGAAGTCTCTGACCAAATGGAACTTCTCTTCAAAAAATGTTAAGATAGCAGACTGCCTCCTCACTACCAGCACAAACATTACCGACTCCATGTGGACAGATATACTTGTGGAAACTTTATAGGAAGAGCACTTTGTTTAATTCTCTTCTGCACCACAACTATTTGCTGAAAGATTTCATTTTACAACTTTATTCCAATTTTATCGTCTTTGTCGAGAAGAAACAGTCTAACTAGTGGAACTTTACCACTTCTTAACTGAAGAAATGCTCAATTCCTCTAAAGCCTAACATCACGGCAGAAAATACTGGCTTTCCTTCTACAAAAAGATGTTGTGCCTAGCTGGAATTAGGTTCTGTTTCGCAATAAGAATTCTTTATAGAGCAATCCAGAAGCGGGAAGGGAAAAAAAAAACCTCATAAAAATATTTAGGCAAGTCTGGTTCTTTCATAATCAGGCAACCTCTTTTGACTTCTCCCAATACACAGACACTTAATTCTTCTTTTATAATATTAGTAAGGTCTGACAAGCTCATTAGGCCCAGACAAAGGCCCAGTGCTTAATAAATATACCTTAACTACCAAAACAAATGGGCCTGAGGTGCTTTCACTGAATATCTGGACAACTCAGCAACAGATGCATTTGGTTGTTCAAATTCTTTGCACTGGGAATAGTTCTCCAAAGAGTTAGACTTCTGACTACAAATGCAAATTGTTCAAATTAAGCAAATCACAGGATTGCCAAGAACATTATTTATTTTTAACACTAGCCGCCGGGATGGTGGTCTAGCACGTAGAAACGTACCTTGGGGAGCCAAAGACCAAGAGCCCACACCCAACTTGGGCTGTGTGTATGCATGCGTGTGAGAGAGTGAGCGAGAGAGAGAGGAGAGAAGACAGAGAGCGATCTCAAGCAAGCTGCTTCATTTCTTTGAAGATGCAGATCTAAATCTGCACTGGGGCGACAAATTATAGCTGCCCACCCCCACCCCCTTCCAGAGATGTGAAGATTAAATAGAAACAAGCCCGGCTGTTGGTCCTGCGGAAAGAACCCTGCCGGGCAAGAAGGGGAATGCCTGCTGGGGTTACGCCATCAGTGGTGAAAGCTTCTGACCAAAGAACCACCTGGGGTGACCCCAGGAGGTGGGCAGGCCCGGCAGGAATCCTGAAAAATAGATGGCTCACGTAGGCAGAAAAGACCTCGGTGGCCAGCTACGAAGAAGGCAACCTGCCTGCTGTGCTTTGGTCATTTCAAGCCATAAATGGGCCTTGCAAGTTTTTTTTTTTAAAAAGAAACCCCCAAAACAACTGAACACCTTTGTCTGCACTTGGCAGTGTACTGCACCCCTGCCTGCCAACTCGACTATTGCACCCAGAAGTGGAAACCTCTACAAAGCCATCGCTACAGCAGCATCGTTATTCTTGACAGTGGACTCTATCATCGAAAAATACAAATTACCTGAAAAATCGCTTGGCTCTCCTCAGAGGGAGGCTGCCCTGCCCATGAAGACAGGGATTTGATTATCTTCATTCCCACTTTATAGAATGGAGACCAGTTATATTAGGCACTTGACATTTTTTCTTTTTCTCCACCCATTTTCTGTTCCTGTGAAGAACAGAAATGTGCTTATGGAGCACATACGGAGAAGACCCCAGCTCTGTAACGAGTCACTTGTCAAGGATACAGGAACAAGGATTTGGATTCTCCATAGAGCCTATGGGTCTCCTGGACAGGTAGTGAAACATTTACGAAGACAGATACGTTCATTCACTCTTTCGGGCCATTTAGTGCAGATGTCGGCCGAGACGAAGCCTTTGGTCTGGCCTGACCGTCCAACTCTCTGGCCACCACCACCAGACCCCTGGGCCCTTCCACAGGGCTTAGGGGCAGTACTTTAAAGATAGCCCAATCTGCCCGGACATTCTGCTTCAGGGTTCTCCATTGGCTTGAAATAGTAAACGTGACTCCCCAAGCACCTTATTTCAAAGAAGTGACTGAGACATCGGGAAAAATGAACTCCTTTCTGTGCTAGATTCGTAATGTAACCAAAACATCGTTGTATCTGGATGCAAAGCTGACTTGGATATCAAGAGAACGACTCTTCCAAATTGAACACAAATTGTTTGGGAGAGAACTATCAATACAGGGGCAGTGCGTCATGGTGAAGAACATCAATGGATATAATTCCAGTATTGTTCCTTCCAACAGATCTCAAAAGGTTTCTACCAGATTGCGTACAATCTGGAATAAAGCCTACTGTTGGCTATCATCTCTATCTGTCCGAGCACTCCTAAGGGAAGATCTGGGCTTGGGCCGTTTCTTAGACGATACGTCTCTGTATGACGCATACCGCCAAATGTTAGGAGGAGAACCATGAACAAGATTACATCACTGAACAAAGTTACAATAAAAATTACCGGGTAAGTGTTTTAAAAAAGCTCAATACTCTCCACTCAACATGAGTGCTACCGTTTCAGTATTAAATGATGTTCACAATAGGCTACCGTTTCAATATTAAATGATGTTCACAATAGGTAAGCTGAATTTCAGTAGTTTAGGGAATATCATGAAAGCACCAGGAGTCAGTAATATGAGCAATTCAGAGCTACAATCCTGAAAGGAGGAAACACGCACAAATCACAAGCCAGGCAACCAAAATCACAAGCATAATACATGTGCCCACACCCAGAATTATCACACTCAAAAGAAGAATAGCTCTTCACTTAATTTCAACACATAAAGCCCTTTGACAAATGCTACCCTCAGCTGTATCAAAAGAACACAAAAAGTTACCATTGTACTTAGAACATAGCCCAGGAGTCCTTAAAATCCTTTTAGTACTCACTCCTGTTGTGACAGCCTGAGAGACAACTCTTCTTCTTCTGTGAGATAGTGAAAATGAATTGCACTTTTACCTAAAGATGTCAATATTTACAATCATTAAGTCCAGGTATCAGCTGCCCAATCCCTAGTAACTGGACGTATCCGGCATTAAGGGCCCTAGATGAGAGAGGAGTGTCCAAAAATACATCATATGAGATGATGTTTCAAGGCAGAAGTGGAATGTTAACGTAAACCTGCATAAAATGGTTTTAAAAAATTGTCTGACAAAGCAGAAGAAATTTTTACATTTTAAAAGAAAGAACAACTAATCATTTGGGCACACAGTGAAATTAAATACATCCCTGCACTTTAACAGAATGCTTTGTAGTACTTATATATACACAGTAAAAACAAGAATTTGGCACTTAATCAGCTTTTGTTGGTTATTGCATACTTAGATGGCAAATCTAGGACACAGAAAACTTACGTAATTTCTGCAACTACCCTTGATAAATGGAATTTAAAAAAATAAAAACACATTACTTTGTACTATGCATTTACAAAAATCATAGAAAAATTGCAAGGAGTCCATTAACTCAAAAAAGTATTACATTTTATCCCGTGTGAAGGAACTACTTCTGCCTGGAAATAGTTTGGAAAATATGAAAGCCCTCATAACAGCTAAAAGTTAATCAAAGATTACAGTGGCTTTAAATAAGGATTCCAATTTCTACTTTAAAACATGCCTCAAATATTGTACTACATGTGCACAGTTACGGGGGATGGCCTAGGAGTTGCTATACACAGCATCCCTGAATTTTAAAGCTCTGGGACACCAAGTAATTAATTAGGATATTCTCACTCACTACCCACTTTGGACAATTTGCTTTTCCTGCACCTGTTACCTTCTTTATCAGTGAAATTTGATGCCTCAATTGAGACTAAGTCTTGGTTTTGTTTCCAGTGACTGTGCTTCTGATTTTCTTGGATTACAAGATGACCTGGCAGACAAACCATTATTTGGAGAATCTGCATTTGCTCTGAATAGCACTTCTAAAGAGAAAAAACATATAACAAAACAAAACAACTTGGGTTTTCTTGTATTTAAACAACCTTCTCACCATTACCACATGGGCACTATTCTATGGCAAAGCCCATAAGCCAGCCTAGTGGCTCGGGTGCGATTTATGTCCTGCTAGCGGGGTAATTCAAAATGGGATAACTTCATAAAATTTAACATCATTTGGCTTAGACAAGAGAACCACTCTGCTAGCTATCTTGATCTTTAGGACCCCCTTTGGCATAGTCTCTTTAGAGAGTCTCCACCTCTATAGCCATTCAGCCAATCATCATCAAGGTCAGACTATCTCAAAAGAATTTCAGACACTTGCCTGGTGGTCAGAGAGTTATGCTGCATTTTATTTATTTTTTTAAGCACGTCTCCAAAATGGAGGAAGATCAGCAGGACTTCTGGCCTCCTGCTACAACCAACCCCCTGGGATGTCACTCGGGCTGTCTGACAACCACCAGAAATCCATCCAAAGGAGTCAGTGGCCTGGCTTGCTGGATGGAGGTGGTCAGCCAACTCGGGTTGGGCTCGCTTTCTGACAACCAGGGCAAGGGAAAAAAAAGTGGTGGGAGGGGGAAGAGTGGAAACGGCGTCCTCTACTTAGGAAGCAGAAAAGTCTGATGGAATGAGCTTCGTACGCATAACGACGACCGCAGTCAATTTCCGACACGGGAAGTTTCAAGATGCAATACTAGAGTTTAAACTTTATAAAATAAAAAGGGACCTTTCTTCAAAGCAAAATACTGATTCTTGGTCTCCAATAAGATGCAGCCGAAGGCTAAGGGAAATACAGCGCAAATAAAAATCTAATATTAAATATACGAAGGTCATTTGAACTTTAATATTGCATATGATCCAGATTATGCAGCATTCAGGTTCTACAAAGTTCCCCATTTTCGACCAACGGTGTCAGACTTCTTAAAACAACGCAATTCCACTGACTGGAGGAATAAAGAAAACGGGGAGAGTTGTTCCCCCTAATATGCATATTGAGATTCTTTAGTATTCTGTACCTCTTCTTACAGTCAACAGAATGAAATTAGGTTGAGGTAGTATAGTCAGCCAGTCAATCTTACTACTACCAATATAATTTGCTTCACAATTCCTACTAGATAATAATACCGGGAAAATTCTCAGTCATAAATTAGAAACAAAACACTAGATTTTTAAGACAAAATTGCATTCTAAAACAAACGGTTTTAAAACCAAACAGTAGTAAACACGACTTCATGTGCTTTAGAAGAAATACACGGTCACTTTTTTTTTTTTTTAAATAAAAAAAGCTTTTGCTCCAATATATACCGAATGATGAATTCCTTTAGTACCGGGAGCCTCAAATTTGGTGTTTGTGACTCAGAACTTCTTTTCGAGTCTCTTCCTCTTGCTCCAGTCCTCCCGGCCGTACAACCCACAAGGATTACGTCACCGGACGGAGTCAGGCAGTCACCCTCCTCCTCCTCCTCCTCCTCTTCCTCCTCCCCACAGGCCCTTACTCAGGAGCAGCCACGGCTCGAATGCTTTTTCGGAATCTGAATTATTTTCTCAGCTGGGGGAAGGGAATTAGCGGTTTCCTTAAATTCACCCAGAGGGGGCTGCAACCTGATTCATCTTTTGGCTGACTTTTTTAGACAACTCAGATTTGAAAGAGACTGAATCATAGCTCCGTCGCGGATTGATCGGAGTGAGGAGAAAAGAAAAAGAAGAAAAACTCCAATTAAAAGAAGGATTCTTATCACTGGCTAGCCGCCCGCTTCCATGCATCCTGGGAGGCAAGGCCCTTAACTTGTGGGCCGGAGATAGGCATGATTGGCTAGCTGACATCTCTTCATTTGCAGTACAAAAGCAGTCTCTCTGTGGATAACTTAGAGATGTTGGCTTTTTCTCCGTATATTAAAGCTCCCTCCTTTAATATAGCAGGCTTAGTCAGACGTCCATTCCCTTTGGGGAAAACGCACCTCAGTGTTTCAGCTGTGACACTCCCCTCCTGCTTCTGACACTGATGATCTCCTACTAGTCTTGCAGGCACCTCCGGCTGCAGGAGTTGACTCATTCCTCAGAGTTTGTTTTTAAATACAGTTACTCATCCCCCAAACAAGAGCTGAAGCTCGAGCTTTTAAGCGTTATAAAACCCCCAGAGAGTTACCACCCCAAAGCACGGCATACCGAATAAGTGTCAGTTGCTACAGCTCGCTCCTCCCTTATAGAAAGCTACGCGAGGGTGCATTGTGTCGGGTTCTTTCCTCCTCCACGTCCGGGCAGGGAAGGAACTCAAGGGGAAGGGACTCGGATGCGGAACAGGCCTTGCTGGAGCTGCAGGCGGAAGAGCTTGCAATTGGCGATGCGCAGGGCCGCGCAGCCGGTGCGGCGCAGGTCGGAGGGGAACAGCGGCTTCGTGTGGTGCCACGTTCCCGTGCTCCTTTTAAACTCCCGGACGTAGTCGTAGTTGGTCCCTGAAAGGAAGGAGGGAGCGCCGGTGAAGGGTCGTGTCACCGATCCCCCAACCGAGAGCTCCAGTGACAAAACCTCAGCCCCCGTCACCTGTATCGAGATCGCCGATCACGTAAATACTGGCCCCGATGGGCACCGCTCCGTACACAAAGGAGGAACTGGCTGGGATGCATAGGTTCTGGTCGTTCAGGTAGATCCACCTGAAAGATAAAAGGTTGTGCTTCTTTAGTACGGGCGCTGAAACGGCTCGTTCGCAGAGGACGAAAAGAAGCGGCTTCTTTCGGGAATTCGTGAGATGCACATATATTCAGACGAGAGATGCAGAGGAAAGAAGAAAGGAAAATTCAGCCAAAGCCTTTTTACTCCTACAGATGCATCTGCTTTGAGCTTAGACTCCTAATGGACTGGGCTTGTCTAGTGACACATGTCTGGAATACAAAGAACTCTCCAAGAAGATCTCTCCGGGGATTCCTCTTTCTGACGTGATGAGCTGGACACTAAACCTAGCATTCGGATCAGTGTCGGGAATATATTAAGCACTTAATACCACTACTCCAATGATGGCCATGAAGGAAAACTGAATGTAGGAACTTCCAAGACTTTGTTCCTGTTGAAGTTTTAATTGGTTCCCATTTCGGCTGTCTCTTCCCCTCCCAGCGTGGTGAGGCCTTCCATTCAGTAGTATTTATTGAGCGCTTACTACATGCAGAGCACTGTACTAAGTGCTTGGAATGTACAATTTGGCAACAGATAGAGACAATCCCTGCCCAATGACGGGCTCACAGCCTAAACTGGGGAGACAGCAAAGCACAAAAGAACAAAACAAGACAACATCATCAAGATAAATAGAATCAACCTCATTAACAAAGTAAATAGGTAATAAATAATATATACAAATGAGCACAGTGCTGAGGGGAGGGGGAGGGGAAAGAGCAGAGGGTGGGAGGGGAGGGGGAGCAGAGGGAAAAGGGGAGCTCAAGTCTGGGAAGGCCTTCTGGAGAAGGTGAGCTCTCAGTAGGGCTTTGAAGAGGGGAAGAGTTAGTTTGGCGGATGTGAGGAGGGAGGGCATTCCAGGACAGCGGTAGGACGTGAGCAGGGGGCCGACGGCAGGACAGGCGTCAACAGGGGACAGTGAGGAGGTGAGTGGCAGAGGAGCGGAGAGTATGGGGTGGGGAGTAGAAAGAGAGAAGGGAGGAGAGGTAGGAGGGGGCATGGTGATGGAGAGTTCTGAAGCCAAAAGTGAGGAGTTTTTGTTTCGTGTGAAGGTTGATAGGCAACCGCTGGAGGTTTTTGAGGAGGGGAGTGCCGTGCCCAGAGCGTTTCTGTAGGAAGATTATCCGGGCAGCGGAATGAAGACAAGACTGTAGTGGGGAGAGACATGAGGAAGGGAGATCAGAGAGGAGGCTGACACAATAATCCAGTTGGGATACTATGAGGGGAGGGGGAGTTTCAAGGAGGAAAAAAAATTCTTCCCCGAGAACTTCTTGGTTTGATACATTCCCTCACTGGTTTCCCCCTTCCATCTTTTAAAGATCAGCAAGAAGTTGAGCTTCTTGAGACTCCCTAAAATAATTAGGGTATTTGCTTACTTTAAACCCATTGTGGGCAGGGAATGTGTCTACCAACTCTGTTGGATTGTACCCTCCCAAGCACTCAGTACAGTACTCTGAACACAGAGAGTGCTCAATAAACAACACTGATTAAGTGCTAGGATAAATACTGAGAGTGGGTCCAATCCCTGTCCCACATGAGCCTCCCAATCTAAGGGAGCAAAAGAGCGGGTCTCATCCCGATTTCATAGCTGATGGAACTGAAGCCCAGAAAGGTTAAGTGACTTGCCCCAGGTCACCCAGAAGACCACTGGCAGAGTTGGGACTAGAACCCAGGTCTCCTGACTTCCAGACTCGTGCTTTTTCTACTAGACTAAGCTGCCTTCCACTGACCCCTAAGGAAGACAATGATTTGTCTTCCCACGCAACCCCAAGCAAGCGCCCCACTCTAGCCAGGATATTTCACTGCTGTACTTCACATAAACTCACTCTTCTCTCGCAAGTATGCTGTCCTAAATTTGTGAACAGATTTGCCATCTGTATCTCTCCCACTTCCCCCAACAAATCTGAACTAATTCAACTGCTACTTCTTATTCAAATCCTCCTTTTCTGGAGGATTATTTCAATCTTTAAGCTTGGTCAGATTTTGATCAAGGAACACACTTTTCACCTTGGCCTGTATCTTCTTAGAACAGCCCACAAGAGATCACGCTTAACATCAATATTCATGGCAGCAGTGAGGCCCCCTGAGTCACCGGTGTCCATCATCACTTGGAGGGGCTGAGTCTCTGTCACCGAGTCATCTGCTCTAGAATGAAGACCACCAATGCCTAGTTTCTTTGAAATTGGAGACCTGTCACCTGGTCAGGGAAAGTCTGAAATGATAATGAGCCCTGATGGCCATGCTGGTGAAAGTGAATACATCCAGCGGTTGCTTGAATCGGACCTCGGCCGAGGAGTGAGATTTAGTTTATCTTCCATAAGGGAACTCTCCACAAGGGAATCTTGCCCTGTCTCGCATCTCCTTCCATTGCCTCTTCTTTCATCTCCATTATGAAGGAATTGGCAGAATCCTGTGGAAGGGATTTCTTACCTTGCTAAGTTTAAGAGCTAGTAGTTCAGAGTCCTAAATCACATCTGTGATGGTGTCTGAGTTAGAATGATTGATCAATTGATCGTATTTATTGAGCACTTACTGTGTGCAAAGCACTGTACTAAGCACTAGGGAGAGTACGCTATGACATCAAACACATTCCCTGCCCACATTGAGCTCATGGTCTACAGGGGGAGACAGATATTAATATAAGTAGATAAATACATTACAGATATGAACAGATGGATATAGTTAGATGTATACAGATGTACGTATATGTATACACAGATTTATATACAGATGTATATTGCGAGGCTGTCAGCCTCCACACTGGTCTCCCTGCCTCCAGGCTTTCCCCTCTCCACTCTCTATTACTTCTGCTGTCCAGATCATTTTTCAATAAATGCCATTCTGCACACATCTCCCTGCTCCTCAAAATCCTCCAATGGCTACCCATTCCTCTCCACATCCAGCAGAGATTCCTAACCACCAGCTTTAAAGCACTCCATCCATTCTCTCCTGCTTGCTTAATTTTTTTTTTTAATGGTATTTGTTATGCATTTACTATGTGCCAGACACTAGACTATGTGCTAGGGTAGACCCAAGCTAATCATGGTGGACGCAGTCCATGTCTCCAGTGGGGCTCATGGTCGTTATCCCCATTTTACAGAAGAGGTAACTGAGGCACAGAGAAGTTGAGGGACTTGCCCAAGGTCACCAGCTGACTCAGTGCCTAGAAGAGTGCTTGGCACCTAGTAAGCGCTTAACAAATACAATCATCATTATTATTACTATTGTGGAGGAGGCAGGATTAGAACCCAGGTCCTTTGACTCACTCGCCCATGCTCTTTCCAGTAGACCACGCTGCTTCTCCTTTCTCTGCACCCCATCTTGCACTCTTCAGTTCCCCCAAGGCAGCCATCTCACTTTGCCTCATTTTCGTCTCTCTGCCTTCGACCGCCTGCTCGCCCCTTTCCTCTTGTTTGGAACGCTTTCCACTTTTCAAATCTTCCAGACCACCGCTCTCCCCATTTTTGAACCCTCGTAGAGTTCCAGCTCTTCCAGAAGACTTTTCCTGCTTAGTTCTTCCCTTCCCTCCGAACCACCACCTCCACACTTATAAACTCACAGCCACACCTCCCGTTTCTGACCATACTGACCTAGGGTTACGGAAGTAGAGTGATCTACTGGAAAGACCAGGGTCCTGAGAGAAGACCTGGGTTCTAATCCTGGCTCGGCCACTTCCTACTGTGTGAACCTGGACAAGTCACTTCACTGTGCTTCAGTTTCCTGATCTGTAAAAGAGAAATTTAATACCTGTTCTCCCTCTCCTCTAGACCATGCGCCTCATAAAGGACAGGGAATGCATATGACCAGATTAACCCATATCTACCCCAGTGCTTATTGTCCCAAAGTCCTTAAATACCATAATTATTATTACATTTAAGCACTTAACCACATATCCACCTTTCCATTCTTCTCTTCCTTTTATCTATAAATTATTTTGCTCTCTACCTGTTCTATACTCTCCCGTGCACTTAATTCAGTGCTGTACACCCAGCAGGCTCTCAACTATGGGGGCTGTTCCCTCTGGGGAGATGAGCAAATACATACCAAAGGTTGATAAAAAATTTTTTAAATTTAATATGGGGAATCCATGAATGGCATTGCTCATATTTCTGCTCATCCTATAGAAAACATGATTTATGGGGGTGAAGATCCAGGGTTCATTACCCCAGCTAGTGGGGTCACCAACTCTGGTCTCAAGGCCACATTCTTGCATGGCTAATGAGGGAAGCTAAGTGCTCAGCTGACAAAGAAAGCTATGTCTATCGTGGACTCTGCTGTCAGAGAGAGTCTGTACACGCTTGGAAACAGTACGATGAGGAAGTCGACAACCACGGGAGAAGGCGGGAGGCCTAGGAGGAGTTTCAGCGTGCAGGAGCTTGGGCGCCGCATGACTTATTTTTTACATCCACTAGTAAGAGGGAGAGAGAGAGACAGAGTGAGCTGTCTGCCTATGACCTTGATAATCAGTAGGAGAGGAAGCGGAAGAGTCGTGTGAGAATTCTATGTGATAAATGTAAATACTCTGTGCAATAGGGTCTTATATTAGGGGAAGGGAGCAAGGGAGGTCACTCTTAGGGCAAGGGGGAGGAAGCAGACTGTAATGCAATAAAATACCCTTATTTTGTGCTACACCTGAAAAGGGATCTCTGTTCAGTTAACATCAGTGGACTCAATGTCCTGAGCTCAGCTGGTCCCCTGACACCTAAGAAGATCATCTTTGTGTCAGAACAGACACGTGCAGAACACTCGGGCCATTAAAATTTGTTTATTGCCCTCCTCCTCCTCACATACTGTAAGTCGTGGGCACAGAATGTCACTGTTTACTGTTGTATTGTACTTTCCCGAGCGCTTAGTACAGTGCTCTGCCCACAGTAAGTGCTCAATAAATACGACTGAATGATTGAATGAATGAATGAATGAAATGCCATTATTAAGCATGGGATGCTGTATCACACTCTCCCCAACTGTGAGTGTCCCTCAAGGCTCAGTTCTGGGTCTTGCCTCCTCAATCTACCTTCGCTACTTTCAGGAGCTCATCTTCTCCCCTGGTTTCAACTCCCACCTCTACGGAAAGGACTCCCAAATCTTCCTTGCTAACTCCACCCCCCTCCTCCTCCGTGATCTTCCATTTCCTCCTACCCCCAGGACATCCCATTGCGTAGGGCTTCCCAACCCCTCAAGTTCAATAGGCCCAAAGTGAACCAAACCTACTTTGCCATCAAATCCTGCCAGTTCTTCCTCTATAACATTCCAGATCAATCATACTTTATTGATGATGATGGTATTTGCTAAGTGCTTACTAGGTGTCAAGCACTGTTCTAAGTGCTGGGTAGGTACAAGCTAATTAGGTTGGACAGAGTCCCTGTCCCACATGGGACTCACAGTCCCATTTTAAAGATGAGGTAATTGAAGCACAGAGGTTAAGTGACTTGCCCAAGGTTACACAGCAGACAAGTGATGCAGCTGGGATTAAAACCCAGGTCCTTCTGACTCTGAGGCCCGTGCTCTATCCCCTATGCAGAGCACTGTTCTAAGCCCTTGGGAGAGTACAATGTAACAACACAACAGACACATTCCCTGCCCACAGTGAGCTTACACTCCAGAGGGGCGAGACAGACATTTATATAAATGAATAAAATTACAGATATGAACGTAAGTGCTGTACGGCTGGGGGCAAGTCAGGGTGATGCAGAAGGGAGTGGGAGAAGAGGAAAGGAGGGTTTAGTAAGGGAAGGCCTCTCGGAGGAGATGGGCCTTCAGTAAGGTTTTGAAGTTGGGAAGAGTAATGTCCTTTCCCCCCAACCCAAAGTGCCACTCCACTGGTTGAGACATGTGACATATTCTGGTGCATCAGATATGGAGCATGACATCACAACGCTATGGTGGATGCCTGACCTAATGTGAGCAATGGCACATACCACTCAATACCCAGGACTCTCAAGAGCCATTAGTGGCTACTCTGGGCCCTTAACAGTTTGGTAAAATTTGTCAAGGGAGCTGGGGGCTTTTAACCTAGATAATTGCCCACCTCTGGTCAATGGGTAGTAAGCACCTAGGGCTGCTGTAAAGACGATAGAGTGCATCTTTCGTGATATCTGCTAGAATGCAAAAAACAACACAAGTTGTGAATCCAGGAATGGAAAGATGATAACTTTATATATTATCTGATCCAGAACTCAACCTAAGAAACTGCCGGCAAAGTCAAAATGCATGCTAAGTATTGGGGCTTTTCAGTGGATTTATCTCCTGAAACCTTAAATTAAGCTCCTCCCCATTTCCTCTGCTCCCCTCCCCATTGCCCCAACTTGCTCCCTTTGTTATACCTGCCTCGCCACATAACACTTGTGTATATATGAACATATTTATTATTCTGTTTATTTTCTTAATGATGTATATCTACCTATAATTTTACTTATTTATACTGATGCTATTGGTGCCTGTTTACTTGTTTTGATGTCTGTCTCCCCCCTTATTGACTGTGAGACCGTTGTGGGCAAGGATTGTCTCCAGTTGTTGCTGAATTGTACTTTCCAAGCACTTAATACAGTGCTCTGCACAGAGTAAGTGCTCAATAAATACGACTGAATGAATGAATACCTATTTATTGAGCACAAACCACTCCACTGACTGCCTGGAGAGTAGACTAGAGTTAGAAGATATGATTCCTGCCCTCGAGGGGCAGGGATCTAAGAGGAGACAGAGGCTAAAATAACGTTGATATGAAGAACCACCGCTTAAATAGAAGATTCTATAAATTGTTAGGTTCAGAGGTCCAATAAAGGTGCGAGGGCTTAAGTGCCAAGATGACAGTTGGGAAGAAGTGACCTGGGAGAAGAAAAATTAACTGAGGAAAGCTTCCTGGAGGTGGCAGGATTTCAGAAGATCTGTGAAGATGGGGAGAGCTGGAGTCTGGTGGATTTGAAGGGAGAGGACAGTCAGGAACAAGGCACAGCAAAGGTGAAGTTGGAAGGAACAGAAAGTGTGTGTGAGCTGAGGTGACGTAAAAGACTGTATAGGTAAGAGGAAGTGAGCTGATACGGTGTCTTACAGCCAATAGTCTGAAGTTTCTATTTGACAGGAAGCAGCGTGCGAAGCAGCATGGCCCAGTGGACAGAGAGCGGGCCTGGAAGTCAGAAGGACCTGGGTTCTAATCCTGACTCCACCACTTGTCCGCTGGGTGATTTTGGACAAGCCACTTAACTGCATTTGCTTAAAACTACCTCATCTATAAAATGGAGATTAAGACTGTGAGCCCCAGGTGGGACCCGGACTGTGTCCAACCTGATTAACTTGTATCTACTCCAGAGTTTAGTACAGTGCCTAGCACAAAGTAAGCACTTACCAGATCCATAAAGAAAAGAAAAAGGAGGAACGGATGACCGCTGAAGATTTGAGGGGGAAGAGAGATGTGAGCAGAACAACATTTTAGAAGGATGATCCAAGCAGCAGAGTGAAGTATAGATTGGAGAGGATGGAGGCGAGGAATCCACTAAGGAGACTGACAAATCATCCACGTTGGAATAGGACCAGAATGATGGCTGTTGGAATAGAGAAGAAGGGGAGATCTGGGAAATATTGTAGAGGAAAAGCCAACAGAATTTAGTGACAGGCTGAATTTGACGGTTGAAAGGCAGGGAGGATAACGTCAAGGTTGAGGGCTGGTTAGAAAGGGAGGATAGTGGTGACAATTCCTTTGAAAAAGATAGGTGGAGCAGACAGTTGAGGGAGGGAAGATAAGGAGGTCAGTTTGACATATTGGGCTTGAGGGGCCAGCAAGACAACCATGTGGAGATGTCTGGCAGGCAAAAGAAAATGCAAGATTGCAGAAGGGGAGAGAGGGCTCAGGGCCAGCAAAAGAGATTTGGACTTATCCCCTAAAGGATCACCATCATCATCCTCAATAGTGCTAGCAGATGAGCTCCCCAAGGAAATCAGGAAAAAGGTGAAGAGAACAGAGCCTTGCAGGACGCCCAGGTTAAGGGGGGAGAGATAGAGGAGACGGTGTAAAAGCAGCCAGTGTGATCCACATGTTGGAGGTGGCTGGAGGGGCCAAAGAAGATAAGGATAGAGACAATTAGATTTAGTAAGGAGATAAGTGATCGGTGCCCCTCTCAAGATCGCACCTGGAGAGTTTCCGGGTCTCGGCTACGGGAGGGAGAGTCAAGTAGAGGCATTCCATTCCTAGGTTTGGAAGGAGGCTAGCGAGAAGAAGGCAATCTGCTACAGGCCAGAACTCACCTGTGCTGGGCAGCCGAGGTACAGGAGAGAGTCAAGGGCAGAGATTCATGCTTACTGTGCGGAAGAAGGCGATGGTAAACCACTTCCGTGTTTTTACCAAGAAAACTATATGGATTTACTACCAGAACGATTGCAGAAGGAGGTGGGGGCATTCTGGGAGAGACTGGAAACACCTTGACAGCATAAGACAAGAGTGATTGGTGGCCCTAGAGTGTACAGAATATAACAGTGGTGATGGTGGTGTCTGAGACCCTGTGGCGCTTCCTTGTTTCTTTTTTCTTCTTCTTTTTTTTTTTTACAGTATTTATTACACATTTACCATATGCCAAGCACTGTACTAAGAGCTGGGGTAGATGGAAGCTAAATCAGGTTAGAGACAGTCCATGCCCACTTGAGGCTCACAGTCTAAATGCCCATTTTACAGATGAAGTTACCTAAGCACAGAAAAGTTTAGTGACTTGCCCAAGCAGACAAGTGGTAGAGCCAGGATTAGAACTCCAGTTCTGTCTCAGGCCCACGCTCTGTCTACTAGGCCACTCTACTTCTGGCGTGGGTTTAAGAGGAAAGGGCGGTAGAGAAGTCTATGAAACCCCTCTCTTCCTGGAATCAGGAAGCTTCAATCCTCAGGTGTCCTAGGAAGGTCTTTATCAATTTTTGCTTCATTCCTCCCAGCACTGGATCAGACCTGGAACCAGAGCAACACCCGGGTGTTGTGCCTCTTCATGTAATACCTATTCCCCACCCCAGATGTAGGTAAGGATGCCTAAGGTGAATTGGGCTTCCAATCCATAGTATTTATTGACTATGTGCTGACCACTGTACTAAGTGCTTGGGAAGAGTTCTACAATACAACAGAATTAGCAGACACGTTCCCTGCCCTTAATGAGCTCACAGTCCAGTGTCTCAAAAAGAGTGGATGACTACAAAAAGAATATACTGACATTTCTTTGCTTTGCCCATCCCACCTCCAGAGACACATTTAAGGAAGAAAGCCACAGCTTCTGCTTATGTTCACTGTAAACACTCTAAATCATGAGGGGTCAAAATAACCACCACCCCAAACCCTGGGAGTCGAAAAAAAAAAAAGCCTTGAGTTAGGTGGGAAAAGCACAAAAATATTAGGGGTCTCCAAGGTAGCTGAGTGCACAACAGTTTTGTCACAATAACTGTCAACTATTTTACTATATGGAGCGACTGCCTTGCATTTCTTCCAAAATGTATTTTGTCCCTAAAGAACTAAACTTAAAAAAACAAATAAGAGTCTTCATCTCTCCAGGAAAGTTGACAGCAAAAATTATAAGCACCAGAGACACGAAGGGCAAGAGATTGTTTCAAGCGACTTTGAAAAGACTCCAACCTACTCTGGGTCGCTCATTTGACTAGTGTTTGCACAGTATGCAAACGCACTATGAAACATCTAACCGTTTTGAGAAATAAGCTGCTCCACAAAGTCACTTCTTTTCTATATACTTTGTTGACTGGGAAAAACAAGTTACAGGCCAGCTCTAAACCGCAGAAATCAAAGAGAAAGGAGGAGGTGATAGCTTCCATTACCAGACCACAAAGTTGAGAATAACAGTGAGAGGAAGAAGTAAAGAAAAGTGTAGAAAGCCTCCACCGAGTAAATGTGGGTATGTACTAAGGGGTAAAGAGAATCAGAGAGTTTATATAAGTCAAAGGTTTAAAAAAATGAATTAGACCAAGAATAAGACTTTGAAGTACAGAGAGAATCCGTTAACATCCCTTTAGAAATAAAGCTGCAGTAATCTTAAAACAATTTCGGGATTTTTAAATTTTTTTTTTACCTGGGCTAGAGTCACACTATCTTGAATTCATGTCATCCAAACTGGTTTGATAATAATAATAACAATATTTGTTAACATTTACTAGGTGCCAAGCACTCTAAGAACTAGGGTAGTTACCAGATAATCATATTGGATATAGTCTAGGTGCCACATGGGGTTCTCGGCCTAAGTAGGAAGGAGAACAGGCACTGAATCCCCATTCTATATACGAGGAAACTGAGACATAGCAAGTGACTTGCCCAAAGTCACACGGCAGGCAAGTGGCAGAGCCGGAATTAGAACCGAGGCCCAGGCACTCCACTACACCACAATGCTTCTCTCTTGGACAGGACAACCAGATAGCCACTTCCTACTGTTTATCTGACACCGGTATCAACAACGGTCTTTAAACTGCTGATTTGAAAGAACTGAAGTAGGATCAACAAGCTCTATTACTGTATGAAACTGCAGTTTCCTGAAATTGCAAGGCATTTTAGATCCCATTATGGGGCAGTAAGACAACCTGCAAGACTCAGGAAATCTCTCTGTTCTCTTCTGATCTGCTCTCCATCTCCCCAACCCTGATTCCTTTGCTCTTCTCTCTCCCCACTCCAGTCCACACTTCACTCTGCCGTCCGGACTGTTTATCTACAAAAATACTCAGGACAATCACCCCACTCCTCAAAAAACTCCAGTGGTTGCCCATCCACCTCCGCATCAAACAAAAACTCCCCACCTTTGGCTTTAGAGCACCCCACCACTTTGCCGCCTTCTACCTCACCTCGTTACTCCGCCTTCTACCTCACCTCGTTACTCTCCTTCTACAACCCAGCCTACACGCTTCACTCCTCTAATGCTAACCTTCTCACTGTGCCTCAATCTTGCCTATTTCGCCGCCTACCCTTAGCCCATGTTCTGCTCTGGCCCGGAATGCCCTCCCTCCTGAAATCCAACATAGTTACTCTCCCCCCACCTTCAAAGCCTTATTGAAGGCACGTCTCTTTCCAAGAGACCTTAGTTTGCTAAATCCCCTTTTCGTCTTCTCCCACTCCCTTCTGCATTACCCTGACTTGCTCCCTTTGTTTTTCCCCCCTCCCAGCGCCACAGCACTTATGTTCATATCTGTAATTTATTTATGTGTATTGATGTCTGTTTCCCTCCCCCCACCCCCCGCCTCCAGATTGTAAGCTCTCTGTGGGCAGGGAACGTGTCTACCAACTCTATGGCACCGTACTCTCCCGAGCATTTAGTACAGTGAACCGCACACAATAAAAGCGCAATAAATATCACTGATTGAAGGATATCAACGGTATTTATCGTGCACTATTTACAGAGCACGGTAATAAGCGCTCGGGAGAGAATATAGCAAATTAGCAGACATTCCCTGCTCATAACAAGCTTACATACCCAAATTGGGCAACTGGGTCACCCAAGGGAAACGACAGACAAGCTTCGGTCAGGCCACAGAGGAGATGAGACCGAGAACCTGCATGAAGGCCTCGGCGCCACTGGTCCGTATGGTGCCGCTCGCCCAGTCAGGTTTCCCTTGGGTAGGCCGGGGTGTAGCATTTTATGACGCGAGGCAGGGCTGTGACCAAACTCTCTCAGATGCCATCGCTCTCCGGGAAGTGCCTCTGGATCGGTAAGTGTAACAGACGGTCCAGCCAGGGTCAGGTTACTTTCCCTTAAGTTCCAACTTGATTGGGGACCCTCGGGGGAAGCAGTGGTAGATTCCTTTACAACAAATATTAATTTGCTGTAGTGATTCCGACCCCCTGTGGTATAACAAAATCACCTGACTGGTCCACGGTTACAAATTAGTCAAAGGGCACCCCCTTCTGGCAATTCCTGAGAGAGTACATGCCAGTTTTCTAATATGGGGCAGTTATTTAACATGATTCTAAAACCTTTTCTTTTAGGGGAAATTCATTATAATGAATTCATTAAACTTTGCACTCCCTTTTTTGAATTGTCTTAAGACATTTCTACTAAAAGATCTGTACCTACGTACGTCCACGGAGCACCGCTTCCTTCTATAATCCTTGTCACCATTTTGGATTCCATAGCGGTTACCCTCCCGAGTGCTTCCCCAGATTCTCCTTAGGATATTTGCACCGTGGCACACACACGCACACAGAATGGTGACACAGAATTCTAGCTGGAGAACACGTTCCTTCAACTGTTAATCTTAACCAGTGGCATTAACTCCAGCACTCTGCCATGCTCAGATTTGATCACCATTAATGATTAATTTTTGTGTTTCCTTCCCCTTCATACTGACCCCCCACAACACACACACACACACACACACACACACACACACTCATTCACTCCAAAACGGCTCACTTGGTTGAGAATTAGAGGAGAAAGGGGAGGAGGACACTGCCATCAGAATGATATGCTAGACTTAGATAACTTTCTCTAACTGGTGGGAGGGAAAGAAGGCAGTCTAGGTGAGAGTGAGAACATAGGCATGAGAGGAGCAAAGCGTGGGAACTGGGATGTAGTGGGAGAGGAGCAAGGATAAGTACAGGGGAGAGAGCCAACTGACTGCCTCAAAGTCACCAGATAGGAATTTTTCCTTGAAGTGGAGGGGAATAGGTTGTGATAAAGGTGACGTGCGCAGGGTGATGTTTTAGGAAAGTGAGCTGGGTAGCAGAGTGAAGTGTGACTAGACGAGGAGAGAACCTGGAGGGAAAGGGAAGCAGTGTGGCTTAGTAAAAAGAGCATGTCCCTGAGGATCAGGGGACCAGGTTCTAATCCCCGCTCCATCACATGACTGCTGGGTGACCTTGGACAAGTCATTTCACTGGGTCTCAATTTCTTCATCTGTAAAAATGGAAATAGTGTATTCCCCCTCCCCTGTAGACTGTGGGACAGAGATAGTGTTCAACCTGATTATCTTGTACCTTCTCCAGGATTCAGAGTGCCTGATAATAGTAAACATTTAATAGATATCATTAAGGAGATCTGCAAGGAGGCTGACGCAGTAGAAAGGTTGAGATATGATTAAGACTGTGAGCCGCACGAGGCACAACTTGATTACCCTATATCTACCCTAGCGCTTAGAACAGTACTCTGCACATAGTAAGCGCTTAACAAGCACCAACATTATTATTATTATATTTCAGAAGGCCTTGGACCAGGGTGATGACTGTGGAGAGGAAGGGAGAGATCCTGGCGATGTTACAGAGGAAGAACTGACCAAATTTGGTAGCAGATTCAATGTGAACACTGACCAGAGCAGAGACGGTTAATGCCACGGCTGTGGGTCGAAGAGATGGGGGATACGCTATCATCGAGCCAAACTCAATACTGAAGTAAGAAGCAATGTCAGAAGAGGCTTGGTGAAGGAAATGCCAGTGGCAGAGCATGGACAAATGGGATTGTACATAGCTTTGATTTATTTATATTAATGCCTGTCTCTCCCGCTAGACTCTAAGCTTGTTGTGGGCAGGGAATGTGTCTACTAACTTGGGAGAGTATGATGCAGCCAAGTGCTAAATTCAGTGCTCCGGACACAGTAAGTACTTAGGAAATACAGATTGAAAGAAAAATTATATTAAAAATTTCTGGCAGCAGCGGGCACACACTTTTCTCACCGTTGGCTCTGAGGTATGAAACAAGGGATCCACAATTTCCCAGCCCGAGAAGGTCAAAGAAAATAAAACAATAACCAAGAAAATAATAATAATATTTGTTAAGCTCTTACTATGTGCCAGTCACTACACTAAGCACTAGAGCGGATTCAAGCAAATCAGGGTTAACACCATCCCTGTCCCACATGGGGCTCACAGTCTAAATCCTCCTTTTACAGGCGAGGTAACAAACACCGAGAGGTGAAGTGACCTGTCCAAGGTCACATAGCAAACAAGTGGCAGAGCCGGGATTAAAACCCATGACCTTCTGATTCCCAGGCTCGTGAGATACCTGATTCTGCAAATAGCCCTCCTGCTCCTTGGTCTGGTTTAAAGACTGCCTCTCATGCATTTTGTGCAAATCCCACACCCATTTCCCATCATAATCTACCCCCTCTTACTTTACAACACACAGACCGGTGACCAGGTTTCAAAGTACTTTAATCTTCTCGAAAAGCTTGAACCCAGCCCTCATTTCTACTGGCCAATCTCATTTGTAAAATGGCAATAATATCCAAAGTTTATGAGGAAAATTTCTGCCAAATCAATGAGCTTCCAACAAGAAGTTTTAGTTGTTAAAACTGGGGTGTGAACAGGATGGAGTTTGACTCTCACTTTTTCATCATAATGGTAAATGTTGGTATTTGTTAAGTGCTAAGTGCAGAGCACTGTTCTAAGCACTGGGGGAGATACAGGGTAATCAGGCTGTCCCACGTGGGGCTCACAGTTAATCCTCATTTTACAGATGAGGTAACTGAGGCACAGAGAAGTTAAGTGACTTGCCCACCGTCACATAGCTGACAAGTGGCAGAGCCGGGATTCAAACCCATGACCGCTGACTCCCACGCTCATAACCACGCTGCAGGATCGCATGCAGCAAAGGTAAAAATGCAAATAAACATTAAGATCTATAATGAATGACCCTTTTACCCAATACCACCCAAAGGATTTGACTCTGCCTCAAGAGATCTTTCAGGTACATTTAGAATTTTGTTCTCCGCAATACCTGAATTACTCTGCAAGCTGTCCTGCTTAACCAAACACATTCTTAAGTATCAGATGGGCATATATATCAATGAGACTGCACAGAGTAAGAGGAAGAATTCATTGAGAAGACCCAGAATAGTCCTCCCTTATACTATAAAAATCAATCAATTGTATTTGTGGAGTGCATACTGTGTGCAGAGCCCTGTAGTAGGTGCTTGGAAGAGTACAATATAAACAGAGTTGATAGACACGTTCCCCACCCACAGCTTTTCATGTCCCACACAACAGGATGTCAGCCACCCCAGGTGTCTATTTGGTGGCTCAGATTAATTATTCGCTTAACATATTACCTTTTAAACTCATCATGGTAGAATTCGGACTTGCACGTCACCATCTCACTGGCTTGATTATCATCACGGCTTCTTACGCCGCCAAATACATAAAGTTCCAAAGCAACTCCACATGCCACGGCACCAAACCTATTGAACAAAAAATAAAAGCCTGTGTTAGGTCAACTATGTACCCAAAGATCCTTGGTGCTAAACAATCAATTACACCAATTCTTTGGTGAATAAAATGAGTCTGATTAGTTCTTCCATGCCAAGGTTTTCATCACGTATTTTGGCTAGCACACAACACAGGGATTAGGGAACATTCTTCCGACGATGTGCGTTTTTCTGGGTAGAGCAAAACAGTGCTATATTTAGTGGCTGGGCACAGGCATGTGGCATCAGAATTGGGGTGAGCGCCACAGCACAAGTTTTCCTTAATATAAGGTTCTGCAAAAATCCAAATCGCCACGTTATAGGAGAACTAAATGCATTCCAATTTTCAAGTAGGAAGTAACAGAAAAGAAGAGCCAATTTTGAAAAAGTATGACATCAGACTACCTTTGGGGGCAACAGATTTGAAGAACACCTTAACTTTTTCCAATTTTTATGACGCAAGAAAGTCCTGAAACTTGAATGTTCATCTGCACTTCCTCTTACCTTCTCTCTTTTAGAGGACAGATAGCAGTCCACTGTTGGGTTCTAGGATCATAACATTCAACCGATTCAAACAGTTTTCCGTATGAGCCGCCACCCATTGCATAGATTTTCTTTTTCATAGCTGCATAGCAGCCAATCTAAAAAGGAAAAGAAAAAAACTTCACTGAAACCAAAACAAAAAAAAAATCCTATCAATTACCAAGAAGCAGTGTGAAGAGATCTGAGAAGACATGTATTATAATGCACCAGGCTTCACTGAGAGTAAGGAGATTAATTTCCCTTTTTGTCATCCATAGAGGGAGAGGAAGGAAAAGGGATCAACTCAATCGATCAATGGTATTTACTGAGCATTCACCGTGCACAGAGCACAGTACTAAGCAGTTGGGAGAGTACAGTGCAAAGGAGTAAAGATAGATCACCCCAGACCTCAAGTATCTTAGTCTCACCTAAAGGGTGGGACTGAACCTATTCCCTAAAATCATGTTTTCCAAGGAAAAGGAACTCCATTTAGGCTAACCCCCAAAATGGCCAGGAAGGTGATGATTTCTCCCCTGTGCCTACTTTTTTTTTTTAATATATGGTATTTGTTGAGCGCTTATTCTGTGGTGGGCACTGTACTAAACACTGGAGTAGATATGTGCTACTCAGCTTGGACAGAGTCCCTAATCCACACAAGGCTCCAAGTCTGAATCCCCACGTTACAGATGAGGTAACAGGCACAGGGAAGTGACTTGCCCAAGGTCACAGAGCACACAAGTGGAGGAGCCAGGATTAGAACCCAGTTCCTTCTGACTTCCGGGCCCACACTCTACCCACTAGGCCTTGTTGCTTCTTTGAGGAGTAAACTGCTTGCCAAATAAATTGTCTGGACCTGACAGAAAGGGTATTTCTGAGGAACAGGAGATTCACCTGCATCCACATTACTACTTCTTACTGCTATCAATTCCCTCAGATTCACCTCAAGGTGCAGCTCTTACCTTTCTAACCATAGTCAAATTGGGTTGCTTGGTCCAGGTTTTGGAATAGATGTCATAGCATTCCATGGAAATTAGTTCCTTTTCTCCATCTTCTCCACCCAGAATGTACATGACTCCATCAATCTCCACCACTCCAAAATTGTGCCTTGCCTAAAGGGTGACAATAACGTGAAATAATTTCACCTCCAAAATGATCCACATACTCCAAGATCTCCAAGCAGTCTGGTTTCAGTCCAGGTTTAAGAACCCCTTACACTGAAGAAGAACCCCTTACACTCCAAACAAAAACTCCTCACTCTAGGCTTCAAGGCTCTCCATCACCTTGCCCCTTCCTACCTCTCCTCCCTTCTCTCTTTCCACTGCCCACCCCGCACGCTCCGCTCTTCTGCCGCCCACCTCCTCATCGTCCCTCGGTCTCGCCCATCCCGCCGTCGACCCCCGGGCCACGTCCTCCCGCGGTCCCGGAACGCCCTCCCTCCTCACCTCCGCCAAACTCATTCTCTTCCCCTCTTCAAAACCCTACTTCAAACTCACCTCCTCCAAGAGGCCTTCCCAGACTGAGCTCCCCTTTTCCCTCTACTCCCTCTACCGCCCCCTCTTCACCTCTCCGGAGCTTAACCCTCTTTTCCCCTCATCTCCCTCTGCTCCTCCCCCTCTCCCTTCCCATCCCCTCAGCACCGTACTCGTCTGCTCAACTGTATATATTTACATTACCCTATTTATTTTGTTAATGAAATGTACATCGCCTCGATTCTATTTAGTTGCCATTGTTTTTACGAGATGTTCTTCCCCTCGACTCTATTTACTGCCATTGTTCTCGTCTGTCCATCTCCCCCGATTAAATTGTAAGCCCGCCAAACGGCAGGGACTGTCTCTATCTGTTGCCGACTTGTTCATTCCAAGTGCTTAATTCAGTGCTCTGCACATAGTAAGCACTCAAAAATTACTATTGAATGAACGAATGAAAGAAGAGCAAGAGAAAGAAATAAAAGAAAGGTGAAGCGTGCAACAAACTTTATGTAACAGGCACAGAGAAGTGAAGACACTGACCCAGATCACACAGCAGATGTGGCGGAGCCGGCCTTAGAACCCAGGTCCCGTCTCCCAGGCCCCCACGCTGTGTCCAGATCCCAGAATTTTGACCAAAACCCAGCTCCTGAGCCCAAACTGGGTAGGCTCTGGTTTGGCTCAATAAAATCAAGTTTCAACCAAAGGGTACAGAGAGAGAGAAAGAAAGACTACAAATACCAATCAGTAAATTATCTTACCTCATTCATTGGTGGCAATGGACTCCATGTATTAGAATCTGGATCATATTTTTCTCCAGAGCTCAGAGTCTCCTTATTTTCATCTTGGCCCCCAAACACAAACAAAAATCCTTCTGGAAAGCCAAAAATGTGTCTCAGAAAACAGGTATTTACGAAAGCTCTAAACCTAGGTTAAAGCAGGACTTTATGTGTTCCTGTATTCCAAAAGCTCAACAGTCATCAAAGGGGCAAGTTCATTTCAGGTTGTCAAGAGGAAAATGACTACTTCTTACTATTCGAGAAGTCCTTCTCATAAAGAAAGGGCCTATCCAGGACAGGAATACCTCTGGCGAGTTTGGAAACTGGAACCTCAGCTTTCTTAGTGGTTTACTAGGAAGTTATTTCTGCCTTTCTCTTGCTCTTCTTCAGTATAAGGCGTTCTTAAACCTGGACTGAAACCAGGCTGCTTGTTATCCATTTATTCTACATTTTAATGCCACAACCAGTCATCTCGATTTTTCCCCTCTCTGGCAACGCCTCAGTTTCGTTTGCTGGCTCTTCTTCTGCCTCCCACCCTCTGTGTTTGTACATGTTTGCAGCGGGGGGGGTTGTCTCTTGAAGTTCAGCTCTGGTTCCCCTTCTGTTCTCCATCAACTCCTACTTTCTTGGAGAACTGATCCACTCCCAAGGCTTCAAGTTCCTTCTCTGTGCTCAAGATTTCCTAAGCTACTTCTCCAGCCCTGACCTCTCTCTTTCTCCCGTCTCACATTTTTTTTTAGGACATCTCTACTTGGATGTACTGCCAACACCAAACTTTACATGTCCAAAACAAAACTTCTCATCGTCCCACCCATACCCTGTCCTTCCTCCCACTACCATCCTCCCTGTCTCACAAGACCACAGCTTTGGCATTACCCTTGACTCATTTCTCTCATTCCAACCTCATATTCGTCTGTCACCAAATCCTGTTGGTTCCACCCTCAAAACATCTCTAGAATTTGCCCTTTCCTCATCATTCCAACAGCTACCATGATGATCCAAGGACTTATATCCTGCCTTGACTACTGCATCAGCCTCTTTGCTGAATTCCCTGCCTCCTGTCTCTCCCCTCTTCAGTCCCTATTTCACTCTGCTGCCTGGATTATTTAAAAAAAAAAAAATTCAGACCACATCTCCCCACTCCTCAAAAATCTCCAGTGGGTTTACATCCACCTCTGCATTAAAACTCCTTATCATTGGCTTTAATGCACTCAATCTGTTTTTCTCATCCTACTTTATTTCACTGATCTCCTTCTACAACCCAGCCCACTGATCACTCCTCTAATACCAACCTACTCCCTGTATCTCATTTTCCTGTGTATCATCACCAACCCCTTGATCCTAACCTTTCTCTGGTCTGGAACTCACTCCCACTTGGTATCTGACAGACCACAACTCTCCTGCATCTTCAAAGCCTAAAACCCCACCTCTTCCAAGAGGCCTTCCCTGACTAACCCCTTATTTCCCCACTCTATTCACCTTCTCTTGTGTCACCTATGCCCATATATCTGTATCCCTTAAGAGCTCTGAATCTCCCCAACCCTCAGCCCCACAGCACTTATGTACATAGTCTTATACTCTGCCATTTACCTTAATTTGTATCCCCCTTTACACTAAAAGCTCTTTGTGGGCAGGGTTCATGTCTACCTATGCTACTGTACTCTCCCAGGTGCTCAGTACAGTGCTCTGTGCACAGTATATGCTCAAATTCCACTGATCGATTGAAAAGCCATTATCCATCACCAACTGCACCAACTAGGAAGGTGGACACTGTTATAGAGAAGCAGCGTGGTTCGAATCCCGGCTCTGCCACTTGTCAGCTGCGTGACTGTGGGCAAGTCACTTAGCTTCTCTGTGCCTCAGTTCCCTCATGTGTAAAATGGCAATTAACTGTGAGCCTCACGTGGGACAACCTGATTACCCTGTATTTACCCCGGTGCTTAGAACAGTGCTCTGCACATAGTAAGCGCTTAACAAATACCAACATTATTATCATTATACCACAACCATCTGTGGACTGAGTCTACCCAGAACCAGGATTGCTTTTTTCTCAGTTCGTCATGGCTCTGGTTTGGTCAGAGGTGTAGCTCCTCATTTGGGCACAAGGCAAACTGGAGACGTGGCTCAGAGAGACACCAGTTGGATCTTCTGGGCTTAGGTGAAAGAGCCCGGGCTTGGGGTGAGCGGTCATGGGTTCTAATCCCAGCTCCGCCACTTATCAGCTGTGTGACTTTGGGCACTTAACTTCTCTATGTCTCAGTTCCCTCATCTATAAAATGGGGATTAAGACTGTGAGTCCCACATGGGACAACCTGATTACCTTGTATCTCCTCCAGGGCTTGGCACATAGTAAGCACTTAAATACCATCATTATTATAATTATTGTTACTATTATATGCAAATGACAGTTTTCTTCAGTCTGGCTGTTGGTCCAGTGGAAAGAGAACTATACTGGGAATGAAGAGATCTGGGTTGTAGCCCCAGTTCTGCCTGTTGGGAATATGCCATTAGTGCTGAAGGTTTCTGGCCAAAGAACCACGAGGAGCATTTCACAAGGTGGAGAGGCCCCGAAAGACTCGAAACAGAAAACAAACAAAAAAAAGAGAGACCCTGGCCAACACAGGCAGAGACTGCAGAGGCTTCCGAGGCAACTGCCGTCTGGGTCATGATGCTCCGGCACACCGTCGGCACTCTAGTGCGGTCACCTAGGCCGTAAACGGGTACTGGATGTGTATTCTTTGTAATGGGCTGCACCCCTGCCTGCCTACTCACTCACTGCCCCTGTGGGAACATGACTGATAGGAAAGAGAGAGAGAAAAAGTGAAAGAGAGCGAGCAAGCGAGCGTACACACAAGTGGTGCTGTGCAGAACACTAACATTATAATCAATTTCTCCCTGCAGATTCCTGGTTCTAAAGTCTCAGGACCAAGGATGATCCATCGTTTCCCCTCATGTTTTCTCTTATACAGTCTAATTCTACGGTAAGTTTTACTGGGCCAAGCAAAACAACATGGGGGAAAAGAACAGAATTGGAAAAAAAAAAAAATGTTAGGATCCTTCCCTAAGTCCAAGTCTCACCCTGGTAGCCAAGTCTTCCTTTCGGTTAAATCACTTCCTCTAGGAAGTGAGACACAAACTTTCAAAACATCAGGGTGTACAATTTCACCACGATCCCACTGCACCAAGAGGCCTGACAGAGTTAATGTAACCTTAGGACCCACAGCCGCAGCAGTCCCAATAACATCAGATGAACAGAGTGGATGGTTTTGTAATATTTATGGAATCGTTTTGGGAACTATATGCATTTAGGCATCACTGCATCGTAGACTGAGATAAGATTCCCTCAAACATCATACCTGCTGAGAGGACCCCATGGTTGATCCTTGGAATACTTAAGGGGGACAATTCAATCCATAGTTGCCTATTAGGATCATAAAGAGGGCACATACATCGCATCACTGCAGTAGGTTTCCGGGAACTAGAGACAAAATAGATACAGAATTTTATGGATTAGCTTCTGGCTTTTTCCTCCCGCTCACATCATCAGAATGAGGCACATTTGTCTAACGTTGTTTCATTCTGTATAGAGTGTTTAAACCAATTCATTCAATTGTATTTATTGAGTGCTCACTGTGCGCAGAGCACTGTACTGAGCATTTGGGAAAGTACAATACAATTAACAGTGATATTTTCTGCCCATAATGAGCTTACAGTCTGGGGGAGAGGGGAAGAAGAGAGACATCCATACACATAATCTATTTATTCTTGATTCTATTTATTGCTATTGTTCTTATCTGTCTCCCCCGATTAGACTGTAAGCCCGTCAAAGGGCAGGGACTGTCTCTATCTGTTACCGATTTGTACATTCCAAGCACTTAGTACAGTGTCTGCACATAGTAAGCGTTCAATAAATACTACTGAATAAGAATCGATAAGGAGCCTTGGATTTTGAATGCTCAAAATAACACACACAAAAAGAAACCCCAGAACGCTAAGCATTCAGACTTGCACTCGCTTAAAGTTATTTACTGCCATATTTCAAATAATTGCCTCTGATACTTACACTCTTTCTTCACCGCCAACAGTCACTATACATTCAGAGTAACCCCTGGGCTTGAAAGATGCTAACATCGCCTCTCCTTGCTGTGGCTGGCTGAGTGGAATATTGCTACATTCTTTGACGATTTCCCGCACTAACGGTTCACTCAACATCTGCTCTCGTAAATAACTGGAGTCTAACCCTGAAACCCATAACGCTGACATGACATCCTTCATGTGGACCTGAAAAAGGAGGAAAAAGAGGGTGTCATTTGGTTTCAAAAATACTATTCGCAGTCACTGGTTCTTAAGAAAGAAAAGGTTAAGGGGGAAATGAACTGCAAACTACTGTATGGACGTATTTCCCTTTCTTCCACACTACTTTCACTGATTTGTATTTAAAATCAACAGCTAATATTTAAAATATACATACTGCTGAGCATCTGAAGGCCATTAAAAGACAGGATGCAGTTTATCCACACAACTTCCCCATGAGATAAGAAAGCAGGCAGTTCTAGCCATATTTTGCAGAGAAATAAAATGGAGTTTAAAGTGGCTGACAGTGAGTGACACCACTCAGCTGTGTGACTTTGGGCAAGTCACTTAATTTCTCTGTGCCTCAGTTACCTCATCTGTGAAATGGGGATTAAGACTGTGAGCCCCACGTGGGACAACCTGATCACCCTGTATCCCCCAGGCGCTTAGAGCAGTGCTTCGCATATAGTAAGCGCTTAACAAATGCCATCATTATTATTAAATGCTACTAAATAACATAAAGGAATATAAAATAACCAGTGAATATTCACAGCCTAGCCACCTATCTTGCAAATTGCAAAAGGACCTACTCTTTTCATAGGGGAGGAAGGAAGGGGAGAGACACACAAAGAGAGAGAAAGATTACTGTCCACACTCATTTTTTTTTAAAGTGTGCCAGAAATACCCTCTCAGTAGTTGCAGTAGAGAATAATCTAGCCAACGAGCTCTTTCCTACAAATTTTCCCCAATTCACTAAAATGGGCAATCCTCTGACCTGCTTTGGGTGGCCTAGTTATGTTGCCCTGTTTTTTGAGCCAGAGTGATGGGCCAAATAGGACTTAGAAAATACAGTCCCAAGGCAGGGACACCCAACTCCCTGAAAAAAAAAGTCAGTCATGATTGATTAGAGCAGTTAGCTACATAATAAATGATAGTTGGAAAACATATTTTACAATAATGAGTTTGAGGTGAGTAGGGAATCTCACATTTTAGAGATGGGAAACAATACATAAGCTTGTCAAGGGAGGAAAAAGTGTTTTATTTACCATTCTCCAATCAGTCAATGGTATTTGAGCGCTTATTCACTGTACAAAACACTTGGAAGAGTACAATAAAAAAGAGTTGGTAGTCACGCTCCCTGCCCACAACAAACTTATAGTCTACCATGCTTACCTACATCACCTTCAATGTTTACATTAGACTGAAAGCTCCTTGAAGGCAGAAATTTCCTTTTGAGGGCTCTTAAATGCCTTGTCCATGGTATGTGCTCAAACACCATAAGTGGATAAACAAACTTCTAAGTATTTTCAAGTTGGTTTATCCAACTGGTGCAGAATCAAAGTTCCCCAAGGCCACAAAGGCATCAGGAAATCTGCCCCTTTGGCTTCTAAAGTTTGGGTCGGGATGGGTTCTTACAATTGCAAGGGGTTCAGACCTGGAGATCTTTTAGGACCAGTGTCGACTCCCAAGGGTAACCTCAATCCATCAGTGATATTTATCGAATCCTTACCGTGTGCAGGGCACTGTACTAAGGCACTCGGGAGAGTTGGTAGACGGGATCCCTGTCCACAAGGAGTTTACAAGTGAGATCGGTTCATAAGCCATCAAAATTGTCCTTGGAACTGCTTGCCGATGCCTCACAACAGCTGAGCGACTTGGAGCACTGCATGATGCTCACGGTGAGTCAATGCTGCCAGCTCCATGTGGGACATGGACTTTTCCGACCTGATCACTTTGTTTCTACCCTGGTGCTTAGTAGAGAAGCAGCACGGTGTAGCGGATAGAGCAAGGGCCTAGGAGACAGAAGGTCACAGATTCTAAACCTGGCTCCGCCACTTGTCCGCTGTGTAACTTTGGGCCTCGGTTACCTCATCTGTGAAATGGGGATTGAGACCGCGAGCCCCATGTAGGATAGGGACTGTGTCCAACCCCATTTGCTTGTATCCACCCCAGGACTTAGGACAGTGCCTGGCACATAGTAAGCACTTAAATATCATCATTATTATTAGTTTCTGGCACATAGTAAGCACTTAACAAAATATCATTAAAAAAAAAAACCACAGCACAATCATCTAGAACCAAGTCATCATGTCATCAAAAAGCATTTATTAAGCATTACCTGTCCACGGAACAAAAAGGCAGAGGAGCAACTACTCTTTTTTAATGGTATTTGTTAAGTGCTTACTATGTGCATTTAGACTGTGAGCCCGTTGTTGGGCAGGGATTGTCTATCTGTTGCCAAACTGTACATTCCAAGCGCTTAGTACAGTGCTCTGCACATAGTAAGCGCTCAATAAATAGGACTGAATAAATGAATGGTAGACACTGTTCTAAGAAGTGGGTAAATACAAGGTAATCAGGTTGGACCCAATCGTCCCATATAGATTTCACAGTCTTAATCCCCATTTTACAGATGAGGTAACTGAGTTACGGAGAAGTTAAGAGCACACAGCAGACAAGTGGCAGAGCCGGCACTAGAACCCAGGTTCTTCTGGCTCCCAGGCCCGTGGTCTATCCACTAGGCAACGCTGCTTCTCACCACTCTTTAGACCACTACTGTCAAAAGAGAATTAACCTTTCTAATGCTCTGTTGGTCAGTCCTGTGGAATAAGATTCGACTAATGGGGGAAGTTTAGTCTGAATATCGCTGTCACCTTCCTCGCTGTGGGCTGCAGCCGTTCACAGGGGCCCTGTGGCCAAACCAGCTTCCCTGGCCCAGCCGGACAGGAGACCTCCCTGCACTTGGGGGCTGAAGGAACTGCAAAGCGGCAGTTCTGTCCCCAGAATCCAAGACACGCAGCCCTCAGGGAACCCAACTCAGCCAGGCAGCAGAACCACTTTATTTTATTTTTTTAAACAGCATTTGTTAAGCACTTCCTAAGTGCTGGGCGCTGTACTAAGCGCTGGGGTAGATAAAAGCTAATCAGGTTGGACACAATCCATGTCTCACACAAGGCTCACAGTCCTAATCCCCATTTTACAGATGAGGCAACTGAGGCACAGAGAAGCGAAGTAACTTGCCCAAAGTCACCCAGCAGACAGGAGGCAGAGCTGGGATTAGAACCCAGGTCCTTCTGATTCCCATGCCTGTGCTCTATCCACTTGGCCATGCGGCTTCTCACTTGTCCAGGAACACAATTCATCCCAATTCCACCAGCTCCTCCAAAGTGGCCTCCGACCTGTCCCATCAACCATATGGACTTCTTCCTCATCAATGCAAATGACTGAACTACTTGACTGCTTTGATACGATGGGATTCCTTGTTATGTAATAAATAGTGTAAGAGAATGATTTGTAAGTCTCACTGAAATGATGAAACTATCTTTCAGAGCAACACAACTAGAGATGCCCATTTAAGACTTCATTCGGTTTTCTAGCCAAATCAAATTTTGAAGGGTAGAACTAAAAAGTCAAAAACCAGGGAAAAGTCAGGCAATGTGGCATCCCCCTCCCATCCCTGTAGCATACCTTTCTTATTTCTGAATCATGGGATATCCATCGAATGACTGCTTCGAAGACGTATTTTTCATTGCCGACATTCAGCTTTTCTAGGGAAATAACTTCCTTCAGCTTTTGAGGGCTCAGTTCCAGAAATTCCTCCGTGCTGCTGACGTCTCGGAAGTGAGTTTCCAGATATTCCGTGGCCAGATAGTGGACGTGGTGCAAGCAGTAATGTAGTGCAAAGTCTCTAATACCAATACAGTTCTCAGCAGCAATACAACCTTCTAAAAACTCACAGCATAGGGCTTTAAGATCTGTTAATAGCAGCAGATCCGCCGCCTGCACCACATCTTGGATCGTGTCTTCACTTAGCCTGATCTGTAAGAGATTGGCACACACATCTTGAATTTCAAAAGTTAGCCACTCGGGTTTAAAAATAATATAGAAAATGTAAAGATCAACCTGTCTCCCACTGTTCCAAGCCAAAAAAGTATTGGGAACCTGAGTCCCTTAAGAAGTAGTATAAAACTGAGATGCAGGACACTTAGGTTCTAGGAAGGGCTTTGGCCACTTTTCTTTTTTTTCCATGGTACTTGTTAAGCGTTTACTATGTGTAAAACACTATTCAGTGCTGGGGTAGATACAAGTTAATTAGGTTGGACACTGTTCCTGTCCTGCAAAAGGCTCCCAACCTAAGAAGGAGGGAGGACAAGAGAACTGAGGCCCAGAGAAGTTAAATGAACTGCCCAAGGTCACACAGCAAGCAACTGGCAGAGCCAGGTTCTCTGACTCCGAGGCCTGTGCTCTTTCCACTAGGCCATGCTGCTTCTCACTTGTCTGCTGAATAATCTTGGGAAAGTCATTTAACTTCCCTGGGCCTCCACTGCCTCATCTATAAAATGGGGCAAAATGTCTGATATTCCTCCCTCATAGACCATGAGCCCCATGTGGGACAGGGAACTGTGTCCAATCGGAATATTTTGTACCTGCCTCAGGTGCTTAGCATATGGAGAGTGCTTATTTATAATGCAAAACCTGGATCCAGTGTATTTCAGTGTACATTTAAAAAAAAACGCTGATGGCACTGGACACCACTGAGTTCTCGTAAAGGTTATATCCGAGATATTACAGCATTCATTTGAAAAGCTAGGAGCTGAAGTCTTAAGGCACAAACTTCCCAGAGCTAATGTTGACTTTTGCTATTTATACCTTTCCCATTACTTTGTGTAGGTTAAATTTAAACAGTTAACTTCATCAGAGAATGGCCAGAAATAACAAAGTTAAAGCTTCGCTTAACATTTTATTGGCGAAACGGCCAAGCTGTCTAAATCGGCAACACCAAGTTTCAATTTGAGGGTTGGAGGGAGAAGATACAGGCATTCTCCATGGAAGCAACTTTGAGGCTGGGCTGGAATTGGCTTTCTTACCAGACAAAAATCATTTCAAGCCAACCACACGGGGTGTAGTTGAAAAATGGGATAAGCACCATGCCCAGAGAGACAATTAAAGCTCTCTAAGTGTTTCATTAGAGACGAGGAACCAAGCAGAAGGATGGACAGAGGGTTTTCATCTCCATAGAGATGGAAAGTAGTGGAGAAGAAGGGGGTTAGGGGTTCCAGTAACTGTGACCTCAGCTCCAAGTCATCAGGGGCACAACTGAGATCCCCAACCAGCTCAGGGGGGAGAAATGGGGTGACAGAAGCATTTTGCAAAACACTTGCTTGCCAAACCACACTTCGGAGGATTTCATTCCCAACTTTAACCGGGTGGCATCCAGCCCCGACACCTCGCTCCCACCACCAATTCTCTCTATGCCAAGGGACCCTGGGCTATGCCAGCATGCAGGAAACATAGCAGGCTTCCTGAGAGTCAATTGTATTTAATGAGTGCTTACTGTGGGCGGAGAACTGTACTAAGCGCTTGGGAGAGTACAATGTAACGATATAACATACAAAGCAGCGTGGCTCACTGGAAAGAGCCCGGGCTTTGGAGTCAGAGGTCATGGGTTCGAACCCCAGCTCTGCCACTTGCCAGCTGTGTGACTTTGGGCAAGTCACTTAACTTCTCGGTGCCTCAGTTCCCTCATCGGTAAAATGGGGATGAAGACTGTGAGCCCCACGTGGGACAACCTGAGTCCCCTGTGTCTACCCCAGCGCTTAGAACAGTGCTCGACACATAGTAAGCGCTTAACAAATACCAACATTATTATTATTATTACATTCCCTGCCCACAACGAGCTTACAGTCTAGAGGGGGAGCTTCCTGGGACCCAGGTATATTTATTTTGGGGACTGCAGGACATAAGACAAAAGTCCCTGTAGCCCATCTCCCCCTTTCCCCAGGAAGTTACTATTATAGCAGGAGTAGGAGGTGAGGCTCTTAAGATTCCAACCCAAAAACCGGATGAAGTCTCAGGACAGTAAGCCAAGAGCCCTCCTTGAAGGGATCCACCGTGTGAAGCTCCTGAAGCCACAATAAGGCGGGCATCGGTTAAACCTGAAAGGTCTCAAAGGAAAGAGTGATCGATTTCGAACTTTTCTCCCCTTCGACTCCTATCCTACCTGTCCACTGAAGATGTAATCGAGGATCTCTCTCATAACCATCACAGAAATCCCTTCAAGTTCAATCTTGTAAGTTGACCCATCTTCTTTTGGAGGATTGTAGTTTAACTTTGTCCTAAGAAAGGAGACACACACAAAAAGTGGTTACATATTTGAAAATGTCCTCAACTTTTCAAACAAGTATTGTGTTGAAAGAAATTCAGTTCATATTTCAAGAGCTTGACTCACCCACACTAATGATTTTTATGGTACTGGCTCATCCCTGATGTCCTCCCCAAGGCCAAACTTTAAGGGGTGAAATTTTTTCTTTAAGAACATAACACTGACACGGTGACAAAAGCATTTTACATACACAATTTAGTTCATATGCCTAGTGGATACAGCAGTCTTAATCCTTATTTTACAGATAAGGGGACTGAGGCACATTCATTCAATTCAATAGAATTTATTGGGAGCTTACAATGTGCGGGGCACTGTACTAGGCACAGAGAAGTTGAGTGACTTGCCCAAAGTCACACAGCTGATAAGTGGCAGAGCTGGGATTAGAACCCATGACCTTCTGACTCCCACGCCCATGCTCTATCCAGACAGGGCTTAACTGGCTCAAATTCCTCCCGGGATGTCCCAAAAAGAACACCTGAATGGGGAGGTGGGGGAGAATCGATACATAATGGGGGGGGGGGGGGAAGCAGTGTGACCTAAAGGGAAACAGCATGGACCTGGGAGTCAGAGGTCCTAGGTTCTAATCTCCACTTGGCCTCTTGCCTACTGTGTAACCTTGGACACATGACTTCACTGGCCCTCAGTTTCCATTTCTGAAAAATGGAGATTCAGTACCTCCTGTTCTTTCTCAGAATGTGAGCCCCATGTGGGGAAGGAACTGTGTCTCACCTGATTTATCTTGGAACTACTCTAATGCTTAGTACTTAAATACCACAATTACCATTTTTGAGCATGTTGTGTTTGCGGAGCCCTGTACTAAGTGTGTCAGAGAGTACGGTAGAGTTAAAAGGATGATTCCTGCCTTCATGGAGCCTATAGACTAAGGAGCGGGTGTAGCAAAAATTTCTTTATTTTCTCCCAGAGAAGTGGCTCAGGCTTGGCTTGAAGACTTTTAGAACAGCACCATGTAAGATACAGACTTTCCACAAGCCATATGCCCCAACACAGCTCATGAGGATTGGCCTAGTATTCTCCCATTCAAGGAAACAGCCTCCACAAAGAAGGTTTCCCTCTCATCTTCTAATATGCTTTTTTTTTTTTTTGAAGAATGCTAAGTGTTTCTCATGGCAATATTTCCTAAAAGATATAAAATGTGTACACCACCATGCCTCACTAAGCTCCTTTTTAGAGTGTTCGCTTGGTTTAAAAATAAATAATTGGAGTTGTAACTTTTTGAAAGTAGAGAGATCTCCACTAATGTAATACGCTATTAAATTTAAAGTTCACATACTAAAATGAACTCAAAAAAGGAAAGCAGTTCAAAGGTAACAATACAATTCTCCATCAGTGAAAGGAACACGAGATGAAAAGCAAGAAGAGAAGGTAAAATTAAAATGTTAAGCAAGGGAAAGCGATACAAGGCATAGCACCTGCTCTCAAGGAACTGAAAAAGAAAAGTCTAAGAAAGGAAGTTAATTCATATGGAAAGTGTTAATTGTTTTCAAAAGAATTTTTTTAAAAAGAGGAAGAGAAAAAAGGAATAGTCACTTCTAAAGGGAGGGGGAGGAGGTGGGAAGGAGGGGAGAGGAGCAAAGTGAGAAAAGGCAAAAAGGCAAAAATAAATGAGTTACTAGAAATGCTAACCAAGGACCTGTCAAATGATGTGGGGTAGTAGGAAGGGCAGCAGATTCACTGAGAAAGGGATGTCCTAGTCTTAACAGCAACCGGGATCATAAAGAAATGGCTCAAGGAAGAGAAAATATGGCCTAGTGGAAAGAGTCTACCCGGGGAATCAGGGAACCTGGCCTCTAAATCCAGCTCTATCTCTTGCCTGCTATGCGACCTTAGGCAAGTCACTTAACTTTTCTATGGCTCAGTTACCTCATCAGTAAAATGGGGATTCAATACCTATTTTTATTCTTCCTCAGGCTGGGAGACCCATGGGGGAAATCTTTGTGGAGGATCTACCCCAGAGATTAGTACAGTGCCTGGCAGGGAGAAAGCACCTAATTAATGCCTCAATTATCATTATTAGAAAGTGAGAGGACCAATCATGAGGATCCCATCTTTTAGGTAGAGCCCTAGCCAGCTTCCTTGAACCTCCCCAAGGCTGGCTGTCTCCTTGCACTTTCTTCCACTCCTTATGGACAGTCCAGAATTCACTTCTGTTCTCAAATTTTAGCCCAGAAAGAGCTTCTTAAATAATAATAATAGAAATAACCCTCCCTTGGTTTACTTTCTAGTCCCAATATCTGCAACATCACCTGAGGGGAAAGTTTCAAAGCTCTAACAAAAAGGTCACGTAAATGGACTTTATATAAATCAAAAATAAAATTCCCTACATTCTGCCCCTCCACAAAGGAAATGAAGTGGTAAAAAGAGTACAATGTTTACGGAAAATGTATTATTAATGATATCAACTAAGCTCATCCTAGGCCAAAAAAAAAAACACCAAAAAACTCTACATCCTAGAAAAGGTCAATTTTGTGTCCAAAAAAACCCAAACTGAAGAGGAAAGAGAGGATGGAGGACATTTCTCCCACCTCCTGAATAACCACCTGTTCAAATACAGAAATTATTTAGATCTGGGGAAGAAGGGAAGATATTTATATCATTAGCCACTGGAGTTCATTAGGCTTGAGTTACACCCATCTGAAATTAAAAGAGGAAAGAAATTGGACACAGTTTATGATTACGCCTTTTTTTAATGCTATTTTAGTCCATCACATTTGAGCGCTTACTATGTGCACAGCCCTATACTAAGCGCTTGAGTATAATATAAAAATAAAGTCACATCCCCTGCTCACAACAAGCTTACAGTCTAAACAGAGAGACCAGGTCCTGTACTAAGTGCTGGAGCAGATATAAGATAATCACCTTGGACACAGTCCATAACGCACCTGAGGCCACAGTCTCAATCCCTATTTTACAGATGATGTACCAGGCACAGAGAAGTTGGGTTGGTTTCTGTTTTGTTTTAATGGTATGCTAGCACTGACTATGTGCCAAGCACTGTACTAAACACCGGGGTATGTACAAGCCGACCACATTGGACACAGTCCCTGTCCCACATGGGGCTCACAGTCTTAAGCCCCATTTTACAGATGAGGTAACTGAGGGCCAGTGAAGTGACTTGCCCAAGATCACACAGCAGACAAGTGGCAAAGCTGGGTTTACGACCCAAGTCTTCTGACTTCCAGACCTGTGGTCCTTTCGAGTAGTGCATGCTGCTTCTCAATATGCCTTAATATAGGAGCCAACAAAAATACTTTCTCTGGGAAATCACTAACATTATTTAATGAAACAACATCCCAAATGGCATTAAAGATAAGTTTTTTCTACCAATCCAACCGCTACAAACAGGCAGAATCTATAAAGTTTTCAATGCATCATTCAGACTGTCCCCAATCCAGATCTTGTTTCTTCTTTGCTAATGGGACCAGTACAATATCTCAAGGGATTAGGCCCTTCAAAGTTCGGAAGTGAATGCATGTAGGAAAAATATTTAGTGAGCATCCTTTTCAAAATTTCTCCTCTTTCCCCTCTAGACTGTAAGCTCATTGTAGGTAGAGGATGTGTCTACCAACTCTCTCAAGCACTTAGTACAGTGCTCTGCACACAGTAGGCACTCAACAAATCCCACTGATTGATCCCACTGGGCTTTGGGCATCCAGAAATGCTGAAAGAGCTGTCATGGAAAGCTGTCTGGTGAGAGGAGGAGTTCATTCAGGTGGGTGACCACTTTATAAGCAGTGTACAGAGGTCCGCATAAGCATCTGAAAGGGGCCCTAAGGTCAACCCTGCCTAAGGGAGGACCCTCTCTTCAGGTGACCCAGCTGTCCACACCAAGCCTCTATCAGGGTCAAATCCCAAGAAGTGGGGAAGAAGCATCCAAGTCACCCCTTAGATGGACAAACTCACCTAGATAACCTCAACTTCCTCCCAGTCCTAATAGCAGACCCCAGAATGAAGCTCAAGTGAGTCCCTCATCCCGACTTTAGGACGCATATCCTGGGATGGGTGGAGGGATTTGGGGGGGCAGGAAGCTATCCTGGGGTGGCCCCATCTTAAGTAGGTTGGCTGCTCCCTCAGAAGATGGAGCTACTGGAACAAAGGATGCACGGAGACCATTAATCCATTTTTATCTCTTGAAGAGTTTACATTTTCTTGTCTAAGAAACACTGCGTTAAGGGCACTAGAAGGGGAAAGGGAGACAAGTTGCAGAGGATGACGATGGAGCCTTCCGTTGAGATTAACTGAGATTTCACTGTGTGCGAAGGGACCGACTGCCCTAACATTGGGTCTGTGGAGTTGCCACTTGCAGTTCTGTACCCCTGCCAGTGGTGGTCTTCCCAGAGCCCTAAGTGTAATCAAAGGGGCAAGGAAGTGCAGGACAATGTGACAAGCAACCAAAGTGTTCTTCTGCCCCCTGGGCTTACAGGGCCATTTCCACCAAAAATGATGACAGCATAGTGCCAATTGCCTTGGTAGTTACTGTGGTCTTTGCCGCCCACGTCAGCAGCTATTTCTGTGGATTCCAGCTCAGCCTGTCCATCTCGCAGAACACCCCAGCTGGCTTTTAAAAAAAAATTAAAAAAAAAAAATCAGGAACCTTTACTTCCTACTTGCAGAACCCAGGCCTCCTGTTCCCCAGAGCCTCACTCTTTCCACTGGACCGAAAGGCAGTGCTGCTAATTTACATGGAATTGCTTCAAAGCAGTGAGTGCACTTCTTGAATGACCTCGATTCTGTAATTATAATTCTTTTTGTAATGTTTACGGAAAAGAAAATGAGGTGATGATGGGGTTCAGAAAAGTGAAGAGGGTAGAACTCGTCAGTTACTATTTTCTCTCTCAATTATGGCCTCGATCCCTTAATTAGATTTTTTTTCATCATGTCAGTCTCATTTTGAAAACTTTTACTACGGCAGCTGTCCCAAAAGGCCTTAATTACCAACGCATCATTCCCACGAAATGCTTACTTCACTCCCCTCCTTTACATCGAACCGTATCAACCCTTGCCTCATGGGATGCGCTCACGGTGTCTACTATTTTTATAGGCAGCAGGAAGATGCCAGCAGAGAGTCAGGTGGGGGTTGGGAGTGGGAATGGGGGAGAAGGGGAGGAAGAGGGTCTTCCAACAGAGCCACAGCAGCACCAAGATCTCTTAGGGAGCTCGGCTCTGCTTTGGCGGGGCAGAACCTGAGGAAGAGGGCTTCTTCAAAGGTCTTGGAGAAGTCCGCTCTACCAAAGCAATGGGCAAATTCTGTCTCCGCCCTTCCAGGAGGCTCGAGGTCCCCCTTAAGGTGGCTCCTAAGACCTTGCTCCTCCCCACTCAAACACTCCTTCTCCCCCCACCCATGAAAAAAAGCTTCAGGATTACAGAATTCCCAGTGCTCCCAGCCGTAGACTCTTCTCAAGTAATGCTCTTGCCATAAGTTCAAATGGAGAGGACGAAATGCCCCGTTCTTCTTCCCTACTTCATAAACCCAAGAAAAGCCAATGATAAATTCTGAGCTAAGCTTAGACTGTGAGCCAGCATATAGGACGGTGCTGGACACACTAGTAAGGGCTTAACTAATACCATGATATTAATCATTCCGGATTCATTTTAATCAAATTGGTCTTAATGTGTGTATTCTCTTTCACACTCTTGACGGGTTTGGGCAAAATAAAACTGGTACTTTCTGATTAACTAGAGATACTGAATTTTGGATACCCAATCCTGCCACCTAAAGTTGCTGACTGCATTCCTTTTTGTACTCAAACATGCTGGCAGTAAGGTTTACGAAGTCTGGGGAGCTTTTGAAAGGAGCCTACGACAGGAAGGGGTACAGTGGTTGCTCACCCAACTGTGGGTACCGGCTCTCCCCGAGACCACGGGCAGGCCCGCTTCCCCGGGTAACTGCAGGCGCTTCCCCAGCCCTGAGGCCCAGCCGACGGGAGGGTGGAGACGATGCTGTGAAGACTGGCAGCAGGGCGGGAGCCAGAAAGAGGGACTCCACCCTCCCCTCCCCTAGAACGAGGCTCGCTATGTGCAACTCTGGGACACACTAAGCTTGCCCCACTATGCCACCCAGACACCCCACGTTTCTCCACCACCACCCCCCACCACCATCCACGCTCCCCAAACCACCCTCTCGCCCCGTGATTCGGGTCCTCAGCAGGAGTGAAAACCAAGGCCTGGGTAAGGCCTATCATCGTCTTTTCTTTAAGTATATGGTATGTGTTAAGTGCTTACTATGTGTCAGGCGCTGTACTAAGCACTGGGGTGGATCCAAGGTAATCAGGTTGGACTCAGTCTGCGTCCAATACGGGACTCTCAGTCTTAATCCCCATTGTACAGATGAGGTAACAGGCACAGAGAAGTTAACTGACTTGCCCAAGGTCACACAGAAGACAAATGGCAGAGCCAGGATTAGAACCCAGGTCCTCCGACTCCCAAATGCAGGCTCCATCCACTAGACTACAAGGCTTCTCTAAATAATTATGTTATTCAGTTCTCCACATTGTAAAATAAATCTTTCCCAGGTAACTGCAGGAACCTCTGTTAATACAGACACATGTGCACCCCCACCCTCTTCTGAGGTAACCAGACATGACTTTTAAAAGGTATTAAACTCTGTTCTGTCTGCTTTCCCATCCACCTACTCCTAATTAAATTTGGCTTCCATGTGCCATAAAAACTCAATTTTCTGTAATTGGCCTGGGCCAGTTGGGATAAAGAAATATTGTAGATAATTAAATTTTTCTAATCTTTTCAAAAGAGCCAAATTACTGTATAACCTGAAAATACGAAGACGTGCATTTGAATGTTTACTAACTTGTACACTCACTGCTCACAGGCACACAAAAACGAGAGACTACTTTATGTCTCCCCTGAGTTCATAGTATATACTCTATCTGGTCTCACGTTCACTTTATTGTTACTTTCATGGAGAACGCCCAGTTTTTCAATAGAGATTTACAAATACACAGAACATCCTTAAAAGTTCAAATCTGATGAATAACCATTGACATCCCCGAAAACAGCAGCGTGGTCTAGTGGATAGAGTAAGGGCCTGCGAGTCAGAGGACCTGGATCCTAATTCTGGCTCTGCCACTTACCTGCTGTGTAACCGTGTTCAAGTCACTTCACTTCTCTGGTCTCAGTTGCCTCAACTGTAAAATGGAGATTAAGACTGTGAGCCCTATTTGGGAGCCCTATATCGTGTCCAACCTGATTAGCTTGAAGCTACCCCAGTGCTTAGTACAGTGCCTGGCACATAGTAAGCACTTAAATACCATTTTTTAAAAAAAGAAGTTGGAATTTTCTAGATAGGCAAGTTTTCTTCTTGGGCAGAGCCCCCACCCTGTTGTTGGACTGTCCTTTGTCCAGTTTTATAGCCTTTTCTCAAGTTCTTTCCTGCTTTCTTTTCCATCTGAGCCATTCTCCAGGTTCATGGCTACTGCTAGGAAAAACTAAACCCAGAGGTCTCAACGCTGAGGTTCCTCTTCTGCCCCATACTGCTCCTTTTCCTGACTTGTCCTGACTCAACTGGTCTTGGTCAATCAATGGTATTTGACCACCTACTGTGTGCGGAGCACGGTACTAAGCATCACAGGGCTAATAGGTACGATCCCTGCCTAGAAGGTGCTTTTAGTCTACAGTGGGGAGGGAGACATTAAAATAAATTACAGAAATGGGAAACGGTGTCTAAGGATATTTACCTAAGTGCGGTGGGGCTAGAGAAGCAGCACGGCGTACGGGATAGAGCACGGACCTGAGAGTCAGAAGGTCATGGGTTCTAGTCCCAGCTCTGTCACCGGCTTGCTTCGTGGCCTTGGGCAAGTCACTTCAGTTCTCTGTGCCTGTTACCTCATCTGTAAAACGGGGATTAAGACTGGAAGCCCCACGGGGGACAGGGACTGAATCCTTCCTGATTTGCTTGTATCCACCCCAGCATGTAGTACAGTGCCTGGCGCATGGTAAGCACTTAACAAATACTACAATTATTATTATTACTTCAGTCTCCAACTTCAAACCCACAACTGTCCTCTCCCAAACCCCTCCCCCTTCAGTGTACTCTTCTTTAGTCTCTCCCCATTGGTGATGGGCATCTTGCCTTTGACCCAGAGAGCCTCACAGCTTCTCTGTGAAATGGGTAGAGAGATGCACCCCTCCGGCTGGTCAAAACATCTGTTCCAAAGAGAAGTTACTCTCCCTAGATCATAAAAGTCAATGTCAGAACCAAAACCTGGATCTCCTGGCTGTCAATCCAGAGAGGGCTCTTTCCACCAGAACAGGTTTCAGGGTGATCAGGAGGTTAAAATGGGCTTTCTCTACTTCTCATACAAGTTCCCGGATGCTTTATTTATACACTGACTCATGGTAATGGCTCCAAACTGATCTATGCAGGGCTCAACTTGTCAAAACCAGGCCCATGACAACACTCAGCATGGAAATTTTATGGGAGGAGAGGATCAGAAGAAGATTCCTCTTTACGTCCATTTAACATGCTTATTTCTTCCTGCAGATGAGATAAAAGCAGATTGTACTCAAGTCAAAAGTGCAAAGCTTCAATGCCCCTGGGACATTTTCACTCATGTCCATATTTTGCTAACAATCATGTCGAAGACATGGAATCATGAGGCAGCAGTTTTCCAATTGAAGAATTCTTCCAGAGTGAAACGAGTCTGATTTCTTGTTCTGGACACACCCTGGCCTTTCGGAAATATTCTGGAGACAGGCCTTCATGCCACTCCCTGACAGCAAACCAAAAACTTTTCCCATGTCCAGATTTGCCTTTTTAGCTTCTCTTTAAATGAGGCTACTTGTGCAGCCTCAGGACCCCAAGGAGTAGTTGCCAAGGAACTGATCCATCAGTGATGATTTTGCTTTCTGGTGCCGTTTGAAGCTTTTGCTTGTGTTAGTTCCAAACTGGATAGTCGAGTTCTTGCCTATCACGATTGCTGCTTTTATATGAATAAAAACAGGGTATGCACTCAATAAATACCACTTATTGACTGAATGCTACTGTACCATCTTCTCTCCCCATTCAACATTGGGCCAAATTCCCCTGCCAATCTCTGTTGTTGAAACAAGTAGTTAAGGAAGCTTAACTTGAACCTACCAGTATCTGATATTGTTGAACTGTGAACATTTTAGGAATTGTGGTGTTTTTTGTTTCTTAAAAAAGCAGGCAGCTTTATTCCTCGTTACCACAGTACTCTGTCCTCCTCTCCCTGGCCCTGGAGTGGTCAGCAGGTGGTCTAAAACCTCCACCACTGAGGCAGAGTTATATAGGGGCTCTTGCCTGCAAACTCCCCCTCTCCTAAGTCCCACCACCCACATTTCTGGCACCCAATCCTTACCCCACTTTAGCAGAGGAAAACTGAGGCAGCACCTCCAAATATTTTGGACTTTGGAGGCTTTCTGAACCCTTCTGGTGAGTGGGGAAAGGAAGAGAAAAGAATGATTTCCTTATGTATCTGTCTCTACAGGCTTCGAGCTAGACAACCTCCTACGGGGCAGGACCATCTTCCATTTACAGGAGTTTTAGGTTCCAAGGCACCCACGTACTGTGCTATGCACAACACATGTAGTGATAAGTTAAAGAGCAAACAGTTCTTAAAGGGGTTAAGGAGCAACAAGTCAGTAAATAGCATTTCAGCACCTACTAGGTAGAGGGCCCTGTACTAAGCCCTTTGGAAAATACAACTGAGTAAGGCCTTAAGGGGTGGGCAGTGTATTGGGGGGAGATTGATAGAGACAACTCACTATTAGTTGGGGAAAAACACAAATAAATGCTAACACTTTTGACAGAGACAGTGGAGATGGATAAACAGGTCAGAAAATGAAAGTGGAAAATATGCTCAAGTGAGAAGGGCAGGGGATTAAAGTTAAGTGAAGCAGCATGGCCTAGGAGATAGAACACAGGCCTGTGGGTCAGAAGGACCTGGCTTCTAATACCGGCTCCACCAATTGTCTTTTGTGTGACCCTGGACAAGTCACAACTTCTCTGCGCCTCAGATACCCCATGTGTACAGTGGGGACTAAGACTGTGAGCCTCGCGTGGACTGTGTCCACACTGATTAGCTTGTACCTACCCCAGTGCTTAGAACAGTGCCTAAAACACAGTGAGTGCTTGAATTCCACTTAAAAGAAAAAAAGGTGTCAAGAGCAGCTGTTGAATGGCTGTGACCTGGGAAAGCAAAGCTTAACTGGCAAAGATCCTGGAAGAAGAGGTGGGTTTCCAGGCAGGATTTGAAGCTAGGGAAACAATAATAATAATATGTTAGCCCTATGTGTCAAGCATTACACTAAGCCTTGAGGTAGAGAGATGATACATCAGGTCAGGCACAGTCCCTGCCCTCATGGGGCTCATAATTTAAGAGGGAGAACAGGTACTGAATCCCATTTTACAGATGAGGAAACTGAGGCCCAGAGAAGTTAAGTGACGTGCCCTCGGTCCCACAGGCAGCAAATGGTGGAGCCAAGATTAGAACCTAGGTCCTCCCTCCCCCAGCCCTGTCCTCTTTCCACTAGGCCACACTACTCTCTGGTGGCTTTGAAGGGAGAAGAAGGAGTTCCATGCAAGAGGAAGTGAGTTCACATTCTTAGTGTTGGCAAAAACATTACCTTTCTCCCAAATTTGCCAGCACATTTTCCAAAACTGGGAGGTCCCCAAACCCGATGGGGCTTGGAGGAGCCTAAGATTATCAATGGGTGACTTCAGGGGATTGATTCGGGGCCATCACATCAAAAGGCCCCGAAGTAGCAGGATGAAAAGTTGAATTTAATATTTCATCATCATCATGCCTTTCCCCCAACTCCGATACATAAAATTAAGGTTATTTAGTTGACCAGTTAAAGAGCACACACACATTATGGCAGAAGTGAGAGCATTTGCTATGCATTTTGGCAAGAACAGGGCAGGCAAGTGTTTCCCAATTCTCTAACATGAGCCTGTTGGGATACAGCACAATATGGTGTCAGAAGAAACAGTTTGTGTGCACCAGTGCAGTACTGAACACCCTAGGTGCCTGGGAAGCAGTGTGGCCTAGTGGAAAGAGTAAAGGCCTAGGAGTCAGAAGACCTGGGATCTAATCCCGGCTCTGCCTGTTGCCTGCTGTGTGACTCTGGGCAAGCCACTTCAGTTCTCTGTGCCTCAGCTTCCTCCTCTGTAAAACAGGGCTTCAATACCTGTTCTCCCGCCTACTTAGACTGTGAGCCCCATGTGGGAAAGGGACTTTGTCTGACCTGATTATCTCGTCGCTACCCCAGAGCCTAGTTCAGTGCACGGCACGTTAGTAACCGCTTGACAAATACCACTATTAAAGCGTGACTTTTCTTTAACGTAGGGTCTGGCAAGATCTCAACAGCTATTTTATAAGAGAACTGGGTGTATCAGCAGTTTTCTACATTCTGATTCACTCTGAGCCGGAGTACCTACGTACTTAATGTAAGACCATTTAGACTGTATTTTCAGCTTGCTGATAACTAGAAGATTGATTCCAGCTAATATTCTGAAGTTCCTGTGACGGAGAAAGCAGGTGTCTAAAAATATGTACTTTCATGATGCAAAGTCAAAAAGACTCTCACAGCAAAGCCTGAAAAATAGGATTCCTATGGCAAAACTCTGTAGGCTAGCAGAGTTTAGAAAAAATGAATATCTAATAGTTATTGATGATTCTCTTCATCCCAAAATCACAAAGGGTGCAAAAAAAAAAGAAAACTAAACATCAGGGAGTTGGAATAAAAACTATGGGTGAACCCCCACCCCAAGTTTAAGTCACGTCCTCTCCACTAAAAAAAAGACGAGCAAAGATGAAGTTTGTGGATTCACCCTCCTAGGGAACACAAAGCTCCTTCTCTCAGGTCACCCAAATGTGGAACTTTATTGGACTGAACGCCTGAACCTGCACTAGAGTTAAATTGGTGGCGGGACCTAGCACATAATACAGTTCATTTTTATAGAAGTCTTGTTCCCAACCAGTTCTCCCAACATTTCTAAGAAGGCTTAGGACATAAGGGCAGGCTTAATATAAGCTCCAGTTCAGAAACTGAAGCGGACTATATGTGGTCATCTGCTGGCCATAAGTCCCCCTGCATGCCCAAAGTCAATCCTTTTCTACTCAAACCCCTGACCATTGACTTTAAGATGGTCAATCAGCTCTCTCCTCCCCTACTTACCCTCACTCTCCCACTACATTCACTCATTCAGTGGTATTTATTGAGCGCTTACTGTGTGCAAAGAACTGTACTAAATGTTTGGGAGAAGCAGCGTGGCTTAGTGGAAAGAGCCCGGGCTTGGGAGTCAGAAGTTGGGGGGTTCTGACCCTGGCTCCACCACTTATCAGCTGTGTGACTTTGGGCAAGTCACTTAACTTCTCTGTGACTCAGTTACCTCATCTGTAAAATGGGGATTAAAACTGTGAGCCACACGTGGGATCACCCGATTACCTTGTATCTACCCCAGCGTTTAGAACAGTGCTTGGCACATAGTAAGGGCTTAACAAATACCATCATTATTATTATTGGGAGAGTACAATATAACATCAGGCACACTCCCTGCCCAGAAGGAGCTCACAATCTACATCTCATTATGCTCACTTCATTCCTCTCAAACTAACCTACTCACTGTAGAGAGTAGTGCTCAGCACACAGTAAGCGCTCAATAAATACGATTGAATGAATGACAGTTGGAGTGAATGAGCTCCCTAAGGGAGAAGGTAAAGATGGAGAATAGAGGGGACTCAGAACTGAGCCTTGAGGGACAGTTGGAGGGGCTAGGGGGGTATGGAAGGAATTAAAGAAAGACTCAGAAGGAGCAACCAGAGAGGTAAGAAGAGAACGAGAGGACAGGGTCAGTGAAGCTAAGGTTGGGTCATGTTTCCAGAAGGGGGGTCACTGGACCACAGTGTCAAAGGCAGCTAAGAGGTCAAGGTACATTAGGGTGAAGTAGAGACTAGTGGGTTTGGCAAGAGGAGGTCACTGGTGACCTTAGAGAAGACTTTCTGCGGAGTGAAGGGAATGGAAGCCGGACCGCAAGGGCCGTGTGTGAGGTGGAAGGGGTGGAGGCAAGGAGGGTATTGGAGAAGAGGAAGTGAAAGTAGTGCGTGTAGACAACACGCTCAGTGAGTTTGGTAAGGAATGGCAGGAGGGAGATGAGTTGATCACCTAAACACTTCAGTACTCACACACATTTGTGGGAATTAGGCACATATCTATACACTCTGTTGTTTCCTCCCACCCATAATTTATTTCAGCGTCCATCTTCTCCACTAAACAGGAAGCTCCTTAGGGACAGGGGTGCTACCTATTAATTCTACTGTACTCTTCCATATTTAGTACAGTGCAAGCTCACTAAATACTATCGACCGACTCGCTATGGTTTAAATCAGAACCGGCTCAGCCTGAGGTTCATCTAGGGCTCTGTTCCTGTCAGTAGCCAAGCTGGGGATCCAGGCAGTCTCACAAGAAAACCACCCCAGGCCTAATGCTTGGAAGTTGTTGGGGCAACAAAATATTGGTCCTCGCCCACCATTCTCCCTGGGGTTAAATCACTTTTTTGAGCCAGGGATGGGAGAGAAAGAGGAGGAGGCGCCAGTCCCCCTCACCACACCCGAAGAACGGCGACCTAGATCTTTGGGGGAATTGAAAAACCCAACCTCAACTAGACCTGTAGACTAGGATTGATCCTGGGGAGCCTCTGCCAAAGAAGTCGACTCACGCTTTAAACTGTGCATGACCCAGTCAAAAGAGCACAGGCCTGGGAGTCAGAGGACCTGGATTCTAATCCCACCTCCGCCAAGTCAATCAAATTTATTGAGCACTTACTGTGTTCACAGCCCTGAAGGGCTTGGGGGGAGTACATCTCCACAATATAATGGACACATTCCCTGCCCACAATGAGCTGACAGTCTACAGGGGAGACAGACATCAATCTAAATAAATTACAGATATGTACATAAGTAATGTGGGGATGGAGGGGTGATGAGTAAAGGGAGCAAGTCAAATGCTTGCTGTGTAAGGATGGCCAAGTCCCTTACCTCCTCTATGCCTCAGTTCTCCTTTTCTCCCTCCTACTTGGAACAGGGACTGTGTTCTACCTAATTTGTACCTACCCCAGCACTTAGAGCAATTTGATACATAGTAAGCACTTAAATACCATGAAAAAGTGCTTTGAATCAGCCATTACACTGATGTTCCCTGTAGCTGCTGCTTGTGTTCCCCAGCCTGTTCTCTGCTTTTAAATCCTCTCCAGCCCAATCCCCAAAATCATTGGAACTAATGGTCAGCGATTGCAATGATAACCACAGCTGGCACCAGATCCAGGGATGAGAAGTGGGAAGTGGACAAGTCACAGAGAGGGAATGGTCAGTGAAGACAACCCTCAGGATGGCAAAAATCACTACCAAATACACCAATATAAAATTTGCCTAAGTTTCATTCACCGTGCACACTGCTTTCAAACAGGCCAAAATACAGAGGTACTTTATATACACTTCTGTGAGAATCTAGTGTAAAATTACTTCTAGCCCCCAGTGTCAGTGATGTCCTGGGAATTTCACCGTGTCATGGTAATAAACTTTTCTTTGTTCAGAAGATGAAAGTTTCCATTAGAACTACAAACCCCTTCAAGAGACCTGGCTAGAGGTTGACTCATCCACAGTCTTACCACACTGCTTTCTTCAATGGGGCCCAAAGGCTCGACCATGCTACCTAACTCCCCACAAGAAAACTAAGTCTTTATCCCACTGGTGGACTTTACCCCTCCCCAGGAAAAACACCTTACATAACGTTGTTCCTTTATACGCAAACACTCGCAATGGCTGCGGTAAGTTCAGTTTCTCTAAATAATTGCAATTAATAATAATAATAATAATGTTGGTATTTGTTAAGCGCTTACTATGTGCCGAGCACTGTTCTAAGCGCTGGGGTAGACATAGGGAAATCAGGTTGTCCCACGTGGGGCTCACAGTCTTAATCCCCATTTTACAGATGAGGGAACTGAGGCCCAGAGAAGTTAAGTGACTTGCCCACAGTCACACAGCCGACAAGTGGCAGATCTGGGATTCGAACTCATGAGCCCTGACTCCAAACCCCATGCTCTTTCCACTGAGCCACGCTGCTTCTCTGAAGCATGGGATATTACCATCCCATATTAAAAACACTATGGAAAGTGATGATGTTTGCTTATTTTTATTTCTTCCAGAAGCTTTTTTAGGGCACTCATCTAAGGATTTTGGATTTCTTCTTTTCCTCAAGTTCTATATTCTTGGGAGAGTCAGGCAGAGAGGTAAGAAGAGCCTAAGGGGGAGAAAACATCTTCTGAGAGCTGGAGCCATCTGGCTCCCAGTGCTCAAATTCATTCATTCCAATCATATTTACTGAGCACTTACTGTGTGCAAAGCACTGTACTAAGTGCATGGAAGAATAATGAGTCAATTTAATGGTATCTCGGATTGGTTGAGCTTTAGAAAAAAGTACAGAATTTCAGGACTCCCCTGCATTAGGGGATAACACTCTCATTCTGATCAATACCTAATAGATGGTTCATACCACCAACTGTGGCTCAGGCCCAGATACCAACTCACCTTTATTCAGATTTGTCCCCAATTCTGAACTCATCTACAAATTTGGGCCTCAGTTCCTTGCTAATAATAATGGTGTTTTTAAGTGCTTACTATATGCCAAGCACTGTGCTAAGTACTGGGGTAGACATAGGATAATCGGGTCCCACAGAGCGAGTAGGAAGGAGAATACATATTGAATCTCCATTCTGTAGAAGCGGGAACTGAAGCGCAGAGAAAATGAAATGACTTGCCCAATACCATACAGCAGCCATGTGGCAAAGTCAGGATTAGAACCCAGGACCGCTGACTCCCAGGCCCCTGCACTTTCCATTAGACCAGACCTGTTTTCTGCCAGGGACCAAAATGCCAAAGCTAGTGCCAAAAAAAGACTATTTTCAATAGGACAGGTCCCTAAGAGTCCTTCTTTGTCTTTAAACTGCTTGAACAAAATTTTAAGGACCAACTCCAAGCATCCCTTCTAGATCCTCTAGTTATACGGGGATGAGGGACTGACATTTCTTTCTACCCTCTGAACAGGAAAACATCTTTCACTAAGCTGTTGAAGTGGCTGAATATACAGCACCTAGTGCTATGTTATACTTTCCCAAGTGCTTAGTACAGTAGTATGCACATAGGACATGCTCAATAAATACCACTGACTAATTTAAATTCTAACTTGGAATCTCTCAATCTTTCTGGAACTTCTGCTCAAAAAAAAAAGGGGGGGGCGGACTGACCCTCGTTTCCTCCAGGAGGCCCAGAGAAGCAGTGTGGTTCAGTGGAAAGAGCCCAGGCTGGGGAGTCAGAGGTCATGGGTTCTAATCCCAGCCCTGCCACTTGTCAGCTGTGTGATTTTGGGCAAGTCACTTCACTTCTCTGTCCCTCAGTTACTTCATCTGTAAAATGGGGATGACGACTGTGAGCCCCACGTGGGACAACCTGATCACCTTGTATCCCTTCCAGCGCTTAGAACAGTGCTTGGCACATAGTAAGCACTTAAATGCCATCATTATCATCATCAATTGATAAATGGCATTTTCTGAACACTTACTGTGGGCAAAGCACTTGGGAAAGTACAGTACAATGGAGTTGGAAATTACCATCCTGCCCTCAAGGAGTTTACAGTCTATGGGGGAGACAGACATTAAAATAAATTAGCGATAGGGGAGATAGTAGAATTCGGAAAGGGAACTCTGGAATAGCTTTAAGCTAAAAGGCTTCTATGTTGTCTTCTTCGGGATGCCCTGACTGTTCTTGGCCATTCCCTAGCCCCTTGCCCACAACATAGAGAGTCCAGATGCCCTTGGAACTGTTTCATGTCGCACTCAGCTTTACAGATTTTGATCCCTATGGGTGTGGTGTCTAGTCATCTGGAGCCACAGAGTCAAATGACTGCTCCCAAACTCTAGCTGTTCTTCTATCTACAGTTATTGCTGTTTTATCAGCTGCCTTCAACTGAGTCAGGCAAGAGATGGCTCTGCTGGGCCTTTTCTTACTTCTTAGTCTCACAGTCTTCTCACACTCCCTGCCCACAAGGAGCTTTCATTCCTCACAAGGGACCAATGCAGTTCCTCCTCTTGAGCAGCTCCTGGACTGGGCAGCTTCGCCCTCCGGGTTTCTCAGGTAAACTGAGGGACAGAGCTCTGCAGACTCCCTCTGGGCCTTCCTCCTAGACATCAGGAAGATTCTTATCTCCACAGGATCTGCATACTTTTCACTTCTGAACCACTGACTGTCCATATTGCTTCCTCAAAAATTCAGACACTGCCTCACCTGCTCTGCAGGCAGAGGTTTTTCACTAAACTGCAAAATCCTCAAGGTTGCTCCAAATAATGGCAGGTGGACATAAATTATCACTGGAGAAGCTGGAGAAGCAGCATGGCTTAGAGGAAAAGAGCCTGGGCTTGGGAGTCAGAGGTCGTGGGTTCTACGCCCGGCTCCGCCACTTGTCAGCTGTGTGACTTTGGGCAAGTCACTTCATTTCTCTATGTCTCAGTTACCGCATCTGTAAAATGGGGATTAAGACTGGGAGCCCCACGTAGGACAACCTGATTACCTTGTATCTACCCCAACGCTTTAAACAGTGATCGGCACACTGTAAGCACTTAAATATCAGCAATGTAATCACACAAATCCACCATGAGGCTCACTTCTGTCAGCATTACTCCCTTTCCCCATTCCTACACTAGTGCTTCAAAGGAATGGGTATAAAAGGCAACCTCCAAGAAGACTGACTGGTATTACAACCTGCCCCCAAAACCAGGAAAAGGCTTTCGGGAACCACGATACCAAACACTATTGACCTTGGCCTGGCAGGTTGGGGAACCCATAAAGGTAGCAAAGGCTTCAAATACCTAGAAATTACACACACATACCCCAAAAACAAGATCAATCATCTATGCTATGTCATCAAGGACTCTACATTGCAGAAAAGGATCTTAAATTTAGGCCAACAAAACCATTTTCATTGTTTAACATAAAGGGCACGAGGTCCAGATATTCAAAAGGAGACCATCTGGGTACTTCAATGGGCCCTTGACTCTAATGGTATGCAGGCCTCTCACCCCATCCTACTTAACAGGATGAGGCACCACTGCAAATGAGGTGATTTCCAGTTTCATGGACTATCATGAATGGTCTATCACTAAGTCAACAGTGGGCAGAGACCTGAAAGAACTCATTACCATGAGCATACAAACTCAACCTTTTTTTTCTTTAAAAAAAAAAAAGATATTTGTTAATCTCTTACTGCTATAGTTCTGGGGTGGACACAAACTAATCAGGTACACAATCCCTGTCCCACATGTGACTCCGGGTCTTAATCTCCATTTTACAAATGAGGTAATAGGCAGAAAGACGTTAAGTGACTTGCCCAAGGTGCCACAAAGGACAGGCTGCATCCACAACAGAACCATGAAAGCACTTTCATTCAACTGTAAAACTATGCAAAGGTGAGGGGTCAACTATCTTGTTTGTCCCCAGCTGGCCTGGGGCGCAATGACTCCCCACAACACCAGAACTAGTCATCAGGGGAGAATGAGGAAATGGCAACTGGAAAACCTTGGTGACTTAAGTAATAAACACACTACTCCAGATCACAACACGAACAACAACAGGAAGGGGTGGCGAGGAGTAAAAGCTCACTGTGGGCAGGTAATGTGACTACCAACTCTGCTGTACCCTGTACAGTGCTCTGCACACATTAAGTAAGCTCTCAGTAAATACCATTACTGATTGAGAAGTAGGTGCGGAAAGAGGTAGGAGTGGGAAAGGAAGTACCTCTAAATGATTATACCACCTAAAACCATGGCCTAGTGGAAAGAGCAAGGGCCTGAAACTCAGAAGCCCTGAGTTAATAATAATAATAATGTTGGTATTTGTTAAGCGCTTACTATGGGCCGAGCACTGTTCTAAGCGCTGGGGTAGACACAGGGCATTCAGGTTGTCCCACGTGGGGCTCACAGTCTTAATCCCCATTTTACAGATGAGGTAACTGAGGCACAGAGAAGTTAAGTGACTTGCCCAAAGTCACACAGCTGACAAGTGGCCGAGCCGGGATTCTAACCCATGACCTCTGACTCCAAAGCCCGTGCTCTTTCCACTGAGCCGAGTTCTAATCCCAGCTCCACCATTTATCTGATGTGAGACCTTGAGCAAGACACTTAAATTCTCTGTGCCTCAGTTCTCTCATCTGTAAAATGGGAATTACGACGTGGTGCCCTATTTGACACAGTAAGCGCTTAAGTACCATTTTTAAAAAACAAACCCACCTGTGCTTTCTCTCTGGAAGTCAGTCACTCCTCCATCCACTGACATTAGCAAGAGGGAACCTTAGGCTCTAGATTCTGCCCACTCAAGGCACTGTCAGCTGGGGAAAAGGAACCCATTTCATTCATTCAATGCTATTTATTGAGTGCTTAGGGTATGCAAAGCACGGTACTAAGCACATTTCTGGGGCCTCTGGCCAAAGCAGCCTCAGGGGCTCCAATCCCCCTGGACCTACTCAATTTCATCTCCTAGTGGGGACTCTATACCTTTGGAGAAGCATGAAGTCAGGTGACTAGCTTTGGTTTTTGTGATTTCTTCTTCTTAAATCTCCTCACCCAAACAAATCTTCTAAGCACTTGACACATCCATTTCCTCAGCTAGTCAATAGTATTTATTGAGCATTCACACATACCCCAAAAAGGGAACAAATCAATACCAAAATATAAATGCCTGGACATACACGTTTTAGAGCCAGTCACGGGCTATTTATTGCATGCTTACTGTATGCAGAGCACTGTACTAAGCATTAAAGTGTCCTTTCTGCCTTTCTTCAAAGATAGCAATGCATTGGCATCAATAAACATAGGGACTTAAAGGAAAGGGCCAGAAGAGTAGCAGGAATCTTGGAGCGGAAGCCAACTGGTGGCCAGAGGCCAAGTCTGAATTTCTTCAAGACTCAATGTGTGTTCCTAAATTCCCAATATTCTGTCAGAGTAAGGACAAGGAAGAATAAAGCCCAGTGACCGTGTTGTACTTCTGAAATGATTTAGCACTAACTTTAAAACTAGACCAGCCAAAACCTAAGTTTGGCAGTATGAATCTTCCCACCACAAATAGCCTAATCCAAACACTAAGAAGTTTGCAGCCTTTACTTAACTGAACAAAAGTGCTTTAAAATGAGAATGGAGTCACAGCAAGACTTAAGAGGCCAATACCACCTCAAAGCATCTAAAAATTTCTGGCGAAGAGATACAAGAGTGAATCTCAGCTCTGAAATACCTCCCCTTAGATTATCACTGACCTAAACATCCTGGCACTCGCAAGAACTTGATTGATTTGCTTCCCAAGTTAGATTATACAACATTGAAAAAATACTGAGCAGGTCCTTTGGAAGCTTTGAATAATCTATTATACGGTCACTTAAGAAAGTCATAGAGAGTTGCTCAATGTCAGACCCAAAAAGTTCGAAAGAAATTTAAAATTAAAAAAAAAACCCCAAACCCAAGTAACAACAAAAAAACAAAATCCCCCAAAAAAACTTAGGTACAATTTTGGTTTTCAGGCTGTATAGTCTTTTGCTACATTCAAACTCAGAATATAATTGGTATCCCAGGTAACCATTTCCTGTATGCTATTATGTACCCTTCTCAAAAGGCTTTTAAGATATCAGCCCAATGTGAGACCAAAGAAAAAGAAATCTAATTGCATTGCATGTCCTTTGAAAAAACACTACTAGCAAAAAGCTGAAGGAGAGAAGGACCAGTCCCTACAAAAGAAAGATGATGTTAAAATAAAGCAATCAGTAGTATTTGAACACCTTAGTGTTTGCAGAACAGCACATTAAATGCTTGGGAGAGCCAAGCCACAATTTCTACCACAAATGCTGCCCTCAAGGAATTTACAATCTAGCAGGGTGGGCTCCCCTTAAGTGACTGCTACTAAATACACATTACCCAAGCCTCTTAGTTAAGTGCCATGCTTTCTGAGGACATCAGTGACCCCTCCTGGTTTTCTTCCTATCTCTGACCACTCTTCAATCTCTCATCCCTGAACTGGGTGACCCTCACAGTTTTGTTCTGATCTCCCCTCTCTTCTCACATTACACTCTACAACCAACAAACTCCTTACCATAAGTGTTTTAAAGGCACTCAATCAGCTCTCACCCTCCAACCTTTCCTCACTGGTCTTCTATTACAACCCAACCAGCACACTTGCTCCTCTAATGCCAACTTACTCTCTAGAACTCCATTGGGCTACTCCCCAGGCAACCTCTAGTCCACGTCATCCCTCAGGCCACCACTCTCCCCACCTTCAAAGCCCTCCTTTAAAAAAAGAAAAAAAAGTCACACGTCCAAGAGGCCTTTCCGCTCTCATTTCTTCACCCTCTCTCCCCTCTGCACTTGATTCTGTACACCTTAACCACTTTGATACTCACCCCAGCCTCATGATACTTATGCAAATATTCTTATATGTTACTATTTCTCCCATCCCTAATCAATCAGTGGTATTTGAGCGCTTGGGAAAGTACAACACAGAGGTGACAGTTCCCTATCCACGAGGAACTTGGAGTTTACAGGGAGAGACGGACTTTAAAACAGAGTAGGGATAGGAGAAGTATATTACAATTACACTTACATAAATACTTTAATGTCTGTCTCCCCCTGTAGATTGTAAACTTGTGGGGAGGGAACCCCTCTACCAACTCTATCACGCCGCACTTTCCCAAGCCACTAGCACAGTGCTTGGCACACAGTAAGCGCTCAAACACCACTGGCTGATTGACTGCTTGCAGGCACTCTGAAGAAGCTCACCCAGGGTTTCAGTGATCATTCCTGTCTACTAAAAATAAAAACATCCCAGTCTCTCACCTCTGCAATCTCCCCCACCATCTTGGCTCAGGGCAGCTCTCCAAGGGGCTCCTAAATTCAACAAATCAGGAACTGAGCTCTTCCCTCCCAAACTCATTCTTCCACCTACAATTTCCCTTTAGTTTAAACCACCAGTATTCTCCCCATCTCTCAAGCCCCCAACCTTGGAATTATCTGCCTCCTCACTCTCTCAACTCTCACATTCAGCTTATTACTAAACCCTAACCATTTTTCTGCCACAACATTTCCCAGATCGGCTCCTTCCTCCTCATTCAAGAAGCCGCTCCCAACACTACTCTCTCAGCCTCCTCACTGCTCTCTCTCATGCCAGATCATTTTTCTAGTCTGTCATTCTGCACACAGTTCCCCACTCCTCAAAAATTCCCAATGGTTACCCACTCGTCTGTTCACCAAGCAGAAACTCCCAACCCTTTAACAAGCAATTATTGAACTTACATGCAGCACAATGTCTGCTGTGTGACCCTGGGCAAGTCGCTTTACTTCTCTGGACCTCAGTTACCTCATCTATAAAATGGGGATTGCGATTGCGAATCCCATGTGGGATAGGGACTGTGTCCAACCTGATTTGCTTCTTAGTAAGCACATAAATACCAACATAAATACATTATTATTATCATTACAACAGAATTAGTGGATACGTTCCCTGCCCGTAACGAGATTACAGCCTAGAGGGGGAGATGGACGTTAATATAAATAATTTATAATATATCGTTTAAAGATACGTAGATAAGTGTTGTGCGCTTGGGGCGAAGAATCAGTTGTCCAAAGGTCATGGATCCGAGTACACAGACGACGCGGAAGGAAGAGCGAGCCGGGGGAAGATAGAAGCCTTAATCAGGAAAGCCCTCTTGGAGGAGATGTGACCTTCCCAATGCTTTGAAGGTGGAGAGAGTGGTAGTCTGGCAAATATGGAGGGGGAGGATGTGGGAAAGCTGTCGGCAGCAAGACATGGTGAGTTAGCTCGCGCTAGAGAAGTGGAGTGTTGTGGGTTGGGCTGGAGTAGGAGATTAAAGAGGTCGGGTAGGATGGGGCAAATTCCACCTTTCCCAGGTGCCAGCCAACTGGCAGTCAGTTCTTATGCGTATTCTCAACTTCCACTTACTCACTCTTTCATACTTTTGCCATCAACAGCCACAGCATCGTGGGTGCCTTATTTCTATCAGGGTTGAAAACTCCCTAAAGGCAGGCTTAGTGATTCTGCCAATTGTACAGTGAACTGCACCCCTAAACGCTCAATAAATATGATTGATTTTATCCCTAGTGAATCAACGGGGCTCAGAATTATAGAGCTGGTAACTGGCTTTCAAAAGTTAAGGAGGAAGCGGAAGACCTGACAAAGTTCCAGAGGGCCCTCTAGATGCCATTCTTCACCTTTCCTCCCCGACGGGTTCCAGAGCTCTTGAAGATGAAATGCATCAATTACATCCAAAATACCCAAACACTCTCAAAAACAGGGCTTGCAGTTTTCAGACACATTCATATTCTATGAACTCTATAAACGAGGCACCAAAGGGTACCTCAAATGTACATATCTTTAAATTATATATTATAATTTATTTATTTACATTCACGTCTGTCTCCTCCTCTAGGCTGTAAGCTTGCTGTAAGCGGGGAACTCCTCTGCCAACTCTGTTGTATTGTACTCTCTCAAACATTTAGTACATTGTTCTGCACATAGCAAACACTCAGATAGATGTTTTAAGGAACAGTATGTTTACTCTCCTTCTGCAAGATGGATGTCTATTATTCCTACCTCTCCCCTTAAAATTGATTTAACATGGACTTCTCATTCAAGTAACCCTTTAACCTCCCTTGTTCCCCTGTCCCAAAATGAACCCGGGGTACCCATCAACTCAAGGTCAAAGCTATCTCGACTGCCCGAGCCAGCAAGGAGAAACTTGGAAGTGTGGACAGGATACCGCCCCCCCAAACCAAAACTGCTAGATTGTCAGCCCAAGCCGGGAATACGGATCTCTTCCGCACCCGTTTCAATCAAATTAGGTATGGAGGGGGGAAGGCGGAGACTGGATAAACTGAGGCCAGAAGCTAAATCCCTACGGCCTCTGACCTGGGCAGTGGATGCCAGACTCAGAGCAGCCAGCTGCAGGTCACCTCTGCCCAGAGCAGGGCATGTCAGCTCTGCCTGCCCCAAGTGAGGAGCCGTGGGATGGGAGAGTGTCCCGCTGAACGCTCTTGGGGCTGGAAGCTAGGCCGCTTCACCACAGGTGTGGAACGTAGAAATGGATTCCTCCGGGTGGGAGGCGCGCATGGGTGGTAGCGAGCTGCCTCACCACGTGCAAACAAGGCGTAAGTGAATTCCTCCCGGGTGGGACCTCAGGTGTTTTGCCATGTGCGAATAATATACAAGTATATTCCTCCGGATAGGGAGGCTCTATTACCATTAAATAATCTTATTCCTCCCAAAAGGGAGATTCAATGCGCCACATCCAAAATAATCAAACGATTCAATTTGCCTCACAGAATAGATTCTGAATAAAACCCAGCCTTTCTGTCCCCGATTTCTCTCTCTCGCCGAGCCGATTCCCAAACGAACCCATCCCCGGGCGACGGGTGACATTCAGGTTCCCTGTAGTCTTCCTCAAATCCTTTAACCTCCCTCTTCCCCACCCGCCTCCCCTCCTCTTATAACCTATAACCTCTTGTCAAACCTGTTTTGTAGAGCATGGAACTCCCCTAGATAGTTTAAAACATGCTAAGCTATGGAAAGTCAAAAGTCTGCATTATCCTCTAAATAGGTTTATGAATAACCACGCCATATACTGAATACAATACATTTTACAGCATTACTGGGCAAGAATTCTGGGATAATTCTCAAAATAATTTATTATTAGATTTGTTAAGCGCTTACTAGGTGCCAAGCACTGTCCTAAGCACCGGGGTAGATTCAAAATAATCAGTTCAGACATGGTCCCTGTTCCACAGTTCTAAGTACTGAACCCCATTTTACAGATAAGGAAACTGACGTACCATAAAGTTGTGACTTTAGTCAAGGTCATACAGCAGGGAAAAGGCAGAATCTGGATTAGAACCCAGGTCCTCTGACTTCCAGGCTCAAATTCTCCCCATTAGGCCACGCTGCTTTTAGGCGGCTGACGGCTCGCCACATTTGCCCGCAAAGCTATCTTGAGGTTAAGTACTAGCATCAGAGTTAACGGTGCTCTGTCCCTAACCAGGTGAATCAGAATGGCGGAATACGCTCAGGAACGAAGCAGTAGGAACTTGGGAACTGGTGTTCAAATAAACTTCTACTCCATTGGAAAATGCAATTTAAATACTTTTAAACAGGCTGCAGACATCATGAAGCCAACCATCCAGGAGTTGCTACATACTAGTGACTGTGCCCTAGAAACAAGACGACACGCAAAGCAATAAAGCAACGTGGTCTAGTGAATGAAGCACAGGCCTGGGAGTCAGACGGCCTGGGATCTTTCTAATCCCAGTTCTGCCGCTTGTCTGCTGTGTGACCTTGGGTAAATTGCTTCACTTCTCCATGCCTCAGTTACCTCGTCTGTAAAATGGGGATTAAGACAGAGACCTAGGTGGGACACGGACTGTGTCCAACCTGATTAGCCTGTATCTACCCCAGTGCCTGGCACATAGTAACCATTTGACAAATGCCATTAAAAAAATATATATATTTCACATGGGTGGTATAGGCTGATGAAGCCAGAAGCATTTTCTTCATTTTTTTTTTTCCCTGAACTTTGCTACTTAGATAGCACACTACTCAGGCTCATACTAATCTCAGAGTAGAAAAGCAATTTAAAAAGTAGCCAGCATGTTCTTTGGAAGGTTGACAGTATATCACCGATGTAGCATTAAGCTCTGAAGGATTAGAGTGCAGGAAGATTTTTCCATCTCCCCCACAGGCTTGGACCAGCTGTGGATGTCACAATTGGCTTTTTGAGCACTTGTGCCAGTTTCGATGAGCCACATTTGACATTAAATGGCAAGGCAAGATTATAAATCAGAAATCACTGAAGAGATGCTGGCTATGTTGAGTGGGGCTCGTGCAGAGAATAAAGGTCATCAGAACATCCCAACGGTTACTGAGTAGAGCGGCTTCAGAGCCAGAGTAATATTTTTAAGGGCACCTTAACGCACAACCATAAATGATGCAAGAGCAGTGGATTCCTGGTAGTTACAATTGATTGCCATTAGCCTGACTCTACATTAAGGACTGGTTCTATTTCCAGCCAACTCCCAGAGTCATAGGTCCAGATCAGCCTTAGAGGCATCCATGGGGAGGCCGAGATGTTACCAGGACTCCTGGCCACCTTGGGCCTGTCCAAACCTCCAGAGAAGTCTAGAACCCACAGTCTCCCCGAGATCATCAGGGCCTGGAACCATCTGGAGTCTGTCCAGACCCACCAGACCAGCTCCAAGCTGAACACGGACAGGAATGGTGCAGAACTCAGCCAGACCCCCTTCCAGCTAATGGGATGGTAAGCTAGTGGAAAGGGCATGGACTTGGGCCCGGGTTCTAATGCCAGCACCGCTAATGGCCCGCTGTGGGACCTTGGCCAAGTCGCTTCACTTCTCTAGGCCTTACTTTCCTCATCTGTAAAATGGGGATTTAATATCAGTTCTCCCTCCTGCTTGGGCCGTAAGCCCCGTGCGGGACAGGGACCGTGTGAGCCTGATTCATTTGTATCTACCCCAGCACTGAGAACAGTGCTTGGCATAGAGTACACATTGAATATAATAATAAGTTTGAAAGCCTGCCTGAAAGTCTGCCCCCATGGGATTCTATCACCCAGTGAGCTTAATGGCACCACCTTCAGTCTGCCAGATGTCCAAAGGAATTGCTGGGCCCCTTAATTATGCTTTCTATTTCTTCGTTAAGCAGTTTATCACTGGGCAGTTTGATGCTTAGTGAGAATTCTGGGAAAGCCCTTCGGCTCCGATGGAAGCTTTTCCTGCAGGCTTCTCCACCACAGTGTTTTTCGGGCTTACAATCCATCCGCAACAACCTATGATGGTGCCGGCAGAATTACTGGGATGTTTTGGGCGCCTTTCTGCATGACTATTTTAAGAGCAGAGTTCCCCAATATATAGAAGCCCCCCGGATGGCCCGTCTAAAGCATTTTAAGTAGCCTGTTGAATGAATAATAATAATAATAATTGTGGCATTTAAGTGCTTACAATGTGCCAAGCACCATACTAAGCACTGGGGTAGATACAGAATAATCAGGTCAGATTAGGTCCTGTCCCACATGGGGCTCCCAGTCTACGGGGGAGGGAGAACAGGTATTTAATCACCACTTTGCAGATGAGGAAACTGAAGGCCAGAAGTTCAGTGACATGCCCAATGTCATGCAGCAGGAAAGTGATGGAACCAGGATTAGAACCCAAGTGTTCTTTCCACTAGGCCATGCTGCTTCTCGTGGCTTATAGGGAAGTGTGGCGCCAAGAGGCCGCGTTCTTTAAAACCAGTTTGCATCTTTTGAGGAGAACTTAGTCCCAAAACAGCTATAATGATTTCCCTGACTATGTTCTTACTCTCTAGTATTTTCCCTATCTTCCTCCTGTAAACTGTAAACTCCTTGTAGGCAAGGAATGAGTCTACCAACTCTGTTGTACTGTTCTTGGTTCAGTATTCTGCATGCAATAAATACCACTGATTGTCTTCAAGTAATAGAACTTTTCAGCAGGGACCGTGAAACTTGGAAATCCAGAGCATTTACAATATGCTATCCTGAATAACCACTTTAAAAAAATATATTTATTAAGCACTTTCTTTGTGCCAGGCACTGTTCTAAGTGCTGGGGTAGGTACCAGCATGGCTCAGTGGAAAGAGCACAGGCTTGGGAGTCAGAGGTCACGGGTTCTAATGCTGGCTCCGCCGCTGGTCAGCTGTGTGACTTTGGGCAAGTCACTTGACTTCTCGGTGCCTCAGTGACCTCATCCTTAAAATGGGGATGAAGACTCTGAGCCCCACATGGGACCACTTAATCACCTTGTATCTACCCCAGCGCTTAGAACAGTGCTCGGAACATAGTAAGCGCTTAACAAATACCAACATTATTATTATTACCAGCTAATCAGGTTGGATACAGTCCATGTCGCACACGGGGCTCACAGTCTTAATCCCCATTTTACAAGTAACGGGCCTAGTGAAGTGACTTGTCCAAGGTTACCCAGCAGACAAGTGGCAGAGCTAGGATTGGAAATGAGGTCCTTCTGACTCCCAAGCCCGTGCTCTATCCTCTAGGCAGTGGTGCAGTGCTGCGGGCCAAGGGGAGGGGGACTTCAGGGGAACAGACCCAAGTGCTTAAATGACACAGAGGTGAGGACTTAGTTGGGGAAGACCTTTGGAGATGGGATCTTCACAGGGTATTTCGAGATGGGGAGAGAGGTGGTCTTTCACATATGAAGGGGTAAAGATTTCCAAGCCATAGAGAGGATGTGGGCAAGAGACTGGTGGCAAGAAAGAAGAGACTGAGGTTGGGGTTCAAAGAGCTAAGTGTGTAGGCCGGGTTGGAGTAGGAAAAGCCGATGGTGAGGAGTTTGTTTGATGCGGAGGTGGATGGACAACCACTGGAGGTTCCTGAGGCGTGGGGAGGCATGGGGACTGAATGATTCTTCAGTAAAACCATCTCCACAGCAGAGTGAAGTAAGGCCTGGAGAAGGGAGAGACGGGAGGCAGGGAATTCAGCAAGGAAGCTGACGCAATAGTCAAGTGGTTGGATCAGTGTGGCTGCAGGTACATGGAAAGGAAGGGGTGGATTCTAGAGATAGTGAGATGATAGAACTGACAAGATTTGGTGACAGACTGAATGGATTGGCTGGGGTGGGGCAGAAAGCAGGATGGTTCCTGCCAATGGCCTGGATAATTGCTAGTACTTGGTACTGAACTCATGATGTACCAGATGTTCTGAGCAGAAGAGCCTTTACTCAATACCTACCCATTAGGAGCTTCCATTTTAAGGGCTATATAACATGTAACATAGAAATAACAGTATTTTTTAAGAGCTTATTGGGCACAGAGCGCTATAGTAAGCACCGGGAAAGAATACACGGACGGGAATTAGACACACAGTCACTGTCCTTCAGGGGGAATCGTCATCTAAAGACACACATCCTACCTACAGCAAACACAAGTCTGTGATCTTCGGAAAGTCAGCGTGGCTCAGTGGAAAGAGCACGGGCTTGGGAGTCAGGTCATGAGTTCGAATACCGGCTCTGCCACTTGTCAGTTGGGTGACTGTGGGCAAGTCACAACTTCTCTGTGCCTCAGTTACCTCATCTGTAAAATGGGGATTAACTGGGAGCCTCACGTGGGACAACCTGATTACCTTGTATCTACCCCGGCGCTTAGAACAGTGCTCGGCACATAGTAAGCGCTTAACAAATACCAACATTATTATTATTATTATTATTATTACCTAACTTTCCTGTGCCTCATCTTCCTCATCTGCAAAATGGGGATTCAATACCTGTTCTTTCCACTTAGACTGTGAGCTCCTTGTGGGCCTGGGACTGTGTCCAACTCTTTAAAAAAGAAATGGAATTTGTTAAGAAGTTACTACAAACCAAGCACTGTTCTAAGCACTGGGGCAGGTATAAATGGATACAGTTCATGTCCCTCATGGGGCTCACAGTTTTAATCCCCATTTTACAGAAGAGGTAAATGAGGCACAGAGAAGTGAAGTGACTTGTCGTGGTCACACAGCAACACGTGGAGGAGCCGGGATTAGAACATAGACTCCTAAACCAGTGCTCTATCCACTAGGTAATGCTGCTTCCCTAATTATCTGATTAACTAGATTAATCTCATTATCTTGCATCTATCCCAGCATTTAGTTCAATGCTTGGCTGGGAGTAAGCACTTAAATATCATCCTTACCTCATCAACATACTAATCACTTGTTAGGATTAGTTTTCCCTCTGTTGCCTAATTTTTCCCCCCAATTTTCCCACATGGCAAACTTGATGTGGACAACATGAAGACCCCTCTAGACCGTAAGCAGGTTGTAGCCACGGAATGTGTCTGTTATATCGTATTGTACTCTACCAAGTGCTTAGTACAGGGTTCTGCACACAGTGAGTGCTCAATAGACACAATTGACTGACATGGGACAGAGGAGAATCCTCACCTATCTCACTTAGCCAAAGAGCTTTCCTATAGTATGGAGAGCTGAAAGACAAATCAGAGTCCAGAGAAATATTCTAATAGGAGTGTCCTGAGAAAGCACTTGCAGATAACGCCTCCTCTAAGCCAGTGATTTTTCTACCCCAAAGTGGGCTTGCACTCAGGGAGAGGGGTAAAATGGTTTAACTTTACCACCTCTTTCAGTTTGGCAGGGTGAGAGCTGCAGAATATTACAGTTACCCTAGAAATGGAAGCTTGGGTCCCTGTAGAGTGGGGGAAAATATTCTTAGGCTAATAGTCCTCAGAACTGACTCGGTCCTTTTTAAGAGTAGCTCTTAAGGACCACCTGGGTGAAAGGAGGTGCGAACATTCAGGGGGATCCCCAGATCCTGCTCCTAGTATCAGGTCACAGACTGGGAGCTCACTGTGGGCAGGAATGTGTCTGTTTGTTGTTATATTGTACTCTCCTAAGTGCTTAGCACAGTGCTTTGCACAAAGTAAGCGCTCAATAAGTACAACTGAATGAAGGATTGAATGAAAGGGATTTTTCCACAGGAAGCAATATGGCTGGTCAGGGATCAGGTCTACCTACTGTTACATTGCACTCCCCAGCACTCAGTCCAGTGCTTTGCACAGAGTAAGTGTTCCGTACAGAAAACTCATTGATGGCCAGGTGGAAAGAGCACTGGCCTGGGAATCAGAAGATTTGGATTCTAACCCTGGATCTGCCACTTGCCTGCTACGTGACCATGGGCAAGTCACTTCATTTTTGTGATTTAGTGACTTCACCTAGAAAACGTTAAAAAAAATAAATTTGTTAAATACCCATTCTCCCTCTTACTTACGCTGTGCGCCCCATGTGGGGCAGGGGCTGACTCCAACCTGATCAACTTATATCTGCCCCCGTACATGACTACTACCATAATTTTTGGGGGGGGGGGTTCCCTAAATGTAGGGTGATTGAAAATGCTTGCATTCTAGACTGATCCAGAATTTAAATCAGAGTTAACAGGTGTTCTAATATTGTCTGATTCAAAGGATCACCTTGCACTGTCTCCTTAGGGCACTATGAATGATGTTCAGACATGTACGGCGTTGCTTCTAAATACAGAATCTTAAGCCTGTGTTGTGTTATTAGCTGCACGACCTTTTAAGACAGTTTACAACAGTCGTGAACAGTCTGACTAAGCTGAAATTTCAAAGCAAAGCATTTCTTCAGAGCTCTTTAGACAACTGCATCTTTGGGCTCCTGGCTGGAATTCTAAACCAGAAGCACCAGCTCATTTGTTGTAGATTCCCAAAAAGACCTCAGTGTATTTACAAGACAGATGCAGTTGAGAAGTGCACAGATGCATTTCTGCAATAGCAAGATTTCACCCGTGGAAGTCTGACTCCACTTTGCCACTTTGGAGGGGTGGCGTCGTTAAAGAGGATGGATCGGAGAAGTGCCTCAAAGCACTTGGAGATTTTAGAAGTGTCAAAACCGCTCTAATGGTGCATTCGCATCAACTCACTCCTTGGTAGCAGGTTCTGCGGTCAGGGAGGTGCTTTAATTCCTTCAGCCCATCGAGAGGAAGTATTTACTGTTTGCCTCCATCCTACTGTTCCTCTCCCTTGAAACTCCCTCCCTGGACCACAGCTAGCTACCTGTTAGGAAGATCCCACTTCATCCCACTCCCTTCTGCCTCACTCTTGCACCCTTTATTCAAACGGGTCTGCTAATTCTGTTGTGCTGGACTCAATCAAGCACTTAAACAGTGCTCTGCGCATAGTAAGTGCTCAGTACCACTGACTGACTCAGCCCTCAGCCCCACAGCACTTAAGTACATATTCGTAATTCATTTATATTGTCTGTCTCTCCCTCTAGACTGCAAGCTCACTGTACAGAGGGAAAGTGTCTAAAACTCTATAGGACTCCACTACCATCCCGCCCCACTTAATACAGTTCTCTGCACACACAAAGTGATCAGGAAATACAACCGATTATTACTATGGCTGTGACTATTAGACTGAGCCTAAAACTGCTCGTCTAGCCACAGAACCCTACAGCTTTGATTTTAGTTTTTGCATGTATCCCTCTTCTCCTTATTGATTTTGTGTTCTTATTGGGTTTTCCTCTTGTGTCTGTCACCGCTCCCCTTTTATTCTTAATTCTGTTGTCCTCTCCCAAGCACCTAGTCCAGTGCTCTGCACACAGTAAGCACTCAAATGTGATTGACTGATTGATGCAGAAGGGAGGGGGCCTAGTGGAAATGAAGACTTAATCATGGAAGTCCCCTTGGAGATGGGATTTCAGGAAGGAGAGTGTGTCATATATGAAGGGGAAGAGAGTTCCAGGCCAGAGGGAGGACATGGGCAAAGGGGTTTGGTGGCAAAAGAGAGAATAGATAGGGCTTATGAACTTATTTACCCCCTCCTTACTCCTCAGGGAATATTTTCTCAGGGTTGTAAATATTTCGCTATGCTTGATTCCACCAAGAGAGACTATACGCTTCTTGTGGGCAGGAAAAATGTCACTTCATTATTCAGAACTTCCCAAGGGCACCTTACCAAGTGGGCAACTCAATAAATGCTGCTGTGACTATTACTAACGCACAGCGTTTTCTTCTCCAAATACCCATGGGTGACTTGAGTGGGCAGGTCATGTGTCTGCTAATTTCTCTTGTATTGCACTCTCCCAAGAACTTGGAAAGTTTTCTGCATACAGTAACTGCTAAAAAAATACCGCTGATTGATGAAGGAACACTCTGGATGACTGAAAAAATTTGAAACCGGTATTTCAGCACTCAGAACTGTCTGTCGGTAGCTGTCATAGGAGAAGCGGCCTGACCCAGGGGAAAAAGGACAGTCGCGGGAGTCAGAGGACCTGGATCCTAGTCCCTGCTCCACCTCCTGTCTGCTGTGTGATGTTGGGCAAGTCACTTAACTTCTCTGGACCTCAGTTCCCCCATCTGCAAAATGGGGGTGCAGATGGCAGTCCCACAGTCTAAACTGTGTGCCCAATGTGGGACCTGATTATCTTGCATCTACCCCAATGCTTAGTATAGCGCTTGGCACATAGGAAGAGCTTAATCCCACAACTATTATTATTGCCAAAACCAAATCTAGATGCCAAACCCAATAAACTGTTTTGATCTTCAAAACGACATCAAAGCAAGACTGCAAGTGGTTCCCAAACTCATAGTTACAAACACAAATGCTGGTTCCACACGGCAAATAAAACCGCATAATTTAAACGATAAAGAACTAATGACAAGGTTCCATTCACTAGAAAGGGACAACAGAATGACTCCATCTTTCCTGAATTGTCCCTAGAGTTGGTGTTATTATCCTTTGATCTCTATACTTACTAATTTCTCAGCTAATTCCTTCAATTAACTTCAGCTTTTAGCATCTTTTCATTGCAATAAACAGTAACAGCCTAGTGAAAGCACAAGGAAACTGATGCAAGAGTCCTCACTCCATCATAACCAGCGTCCGCTTGGGTAAACAGAGTTCTATCCACCTTTAATTAACCAATTCAGTTGGGCTGGTCTATCAGGTTAAGCTTTGTTTTCCAGAAGGGTTTTAAAATGTGCCTTTAGTCATTAGACTGCAAGGGCTCCTTCGGGGTGAAAAGAAACGTTAAGAAGGGTAGTAAACAAAAAATCTTTTGATTTAATCACGCATTACTTTCACGTGCTTCCATAACTCAGGCTTTCCACTGGGCCTAAAATGTCTGTGCAGCAGATTTCACAGGGAGAGAGAAGAGAAAGCAAGAGATTGTTTTTCATAGTAGCAGCAGCAGGAGCCACAGCCCTGCCCTTTTGGTCATTTACCATCCCGCCGGGGAATACGTCTGCCAACTGTTTTACTGTACTCTCCCAACCTCTTAGCACAGCGCTCTGCACACGGGAAGGGCTCAAGGAATACCACTTACTGAATGATCCCGTCATCTGCAGGCAAGGAGGGAGAGAAGGAAGAGGCAAAAGGAGGAAAGGCAAGGAAAGAGAAGAGGCAAAAGGAGGAAAGGCAAGGAAAGAGAAGAGGCAAAAGGAGGAAAGGCAAGGAAAGAGAAGAGGCAAAAGGAGGAAAGGCAAGGAAAGAGAAGAGGCAAAAGGAGGAAAGGCAAGGAAAGAGAAGAGGCAAAAGGAGGAAAGGCAAGGAAAGAGAAGAGGCAAAAGGAGGAAAGGCAAGGAAAGAGAAGAGGCAAAAGGAGGAAAGGCAAGGAAAGAGAAAAGGCAAAAGGAGGAAAGGCAAGGAAAGGAAGAGGCAAAAGGAGGAAAGGCAAGGAAAGGAAGAGGCAAAAGGAGGAAAGGCAAGGAAAGGAAGAGGCAAAGGAGGAAAGGAAGTGGCAAAAGGAGGAAAGGCAAGGAAGAGGCAAAGGAGGAAAGGCAAGGAAGAGGCAAAGGAGGAAAAGAACGTAAGAGGCGAAGGAGGAAAGGCAAGGAAAGGAAGAGGCAAAGGAGGAAAGGCGAAGAAAGAAAGTGAAAAAGAAGGGGAGGAAAGGAAAGGAAGAGGCAAAGGGGAAAAGGAAGAAAGAAAAGGCAAAGGTGGAAAGGGGAGAAAAGGAGAGGAAGAAAGGGAAGGCAGGGAAAGGATAAGGCGGAGAGGAATAGGAGGAGGAGCGGGGGGGGTGGGCAGTGAGGTCCGGGCAGAGGGTCCGCCCGCCCGGCCGGTGACTGCCCCCGGCCCCCCCCGCCCGGCCCTCCTTCCTTCCTTCCCTCCCTCCCTCCCTCCCTCCGTCCGTCCGTCCCTCCGTCCGTCCGCCCGACCTGATGTAGGGGCTGGCGGCGGCCAGGATGTTCTTCTGCACGGGGATCTCCTCACCGTCCAGCACCAGGTGCGCGTCGCAGAAGCGGGACTCCTCGCGGAAGGAGCTGAGGGCGCGGAGCAGCCGGGTGGCGTGCTGAGGGTCCGACACCGCGCTGCCCTCCGACATCCTGACGCCACAACGAACGACCGACCGCCCGACCGACCGACCCCGGGGACCCACCGCCGACGGGGAGGAGGACGGAGGAAGACGATGGAGGGCGGATGGCGCGCGGGCCGGGCCGCCTCGGGCCGTCCGGGCGACGCTGGCCGGGGGCTCCCTGGAGGCCGGAGCCCGGCGCGGCTCCTTTAACCGGCCGCGGCTCGCGCCGTCATCTCCACGCGACCGCCCCGCCCCCTCCCGGGCCCGCCCCCTCCCGGCCGCCTGCGCGAGGACGCCGCGCCCCGCCCCTCGCGCCCCGCCCCCCTGCGCGCGCGCCCCGCCCTCGCGCCCCGCCCCCTCCGCGTCGCGCGCCGCCCCTCGCGCCCCGCCCTCGCGCCCCTCCCCCCTCCGCCTCGCGCCCCGCCCTCGCGCCCCGCCCCCTGCGGGGCCCCAGCTGCCCATCACCTTGCCCCCCCGCCAGTAATGATAATAATTATGGAATTTATTAAGCGCAGACTCTGTGCCGAGCGCTGGGGGAGATCCAGGGTCATCAGGTTGTCCCCCGTGAGGCTCACCGTCTTCATCCCCATTGGACAGATGAGGGGACTGAGGCCCAGAGAAGTGAAGTGACGGGCCCACGGTCACACACAAGGGGCAGAGTGGGGATTCGAACCCATGACCTCTGACTCCCAAGCCCGGGCTCTTGCCATTGAGCCACACTCCTATGTCTCTTTCTCCTGCCCACCCCTTAGGCTCCGCTCCTCTGCCACCCACCTCCTCACCGTCCCCCCTTCACATCTATCCCGCCATCGACCCCTGGCCCACATCCTCCCGCTGTCCCGGAACGCCTTCCCTCCTCACCTCCGCCAAACTCACTCTCTTCCCCTCTTCAAAGCCCTATTGAGAGCTCACCTCCTCCAGGAGGCCTTCCCAGACTGAGCTCCCCCCCTTTTCCCTCTGCTCTTCCCCATCCCCCTTCACCTCCCCTCTGCTGAGCCCCCTTTCCCTCTGCTCTTTCCCCTTTCCTCTCCCCTCAGCACTGTGCTCCTTTGTATATATTATTTATTACCCTCTTTATTCTATTAATGAGGTATACATCCCCTTGATTCTATTTATCATGATAATGTTTCTGTTTCATTCTGTTTTGCTCTGCCATCTGTCTCCCCCGATTAGACCATGAGCCCGTCATTGGGCAGGGATGGTCTCTCTCTGTTGCCAAATTAATAATAATAATAATGTTGGTATTTATTAAGCACTTACTATGTGCAGAGCACTGTTCTAAGTGCTGGGATAGACAGGGTAATCAGGTTGTCCCACATGAGGCTCACAGTCTTAATCCCCATTTTACAGATGAGGTAACTGAGGCACAGAGAAGTGAAGTGACTTGCCCACAGTCACACAGCTGACAAGTGGCAGAGCCGGGATTCGAACTCATGACCTCTGACTCCCAAGCCCGGGCTCTTTCCACTGAGCCACGCTGCTTCTCTTGTCCAGTGCTCTGCACATAGTAAACGCTCAATAAATACTATTGAATGAATGAGTGAATGACCCCCAAAACCGCAGGAGCCCTCTCCACCCGGTGGCACCCCCATCTGCCTCCTCCTTTCCCCCTTCTCAGCTCCGCACGGCCCAACTAGGCCCGGGCCGCGCCGTTGGAAGATCTCCAGCCGGGCCGAGACATCACCAGCCTCCTCCCGGCCGGGTGGAAAGCTTTGAAAATGTCAACAGTCGTCAGAGAGAGCCGACCCCTAGGCTGGGGAAAGAAGTGGGAGGCTACCCGATCTTCACTCCACAGCGCTCACCTGCAGAGCAGTCATTTCCTCTAATGTCTGTCGCCCCATCTAGGCCGGAAACGCCCTGAAGACAGGGAACGTGTCTACCGACTCTGTCGTACGGTCCCAAGTACTTAGTAGTAATAATAATAATAATAATGTTGGTATTTATTAAGCGCTTAACAGAGCACTGGTCTAAGCGCTGGGATAGATACAGGGTAATCAGGTTGTCCCACGTGAGGCTCACAGTTAATCCCCATTTTACAGATGAGGTAACTGAGGCACAGAGAAGTGAAGTGACTTGCCCACAGTCACACAGCTGACAAGTTGCACAGCCGGGAGTCGAACCCATGACCTCTGACTCCGAAGCCCAGGCTCTTTCCACTGAGCTACGCTGCAGTAATAATAATAATGGTGACATTTGTATATATTCTTATTACCCTATTTCTTTTGTTAATGAGATGTACCCTGTAAGCCCGTCAATGGACAGGGACTGCCTCTGTTGCCGATTTGTCCATTCCAAGCACTTAGTACAGTGCTCTGCACATAGTAAGTGCTCAATAAATACTATTGAATGAATGAAGCCCCTTGATTCTATTTATTGCTATTGTTTTCGTCCATCTGTCTCCCCCGATTAGACTGTAAACACGTCAATGGGCAGGGATTGTCTCTATCTTTCCCGAATTGTACATCCCAAGTGCTTAGTACAGTGCTCTGCACAGAGTAAGTGCTCAATAAACAATAATAATAATAATAATGCTGGTATTTGTTAAGCACTTACTCTGTGCAGAGCACTGTTCTAAGCACTGAGGTAGATACACGGTAATCAAGTTGTCCCACGTGAGGCTCACAGTTAATCCCCATTTTACAGATGAGGGAACTTAGGCCCAGAGAAGTTAAGTGACTTGCCCACAGTCACACAGCTGGCAAGTGGCGGAGCCAGGATTCGAACCCATGACCTCTGACTCCCAAGCTCGGGCTCTTTCCACTGAGCCACGCTGACTCCCAAATACTATTGAATGAATGAATTTAAGTGCTTACTATGTGCCAAGCACTGCTTTAAGCGCTGGGGAGGATACAAGGTGATCAGATTGTCCCATGTGGGGCTCACAGTCTTCATCCCCATTTTCCAGATGAGGTCACTGAGGCCCAGAGAAGTGAAGTGACTTGCCCAGAGTCACACAGTTGACGAGTGGCTGAGCTGGGATTTGAACCCATGACCTCTGACTCCCAAGCCCGGGCTCTTTCCACTGAGCCACGGTGCAAGAAGGACCTGGGTTCTGATCCCGACCCCTCCACTTCTCTGCTGTGTGACCTTGGGCAAGTCACTTCATTCTCCAGACCTCAGTTACCTCATTGGTAAGCAGCGTGGCTCAGTGGCAAGAGCCCGGGCTTGGGAGTCAGAGGTCATGGGTTCTAATCCCAGCTCTGCCACTTGTCAGCTGTGTGACCGTGGCCAAGTCACTTAACTTCTCTGTGCCTCAGTTACCTCATCTGGAAAATGGGGATTAACCGTGAGCCCCACGTGGGACAACCTGATTACCTTGTATCTACCCCGGCACTTAGAACAGTGCTCTGCACATAGTAAGCGCTTAACAAATACCAATATTATTATTATTAAAGTGGGGATTAAGACTGTGAGCCCCGAGGGGAATGTGGACTGTGTCCGGAAGGATTACTTTGGAGCTATCCCAGAGTTTAGACCAGTGCTTGGCGTGTAGTAAACACTTCACAAATGCCTTAAAGAATAAATAAATACCATTTGACTGATTGAGGAGGAGGAGGAGGTATTTTCGGGAGCTGCCCTGCCTCAACTCTGAAAGCAACACTACTGAGGAAACCTCCCTAGCCCTTGAGCCGAGCCCGGGCAGAATTTGGGGGAGATTTTGCAAGGCAATCCTCAAGATGATTGAGTTGTCCCCAGGTGCACTCAACTGATCCTGCGTGGCTCAGTGGAAAGACCCTGGGCTTGGGAGTCAGAGGTCATGGGTTCGAATCCCAGCCCTGCCACTTGTCAGCTGTGTGACTGTGGGCAAGTCACTTCACTTCTCTGGGCCTCAGTTACCTCATCTGGAAAATGGGGATTAACTGTGAGCCTCACCCAATTACCCTGTATCTACTCCAGTTTTTAGAACAGTGCTCTGTACATAGTAAGCACTTAACAAATGCCAACGTTATTATTATTATTATTACTTCCTGGGAGCAAGGCCCACCCATGGGCAGTTGTCCCTGAGAGCCTCTTTAATCGATCGGCTCGTACCTTGCCTCGCTCCCCTGTCGCAAGGAAGCCTGCAATGGCCCAGAGAATGCAGGCCACCCTGAACCACGTCCACCTGGCCAGGGCACGCCTCCGTTCGGCTTTCCCCCCATTTGGAGAAGCAGGGAGGGACCCAGGAGATAATCAGTTTTTCCTGAACCCTTTTTTTAGGAGAAAAAAATATCGCAATGCTGTACTTACCAGGACAGCTCCTGAGATAGTGTTAAGGCTTTCAGTGTGCAACCAAATCCGAGCTGGCTTCTGAGCTTGTCCAGATGCACGCTCCATTCTATAAGAATTGGAACGTGTGAATCATCACTCTCCACTGGCAGCAGTGGTGGAATAGAGGGAAGAGGAGTTAGGCCCAGAGAGGTGGGAGCAGCAGAGAACAGGGAAAACAATAGTTCAACACAAACAATCAGTGGTGTATTTATTGAGCGATTACTGTGTGTAGAGCGCCGTACTAAGCGACTGGGAGAGTGCAATACAACAGAGTTGGTAAACACATTGCCAACCCACAAGCTTACGGTATAGAGGGGGAGCAAATCAACACACTTACATTTAACCTGAAAGCGGGGTCACAATGTACAGAGGGAAGAAGGTGGAAAGGAAATGGGTAAATCGGAAATCTTTCCCCTCATTGACGGTTCTTCTACCATAAAGTCTGCTTGTTTGCAAATATTCGAAGGAGTGGCGGTTGGGGTCCCCATTCCTAGAAGGCTATTCTAGCTACTGGGCAGCTCTGTCTTAAGTACTTTAATACTCACCCCACACTACTCCCTAATGCCCCCAGCACTTATGTTCACATCTTTATTCTCTGCCATTTCCCCTATCTGTAATTGATTTTAGGGTCTGTCTTCCCCACTAGACTTTAAACTCCTTGAGGGCAAGGATCGTGTCTACCAACACTGCTATATTGCACCCTCCCAAGCTCTTAGTACCGTGCTCAGCACCCTGCAAGTGTTCAATACATACCACTGATTGATTAATCAATGCCTTTGGACAAGAACCTACCTGGCTGAAAAAGGCTCCTTTCCAGGAGGTCCATAGTCTTTAAGGTGTCCCTTGGCTAAGGACGCTCCCTGATTTGCAACTCAGCTCATAACAGGTCCCCTCATTTCGCCCGCACTTCTTTGGATCAGTACTAGTGGGGTAAGGTAAGGAAATAGGTGGGGAGCTCACATCCCAAACCTCCTCTTCTTAGGAGGCAGCTGTTTGGGGAGGGAAGGTAACGAAGTGAAGGGGGCATCGGGGAGGCTCCAAGATGTAACTGGCTCCTCCCACTACCACTGCCTCGCTCTTCCAACCCAAACGACTTCTAATTCAGCCTTTACAGATTCTAAATTGAAAGAGGATGGACCCCCAAGACCAAGCTCCAAGCCAACACCACCTCATGACCAGTGATGAGGCCCGCAAAATCAGCAGAGTGGTCATCAGACTGCAGAGTCCTTTGGAGGACAGGAAGGGTCCCAAGTCCCCCTGTGACCTTAAAGGACCTGCTTTGCTGAAAGTTTTGCCTCTCCCTGAAAGGCTGAACTCTCACAACTGGAGAACAAGCACTTTTGTCATGAGGAGCACCTCTCTGAAAAGGAGAATTGGGAGGATAGGGCAATTATGGAATACAATCATGGTAATGTTATGTTAGGGAAGCAACATAGTCTAATAGAGCATTGGCCTGGGAGTCAGAGGACCTGGATTCTAATCCCAGCTCTGCCACTTGCCTGTTGAGGGACTTTGGGTAAGTCATTTAACTTCTCTGTGCCTCAGGTTCCTCATCTGTAAAATGGGGATTTAACACCTTTTCTCTATTTCTCCCCACTAGTAATAATAATAGTGATACTTCTTAGGCACTTACTCTATGCCAGGTAACGTACCTAGCACTGGGCTACCTAATTAGATCCCACTTGGGACTGACAATCAAAGTAAGAGGGAGGACAGGTTTTCAATTCCCCATTTTGCAGATGAGGGAACTGAGGAACAGAGTAGTTAACTGACTTACCCAATGTCACACAGCAGACAAATGTCAGAGCTGGGATTAGAATTCAGTTCCTCTGATTCCCAGGCTCGTGCTCCATCCACTAGGCCCCTTTCTCTTACTTAGACTGAGAGCCCTACATAGGATAGCTTCTGTGTCTGACCTGATTAATTTATATCTACCCCAGCCCTAAGTACAGGTCTGGGCAATTAGTAAGTGCCTAATGAACACCATAATTATTTATTTATTATCATAATTAGCATTTAATTGATCATGCAGAAACCTGGTGATTTACAGTAAATCTTGGCTAATTCAGCCTGGTGGCGGACATCAAATGCAAATTAAAGATGAATTATAGAAGTTTTTACAGCTTTAATGCAGTACCGTATGTCTGAATGGGTCAGGGTGTCCGTTTGTTTTATCACGTTCTTTAATGTTCTAAATGTGTGGCTTGGTAGCTGGTTTAGCTTGGGTCTGTGACTCTGCTCTGTGTTCCCTTCTTCCTTTGAGTCCTCGCTGCCTCTGTATATTTTCTTGCAGCCCAAAGGATTCAAAGATGGCCGTGGGCTCTGTAAACTCCAGTGAAGATCAATGGCTTTCTGTTTTCTATCAAAACCTGCCTTCCCTTGATGGAAGTAGAAAGGAATTCCAGATTAGCGGAATTGAAATTAATGAGGGTTTTGAATTGAGATGCTTGCATTTTGGGAAAAGAGGAGCTGCAGGGCAGCTTCTTCCCAAAAGCATAAAGCATCCGCTTGGTCCGAGAGAGAAGCCGAGGATTGGCTCCTGAAATGGTGAGACCAATTGAGAGAACATGCCTAACTTTCCTGCCACCCAGACTCTTTCCAAGTCGCTGGGAAAATATACATCCTGAGAGAGAGCTTCAGGGAGAGGAGTAGCCAAGGGGAGGCGAGAGCTAGAGTAGCCTTCGTAGGGGAGAGAGAATGAGAGGGGACCAGGGGAAGGAGAGAGAGAGTGGAGGAGTCGGGCCTGGATGGGCACAGTGAGAGTGTGCATGTCCCGAGTGGCACCAGCAAACAGAGAGAGGAGGCAATGAATGAAATTGGGGCGAGGGGGGCGGTTAAAGGGAGTTGAGGAGGAGAAAATGGAGGAGAGGAGGGCCTTGAGAGAGAATGAATAAAGAGGATAAGAACATTCAGGCAATGAAAAGACCAGAAAATGCGAGGGACGCGGGGAGGACCAATAAAGGAAAGAAAAGAGGTGTAAAGGGTGTAGAGGAAGAGGAGGAGATGGCAGGGTGAAAGAGAAAGGAACAAGGGGAAAAAAAATAGACATGGAGAGCAATGAAAAAACATTAGATTAGTCCATCCAGGTCAAAGGCTGGTATCTTTTTAATAGTAGTGTAGATTTTTTTGTGCCTATATCCATACAAGCTGTGCAATTTCAATCCCCACTGTCTCTTATGTTTTAAGAACTCTGCTGGCGTTGCTGCTCTCCACAAATAACTGAATGATTGCTCTTTCCATGTAGAATGATTTTTCTTGTCTGTGGGGGCGGAGGGTGTGGGGGAAACGGGGGTCTGTCATCACTTTGAGACTCGGTGTCTGTACGTCAGAGGCAGCCCGATACCTCTGATCAGAACGGGCCACCCTTCGCTAGATCGGTCGGCCTTTTGCTTCCCAGCATTCCGAAGCCACGCCACATCGTTTGAAGTTGTGAAATGATGTATAACCTGTTCTAGGTACATAATAGTGTCAAGCCAGTTTCACTATTTAACTCTTTTAAAAGTACCACTTAACGCTTAAGATCTATGGGTTTATAGGTCATGGGGAAATCGAGGGATGTGTTCATGATGAAAATAGTCGAGAAGTGTCAGTTCACCTTTTTTTTAAAGAATACGCTCTGTTGCTTTGAATAAGGGACTCGTCAAAAAGAGAAATATCGCTTTAGAAATGGTGACATCCTACAGGTCAAACCGGGGGACCCAAAAGATTTCATACAGACCTGAGTCTTTCTGGCTTCACATCAAAGCCTTCTTGAAAAGTTTCACTTTGTAAATCTGGTTCATACTACAATAATAATAACAATGATGAAGATAATGATGCAATTTATGAGATCTTCCCTTTCAAAAAAAGGAAAACACTGCATAAAGGTTTTGAGTCAGACGTACTACATATCAAACTGATGTCACATAGCATTTTCACCTTGTGAATGCAAGCAATCAAATTTCCAATGAAGTCATGAGGAGCTGGGGGAAGGTGTTGTGCTTAGCAAGTGGGAAGACTGAAGTTCTTTATCCAGCAGGCAGGTTACAGCACATTATTTTTGCAACTGAAGCTTCCCCCACATGGCCCCACCAATGAGCCTCAACCCTTCTGAGAAGCAGCAGCTCTCTCCATGGCCCATTTTGTTTCTTGTCCTGTCCGCTGAGATCGTCAGCAAGGAGGGGGTTGGTTTATGCTGGGTGGTTACGATATAAGGAAATGACAGAAACCACCAACGCAATTACATGAAGCTGTGAGAGGGCTATCTGATTTGAGTGGTACTGACCAGACAATGCCTCTTCAAGGGCACAATTACCCAGAAAATTCAAAGGAAAGTTCCTTCTGCTTGAATTTCTTCAATACCTGGAAAACTGTTTAATAAATACGATTAGTCCTAGCTAATGAACTGAAGTAATTGGTTTCCTTTCCAACTCTCAATAGTGTTTAAGGAAGCAACGTGGCATAGTGGAGAGAGGGCAGGCTTGGGAGTCAGAAGGTCACGGGTTCTAATCCTAGCTCTGCCACTTGTCTGCTGTTTGACCTTGGTCAAGTCACTTCACTTCTCTGTGCCTCAGTTACCACATCCGTAAAATGGGGATTTAGATGGGGAAGCAGCGTGGCTTAGTGGAAAGAACCTGGGCTTCGGAGTCAGAGGTCATGAGTTCAACTCCCGGCTCTGCCACTTGTCAGCTGTGTGACTGTGGGCAAGTCACTTAACTTCTCTGGGCCTCAGTTACCTCATCTGTAAAATGGGGATTAACTGTGAGCCTCACGTGGGACAACCTGATTACCCTGTATCTAACCCAGCGCTTAGAACAGTGCTCTGCACATAGTAAGCGCTTAACAAATACCAGCATTATTATTATTGTGAGCCCCACATGGGACTGTGTTCAACCTGATTTGTTTGCATCCACCCCAGGGCTTAGTACAGAGCCTGGCACATAGTAAGCACTTAACAAATACCATAATTGTGATTACTATTATTTACTAAGCATCTACTGGGTGCAGAATACTATAATAGATACAATAAAATTTAAAGAGATGGTCTCCGCCCTGGAGAATGTTTCAGTTTAATGGGAAAGCCGGACATACATGGTACGAGAAGCGGCATGGTGTAGCGGATAGAGCACGGGTCTGAGATTCAGAAGGTCACGGGTTCTAAACCCCGACCTGCCACTTGTCTGCTGTAGGATGTTGGGCAAGTCACTTCACTTCTCTGGGCCTCAGGTACCTCATCTATAAAATGGGGATTGAAACTGTGAGCCCCACATGGAAGAGGGACAGTGTCCAACCAATTTGCTTGTGTCCACAGTTCTCAGTACAGTGTCTGGCACATAGTAAACCCTTAACAAATGCCATCATTATCATTATGATGCTATGCAAAGAGAGGAAGCAGGAAGGAAAATATAGCTACGGAGAGTAATAATAATAATAATGATGGTATCTGGTAAGCGCTTACTATGTGTCAAGCACTGGGATAATTATAAGATAATGGGCTTGTCCCACGTGGGTCTCACAGTCTCAATCCCCATTTTACAGATGAGGTAAGTGAGGCACAGAGAAGTTAAATGACTTGCCCCAGGTCACATAGCAGACAAGTGGCAGATCGGGGATTAGAACCCGGGTCCTCTGACTCCAAAGCCTGTGCTCTCTCCAGTAGGTTATGTGGCTTCTCCATGATCCACTGTAAGAGCAGATGCTACCAAGCAATCTGCATTTTTCCTTCCCTTCTGTCACATATAACAACTGAGGAGTTTTTCCAAGAAAGAAAGGGAATGCCCTTTTTAATCTTATTTTTTCAGTCGTAAATCCCTGGAATTGCAGAAGCAAGGCCCCAAGGGTTGGTCATCAAGGCTTCCTGCTCTCCGCCTTCACCTAAGCCCTGTGTGCAGATGGGCACTTAGAGCAACCAATCAATAGATCAATTATATCTACTGTGCACTTCCTGGGTGCAGAGCATGTACTAAGCTCTTGAAGGAGCACAATAGAGTCGATAGACACTTTCCCCTGCCCACAAGTGTCAAAAACAAAACTTTTTTAAAGAGAAGATTGGTAAAATCCTCTCCTCCACAATCAATCAGTGGTATTTATTGAGTGCTTACTATGAACAGTATACTAACCGCTTGGGAGAGTACAATACAACTAGGTTGGCAGACACATTCCCTGCCCACAGTGAGCTTGCAATCTAGAGGTAAATACAATAGAGTTGGTAGACTGCCTGCTCTCTGGGAGCTTTCAGTCTACCGAGGAAAACTAATGTTGCTTTGAGGAGTAGATCTCGAAAATATACGTCACTGAACAATTCAAACCTTGCTGTTTTTCCATTTGATACTGACAGAGAGGTAGGACGATGCTGTCTACTGCTTAACTGAAACAGTATCTGTCCCTGAACCATTCATATTTTGCTACGTTTTTCCATTTGATATTGATGAATGGGGAGAATGATTCCCCCTCCTGCTTAATTGAACATGTTAGTTAGGACATCAAAGCTGTTTTCATCTTTTTCCCTCTTGGTCTGACTGGTAAACAACCCCTCCATTTCATCATTGATCATTTGTATGTTTAGAAGGTGTGTTTAGTAATTGATACAATGCCACCATTCCAGAAGAACGGGTTGTCATTTATTTGCCCTTTTTAATGAAACCTTTGTTTTAATTTCTTAAAAGGAAATTGACTGTACAATTTGCGGGGTGTCACAATCCAGGGTTTAATCTGTCTACTTAATCAAAAATAATAATTTTCCACGTGTTCTCCACTCATCCATAAACATTTTCTATTGTGCACCTCTGTTGCACATTTAAAGGTGTGACAAACGCCAATACCTGAAGAAGAGCCATATAAAAGGGGGAGAAAAAAGAAGACGTGGCTCAAGAGAAGAGGCAAGTGGAGCTCTGTAACAGGAACTGCGGCGGGGGAGAACAACATTAGCGGGCCAGAGACAAATACTAGCCCCAAATTGGAACTTTAAAAAAAAAATGAATAACTGGCTTAAACCCAATGATCCCTATAAGAAAAAAAAAAATTCTGGGTGCAGGAGAACCCAGGAGGGCAGGGAAGGCATGAAGTGATTGACATCACTGCAACAACTAGACAATCCCATCTGTTCAGGTGATAAAATCTGCACCAATCACAGACTACAGCTGAGACTATTTGGCTGCTTCAGCCATAGAAACTGCCCTCTTGGTGCCAACCTTAAATCCTTTTGAAAGTTTTTGGGGGGGTGTTTATTTGCATAACATAAGTCAGAGAAGAAAGTGTAGGTTTGAAATGTTGTGGCTATGGCAGTACATTGCTGACAGAGCTGAGGACCCCAGTAAAGGCTAGGAGAGAATTCAACTCACAATAATAATAATGTTGGTATTTGTTAAGCGGTTACTATGTGCAGAGCACTGTTCTAAGCACTGGTGTGGATACAGGTTAATCAGGTTGTCCCACGTGAGGCTCACAGTTAATCCCCATTTTACAGATGAGGTAACTGAGGCACAGAGAAGTTAACTGACAAGTGGCCCATTACCGCCCTGTAGGGCCGGGGGGACTTGGAGAGGATGGGAGGGTGGCAGAGAGCTTGGAGGCCATTTGGAAGCGCGGTTGGCCACAGGGATCGCTCAACGTGTAGCTCTGATTCCTTCAGGCTCAAGCGATGCTCACTTTGACTTTGTCCCCACTCAAACTTGCATTCCACATTCACAAGACTCACGATAAAGCACTAATAATAATGATAACAATAATAATAGTATTTGTTAAGTGATTACCATGTGCCAGGCACTCTGGATAAAAGCAAATCAGGTTGGGCAGACTCCCTCCCTTAAATGGGGCTCAGTCTCATAGTCTCCATTTTACAGAAGAGGTAACTGAGGCACAGAGAAATGAAGTGACTTACCCAAAGTTACACAGCAGACAAGTGGGAGAGCCGGGAATAATAATAATAATTAATAATAATGACATTTAAGTGCTTACTATGTGCTGGAAGCTGTACTAAGCGCTGGGGTAGATACAAGCAAATCGGGTTGGACGCAGTCCCTGGCCCACGTGGGGCTCACATTCTCAAACCCCATTTTACAGATGAGGGTACTGAGGCCCAGAGAAGTAAAGTGACTTACCCAAGGTCACACAGCAGACAGGTGGTGGAGGCCGGATTAGAACCCAGACTTATGTGCTGTCCATTAGGCCAGAGAAGCAGCGTGGCGCAGTGGAAAGAGCTCGGACTTGGGAGTCAGAGGTCATGGGTTCAAATCCCGGTTCTGCCACTTGTCAGCTGTGTGACTGTGGTCAAGTCACGAAACTTCTCTGTACCTCAGTTACCTCATCTGTAAAATGGGGATTAACTGGGAGCCTCACGTGGGACAACTTGATGACCCTGTATCTCCCCCAGCGCTTAGAACAGTGCTCTGCACATAGTAAGCGCTTAACAAATACCAACGTTGTTATTATTATTAGGACATGCTGTTTCTCACCTACTATAGTCACCCACGAGAAATGGAGACAAAGAAAATTATGAAAAGCAAAGAACTGAAAATTCTTATGAGATAGATTTTGAAAAGTGAAAATCCTGAACGTGAAAATGCAAAGTGGGACTACATTCATGTTCTTTTTTTCGCTCTCCTCCGGTCAATCCTCCCATTCGAAGAGCGGGTATCCGCGTGGCTCTCTAGAAGCAGGCCACTAGATGATGTAGGAGGGGCCGGCTCAGCTCTCTCCCGCCGCCCCGTGTTCTGGGGCCCCGAAACCATCCGAAGCCTGCTTAGGCCCCGACGGCCAACGTTTAACGGGAACAAGGTGAGCGGCCGCATTTCCGGCGGGTTCTGACGCAAATGTGTGGTGAGTCAACTCATCTACCTCCACTCTCCCATCCCTCCCTACCCCAGAGCTTCTCCTGAATCTTTTTATGTGCTTGTTAAGCGCTTACTAAGTTCCAGACACTGTACTGAGCACTGGGTAGGTACGGGATAAGCAAGTTGGACACAGTCCCTGTCCAAAGGGTTCACGATCTTAATCCCCTTTTTATAGATGAGGGAACTGAGGCACAGAGAAGTCAAGTGACTTGCTCAAGATCACCCGGCAGACAAGTGGTGGAGCTGAAAGTAGAACCCGGGTCCTCTGACTCTCAGGCCCGTACTCTTTCCACTAGTCCACAATGCTTCTTTTCTAGTCCCTCTAACCTGTGCAGGCTACCAGAGAAGAAGCGTGGCTCAGTGGCAAGAGCCCGGGCTTGGGAGTCAGAGGTCATGGGTTCGAATCCCACCTCCGCCACTTGTCAGCTGTGTGACTGTGGGCATCACTTCACTTCTTTGTGCCTCAGTTCCCTTATCTGTAAAATGGGGATTAACTGGGAGCCTCACGTGGGACAACCTGATTACCCTGTATCCCAGCGCTTAGAACAGTGCTCTGCACATAATAAGAGCTTAACAAATTCCAAGATTATTATTATTACCACAGATGGTCAAACTCAGTACACGCATGGGACAGCAACAATATAGCAATAGCATTTATTGAGCGCACGCTGTGCAGAACACCGTACTAAGTGCTTGGGAGAGTATCGTACAATAGTGTTACTAGACACGATCCCTGCCCACAGGAAGCTTACACTCTAGAGGGGAAGACAGACATTAAAATTAATGTCTGGCGTAGTGGCTAGAGCATGGGCCTGGGAGTCAGAAGCTCATGATTTCTAATCCCGCTTCCACCACGTGTCTACTGTGCGACCTTGGACAAGTCACTTTACTTTCCTGTGCCTCAGTTACCTCATCTGCAAAGTGGGGATTGAGACTGTGACCCCCACGTGAGACGGAGACTCTGTCCACCCCGATCTGATGGTATCTACCCCAGCGCTTAGTAGTGTCTGGCACCTAGTAAGCGCTTAAACACATAGAAAGATTCAGAAGTTAAAATAAGCTACAAAGTACAGTGCCTGGCACATAGTAAGCACTTAAGTTTTACTAATAAATTATTTGCTTTATTGTTTAATTTATTTTAACAAATTATTAACAAATTATTATTAATTAAGGGTATGTTCATAAGTGCTATGGGAGTGAGAGTGAGGTGACTATCAAGTCCTTAAAAGGTACAGATCCAGGTGAAACGACAACACGGAAGGGAAAGGGAGCAGGGGAAATGAGAAATTACTCCAGGAAGGTCTCTTGGGGTATCCCACTCATTAGACTGTAAGCTCCTTGATGGTAGGAATGATGTCTACAACTCAAGCACCTCTCCCAAGTGCTTAGTACATACAGGGCTCTGCATACAGTAAGGGCTCAATAAATACCAATGATGGATTGATGTGCCGACGGCCTGCCAGCCTAAACTTGCAGGTCAAGTGGATGCTGGGGGCCTCTTAATCCAGTCAGATTTGGGGGAAGCCGGTCCCAAGCTATGCGAAGCTTTGCTATATTGTCCCCCCTTTGCCCCTAAATTTCCACAGAAATAAGCAGAAACTAAAACCTCACTCAGTGTTGAAACTGGGAACTCTTCCATCTCTCGGCTGACCGTAAAATCCAAGTGCACGCTTCCCCTTTCTCACTTGAGAACCAGCATGGAGCGTGGCTCAGTGGAAAGAACCCGGGCTTGGGAGTCAGAGGTCATGGGTTTGTATCTTGGCTCTGCCGCTTGTCAGCTGTGTGACCATGGGCAAGTCACTTAACTTCCCTGTGCCTCAGTTACCTCATCTGTAAAATGGGGATTAACTGAGAGCCTCACGTGGGACAACCTGATTACCTTGTATCTACTCCAGCGCTTAGAACAGTGCTCTGCACATAGTAAGTGCTTAATAAATACCAACATTATTATTATTATTATTAGTGGAAAGAGGACCTGGGTTCTAACCCCAGATTCGCCACTTGCCTTCTGGGAGGCCTTGGGCAAGTCATTTAAATTTTCGGTGCCTCAGTTTCCTCAACTGTAAAGTAGGGATTCAACATCTGTTCACCCTCCTGCTTAGACCTATGATCCCGGTGTGGGACAAAGACCATGTCCGATTCGATTATCTTGTATTTTCCCCAGCGTTTAGTACAGTGCTTGGCACATGGTAAACACAAACACCAATCAATCAATTGTATTTGTCGAGCACTTACTGTGTGCAGAACACGGTACAAAGGACTTGGGAGGGTACAATATAATAGAATCGGTAGGCATGTTCCCTGCCCACGAGCTTACAGTCTAGAGCAGGAAGACAGATGTTAATATAAGTATTAGGATGATTATGGACCCACCAGGATTTGATGACTCCAACATCTAGGTCTCCCTGCTTCCACTCACCTCAGAAGAAATAAATTATTCCCTCACCCCAATAACTATTAGCTTGTGTGTCTTATTTGTTCTGAGAGTATACCTCCCCTCCAAATAAACTGTCTGTCCTTGGGACTGCCCTTGTCTGTTTTCCTCTGGACTGTATGCTCCTTGTGGGCAGGGAACATGCCTACCAAATCTGTTGCACCGTACTCTCCCAAGCACTCCGTACAGCGCTCTGCTCACGGTAAGTACCCAATATATCCGATCGACGGATCGGTTGACCTCGGACTCTTCTCTCTTTCGAAAAAGATGAAGGTTTCCTCCATTGCTGCTTTTCCTATGTCATTTCCCAAATTCACAAATGCCTCTGGTGTTGATGTTTTCTCAAGCATCCCCAGCAGGGCACAGAGGGGGTTGTTTCCCTCTCCCCAGTTTCATTTCTACTGGAGAGTGGCCTGGAGAGTTATTAGAGGTGTTCAGCTGGTCCTTTCTAGCTCCATTAGTTCTCACTGATCGATTCCAAAACTTTAGCGCTCCACCTTTGTTTGTCTCTGACGACAGTCTTAATATATCCTCCTCCTGACTCAATCCCACACTCTGATTACAGGGTGAACCCTGCCGGTTACCTGTAGGCAGATCATTCCCCAGTGCACCTCTCCGCCCCTGACCTGTCTCCCTCCAGCCCATCCCAGATCCTCCACCGTCTGATTGGGTGTCCTGTTACCACCTCAAAGTCAGGGTGGCTGTGGCAGAACTCCTTGTTTTCTCTCCAAAGCCTTCCGGGTTGCCCAATTTCCCCATCGCCTCTCCCCTCCCCCTGAGGTAGGGTGGGGCTCTCCGGAGGAGAGCTTCCGAAATTGTTTGGATTAGATGCGGAGAGATGAATCCGTGTATCTGAAACCCTGAACCCTACAATTTTAAGAATGTCGAGACTAAAGGTTTGCTAGCGACAGACCCTTTTTTATGGTATTTGTTAAGCGCTGAGTTTGTTTCAAGCTCTCCTCTAAGCCCTGGAGTAGATACAAGTTAATCAGGTTGGACACAGTCCCTATCCCTTTTGGGGTTCCAAGTCTAAGTAGGAGGAAGAAGCATCGAATCCCCATTTTACAGTTTGAGGAATTCGAGGCACAGAGGAGTTAAGTGACTTGCCTAAGGACACACAGTAAGCAATTGACAGAGCTGGGATTAGAACCCAGGCCCTCTGACTCCCAGGCCCGTGCTCTTTCCACTAGACGACACAGCTTTTCTGATGAATGTGCTTTATTTAATAATAATAATAATGTTGGTATTTAAGCGCTTACTATGTGCAGAGCACTGTTCTAAGCGCTGGGGTATACAGGCTAATCAGGTTGTCCCAAATGAGGCTCACAGTCTTAATCCCCATTTTACAGATGAGGTAACTGAGGCACAGAGAAGTTAAGTGACTTGCCCAAAGTCACCCAGATGACAAGCGGCAGAGCCGGGATTCAGAGCCGGGATTCACTTTATTTGGTGACGAAGGAGCAGGAATATCATTTCAGGCCCAGAAATCCCCGCCTTGGGTCTTAACAACATTTCTATTGAATTTTTAAAGTACACTAAATTCTCCCAGGGCCTAAACTCATCTTTGTAACAGAACATTGGGCCGAGCTAACAAACTGCAACTTCCAAAGGAGGCTAGTTTAGGCACCGGGAAAGTTGAGCTCCTTATGCAACTAATTCTTCTGTGACTGAGAAATGATACATTTACTACATTAGTTCTCTCCGCTTGGGACGGCGATGAAAATCTGAAAGACTTTTTCAGAACACAACTAAGAACAGCTGAGGCCCTTTTTCGTGACTAGCGTTTGGGGGATTCTTGCTCCGGGGTTTTTTCCTGCCGTATGGTGGCTCAACTGAACCGACGTCCAGGAGCACCGGAAAAATCCCGGATTTGCAACCCACCCATTGCCAGGGCTTCTGGCTAAGATAGGTGGGGCTCTCTGAGTCCTTGGATAGATGTATGTGTTCTGGGTGAGTCATCTGGCCCCAAGTGATACCCCAGTAAAGAGCGATTCAAGGGATCACTTGTGATAGTTCAAAAAGGAACACAAGAGGTAGAGTGGACTAGTGGATAGAGCACCGGCCTAGGACTCAGAGGAAGCTGGGTCCCAATCCCGACTCTGCCACCTCTCTCCTGTGGGACCTTGGGCAAATCACTTTAGTTCTCTGGGCCTCAGTTGGAGATTAAATCCTACTCCCTTTTACTTAGACTGAGCCCCCTGTGGAGCAGGGGCCGGATCCAACCTGAGTGTCTCCTACCTCAGCGGAAAGAGCCCGGGCTTGGGAGTCAGAGGTCATGGGTTCTAGTCCCGGCTCCAGCTGTGTGACTTTAGGCTGGTCACTTAACTCCTCTGGGCCTCCGTTTCCTCATCTGTAAAATGGGGATTAAAACTGTGAGCCCCAAGTGGGACAACCTGATCACCTTGTATCCTCCCAGCACTTAGAACAGTGCTTTGCACATAGTAAGCGCTTGACAAATACCAAGTTTTTTTTTTAGTGCAGTGCTTGGCACACAGTAAGAGCTTAACGAATACCAAAAGAAGGTCACCCTGGGCAAACTAGAATGAGTTAAATAGGATCCAAGGGGAGAACAGGACACCAGGCGAGCTGGCATTGTGTAAGAGCCCTGAAAGTGGAGCAACAGACAAAGGGTAGCCCGGGCTCAGGGGACTGGAAGGATCGATTTCAAGAGGGCTGGTGGGCCAAACTAGAGCGATGCCACCTGTAGAAGAGGGGTCCCCCTGCAGCCCCGGGAAAAGTGCCAAATGGCAGAGAATGGGCACAAGTCCAACCCCTAACGAGTGGCACCTGGAGAGAGCAGCCACCCCAGCAGAGGCTGACAACTAGCACCATCACACCAAGATCTGCGCGGCCCGCCAGAGGCTGCAACCATCTTACAGGTCGGTAACCGGCGCTTCGTGAACTCCGAGCCACGGCTGATGGTCCTTCTTCCCGAGAGGCTACATGGAGAAAGCTGAACAGCTGCACTGTCCCTCCTGGCGCCGGAACCGAACATCCATTCGGCCTTAAGATTGGAGTACTTGTCCTAGCCACCGCATTAATATGGATTAACCTTCCTCCATTTTACGCTGGCCACAGGGTGGGTCGATTGAGAACTCCCAGCCTCCATCTGCCCCAGATTTCTGGAAAGGGACTTCAGTCATGTGGCGGGAGGCACCCGGAGGGTAGGTGTTCCCGGCTCTACTTGCCAGAGAACAGGAGAGGACGGCGATAGTATCATTTAAGTATTGCATGTGGCAGAGAATCTTGAGGACAACACAAAAAACAAAGGTTTGAAAGACCAAAAAGGATATTTTTCTTGTTGAAAATATGCTTGCATTAATGCTAGACAAGTTTAAAATGACCCAAAGTGTTAAACAGTCAAGAATTACCTATGCCCTTAGTTTAAAAGAGCTTTTACTTTAACGCTCTACTTTGCGTACCTGAAGCATCCGGTGAACAGCTAAAAAAAGAGCAACAATAGTGATATTGTTAAACATTTACTGTACAAAGCACTGGGATAGATACAAGATAATCGGGTCCTACATGGGGCTCACGGTCTAAGCAGGAGGGAGAACAGGTATTGAAGCCCTATTTTGCAGAAGAGGGAACCGAGGCAGAGAGAAGTTAAGCCACTCTCCTTAGGTCACACAGCAGGTGATTGGAGGAGCTGGGATTAGAACCTTTGACTCCTAGGCCCATGCTCTTTACTCTAAGCCATGCTGCTTTCCAAAAACATTTCAATAGCTGGAGATTGCAGGATTTAATAATACTAATGTCGGTATTTGTTAAGCGCTTACTATGTGCAGAGCACTGTTCTAAGCGCTGGGGTAGATACAGGGTCATCAGGTTGCCCCTCGTGAGGCTCCCAGTCTTAATCCACATTTTACAGATGAAGTAACTGAGGCACCAAGAAGTGAAGTGACTTGCCCACAGTGACACAGCAGACAAGTGGCAGAGCCGGAATTCGAACCCATGACATCTGACTCCCAAGCTAATGCTCTTTCCACTGAGTCACGCTGCTTCTCTTCACGCTGATCTTCTCTTGATTTCACCTTAAGGGACCCTTTGACTTACCCATGACTGTAGACACCACCACCATCCTTCCTGTCTCACAAGCTTGTCACATTGGCATTATCCTTGACTCCTCTCTCTCATTCAACCCACATATTCCACCCATCACTAAATCCTGTCGGTCCCACCTTCACGACATCACTTCAATCCACCCTTTCCTCCCAATCCAAACGGCTACCACGTTAATAAAGTCACTCATCCTATCCCGCCTGGATTACTGCATCAGTCGCCTTGCTGACCTCCCATTCCCCTGTCTCTCCCTACTCCAGTCCATACTTCACTCTGCCGCCCTGATCATCTTTCTACGAAAATGTTCCGGTCAATCACTCCGCTCCTTAAAAAACTCCAGTGGTTGCCCATCCACCTCCGCATCAAACAAAAACTCTTCACCGTTTGCTTTAGAGCACTTCACCACTTTGCCCCTTCCTTCCTCACCTCGCTACTCTCCTTCTACAACCTTCTCCAGCCCACACATTTCGCTCCTCTAACGCTAACCTTCTCACTCCGCCTCAGTCTCACCTACGAGAAGCAGCGTGGCTCAGTGGAAAGAGCCCGGGCTTGGGAGACGGAGGTCATGGGTTCGAATTCCGGCTCTGCCACTTGTCTGCTGTGTGACTGTGGGCAAGTCACTTCACTTCTCTGGGCCTCAGTTACCTCGTCTGTAAAATAGGGATTAAGACTGTGACCCTAATGTGGGACAACCTGATTATCCTGTATACCCCAGCGCTTAGAACAGTGTTCAGTACATAGTAAGCACTTAAAAAATACCAACATTATTATTATTATTTTGCTGCCAACCCCTAGCCCACATCCTGCCCCTGGCCTGGAATACCTTCCCTCCTCAAATCCAAAAGACAGTTACTCTCCCCTCCTTCAAAGCCTTATTGAAGGCACATTTCCTCCAAGAGGCCTCCCGGACTAAGCCCCAGCTCTCCTCTTCTCCCACTCCCTTCTGCATCGCCCTGACTTGTTCCCTTTGTTCCCCACCCCCACCCCCAGCCCCGCACAGCCCCAAAGCACTTACGAAAATATCTGTAATTTATTTGGATTGACGTCTGTTTTCCCCCACCCCCTACGGTAGAATGTAAGCTCACTGTGGGGCAATGTGTCTATCGTTGTACTCTCCTAAGCACAGTGCTCCGCACACAGTAAGTGCTCAATAAATACGATCGAAGGAATGAATGAAAAAGCATTAGAGCAGTGTCCTTTCTTTTCTCTTTAGATTTTATGATTAGGCCAGTGCACACTCTCCCTTTCTCTGGAGAGAAAAATAGAGTAAAATACCACTCATTACATCTATGTTACGTCACAATTCAATTAGTTGCTTTTCAAAATCATAAATGCTGCCTCCCTAGGGAACATCTGGGTGTTCCTAAAAGGTATATGCTTGCATTCTTTATTATTGGTGGTAAAGGATTAAATAGAACTATAGAATTAATTTTGGTCATTGATATGATAGGTGATATTTGTCATACATTAGCAATGGTTCCTAATCTGGGCTTTAACTGATAAAAATAAGATGCAACGGGAATGGAATTCCCTTCTCTCATGACATGTTCTTTTCTCAGTCCACCAAAAATAGAAAATGAACTAAAGAATTAGATTATTTTACAAGGAACTGGATTTTTCTGAGGTACATTCTAATTCATCCTTGCAGTAGGGCTAAATCGGTGCAACAATAAGCTGCCTGGGCAGACTATTGCTCTCCCCATCTTCAAGGCTCTTCTGAATTCATATCTCATCCAGAAAGTCTTCCCTGATTAACCTCTCATCCCAATTAAACACTTGACTACTGTCCCCCTCTTTCACATATGTACATATCTTAATACTCCATTGTTTCTCCCTACATTAATTTATTTTAATCTATCTCTTTATTTATCTATTTATTTTATGTCTATCTCCCCTGCTAAATTATTAAATCCTTGAGGGCAGGGATCGTGTCTAGTTACACTATTTTACGCTCCTGCCCAAGAGCTTAGTACAGTGTTCTGCACCGTGTAAGTACTTAATAAATACTACTGATTGAGTGATTGACTGATGACTGTGCCGTTATTGGCCCTGGGAACTCATCTCCTTTTCCGGTATAAATAGTCCATGGAGATCCAGATTCATGTCTGCATCTACTGAGGCCCGAGCCAGTTCGGTGAAGTCTTTAGCATCCAGGATGAGCAAAAACGGGAATTTCTTGGGATCCGTGGAGACAATCGCTGACAATATGATACCTTAAAGAGAAAAAAAAGACACACCAAAAAGTTCTACTTTTTGAAAGAAGCCATTTTCTCCTCTTTTCCAAATAAAAATAACAACAATCTCCAGAAGTGAGCCAGGGTACCTCCAACAGAATGACCCAAATGAGGAAGTTTCAAGCAAGGAAGAGGGAAGAGGCAGAGAAGCTATATGGAGAGGGAAAAGAAGGAAAGGAAGAGGAAGAAACAGAATCCCTGAGAGTCTAAAGCTCAGCCTCAGGGGGAGGGGGAGTGAATCACATTCAGGGGCGGCAACAGACATTTGGCCACTCTGGGGCAGGGCCAAAATCCTCGCCATCCCATCACACTACACCTGCAGGCAACATAACACGATGACACCATGCACAACATTTTGGGGGAGGTGTTTTTCCACCATTGCTTGCATCACCACCCCCACGGCCGCCTCTCAACCGAGCACCCCAGGCAGTTTAGCTCCGAGACCCTGACTCACACCTGCTAACGGATCATTCTCGGCCGCTGCTGCCATCTTTGAGGAGAGCAACCGGGTTGCAGTCTTTGGGAAAAGCACAAGGCCGCAGTATTTAAGCAGGGCAGTGGTGTGGCTATCTTTGAGAGAGGCCGTACAAGTCACCTTCTTTCATTCATTCATTCAGTCGTATTTATTGAGTGCTTACTGTGTTCAGAACACCGTACTAAGCACTTGGAAAATACGATTCAGCAATAGAGTGAGACAGTCCCTGCCCACAATGGGCTTAGAGTCTAGAAGGGGGGAGACAGACATCAAAATAAACAGGCATCAATAGCATCAATATAAATAAATAGAATTGTAGATATATTCACTTCAAAACAAGTAAACAGGCATTCATATAAATAGAATTATAGATATGTACATATATGCACCAGGGCTGAGGGTTAGTGGGGGTACAGCAGAGGGAGCGAGTCAGGGTGAAGGGAAGGGGAGGGGAGCTGAGGAAAAGGGGGGCTTAGTCTGAGAAGGCTTCTTGGTGAAGGTAAGCCTTCAGTAGGACTTGGAAAGGGGGAAGTAAAATTGGCAGATTTGAGGAGGGAAGGCATTCGAGGCCAGAGGTAGGACATGGGCCAGGGGTGGACAGCGGGACAGGCGAGAATAAGGCACAGTGAGTTTAGCCCTGGGATGTATGTGCCCTGGGATGTAGAAGGAGAGAAGGGAGGTGAGGTGGGAGGGGGCAAGGTGATGGAAAGTTTTGAAGCCCATAGTGAGGGATTTTTGCTTGATTTAGAGGTTGATAGGAGGTTCTTGAGGAGGGGAGTGACATGCTCAGAACGTAGAAAGATAATCCGGGGAGCAGAGTGAAGTATAGACTGAAGTGGGGAGAGATGGGAGATTGGGAGGTCAGAAAGGATGCTGATGCAGTGATCCAGTCAGGATAGGATGAGTGATGGTACTAACGTGGTAGCCATTTGAATGGATAGGAAAGGGTGGATCTTGGTGATGTTGTGAAGGTGAGATTGGCAGGCTTTGATGACGGGTTGGATGTGTGGGGTGAATGCGAGAGCGGAGTCAAGGATGAAACCAAGGTTGTGGGCTCGTGAGATGGGAAGGATGGTGGTGCCCTCCACAGTGATGGGAAAATCAGGGAGAGGACAGGGTTTGGGAGGGAAGATAAAGAGCTCTGTCTTGGACATGTTGAGTTTTAGGTGCGAGAGATGTCCTGAAGACAGAAGGAGAGGGAGGGAGAGAGAACAAGGGAAGAGAGCGGGCCCTTCTTTGAGAAGGGCAGGTTGGCCACCATCTTTGGAAGGCCCCAAGGGGTTGCCCCCACCATATAACTCTCTGACCGATGGCTTACCAGATGTCTATCTGTCCGCCTGAAGATGGCCCTGGCCACATCTTTTCAGAGGCAGGACTTCTCCGCTCATAGGAGTCCCCATAGAGTGGGTTGAGGGTGTTGCTGCTCTACCTGGTTTTGAAGAACAGCTGCCCGGTGATAGGGGAAAGGTAATGATCCTGAGAAACCGCCAATGGAAGCTACACCCTGAGAGACCAAAAAGGCAATTCTGAGGGAGTTGTTTGGACTACACAGAGGGTAGCCTGCAGAGACCAAATTAAGACAGAGTGGAAAGAGCAGGAGTCACTGGAAAGTGTCAGGCAGTCAAGGCTTTTCCTGCCAACAACCTTCCTATTGCGAAACTCAGTGGTGACCAACATTGGTCCACGGTTCCACAAGGAATGAGGGGAACAGACCTCTGAAAAGGAGGATGGCAAAGGAAAGATTCTTACCATCAAGTGAGGGACCAAGAGCTTGCTCGCACTCACTCACCCTCTCTCTCTCTCTTTCCCTCCCCCACCCCCAAGGTAAACAAAAAGGGTGAAGATTCCACCAGTCTTATAGAGCAGGAGGCCATGAAGATGGACGAGGATAAGAAACAGAAAGTGTCTCTCCCTTCAGGAGGGAGGCCTACTTATTGGCCACGCTCCGTTTGTATCCCTTCTGCACTTTCACACCAGAGGGAATCAAGGTGAAGAGCCAGCATGATGTCATGATTTCCCAGAAAAGAGACCCAGATCCAGAAAGGGAAGAAACTAAGACTCTGGAGGCAACCTCTAGGAAGTAACGGAAGGTCCTGGCAGACGGCGACTCGCACCTTCAAGGAACAGAGGCGCCCATCTATTGCAAAATGATAAGATTCTTCAGTTATATCAGGCAAAAAAGCAGACCTCAGGAAAATCCTCGGCTACCTCCTCCCAAGAAGCAGGAACACAAAAGCTTCCAACAGAAGACCATGTAAAGCAGAGGCTTTGAATCATTTTCTCCTCAATCTTGATGAAACAAATTGTCATCGGTTAACCAGAAGAGGTGCAGCTTGGGAGTGACAAGGCAGAAAGCCTAACAACAGGAGAAGGGAATTCAGTACTTGGAAAGATTGACTCTATGCAACTCAGTAGGGTCTGGTGACAGACATCCTATACATGGGCATGTGCTCCTCGAGAATTGCTAGACGTTATTTTTGAGGACTCGTGAAGGACAGAAGAAATCCACAGGATTATGAAAGGGTAAATTGTTTCCCCTAAAAATAGGGGGAGAGGTTGGTGCCACTTATTAGAGACCTGCCATCCACTGGAAAGATGATTTCACTATCTGGGAAGATCCTAGAACAAATCATTCGTTCAGGTTCATCGGTCTAGAACAAAAGACACATGGGCATAGTCAACATGGTTTTGAGGGGAACAAATCAGGCTAGGTGCCAATACAGCAGAAAAAGACCTGCTGCTAGAAAGGAGCACAAACTGAACAAATTATCCATTATTACCCACGGTGTCATTATTTCAAAAGCCAACATGAATGAGGAGGTTTTGATAGGAACCCTAATGGAAACCTGCAGAGAATTTTTGGATTACGGGTTTTGACTTTCTCACTTCCCAGTTGCCAGTACCCCTCTAGATTGCAAGCTCACTGTGGCCAGGGAACATGCCTACCAAGCACTTAGTAGAGTGATCTGCCCACAGTAAGCCCTCAATAAATCCCATTGATTGATTTTCTATTTTTGTTCCTTTCTGGATTTATTCCAGGAGATGCCACCCTCCTTGACCCCTCGGGATGATCTTTCAAGGTTATTTCAAGGCTGAAATTCTACTTGCAAATCCTAGACACAGGATTTTGAAGGCATCGAACACCACTCCTGTGCCCAGAAGGGCATATTCCCATGCTCCATGTCTGGAATGTGAATTCCCAGAATTTATTTTTGTATCTGGGCTTGCTTGGATGGAGAAGATGAGATATATCCATCCACAAGGGTAGATACAAGAAATGCCATCGTTATAATCAGGTCCCACAAGGAGTTCAAAGTCTAAATAGGAGGGAAAACAGGTATTGAATCTCCATTTTTCACATGAGGGAACTGAGGCACCGAGCAGTTAAGTGACTTGCCCAAGGTCACCCAGCAGACAATTGACTGATCCAGGATTAGAACTTAGATCTTTTGACTCTCAGGCCCGTGCTCTTTCTACTAGGTCATACTGCTTCTCTAGTAGTGGAAATAGTATTTTTAAGCACTTATGGTATGCCGAGCACTGTATTAAATGCTGGGAGAGAATACCCAGTTGGGAATTAGACACGGTCCCTGTCCTTCGGGGGACTCGCTTCTGCCCCTAAAGAGGTCCGGGGGGTAGTCGCTGCTAGCCTACACTTCGATATTACAAACATATCTTCAGGCCATATCCGCCCAGTCTCACCATATAGTACAAACATATGTGTCCTGATATTTCTTGACAACATCTGATAGGTCTGATCCTGCAATATCAGTTTCCTTGAAAGCTGAGGTCCTGGCATAGTGGATAGAGCATGGGTCCAGGAGGCAGAAGATCATGGGTTCTATCCTTGGCTCTGCCACTTGTCTGCTGTGTGAACTTGGGCAAGTCACTTCACTTCTCTTGGCCTCAGTTCCCTCAACTGTAAAATGGGGATTGAGACTGTGAGCCCCACATGGGACAGGGACTGTGTCCAACCCCATTTGCTTGTCCCCACCCCAGTGTTTAGTATAGTGCCTTGCACAGATTAAGTGCTGAACAAATACCACAATTATTATTATTATTGGATGAAATCAAGGCTTCTTAGACCCATCCCACTGCAAGGCTCACCACCATCCCCACTAATCCCCCAGCCCCATAGCACTACTGGTCATCTCCATCCATAATTTATTTTAATGTCTACCTAGTCTGTAAAATCCTAGTGGGCAGGGATTATCTATACCTTACTCTTTTGTACTGAACTCTCCCAGAGGCTTAATACAGTCCTCTCCACACGGTAAACGCTTAATAAATACCATTGATTGAATTGCAAGTGGACTTACCATCATCCTCCTCCTTGGCGTTAGGCCTAGGGACAAATACAGGCTCAGCTGGCCAGCAGTGCTCTTCCTCCCATTTTAATGACGTCTTGGTATGAATATCAAATTTGATTATCTGTATGTTCAAAACAAGGAAAAACAAAATTCAATCTTCCCCACGGTGCTTTATTTCCTGATCAGAACCACCAAATAATTGATAGCCAGGGGCATAAAGCTTTGAATGAAGGGTTGAAAATGGTGAAGATGCTAGTTTTATATAATTAAAACTCCAGGATCTTGGAGCTGCGAGCACCAGTATCCAGTTTAGATATCTACTACTCCTTTAATCAATCAATCAATTGTACTTATTGAGTGCAGGGCACTGTACTAAGCACTTGGGAGATCACAACACAACACACAAATTCCCTGCCCATAACCAGCTTACAGTCTAGATGGAGCTTTTACAGTCTAGCCTACAGTTTATCTTACAGTCATCACCCAACCAACGAAAAGACCGGGATAGGGTGTCACCAACAGCCATTCAACCCACTGCGTGTCAGAAGCTCACGTACTCTTGCTCACAGCCAGTAAGTCAAACAGCTACCCAATCTACTGCAGGCAGTTCTCGGACTCACACGACTGGTTTCCGAAAACCGTGTCTTTGGTCAAAATATAAGCGGAACCAGTTATTTCATAAGAAAACCTTTAAGAATCCAGGTTAGAGACCCTTATTTTAGACAAAATAACCCAGAATTGAATACTGAATTCATCAAAGATGAGTAAGTAACATGAATATATTTTTATGAGTCAGGATTTCCATGACAGGGTACCTGACTTTTACGTCATCGGAAGTAAAATATACGTGTTGACCCTCCTTGGTGAGGTTGCCTGGAGCCTGGCTAGCCCCCCCACCCCTTCGGCCTCTTCTGTTCTTCCCTCCCCCTCTTCTGTACTTCCCTCCCTCTTAAACTGTTCCTCTGCCCTCACCGCCCTGAGCTAGTGCCTTAAACAAGTCTACTGCAGCAGAATTGAAACAAGGTGTAAATTTAGAAACATAAGCGCCATTTGTGGTAACTCGATTGCCTTATATTGAGGACTGTCAGTAGGCCTCAGCAACTTTCCCTAGGGTAATGCTCTAGGCCAATCTTCCTGTACCCATCCTCTTTCTCCTCACAAAACGCAATAGTGACCCATCAGACAGAAATGTCTCCCCTTGGGCTTTAAGGCATTCAATCAGTTCTCTCCCTCCTACCTCTCTTCACTCCTCTCCCACTACAAAGCAGCCCGCGCATTTCACCTCTGCTAATACCGACCTACTCGCCAAGACCCGCTCTCATCTCTATCCCCGTTGACCCCTTGTTCATGTCCTCCCTCAGGCCTGGAACTCCCACCGCCTTCAGATCTGATGGGTCTCTACTCTCCTCATCTTCAAAGCCATCCTAAAATCACATCTCCTTCAGGAAGCCTTCCCTGACTAGTCTCTCTCATCCCCCACCCTGCTTCCCCTCTAATAAGTTATCTCTGCCCTTGAGCACCTGGGTACTCAAGCATACATACACCCCACCCTCAACATTCATATACGCAGCCTTACACTCGCTCGCTTTCCCTACCCATACTTTAACGTCCATTTCCCAACTAGATCGTGAGCTCCTTGACGGCAGGGATCGTGTCTCTCCTCTGATTAAGGAGACTGTACTCTCCTAACTATTTAGAACACTGCCCTGCACACAGTGAGCGCTTGACAGATATCATACTATAAGCCAACCCACCCTCTGTACCTCAATCTCATCTATCCCATCACTCACCCCTCACCCACATCCTCCCTTAGACCTCCAACTCCCTCCTCCATCATATCCTGAGGCTATCACTCTCCCCAGCTTCGAATCCTCCTGAAATCACATCTCCTCCAAAAGGCCTTCGCTGCACTGACTGTGCACTTGATTGGTTAGCCTTAAGTACTGTGATACTCACCCAGCCCCACAGCACTTATGTAAATATCCCTATGCTCAGCTGTTTCCCGCATCTGCAATTTATTTTAATATCTATCTCACCCTGTAGAATGTAAGCTCCTTGCGAGTAGGGATCGTGTCTACCATCTCTATTATATTGTACTCTCCCAAGTGCTTACTACAGTGCTGTGCACACAGTAAGCCCTCAAGAAATAGCATGGACTCTTTGATAGCGCTCATCTGTCCCAACCGTGATTACGACTCCACAGGAGCCACTCCTCCCAGAGTTCACCATTTATGGGCGGAACTGTGAGTGCTGAACCACCCTTAATCAGTGCTTGAAAAAACATGTAGCCCGATCTAGTTCATATCTCCTACGCATTTCACCCTGGGAGTCCTTCTGACGCCTAGGCCTGTGCTCTGTCCACCAGGCCACACTGCTTCTCTCGGTTAGGGGGACCTTGGTTCTAATCCAGAAAAGAAGCAGCGTGGCCTAGTAGATAAAGCAAGGGCCTCTGGGAGTCAGAAGGAACTGGATTCTAATCCCGGCTCCAACACGTGTCTGCTGTGTGACCTTGGGCAAGTCACAGAGTAAGCGCTTAACAAATATCATTTAAAGAAAAAAAATCCCAGCTCTGCCACTTGTCTGTTGTGTGACCTTGGTCCAGTCTCTGTGCCTCAGTTACCTCCTGGGTAAAATGGGAATTAAGATCGCAGGCCCCATATGGGACATGGACTGTGTCCAACCTGATTATCTTCTATCTACCCCAGCACTTAGTACAGTGTTTGGTGCATAGTAAGCACTTAAATACCGTCCCCCCGCCCCAAAAAAAACAACCCACTTTCCTGTTTGGAGACTAAATACTGAAAACAGAAAACCATTATCCAATGAATACCAACGGAACATGGGGTATACACAAAATGTCCCAGTTAGTATTTAGTCATACTAAGGTGGAGCACGGTCTCACACCTGGAAAGCATTCGGATGGAATTGTACACCTTGCCGGGGTACAGCATTCAAAGTCTCCCTCAGCACAATAGTTGCGACTTGTAGATTTTGGCAGCTTTGGTACGTTATGCATGTTAGGTAGTGAGTCACCCATCTTCCCTGGATCCAGTGAGAGCTCAGGGTGCACCTTGGGCAGACAGCTTCACTTCCATTGCCCCATTTCCCCGCTGTCTCCAGGGTATCGGATGCGAGCCGGACCACGCTGTGCTCTCATTCCCCGTGGCCCGGTGGGCTCACCCCCTTTCTTATTCTTTCAGAGTTCCTTGACTTCAAGGTAGCATCTTCATTTCTTCTCATTAATGCCCTTGGACCACCACTCTGAACCAGGGATATTTCCCATCATAGAGTGTTGTCCTCTGGCTACAATTTAAGTGTTTACTGGAAAGGATGACTGTGCAATAATCTTGGCTAGCCCAAGAGCTGATGGGAAAAGTCTATTTCTGACCCAGTGGGTGGAAAGCAGGAAGCCAAGATGGTAGTGTTTGTCCTGAGGTATTCATTTTTTTTCCCACTCTGGATGAAGATCTTTTCCCCCCGGCCGGTGTGATTTCCCTAAAAGGTGGAGGAGGCTCAGTCTGGTGAACAGAACGCTGACGGCAAGTCAGGACACTTCGGTTCTGGTTTAGTTTCCGCAACTCACCAGCTGGGAACCTTAGATAAACCCGACCTCTCTGAGCCTCGGTTTCCCCATCTGCAAAGTGGGGAAGTGCGCGGTTCGTCGCATCGAAAGGATCAACTCCAGGGTGGGTGCAGACATCTGGTTAGACTGTAAGCCGGTGTGGGCAGAGATCGTCTCTCTTTACTGATGAATTGTCCTTTCCAAGCCCTCAGTACAGTGCTCTGCACGTAGTAAGAGCTCAGTAAATACAATTGAATGAATGAATCTGGTTACTTTTTCTCTATGACATTTGCTAAGGGAAAACAAAAATATACTGGGCTCGACTCTTGGTGGGGTCGGAGGCCGGCGGGGAAGGGGAGGGGGCGGGCAGTGAGGGAGAGGAAGATTAGATTCCACTCAGGAGCCTCCCTTCCCTGGGACCAGCCTTCCCACTCCACAGTTAGCAAGGCCATTTCAGTCACAATCCCAAGCGAAGAGAAGGGAGTCCCTGTCCTCACTCCTCTGTATTCTGGTGCTTGGGTCTTTCTGCCCCTGCTGCCCCTTGGGGAAGGGTGAGGAGAGGAAGAGTGGGCCAAGAGAAAAAGCATAAAGAGGAGTTGAGCGGGACTACCCCAAAATACTTGGGCCAAGGTCCAACCTACCTTGGACCTTGGCCTTCCTACCGAGCAATACTTGCTCCTTCTTTCCTCCTGTGGAAGGGCCAAGTTCCTGCCAGGGGAGGCTGGAGTTTGCTGGTCTAGTGGGAAGAGCACAGTCCTGGGATTCAGAGGACCTGAGTTCTAATCCTGCTGTGTGACCCTAGGCAAGTCACATACCTTCTCTGTGCCTCAGTTCCCTCCTCTGCAAACTGGGGATTCAATACCTGGTCTCTTTCCTATTTATGAATAATAATAATAATAACTGTGGTGTTTGTTAAGCACTTACTATGTGCCAGGCTCTGTACTAAGTGCTGAGGTGGATACAAGCAAATAGGGTTGGACACAGTCCCCATCTCATATGGGGATCACAGTCTCAATCCCCATTTTATAGATGAGGTAACTGAGGCAAAGAAGCAAAGTGACTTGCCCAAGGTCACACAGAGACCGAAACCCCCATGTGGGACCTGATGATCTTATATCATCATATACTGAGAAGCAGCGTGACACAGTGGAAAGAGCCCGCACTTGGGAGTCTCAGGTCATGGGTTCAAATCCCAACTCTGCCACTTGTCAGCTGTGTGACTGTGGGCAAGTCACTTCACTTCTCTGGGCCTCAGTTACCTCATCTGCAAAATGGGGATGAAGACTGTGAGCCTCACGTGGGACAACCTGATGACCCTGTATCTACCCCAGTGCTTAGAACAGTGCTCTCTGCACATAGTAAGCGCTTAACAAATACCAACATTATTATATCTATCCCAGCACTTAGTTCAGTGCCTGGCACATAGTAAATACTTAAGAAATACCAGTTATTATTATTATTATAATATAGTTAATAATAATTATTACTTCCTATTGACCCCCCTTCCCCAACACCCCCGTAAAGTCCTTTTCCTCTTTGAAGGTGAGAAGGGGGTGGAAACTATAACTGCCCTGATAAAAGTGACAGTATTTATGAAGCACTAATGTGCCAAACAGTCAATCAGTGGTTTTTCTTGATCACTTACTGGGTGCAGAGCCCTGTGCTACACTTGGGAGAGTACAACACAACAGATTTGGTAAACACAATCCCTGCCCATAAGGAATTGACAGTCTAGAGGGGATCAACCATTAAAATAAATTACAGTTAGGGGAAACAGGAGCATTTAAGGAGATGTAAGTAAGTGCTGTGAGGCTTGAAGTGGGGTAGGTATTCATTCAGTCATTCATTTAATTGTATTTATTGAGCTCTTACTGTGTGCAGAGCACTTTAAGTGCTTGGGAGAGTACCATGTAACACTAAACAGATACATTCCAGATAAAACATATCAGGCTGACAATCTAGGAGGCAAGGGCAGCCGGATCTTATCCCCATTTTACAGATGAAGAAAACTGATGCCCCAAAGAACCTAAGTGACTTGCCCAAAATAAGGAGTCTCAAAAAAAACAAGGATGCAGGTGTCCTGGACCCGAACATAAGGTCATGTGAATGATTCTTCACTAATTTTCAGGAAAGGAGAAATGGAGCTGTGGCTTTCAAATTTATAGCAACGGGCAGAGTTCCTGGCATGCAAAACTAATAGAATTATAGAGAGCAACCGAGCTCCGTAAAGGAGATGCAAGGGAGAGGGCCCAGCTAGAAATGGTGAACACATCAAAACATCAGCGGTCAGTTTGTCGACGCCCAGAACCGAAAACGGAAACTGGAGGAAGTTGAAGGGAGGTTGCGCCTGTAGGAAATATGGAGGCTGGTCCTCTGGAACAGAAGTTCCTTCAATTAATCAGCTGTTCATTCTGTTGTTTTTACACATAGGTAATGTATGGCCAGTGCCAGCTGGATGTATGATGTCACTGATAAGATTGTTTTTTTCCTGGCATTATGGAGCAATAAGCTCAACAAGGTTAAGATCACTGACACCCCTCCCTCACATGGAAAGAGGGCTAGAAACGGTCGTTAGGCACAGGCTCTCTCACCACCATGACTGTCAAGAAATGCACCGAGCTCTTATTTTGCGGAAAGCACAGTCCGATGTAGACGGTCGGGCAGCTCCCCAAAGAAGGAAAAGCTCTATGCAAGAGGAGGTTGAGGGGCGAGATCAATCCAGGCACGAATGGTGAGAACAATGAGAAAGGGTTGAGAGAGTCAAGTGTGAGAGGCATTGAGGAGGTTAACTCGCAGCGGGGCGGAGCACGGAGCACTGTCGTACCTTAGTTGGGACTGGACTCCACCGAACTTCCGCTGCAAAAATGTATCTGTAACGTTTGCCATCGTAATCAAGATTGACATGCGGTAACTCTATTCCTGCAAGAGAAATGGCACATCTGATGAAGTCAGAAAAACGGGTGCTGTTTAAATGTTGGGGTGTGCTTGACAGGGAACCTTCATCCTTCTGTGGCATTCGGGCCCTCATCTCACAGACCATGCCAAAAGCACCATCGAGCAGGCACGCAAAAGAACGGCTGAAGCAGGCACAGAAGGCGGCAAATTACGGGGAAAGGATCATTACACAGAGAACACAGAGGTGCCAGGATTAGGCCCTCTCACCTCTAAAGACGAGGGGTTGAATTCTTTCCGTTTTACATTTATTGTATTGTAACGACCCCATTGCTTAGTGCAGTAAGCCCTCAACCATTATCATTATTGTTGTTCTCTTCCTCTCCTTTGTATGAGTGTTGGACTCCGTAGAATCCAGCTACATGGGGCCCACCATGATGGAGCCCTCTGAAGCCCTAACTTGTCTCACAAGACAGTAGACACCGTGCCTAGTGGAAAAAGCACGGGATCGGGACTCACAGAACTCTGCCACTTACTTACTTTGTGACCCTGGACACCGTGCCTCAGTTTCCTCCGCTGTTAAATGGACATTCAATCCTCGTTCTCTCTCCTTACACTGTGAACCCCACTTGGACGGGGACCGCGTCCGACCTCATTATCTCGTATCTCTACCCCTAGTGCTTGACACACAGTGAGCACCTGACGAATACCACGTTATTATGAGAAGATCTAGACTTTTGACTGCTAATGGATTGCCAAGGCAGCAGCCAACATCACGAGTTTCAGTCTTCCTTCTGGGGAGGGCTGGCAGGTTACGTGCCAGGCAGAGACTAAGCTGCCAGTGGCACTGGCTAGGCTGCAGAAATGGCAAGTGGAAACCCAGCGGAGTCAGCCAGTCAGTCAATCGTGTTTACTGAGCGCTTACTGTGCGCTGAGCACTGCACTAAGCGCTCGGGAGCGTACAATAGAAGACTATAACAGACACATTCCCTGCCCACAATGAGCTTACAGCCCAGAGAGGGAGACAAACATTAATATAAATAGATTACAGCTATGTACGTAAGTGCTGGGGGGCACTTCTCAATGTGGAGGCGGATGGTCTTCCTGCTTTTGTCCTATTCCCTTTTGGTTCTGTATCACCTGGAAATATCCAGATTTCACTGCAGTAACATTTGGGCAAGTGAAGGGAGAGTGTGATTCTTCTCCTCCCCTCCCTCCTCTGCCTTATAAGTTCTCATGTGCTCCGCAGGGAGATGAGCCATTCCTCCTCCTGCCTCTTGCCCCCTCCCAGTGACAACTGACTGTGTCATGTGAGACATTTCCAGTGGTTCCTGTAGCTATGGTTACCGTCTGCTTCGGTTCGCACCGACTGCATCTTACCTTGGTGTAGTTCTTCGGGGTGACAGTAGACAAGATCATCTTTTTCTTTTAAAGCTGTCGCCGTCGTCGATGCAAGCCGGACTAAGTCACAGCCCACTTCTGCATCCTGAAAGTCAAACATTTCAAGAGCCATTGTCTCTTAAAGAATGCTTCCTCTGGATGAAAATTGACAATAATACAAGTCAGGCTTTATTTTCTACACCCTAGGATCCCAGTGACGATCCCTCCTCCCAGTGTTTCTGGAAGTGGACCCTCCTAATTTTTTAAGTAGAAGATTGGATTATTTTCTTCCCACTGCTGTTGCAGTACACCACTGTCAACCTGATGACCCGAAAGCCCTTTTGTCCTTAACTAGGACCTTGTCCAACAGTATTTCTAAATAATAATTATGGTATTTATTAAACATTTACTATGGCTTGTCAAGCACTGTTCTAAGCACTGGGGTAGATGCAATCAGGTCAGACCCAATCCCTGTCCCACATGGGGCTCACGGTCTAAGTAGAAGAGAGAAGAGGAATTTTCCTGTCCATTTTACAATTAAGGAAACTGAGGCACAGCGCAGTTAAGTGACTCACCCAAGGCCACACAGCAAGCAAGAGGCAAGTGCCAACAGGCAAGTGGAGAACCAGCATGGCCTATTGGAAAGAGCACGGGCCTAGGAGTCAGGGGACCTGGATTTTAATGCCGGCTCTGCCAGTTCCATAAAAAACAGTTGGTAGAACCAGGATAAGAACTCAGGTCTTCTGACTCCTAGACTGATGCACTTTCCACTGGGCCACGGTACCCCACGGCTGCTGCAGCTTTGGAAAGATCTATCTTCTCCTGAAAAAATTTCAGGAAAAACCTTAATGCTATACTTCACAGGCCCCTAGTTTTAGCGCACTAAGAGGAGGGAAGAGGAGATGAATCAGTGTCAAAGTTGGGTGTCACCCCTTTGCTCCCTCCCTTCCTGCAACAGGGTGCTCAATGCATTTACCAAACTCAATTTTCAGGGTGTGGGCCTGTACACCGGTTGTTGAGCCACAGCGAGAAAGCCGGTCAGACCGGATAGGCAGCCTAGTGTGACGTCTCCTTGCGGAGCAGTAATAAAGACAAGTTTGGAGATTTGGGGAACATCCATCAAGTTCTCGTCAAGATCTAATCTAACCTGAGTTAGGCGATCTTCGGGACTTCACAGGGTCAGAACCAGACTCCAAATATCGGTCACACTGAGGTCAAACATCCCTCTTGGAGGATCCTGGTTCTTGAACCCAATGAGCTTTTTTGTTCCCAATAGTTTGAAAGGGTCTACAGGGTAATAATAATGTTAATAATGTTGGTATTTGTTAAGCGCTTACTATGTGCCGAGCACTGTTCTAAGTGCTGGGGAAGATACAGGGTATCAGGTTGTCCCACCTGAGGCTCACATTTCATCCCATTTAACAGATGAAGGTAACTGAGGCCCAGAGAAGTTAAGTGACTTGCCCACAGTCACACAGCTGACAAGTGGCAGAGTCGGGGATTCGAACTCATGACCTCTGATGCCCAAGCCCGTGCTCTTTCCACTGAGCCACGCTGCTTGGTCTATGCTGTTGCTATTGGTTGGACACAACTCGACAGCATAAGACAATAACAACACCACGGATGGAGAAGAAATAGCCTCTGCTGACAGGAGAAATAATAAATCAACGGTATTGGTTGAGCTCTTACTTTTTTTAAATACTATCTGTTAAGCGCTTACTATGTGACAGGCACTCTACTAAGCACTGGGGCAGATAGAAGCTTATGAGGTTGGACACAGTCCCTGTCCCACATGGAACTCACAGACTTAAAAACCATTTTACAAATGAGGGTAACTGAGGCACAGAGAAATTAAGTGACTTGCCCAAGGTCACACAGCAGACATGTGGCAGAACTCAGGATAGAATCCAGGTCCTTCTGACTCCCAGGCCTGTGCTCTATCCACCAAGCCACGCTGCTTCTCTGATGCTTACTATGTGCCGAGAACTGTATTAAGTGAAACAGCACTGTAATAAACTCCTAGCACTGTAGTAATAACGTGGCACTATAATCATGATAATAACGTTAGTATTTGTTAAGCGCTTACTATGTGCAGAGCACTGTTCTAAGCGCTGGGGTAGACACAGGGTAATCAGGTTGTCCCACGTGAGGCTCACAGTTAACCCCCATTTTACAGATGAGGTAACTGAGGCACAGAGAAGTGAAGTGACTTGCCCACAGTCACACAGCTGACAAGTGGCAGAGCCGGGAGTCAAACCCATGACCTCTGACTCCGAAGCCCAGGCTCTTTCCACTGAGCCACGCTGCTTCCCTTGTCTTGGCCCCAGTTCCGTCATACTCCGGCGGACTATCCCCTGGGATGGGGTGGGGGGGGTTCATTTCTCCCCAACCCCTCTGCCCTTCCCTTTCTTCGAGGTGTGGCCAGGAGGGGGAAGGAGGAATCGAGAGTATTTACTGAGCGCTGACTGGGTGCAGAGCACTGTCCCAAGCGGCTCGGAGAGGACAATAATGTTTAGTGCTATGGGTCAAGCACTGTACTAAGCACTGGGGTAGATCCAAGATAACCAGATGGGGTATGGCTCCTGTCCCATTTGGGGTTGGTAAAACCCACTTCACGGAGATGAGAGTGAGGCCTTTAGGAGGAACGGAGGGTGCTGGATGTGAAAGGGGAGGATCTACAGGGGTTTCATGGGCCGTTTCCTACTCTCCTAGACGGTGAGCCCCTTGAGGAGGAACAGAGATCTTGTATAATACCCACCCGTGTATTCCCTCCCAGCCTGAGTATGGGTGTTTCAGCATGTTAAGCTCTCAATAAACAGTATTACTTCTCCTCCTTCTCCTCCTCCTCAAAGTCTTCCTGAGAAGTATTTTTTTACTGAGTAAGGAGTCCATCGGCGAAAGCGTAACATATCATCATTTTCCAAGTGGGCCTCACAACATTTTGGAGAGGAGGGTACCAGAGAATGCAACTCGTCCCAGCGGTCGTTAAATCGGAAGTCTTTTCGTAGCTTGAAGGCAAGAGCTTAGTCAGTCAAGTAATGGAAGATTTAAGTTTGCAAGTACTTCATCTAAACGTACAAACCTAATTCATTAGTCAGCTTTTCCCCCTCTAGACTGTAAGCTCCTTGTGGGCAGGGATTGTGCGTTCCAATTCTCCCAAGGTCTTAGTACAGTTCTCTGTACTCAGTAAGCACTCAATCTTATTATTATTATGGTATTTGTTGAGCACTTACTATGTGCCAGTTGCTGCACTCAATAAATACCACTGACTGATTGATAGAGCTCAACTCCTCCAAGAGAACTTCCCAGACTGAGCTTCCCCTTTTCCCTCTGCTCCCTCTCTGCTCCCCGTCTGCTCCCTCCCCGCTTCCCCCTTCACTTCCCCTCAGCCGAGCCCCCTTTCCCCCCTTTCCCTCTGCTCCTCCCCCTTTCCCTTCCCCTCCTCTCAGCCCTGTGTTTATTTGTATATATTTTTATTACCCTATTTATTTTGTTTATGAGGTGTACACCCCCTTGATTCTATTTATCGTGATTTTATTGTCTTGTTTTTGTCCATCTGTCTCCCCCAGTTAGACTGTAAGCCCGTCACTGGGCAGGGATTGTCTCTATCTATTGCTGAACTGAATATTCCACGTGTTTAGTACAGTGCTCTGCCCATAGTAAGTGCTCAATAAGTACTACTGAATGAATTAATTTATGGTAAGACACAGCTTATCCAATAATAATGATGATGGTATTTGTTAAGTGCTTACTATGTGCCAAGCACTGTTCTAAGTGTTGGGGTAGATACCAGGTTGTTCCATATGGGCTCACAGTCTTAGTCCCCATTTTACAGATGAGATAACTGAGGCATAGAGAGTGAAATGACTTGCCCAAAGGCACAAAGCTGACAAGTGGCAGAGCTGGGATTCAAACCCATGACCTCTGACTCCCAAACCAGTGCTCTTTCCACTGAGCCACACTGCTTCTCAATTTTCTAGACCCTTGTCAGCCTGCAGGCTTCCAAAATGCTTTTTTATGTCTTAGTTACACAAGTTTCCCAGGATGGCTCCAAAGAGGGCAAAACGTTCCCCAGCCTGGTAGAAGACATCGTACAAATGTGCTCTAATTCTCTTTTAGAATTTTACATTTGGGATTTACATCTCCTGATAGTAACTGAGTGATTCGGGAGGTGCTCACACACATTGCAGGACACAAGAAGAACCCAGCATGCCAAAGCCTCCAAAAGTGGTCCCCGGGGGTCTGGAGGGCTCTAATGCACCTCTGTAGGCTCCCCAATTTCTGGAGAGAGACCTGAGGGGAATGGCAGGCTCTGATTATATCAGGCAGGGCCTGAACTGAATATTTACAGGGGAGAAAAAGTGCTGTTGCAGTGGCATTTTAATGGTTCCAACACTCCCAGTGATTTTTACTTTAGCGTGGCCTCGGCCCTAACCTCCTTCCATCCTGTTATTTTTCCTTCCACTGGCCGAGTCTTCCCGGGGCACGCCGAACCCCATTTGGCAAAATTGTTCAGCATTTGGGAGTTGCTGACAAAAGCGGACTTGCTGATTAGTTCAGATTTGCGAATCTGAAGGAATATTCAAGATGGTAGGGAAGGGGTGATAGGCATTAAAGTTGAGATTGTGCAGACAGGGTATTATCCTGAAGAGAGAGACAGAGTGTGTGTGTGTGTTCTGATTAGCCCGAGAGTCAGTCTCATTAACAGCTGCTTCAAGGTTCAGATCCCCTCCTCACCTCACTTGACAACAGCCCATCTTCTCTGTCCCAGGAACCCACAGTGTCGGTGTTAGTTAAACCCGTTAATTAACCCCCTACTCTTCATTCTCTTTCAACTCTCACATTCAGCCTACTGCCATATCCTACCAGCTTTTCCTGTGCATCAATCAGTCGATCCGTCATATTTGTTGAGCATATTGTATTAAGTGCTTGGGAGAGTATACGCAACATGGTCTAGTGGAAAGAGGGCGGGCCTGAGAGTCAGAGGGCCTAGGTTTTAAACCCAACTCTGCTAGTTGTCTGCTCTATGGCCTTGGACAAGCCAGTTAACTTCTCTGTGCCTCAGTTACCTCGACTCTAAAATGGGGATTCAATCCCTGTTCTTTCTCCTACTGAAAGTGTGGGCCCCATTTGGGACAGGGACTTTGTCCAACCTTTCATTCATTCATTCAATAGTATTTATTGAGCGCTTACTATGTGCAGAGCACTGTACTAAGCGCTTGGCAAGTCGGCAACAGATAGAGACAGTCCCTGCCGTTTGACGGGCTTACAGTCTAATCGGGGGAGACGGACAGACAAGAACAATGGCAATAAATACAATGGCAATAAACTTGTACCTACCCCAGCACTTAGAACAGTGCTTGACACACAGTAAGCACTTAAACACCACTAGAACTAAATACAATCTGAGTTGGCTGACATGATCCCCTCCCTCAAGGATCTTCCTTACAATCTCCTGCATCCTTCCCTTCCTCACCCACCAAACTACCATCCGTATGAGATCTTATTTTGTCATAAGATTATTACACTGACCTTCCTCTCTGTCTTCCGGATTTCCAAGGCTCTCTCTCCAAGCTATGAATCGGTAATATTCATCGAGCGCTTACATGTGTGCAGAGCACTGTACTACAGTGCTTGAGAGGAGTAGCTATATAACAGAGCTGTCAGACAATGTTCCCCGCCCACATGAGTTTCCAGTCTAGAGGGAGCTGACAGTCCTATTCAGGAGACGGCTGCATGACTCTTCTCCCTGAAGCCTCGCTCGCCTAAATCTCTCCTCTCCACAAACCCTCCCAGGGGCTGCAGTCAATCAATCATCGTATTATCAAGTGCTTCACTATGTGCTGAACACTATGCCAGGCGTTGGGAGAATACAGCTCAACAGAGTTGGTAGACACGGTTCCGCTGGCCCACGACAAGCTTAGGTCTTAATATAGACTTCCTATGGTTCTGCCCATCAAATAAAACTCCTCAGAAACAGCTTCCAGGCTTTCCACCCCCTGCCCTTGCCCTGCCTATCTGCTCTCTTGACCCACTATTCCCCACCCTTCGCTGTCTTCCCCCCCTCGCCAAACTACCTGCACCTGACTTTCAAACTGTCCTCCCTCCTCTCTGGGCTCACACTGTTCCTCAGGGCTTAAAGCTGCCTCCCTCTCTCAATCAGATGGGCCACATTCAAATCCCTCCCTAGTACAATGCATTCTTCCAAGGGAGCACTTGATAAATGTTCTACTCAGTGTCAATTCTGAGAGTGTTCTGAGATGGGTCAGGTGTTGTTTATATATATATTTTAAAGTAAAAAGGAATCATAAAACCTGAGAATGCTGGGCCCCTTGCCAGCCAGGGGGAGGTATCCTAATTCCCACCAGCATTTAATAGGGTGTTCTGCCATTAGTGAGAACTTATTAAATATTATTACTACTAAAAAAGGTTATATTATTGAGTTGAAAGATCAGGAATCATCTATACCCTACTACGAGGGTATCGTAGTTCACACCGCTAAACCACTTTTGACAGGGAAGCTGGATGGCCTAGTGGAAAGGGCAGGGAGTGAGAGTCGGAGACCTGGGTCTTAAGGTCCTAATCCTAAGCTCCGCCACTTGTCTGCCGGTGACCTTGGGCAAGTTCCTCCAACTTCTCTGGACCCCTCAGTTACCTCATCTGTAAACTGGAGAGTAAGAGGGTGAGCCCATGTGGGGACACAGACTGTATAACAGCCTGATTATCTTATATCTGCTCCAGCACTTAGTACAGTGCCTGGCATTTAGTAAGCACTTAAATACCATTTAAAAAAGGCATCCTTTAAGATCGCCAGTAAAAGAGATTCTACAATATTTGTTCAAAAAGACTGCTCAGATAATCGGCTGTTTCAATATACTAATGAGTATTCACCATAACATTTACATGGTGCCCCAAGCCTAAAGATACAGTTCTTTCAGTCTAATTAGAAACGAAGGTTTTTGGGGTTCACTTAAAAAAATGGATCATATTACCTTGTCAAATCTCAGAGGAACAGCAAATCGGATGAGGGTCGGGGTAGAAGTAAGTTTGGAGTTTTCTTCAAAGTTCTGATTCAAGTTTGCTAAGTAGAACATGTTGTAAAGGCTGTTGTCCTTGTAGGAAATGACATCAAACACAACGTGGCCCTCTTCTTCGAAGGCATTGACGTGGTGGAAGACGACAACAGCATCAAGTATAGAGACTTGGTCGACAGCGATTTCCTTAGTCCTTCGATCTATGATGTGAATGTAAGTCTGAAAAGTGGGCAGAGACACTTGTTATCACAGTTCCTAGACTTTCCAAAGCCATCACCCAAAAGAAGCAGTGTGGTCTAGTAGATAGAGCACAAGCCTGGATATCAGAGGGCCTGATTCTAATCGGGTTCTGCCCACTTCCTTCACTATCACTTCATTTCTCTGTACCTCACTTACCTCCTCTGCAAAATGGAGATTAAGACTGTGAGCCCATGTGGGACAGGGATTGTGTCTAATCTGATTAATTTTATATCTACCCCAGGTTTAGAAAAGTGCTTGACACATAGTAAGCACTTAAATGCCATTAAAAAAAATCTGGACATAGTCCTGTCTCACCCAATCACATTTCTCCTATTTTCCTATTCAACTGTGCTTAAACCAAAAGCTTTCAACATAAAATCAGCCATAAACAATTGGAGGAATAATTTTCTGGGGTCATGAAAATTTTGCCTACGGAACACCAATAAATTTCGTATATCTGTGTATCTCCTAAGGATAGTTTCTGAGGTATAAGTGCTTTTCCTTGAAACCATTAGAAATTTAATGGCGACAATATCTAGAAACAACCTGATTGAACGATAAAAATAGTGGCGCAGGAATAGGTGCTTAGAAGATCAGCTCCATGGTGAACCCCTGCTGGATCCTTGGAGACAGCGATTAAGAAGTGAGAGTTCCCATCAAGCCCATGGCAGCAGTAGTGTACATGGGGGGGAACATTGTGGGGTCCTACAATAGTAATGTGGGAGCCAGGATTGCTGCTGGGGGGTGGGGGGGAAGGGTGCCTCTTTTCTGCATCTCTGAGTGGAGTTTCCAATCCCTCAACTAGACTCCTTCAGAAGGCTCTAGTTGACTAGAAGCAGTGTGGCCTGGTGGAAGGAGAACAGGCCTGGGAGACAGAGGACCCGGGTTCTAATCTCAGTCTGCCACATGTCCGCTGTGTGACCTTGGGCAATTACTTCATTTCTCTGTGCCTCATTTCCCTCATTTGCAAAATTGGGATCCAATACTTTTTCTCCCTCTCTCTTAGGGTGTGAGCCCCATGTGGAACCTGATCATCTTGTATCTACCTCAGCTAAAGCACAGAGCAAGCACTTGACAAAAACCATTATTATTAATATTACAATTATTATTACTGTTTCAGTAGACACAGTAGCTCCCATGTGGTGACCTACCTTCTCATCTTCATGGAAGCTAATGCAGGAAGCCCAGCTGACCCCTCTGATGTAAGCCGTTGCCATCTTAAGAATATCCAGTTTGAATGGTTGCTCAAGAAAAATGATGTAGTTTTCCGTGACTCCAAAACTATGGTAGTAGCTTGGGTTGAGGAGTGAGCGAGATGGAATGGAGCAGAGCACTTCTATATGCTTCAAGTGATTTTCCTTCTTCTCTTTATCTAAAGAAAACTGCAGAACATCAGTCCGGGCCAGAGCCATGCAGGCTGAAAATATGGGCAGATCGAAGAGGGTGGAGACAGATTCACGGGCAAGAGGTCCATAATAGGTGACGTGGAGAATAAGTTGTAGAAGAAAAAATTAGGGATGTTTTATGACACAACTCTGTGTATTGCACTCTCCCAAGGGATCGGTATGGGGCTCTGCATATGATAGGCACTCAGTAAATACCACTGATTGGTTGATGGTACTCCTTAAATATTAGGGTGGATATCGGGGAGGACAACCAAGATGAGGTTCCTACAAGCATCCTGTTGCCACTGTCAGAGACAGAATTTGGGTTAGGACAGACCACTGGTCCGACCCGGAAACGGCTCGCTGTGGGTAAGGAATGTGTCTGTCACACTGTTATATTGTACTCTCCCAAGCGCTGTGCACACAGCAAGTGGTCATTAAATACTATTGACTGTTTGACTGATGGCCCACCTTCAAGGTAGTGGCTGTCAGGTCCAGGCTGGCCTGGAAAATCCTGTCATTTGAAGATAATTGGGAAGAGAATCACCTATTTGGGTCTGAAGCTGCCCTGGGCAGGCCTCGCATCAGGTGTCTTCCTATAACGAACCCCTTGATTCTATTTATTGCTATTGTTTTGGTCTGTCTCTCTCCCCCGATTAGACTGTAAGCCCGTCAGTGGGCAGGGACTGTCTCTATCTGTTGCCGATTTGTACATTCCAAGCGCTTAGTACAGTGCTCTGCACATGGTAAGTGCTCAATAAATACTATTGAATGAATGAATGAATGGTGTGATGCCAATGTAATAGTTCTAACACCTCACCCAACTTAATTCTATCTCCAACCTCACCCAGGGAACCCTTGCAACGATTGGCCCAATTGACAGACAGCGTTTAGGCTTCCCTCTTCCCACCGTCCATTTCGGAGGATCCCCAGGGTCTGAGCAGTTGGAGGTTGGGGGTGTTGAGGGGAGCGCGAAGCCTCCAGAAACCCTAGGTTGAACCTGTCAAACCCTGGAGCCAATCATGAGTCTTGACCGGGGTTCAACTCCACCAAAACTACCCTGCCTGAATGGCCACGGTCTAGCAGGTTTCAGCCCCTTCCTCGCTAAATGATCGCCACAAGCTCTACTTGAAAATGGTCTCATCCATTAGCACCACTAGAACCCAGGCAGAATCAATTACATTGTTTCAACCCAGAAAGAGGCTTGCCAAGGGCATCGACTCCAGAAGGGTTGAGAGGCAGCTTGGAGGAGTGGGTGGAGCATGTGCCCAGAGTCAGAAGGATCTGGGTTCTAATCCTGACTCTGCCACATGCCTGCTGTGACTTTGGGCAAGTCACTTCACTTCTCTGGGCCTCAGTTACCTCATCTGGAAAATGGGGATTAAGAGTGTGAGCCCCAAGTGCGACAGGGACTCTGTCCAACTTGATGAACTTGTATCTACCCCAGCATTTAAAGCAGTGATTGGCACGTGGGAAGTGCTTACCAGTTACCATTATTATTAGGGGGACATTATTATTGGAGTGATAACCTATCTGAAAAGTAAGGGCTCACTTTTTTTTTTTTACAGTATTTGTTAAGGTTTTACTAAGTGCCAGACACAGGAGTAGATACAAGCTAATCAGATTTGACACAACTCATATCCCACATGGGGCTCACAGTCTTCATCCCCATTTTACAGATGAGGTAACTAAGGCCCAGAGAAGTTAAGTAACTTGCCCAAGGTCACATAGCTGGGATTAGAACCCAGGTCCTTATGACTCCCAGGCTGTTGCTCCATCCACTGTTTCGCTGCTCAAAAAATGGAGTGCTTGCTACAGCTCATCCTCTCACCTAACGTTCATTTGCTAGGAACCCTACATACCAGAGGGTACATCCTCTGGCTGAGGATCTACACACAAGACAGGGGGTCACTCCCACGGTGACTACCTGAAGCTCTGTCCTTTCCAGCCATGAAGAAGGGGAAGGCAATCTTATAACGAAGTCAGCTGGATCACCCAAAACTAGAATTAGCAGCCCCCAGCTTGTGTGCCAAAAGTTGGCACCAATCAATAAAACACTTAATACAGTACCAAGAACTTAGTACAGCACTCTGCACCCAGTAAGCGTTCAAAAAATGTGACTATTTATTGAGTACTCTGTGCAGCAAACTGTACTAAATTCTTGGGAAAGTACAATAGAGTTGGTAGACATGATCCCAATCCACAAGGGAGAAACAGAGGGACCTAGTGGACAGAGCCTGGGCCTAGGGATCAGAAGATCATGGGTTCTACTCCTGGCTCTGCCACTCATCTGCTGGGTGACCTTGGGCAAGTCACTTCATTTCTCTGGACCTCAGTTACCTCAATCTGTAAAGTGGGGATTTGTGAGCTCCATGTGGGATAGGGACTATGTCCACCGTGATAAACTTGTATCTACCCCTGCTCTTAATACAATGCCTGGCACATAGTAAGTGCTTAGCCCTTGGGAGAGAACAATACAAATAGAGTTAGTAGACAGGATCCCTGCCCTCAAGGATCTGACAGTCTAGCAGACCAGGCAATGACCCAGCTATGGCAAACAGGTGCCCTGCAGCTGGGAAAGGGCTCCAGCTAACCAGACTTTAAACTCAATGCTGTGGGGAGGGGAGGGAGACCAGGGGTTCGGGAGAAATGACATTTGACTTGTTTAATTTGGCTTCCAGGCAATCGGCATGACCGGCACGGGCTTATCGCTGTTCTAAGCCCCACCCAACTCCCAAATGAGATATCTGCAGAAGCATTAAGTCCGTACTTAGACCCATCATCAGAGCATCAGAGCAAGCACTTAGGTTGCAAATGCAAAACCTAAGCAGGGATGCTGATGCGTGACGCTTGTAAGGGTGACTTCATTCGGCTTCCAGCATGACCCAAGGGACTCCTGGCTGACAAACCCCAGTCCCATCCCTCTTGAATGCTAAGGTGACCTCAGGATGTACAGAGTTAGAGGTTGGTCCCATCAGATTATGGTGTATCTACCCCAGCACATAATAAGCCTGAATAAGTCTTATTACTTGGAGTTTAATTTCATGAGCGCTTACTTTGTACAGAGACCTGTACTACGTGCTTGGGAGAATACAACAGGGTCGGTAGACATGTTCTCTGCCCACAATGAAGTTACAGCCTAGAGATGATAATGATGTTGATGATTAGGAATGGATTTTCAAGAGCTTAGTACAATGGCATGCATACAGTAATCACTCAAATACAACTGATTGAGGTCGAAGATGAGGCAAGCTGCACTAGAGAAAACAGTTTGAGGGATAGGGCTAAGGGTGGTTCTTCCCAGGCCTGGAACTCTCTCCCCTTTTATATCCAAAAGAAGTTGGATAACTCTCCCCACTTTCCAAGTCTTATGAGAAGCACTTCTCCTCCAATAAGTCTTTCCTAATGAAACCCTAATTTTCACTTCTCCCACTCCCTTCTGGGTCTCTCTGGCACTTGGATTTGTACCTTTTCTACACCCCTTCCTCAACCCACAGGAGTTATGTAAAAATCCATAATTTATGTATCCGCATTAACGTCTGTATCCCCCTTCTAGACTGGAAACTTGTTGCGGGCAGGGAAAGTGCCTACCGATTCTGTTACATTGTACTCTCCCAAGTACCTAGTACCGTGCTCTGTAAGTGTTCAATAAATACCGCTGATTGATTTGACATGCACAGCCAGTACCTCCCCAGTCCCTCAGGGGAGAGTCTGGAGACTCTTTTTCTATCTTAGCCCTGGAATGTCAAATGGGATTGGTTCCAATCAGGGTCGAAAAACCCTGAAACAAAGCTGATTCCTCTATTCGACCCCAAACAGCTCGCAAAAATCAGCCCGATGTGAGCCACCTCCTACCTGGGACGTCGGAAGGGATCTTAAAGACCACATATTTGGTCTTCCCCTTGTCGACTATAGATGTGCCCATGTTGAGAACGTTTCCGCTGACGTCATAATGGGGATGAGAAGTTGCCAGGTTGATTGCTACATATTTACTGTAATCAACCTACAAGAGAGAGCAGCCAATTTATTAGCCTGACATTGTCGAGGAGAGTTCTCTCCCTCTAGACTGTGAGCTCATTTATGTTGTTGTTTTTTTAAATTGTAATGGGTCAAGCACTTACTAGGTGCCAGGTAATGTACTAGGTTCTGGGGTAGATACAAGCAAATTGGGCTGGACAGTCCCTGCCCACGTGGGGCTCAGAGTCTTAATCTCATTTTACAGATGAGGTAAGTGAGGCACGAGAAGTTAAGTGCCTTGCCCAACATCACATAATAATAATAATGGTATTTATTAAATGCTTAACATGCCAAGGATTGTGCTAAGCTCTGGGATAGATACAAGGTAATCAGGTTGCCACATGGGGCTTGTGGTCTTAAACCTCATTTTACAGATGAGGTCACTGAGGCACAGAGAAGTCAAGTGACTTGCCCAAAGTCACACAGCAGACAAGCGACGGAGCCGGGATTAGAACCCTCGACTTCTGACTTCCAAGCCCGTTCTTTCCACTAAGTTACGGCCGCTTAGCCAGAACGAGAACCACGGTCCTTCTGACTCCCAAGCTAAGCTTGCTTCTCAACGTGGGCAAGAAATATGCCTGTATTGTAGTCTCCCAAACTCTTAGTACACTGCTTAGAGAAGCAGCGTGGCTCAGTGGAAAGAGCACGGGCTTTGGAGTCAGGGCTCATGAGTTCGAATCCCAGCTCTGCCACTTGTTGGCTGTGTGACTGTGGGCAGTCACTTAACTTCTCTGTGCCTCAGTTCCCTCATCTGTAAAAATGGGGATTAAGACTGTGAGCCCCACGTGGGACAACCTGATTCCTCTATGTCTACCCAGCGGCTTAGAACAGTGCTCGGCACATAGTAAGCACTTAACCAATACCAACATTTATTTATTTATTTTGCTCTGCACGTAACAAGTGCTCAATAATTACATTGATTGATTGACTGAGAGCTTAGTAATCTCCATTAACTTCCTGTCACATTACTACCGACCCTCCAGCTGAGAAGCTCACTGTGCTCTTTAAAATAAATGAAGCAGTACAACCCTTGGGTTAAGCAATGGCCCGGGGGAGTTGAGGGTTTTGAGTTCTGATTCCAGCTATGCCTCTCTCTGGGTGGTGTCTTTGACCATAAACATCCACGCCTATTTTGTAGGGTTATGAGGAAGGGAACAAGATATCAAACACCCTCACACAAGTGAAAACATCAGTTCATTGCAAAATAATAAGCACCTACGGCCTTAATAAGAAGGACAAAAAGACTGAGCGAGGAGAAGCAGAGACTGAACTGCCTGTTTTCTTTCCCTGGAATGTTCTCATAGCCCAGTCAAAGATAATATTCCCCTCTGCTCACCTGACAGCTGTAACAATCCCCACTATTATAGGATGTCTAGACCAGGTATATCTCTGACCTTCACGGACAGAAAAATCTGTATTTTATTTATTTGTATTGTCTATTTGTATTGGTGTCTGTCTCCCTCCCCCTCTAGACTGTGAGCTCATTGCAAGCAGGGATTGTCATTACTGTTGAACTGTATTTTCCCAAATGCTTAGTAGAGCGCTCTGCCCACAGTAAGCGCTTAATATGATTGAATGAATGTACCAGTTGAAAATGAGATGAACAAAAATTCTTAAGACATCTTAAAATAAAAGCACTTTTTCGGTGGGCCATCGGAGATTGATTTATTTTTAAAATGGAGTCATCAGGACCCTCTGATTAGTTGGGTAGGGTCGGCTAAAGTCATGACTGAGCAAGCAGAGGTCTTGAAATTCTCTGAGATGCAACATCCAACATCCCTGCAACCCTTCTTATCTGACATCAGCGGTTTGACTGGATTTTTTTTAATGGTATTTGTTAAGCACTTACTATGTGCCAGGCACTGAGCTAAGAGCTGGGGTAGATACAAATAATTATTTTGCACACAGTCCCTGTCCCACATGGGGCCCCGAGTCTTAAAACTCATTGTATAGATAAGATGAGACACAGAGAAGTGAAGTGATTTGTCCAGGTGACTTGCCCAAGGTCACTCAGCAGACAAGTTAGTGAATCAGGATTAGAACTCAGGTCCTTCCGACTCCCCAGCTCTATTCATTAAGCCACAGTGATTCCTTTGATCTCTACACGAGCCCACTCTCTCCCGCTCTTTGGGCTAAAACAAGACGGATCTGTGATTGTGACCCCTCAGGACTTCTGCCATACCTATAATGTATTTTAATGTCACTCTCTCCCTCTAGTCTGTAAGCTTCTTGTGGACAGGGAATGTGTCTATCGACTCTGTTATATTGTACTCTCCCAGGTGCTCAGTACAGAGCTCTGCACACAGTAAGCATTCAATAAATATGATTGGCAGTGTGGGTCTGTGCTCCTGTTATACACCCCCTACCCCCATACTGCCCAAGGACACTCAGCTAGGAACTTTTACTTCTTAGCTGCATGGGTCAGGAAATAGCGACAAAAGGTCAACGGTCACTACTGGCTACCTATTCCACAGTACCTTCTCCAGTGTTTCTAGCGTTTGAGGGTCGATTTTCCTAATGAAGTTGGTCTCCGTCGTAGCGTAGAAATCCTCCCCGCATTTCATGATGTTGATCATGCAGTTGTCTGTGAACTCTGGGATGGTATGCGACAGGTAGGAGAAGGCTCTTGAAAAAACAATGATCGGTATGGTATTACTCACTGTTATTATTATTATTATTATTAGTGCTAATAATAGCACTGGTACTTATGAAGTGCTCACTATAGGTCAAGCATTGGGCTCAGTGCTGGAGAAGATACAAGATAATAAAATCTAATACACCCAAGGCTCACAATCTAAGAGGAAGGAAAAATGGGCCTTTTATCCCCATTTTACAGCTGAGGAAAATGAGGCAAAGAGAAGTTAAGTGACTTTCCCAAGGTCACACCAGCGGGCAAGTAGCAGAGCCAGCACTAGGCACTGGGTTTCCTGATCCTCAGTCTTGCCCATGCCCTTTCCACTTGGGCCACGCTGTATCTCATAGTTGGCTCAAGGTGGTTATTTCTTAGCTCTTTTACTCTCACATCCCGACGGTTAGAATTTCCTTGGACATCCTTCCTACCAGTTAGTAATGTGCATTCAACAGAAGAAAAAAAAAAGAAAGAAAAACCATGCCCTTCTAAGCCAGAAGGTTAAAGACGCTGTACCCAATCAAAAATGGAAGAGAAAGGAGGGGTGGAGAACCAACTCAAACGAAATGATCTTCATGTATTGGAGAGAAATCAAGTCACCTTAAAATAGGAAAAGTGGGTGGGAACCTGTTAACTTGCACTCCCTCTACTGTTGGTTTTTGGAACTTCAGTTCATAAAATTCCCGGGTTGATAACGTAACCATTCAATAGTATTTATTAATAATAATAATGTTATTTGTTAAGCGCTTACTATGTCCAGAGCACTGTTCTAAACGCTGGGGTAGATACAGGGTAATCAGATTGCCCCACGAGAGGCTCACAGTCTTCATCCCCATTTCACAGATGAGGTAACTGAGGCACAGAGAAGTGAAGTGACTTGCCCACAGTCACACAGCTGACGAGTGGCAGAGCCGGGATTCGAACCCATAACCTCTGACTCCCAAGCCCGGGCTCTTTCCACTGAGCCACGCTGCTTCTCACTTATTGAGCGCTTACTATGTGCAGAGCACTCTACTAGGCGCTTGGAGCGGACAATTCGGCAACAGATGGAGACCATCCCTGCCCCATGACGGGCTCACAGTCTAAACGGGGGAGGCAGACAGCAAAGCAAAAAAGAACAAAATTAAACAAGACAATATCATCAAGATGAATAGAATCATGGAGATGTACACCATTAACAAAAGAAATAGGGTAATAAGTAATATATACAAATATGCACAGTGCTGAGGGGAGGGGAAGAGCAGAGGGCAGGGGGAGGGGGAATGGGGAGGGGAGGAGGAGCAGAGGAAAAGGGGGGAAGGGGGCAGCTGCCCACAGAGGTAAGTTGTGGGGGAGTGGGGGGCAGCTGCCCACCTAGTGAAAAATGGGTGGCTCTGGACGAGCCAGTGTTGCATGGGTCCTGTCAGGGAAGGGAAAAGGAGAAGGAGAGGGAGAGGGAAAGAGAGGGACGCATCCTTTAGCAATAATTCCATTCTATAAACTGGTGACTAATCCCTCATTTTCCCTATTTGCCCTCCTTTCTGCATCATCTAGGCACTTGGATCTGTACCCCTTAAGCATTCACCCCACCTTCAGCCCTACAGCACATGTGTGTATCCCCATACTCTTCCATTTCCCCTATCTGTAATCACTTGTCAGCTGGGTGACTGTGGGCAGGTCACTTCACTTCTCTGGGCCTCATTGACCTCATCTGTAAAATGGGGATTAAGACTGTGAGCCTCACGTGGGACAACCTGATTACTCTGTCTCTGCCCCAGCATGTAGAACAGTGCTCGGCACATAGTAAGCACTGAATAAATACCAACATTATTGCTATTATTACCCCAACACTTAGAACCGTGCTTGGCATATAGTAAGCACTTAAATACCAATATTAGTATTAATGTATTTTATCGCCTGTCTCCCCCGCTAGACCCTAAACTCCTTATGGGCAGGGAATGTCTAGGAACTCTTGTAGATACAAAAGCTCTCCAGAGAGCTTAATACAATGGTTGGGAGGCAGGGGGAAGTGCTGAAAATGAGACTGGAAGGGGAGGTGAGGGAAAGGCAGAGGGAGAGGTCCAGACTTCCGAGTGACTATTCAAAGCACGACCTGCTTAGTCTAAGCAAGAAAACAACTGAAAGCAAAACCAGATTTGAAACCAGGACTTACTTGGCAAATATATTTTTGCAGGGATCTGGATAAGCCATGGTTCCAAACTCAGAAACCACGATCCTGTTTGCTTCAATGTTGGAATTGTAGGTGTCGCTTCTGAGGTATTTACTTCGATAGTGCACTTCACCTTAGAAAAGAACCACCCGAATCTGGTCAGATTAAAATTCGCTAGGTGCTGTTAACGTTACATTTTTGTCAACTGCTTTCCATTGTGTTTTAGCTCACTTTACCATGTTATTCTACCTTGAGAAAATATAGTTATGTGTGTGCATTTGAATAATTGAAGCAGATGACCCAAGCTAAAGACACCTCATTTGATTTTGCATTGCTCACCTGTCAGTTACATAATAGAATAGTGCATTCTCCCAACCCAAATGTATGCTAGAACCTCCGCAAAGATCTAGAGGGTTTTAGATCAACCCAGAGAATGTTAAAACCCAATCATTACAGATTTGTTCAAACCTATTCAACTCAGGCTTAGTCCTTCAGGGCCTTCAAGAACTTTCTTTTTCCCCAAAAATGAAGAACAAGTCCCCTTTATCTTGGGCTCCACTGTATTTCAGATTAAAATGGCCCTTTTTTCCCCCTATGGTATTTGTTAAATACTTACCATGTACCAAGCACTGTTTTAAATATTAGGGTAGACATAAGGTAATCAAGTTAGAAACAGTCCCTGTCCCAAATGGAGTCTCACAGTCTTAATCCCCATTTTACAGATGAGGTACCTGAGACGCACAGAAGTCAACTGGCCCTGGATGAGCCAGTGTTTCATGGTCCAATCAAGGAGGGGGAGTTAATTAAAAGAGCTGCATTCTCCAGCCATAATTCTATTCCTCGATCTCAGAACTCCCTCCCCCTTCACATCCAGACCACCATTCTCCCCTTCTTCACCTCCCTACTAAAATCACATCCTCTCCAAGACGCTTTCCGTGACTATGCCCTCATTTCCCTATTTGCCCTCCCTTCTCCAACACCTTGGATCTGCACCCCTTAAACTCTTGATATTCATCTCATCCTCAGCCCAAGAGCACACAAGTGGCAGAACTAGGATTAGAACCCAAGTCCTTCTGACTGCCAAACCTATGCTTTGTCCACTCAGCTATGCTGGTTCTCTTAAGAGAGCTATGGGTTGGGCTTATTGAAGGCCTTCCCCTCACAACTCATCAATTAGTATCACATGATGCTGAAGAGGAGCAAGGGGCAACAGCCGTCCAACCACTGAATGAGCATTTACATACATTTGCAGCATGGCCTAACTCTGTTTATTGCCATTGTTCTTGTCTGTCCGTCTCCCCCGATTAGACTGTAAGCCCGTCAAACGGCAGGGACTGTCTCTATCTGTTGCCGACTTGTTCATCCCAAGCGCTTAGTACAGTGCTCTGCACATAGTAAGCGCTCAATAAATACTATTGAATGAATGAATGAATGAATGAATACAGCACGGATTTAGTATTCAGGAGGACCTCGATTCTAATCCCAGCTCTGCCACTTGTCTGCTGTGTGACCTTGGATGAGTCATTTCACTTCCTCTGTGCCTCAGTTACCTCATCTGTGAAATAGGGATTAAGACTTTGAGCCCCATATGGGACAGAGACTGTGTCCAATCTGATTAGCTTGTATCTACCCCAGCACAGTGTTTGATCTACAGTAAGTGCTTCACAAATACCATCATCGAATTACTATTATTAACTAAAAACTGGGGAAAATCAATGATAGGTGATGAAGATACAGCCTCTGGCTAGCCTATAAGGGGCTCTCAATCTCAAAGGGGGGAGACAGAGAAGCGATGTGGCCTAATGGATAGAGCACAAGCCTGGGAAGCAGAAGAATCTGGGTTCTAGTCCCGGAGCTTCCACGTACCTGCAGTGTTACCTTGGGCAAGTCACTTAGCTACTCTGTGCCTCAGTTACCTCATCTGTAAAATGGGAATTGACACTGTGAGCCCTATGTGGGACAGGGACTGTGTCCAACCTGTTTAGCATGTATCTACCCCAGCATTTAGTACAGTATCTGGCACATAGTAGGTTCTTAACAAATATCATAAAAATTAAAGAGAGATAAGAAAGAACATGAATAAGTGAAGTTTCTTGCCCAAGGTCACAAAGCAAGTACGTGGCAGAGCCGGAAATGGAGCCGAGGTCCTCCAGCTCCCAGATCCGAGCTCTTTCCACAGGTCACACTGTTCCCCTTAACGGAACCAGATACCAAAATTCCAGTCCTAAAGACTCTTAGCAGAAAAGGAAACAGTGTGGCCTAGTGGATATAGCACAGCCCTGGAAGTCAGAGGACTTGGGTTCTAATTCTGGCCCTGACCCTTGTCTGCTGGGTGACCTCAGGCAAGTCACTTTGCTTCTCTGTGCCTCAGTTACCTCACCTGTAAAATGGGGATTAAGACTTTGAGCCTCATGTGGGACCTAGACTGTATCCAACCTGATTACTTTGGATCTTAGAACAGTGCCTGGCACATACTGAACGTTTAACAAATACCATAATAGAAAGAAAGCAAGAAGAAAAAAACAAGCCCTGGCAATTCTGGGCCATGCAGAGGAGCAGAGTGAGCAATCAAATTCACTGAGTGCTTACACTGTGCAGAACACTAAGTGACTGGGAGAGTACAATATAACAGAATTGGTAGACAGATTTGCTGTCCTCAAGAAGCTTACAGTCCAGAGAATAATCCTCCCCATTTTATTACACTGGGGTGGGGAGGAACACCACCATCAACTGTGCTGAGGCCGGGGTAACGGGGGGCCCTCCCCAAACTCACCAACCCAAACTCACCAACCTCCTGGAAGCAGAGATAGGTCACTCTTATGTCAGCTGATGCGCACCTCTAAAGGAAGGGATGTACCTAGGGCAGCAAAGGGCAGGGTTCTGCTGCCATCATTCGCCCACCAAACCACCACCCTTTGGGGTGCCATCCCCTCCCACCTGGGCAGTGGGAAGGGTAAAAAAAAACGCACCCAAAATTGGGGTGCTGGAGGTGCCGGGGATTGGTCGGAGAATGCAGAAGGAGCTTTCTGGGCCCTTCAGGTTGCCCGACCCCCTTCCACACCCAGGGAAGAAGTAGTCCAGGTGTTTTCTAAATGATGTCACCAAGCACACCCCGATTAGCCGGACGCCCTGGCCCCTGACATAATCTGTCCCAAAGAGCTGAGTTTGGTTTGTTTTACTATGTGAACACCCCATCTGATCGCCCAGGCCGCTTCCTATAAATGACATCCCAGCTCAGAGCACGGAATTCCCCAGGCTCAGGTGGAATATGCCGGTGGCAATTCTCACAGCGGAAAGCAGCTCACCCTGATGAGGCAGAGAGGCAGCGTGGCCGAATGGATAGAGCACAGGCCTGAGAGTCAGAAAGACCTGTGTTCTAATCCCAGCTCCGCCACTTGTCTGCTGCGTGACCGTAGGCAAGTCACTTCATTTCACTAGGCCTCAGTTACCTCATCTGTAAAATAGGGATTAAGACTGTGAACCCCATGTGGGACATGGACTGTGTCCAACCTGATTACCTGATATCTACCTCAGCGTTTAGGCACTGCCTGGCAAGTAGTAAGTGCTTAACAAATACAATTTTTTAAAAAAAGGGGCAAATGAGATTAAAGAGAAGGTTGGAAGTCCTTTTCAGTCTTGTGTTTTCAGGATCAGCTCTTCCAAGTGACACCAGAGGCTATTTCGGCCAGGATTTAGGGCTGAGAGTCCCCGGAATGTCACGAGAGGGCTTCGGGACGTAGTGGTTGCTATCAAAAATCCCAGCTCTCCTAAGTGACACCGGGTGCTAAATCCCCAAACCAGAACCTCATACCATAAAAATGAAGGGGATCATATTCATATTCTCACTCTCTGGACAGATTTTTCATTAGTAAAAAGGCCTCTATTGATCATCTACACAAAAAAGCAAGATAGTATTAATAATTGTGATATTTGCTCAGCGCTTACTGCTTTTTAATGGTATTTGTTAAGGGCTTACTATGTGCCAGGCACTGTACTAAGCAGTGGGGTAAATACAAAGGGAAGCAGTGTGGGGTAGTGGCTAGAGCACAGGCCTGGGAATCAGAAAGTCATGTCTTCTAATCCCGGCTCCGCTGACCTTGGGCAAATCACTTCACTTCTCTTTGCCTCTGTTCCCTCTTCTGTAAAATGCGGATTGAGACTGTGAGCCCCTCGTGGGACAGGGACTGTGTCCAACCTAATTTGCTTGTATCCACCCCAGTGCTTAGTACAGTGCATGGCACATAGTAAGCCCTTAACAAATACAGTTATTATTATTATTACAAATTAATCAGGTTGGACACAGTCCAGAACCCACATGGGACTCACAGTCTTAATCCCCATTTTACAGATGAGGTAACTGAGGCACAGAGAAGTCAAGTGACTTTCCCATGTGCCAAGTGTTGGGGCAGATACTTTACAATCGGATCAAACACAGTCCCCGTACCACCTGGAGTTCAGAGTTAAGGGGTAGGGAGAACAGGTATTTATAGATGAGGAAACTGAGGCCAAGAAAGGATCAGTGAACCTGCCCGTGGTCACACGACAGGCGAGTGGCGGAGCCGGGAATCGGTGATTTGGGACAAAGTGAGCCAGCTTACCATTTTTAATCGTAAAGCTGTGTAGTAAAGCCAAACCGTCGAACCAGTGGTTGTAACTGGTTTCCCCAATTGTGTGCATACCCGGGCCATTCCGAAGTAGAGTCCCACACAGCCAGGACGGCACCTCACCTGTGAGAAGAGAGAAGAGGTTTTGCTTTCAGAGTCTATGTCAGGAAGCGAGGAACCAACAGAAGCAGCCAGCAGACTCAAGGATCCCTGGAAGAAGGGAGGATGGGGCTAAAGGAAATTCTTTTAATTCATCTGGCCCACTGCTTTCCCAGCCTGATTCTTCCCTCTATCTTTCCACCCGCAGGCCGCCCGGGGTGGGCTCCTGCATGCTGACAAGTCCCTACACCACAGAGAAGGGTGGAACGTGGGGCACCTGGAGGGGTGGAGTGTGTCCTTTTCAATGCCCTCTAGTCTGCAAGCTCATTGTGGGCAGGCACTGTGTCTGTTTATTGTTCTATTCTACTCTCCCAAGTGCTTAGTACAGTGCTCTGCACCCAGTAAGCACTCAATAAATGCAACTGAATGAATGAATGTCCACACCTATACCCCTGGCCGCCTTCACTGAGGGACGCTCCGACGACGGACCTTCCTATCGCCGGCCACTCAGGGTGACCAAAGCACCGGATTGACGGTCCGGTCACCGAGACGGTCTCTGGAAGCCAGGTCGAGCTGGGGGCTCGGTCACTTTAGGGGAGGCTGCTGTTCCGGTCTCTCGATTTGTACCCTCCTGGGAAGAAATGGGCTCTGCTGAGCTTCTGGAATAAAGTCACAGGTCCCACCTATCTCAAGGTGAAAGAGATCTCCGGGGGGTGGGGCCAGAAGAGAGGACAGAGAGAACTGAGCCAGAGGAGGCGTGGGAGAAGGGGAAAGGGCACAAGAAAAGCAAGGGGGAGAGGTCTAGTGGGTAGAAGAAGTATATTACCGACTCTGTTGTATTGTGCTCTCCCAAGTGCTTAGTATAGCTCTCTGGACCCAGTAAGAGCTGGATAAATACCACTGACTGATTGAGATAAATACCACTGATTGATTAAAAAAAAAGAGACAGAGAGAGGGTGGAAATTGTACAGTGAGGAAAAAGAGAGTGGGGAGAGGAGAGGGGTTAAAGGACCGATCCACCCAGCGCTACCTCCCCTGGGGGGCAGGAATGGCCTGAGTGGACCATTTGAAAGGGGGCCACCCCTGCACTTTCTGCCACCACACCCCGATCGGAGCCTCTGAGGTGATGGCTGCCCTGCCAGTGGCCCTGACTGAACTGGAAACTCCCAGCACCGCGCAGCCCTAAGATCAATCAAGCAATTCATGGTATTTACTGAGTGCTTCCCAACGCACTAAGGGCTTGGGAGAGTACACTTGACCAGAGTCGGTAGACGTGTTCCCGGCCCACGGGGAGCGTACGGTCTAGAGGATGAGGTTAAATGGGGAAAACAGGCAATTTACTAAGTGCAGGTATTTACTAAGCACTTACTGTGTGCAGAGTACTGTACCAAATGCTTGTGTTCTCCCCAACCCTTAGTACAGTGCTCTGTTCATAGTAAGCACTCAGTAAATGTGATTATTATTATGACTGATGGTATATTAAAATTACTTGTATTAATTGTACTCTCCCAAGCGCTTATTACAGAGTGTGTACATAGTATGCACTCAGTAAATGTGATTATTATTATGATTAATGGTATATTAAAATTACTTGTATTAATTGTACTCTCCCAAGCACTTAGTACAGAGCTCTGTACATAGTAAGCACTCAGTAATTGTGATTATTATTGTTATTATTAGTATATTAAAATTACTTGTATTCATTCATTCTTTCAATCATACTTATTGAGTGTTTACTGTGTGCAGAACACTGTACTGAGCACTTAATTGTACTCTCCCAAGTGCTTAGTACAGTGCTCTGCACATAGTAAGTGTTCAGTAAAGTTTATTGCCATTGTTCTCGTCTGTCCGTCTCCCCCGATTAGACTGTAAGCCCGTCAAACGGCAGGGACTGTCTCTATCTGTTGCCGACTTGTTCATTCCAAGCGCTTAGTACAGTGCTCTGCACATAATAAGCGCTCAATAAATACTATTGAATGAATGAATGAATAAAGGTGATTGATAATTAAAATATTATTATATATTATTGTTATTATTATTATTATAACCACTGTGGATCTGATCATCACATACTATGTGCTAGGCACTGTAATAAGCACTGTGGTGAATACAAGTAAACTGCGTTGGACACAGTCCCTATCCCATATGGGTCTCACATCCTCAACCCCCATTTTACAGATGGGTAACTGAGGCACAGAGAAGTGACTTGACTTGCCCAAGGTCACACAGCAGGCAAGTGGTGGAGCTGGGATACAACACAACAGAGCTTCGGGGAGAGGCTGGGGGTGAGGGAGAGACCAAGTGGGGGCAGTTCAGTGATGGTAGCAGAAGCAGAGTCAGCTGTTGCTGTGACCGAAAAAGAGAAGCTAAGGGCCGCTCCTCATCAACCGCACCTAAACTGGGAGCCAAAAAAGACTGCCTTGGGCTTTCTGATGAAGCCCCCAAATCTTAATCATCCTCCCAGTGTAAGCAACATCTGGTCACTCTAATAATGGGAGCACTGCAGCGTAGACCCTCCGGTGCTCCCGCGAGCCACACCTAGGGGGGCCACTGGCGGCCTTTCTGCCTGAATTCCAGACAAGGAGACGCTCACAAAGTCACAAGTGTAATTCAGCACAATGTGGTGGCCTCCGAAGGGCCGTTTTGAGGAAACATGCAGATTCTATCTCTGCCGTTCCCCTCGACGATGGGCCCCGTCGTGCTCTTTCCACCACAACAGGGTAAGGATGAAGCACCAGGCCGAAGCCTTCCATAGATTTCAGAATGCTGGAGTTGGGGTTTTTGTGGCTCTGGCTGTTGTAACCGCTGGACTCTGAACGGCCCTGCCCGGAAGCCCGGAAATCTCAAACTGTAACTCCTGTGGTAGAGGGTAAGCTCTCTGGGGAAAGGGAACATGTCTACTGACACTATTGTTCTCTCCCGAGCACTTAGTACAGTGCTCTGCACACAGTAAGCGCTCAATATGATTGGTTGATTTTTTCTCATCTGTCTTTTTGCATTATTTGCTGCTTTCTGTTCCACCTTCCTTGTATGTTCTGTTGCCAGCCCCCTTCTCCTTTACTTAGACTATGAGCCCCTTAAGGACCAAGGACTTTGCCCCCTTCTTAATCTGTGTTCTTTAATCTCAGTGCTCTGTACAGCACTTTGCACATAGTAGGCACTTCATGAAAAGCATTACTATAATATATACTATGACCACTACATTGTGTAACTCTAGAGGAGGAAACCTTGAACCATCAACTTTCTCCAGAGCCTTTGTATTCCCTTCTCAGGTGAGTCGTGGATAGAGCAGGGGTTTGGGAGTCAGAAGGATCTGGGTTCTAATCTACTGTGTGACCTTAGGCAAGTGACTTCACTTCTCTGTGACTCGGTTCCATCATCTGTAAAATGGGGTTGAAGACTGTGAGCCCCATGTGGGTCATGGACTGTGTCCAACCTGATTAGCTTATATCTACTCCAGTGCTTATTACAGCGTCCAGCACATAGTAAACGCTTAACGAATACCATAAAATATCAGTGTGCAGTCTTCCTCAGTGTCCAAACTGTGGAATTTGGCAGCAGGGGCCGGAGCGGAGGGAGGCTAAGTCCTAATAAAATGATGGGTATAAGTTTTCTGGTTCCATATTGATATTGGACAGGGTGCAGATCAGTTCAAGACTGGGTTGCCCAGGATAAATCCAGATGACTGGTCCTCCAAGCTAGAACTCACTTCATCCCTGAAAGCCCCAAAGGATTTAGGGACTTGAGAGCAAGAAGGGTTTCTAGAAGAGATTTCTTACTTCTTAGGCATTTGTTTGGTGGCTAAAAGGATCCTGGGGCTGAGAGTAAGAAGGATTTCTGGAACAGGCGTCCTTCTTCCCAAGCATCTGTTTGGTGGCTATGCCATCAGTCAGTCAGTCGGTCGGTAAATCAACGGTGAGTCTGAGGCACCATGGAGAATTATAAACAAAGAATAAGATGCTATCCCTGCCGCTTAGAGTGATCACCCTCTAATGAGACAAATGGTTCAGTAATAGATTCCTAGATATACAAGCATCAGACTAAGAGCATGATGGATACAGAATTGCACAAAGAAGCCTGCATAATTTACGGAGATAGAGGGGAGATGGGATGTTCAGAGACAAGAGATCATCCGGATCATCCTTCTCTCTTCAGTCAGGATTCTGCACAAACAGGATCCTCCTTTTCAATTTAAACTGATTTTTTTTTTTACCAGACAACCCCCAGATTTTAACAGTAGTTTCTATTTTTTCATCCTTACTGAAATTTTGTATATGGGATTGAAAAAACATTTTAGTAAGAAAACTGAAATCGAATGCATTAAGGAAGATGTGATAAAACATTCTCATATATTTGCACAAAGCTGCTTGTGGCAGTCACACCTGGTTCAGTCTAGCAGGATACACGGAATAAGCAAGTGAGAACACATAAAGGCTCTGACGTGCTCCATAGTCTCATTCCTGCCAGATACATATTCCCGGCTAAAGTGGTAGCAAGAGGAAACTTGAAAAATGTGCACTACTAAATTGGGAAGAAAAGGAAAGAGTATAGGCCAGTGCAGATATCACAGCAGAGAGCGAGTCCCTATCAATCAGTCAACCAGTCTATGACATATATTGAGCACTTACCATGAGCCGAGCACTCTATTAAGTTCTTGGAAGAGTACATTACCAGAGTTGTTAGACACATTCCCTCTTAACCATCCGCTAAAGCAAGATTCAATTTAATGTTAAAATATTAAATTTGGTCTCTACGTTCTATGCCCCGAACAGTGAATTTAATCAGTCAGTCAAAGGTATTGATTGCGTGCTTACTGTTTGCGAAGCACCCTACTAAGTGCTTGGGAGATCACAATATAACAATAAACAGACACATTCCCTGTCCACATCGAGCTTGCGGTCTAGAGGACTTAATGGTCAAATGAAAAGCTTTTGGGACAATATAGGGAATACACCGATTTTAACAGTGACATCTTTTTTTTTCTTTTCAGCAAACCACAAAGAACACTGCCCCATCCTTCCATATGTCAAAAGAAATCCAATATTAATCCGGAAATGGATTTTTCCTACCGATTACCTTGTTTTGATTGTCACAGCAATTAACCCAGAAAAAAAAAAATAAGATCAATTTCTAAAAACTCATAAATGATGTCAAAAAGAAAATAATGTCTCTTCCGAAAGAGCTCAAGGAGAGGCCCCAGTTACCAGAACAGAATCAGGTACAGGGAATTATTTCCTCCACCGTTTATGAAAAACATCAATCTTCCTTAGGTTTAACCTGTCTGTTCACCATAAAGTAAGACTCCACTAACTTGGGAAAGAAAGATACCCAGTTGGCTCCTCTCACATCTACATGTTTCTTTACCATCTATCCCGTCTGGAGAGTCAATAGTGCTCTAGGTGCCCACTCGGAGCCTAAATTAGATGTCTACAAAGCGGCAGCAATGGGAGGAGAGGGAAGGTACTAAAGGAAGGCAAGAAATGATGGTGGGACCAAGGCAGAAGATCTGTTCCCTCCCATCTATCTCTAAGAATCGATCCCATCTTTTGCAAATGGTGTTGCAGAAAACATTCACATTCGAAGTCCATTAGCATTTCAGGAAAATCCTTCATTATGGATCAGCAGGGCTCATGTTTCCTAGCGCCTTCCTGATCCTGCTTCCCCCAAACCTGGATGTGCCTGCACTTGTGTTCTGATACATGGTAAACCCCACATTAACATGGTTCTCGAGAGGTTCGTTCTGCCGATCTCTCCCTTCTGCGAACACCCACCCTGCAGCCTCACCCCGACAGCCATCACCCGGCCCCCCCCATATTAAAGTTCAGTCACGTAATTAATCACCTGAGGATGGACGCCCCCACACCTCAGGCTCACAGAATCAATCAGTGGTACTTATTGAGCACTTACTATGTGCTTAGGAGAGTACTGTGGGTTTAGGAGAGTTCAGTACAACAGAATTAACAGTCACGCTCCCAGCCCATAATGAGCTTACAGTCTAGAAGGGGAGACAGACATTCATATGAATAAATAGAGAAGCAGCCTGACTTAGTGGATAGAGAGCAGGCCTGGGAGTCAGAAGGACCTGGATTCTAATTCAGGTTCCACCACATGTCTGGTGTGTAATCTTAGGCCAGTCACATAACTTCTATCGGCCTCAGTTACCTCATCTGTAAATGGGGATTAAGAGTGCGGGGCAGGGCCTGTATCTGACCTGACTAAACTTGTATCTACCCCAGCACTTAGAACAGTGCTTGGCACGTAGTAAATGCTTAACAAGTACTATTATTATTGTTATATTGTGATAATAACAATAATAATAATAAATAACAGGTCCAGGGAAACCCTCCTCCCCTTCAGGCCTGAATTCTGAGCCAAAGGCAAGCTAAAAATAGCCTTCTTCAACTCACAGATGGGGCTGTAAGAAACAGAGGGGACACCCACTTTCAATCAATCAATTAATCAATCAAATCCCTGGGTAGGGTGCAGGGGTTGACCTTTTCCCCGAGCCAGGAAGCGGGTGGCGTATGCTGTAACCTCCCGTCCTCATGGTATTCCCCGGTTCCTTCTAACTGGGGGAGTCCCCACGCCTCCCTATACTGCCAACTTCCAGTCTCTGCAGCAGTAGGGCCTCCAGCATTACCTTCAGTTCAGAGTTAGGCAAGCCAAGGATTTCATCTGCCTGAAATGGCTACAGTTTCCTAGCAGGGTTCTTACCTTTCACTTCTGCCTTCAGAGGAACTGGGTGTTCTTGCTTATTTCGGCCAAAAATCTTATCCATGGTAGAGGCACCCCCAGATGGCTCAGGTCAGGCTCGGGGACTGATAACTATAACAAGAAAAAGAAGAAAAATAGCAGCAACAAGAGGATTTTGCCTGTCCTTTTTTTCTCCCTCACATTCCCTCTTTCCTCCAGGAACTTGATGAAGCCTAGTTTCCCTCTTCACGCCCACCCCTCTCCTTCTATACTCTTTTCCTCCACACTGAAGTCCCCGGGGCCTTTATCTCACTGCGTAAAGGCCGGAAACAGTGCTTTCATTATTTATAGGAAGTCCTGGTCAAAGTGCAGTTCTAGCTAATTGCTGGAAGTTGTCAGTTTATTAGATGATCTTTAATCTTCTCCACACGCTCCAGCGTGATGTCCAACTCCTTCTCTTTTTCTTAAACTTAACTTTAGACCCGACGGAACAGGTAAATTTACTCGGAGAAAGACTATGAGTTGTTTTGACTAGCAGTTACCTCAAATGACCCTCTGAGACCTTGGAGATATTTCTGAGGTAAAATCCAAGAAAGGGGACTTATAGAATGAAGACTAGAAATAAGTTGGGAATCAGAAAACCTGGGTTCCAGCTATGGTTCTGACAATACACCTCACTTTCTTGGTCTAGGAGTATTTACTTCCTAAGCATGAGGTGAAACAGTGGGGATCTGTGTTGTGAATGGCTCGGGATGGTAGGGGTCGGGGGGACAGTGAGGAGACAGTGAGAACCCGTAGCAGAGCCAGGGTTGATTCATTTGGCCGGAAGTTGCGTCTCCTCTCCTAAAATGGGAGGAAAAAATTGGGACTCCACAAATCCTACTCCCCTGTCATTCCTGGTTGTAGCATTCCTTAAATAGTTCTGAGAACGTATGGGATGTCACTGGGAATCAAGGATTAAGGAATGGGCCCTCTGACCAAAGCCTGGGAAAGTGCAGAGCATTCAGAAATCTAGCTCTAATCTAGTTGGCCGCCATGTTTGACAGCTAATTATCCTAATTGTCAGGGTTAATGCTCAGAGATAGAGGAAGGATGTTTTTAACCTTCGTATCCTCAGATAAAGATTCAATTCTGAATGGACCAGATAAAGAAAACCCTGGGACAGAAATAATTCAGTTAAGAGTGTGAGACCACGTTACCCCAGGAAGCCGATGCTAATTCACGGAATCCCAGAGTCACTGCTGAACAACAATCATTTCTTGGCTTCCTTTCCTTCCATGCCTCTCTTCCCACCCCCTCCCGCAGAGCTCTACTCTCTGCCTGCTATTTCTCTATGGAAGCTAGGATGTCACAATACCTGCATTGCTAATTAATCTATGGTATTTACCGAGTGCTTACTGCGTACAGGGCACTGTGCTGGTGCTTGGGAAATTACAATGCAACAGAGTTGTCAGATATGTTCCCTGCCCACAAGAAACTTATTGTCTAGATAAGGAGCTTACGGCATCATTTATCAATAGTATCACTTGAGGGTGAGGTTGAGGTCTGCTGATCAACTGACAAGACATCTTTCCAACTCTCAGGGGCTCTGCTGAGGAACAGGTTAGTTACTTATATTTATTTAATTGTATCCTAAATACTGCAAGTCTCTGTGGAGCACACCTAGTTGGTCCCATGAAAATAGTGTTAAGTAACAGAGTACAAAACAAACTATATTTTCTCCTTGGAAACGATGTAAAATGCATTAATGCATTCCCAATAATATGAATATAGTTTCAAGTGATTAAAAACAATAAATAGAATGTTAATTTATCACTGGCATTTAATGAGCACCTACTGTACTAAACCCTTGGGAGAGTACTAAAGCAATAGGAAACAAGAACCCTACCCTCAGGGAATTTACAGTAGAGTTGGGGAGAGAGACATTAAAATAATTTACAGACAGGGAAGAAGGAAAGGGGTTATGGGCATGAATAAGTGCTTGAGTGGTAGAATATTTAAGTTAGCTACTGAATATTGCGAGTACACCAGTGGTACATAAAACTGATGAAGTGGCATTTGGGAGGACTATAACCTAGGGAGATTAGAGAATACATGCAGAAGGTGTCTTGGAAGAAATGTGACTTCAGATGGACTTTGAAGTGGGGAGAGACACAATCTGTCAGATTTAAAGTTGGAGGGAGTTCAAGGCAGGTAGAAAGGTGTGAGCAAGGTGTGGGTGGCAGGAGAGATTAGAGTGAGGCACGGGGAGTAGGTTTGCTGGAGATGAATGAAGAGAGAAAGCTGGGGTGCAGTGGATGAGTAGAGTGGATAGGAAGGAATGAGAGAGCTGAGTGACAACCTTAAAAAACAACGGTCAGGAGTGTCTGTTGATGCGGAGAGGAATGGGTAACGGATGGAGTTTTTTTATAGAGCTGGGACGCTTGCTCAGAACAGTATTTTAGAAAACTCATCCAGCCAGTGGAGAAGGCTGGAGGCAGGGAGACCAGTGAGGAGGCTGACGCCATAGTTAGAATATGACAGGCGTCTCGGCCAATATGGTGACCGATAGATAGAAAGGAGAGGGTTATCCTAGAGATGCCGTGGAGGGAAAAAAAACCCACCATTTGGCAGCAGAGTGAATATGGAGTTTGAAAAAGATGGACAAGTCGAGGATAATGCCAAAGTTGTGAGCTTGGGAGTCAGAGAAGATTTTAGAGTCATCGTTGGGATGGGAAAGTTAGGTGGATGAGGGGATTCAGGAGGGAAGAGGAGGGGGGCCTGAGACACATCCAGGAGGTGATGTGCTGGAGGCAGGAGGAAATGGGATATTCTAGAGAGGGAGGGAAGTCAGAACCAATAAGGTGGACTTGGGAGTCAATCACACGGAGGGGGTAGTTGAAGGCATGGGTGTAGATGAGCTCACTGAGGAAAGAAATTTAAAGTGACCAAGTTGGGAATTGTGAGAAGAATTTTTAAAATGAGAGTGAGAGTCAGTCTCTTCCCCTTTTTTTCTCTGAGTTGGAGAATAATAATAATAATAATGATAACAATAATGATAATTTGGGATTTGTTAAATGCTTACTTTGTGCCAATCAGTCAAGAGAATTCACTGAGTGCTTACTGAGTGCAGAGCATTGTACTGAGCACTTGGGATTGGGGTAATAATAATTTTGGTATTCATTGAGCGCTTACGTCAGGCACTGTACTAAGAACTGGAGTATATATAAGCCAATCAAGTTGGACACAGTCCCTTCTCACACGGGGCTCACAGTCTTAATCCCCATTTTACAGATGAGGTAACTGAGGCACAGAGAAGTGACTCACCCAAAGTCACACAGACAAATGGTGGACCGGGATTAGAACCCATGACCTTCTGACTCCCAAGCTCTTGCTGCTACAACACAACCATATCAGACGCAACTCGGTACCACCTGGGGCTCACACTTTGAGGGCAGATGGAATTTCAGGGGGACCCAAGTCAAGGAGAGTCATCCAGGGTAGTTACAATGGCTGATTTTACGCCAGGGTTGTGACAGACGCCTCGCTGCCAGGCATCTGCTAAAGAGTGGAGGGTCTCCAATTCCCAACCCCCTCCCCAGAGAGAAATCACCCAGGTCGGATGCAGGGTAGGGGTGGGGGTGGGGGACACCCCCCCTCAAAAACAGACCAATCTGTAAAATCCAAGCCAGGCAATGGAGAGCATACCACGGTCCCAACGGAAACTTCGTGTTCCGGAAACTTCTGGAGTCCCTTAGCCAGCGTGTCAGTCAGTGTTTGCATTCCAGCAGCTCTGGCCGCCCCCACTGTTTACATCCAAGCTGAGATAGCCCAGAACAGTCAAGCAGTGACCGGTCCTGGCAGAGTCGACCAGGGTTTCGCTCCTGCCTCTCCGCCAGAACCCGAGACCCAAGGCCCACCATTGATATGACCTTCTGAGCAGTTGTGAAAGATCAGGGCACTTACGGCCAGACGCTGAGTAAACCGGTTCCCAGACAGACGGCTCGCCGACCTCTGAATTGCCAGCCCCTGGAATCCATCGGCTCATCTCCACGTTAGAATCTGGGGGGTTGCTAGAGGCAGAGGAGTTTGAAATCACGAGTAGCCAAGGTGCAGCCCGTGACAGTACTTGTTGCGACTGAAAACCCGATTATGAAAATATGACTGCGTTGTGGCTTGGTGTGCTTCGTTCTTAGAAATATGGTAGAGGCCTGAAAAGACATGCATGGTGGGAGCTTATGTTGAATTACTCATTTCTGTCTTATGGTAGGTGGCTGCCCCAACCAGAAGAGACCTGACTTCTCAATTTACCTGGTTTGAAGTTGCAAGTAGATTCCCCACCCCACAGATGAGGTGGTTTGGGTTACTCTCAATCAATCAATCAATCAAACCTACGAGAGCTAGCTGGGTGTGGAGCACTCTACTAAGCCCTTGGGAGAATATAACATAACAGAGTTGGTAAATACATTCCCAGCGGTTTGTGTTTGGGTTACTAAATATGATATCTGCCCAGGTTTCGACCATGGTGGACGAGCGTAAGCCTAAGGACCAAAACTCTCCAGGCCAGAGACGGGACATGGGCGAGTGGTCGGTGGAGAGATAGACGGACGGGATCGAGATACAGTGAGAAGGTTGGCATTAGAGGAGCCAAGTGTGAGAGCTAGGTTGTAGTAGGTGAGGTAGGAGGTGAACTCTGGGGGGATTTCCTCAGCTTGGAGTCTTCATCTCGGAGGTTGTTGCATTCTCTGGTGACAGCCCCGTTCTCCAAAAGGGAGGGAGTGAAACCATGCAACAGACTCTCCGCTCTTGGTGTTTTCAGTTTTCCTTCATTTCTTTCCCCTGAGATCTCAATCCAGAGATGAAAAACCTGTGTGTTCTTCTCACTCGGGTTATTCTGCCACCTTGCATTGTCCATAAATTAATTTTAAAATTCTTGCCTAAAGCCAGTTAATGTTTCACCTGGGAAGAGATAAGCTATCTAATTGAAATTATTTTTGCACAGTTGTTCAATTAAGCCAGCAGCTAAATGACCCCTCCAATTAGCCAGTGATAACCAAAGCTGATAGCGGTGATATCCTGAGTTCAGGGTTCAAAGTTACATGTTCAGCCACAGCCAAAGAAAGCTGGCCACTTGCCATTTGGTGCCGATTCAGCTAAACAACCGAGCCCCCCCATGGGAAATGCTTGGGCTCTAATTCAGGAGATGAGGATTTGGGAGGGTCCAGCAGAAAAGGGGTTGAAAACTTCTCCTCCAGAGTAAGGACCCCAGATCTCACCGTAGTGATTTCGCTGGACCACCCAATTCTCATGAGCGAGAACGAGCCATGGAAGCCAAAATACAAAGGGGATGGTCTTTCTAATTCCTCCTTTTCCACTAAGCTGTCGGTGCTCTGAGAACCCTCCAGGGCATGGCCTACTCTATGCAAGTTTGATCTGGCTCACTAGAGACTCAAAAAAAAAAAAGAAGAGGAAGAATGCTCAGTTTTTCCAGAATGGAGGTCTTGAAAGAAAGGATAGACCAAAGTCTAACAACAATTGAAAGTAGTCTGGCCTCACAGAAGGAGACCCAGGTTCCTAAACCCAGCTCTGCCAGAAACAGCAGGGCTTATTGTATAGAGCATGGGTCTGGGAGTCAGAAGGACCTGGGTTCTAATCCCAGATCCGCCACATGTCCGCCATGTGACCTTGCGCAAATCACTCCCCTTCTCTGGGCTTGTTACCGCATCTGAAAAATGGAGATTGAGTAAGTGAGCCCCACATGGGGCAGAGACTGTGACCAACACAATTATCTTGTAGCTACCCCAGCAGTTAGTTCAGTGCCTGGCATAGTAAGCACATAATAAATACCACAATTACTATTATTGGTCTGCTGGGTGTCCTTGGTCAAGTCACTTAACTTCTTTAGGCCTCAGTTTTCTCTTGGGAAAATAGACCTGCTCTTCCCTACCTCTTGAACTGTGAATCCCATGTAGGACGGGGACTGTGTCCAACCTGATCACCTTGTATGTTCCCTAGTTGCTTACAGTGCATGATACATAGTAAGCACTTAGTGGAGACATAATTAATTAATTTGGAGCGGAGATTACCGGTTACTCAGAGTGTCTCCAGACCTCTATTCCCACTTCCGAACCTCATTGCCAGATTAATTACTCTAATATATCTGACCCAGACGAGGCCCAGGTAGGGCCAGACTGCCCCCTCTGCCCCGTCACCCTGGAACCCTGGAAAGATCCGGATGGGCTCAAGTGTCCAGAGAAGCCAATTTCAGCCAGCCCCCGGGGGAAAGAGTCGAAGGATGGAACTGCTGGTGTCTTAAAGGTGCAGATCTGGAGCCTGTGCACAGCCGCATGGGAGTTGCTGCTGATGGGGGGACACTGAGGGGCATTTGGTCTAAAAGTGGCCAGGACAGGAGGACAGGAGATGGTGGGAAGGACAGAGAGAAGAGTTAAAGGGAGACAGTAAAGAGGCGGGAAAGATGCTCAGGGCTCGTCTGCTGCAGCGCCACCGCTGGACTCGTCGGCCGCCCCCAGCCCGGCCCAGGGCCTAGTCAAGGCCTCCAAGGCCTCTTGGAGGAGACGTGCCTTCATTAAGGCTCTGAAGTGGGGAGAGTCATCGTCTGTCAAATTTGAAGAGGGAGGACGTTCCAGGCCAGAGACGGGACGTGGGCGAGTGGTCGGTGGAGAGATAGACGGACGGGATCGAGGTACAGTGAGAAGGTTGGCATTAGAGGAGCAAAGTGTGAGAGCTAGGTTATAGTAGGTGAGGTAGGAGGTGAACTCTGGGGGGACCCTACCGCTAGCCCCCAGATCCAGTCATAATCCCTATAGATTTGGCAGGCTCTCTGCCTCCAAAGCCGTTGAACTCAATTCCAACGACATCTTGCGGTGGCCTTTCCCTAAGAAGGGCGACCCTTGGATTCAACGGTGGCCTCAGCTGACCTGATGACTGCCCCCATGGGCCCCAAGGAGATTTGGGGCAGGGCAGGTGTGCCCCTGGACAAAGGTTCTGGTGATAAAAGCTCAGGCTTCTGCTGCCTGCCTAACCTCCCTTGAAGGAGGGAAGCCTCAGCGTCTCCCTCTCTCAGGGGGAGCAGCCGTTGAGATATCTATCCTTCACCCCGGCCCTCCTCCTCGGCAACCAAGTCAACCGGCAGAGCAGCATCTGGGGCCGAGGGATTCGGAGGTGTGGGTCCGAGGGAGCCGTCCCCCCGCTTCCCAACCATGTACCGGGGCTGGGGACAGGCAGGGATTAAGGGTCAGGAGTCCACTCCTCCCTGCCGGGACTGTAAACTCCTTGTGGGCAGGGAGTGAGTCTGTTTATCATTAGACCATACTCTTCCAAGTGCTTAGAACAGTGCTCTGCACACAGTTAGCGCTCAACAGAAATGATTGACTGATTGACTGACTGATTTCCCAGGGCATAATAATAATGTTGGTATTTGTTAAGTGCATATTATGTGCAAAGCACTGTTCCAAGAGTTGGGGCAGATACAAGGTTACCAGGTTGTCCCGCTTGAGGCTCACAGTCTTAATCCCCAATTTACAAATGAGGTAACTGAGGCCCAGAGAAATTAAGTGACTTGCCCAAAGTCACCCAGCTGACAAGTGGCAGAGCCGGGATTAGAAACCACCATCTCTGACTCCCGAGCCCGTGCTCTTTCCACTAAGCCACGCTTGACCAAGGCGTTAGACTGTGAACCCCATGTGGGACATGCATTATGTCCAAACTGATCAGCTTGTACCTACCCTAGAGCTTAGTACAGTGCTTGACACGTAGTAAGTGCTTAACAAATACCGTAAAAAAATAACCCAAACCAACATTAACCAGGGCCAAGTCTGGATCCCACTCGTTGGGTCTCCGAGGCCCTAATAGAATCCGTGAGGCCGCGGTTGACTCCCGGCCGCAAAGAGAGGCCCGGGAGGCTGAGACTGAAGCAGAATGACCAGCCGAGTGGACAGAAGGCTCCTCGCTGAATCTTCTCCTCGTCCTGGTGATCAGTGCCATCTGCAGCCTTTGCAGAGGCAGTGCCGAGATTTCATTTTCCATTAATCAATCGACGCTATTTATTGAGCTTATACAGTGATCAGAGCACTTCTTCTTGTAAAGGGCACAGGGCTGGGAGTCGGAACCCCGACTTCTAATCCTGGATCCACCCCAAGACGGCTGTGTGACCTCGGGCAAGACGTTTAACTTTTCTGTGCCGCAGTTTCCTCATCTGTACAAGGGGGATTCGATAGCCGGTCGCTCCCCGCCTTAGCCTGGGAGCTCCATGTGGGCGAGGGACCGTGACTGATTTTATCTACCCCAGAACTTAGCACAGTTCTTGGCACATAGTAAGCACTTAACAAATAGTATTATTAATGTTATTGCTAATAATCACATTCCTAGAACTTCTTTCGGCAAACCGGCCTGGGCTCTGTTTACAGATGCTTTGACTCTGGCCTGGAATTTGGTCTGGCTGTTATCATCTTTTAGATTGTGAGCCCGTCGTTGGACAGGTCTTGTCTCTATCTGTTGCCGAATTGTACATTCCAAGCGCTTAGTTTAGTGTGCTCCACACAGTAAGCGCTCAATAAATACTACTGAATGAATGAATCTTGCTTTTCCTATTTGTTTAAACTGGGAGAATGAGGTTGGGGGTTGGGAGGAGAGGGAGGTGTTTTTGATTCTGCCCGAGAGCTGTGTCTGCCCATTGGATTTTCAGGTGGTGCTCACCAATTCCCAGCTCCCTCAGATCCACTCCAACCTCTTCTGACTTTAAATGCTGTTTGTTCTTTTGCCAGTTCCTCTTCCCCCCATGCCTCACCACTCTCTTTCCTAGGGCAACGTTTCTATTTTCCCCAAGTGGGCCACTTTTGCCCTAGACAAGTCCCTTCCCCTCTCTTCCCGGGCCTCCGTGGGTTGGGTGCCGGGAACTCAGAAGGGGCCCAAGCAGATGGGTGAACCTTAGACTTTGGAGAGTTCAGAGGGGGAGGAGGAATGTGGACAGAGGCCAATTCCAAGGTAGAGACGCAACAAGAGCTCCCAGGGTTCAGATTCACAGAGTTCAAGAACCCTGAGCCAGAAGAAATACCCAAGGGCTTTTCAGTCCATTCCCCTGTCTCCTTAATATCTCTGAAGGATTCAGTACAGGGTCAAAGAACCCGGAGCAAGGACGTGTTCCCTCAGATCTTCCTTACGTGCCACCAAGTGCAATTTAAGATCATTTTTCTCAAGGCCATTCTCCCAGGAAGTGAAAATCTTTGTTATCTGGATGCATATAATACTAACGATGAATTTATTAAGCACTTACTATGATAATAATAATAATGATTACTAGTATTATACTCAAAGTACTTACTATGTATCAAACACTGTTCTAGATAGTGGGGTAGATATAAGTTAATCAGGTCGGACACGGTCCCCGTCCCTCATGGGGCTCTCAGTCTAAATAGGAAGGAGAAGAGATAGTGAATCCCCACTTTGCATTACTTACATTGAGCCCAGCACTGTACTAACTGCTGCTATAGATACAAGATAACCAGGTCCAATCCAACACTGAAACAGAATAAAATGCAATTACACGGAACATAATTCCAAATCTACCAAGCCAAACGTCTCGATGTACAAAGTTCAGTGATGGAGATTATCTGGTTCTCCTTACACCGGGCAGGGGACTAGGAAATGCTGCCTCTTCGTGTAGGAGAGAGTTTTTGCAGATACGGATGGACACGGGGAAGGGCACATAAAGCTAAGGTACGACTGCTTTACCCTGTCGCGCCTTCGTCTGGAGCTTCCGAGGATCCTCGACTCTACGCACTTCAGCCCGGGCAGAGGACCACCGTCACAATCCCACCAGCAGCGTGGCTCAGTGGAAAGAGCACGGGCTTGGGAGTCAGAGGTCATGGGTTCGTATCCCGGGTCTGCCACATGTCAGCTGTGTGACCGTGGGCAAGTCACTTCACTTCTCTGTGTCTCAGTTACCTCATCTGTAAAATGGGGATTAAGACTGTGAGTCTCCTGTGGGACAGCCTGATTACCCTGTATCTACCCCAGCGCTTAGAACAGTGCTCTGCAAATAGTAAACGCTTAACAAATACCAACATTATTATTGTCGATTGACCCAGAGCCCCAGGGATCCAGACCGGGGAGTAAAGGACCAGCAAGATCAACCAGCCTCAGCACAAAGAGACCAAAACACAGTCCTGGTTGTGGGTTGGGAATCCAGGAAAAACAATCTATTTACTTATTATGGTACTTATCATTATTATTAACAATAAAAATAATGATATTTGTCAAGCACTTACTATGTGTCCAACACTGTTCTAAGTGCTGGGGTAGATACAAGCTAATCAGGTTGGACACAGCCCCGGTCCCACTTAGGGCTGACAGTCTTAACCCCGATTTTACAGATGAGGTAGCCTAAAGCCACTCAGCAGACAAGTGGAGGAGCTGGGATTAGAACTCAGGTCCTTCTGATTCCCAGGGCCATGCTGCTTCTTAAGCACTTACCTCGTCGAGCACTGTTCTAAGCACTGGGATAGATACAAGTGAATCCGGTTGGACTCGGTCCCTGTCCCGCACGGGGCTCACGCTCTTAGCCCCATTTTACAGATGAAGTACCTGAGGCACAGGGAAGTGAAGAGCCTTGCCCAAGGTCACCCAGCAGACATGTGGCTGAGAACCCAAGTCCTTCTGACTGCCAGGCCCGTGCTCTACCCATTAAGCCACACTGCTTCGAAGCCCCCTCCCACTCCCACCCTTTCAGCGGGGCCGGGCATCAAAGGAAAAGAAACTGCCGGGGAGAAGGGGAGAAGGGGAGAAGGGAGGAGGGGGACGGCTCTTTGAGGCTGGAGGCTCCTCAACTCTTTCCTCTCGGTGCCGGAGCGGCCACCCCCCAAAAGACTGCAAGCTCCCTCTAGACTCGCTGTGGGCTGGGAACATGTCTACCCCTAACTCTGTTAGATTGTACTCCCCTAAGCGCTTAGTATGGCCTTCTGCACACAATAAACACTCGGCATAGAGGATTGATTCGTTGACTGATTGACTGAAAAGACCATTTCTAATACGGAGCATACCCTAAGAGTGGGTTCAGAGTCATCATTCAGTCAGTCATATTTGGGGAGCGTTTATTGCGCGCAGAGCACCGTGCTGTGCACTTGGGAGAAGCAGCGTGGCTCAGTGGAAAGAGCCCGGGCTTGGGAGTCAGAGATCGTGGGTTCTAATCCCCGCTCCGCCACTTTAAGTTAAGTGACTGCTTTGGGCAAGTCACTTCACTTCTCTGGGCCTCAGTTCCCTCATCTGTAAAATGGAGATTAAGATTGTGAGCCCCAGGTGGGACAACCTGATTACTTTGAATCTATCCAGCGCTTAGAACAGTGATTGGCACAGAGTAAGCACTTACAGATACCAATATTACTATTACTATTATTACAGGGAGAGTAACCACGACCGTTGTGGTCCAGAAAATTGGTTTTGAATAGGTTGCCTACACTCTACAGGGGGTTTTAAACTTTTGTAAAAGTTAAATTTCTGGGGGTGCAGAGGTTGCAACTGAACTCCCTCCCGCCACAGACGCATATTTTCTCTCTTTGACTTTCGCTCTCAGCCAGAATCCAGGCAGCCGGCCAGAGCGACGGCAAAAGGAGTATCCATTAGCCACCTGCTCCTGCAGCTTTCCCGAGGAGCAGTTACTGCGCTGGCGTTGCTAGCACAGCTGCATGCTCTTCAGCTCTCGGAAGAACTTCCCGGACTCATTTAGTCCCCCCATCAGTCACAGATATTGAGTGCAGAGCACTGTAATAAGCGCTTGGGAGAACGAGAAGCAGCGTGGCTCAGGGGAAAGAGCCTGGGCTTGGGAGTCAGAGTTTCATGGGTTCGAATCCCAACTCTGCCACTTGTCAGCTGTGTGACTGGGGTCAAGTCACTTCACTTCTCTGGGCCTCAGTTTCCTCATCTGTAAAATGGGGATCAACAGTGAGTCTCATGTGGGATGACCTGATTACCCTGTACCTACCCCAGCGCTGAGAACAGTGCTCTGAACATAGTAAGCGCTTAACAAATACCACCATTATTATTAAAATACCACCAAATTAGCGAACCGCTTCCCTGCCTTTAGGACACTGGCGCTGCGGCCTGCAAAAGCGGCAAGGCGACACTGAATGCCAGGGTGGGGATTGATGCCAGGGCTCAGCGTTCAGGGGCTGGGTGGCCAGGAGGAGGGCAGGAAGACCCTAAGCATCACCCAAGAGGAGCAGGGTGGGCGAGGTGCCAGCTAAGCGTGGCTTAGTGGAAAGAGGCCCGGCTTGGTTATAATCCCGCCTCCGCCACTTGCCTGCTGTGTGACCTTGGGCAAGCCACTTAACTTCTCTGTGCCTCAGTTCCCTCATCTTTAAAATGGGGATAAAGACTGTAAGCCCCACGTGGGACGATCTGATTACCTTGTATAACAAGGGTATTCATGAAGCGCTTACTACGTGCTGAGCACTCTTCTAAACGCTGGGGTAGATACGGGGTAATCAGGTTGTCCCACGTGAGGCTCACGGTCTTCATCTCCATTTTATAGATGAGGGAACTGAGGCCCAGAAAAGCGAAGTGACTGGCCCCCAGTCACCCAGCTGACAGGTGGCAGAGCTGGGATCCGAACCCATGACCTCTGACTCCCGAGCCCGGGCTCTTTCCACGGAGCCACGCTGCTTGTCCATCCACCCCAGCGCTTTAAACGGTACTTGGCACATAGTAAGCGCTTAACAAGTGCCGTCATTATTATTATTATTAGAAAAAGGGAGTTGCAGGGAAGAAGAGGAGAAAGAGGAGGCAGATAAGGAGGGGCAGGAAGAAAGAAAAGCCAAGAAATTAAGAAAGAGACTCGAGAGGAAGATGAGCCGAAACAAAAGCGAAACAAAACCGAGTGGGGACAGTTGAGAAAGGAGGAGGCGGGTGGGGTAGGGTGGGGTGGTGGGTGGAGAGATGTGGTGGCCGGCACATCCCTCCAGCACCCGAGACAGCTCACTCACAACCAGCCTCTTGGCTACAGTGGCTGGGAACAGTCAGTCCTACTTACTGAACGCTTCTGTGTGCGGAGCACTGTACTGAGCGCTTGGGGTTGGACAGTAGAACAACGAACAGACACAGTCCCTGTCCACAACGAACTTAAAGTCTAGAGGGGGACGTAGATATTAATATCAGTAAATGACTGAGATGAACATAAGTAATAATAATAATGTTGGCATTTGTTAAGCGCTTACTATGTGCCGAGCACTGTTCCGAGCGCTGGGGCAGGTACAGGGTAATCAGGTGGTCCCACATGAGGCTCACAGTCTTAATCCCCATTTTACAGATGAGGCCCAGAGAAGCGAAGTGACTTGCCCACAGTCACAGAGCTGATGAGTGGCAGGGCGGGGATTCGAACCCATGACCTCTGGCTCCCAAGTCCGGGCTCTTTCCACTGAGCCACGGCTGGGGGAGGGGGGGATGAATAAAGGGAGCAAGTCGGGGGGACGCCGAAGGGAGTGGGAGAAGAGGAAAGTGGGGCTTAGTCTGGGAAGGCTTCTTGGAGGAGGGGCACCTTCAATAAGGCTCGGAAGGTGGGGAGAGTCATTGCCCGTAGGATAGAGCAGTGGGAGCAGAGATTTCTCCTTGGGTGCAGAAGCACTTGGTGGTGTCCTTCTACTCCCAGGGGGCCCCGGCCAGACACCTGTTTCCATTCTGAGAAGCAGCGTGGCCAGGTGTAAAGAGTCCAGGCTGGGGAGTCGGAGGGCCTGAGTTCCAATTCCTGCTCCGCCTGCTGTGTGACCCTGGGTAAGTCTCTTAACTCCTCTGGACCTCAATTCCTTCCTGTTCAAAATGGGGATTCGATCCCTGTTCTCCCCCCTATTTAGACTGTGAGCCCCAGGTGGAACCCGATTGTCTGGGATCTACTCTAGCGCTCAGTACAGTGCTTAACACGTAGTAATGGTTGAACACATACCACAGTGAGAATTATGGTTATGACTCAATATGATAAAACCCTGGATTATAATATTATCCGGGGCCAGGATCGAATGTACAGAGGGATTAGGGAAAGGTTGTGGTTAGGATCGAGATTGAGGCTGGGAGAGAGTTAGGGATGGGTTGAGGCTGGGTAACATCTTTTCGCTTTGAGCATGGAGGCCAAAAAAAAAAAAAGAGAGAGAGACAGAGAGGCTAAGAGGCAGAATTTCCAAATAGTGATGAACATCAAAACAAAGATATACTTAGAGAAATAATAAAGTGTGGCAGAATGTAGTTGCATTGATATTATAAATATATAAATAATATAAATATGAAAAGGATTAGAATTCGATATTGCAAGAAGTTAGATACTCATTTTAATGAATTCAATAAATGAATTCAATAAATCTATCCCAGTATAAAACGTGTGTCACCAATAACCATGCTAAAACAGAATCCGTTTGATTCCATGCGTAAGGGCATCTTGGGATTAGTTCACTAACCACCTAGTTTCTCGGACCTTCACCCTCTGCTTCTGACAGATTACTTTCCCACATACCTCCCAGGCTCTCTCCAATCTAAAGAGGTCACCTGGAACTATTGGGGGGCATTGCTCCCTTGGGTTGCCAAACCGATGAGTCGAAGTCACAAGTTTTGTACGTACGGCTTTTAAGCCCTTTTTTAAAAAAATGGTACTCATTAAGCTCTAACTATGTGCCAAGTAACCTACTATGCACTGGGATAGATACCAGATAACCAGGTTGGACCAAGTCCCTGTCCCACCTGGGATTCACAGTCTAAGTCAGCGGGAGGAGGACTAAATCCCCATTTTATAGATGAAGTAACTGAGGCAAAGAGAAATTAAGTGACTTGCTCAGGGTCACACAGCAGACCATTAGGCCATGCTGCTTCCCCAGTCGACTTGCTCGTTCATCCCAGGTCTTCCATGGGACGTGTGAACTCCCGAGAAGGCCCAAAAGGGTCCAGAAGGGGATTTTTCTGGCCCATTAAGCCTTCGAAGTCGGCCTGCCCCTCCCAAATCCCATCTACCTTGCTCTCTCCCTTGAAGTCACACCCCTCATTTGTTCTCTCGCTGAAAATGAAAAGTGGGTAGCTGTTTCCATCCCTCACCCTCACCCACACACCCTCCGCTTTCTCCCAGAAGTCTGCTCTCTTTCACTTATCGGGTTTCAAATTGTCTCACACTTCTCCGTACTCGAGTTGATCTAGTTTATCGCTCCTAACCTCGATCTTTCCCTGTCTTCTCCTTCCCCTTCGTCCCGACCTGGACTAGGGTATGGGCAATGACAATGAATAGATTTCATTTTCATTCAAAGTAACAATTCTTCTTTCCCTAAAAGAAAAGCCAAAATAAAAACCTCAGCGGATAGTGAACTTTCTCTGTTCATCCCCTTCCACCAGGACCTCAGATTCTGGAACGGGGCCTTGTCACCTCTCTTGGGTCTGACATCGGAAAGACCTCGTGTCGTATGACAAATGAATTGTCGGTGATTTTGCCTTAGCACTGAATGATGGCTAACGATCTGATATTTGTCCTACCCCCCATCACCACAGCACTTAAAATAATAATAATGAATGGTACTTTTTAAGCGCTTGCTCTGTGCCCAGTACTGTTCTAAGTGCTGGGGTAGATGCAGGTTAACCAGGTTGGACACAGTCCCTGTCCCAAATGGGGCTCACACGCTTCATCCCCATTTTACAGATGAGATAACTGAGGCCCAGAGAAGCTAAGTGACTTGCCTGAGGTCACACCACAGGCACGTGGCAGAGCTGGGATTAGAGTCCAGGACCTTCTGACTCCCAGGCCCTTCCACTAAACCATGCTAAATTATATATTATAAATGATTAATTATGAGTATTAATACCACTGCATTGATTTCTGCGTTGACCACATAGGAAGTGCTAATGAATATCATCGTTCATTCAATCGTATTTATTAAGCGCTTACTGTTCCCAGAGCACTGTACCAGCCGCTTGGGAAGACAGAATACAACAATAAACGGTGACATTCCCTGCCCACATTGAGCTGGGGCGGCGGGGGGGGGGGGGGGGTCGAGGTATGTGGGGAAGGGCAGACATCAATACAGATGAATTAAATTACAGATATGTACCCAAGTGTTGGGGGCTGGGCAGAGGGGAGAAGAGCAAAGGGAGCGAGTCAGGGAGACGCAGAAGGGAGAGGGAGATGAGGAACAGGGGGCTCGGTCTGGGAAGGTCCCTTAGAGGAGATGGGCCTTCAACGAGGCTTCGACAGGGGGGAGCGTCATCGTCTGTGGGATCGGTATCAGAGCAATATCAAGAAGCAGCGTGGCTCAGTGGAAAGAGCACGGATTTAGGAGTCAGAGGTCATGGGTGGGAATCCCGACTCCGCCGCTTGTCTGCTGTGTGACTTTGGGCAAGTCACTTAACTTTTTGGTGCCTCAGTGACCTCATCGGGAAAATGGGGATGAAGACTGTGAGCCTCAGGTGGGACAACTCGATTACCCTGTATTTACCCCAGCGCTTGGAACAGTGCTCGGCACATAGTAAGCGCTTCACAGTGCCAACATTATTATTATCAAGGCTCGGGACGAGGGGTGAGCGATCCATGCGCTCGGGGGCAACTTTGGGCGGGGCAGGAGCTCCAGGCGGCGCTGAGCAGCGTGGCTCAGTGGCAAGAGCGCGGGCTGGGGAGTCAGAGGTCATGGGTTCGAATGCCGGCTCCGCCGCCTGTCAGCTGGGTGACCGTGGTCAAGTCGCTTCCCTTCTCTGGGCCTCAGTGACCTCATCTGGAAAATGGGGATGAAGACTGTGAGCCTCACGGGGGACAACCTGATGACCCTATATCTCTCCCGGCGCTTAGAACAGTGCTCTGCACACGGTAAGCGCTTAACAAACACCAACATTATTAATTAATTAACCTAATCACCGTGCATGCCCCCCCAGAGCTTAGAACAGTGCACAGTTAGCGCTTAACCGTTAGCTTAGCTAAGCTTAGCTAAGCGCTGCTCAGAGAAGCAGCGTGGCTCAGTGGAAAGAGCACGGGCTCTGGAGTCAGAGGTCATGAGTTTGAATCCCAGCTCTTCCACTTGTCAGCTGTGTGACTGTGGGCAAGTCACTTCACTTCCTCTGTGCCTCAGTTCCCTCATCTGTAAAATGGGGATGAAGACTGTGTGCCCCACGTGGGACAACCTGATTCCCCTGTGTCTACCCCAGCGCTTAGAACAGTGCTCTGCACATAGTAAGCGCTTAACAAATACCGCTTAACAATTAATTAACCGATACCATAATTATTATTATTATTATCCTCTGGGCCTCAGTTCCCTCATCTGCAAAAATGGGGATGAAGACTGGGAGTCTCACGGGGGACAAGCCGATGACCCTGACCCTCCCCCAGCGCTTAGAACAGTGCTCTGCTCCTAGTAAGCGCTTAACCGATACCAACATTAGTAGTAGTATTATTCTCTGGGCCTCAGTTCTCTCATCTGTCAAAATGGGGATGAAGACTGGGAGCCTCACGGGGGACAACCCGATGACCCTGGGCCTCCCCCCAGCGCTGAGAACAGCGCTCCGCACCTAGTCAGCGCTCAACCGATCCCCACGTTATCAATGTCAGCATTAAGCAGGCGGCGCACCGCGCCGCCCGGCCGCTAGGGGGAACCGCCGCCCCCGGCCGCCGCACTGCCTCTCGGGAGTTGTAGTTCGGGCCGGCGGCGCGCGGCCGCCCTCCCCCCTTCCTATTGGACGAGGAGCCCGTCAGTCAGCCCGTCGGCTCCCGGCCCCGCCCACCCCCCAAAAAAAAAAAAATCTCAGGCGAAGCGAGGGCCGCGATTGGTGGTTTTAAAGACAAAGGAGGCCCCGACGGGGCTCGGGATTGGCGGGATCGACGGCCCCCGGCCGGGATTGGCGGGGGCGATGGGCGGCGCGTGCGCGGGGCGGGGCCGGGCCGGGTCGGGCCGGGTCGGGCCGGGCCGGGCGGCAAGATGTCGGCGTCGGGGGTGCCGGAGCTGAAGCAGATCAGCCGGGCGGAGGCCATGCGGCTGGGCCCCGGCTGGAGCCACTCGTGCCACGCCATGCTGTACGCCGCCAACCCCGGCCAGCTCTTCGGCCGGATCCCCATGCGGTTCTCGGTGCTGGTGAGGGAGGAGGCGGGGCCGGAGGGGGCCGGGCGCCCGCGCGCGCGCGCACACGCACACACACACACACACACACACACACACACACAGCGGGTGGGGCCGAGAGGCTCCCCCCGGGGGAGGGGAAGGCAGGCGAGCGGCGGGATTGGAACCCGCGCCCTCCGAGTCCGCGCCGTCCCCGCCGAGCCCCGCCGCTTCTGGACGTGGGCGGCGGGGTCCCCCCGGATTGCTGCCGGTGGTGGGTGCCTGGTGCCCCGCTAACCGCTGCGGTTCTCTTGCAGATGCAGATGCGCTTTGATGGGCTCCTTGGCTTCCCTGGGGGGTTTGTGGATCGCCGATACTGGTCCCTGGAAGATGGTCTAAATCGGGTACTGGGCTTAGGCTTGGGCTACCTGCGCCTGACGGAAGCCGACTACCTGAGCTCCCACCTGACGGAGGGCCCCCACCGCGTCGTGGCCCATCTCTACGCCAGGCAGCTGACCCTGGAGGAGCTGCACGCGGTTGAGATCAGTGCAGTGCACTCCCGGGATCACGGGCTGGAGGTGGGGTATCCCGGGCCGGGGGGGGGGGGCGGGGGCAGGACCCCGGCCCTTCCGCCCCGTCGGGCGACACGCTCCGTCGGGCCCCCCCCCCCCCCCCCGGCCTCCGGGGAGCCGCCTCCGGGCTCGGGGCTCCCCCCTCGCCCTCCGGGAGGGGCTGGGCTGGGCACGGGACCACCCCCTAGGAGAGGCCCGGCGGGGGGAGAGGGGTCCCGGGGAATCGGGGGGCCGAGGGGGTTACGGCCGCGATGCCCCTCCTGTCGACCCCGGGAGCGGGTGGATGGGGGGCGGGCTCTGGGGTGGGGAGGGCCCCGGGGGGGGGGTGTCTGGGGGTTGGAAGGGGGAGGCGGGACTGCTCACCGAGCGCGGGGACCCCGGGGTTTCGGGAGCGGGGCCTCGGGCCGGGCGGTCCGGAGGATGGGACACGTCGGGTTGGCGGGCGCCGGCCGGGGTCGGGGACCGGCGGGGTCTCGGGCCGGGGCGTGGGCCTCCAGCGGCGGAAACCCGAAGCCGGCCTTCCTCTCGCCTTGGGGGGCCGGGGGGGGCCCTCCCCGGGGAGCCTCCGGCGCCGTCGGCCTCACTCGCTTCTCTCGCGTCATCGGGCCGGGGCCGTCACCCCCTCCGCTTCCCGGGCCACCGGCCGGGAGGGACCGGTCCGGGCGTCCGGGCGTCCGGGGCCCCCGTCGGCGGCCGGGCGGGCCGCTGACGGCGGGGCCTGTGCTCTCCTTGCAGGTGCTGGGCCTGGTGCGGGTGCCCCTCTACACCCAGAAGGATCGGATGGGCGGCTTCCCCAACTTCCTCAGCAACGCCTTCATCAGCACCGCCAAGCACCAGCTGCTCTTCGCCCTGAAGATGCTCAACATGATGCCCGAGGAGAAGCTGGCCGAGGCCTTGGCCGCCGCCACCGAGAAACAGAAGAAAGCGCTGGAGCAACAGCAGCAGCGGCAGCAGCAGCAACAGCAGCAGCCTTCTTCCTCGTGAATCCGTCTCTCCCCCGTCTCGCTTCCGTCTCTCCCCCCTCGTCTCTCCAGAGCCGGCCCGAGCCCCGACCGAGCCGAGGAGATCTCTTTTCTTCTTTTTCTCCCCCCCCTCCCCCCGACTCCCCCGGCTCCGGGGACCGAGGGGGCCGGATCCGACTCGCCCCCCTCGGCGGGGTGAGGTTCCGTTACCGATTTTACCGAGGCCGAGAGGCGGCGCGGTCCGCCCCCTCCCTCCCGCTCCATCTTCCGTCTCTCAGACTGCGGGCGGCGGAGTCGCGGGCCGGGCCTCTTCCTTCCCACCGGGGCTCGCCCGCCGATCCCGAGCGGGAGGCGGGGGGGGGGGGGCGGCCGAGAGCCCCGTCGGCTCGCGGAGACCGGACCGGGTCCCCGTCGGGGATCCTCCCGGGGCCCCGCGCGGGGCGGCCTCGACTCTTCGCGTGAAACCGACGTGGAGGCGCCGCCGTGCCGTCGACCCGGGTTTCGGATCGAGGGCTCGTGAGACGGGCGGTTGGAGAGCGGCTCCGGGTTTGGCCCGGGGGGACGTCGGAAACGTCCCCGCCCCCCTCCCCTCTCCTCGGCCGAAGGGGAGAGGAGATGAGGCCAGCGGTTGTGGGGGTGTTCGGGTTGGACGGTGGTTTTTTTTTTTTTGGTTCGTTTGTTTTTGTTTTGTTTTCCCACCTTTCTCTTTTTGGAAGTATTAGGTTTTCTACTCCTCTGTGTGCGGAACGTGGGTAAGAGTCGTGAGTGACTTGCCCGTGCCCCAGGCCGGTAGTTCCGTCTGATAGCAGACCCTTTCCTAAGTCCCCAGAAGGTAGGAAGGCAGCGGGCTGGGGTTTAGGTGCATGGAATCTGAGGTGAGCTGGAAAGAGAAAAAAATAAAATAGCTTCACTGCAGTGCCGTGTGCGCCCAGATTCTGTCCGAGCACCGGGGGTCGCCGTGGCCCGGACGGACGAGCTCGCCGACCCGCTCCCAGGCCCGGCTGGCGCAGCCGCCGAGAGCGGGGGCCGGGAGGGCGCTCGGCCGGGCTTCGGGCGATAGGTCTGCGGGCCGGCAAGAGGCCGGCGCCAGGCATTCGGGCTCCACCTCTCTCCAAGGTGGCCGTTCCGTGGGACCGGGGTGAGTCGGGGCGGTCCCGCCGCTCCCCTGGAATAAGTACCTCGGGGCATTGCTCGTCGGGAGTCTTAGGCCCTTAGCCTAGTGCGGGGCCAGCCTGTCGCCCCACCGGAGGAGTCTGTCGGTCGTTCGGTAGTCAGCTGCCGACTGAGCGGAAGAGATGAGCTTGCCAGATGACCGGCAGCTCAGGGAAACTTCTGCTTCTCCGGAGTAACGTCGGTCTCGTAAATGTCCCGACTCCGGCTTTCGAACGGCCCTGTCGAAATCCGCGTCGGCGGCCGGCGAGGCGGGGAGGTTTGCCGGGGGACCTTCGGTGGCCACCGCGGCCCGGGAGGGCCAGTGGGCGTCACGTGGAGGCCGTTGTGGGTGGGGCTCTTATTCTGCGTGAGTGCCGTTGTGTGAGCCTTCCCTTTGGCCTAGGAGCCCACCTGGGCGGGAGCTGTTCTGTAGGACCGTGGAGAGCTCTGGCCCGCTTCCTCCGCGAGAACGAGCGAGGCCTCCGCCCTCGCTCCGAGTGGCAGCGGGGTGGCGGAAGGCGGGGAGGGGGTCAGGAGGGCCTGGACTGCTATCGTTCGGGCAGACCGCGGCAGCTACACGGATCCACGTCGACCCCGGCAACGTCCTACTGACCGGCGGCAACGGATTCGAGCGCAGATAGGCGGAGCCCGGGGCGGCCTGAAGCGCGCCGAGACGTGGTCGCCCGCACTCGGGGAACTTGCGGCCAACTGGAGCGGGCGCTTGCTTGAGTGGCCCCCCGCGGGATGAGATTCAAAAGTATTTTCTAAAAAATGCAAATACATACAGCTGGTCCCGCGGGGACTAGACCAGTGCATCCTTTTTCCTGGCTAGAAACGATAGGGCAAAGCCAGCCTTGCCCTCTGCTGCCCCTGAAGCTGTTTGGGCCAGCTCGGCCCTTGGCGCCCTCGTGCCTTCTTGATTCCTTGGGTCGGGAAGGAGAGGTGACTTGCCCCTCTCCCCAAAGTAGCTCGGTTGATGGGTCAGCAAGTAAGCTGTGGGGGTCGGCGGGGGATTCTTCTTGCGACAGTGACGACCCCAAAGCGGAACTAAGCAGCGTGGCTCAGTGGAAAGAGCCTGGGCTTAGAAGTCAGAGGTCATGGGTTCGAATCCCGGCTCTGCCACTTGTCAGCTGGGTGACTGTGGGCAAGTCACTTCACTTCTCTGGGCCTCAGTGACCTCATCTGTAAAATGGGGATGAAGACTGAGCCTCACGTGAGACAACCTGATTACCCTGTTTCTACCCCCGGCGCTTAGAACAGTGCTCAGCACATAGTAAGCGCTTAATACCCACATTAATGGGAAGCAGCGTGGCTCAGTGAAAGGAGCCCGGGCTTGGGAGTCAGATCATGGGTTCAAATCCCAGCTCTGCCACTTGTCAGCTGTGTGACTGTGGGCAAGTCCCTTCACTTCTCGGTGCCTCAGGGACCTCACCTGTAAAATGGGGATGAAGACGGTGAGCCTCACGGGGGACAACCTGATTACCCTGTATGTACCCCAGTGCTCTGCACACAGTAAGCGCTTAACCAATACCAGTGAGGCATTAGCTTAAATTCCAAGTTGTGGCGAAGCTGGGTTTAGAAGATCCCTCTGGTGTGGGTTCGCTGTTTGTTATTTAAGTGCGTCGGGCGTTCGGGACATGGACTGTGACCAACCTGGTTATCTTGTATCTACTCCAATACTCGGTACGGTCCCTGGCACAATAGTAAGTGCTCAACAAATACCATTTAAAAAATTGAGGGAGAACAGGTAAGAGACCCGAGGCACAGAGAAGTGACTCGTCCAAGGTCACAAAACAGACAAGTAGCAGAGCCGGGATTAGAACCCAGGCTTCTGACCGACCCCCTCCCCACCCCAGTCGCATGGACGCTGCTATGGTATCTGAGCGCCTACTAGGTACAGGGCACTGTTCTGAGCGCTTGGGAGAGAACAGTACAACAGTTAGCAGACACGATCCCTTGCCCACAGTGAGCTTCTGCCTTTTGTTGCCTGTCTCTAAGTCAATTTTCTCACCATGACAGAACAGACTCTCCCTTCTCTGACTACGCGCGTTTAAACTGTTAATTCCGCTACGCGCTTAACCACGAGCATAACCACGAGCAGGAAAATGTGGTGGAGGTTGTGGTCAACGTGGTGTGATACAGGTGTGGTGTATTTAGTAGACACTAACCTAAGCTCCTTATGGACAGGGACTGTGTCTAGCGGCTTTTGGAGGGTGCGCTCTCTCCCAGGTGCCTAGCACAGTGCTCTGCTCATAGTAAGCGCTCAGATACCATTGATAGGCAGGAAACAGTTCTGACAGCCAGATGTCTTAATTTCCTGATGACGTAGATTGATATTTTAAACATCCTCTGTCCTTCCTCCCTGCCGGCACTCTCCTCTCAGCTCTGGTAAACCCTCGCCCTTGTTCCTCTCCTCCTGTACACCCAGAGTAGGTGGGCCCTACCCCTTCTCTTTAGGATAGTGTTCTCCCCCCCCCCCCCCCGCCCCGAACTGTCTCCTCCCTACCACACAGTTCCTTTACCATCCAGACCCCCGAAGTCACGGGAAAGCCAGGGCCGGGCGCGGCGGAGCCCGCCGCGACCCTGGCCGAGGCCCAAGAGCCTCGTGAAGGGGACAGGCAAGACTGTGCTGGGCTAAAGTTGAGAGAGTTTAGAGGTGGGTTTGGCTACAGAAGACAACGTTCAACACCACTTGAGAGGCAAGGTGCTCTGGTGACCACTTACGAAGCCGACGTGGCCTAAGCCAAGGTGCCCGTGGGCTGATCTGCTAACTCCAGCGCCCCTGAGGGAGAGGTGCTTCCAGGCACTAAGCCATCCCTCCCCCGTACTCAGCTCACAGGGGCTTCAAGGGTCCTAGCATCAGTTGATCTGTCTGCCTGCCTGCCACTCTCAGTCCTCTCCCCAGAGCGGGCACGGTTGGCCCGGGGTCCCATTCTTTCCCAACCCTGGCTCTCCCAGGGCCTGGTCTTCGGAAGCAGGAGTGTGGGCTTGAGCCGTGACCCCCTCGGGAGGGGATGGCTGAGCAGGTGGCTAGAGAAAGGGGCGGCCAGAATCCGCCCCCTGGTTTCATCTTCTGAGACCCCCGTCGTTAGCCGCAGGGGCTGCTGGCTCTGGCGAGGCCAGGCCCCCTTCAAGACTAAGACCACCCCCCCCCCCACATAGGTGTGTACGCGTACACACCCCCTCCCACTCCGTCCTCCTGGGGCTCCCACCAGCCCCAGTTGAGAATAAGTCTTCTGAGTTGCTGGTATGATTCAAAGTGGATTTATTTTCTGGAAACGGGTAAACCTAAGTCTGGGTTCCCATGAAAACAGCCCGCGAGGGCCAAACTGAAGTCCCGAAGTCATATTTTGGCAACAAAATAATAATAATAATAATCAAACACTCAAAAGAGTCTGGGGGCTGTGTACTCTTGCAGGGGGGCTCCTACCCTTTCTCTGCCTGGCACTGGCCTCGGTCAGCGTCAAAGGCAAATCCCTGGGAACGGGGATCCCACCAATGGATGAGATGAGACACCCCTCTCCTTCCCCCCCGTCCACACTCAAAACCGCCCCTCCCGCTCCCTCCTCCCCCGCGTCACCGCAGCCGCCGCTTCTTTTCGCTGCACCTCGTTCTCCGGCCGTCGGACCGGAGACGCCCTTCCTCTGAGGACCGGGCCTGCTCCCTCGGGCCCGGCCTCTCCGGGGGTCCCCCGCGGCACCCCCTCCCCGCCCTCCGCCGGCCCGGCGGGGTGGCTGTCTGAGCAGAGGAGCGCCACTTGTCCCCAGCCCACTCATTCTTTCAGGCACACTGCTTCAGGGTGGAACGTTCACCCAACGTCGCGATTCCTGACAAGGAGAGAAAGGTGAGGGCGTCAAAGCTAAACCCGCCCCACGGGAGGGTCCCTATCGGCCGGGGAGAGATCTGTACGCACCCGCCCGGGAGCTGGGACCAGACTACGGAAACGTGGTTCGGGCTGGCAATGCCGTATAGGAGGGGCCTCTGGAGGCGAGGAGCCGACCACCGCCTCCAGCATGGAGGTCTTGCTAACCACATCTTGCCCGGGTCTGGGATGCGGCAGCTTTTCCACCACCCTCCTCGGCGACCCTTCAGGGACCCAGCGCCTCAGGCGCCGTCGAGGGTCGGCTACCGGGGCGGAGGTGGGGAACTGGACGATGCTCCGCAAAGAGCTGCACGGGACAGGGCCAGAGGCTCCCCCCAACCCAACGCTGTCCGCGCCTGGAGGGCAGGCAACGGGTCGACCGACTCTGTTACACTGTTCTCTCCCAACGCGTAATACAGCGCTCCGCACGCCGGAAGCACTCGATAGGTACCGCTGATGGATCCTCCGCCAGGCGGGGAGGCCGGCACTGGTGACGTGTGGCCTAGAACAACTGGCAGAGAACCTCAGACAGTCGCTTCGCTCCCCCTTTACGCTTCCGTTGGTCGGGTCGCTCTGGGGTTTGTCCGGGGTGGTGGGGGGATGGAACAGAGGTGGGAGGAGGGGAAGCCCCGGGCCGGGGGCCAACGGTAGCCGGGCGCAGCGCCCGCTGTCGGTCGGGATGGGTCCGGCCAGCCCCGCGTTTACGTCTCCCGGATGCTTCTCCTCCGCCCCGTGGATGTTTGCTTGGAAACATCCGGGCACGTGCCCGGCTACTCCCCTACTCACCATCTGGCGCGGCTACGGCTCTCCCCAGTTCTGCTTGCCGTTGAGCACTCGCAGCCGTTCGAGGTTCCGGTTCACGGATCCCAGAGCTTTCCCTGGGGGGTGGGGAACACGGACCCAAAAGTGATGGAGCAGCCTCCCGTATGCATCAGCCGGGGAGGGAGGACGAAGGGGCAACATTCCCCCATTCTTGACGGGTGAGAACAATCCCCGTTTCCCGCCCTTCCCTCTAACACCGGCAGTCCAACAGCCCCTAGGGTCCTCGTTGCCCACCCTTCTCCTCTTACCCCTTCCCAGAGAGACTGCTACCTGCAGACCTTTCCTTCACCCCACCTTCTGTGTGAAAACCTGTGGAAAGACTGCCCTGGCCCTGGCAGAGTTTTCTTCCGTCAAGCTGAGAGCTTTTCCCCTACGGGACCTGTTGCCCCAACTTCCCATCCTTCCCTGGTCCTCCCTGAACTCCTTTCCAGTTCATCATGTCTCACTCTATTGTTCCCGGCTGGAATCTAATTTATTTCCCGCAGACCCCATTTGGACACTGAGCCCAGAAGGCCACAGAACCAGTGGTGATGGTGGAAGGAAAGAAGAGAGTCCAATAATGGGTCAAGGGGCGCAGAGGCCTACACCACATCTGTACTGGTTCCGAGAACATCCTGTCCCCAAGGCAGAGAATTAGCCTGCCCTCTCACTTCGGGGCAGACTGGCTGCCCAGCTAGGGGATAAAAAGGGGTCGGTGATGGGGCAGACACGGCTCAAAATGGAAAGGGGAGGCTCTCTGCTGCCCTGAGCTACACTGAGTCTGAACTCCGGCGCACGAGAGACCGGGCTGTGGGCCAGTACGAAGATGAACCTGAGAAGAGACTGGGGTTCGGGTGCCCTCCTGGTTCCCCGTGCCCTCTCCCATTTCAGGCGAGATCTCTGGGTGGTTGGAAGAGGGCATTCCCTCAGGACCCCAGACCCTCTTGACTGTTCACTGACTGAGATCTAATCAGGGGGCTACCTAATTCCCCGGTCACGTCCTTTCATGGGGAACCACTGGGGAAATAACTCTTACAGATCAGCTCACTGGAGTCCTCTAAAAGAGTGGGAATTTCCTCACGACCCACACCTCAAGAGGCCCTTTAGCACTGGGCAGCAGGATAAGGGGCTTCCAGTAGGACTCCACCTCCCGCCCGTCTCCTCGGCCAGATCCCACCCGCTCATCCCGAGAGAACGCTCATCCCAGCTCTGCCCGGTCCAGTCGCTCACCCATCTCGCCTGTGCATTCCTCCAAAGCTTTGGATAGCTCGGACAGGCTCAGGGACTTCAAGGAAGTTTGCCATCCTTCAGCATCTGAGAGAGAGCGAGAAAGAGACTGCAGGGTCACGGGAAGGAAGGTGACTTCCCAACTCCTGGGTCTCTGGCACCAACCGACCAACTGATGCGATTCGTCTGAGCAGGAGCAGCGTTCCCTGCCGCTTCCTGCACCTCACCTGCCTGTTGGGTCAATCGATGGTATTTATTGAGCACTTACTGGGCGTAGAGCCGTTGGGAGAGAATGATTCAACCGAGTTGGGAGACGTCGTGTCCCTCCACCCATAAGGGGCTTGGAGTCTAGAAGGTCATACCCATACTTTGGTCATACTTTGGTCATATTTTACTCAGGACGATTCTGGCCACAGCAGCTGCTCTGCCCTCCCAAAACTCAAACGTTGAGATTCTCTCCCACAGACACGCGCAGACCAGCCATTCCCCGAGAGGCTGCAGCAGCGGGAGAGAGGGCAGAGGACTACAGCAGAAAGGCTGCTTGAAAAGGTATCAAAATGTCCTCCCGCTGCTCATGCGCTCATCTCTCCAGCTCCCTCCAGCAGAGAGGCTGTGAAACTCTTGGAGACAGACAAACCACCTGCCCTATTTGGGAAGAGGCGAGCACTCTTACTGGTCGCGGCTTTAACTATTTTAAATCACAATGTATTTTCGGACTTAATGCTGAGCCCTCCCCTCAGCGCGGCCTAGTGAATGGAGCACGGCCCTGGGAGTCAAAAGGGACTGGGTTCTAATCCAGGCTCCGCCAGCTGTCTTATGTGACCTTGGGCCAGTCATTTCATCTATAAAATGGGGATTAGGACTGAGCCCCCCGGGGGGACATGGATCGTGTCCAACCTGATTAGCTTGTATCTACCCCAGCGCATAGTACAGTGCCTGGCACATAGTAAATACTTAAATACCATTTAAAATAATAATGGATTTAAAAACCCTTTAGCCTAAGCACCAATTTTCTAAATCAAATCGCTGAAATGAAGTAACTGGCCGAAATTCCTTCTGTTTCAGTGCTCCGGCTCTTTCTCCTGTCCTTTCTCGGGGAGCGGAGAATGGAGGGTTTGGGGGAATGAAAGGGGGGAGTGCAGCAGAACGTCTCTGGAGGCTTTGCCAAATCCAGTCAAGGTGACCTGGGGGACGATTCCCATCCCTACTGTCTCATGGATCAAGTGGCCCCAGAGAAGGGGATGCCCCCAGCCGGGAAACATCCTTCACACTCACTTAACCAGCAAACTCCACTTACCAGCTCCCCGCTGGGCCTTGGTTGGGGGGACCCCGCCCAACGCATCCTCTTGATTCACACGGGTGGACAGCTCGGCCTGGCAGGCTCTGGAAGAGAAACCACCAAATTCCTATGAAGGAAAACCCCAACTTGCCCCAAGGGCCCCAGGTGTCTCTGGCCCACCCAACCTTATAAAGAGCCACTGGCCCTCTAAGTAACTGCTCCTGCCAGGCCTGCCCCCTGGTCAGGGGGAGGGAGGGGAGGCTGTGCAGAAGGCTGCAAAAACATTTCTGGGGTCTGGCTAATATCCCTGCAATGATTTGCAAGGCTGCATTCATCCCCGCCTGGAAATTCTGAAGTCTCCAGTGCCCAGTATTTAACTAAACAGCTGGCTCTCTTGCCATTTGGGCACCAATCCAGGCCTGCTCACCCAAGGTGAGAGTGTCTGTACAGCAGCCATTTGATGCTGTTACATAAAGCACAGCAACGCAAGCAATCCCATGCAAAGCTACAAAGGCCCGAGCTCCTGGTCAGGGACATGAAACCATTACCCTTACGAAGAGTTTGAAAGCTTTAACTCATGGTGAACGGACAAATCGCCTCATTTTTCTGGAGGGCCAAAGGAGAAGTCGCCTTTCCCTCAACCCACTCCCACCCCACGCCGGGAAAAGGAAAATCACGGGCCTTAAGCCTTTGTCGAGCCTTTCATCTTTAACCCTGAGTCACACTGGGGATCCCCTTATCTGGAGAAGAGAGCCAGTTTCAGTAAGTGGCTAAGAGAAGCAGCGTAGCTTAGTGAGAAGAGCACGGGCTTGGGCCTCAGAGGTCATGGGTTCTAATCCTTTCTCCGCCACTTGACTGCTGTGTGACTTTGGGCAAGTTACTTCACTGTGCCTCAGTTACCTCATCTGTACAATGGGGATGAAGACTGTGAGCCCCACGTCGGACAATCTGATTACCTTGCATCTACCCCATCGCTTAGAACGGTGCTCTGCACAGAGTAAGCACTTAATTACCATCGTCATTATTATTCCCTGATCTCTAGAGCCCGGGCTTCCACTTGACGTCCCATCAGGCAGCGCATCTTCACCTGTTCGGAGATTTGGATAATGGCCTTCGTGTTCGATTCCTACACTCATCTCTCTGCTCCCGTCGGCTTCGAAGCTCGGGAGATTAGGGAGAAAGCAGAGTTCCTGCCCTGACCACTAGCCAAATCTACAGAAAGGGGGACCCCACCTTAAGTAACAAACTGTCACCTGGGCCAGGTAAGCCGGTCTGGGGCTGGCCCGGCTATGGTGCCGGACTTGGAATCTTCAAGTCCTACACCAGACCAGCTTCGGGGTGCAAGCCCTAACACACCAGCATTCCTCTCGGGAGCCATCCTGGAGAGGCCGGCCCAGGCCCGGGGGCCAGACTTCGGGGGTCCAGACGGCTCTCCTTACCTGAGCTGATCCAGGAGCAGCTCGACGTTCCGGCTGGCAGCCCACGTCTCTTGCAGCTGGTGGTGGACGTCTTTCCAGGCCCCGTTTTGCTCCATCAGGCAGCTCTCAACCACAGCCCGGAGCTCTTGCTCCTGAGACACCTGTCCCTTCAGCATTTCCACTTCCTCGCACCGCTAGAGGAGGAGAGAGCAGGGCTGCAGATCAGGGGGCGGAGGAGGCCTGGAGTAGGCAGACCCTCAGTTGCATTTCACGGGGCCTGGATCTTCCCCCTCCCTTTGTGGTTGGGGGCGGAAACGGTTTCTGACTGGAAACCGTTTCAGAACCTCTGGACGGCAAGGTGGGTTAAGAGACAAACTTATCAGTCGATGCAAGCGCTTAGTACGGTGCTCTGCACACAGTAAGTGCTAAATAAATGATTGAATGAATCAATCTATGGTTTTTATGGAGCACTTACTGTGTGCAGAGCGCCGTACTAAGTGCTTAGGAGAATTCAATACAGTAGTCGGTAGACATGGTCCCAGGTTATATACTGGAACTCCTGTTTGTGGCAAATCCATTCTGAAAGTTCACCGATGCCCATAAGTCCCCAGGGCCAATTAAGGCCAAGTCACCTCAGAGCCCTCTAGAGAGGTTCCTGGCCAGACAATCTTGCCCTGTCCTCCCCCCTGGGGGAACCCAATACCGTCTCTTGGTTAGATGGGCCCTTTCTCAGGGGCGACACAGCGCAATTAAAGAACCATCACACCATTTGGCAGATGATCCATTCCTTCACCCCTCTTGCTTTTCTCTCACAAACACTTCTCCCAAGAAGGAGAAGGGGGACCAAGCCATTCCTTTTCCCCATTTTATAAATGAGGAAAGATACTCAGAGACGCAACTCAGCTTGTCCACTTAACACGGCCCGGTGGGCAACCGGCCGACAGCGCCCTCCTGGTCCCCCGAAGTCACCCGTTTAGAATGCTTTTCGGCCCAGGAAACTTGAGTTTTCTACTGCAACCCACCAAATTCAGCTCAAATCATTTGGATCAAGCCAGGGTCTCTCATTTCTTCATTCTGAGACGACAGACTGAGAAGCGCTTTGAAAACCTCATTCTCAGTCGGGAGCCACACGAGTCCTCCCGCTTCAGAGGAGGGGTGGGATAGAAACGGGTGAGGCCTTGTGGAAAATGATCAAGAAAGCTCATTCTCATTCCCTCAGACGTAAGTTTGAGGCTATTTCCCACTTCTGGAGGCCCAGCTTCCAGAGCAGAAATCAAGTACAACCCAGGTCTTCTCTATGCAGCCTGGAAATCCCACGTCTTTCACTGCCTCCTTCGCTCAGCCTCCAAACAATCACCGAGATTTTTCCAAATCAAAACTTCTACGGGGTCTAGTGCAATGAGCACGGACCTGGGAGTCGGAGGGCCAGTTTCCTAATCCCTGCTCTGCCACGTGCCTGCTGTGTGACCAACGGCAAGTCACAACTTCTCTGTGCCTCAGTTCCTTTTCTGTAAAATGGGGATTCAGTACCTGTTCTCCCTCCTACTTGGACCGTAAGCCCCACGTAGGACAGGGAACGTGTCTGACCTAATGATATTGTGTCTACCCCAGTACTGGTACACGGTACCTACATACCATTATCAGACTGTAAGCACCTTGTGGGCAGGGATCCTATCTACCAACTCTATTGTACTGTAACCTCCCGAGGGTTTAATTCAGTGCTCTACACAAAGCAGGCACTCAAAAAATACCACTGATTCACTGAAACTCAAGACTGCTAAATCCAGAGCCCAAATCTACTAATGATAGCAAACGGGCCTGTGAAAGCTGGACACAAACTGATGATGTTTCCTGCACTTTTTTGTTATCAGACTCACAAGACAGATCCCATCCGCTGTGGACTGAAACTGCACTGTGGTTCTGGGGGTGATGAATAGTGACCAAGTGAAAAACAGGATTAGAGGGATGGTCTAGAGGAAAGAGGATGGGCCTGGAAGCCAAGAGATCAAGGTTCTAAGCCCAACACTTCCACGAGTGTGGAAGTGTGGCCTGTTAAGTGATCTTGGGTAAATAATCCAAGCTCTTTTGGCCTCAGTTTTCTCATCTACAGAATGGATTTAAGACACCTGATCTTTCCTCTTCTGAAACGGTGAGCTGTGTGTGGGACAGGGACTGTGCCTGAGACGATTTTACTGTATCTACCCTAGTGTTTAGCACCTAGTTAGTGTTTAATATATATTACATTTACTCTTGTTAGCCCTGCCATTAGTTAAGTGGAAAGATCACAGGACTAGATATCAGAAGACCCGGATTCTAGTCCCACACCTTTTTTTTTTTTTAATGGAATTTACTAAGTGCTTTATTATGTGCCTGGCATTGTACTAAGCAGTGGGGTAGATACAAGATATAACTGGGCTGGACACAGTCCCTTTTAATAATAATAATGTTGGTATTTGTTAAGCGCTTACTACGTGACGAGCACTGTTCTAAGCGCTGGGGTAGACACAGGGTAATCAGGTTGTACCACGTGAGGCTTACAGTCTTAATCCCCATTTTACAGATGAGGTAACTGAGGCACCGAGAAGTTAAGTCACTTGCCCAAAGTCACACAGCTGACAGGTGGCGGATCCGAGATTAGAACCCATGACCTCTAACTCCTAAACCCGTGCCCTTTCCACTGAGCCACACTGCTTCGGACAGGTCTCACAGTCTTAATCCCCATTTTACAAATAAGGTAACTGTGATATAGAAAAGTGAAGTGACTTGCTCAAGGTCCCACAGCAGATAAGTGGCGGAGCCAGCATTAGAACCCAGGTCCTTCTGATTCCCAGGTCCGTGCTCTCTCCACTAGGCCACACTGCTTCTCTAGTACCTTGGGATTATGCCACTGGCGGCCAAAGGCTGCAACCGAAGATCCACTTAGGGTGTCCCGTGGGAGGGCAGGCCCAGAAGGAACCCCGAAAAACAGCTGATTCACCTGGGCAGCAAAGACCACAGTGGTTACCAGAGCAAATCTGCTGCTGAGGCACGGCAACGGACCCCCATCGTGGTCGATGCCCCCAAAACAGGTCCTGCACATAAAAAAAAAATCTCGGCGACTCCTCAACGGGCCGCACCCCTGCCCACCTATTCGCTCATTGCAGCTTGCGCCCCGGTGGGAACATCCCCGGCAGGGAAGATAGCGTGCAAGTGACACCGCAAACCACGACCGCTACAATCAATTTCTCTGCACAGGTTCTTGGTCTGAAGTCTCAGGGCCGAGGATCACCCGTCACTCTCAACGGGAGAGTCTGCCCCCCTCCCCGGGGCTTTTTTAAAAACGGTCTTTATTCGGGGCTGGAGTTGATACAAGCTAATCAGTGTGGACACAGTCCAAGCCCCGCATGGGGCCCACAGTCTTAATCCCAATTTTAAGATGAGATAACTGAGGTAAAGAGAAGTAAAGTGACTTGACCAGGGTCATATAGCACACAAGTGGCGAAGCCGGGATTAGAACACAGGTCCTTCCGACTCCCGGGCCCGGTGTCTATCCACTGGGCCATGCTCCTTAGACATCATTACTGCTACGTGATGGAGAAGTTCCCTCGGAGGCTTTTTGTCTTCAGGCTGAATATTCCAAATTCCATTGAGTAGTACCACTTTGGTATCTCCCCAATGAACCTCTGTGTCCTAAATTGTGTTGCTCAGAACGGGGCCCTCCGTTACTCCAGTAAGGGCGTAGCCATGTCGAATGGCTCTTTTCCGGGCACACCAAACAAGGCTTTTTGCCTAGATTCCCAAGAGAGTGTTTTCTGTCATTGACTCATGACCGACCTGTAACCCGACCAACCTCTAAAATCGTTATTCGCCCCCAAGACCCAAACCTTGTGCAGCTGAATGGCCAGTTCCTGCATTTCGGCTTCAAGTCGGTCGGCGTAAGCCAGTTCGAGGGCGTCACTAGGAGGGTGGGCGCTGCTGTGCCACCGGGCGATGGCAGAGGTCATCTTTCTCTTGGGCCCAAACAAACTGTGGGGGACATTGGAGGAGAAATAGGTCAGCAGCCATCGTCAAAAACGAACCTGGGGGGTGGGGGGAGACACTTCCCTTCAGAAAGTCCCTTGTGTTCTCTGGGGCCCGCCTGCTCTCGTGCCACACTGCCTCCTGTTTGCTCTGCCTGTTGTCACTTCCCAGATTTAAAGCCACGGAGCTGAAAACGTTTCAAATGTTTTGCTCCAAGACACTAGATGGATTTGTGGCCAGCCTGAGTCCTCTCCCAGATCACGGTGACCTCAGGACTGACTAGCCAAGTGCTGATCCCCGACAGTCATTCTGGCCGCAGTCACCTCCACCTACTACATGTCTGGCTCTGACCAGTGTACTCATTCGCTCACCAAAAAGAAATAAAAAAGGATCATCTTTATCAATAGTATTTACTGAGCGCTGCCTACCGATCAATCATATTTACTGAGCGTTTATTTTGTGCAGAGCACTTGGGAGAGAACAATATAACACAGTTGGCAGACACGTTCTGTGCCCACGGTGAGCTTACAGTCTAGAGGGGGAGTTAGACATTAATATAAATTATTTCTAACACCCCAATCCATCCATTAGCTCTTTCCATGTTAATTCTGACAAATTAAGACCCAATCTCGCCCTGAATGTCTCACTGCTGCAAAAAGAGGCCCTCACAAATACAAATGGGCCAAGACTCACGTGATGCCTATTTCTTTGAGATCGCTCTCGGTGAGGGTCAAGAAGATGCGCAGGTCCACGTCCTGCTCCTCAAACACCTGCAGGTACTTCAGGCAACCGATCTGTTCCAGGAAGCTGGCAAGGTCCTGGGGCCCGTTGACGGAGAGAAGAGAGGAAGAGTAGATAAGCAGATATTGTTGTCAAAAGATAAGGGGCATCCACAAAGCCAGGACAGACTGTAAGCTCCTTGTGGGTGGGGACCGTGTCTACCAACTCTCTTGTACTGTACTTTTCCCAAGCGCTTAAAACAGTGCGCTGTACATGTAGATGCTCGATAAATACCACTGACTGACAGTCTCGGGTACCTGACGCGACTCTGAGCTACTTTCTTCCAGAAGATGTACTCTTGAACCCACCTACCCCTTCCCAACAAGCGGCTAGGGCTTCCAGAAGAAAGGACTGAACCTATAAGCCGCCCAAGTACTTCTAACCCGGACAAACACCCGCCATCTTCATCCACGGTCCAGGGAAGAGCGGAGAACCGGCCGTGGCCCTCTCCTGGGCTCCGATTCGAGGTCAGCCTCAAGTGACAACTGGAGGGACCGAATCCGCCACGTGACAACGCACGGTTCTGGGGGACGAGACATTCCCCAGACGGTAGCCAGAGAAACTCCACGCTGGACGTCAAAGGTCAAAGAGGGAAGGAAGTTGCTACTCAGAGTAATAGGAGGCAAAGGCTCAATACCTTGAAATGTTAGCCAAAACTTTTTAATGGCTGAATTAACCGCTCATCCCTTTAATAATACCTTCCAGCTAGAACCCATTGGATGGCCTCAGCAAGTCAGGAAAGATGAGTCCAGCGGGAAGCATCCTGAGGAAGGCTATGAGGGGTAGGAAGAGGGGCGGGGAAGGAAGAGTGGTCTCAGGCTGAGAAGAGGCCAAGATCATCAGGCTGGTGGGGGGCTGGAAGGGGAGGGGCAGGATAGCCGGAAAGGGAGCCTCAGGTGAGGACAGAGATTGATACCTGGCTCCAGCAGACTGCCCAGGATGGTGTGGGGAGGGAGGGTGACCCTAGAGGAAAGCTTATCGGGAGAGGAGGAAGTGACCCCTAGCCGGGAGCTGCTATTTATGGTCCCGGGGCATCTTGGGGGAGGAGGACAGGGTCAGATCGAAAGGAAACTGCCGAGCAGGAGAACACGTGATGAAGTGTGCATTTGTGCAGGGGAGGGAAGTGGCCCGAAAGAAAGATCACCACTGAACTGGGAAGCAGCATGATCTAGTTGAAAGAGCACAGGCCCTGGGAGTTAGAGGACCTGGGTTCTAATCCCAGCTCCATCATTTGTCCGTTGAGTGACCCTGAACAAGTTATTTAAGGTCTCTGACCTCAGTTACTTCTTCTGTAAATGGGAATTTAAGACTGCAAACCTCATGTGGGGCACGGACCGTGTCCAACCCGATTATCTTGTGTCTATCCCAGCGCTTAATATAGCGCCTGGCACATAGTAAGCGCTTAAATATCATAAAATCAAAAAAAAAAACCCAACCCCAGAAAATAGGTCAGGATCTCAGAGTACAAGCTGTGTCCTTGGCTAATCTTTCCAGGGTCAAAAATATACCAACTCCAGGCCAAAATGGGAGTATTCGCTGACATTTCACTGTCAACTCTCTCACCAAATGATAAAGCACCAAAAGAGCAAACCAGAGTCCTCCCAAAGAGGCAAGTGTCCATTTCCCAAGGACTAAACAATCCCTTTTTCTTTTTCACTCCGGTGGGGTTGAACTTGGATTTCTGCTATGACTCCTCTTACCTGGGGGCCCGCAGAGTGGCTCAGCTGAGGCTTGGGGACGGTACCAGGCTGACTAGCCATCCCAGATGTCCCCGTGCTATGAGGCCACTGGCTGTCACTGTTGTAACGACTCTTAACCTTCAGGTAGCTTTTGGCCTGTTTGCGAATGGAGCTCTTGTGGGTGTGGTCCGAGTCCTGGGAGACAGAAGACTTGTGTCTAGAGATTGCAGGGAAAAACTCAAAATTGTAGAGCTTCTCTCAGCAGTGGCTTGACTGAAAATTAAGGAGTAATTCGCTACTGCTTCAAAGTCCCGATCTGAAGCTCTCAGATCGCCAATTCTGGGGAGAGCGGGTGGAGGAAGTCCTGCTTTCCCTCCCCTCTTATTCACTATAAAAAAGGAACAGAAACAAAGAACGCTAATCTGCCCAGTAATGATTCTTGGGTCTTCCTTCCAGAGGGCTGAGAACTCTCTCAGTCTATCCATTCCTCCTCTCTGGGCCTCTGCGGCTCAGAGAAACCACCGTCCTCATGAGACAGAGCCAAGCTCTTGGTAGGTAGGGATTCATTCATTCATTCAATCGTATTTACTGAGCGCTTACTGGGTGCAGAGCACTGTCCTAAGCCCTTCTACCGACTAGAATTGCACTCTCCCGAGCACTTAGTACAGTGCTCTGCACCCAGTAAGCCCTCTAGACCGTAAGCTCGTTGTGGAGGGAAGGGAAGGGGAAGAGAAGGGGGAAAGCGAAGGGACCTGGCAAGAAACAAAATCCTCACCTCATTGCTCTCCAGAGAAGCCTCACTGCTGACCCCGAGGGCTTTGGCTAGCCCTTCGCTGCTACTGCTGCTGCTCCTGATGGTCACCGGGTTGGTGCCGAAAGCATTTTCCTCTGAAATGTTACAGATAAGTCAAATGTTACAGCTCACGGACGACTGAAGTGACTAAATCGGATCCCCGCCTTAAATCTTACGGCAAAGCACTCGGAGACATCGGAACACCGTGGAGGGCTGGGCCTGGCCCCCGCTGGTAGCCTCACGGGTGCGTGTCGGTAATCCTGGGCACCTCGTTTGTTTTGCTGCATCGGCGCTCTTCACTTTTATTAATAATAATAATAATAGTAATGGCATTTGTTAAGCGCTTACTATGTGCAAAGCACTGTTCTAAGCGCTGGGGGAGAGTACAAGGTGATCAGGTTGTCCCACGTGGGGCTCACAGTCTTCATCCCCATATTACAGATGAGGGAACTGAGGCTCAGAGAAATTAAGTCACTTGCCCACAGTCACACGGCTGACAAGTGGCAGAGCCGGGATTCGGACCCATGACTCCTGACTCCCGAGCCCGTGCTCTTTCCACTGAGCCATGCTGCTTCTCTTTTTAAGCACACTCGCCCCTGCCTGGGGGGCTCCCAAAGGCACGATGGGAGGGGGCATGACCTAATGGAATGAGCACAGACCTGGAAATCAGGAGTCCCGGGTTCTAGTCCCTGCAAGTCACTTAACCTCTGTACCTCAGTTTCCTCATCTGTAAACTGGGGATAAAATACCCGATCTCCCTGCTTCAGACCATGAACCCAAAAGGGAGATAGGATACCGATTATCTTGTGTCTACTCCAGAACTGGCACAGTACTTGCAACAGGGTGCTTAATAAGTGCTTAATAAATGGCATCGTTATTAGAGGAGCTCCAGGCTCCACCTTGCTCCGTCAGCCACGGGACCAGGAGTGAGAAAGGAGTGTTTTGGCTCTATTCTCCGGTCAGTTCGATGTCAGTACAATTTCAGGTAAAGGGGGCATAATCAAGTAGCTTCTGGAAATCATAGCGTAGGCTACTAAAGGTACGTCTTCTAGCTCTCTTCCCCTGCCCTCCACACCCTTGCCCACTGCACTTACTGTGCTCCCAACCCAGTGATCCTGACACACATTCTTTGGTGGGGGGACAGGGAGTTCCTCGAGGAGCTGACAGGATGAAAAACCTGATGAGACGATTTCTCACTGCATCTCCTATCCCTTCAGGTCCAAATCTTCCCTCGGCTCCAAAGCGTGAAAGCCTTGTTAACTTCCCTCCCTAAGACCGCGACCCGAAATCCCTGCTCCGGCTTCCATCCGCACCGATGGCTGCAGGAATCCAGGACCCAGCACCCCCGGGGCATCCCAGTGCCAGCTCCGGACTGCACCATCTGAGGGCCAAAGGGGAACAGAGGGGAGCCCAGGCTGAAAGAAATGGAAAGAGCTCGATTCCAGTGGGGATGGCACATCGTGTACGGTTCTATCTCAGTTACCTCATCTGTAAAATGGAGATTAAGACTGGGAGCTCCATGTGGGACACGGCCTGTCTCCAACCTGATTAGCTTGTACCTACCCCAACGCTTAGTACAGTGCCTTGCACCTAATATTCGTTTAACAAATACTGTAACAAAAAAAAATGAAGAAAGCCACACATGCCAGATTTTGGCTCCCAAGCAGCAGTGATCCAGAGTCCTGGGTTGCAGTAGCCCACATAAAAGGAGGAGGTCCAGAAAAGGCCGCTCAGGCCAATCCAACTGGACTTGGCTTGAGATGCCCCAACCCTGTCGCCAAGTCCAGACCATGCAGAGCTTGGCGCTCTCTCTCTCCCACTGAGGACGACCAAACTGTTCCAGCTCATGAGCCTATGTGATTTGGTCCATTTCTGGTCTCCAGAGGGGGATTCTTGGTGAAGGGCCAGAATTCCAGGTCTTGGAAAAACTCAACCTCTCAAAAGGTGGGGACAGCGAGAGGGGGAGGGAAGGGCGAGAAGGAGCTCCCTAGAAACAACTGTATTGATTGCCATTCCTAAATTAAGCACTGGAGTAGATACGAGAGAATCAGGTCCCACATGGGGCTCACATATTGATCGATTGATTCTAGAAGCCCAGAAAAATGGTCCCCACGCTTAAATACTTCAAGGATACCAACCAGTTCATCCCAGCAGGAAGAACATCCAATAGCAACTCTGGAGAGAAGGACCGGATACTGCCTTACCCCTGCTGCTGTTGCTTTCCACGTCCTGTTCATTGATTGGAGAGGTGACATCTCGGAAGCAGAGGTCCTCCCCTTCGACGCTGGCGCCCTCAGTGTTGTTAAAGGTCACGTAGCCCTGTGGAGGCATCTGCTCTATGTGCACAAGAGACAAAATGCATCAAGTGAAATGTTACATTTCTGATCCACCCCACTGGCTTGAAGCACCTTTCCTGAAAACTCCCTGAGCACTGAATTGTGTGGTATTTAAGGGAGAAAGACACTGCTCTTCCCGTTGGGAAATAAAGAGGCAATACTTCTAGGCTTGACACACACCAGAAAAAATCACAAAAGATGGTATTATTGCCATCTTGCATCTCTTTCTGCTTATTCAGTGTTAGTAAACTGGAGCTGTTCCTTCTGTGACCGTGGATATAACGTGTAGTCACATTCACAGATCCGTGGCAGCTCATATGCCTGCACCAAAAAAAACCAACAAACCAACAAAAAACAAACAAGCTAACCAAACCAAACATACAGCTAGAAAAGCTGAAAGGAAATAGGCCTGGAGTCAATTCTTTTTTTTTTAATATGGCTATGAGTCAAAAAAAGAAGAAAAGAGGAAAAATGCAAACCTATGGGTGACTGCCCTTTGCTCTTATTTTTGTTTATATTTTTCTAAATGGGACTTAAGCACTTACTATGTGCTAGCTGCTCTGCTAAGCACTGAGGTAGTTACAGTACAAGTCAGATCAGCCACAGTCCCTGTTCCAACCTGGGCTCACAGTCTAAGTAAGAGGGAGAAGCAAGTAGGATAATAATAAAAACTCTGATATTTGTTGAACGCTTACTATGTGCCAATCATTGTACTAAGCACTGGGGTAGATAGAAAATAATCAGGCCCCACATGGGGCTCACAGCCTAAGTAGGACGGTGTCCTACCTGATTACCTTGTATCTACCTCAGCGCTTGGAACAGTACCTGGCACACAGTAAGCGCTTAAATACCATTTTAAAAAAAGTAGGAAGGAGCACGGATATTGAATTCCCATTTTTAAAGAGAGAACCGAAGCACTGAGAAGTGGACTCGCCCAAGGTCACACAGCAGGTAAGTGGAGGAGCTGGGATTAGAAGCCAGTCCTCCAACTCCCAGCCCCGTGCTCTCTCCACTAGGCCATGCCTGCTCCCCAGTAGGATCAATCCCCCTGCAGTTACTTCCTCCTACGGAGGTAAGGAAGGTCTATTAAGGGTTCTCCCAGGAAATGAGGACCCAACCAGCTACACCATCGATCCCCTGAAGAGGCTGGTCCTCCAGGCACCTACCTTACTTTTTAATACTAATCTTTACCCCCTTTCTCCACCGTGGAGCCACCCAGCCAGCTCTGTGAAAAATTTCCTTTCTTCCATCTTCCAGTTTCCCAGCTCAGTTTCAGTGCTTTGGAAATGGGGGCTTATCGTTGGATGAAAAGACACAAAGGAAGTACACATGGAACTCATTTTCCCCTGAGGCACTGGAATCCTGTTCCCTGACTCCTGGCAGCTCTAGCCTCCTGGTACAGTTCTGCGGCATCGGGCTATTTGGCCCTTTGGGTCAGGGTGAGACGGACACTTTTTGGTAGAAAGACTAGGACTCTCTGCTGGAGAGACCCAGCCCGATTCACACCTCTTCAGCTACCAGAGGTGAAGTGGCCAACTCTGCGCTCTATATCTTCTCTCTCCCCACCTCTCCTCCCACCCCAAGAATATCCAACCTTAAAGAGCAACAGAACAGATGCTTCAGGTTTCCAACTGCGGTAAGAGAGAAGACCTGAGAAATGGGACTTGGATGTGCCTTCACTGATTACCTAGACTGATACTAGCAATCCCCTTACTCCTTTCAGGTATCATAATGATCTTTTTAACTTTCACTGGGAGATGGCAGGGAGAAGAGCTAAGGCTCAAGGCTCAGATGGAAAGCAACACTAACTGTATAACTGGGAATGACTTTCGGCTGCAGAGCCAAAAATGTATTGGCTTTGGGGGCCCATTCCCGGCTTAGGCAGCTTTCAGCAGCCCAAGTGGTCAGCCCAAACCCTAGGAGACCGCACGTACAGGTGAACGCCCATGAATTCCGCAATGGCTGGAATTCCCATCCCAGACTCACCATAGCACGACTGCCGCTTCCCCACTCCGATGCCCACAGCGGTGATTTTGGCCAAGGCCTGAGGCCCCTCATGGATGCTCAGCCCCTTCATCTTCCGCGCAGGCCTCGGTCTCTGGGGGCTGGTGCACGATTCGTCCGATGAACTCAGATCGTCGTATTTTTCTGTGGGCCAAACACCGAGACTGAGACGGCCGCTCCCAACTCGTTGCCTAAAGGAACGGAGAGCGGCGGTTGCCCCTGGCTTTCCTTAGCAAGGCCGCCGACGAGGGGCTAGCACAAACAGGGTCAGTATACAACACATTTCACCACCCTCTCGAGACCAACAAGCAGTAGAGATTCAAAAACGAGGGGCTGGTGAGGGATCTCCTTGTTTTGGGGCTTGAACCAGGGACTAGCTCAGACTCTAAAGCAACGATCCTCTCTTTGAGCCTTGAGCCACTCTCAAGGTATCGAGGAATGGTCTTCTCCTTAATCGATCAATTGTATCTATTGAGCACGTACTGTGTGCAGAGCATCGTACTAAGCGCTTGGCAGAGAGCAATATAACAGAGTTGGTAGACACATTCTCTGCCCACAGTGAGCTTACGGTCTAGAGGGAATACAGACACGAATATAAATTATGGATATGAGCCTGAGTGCTGTGGGGCTGAGGGTGGGGTCAACAAAGGGTGCAAATCCATTTGCAATCCCAAACTTCCACCACAGGAGGACAAAGATGTGGTAAGCTTTTCCTGGAGTGTTTTTTTGAAAGTGTGTAGTCCCTGGGGGTTCGAAGAGAAGTTTTAAGGGACTATAGGGTCTGAATCCCACCCATTCACCTACTCATGGGCACTGTCCAGCCTTTAATAATAATAATCATGGTACTTGTTAAGCGCTATGTACCAAGCACTGTACTAAGCACTGGGGGAGATAAAAGTGAATCGGGTTGGACACAGTCCCTGTCCCACATGGGGCTCACCCTCTTACTCCCCATTTTACAGATGAGATAACTGAGGCCCAGAGAAGTGAAGTGATTTGCCCAAGGTCACACAGCTGACAAGTGACGGAGCTGGGATGAGAACCCAGGTCCTTCTGACTCCCAAGCCCGTGCTCTATCCACTAGGCCATGCTTTCCCAGCCTTTCCCCTATCCAGCTCAAACCTCTCTACCCTGAGCTTTCTTTCGCCCTACTGAATGGCACATGCTTCTCTCTTCCAGCCCACCCTTCCTCTCACTCCAACCCGAGCCACTCACAGTCGGCATCCTTAACGCACCCAGCCAACTCCCTCGGATCCCTCCTGGAGTGGGCCTCCCACCCCGGACAGCCTCTCAGGGCTTTGAGTGGGAGAGAGCTGGAGTGAGGACATGGCTGGAGGAGTTCTCAGGGAGGGGTCGCAGGCGGAAAGACTTTGAGGATCTATCTATGCAATTCAGCCCGTCACCATGAGCAGAAATCAACACCTGGGCAATGGCGACTCAGGTGAGAGCGAATCTGCGGTGCGGGTGGTACATGGCTTTAAATTTCAAATTAAATGGTGAGGATTTCCCCTGAGAGACCCGTTTCTTCACCAGGCGACCGGTCCGCGGGAAGAATCCCTGAGAAAGTGCTTTAGATGAAGAAACAAGCTACAGAAAACTCCGGCACCGCCACCCCCGCTGCCCCTTGGCCCATCACCCGAGACCACAAGGGTCCCAAGACAGAGGAGGGCAGATCACACCGCCCCATGTGATGATTTACTTCCCCCTCTTTCCCCTCAACTCCAGTACGGCCTTCTACCCTCCCATCCGGGGGGTCACCTGCTCTAGTTAATTAAGCCCCGATGGCCTTTTGCGGAGAGTTGCTGCTTTTCCTAGGCTCCTGTTGGCAGTTTTTCCTCCCCAAGTCAGGGTTCCTGGGCCTCCTCACCCGCCTTATGGAATGGAGGAAAGGGCCTTCGCCACCTGGGATTTCTGTTGCAAACTGCCCCTCCTTCCTGATTCAGTGTTTCTGATCTAGCCCTTATGCCACCGTGCACTATCTAGGCTCTGTTCCTCGGTGGATCGCTTTCCCTCCAGAGCTCCAAATAATTCTGAGTTTAAACACACCGTGTTACCCTTCTTGCCTTTCCTATTTAGATATAAACATTTTCTCTGTAGTGCATCAAAAGGTTAGGAAGTTAACTGTACTAATCCTGTCACCAATTGTCAACTTTAGCCAGATACAATCCAGCCCTCCACTGCTTCCTTTAGAAAAAAAAATCCATGGGGTTAATCAAATAGGATCTTTCCAGGCCTCTGAATTTCCAGGGAAATTCATATTTTTCAATAGATGATGTGCGACAGATTCAGCGAGGGTAGACTAGCAAGAAATCTAACAAGATACAGACCGCCCAAAACAGGTCTCTTTTGTTAGCTGCAACACAAGAGGCACCAGGGAAGACTCAATACACCATCATTCTACACTGTAATAATAATAATAATAATAATAATATTTGTTAAGCTCTTACTATATGCCAAGCATTGGGGTAGATACGAGGTAATCGGGTTGCCCCCATGGAGCTCACAGTCTTAATCCCCATTTCACAGATGAGGTAACTGAGGCACAGAGAAGTTAAGTGGCTTGCCCAAGGTCACCCAGCAGACAGGTGGCGGAGCCAGGATTAGAACCCACGTCCTGATTCCCAAGCCCGTGCTCTTTCCACTACGTCACGCTGCTTCTCGTGCACCTTGAGGGCGGGAACTGGGTCTCCTGGCTTTATTTCTGCCCCTAGCGCTTTGCCCACAGAAGGTGCTCAAACTGGGTTGACGATGAAAAATGCTAGCAAAGGTAATTTTAACCGGCCACTGGACTGCTTTAAAATAAAAACCTAGAACCCTACTGCCACAAACGAGACCCAGAAGATTATGTGCCCAACCTCCCTTCGTGCCCCTCTCCCGTTCCCCTTCTCCAGAACCTCCGCTTCCAGTTTCCTGGTTGTCGGCTGTGACGGCAGCAGCAGGACTGCTTGGAGCCCTCCGGGGCGCGGGGGCCTCCGGAGATGAGCCCACCCGCTCCGGCTGCAGACCAGTCCAACCCCGCTGCCCAACCCCCAGGCTCAAATTCGCACGGAGGAGCACGGGCAGAAAGCCGGGAGGCGGCAAAGTGATCTCGGCGCAAGGATCGCTGCCGGCTTTCAAGTTCTCTGTGATGGCACAGAGGACGCGGCACAGACGTCTGTTTCCCTGGGGTTGCTCAGAGGACGTTTGGGACTCACCCCACTTCCAGGCTTGACACAAGTTACCCGAGTTACCTGAGCCCCTAAAGAGGACCCTGGGCAGAGAAGCGGCGTGACCGTCTAGCAGCCCCACTATCTTCACGTGTCCGTATTTCATGGCCAGTGCTCGGGCTGTGGCTCCAGTGTAGTCCCCTATGTCCACTTTCACTCCCTGGTGAAGAGGCAGGAAGAGGTAGTAAGTGTCTAGAACCAATATGGCGGGTCCGGCCACGAGCCTGGAGTCCGACCGCCCTCTCAATTCTCAGCTGGGGGGATTTGAGAATGGCGGGATGGAGGGGAAAAGAAGGGACTCAGAAAGGAGAATGATAGTACATGCCTCCTAATAGGAAGCCACCTCGAACTGGCTTTAGGGACAATGCTGACATCTAATAAGCATAATAAGCGGGGTTTCCGTCGAACGCTTATTAGGTGCCAGGCACGGTAGTGAGCGCTGGGGTAGATAATCAGACCCGGTCCCTGTCTCACATTTGGCTCATGGTTCAAAAAGGAGGGAGAACATGTACTGAATCCCCATTTTTTACAGATAAGGAAACTGAGGCACAGAGTTAATTGACTTGTCCATAGTCACGCAACAGGCAATTGGTGGAGCTGAGATTAGCACCTCGAGCCTCTGACTCCCAGGCCCATGCTCAACTGACAAAGGAGGAAAAGACCTTACTCCGAAACCACCGAGGCAGGTTTCGCATATGCGCTCTCTCTCTCTTTACCACCAACCCCACCACGCACCGCTCTTGATTAACTGGTCCATCCGTGTTGCAGATTACCCACATCCTTCCCACTGCCCAAAGCGCTGAGCCTTCTGCCCTTGGCTACCAGTGTCAGGGCACTCAGCGAGGCTTGTGCCCGGGTTAGGCTTGGCATGTCCAGCCTGTTCAATGCCATGGCTCTCGTCAAGAAGGTTACCAGTTCTCAGGGTGGGACACCCCCCAAATCATGGCAAGCCACATGGCATAGTAGACAGAGCACGGGCCTGGAACATGGGTTCTAATCCCAGCTTCGTCATTTGTCTCCTGCGTGATTTTGGGCAAGTCGCTTCACTTGTCTGTGCTTCGGTTCCCTCATCCATAAAATGGGGATTGAGACCGTGAGCCCTATATGGGATAGGGACTGTGTCCAACCTGATTTGCTTGTATCCACCCCAGAGCTTAGTACAGTGCCTGGCATGTAGCAAGTGCTTACCAAATACCACAATTATTACTATGATTATTATTATTAGCTGAAACAGGGGTGCGTCTGAGCTGAAGAACCACAAATCTTGGTGGCAAAAAGGACTACCCAACCTTTCGGGTTCTCACGATCACCTAGGCTGGAGGTTAGGCTGTCTGATTTGGAGTTACACTCGGTTCTCCTATACAGCATGGTTATGTTCCTAAAGAACCCAGCCCCAAGGTCAACCTGTTTACAGAACTGAGCTTCAACCAGCATCCCAGGTATGTACACAACTCTCTTCTAACCTCACATTCTACAGACACACCCTGTTGGAAAAGTGTGCCCTACCAGCGTTCTAGCTAAAATGTGTAGTAAAAACAGCTGTCATGGAAAAACTGGGTGCCCTCTGTATACACCTAGAGAGTCGGTTTTCCCACAGCACTGGGGTTGGGTTCTTTTAGAACCTCACTTTGAAAGAAACCTTGCAATGTAACGTTCAGGCTGCATCCAAAACCAGACGTGATCACAAACCGTTTTTTCCGACCCTGCGTCACAGTCTGTTCACACAAATGCGTGTTGGTGGAAGAGCGCTCCCTAATTCTCTCGTGACGTAGGGAACACATATGTTGTGGCAGAATCGACAGAACACACAAGAATCTAAGATTTACATGCACAGTACGTAGGTGGTTTTTCCCCTTGTAAATGTAACTGTTTTCATTTCAACTGAAGTATTTGGTTTCGGTCCAGTCTAGAAAGAATGCAAAAGAGACCTTAACCTTCCATGACCCTAACCAGTCTCTCCTCTTTAAGGGTTCCCCTTTTCCTAGGCCCAGTCTTCTGCGGGAGGACTATCGACTCCAACTCAAGACTGCCGCTAGATTGTAAGGTCGTTGTGGGTTGCGTGTGTTCACTGTGATATGGTACTCTCCCAAGTGCTTAGTACAGTGCTCTGCACACAGTAAGCACTCAATAAATACGACTAAATGAGTGAATGAAGGAATGCTCGTTGTGGGCAGGGAACATGTCTGTTAGTACAATGCAGTATTCATTCATTCATTCAATAGTATTTATTGAGCGCTTACTATGTGCAGAGCACTGTACTAAGCGCTTGGGATGAACAAGTCGGCAACAGATAGAGACAGTCCCTGCCATTTGACGGGCTTACAGTCTAATCGGGGGAGACGGACAGACAAGAACAATGGCAATAAACAGCGTCAAGGGGAAGAACATCTCGTAAAAACAATGGCAACTAAATAGAATCGAGGCGATGTACAATTCATTAACAAAATAAATAGGGTAACTAAAATATATACAGTTGAGCGGACGAGTACAGTGCTGTGGGGATGGGAAGGGAGAGGTGGAGGAGCAGAGGGAAAAGGGGAAAATGAGGCTTTAGCTGCGGAGAGGTAAAGGGGGGATGGCAGAGGGAGTAGAGGGGGAAGAGGAGCTCAGTCTGGGAACGCCTCTTGGAGGAGGTGAGTTTTAAGTAGGGTTTTGAAGAGGGAAAGAGAATCAGTTTGGCGGAGGTGAGGAGGGAGGGCGTTCCAGGACCGCGGGAGGACGTGACCCAGGGGTCGACGGCGGGATAGGCGAGACCGAGGGACGGTGAGGAGGTGGGCGGCGGAGGAGCGGAGCGTGCGGGGTGGGCGGTAGAAAGAGAGAAGGGAGGAGAGGTAGGAAGGGGCAAGGGGATGGACAGCCTCGAAGCCTAGAGTGAGGAGTTTTTGTTTGGAGCGGAGGTCGATAGGCAACCACTGGAGTTGTTTAAGAAGGGGAGTGACAGGCCCAGAGCGTTTCTGCAGGAAGATGAGCCGGGCAGCGGAGTGAAGAATAGACCGGAGCGGGGCGAGAGAGGAGGAAGGGAGGTCAGAGAGAAGGCTGACACAGTAGTCTAGCCAGGATATAACGAGAGCCCGTAATAGTAAGGTAGCCGTTTGGGTGGAGAGGAAAGGGCGGATCTTGGCGATATTGTAGAGGTGAAACCGGCAGGTCTTGGTAACGGATAGGATCTGTGGGGTGAACGAGAGGGACGAGTCAAGGTTGACACCAAGATTGCGGGCCCGAGAGACGGGAAGGATGGTCGTGCCATCCACGGTGATAGAGAAGTCTGGGAGAGGACCGGGTTTGGGAGGGAAGATGAGGAGCTCAGTCTTGCTCATGTTGAGTTTTAGGTGGCAGGCCGACATCCGGGTGGAGACGTCCCGGAGGCGGGAGGAGATGCGAGCCTGAAGGGAGGGGGAGAGGACAGGGGCGGAGATGTAGATCTGCGTGTCATCTGCGTAGAGATGGTAGTCAAAGCCGTGAGAGCGAATGAGTTCACCGAGGGAGTGAGTGTAAATGGAGAACAGAAGAGGGCCAAGAACTGACCCTTGAGGAACTCCAACAGTTAAAGGATGGGAGGGGGAGGAGGCTCCAGCGAAGGAGACCGAGAATGATCGGCCAGAGAGGTAAGAGGAGAACCGGGAGAGGACAGAGTCCGTGAAGCCAAGGTGAGATAAGGTATGGAGGAGGAGGGGATGGTCGACAGTGTCAAAGGCAGCAGAGAGGTCAAGGAGGATCAGAATGGAGTAGGAGCCACTGGATTTGGCAAGAAGGAGGTCACGGGTGACCTTAGAGAGAGCAGTCTCGGTAGAGTGGAGGGGACAGAAGCCAGATTGGAGGGGGTCTAGGAGAGAATGGCAGTACCCAAGCTCTGCGCACAGTAAGCGCTCAATAAGAATGACCGAAAGACTGAATGAACTCAATTGAGGGAGACTCTTGCGGGCTCTAGCAGTTTTCCTCACCGAAAGCTGAGATGGGAAAGACACTTCGGTAGGTGGGGTTTTACTGAGAACCTTCAAACCCAGGGTACTGGGCTTTAGGTAGGGAGATCCTGGTTAAAGAATCGAGGGATTCTTGTGGGGCTGCCCCCCTTCCTGTTCAATGTTTTCCACTGGGTTAATGTTTCACTTGGGTTACTTGTTTGAAAAACAGCTCCAAGTTTCCAGCACATTCCTGGGGGACTCCTTGAGGGAACTTCCTCCCCGGTCACCCCTGTGCGTACGGCATAGCACGGCCCCTTTATATTAGCTAATTGCAATCCGCCTCATGTTGGATGTCATCTGACCCCTAGGCTCCCGCTCCCGCTCTCCTGGCCAGGGACAGCGGACAGTCCTTTATGCCGCACAAGGGGAAAGCCGTTCCACCCTTAAGGAATTTCCAAGCTTTAAAGGACCAGCCCTGGGGCAAAAATGTCACTGTCAACCAGTCAATCAATGGTATTTATTGAGTGTTTACGTCATGCAGAGCACTTTACTAAGCTCCTGGGAGAGTATAACGCTACAGAGTTGGTACACCTGTTCCCTGCCCATGAGGAACTCACATGGAACGACTGCTAAACTTACAGAAATCTCTCCTCGCTGAGCCTCAGACTGCAAAACTTCCGCCTCCAAAGATCACTTCTGGTTATATTTTCAGTGATCGAAACCAGAGGGTTCTACTAGGAGTAAATATATAATCTTAACCACCAGGTGTCCAAGAATGATTGACTTCTTAAGCCTAAAAAAGTAAGGAAAATTGCTCTGGGGTCAACCACTGCTTACGGTGGTCGACCCAACCCCTAAAGTGAAACTTGAGATGAATCCAGAGTTTAACATCTGAGAAAGACTGCAGGCAGGCACTCCGCATACACAGATCAACAGTGTGGATGAATAAAGCTCATTAGGAAAGAGCAGGGAGAGGACCACTCTAGGAGGTCCGGTGGAATTAGAAGCAGCGTGGCCTAAGTGGAAAGAACACAGGCCTGGGAGTCAGAAGGAACTGGATTCTAATCCCGACTCCACTACTTGTCTGCTGTGTGGCCTTGGGCAAGGCACTTCGCTCCTCTGGACCTCAGTTACCTCACTTGTAAAATGACAATTAAGACTAAGCCCCAGGTGGGACGTAGACGGTGTCCAACCTGATCAGCTTGTAATTGCCCCAGAGGTATCTACGAAAGGACATACCAGAACGACTTTATGACAGCAGACGGGACGTTCTGAAGAGGGTGTGTCCATGGAGTCGCTATGGGTCAGAAACGACTCGACGGCATTTGAAGAACCACCACCCAGAGCTTAGTACGGTTTGTCTGCTCAAGTTTAGAAGAGGTACATGGCCAGATTACAGGTTTGTGTGTGCACCCGTGACACACATAACGTTCTATATGAGGCCTATTCATTTCTTTACTGGGAAATTCAGGTGAGAGAAAGCAAAGTTTTTGTCTAAGGATCTGGGTTGAGCTCCTAAGTAAAGCTGTTTCTCTGCTGGGGAGGGGAGACACTTTGTAGCTGACCAGGCCTTGATCGGGCAACAGAGTGATCCGCACCACTATTACTGGAAGGCCACAAAGGGAGCAACATATTCGACATTCTTGAAATGCTCTAATGTAAATCAGCTCAATAGTTTAAAATATAACTTTCATATGCCAATTATGCCCAAAATTATTTAAAAGGAAAAAAAATCAAGCTGTGGATGCCAAGTTTTTTACCCAGCTGAGGGGGGGAGAGAAGGAATGCCAATTTGAGTTAACTTGAGGAGTTAGGGTGCCCCAACTCCGAAATAAAGCCATAAACTAATGAGTGGGGTCACTTACGTGATTCAGAAGATACTGCACAATTATCTCATGGCCAGAAGCAGCTGCTTCCATCAGAGGAGTAAACCCATACGTAGGTTCCCTGAAAAAGGAGAAAAGAGCAGTGTGTTCCAGGTGCAATCTAGGAGGGGCATTTTAAGGGATGCAAAGAAAGATCTCATGAGCTAGTCTCCAAATACAAAGATAGAAACGAAATTATAAGACCTCTGTAAAGATGAAAACCTGCCCCTTAACGTATCATGGCAGACTCGTCTCTCTCGTTCACCCCACACATCCTATCCGTTACCAAGACCTGCCGGTTTCACCTCTACAATATCGCCAAGATCCGCCCTTTCCTCTCCACCCAAACGGCTACCTTACTATTACGGGCTCTCGTTATATCCCGGCTAGACTACCGTGTCAGCCTTCTCTCTGACCTCCCTTCCTCTTCTCTCGCCCCGCTCCGGCCTATTCTTCACTCCGCTGCCCGGCTCATCTTCCTGCAGAAACGATCTGGGCCTGTCACTCCCCTTCTTAAACAACTCCAGTGGTTGCCTATCGACCTCCACTCCAAACAAAAACTCCTCACTCTAGGCTTCGAGGCTGTCCATCCCCTTGCCCCTTCCTACCTCTCCTCCCTTCTCTCTTTCTACCGCCCACCCCGCACGCTCCGCTCCTCCGCCGCCCACCTCCTCACCGTCCCTCGGTCTCGCCTATCCCGCCGTCGACCCCCGGGCCACGTCCTCCCGCGGTCCCGGAACGCCCTCCCTCCTCACCTCCGCCAAACTGATTCTCTTTCCCTCTTCAAAACCCTACTTAAAACTCACCTCCTCCAAGAGGCGTTCCCAGACTGAGCTCCTCTTCCCCCTCTACTCCCTCTGCCATCCCCCCTTTACCTCTCCGCAGCTAAAGCCTCATTTTCCCCTTTTCCCTCTGCTCCTCCACCTCTCCCTTCCCATCCCCACAGCACTGTACTCGTCCGCTCAACTGTATATATTTTCGTTACCCTATTTATTTTGTTAATGAATTGTACATCGCCTTGATTCTATTTAGTTGCCATTGTTTTTACGAGATGTTCTTCCCCTCGACTCTGTTTATCGCCATCGTTCTCGTCTGTCCGTCTCCCCCGATTAGACTGTAAGCCCGTCAAACGGCAGGGACTGTCTCTATCTGTTGCCGACTTGTTCATCCCAAGCGCTTAGTACAGTGCTCTGCACATAGTAAGCGCTCAATAAATACTATTGAATGAGTCTTTTTAGGGAACCCCCTACAGCCTCCAAAGGGGATTAGGTGCTAAAATTCTTTGAGGGCAGGAGTTCACAAGATAAAGGAAATAAAATATATGAAGCAGCGTGGCCTAGTAAATAGAACACAGGCCTGGGAGTCAGAAGGACCTGGGTTCTAATCCCAGCTCCACCACTTGTCTACTGTGTGACCATGAGCAAGTCAATTCACTTCTCTGGACCTCAGTTACCTCGTGTGCAAAATGGGGATTAAGACTGTGAGCCCCTTGTGGGACAGGGACTGTTTCCAACCCGATTTGCTTACATCCACCCCAGTGCTTAGTACAGTACCTGGCACATAGTAAGTGCTTAACAAATACCATTATTAGTATTATTAATAATAATAATATCTGGTTCCTGAGGCTCTTGAAATTCAGGATAAGCATCACCACCCAAATAGTCATTTTCCCAATTTCTGTTGGGAATTTTCTGGAACCATCTTAAGAGAGTCACAGAAAGCAGCCATGCAGAAACCTGCTCCCCCCACCCTCTGCTCCTCCCCCTTCCCCTCAGCATTGTGCTCATTTGTATATATTTATTACCCTATATATGTTGTTAACGAGGTGTACATCCCCTTGATTCTATTTATCTTGATAATGTTGTCTTTTTTTTTGTTCTGTTTTGCTCTGCTGTCTGTCTCTCCCGTTTAGACTGTGAGCCTGTCACTGGGCAGGGACTGTCTCTATCTGTGGTCGAATTGTACATTCCAAGCGCTTAATACAGTGCTCTGCACAGAGTAAGCACTCAATAAATACTATTAAATGAATGAATGAAACTGTAAACTCCTTAAGGGCAGGGATAGTATCTATTACCTCTAACATACTCTCCCAAGCGCTTAACAGAGGGATCTGCACAGAGTATGTACACAGTAAAGATGACTGTTTTAATGCAGACATTTTGGGGTCGCTGTAGACATCTCAGAAGTAACAATGTATCTGTCTTGATTTCCTTTCTGCTTGGCTCGGACAATAATGATGATGTTATCTGTTAAGCTCTTTCTATGTGCCAAGATCTGTACTAAGCACTGGGGTAAACACAAGATAATCAGGATGGACACAGCCCCTGTCCCCAGAGAGGATCACAGCCTATGTTCTTCAATAAAAATCACAGCATAAAACACTCTCTGCTAGCCTTTCCTACCTTAAGTTGGCATTTGCGCCATTGTCCAAGAGGAACTTAACCATCTGCTGGTGGCCAGCGCTTGCACAGTGGAAAAGAGCGGTCCAGCCGTGAATGTCTTTCATTTCTAGCTCGGCTCCTTGCTTCAAGAGAACAGAGAAGACATTTTAATGCTGGGTCTCTCCTGAATCGGCTGCCGGTCGACGATCCTTCGTGCTGTGGTTCTGAGAGAACGCGAGCACCTCAACGTGACGATGAGCTACTGCTGTCCTGGTGGCTGAGAGCGGTGATTTGTCGCTCACCTGAAGGAGAAAGTAGGCGATACTCTCATTCCCGCAGCTGGAGGCCAGCATCAGGGGGGTCTGCCCCTCAGGTGTCGGGACGTTCACGTTCACCCCTGCCTCCAGCAACAGGTGTACGATAGTGTCGTGGCCAATATAGGAGGCGTACATCAATGGAGTCCAACCACCACAGTTCTTCTTATCCAGATCCAGCTCTCGCCTGCACAGATCCAAGGCAGAGGAGAGATGCTCCGTCAGACTCCCCAAGAATAGGGCCACTCTGCAAAAAGCTCCTTATCCACTTGTCCAGAGCAATCCCACTGGGGGAGGGGTGTCAGGAATCAAGCAAACAGAAGAGAAACAGAAAAGCCACATCCCGGGGTGTTTCCTGGAAGGGGGCAGGCTGGGACACTGAAAAACTCGCTTCCATGCCTGAAGCAGTGATTCATAAACCTTTGCTGCCAAGGTCCTCTGTGGCATCAAAGTTGTTCATACACCTCCTTGTAAGATTTTAATTAAAATTTCTCCATCCCTCCTGATTAAGTCTTGTAATGACCTGGATTTACCGTTTTTTGTTCTTCTCTGACAAGAAACTGCAGGGCAGAGACCTTGTGACCACCTCAATGGATTGTCCGCGACAATTTACAGAGCCAACTGGTCGTGATGGCAACTAGCCATCACGATATGGACAGGGCCCTAATCCTGTGACTGGGCCAACAGAAGAATGGAATGTGGAGACACTCAAAGTTCAACTTAGCTTCACTGGCAAAAGGGACCTTCGTCTGATCAAAGAGGGGACAGGTGCTTTAACTTATAGTGGAGACCACCTGACTGGCTGACATCTTTTAGAGTGGAGGGGGAGGCATCCCTTCTGGGGCAGAACTAACCAGTGATGAATAAATAAATCAAATCCGTATCCTTTTCTACTTATCTGGGTATAAACATTTATGACTCTTGCCTTGGTTAAGTAGATAGGGAGGAAGGTGGTAAAAGTCCACCAGCAAGAGAGACTGCAAGCTCATTAAGGGCTGGGAATGTGTCTAATTCTATCGCACTGTACGCTCATTCATTCATTCAATCACAATTATTGAGCGTTTACTGTGTGCAAAGCACTGTACTAAGAGCTTGGGAGAGTACAATATAACCACAGACGCATCCCTGCCCAAAATGAGCTCTGCACATAGTAAGCGCTCGGTAAATACCGTCGATCGATTAAAGAACAAACTCTTCCCCAGTTCACTCACCGCTGAATGCACTCCTTCACCACCTCATACTGGCCAATTGAAGAAGCTGTGTGAAGGTCCAGGGGAACATCCAATTCCTCTCGGCAGACTAGGGAACCTGCCCCATGCCACATGGATAAGCTGCAGTTCAGCAGCTCCGATTCACTCGCTTCATCACTAAGTTCTGACATCGCTTCCTGTCAGGGTGAGAGGACACAAAGTTAGCTCTGAGCGGAATGAAGTACACAAAAAAAATGCACAACAACCTGTTTCAGTGCTTGTTAGGGAGATGGAGCAATTAAGGGCAGATGCACTGGGGACTGTTTCTCATTGTCAGTCAGACAGATGTAGGCTGCATCACTTCGAGCAGTAAGCCCACTGACTGCCGGAAATAACATTAGGTGCAAATTGAGAGCTTCCTCCAGTCAGGAAGGATTAACTCCGCTTTTGTGAATCAAGGAAACTGAGGCAAAATGGTAACATTCAATGAGGTACGTTCAATGGTCACATTCACTGAGTCCTCAAAAAGGGAGGGCCGGACACGGCAGGTTTGAAGAAACAACAGAAAGATAGCAGTGGGACTTCGGTTGCCATCATAAGGCTTTTGAGGGTTAGGATGCCCTTCCCGGTATCTCTGGGGATTCTAGTCTCTGCCGCCCTTTTAGAACCTCTCATGACACCTCTGGGGAATGAAAGGTTTAGAGGGAAGTGCTAGAAAAGAGAGCAGCAGCAACATTAAAGCAAAATTAGCAGTAGACTTGTCTTTCATCACTGTGGCTTTGTGGGATGGCCTGCTCTCTACTGGCAGTTTACTCGCTTCATTCTCTTACTCTAAGAGCTTTCAAAAGCCACAGCAGCTACAATGTGTAGTGGCTGGGGAGAAGGGAGAAAAGGGAATTAGGGGGAGTGGGCGGCCTTCTGACACCCACCTATCCTTTCATGTGTGGGGCAAAGGCCAAATACTGCACTGAGAACTCTTTAATTTATCAACCTCTTTTAAAACAGTCCAATTGAGAAGTCAGGTAAGACATTCATTCCACAGCTTGAATTGCTGGTTTTCCCAGAAAAAAACCCACTCAGAATCTAGATGGAGAGAATTACAGGAGAAGAGGAAAGCCCTTGGGAGAAGAAGCCAGGAAAAAAACTCAATTTTATTTTATTCTCTCGCTTTTCCTCCCTATTCTCTGACTTTGGGAGGATACAGTGTTGACCCTGTCTTTAATAAAAACATATGGCTGAGAAGAACCAGTTCAGATCTCTATCCTGACATATGGCTTTTTCCTCCATTCTTAAATTTTTCCGAGAGGAACCATGCAAGTATCTTACATTCCTATTAAATATTACACACAATTGTCCTTCATAATCGAAGAAGACACCAATGACAGTGAAATGTACGTGAGCGGTTGTGTGGCTGAGGGCCAGAGACAGGACCCACAGTTCCGGCCACATCGTACACACAAAAGGGCTGTGCCTTGTTGTGTTGTCATGTTCGATGCTTGCAGCACCTGGTGCTGTTTTCTCTTTTGCCTCTTTGTCTCTCATTCCTTACTTTGTTCGAGAAGAGCCACTCCTTTCCAGATAACTTAAGCGTTAACTCTTGTGGATACTCCTTTTCCTCATATCTGTAAATTACTTTAGCGTCTCTCTGCCCCTCTAGTTTATAAAGTCCCTGAGGGCAAATAGTTCCCTAACTCTGTTGAACTTTCCCGGCATTTAATAATAATAATAGTAATGGCATGTATTAAGAGCTTACTAGGGGCCAGGCACCGTTCTAAACGCTGGGTAGGTACATGATAATCGGGTTGGACACAGTCCCTGTCCCACATAGGACTCTCAGTCTTAATCCCATTTTACATATGAGGGAACTGAGGCCCGGGGAAATGAAGTGATTTGCCCAAGGTCACATAGCAGAAAAGGGGCAGAGCCAGGATTAGAACCCATGACCTTTGGACTCCTAGGCTCATGCTCTGTCATGTTTCTTCTCAGTAATTAGTACTGAGTATACTAAGAACACTGCTCTATTTGATTGATAAAACCCACAATCTCACACATTTTCTAATGAGGAGTGTCTATTAATCTTTTCTTTTAAAGTTAAACCAAAATTATCTCTTGTCCTTTGCTCAGCAAAAAGAAAATTCTTCACATACAATCAGATCTTTTTTTTTGAATACTTAAACTCTGAGAACTGCTTGATTTTCTTAGTAAATTCTGACTCCCCACTAGTTATTAATAATAGTATAATAATAATGATAGTGGTATTTAAGCACTTACCATGTGCCAGGCAATATACTACACACTGTGGTGGTTATAAGCAACTTAACCACTTAGGACAGTGAGTTGCCTAGTTATTCGTTCAATCGTATTTGTTTCCCTCAGCTATATGGAAGCTCAGTAAATGCTAATAATAATTTTGGTCAGTGCTAAGCACTTACTATGTGCCGGGCACTGTACTAAGCGCTGGGGTGGATACAAGCAAATCGGGTTGGCTACAGTCCCTGTCCCACTTGGGACTCGGTCTCGATCCCCGTTTTGCAGACGAGGTAAGAGAGGCCCAGAAAATAATAATGATGGCATTGGTTAAGTGCTTACTATGTGCCAAGTACTGTTCTAAGCACTGGGGGGGCTACAAGGTGATCAGGTGGTCCCACGTGAGGCTCACAGTCTTCATCCCTCTTTTACCGATGAGGGAACTGAGGCCCAGAGAAGTGAAGCGACTTGCCCAAGGTGACCCAGCAGACCGGCGGCGGAGCCAGGATTAGAAGCCAGATCCTTCTGACTCCCAGGCCCGGACAGAGAAGCAGCGTGGCTCAGTGGAAAGAGCCCGGGCTTGGGAGTCAGAGGTCATGGGTTCTAACCCTGACTACGCCGCTTGCCAGCTGTGTGACTTTGGATAAGTCAGTTAAACTTCTCTGTGCCTCAGTGACCTCAATTGGAAAATGGGGATTAAAACTGTGAGCCCCATGTGGGACAACCTGATGACCTTGTATCCCCCCAGCGCTTAGAACAGTGCTTTGCACATAGTAAGTGCTTCACAAATACCACGATTATTACTATTATTAAAGCGGACTCCAATGTCCTAAGAGCAAAGAGTTGCGGGCGAATCCCCCAGGGTCTGCGGGCTGATGTCCACTCGCGGGCTTGGTGCAGAGTGCTCGGCACAAGGTAAGCCCTCGATAATAATAATAATAATTATGGTATTTGTTAAGCGCTTACTATGTGCAGAGCACCGTTCTAAGCGCTGGGGTAGATACAGGGTCATCAGATTGTCCCACGAGGGGTTCCCATTTTTTAATCCCCATTTTTACAGATGAGGGAACTGAGGCCCAGAGAAGTGAAGTGACTTGCCTAAGGTCACGTAGAAGACAGGTGGCGGAGCCAGGAATAGAACCCACAACCTCTGACTCCCCAGCCCTGGCTCTTTCCACCGAGCCACGCTGCTTCTCTTGATCAATACCGCTTTTTTCCCCCTTTCCCTCTGCTCCTCCCCCTCCCCTCAGCACTGTGCTCATTTGTCTCTATTTTTATAACCGTATTTCTTTTGTTAAGGTGTCCATCCTCTTGATTCTATTTATCGCGATTACGTTATCTTGTTTTCGTCCGTCTGTCCCCCCCCCCGATTAGACTGTGAGCCCGTCAATGGGCAAGGACTGTCTGTATCTGTTGTTCACTTGTCCATTCCAAGCACTTAGTCCAGTGCTCTGCACATTAGAGAAGCAGCGTGGCTCAGTGGAAAGAGCCCGGGCTTGGGAGAGGTCATGGGTTCGAATCCCAGCTCTGCCACTTGTCAGCTGTGTGACGATGGGCAAGTCACTTCACTTCTCTGGGCCTCAGTGACCTCATCTGTAAAATGGGGATAAACTGTGAGCTTCCCGTGGGACAACCTGATGACCCTGGATCTCCCCCAGCGCTTAGAACAGTGCTCTGAACATAGTAAGCACTTAACAAATACCAACATTATTATTATTGGAAGCAGCGTGGCTCAGTGGAAAGAGCCCGGGCTTGGGAGTCAGAGGTCAGGGGTTTGACTCCCGGCTCTGCCACTTGTCAGCTGTGTGACTGTGGGCAAGTCACTTCACTTCTCTGGGCCTAAATTACCTCATCTGTAAAATGGGGATTAACTGTGAGCCTCACGTGGGACAGGCTGATGACCCTGTATCTCTCCCAGCGCTTAGAACAGGGCTCTGCACAGAGTAAGCGCTTAAATACCAACATTATTATTATTATTACACAGTAAGCGCTCAATAAATACTGTGGGCAAGTCCTTCACTTCTCTGTGCCTCAGTTCCCTCATCTGTAAAATGGGGATGAAGTCTGTGAGCCTCACATGGGACAACCTGATGACCCTGTATCCATCCCAGCACTTAGGACAGTGCTCTGCACATAGTAAGCGCTTAATAAATAACATTATTATTATGCGTGGCTCAGTGGAAAGCGCCCGGGCTTGGGAGTCAGAGGTCATGGGTTCTAATCCCGGCTGTACCACTTGTCAGCTGGGTGACTGTGGGCAAGTCACTTCACTTCTCTGGGCCTCAGTGACCTCATCTGGAAAACGGGGATGAACTGTGAGCCTCACGTGGGACAACCTGATGACCCTGGATCTCCCCGAGCGCTTAGAACAGTGCTCTGCACAGAGTAAGCGCTTCACAAATACCAGCATTATTATTATTACTTTTGAATGAATGATGGGTGTGCAGTCAGTCCTTCGGGCTCTTTGGGGGCCTCCTGCGGCTGAGCCTTGCCGCTCCTTCCCCGGAGGGGCCGCCGGGGTGGGGGCCGCCGGGGTGGGGGCCTGCGGGGGCGGGACCCGTTGTCTTAGGCGCCGGCGGCTCCGCTGGCCCGGGGTCCGCCCCGACCACTGTCCCTCTTCGCCTCCGGCGGCCCAAAGACACTCACCGCCTCCCGCCGCCTCCGCCGCCACCTCAGGCCTCCGTCCGCCGGCCTCCTGCCACCGACGCCGCCCGACCGGAAGTGACGGGACGCAAAGGCCGCCGGGACTTCAGTTCCCTGAGAGGAGGCGCTCCCCCCCCGATCCGGATGGACAGGCCCTCCAGCCAATGGGAAGCCCGATAGGGGCCGAGCCGGGCTCCGACCGACCAATCATCGAGCGGAGCCTCCGGGCGCCGGCCGGCGGGGGCGGGGCCTCCGCAGGGCCGTTGAGGCGCGAGGGGCGGGGCCGTTTGAGTCGCCTTCAGGGCGAGGAGAGGAGGCTTCGCCGAGGCGCTTTGGGGTCCGGTTCCTCCGCCAGCCTCGGCCCTCGGGGAGCCCCGAGGGGCGGCCGGAGGACCCCCCGAGGTCAGCGGGGGGCCCGCGGGGAGCCGGCGCCTGAGGAAGCTGCTGGGGCCCCCGGCGGCGTCCCGTTGCTATAGCAACCGCCCCCCTCCCCCCCGGCCCGACCTGCGGGGAGGAGGGAAGGGAGAGCGAGAACCGCTGCTGGAGGAAAATCATACTAATGTTGGTATTTGTTAGGCGCTGACTCTGTGCAGAGCGCTGTTCTAAGCGCTGGGGGAGATCCAGGGTCATCAGGGGGTCCCACGTGAGGCTCCCAGTCTTCATCCCCATTTGACAGATGAGGGAACTGAGGCCCAGAGAAGTGACTTGGCCACAGTCACACAGCTGACAAGTGGCAGAGGCGGGATACGAACCCGTGACCTCTCCCCCGATTAGACTGTGAGCCCGTTAATGGGCAGGGAGTGTCTCTCTCTGTTGCCGAATTGTTCATTCCAAGCGCTTAGTACAGTGCTCTGCACATAGTAAGCGCTCAATAAATGCCATTGAATGAATGAATGACTCCCAAGCCCGGGCTCTTTCCACTGAGCCAAGCTGCTTCTCTGCTCCACCTCCTCTCTCCTCCTCCTCCTCAAAAATAATCCATGCTAATCTGCTTCCACTTTGCCTTTCGGGTTATTTTTTTTAAGGCTCCTATTCTTTAAATAAGGAATAAGGCTCCTGTTCCTCTCCTAATACTTGAATCCCTTCCTTTATTCCTTTCCCAAACTGCTCCAAGCTCCTTGCGGCCAGGGATCGGTGTCTGTCAACTCTGTTATAGTGTCCTCTCCTAAGAAGCAGCGTGGTTCAGTGGAAAGAGCCACTTATCTCAATGATAGTAAAATACTTACCAGAGATCAATTATTCTTCTGGTGGAGGAGAAAGGAGCAGCAGCTACAGTGAGTGAGGAGAGCAAACAACTCCCGTAGTACCTCAGAGCCAGTAGCTCTAAGCAAGTTGATTTCTGCTATTGCCTTTTCTTGCTAGGACCCAAGAGTTTCCTTTATATACCACACCGTTTGCCCCACTCCCTGTTCTCCCTACGCTACTTTGCCGTATCCCTAGGGGTCTTGAACCCCATGTTACCGTTTTCATTATTAGATATTTGTGACAAAGCCATAGCGTGTAGGGTGATTTTTCGAAAGACCAGAAAAGACACTAAATCACCAGAACCCCGGCCCTTATTAAACAATGGATCTCCGTGGAGTTTTTGTCTTCAATTTTTTTAGGATTATTCTCTGAAGATTTTCATGCTGACGATGTCTAAATGGTGATTCCACATGGCTACAAAGGACAAACGAAGTTCTCCACCAAATCACCCCCCAGATCCTTTCCTGGAAAAGACAGTAGCAAATTGGGGCTCCATTCTAGATTCAGTAAAAGATCAGCTCCCATCTCTGGATTCGGATTCTTCTTCAGTAAGTAAGGCTTCCTGTTCATGGCATGGCCCCTGAGTTCTTCCTCGACATCTTTTCCTTCCCCAGAAATGCACCCATATTATTTCCACACTTGCCTAGCCTCCACATAGCTGTTGCTCCCACTTTCCAGTCTCTGTGCTTGTTTCCCCAGCACTTTAAGTGCTATGTTTATCCTTTCAAATGAAAGCTTTTTGGTTGATAGGCAGTTTGGCCCGGTGGAAAGAACACAGGCCTGAGGGTTAGAGGACCTGGTTTCTAATCCTGGCTCTGCTCCCTGCCTGCTGTGTGATCTTGGGCAAGTTTTTTTGTTTTAATGGTATTTACTAAGCACTTACAATGGGCCAAACACTGTACTAAGTGCTGGGATAGATACAAACTAGTCAGTTTTGGATACAGCCCGTGTCCCATGTGGGGCTCACAGTCTTAATAATCCCCATTTTACAGATGAGATAACTGAGGCACAGAGAATCGACTTAACCAAGGTCACCCCGCAGACAAGTTGGGGAGTCAGAATTAGAACCCGGGTCCTTTAACTCCACTAAGTTGAAGAAGCATAAACTTCCCAAGCTGCAAGCTACTTAACCTCTTTGTGCCTCAGTTTCTTCCTCCTCTGTAAAATGGGGATGAATGCCTGCTTTTCATATCTCTTAGATTTGTGCCCCATGTGAGACAGAAATTATGCCTGAGCTGATTATCTTAGGCCTACCCCAGCGCTTCACCCCTAGTAAGTGTGAAATAAGACCCTAATTCATTCAAAGTTGAGAATTTCTGCTCTCAGTCTTGCTGCTGTTCTGAGAGAACCGATCTAAGACTACTCTGTGTCTGGTGACTGATTGACAGATGAGAGTCCACAGAGGGAGTCTCTTCTAACAGCCAAAGTGATGGGATGCAGATCCTCTGAGAGCAGCTAGGCTTCCAAGCCTTGCATATATCAGATCCAGGGGTTAGGTGTTGATGGCTGTGGACAGGACAAAAAACTGCAATTTGCAAGACCATTCTGGCTGCCAGATGTTCTGTTGGTGCTGTGCCGTTTAAAGATCTGCTCAAGGCTCCCCCTGACCTCTGCATCGATTAGGACAGAGGTGCTGAAGACTCAGCTTGCTGATGGCAGGTGAAGCATGGAGAGAAGAAGAGCTCAATGGCAAAAATCAGCTCCGTCTTCTCCTAGATCAGACAGGAAGTGCCCAGTGACGAATACAAGTCCAGGAAGCGTCATCATTCTCTGTAGTGCAGTTTCCTGTTTCTTTGTCAGTCACCTCTGATAATAATAATGGTGGTATTTGTTAAGCGCTTACTATGTGCAAAGCACTGTTCTAAGTGCTGGGGGGATACAAGGTGATCAGGTTGTCCCATGGGGGGCTCACAGTTTTAATCCCCATTTTACAGATGAGGTAACTGAGGCACAGAGAAGTTGTGACTTGCCCAAAGTCACACAGCTGACAAGCAGCAGAGCTGGGATTTGAACCCATGACCTCTGACTCCCCAGCCCGTGCTCTTTCCACTGAGCCATGTTGCACTTGGAAGAGTATAATATAACAATAAACAGACACATTCCCTGCCCACTTTGAAATGTGCATTTGTTGACAGTCTGATTACGATGATGAAGAACTGTTCATTTTCCAACGAGATGAAGCGACTCTGATCCCCGATCTGTCTGAAGAGCTGGCCGATCTTTCTCCAGATGTTCTAGATGACCAGGTGACGTTCAGGGTTGGCTTTTGTCCTTGTCACCGGGTGTGATTTGATAGAGCTGAACTGCAAAGCGTGGTCCCCTCTTTTTCCTATTTTTTTCTTTTCTCTGGGCTTTAACCCCTCTTTGTCCCTATATAAAACTCAAATTTCAAGTTAAGGGTTTTTTTTTTAATCTGTAAACATCTCTTCCGCCCCCAAAATGTTCCCGGCATTCATTCAGTCGTATTTATTGAGCGCTTACTGTGTGCAAAGCACTGTACTAAGCACTTGATGATGATGATGATGATGATGATGATGATGATGATGATGTAGATGCACCCTTGTATTGCCAGAACTCTTTGGGGCATAAAAGGGGACACAGCTGGAACAAACCAGGGTCAAGCCAACAGCCACAAAAAAAATAGCATTTCTAGGTTGAGGAATCCCCATAGAAGCTCATGCTGATTGTAGAATGACATGACAATGCTTTTCTACTAGTGGCTGGGGAGACCGTGAGCGGGGATAGAGGAAGATTGGTTTTCTTTGGGTCCACGAAGCTGTGTTGTTCCCCACTACAGAATTCAAAGAGGAGAGCTGAGCCCACCAAGAAATCAAAATAAACTCAACCATGTTCCCTTGCCTTTGGAGATTCCCAGAAGTTCTCTTACCCGAGTTGTAACTGTTCTCCTTTATAGCAAAGGCAAGAAACAATAAAGAAGTTAAGAGAAGCCTGGATTGGAGGCCAGGAGGTTTCAGCCATTCCACAAAAGGACATTATCCAACCTCTAAAAATCAGGTGGCCTTCTCAAGACAGTAAGGCGGCAGATGCTCTCCTCAGAATCCCAGAAGAAACTCCCAAGTGGCAGAAAGGCGACTCGTTGGAATTTTCTGAGCCATCTACAGTGAAAGACCTGACAGAAGGACCTCAGGGAGAGGAAGACGCTACTCAGTCGGGGGAAAGAGGTCAGGCAACTGATCATTTTTGCTTTGATATCTCACCCCTGACAGAAGACTCAGAGCTGTTAAACTGGAAAACTACCAGAAGAGAGAGAGAGAAGATGATAAAAACGACTATCCTCCATAAGGAGACTCTCAAACCTCCTCTCGGGGTCTTAGAAAAGCCAGAGCTCACAAAATGTCTTCCCTCTAAGTCTGTGGATGACCAGGTGGAGCAAAGCACTGGATCAGAAGAGGAGCAAGAAGCCATGTCAGACAAGAAGGCCAAAGGACTGACATTACTTTCTTTCCAGGTAGGCACTACGAACTGCTTCTAATACCGTCATTATCTCTCACCATGAGTCCAGTTCATGTGTACATCCTCTTTGTAAAGACAAGCTTCTTTAGGCAGTGTTCTCATTTATGCTGGGACTAAAAATTCCTAATTCAGTGTATGGTGTTTCAATCAAGGGTATTTAGTGAGCATTTTCTGTGTACAGAGCCCGGTACTAAGCACTTGGGAGGGTATAGTACAACAGAATTGGTAGACACGTTCCCTGTCCGTAACGAGCTTAGAGTCTAGAAGGTTAATACTAAAGTTAGGGTCCGTGTCCTTAGCATTAAGGTTGCTAAAGTTACTGACCTTCCAGTTTATCAATCTGAGCACTGTATGAAGCACTTGAGAGAGTATACAAGCATTAGGAGACCTGATTCCTGCCTGCAAGAGGACTGCAATCTACTGGGGGAGACAGACACAAAAATAAAGTTAAAGATAGGATGAAATCAACTGCCCAGAGCAACTTTTGAAGGACTATGATTTTTAATGATGCTCACAGCTTGTTGAGTAGGGAGAGTTTCTGACACCAGCATTTGCAGTTCCTTGTTGTATCTTCCAGCATGGCTGTGCAGAATTAATTGATGAAGACTGGCCCTACTTGGCAACCCTGCTGTACCTCACTGATGAGGGGAAGTGGATCAGGCAGGGCACCCCGACATCGGACCCTATTACCCTATTTATTTTGTTAATGAAATGTACATCGCCTTGATTCTATTTAGTTGCCATTGTTTTTACGAGATGTTCTTCCCCTTGACTCTGTTTATTGCCATTGTTCTTGTCTGTCCGTCTCCCCCGATTAGACTGTAAGCCCGTCAAACGGCAGGGACTGTTTCTATCTGTTGCCGACTTGTTCATTCCAAGCGCTTAGTACAGTGCTCTGCACATAGTAAGCGCTCAATAAATACTATTGAATGAATGAATGAATCGGACACAAAGCTCTGTCATGGACCACAAACACTAATCTTTCACACCCCGTTTGTCCTCACCTAGAGACGGACAGTCCTGAGCCTTCCTCCAGGGGAAGGGGAATGAAGGGGGACTCTCTGCTTTGCTCCAGGGTCGTCCAGATGATGACTGAGACTGTGAGCCCAACTTGGGACAGGGACTGTTTACAACCCAATTTGCTTATATCCACCCCAGTGCTTAGTACAGTGCCTGGCATATAGTAAGCGCTTAACAAATCCCATTATTATTGTCGTCAACTTCCTGATGATTACTGGTTCTTGTTGGATTCTGTTTCATGTGGTTCACTGGACCCTTCCTGGACTCTGGGCTGGCCTGAAGGGTTTCCCCAGTATTAACAGAGGTTTTTCTGGGTGTGTATGTCCAGTTTTGGGGTCTTCACAGGATCAGTAACAGTCACGAATGGAGAGCCCCAATTGCTACAAACAGCCAGTACAACACAACAAGAGAGAGTCTTTATAGGTACCTGGTGTGGCCAGGACTGTCCACCCCATATCGGCCTTTGGGGCAGCATTCATGTAGATGAAAACTTCACTCAGTGGCATCATCTTAAAATTCTGTGGACAACTTCACAGATAGATCGATATATCAAGAAAGGAGTGGGCAAACAGATGGCAGGAGTGGGGAGAGAGAGATTGGAAGCAGCGCAGTCTAGTACACAGAGCCCAGACCTGGGAGTCAGAAGGACCTGGGTTCTAATCCCCACTCCACCCCTCGTCTGCTGTGTGACCTTGGGCAAGTCACTTCACTTCTCTGTGCCTCAGTTCCCTCATCTGTAAAATGGGGATTAAGACTGTGAGCCCCATTTGGGACAGGGACTGTGTCCAACCTGATGAGCTTGTATCTACCCCAGGGCTTAGTACAGTGCCTGGCACATAGTAAGCACTAAACAAATACCATTTAAAAAAAACAAACTAGGAATCACCGTAGTAGCTGTTTTTTATTGAATGCATGGTCATTTTGGCCTCTGAATTAATCTCTTGTGTTTTGGGTCTGAAGGGGTGAAAGAGAAGGGCAATTTCTGTGTTTGGAGGACTTGCTCTGGCACTTCAGGAAATGACAGTTCATCAGCCTGTCACCCCTTTCATTACAAATTGAGTATTGGTCCTCACCCATTCAGCGTAGAAGACCCTAGAGCTCTCTAGGAATGAGGAAGAAATCAATCAGTGGTATTTATTGAGTGCTTACTGTACTCAACACCTGATGGAGTACCGTAGAAGAGTTAGAAGAGACAATCCTTGCCCTCAGGGAGCTTATGAGGAAGGATTATTATTATTATTATGGAATCAATCAATCAGTGGTATTTATTGACTGATTACTGTACTCAGGGCCCAGGAAAGTACCTTACTAAAGAGTTGGAAGTGAGGATCCCTGCCCTCAAGAAGCTAAAGGTTAACCGGGGGGAGACAGAAATTAAAATTAATTACAGACAGGGAATTAGACAGTAAACTCCTCCTCTGGACTATAAGCTTGTTGTGGGTAAGGCACGTGTCTGCTAACTCTTTTGTATTGTACTCTAAGCACTTGATACAGTGCATTGCACATAGTAAGTGCTCAATAAATACCACTGATGAATTGATTGATTGTGAACATTTACAGTAAGTTCTTGTTCAGTTCTGTGAGGTCTTTGCCGTTTTATTACAAAAGTTTGTTTTTTCTTAGAGTAGGTGAAGACAGGACTCACTTAAAAGCTATGGGGAGAGAGGGGAAAAATCAAGTGCATTGTCAGGGAATAAAGAGCTATTAATGTTAATAAACCACATGAAAAGAAGCCCCTTTTTTCTAATCTATTTTCATTGTTTTAACTAATCAGTTCTCCTCACTCCTACACTTCCCCAGCAAAGCAAAGTGACCCGGACCACCCCCCAAAAGACTAACTATAAACCTGATGGGCGACTGCACAGGTGACCAAGCCAACATATTCCCCGAAGATCCTAAATTAATAGTTATCAGTGGTTACTATGAAAGGTATCTAAGTAAATGAGAACTCTGATAATCAAGGAATTTTTTCCTTGAAAACTTTTGCATATTTGTTTTGGGTAGCAACACCAAAATTAACAGATCTAGAACTCTATTCTTCCAGCCAGCCCTCTCCCTCAGAGGCACCCAGGTTAATAAAGATAAGAGATACGAGAAAGATAAGGGATCAAAGAAAGCCTCCTTCTTAACCATTTTCCCCCCTGACCTAAATCTTTACTGCCTGGGATGAATGGGAAAGTTTGTTGCTTGCCAAGCTGGGGCATTGGTTTTATACATCCAGGTTGGCGCTGAGGTCTGTTTACTTTAAAATTACCCCTGTGCTTTGCAGGACTTAGGTACATATCTTTAATTTACTTTAACACAAGTCTCCCCGTGACAGTGTGAGCTCCTTGCAGGCAAGGATCATGTTCACCAACTCTGTTATATTGTGCTCTCTCAAGAGTTTACTACTGTGTTCAGCCCACAGCGAGGTCTCAGTAAATACTGTGGTTTGATGACAGAGCTTTGCGCGTAGTGGGCTAGCTTAATACATACCATGATCACTACCAATCCTAGTCTTGGAGTACTTGCACCAATCAAACCAAGAGAGCTATCTTTATGGAGTGTCCTTTCTTACCTACGTAATAACATCAGGGCTATCTGGTTTCGTTGTTTCAGGAACTCAACCAATTGGATTTAGACAGGATTCTTCGGAGCCTGAAGGAGCAGGAAGACTGGGGCGATCACTCGGGAGGACCCTCATGCTCTGCAGCGGATCCCACTCGCAGCCAAGGTCTACCTTAAATTGGGAAGGAGGAATTCCCCTGTTGAGGGTTCTTCCACGCCACTGATCTTGAGTTAGCTTCCTGCAGCCCAGTGACAGCTCCTACCACGTTTATTTATCTTAGTCCATCTCGCCTCGCCATTCCCTTTGTTTTTGCCAGAATTCATTAGACAATTTACCTGGATGGCACCTCAGTTCTTTTTCTCCTCCTATAGACTCCTTGCTCAGCCATTCCAAGATTTTTCATCCTCTTGACAAACATCTCCTCTTGGCCCCTTCGCGCTGTAGTTCTTTGTGCCCCTCCTTACTGACTTTCTTTCAAATCTCTTCCTTCTCTCACTGTAAAAATTTGCAATAAACAAAGCATTCACATGAGGTGAAAAACAAAATAGCACCATTGCTCTTGAGCGACATTATAAACAAAATAAAGCATCCTCAGGGCAGCTCCTACTCACTTCCCCCATCTCTCATTCATTCAATTGCATTTATTGAGTGCTTACTGTGTGTTTAGTAAGCGCTTGGGAGAGTACAGTACAACAATAAACAGAAACATTCCCTGCCCCTCAAAGGTCAGTCCTCGCCCCCCAGCACCAAAAGTGAGTGGTGGGGAAAGGTGGTGACTGAATGGCTCCCAGTTCCTGACAGGGGCTTCCACAGCCTGGCAGGCAAGGCGAGGAGAGGGCAAGTTTCTTGGAGAAGGGCAGAGTCTCAGCCCCACAGAAAAAGTCTAAGGCTATTATGTGTGGCTCCAAAGCTGAAGAAGTGGCGTGTGAAACAGGGTCAATATCTGATCCAACTGTACTGTATCTGTCCCAGTGCTTGGCGGATACCACAATTTATTATTATTATTATTATTATCATTATTATCATTATCCTGACCATTCTCTGCTACTCCAGCCTTACCAGTTTCCCGATCTGTAATTTATTTTAACATCTGTCTCCCACTATAGACTGTAAGCTCCTTGTGAGCAGGAGTCACTTCTACCAACTCTGTTGTACTGTACTTTCCAAAGCACTGTGTACCCATTACGTCCTCAGTAAACACCACTGAGAGACGGATTTATCGATCGACTGGGGGCCTCGGCAGGTTTGATGAGCCTCCATGGAGGGACTGTGCCTTCTACTTTTTTTGTGCACTCCCAAGCATCCAGAGACATGAAATAGATGCTCAATAAATCCTGAGTGGCGCGGAGGATGGTCCCGGTCAACTCAACCCTGGGACTGATGGGTTAGTTGGCATCCAAGCCGTGGAGAAATGTTTTGAGCCTTGAAGTAGAAGACGTGTGCTTTTGTTACTTTGGTCTCTGGATCCCGGGCTTAGGAGAACCTGGCTGTCCTATTAAGCAAATCCTTGTTTGTGAACAAGGGGCAAAGGTGGTCCGTCACCTAGTGTCTGTCTTCTTGCTTGGTAATGTGCAGAAAGTTTGGCAGCAAAATCGCAGGACAAGCTTATGGAGCAGCTGGTCAACTTGTGTGCCAAGCAATCCAAGGCCATGTCTTCGTGCTACATGGAGCCAACTGACAAGCTTTGTTCCTCCAAGGAGCTCCAGGTCAGAAGAAGCAGGTAGGCCCGAGTGGAAGGGGGTGTCATTTTGGAATCAAGCTCTGTTTCTGTGGCTTCTTAATATGGAGGACTTTAATGTTATTAGTGGCAAGCGTTTAGTGCAGTGTTCTGCATACAAAACGGGATCTATAAATACCATTGATTGACATGCTGCAGTCACTAAATTCTTGAGCAGTAATGATTGTATCTGGGTATTAAAGTGGGAGAAGAACATGGGGAGAGACTGCTCATAAGAGAAATGTTCATTTTGCTTCTTGGAAGTGATCACTCTGATTTGAACCAGTGGTTCTTTCTAAAGCTCAATTAGATCCTTTTTCAATTAGATCCTTTTTAAGGGGGGAATTTTGTGAAATTTTTCTGGGGCTATTGTCCAGATTATTAATCCTTCACTTTACTCAATCTGGGTCAGTCAGAGCACTGACAGCTCACTATGCCTGTTCAAAGCCAGGACTGTGTTTTATTTTGTTTTGAATTGCTAATGCTTTAAGTATCGAGCCCCAGTCAGCAGAGATTGGACAAAGGTCACTTGGATCTGAGACCTTTGGGCATTTGATATTCACCCCACAGCACTTTTGTACATATCTATAAATTATATATTTAGAAATTATTTATATTAATGTCTGTCACCCCCCCCAGACTGTAAGTTTGCTGTGTGCAGGGAACATGTCTACAAACTGCTGTATTTTTCCAAGTGCTTAATACAGGGCTCTGCAAAGAGTAGGCGCTCAGTAAATACCACTGATGATGATGATGATGATTGCCTCGTGCAGCAAGACTGATGTTTGTAAAATCAACTTCCACCTGTCCCACAGAGAGCCCAACTCTGACGTCAGCCTGTCTGTCTGATTGATGGAAGCATTTCTGACTCTTCCGTCCCATTGGTTTTGTCCATCCCAACCCCTGACACTTTGAGAGACCCCAGGACAATTCCTGAAATCCAAGCAGACTAACAGTGGGGTGAGGGAGGAGTGTAAAGTTTGCACATTTCTGACCAGCCCACCATGCCAAAGGATAGGATCTTAAAACTACAAAAAAACCTGTCTGCATTATCTCAAAACAATGTTTTCTTCGGTCTAATCTTGTAGCAAATCCCCCTAAAGTCAGCTAATAAGATAAAGTTCAAAAGAGCTGTTAAGAAACATGGATTCCACTGTTTTGTTCCAACCTGACATTAGAGGAGAAGACTGAGGGGAGACTTAACTGTCTTCATTTAAAGGGAAGGAAAGTTGAACTGCCCTGTCCCTGATCCTTCTGTTGCACTTAGCCCTCCAACCTTGGATCACCTCCCTGCTGGCTTCCCCTGCTGCTAAAACCCGTAAAGCTGGGCCTTGTTGGGCATTCAGGAATGGATTTGTCCTGCCTCAGTACCACTTTACTTTCACATTTTTATGGCATTTGTTAAATGCTTACTCTGTGCCAGGAGCTGTACTAAGTACTGGGGTAGATCCAAGCTAATCAGGTTGGATACAAGTTCCCCATGGGTCTCACAACCTTAATCCCCATTTTACAGATGAGGTAATTGAGACACAGAGAAGTGAAGTGACTCGCCCAAGGTCAGCTGTGTCATACCTAACCACTGCCCTTAGTACCTCTCTAGCCCACAGTCCAGACCAGCTGTTTCCCAAGCTTCAGCTCACTCCTAAAGCTCCCTTCTCTCCTCTCCTCTTGCTGTAGTCTATTGTTCTTAACAACAGAAGCAGCATTGTAGAGTGGATAGAGCATGGGCCTGGAAGTCAGGTCATGGGTTCTAATCCCAGGTCGGCCACTTGTCTGCTGTGATACCTGGGCAAGTCACTTCACTTCTCTATGCCTCAGTTACCTCATCTGTAAAATGGGGATTGAGATTGTGAGCCCCACCTGGGATAGGGACTGTGTCCAACCTGATTTGCTTGTATTCACCCCAGTGCTTAGTACAGTGCCTGGCACAGAGTAAGTGCTTAGCCAATACCATAATAATAATAATTGTTATTATTATTAAACAAAACACTTCATGAAGAAGCTCAAAGCCCCTACCAGGCTCCTTGAGGTGCCTATTTCCTCATCTTGCTAGGCCCAGTCCCACATTCATATGCTGAAATGCCAAACCTTCACCACGAGCCTTAGATCCCACTTCCGGGGAATCCTGGCTCCTTTCCCTCTGGCTTTGAATAAACCAGAGTATTCCCTATTCTAAGAAAGCCAAGTCTCCATTTCACTATGTCTTCCCACTATTGGTTGGCACTCAGTAAGTAAGCACTTGCCGGACTGACTATTCTACATTGTCACGGAGGAGAGAAGCAGGGTGGCCTAGTGGAAAGAGGATCACCCTGGGACTCAGAAGACCTGGGTTCTAATCCCGGCTCTGCCACTTGCCTTGTGACCTTGTGACCTTGTGACCTTGGATGTGTCACTTAACTTCTGTGGGCCTCAGTTTCCTCATGTCCAAAATGGGGATTAATCAATGCCTGTGCCCCCTCTCCTACTTAGACTGTAGGGACTACATCCAACCTGATTACCTTGTATCTATCCAGCTCTTAGAATACTTTTGGACACATAGTAAGTGCTTAAATACCACAATTATTATATCATCAGGACAAAATAGACTGAAAAAATCAGGAAAGGTTTGGGTTAGGTAGTCGGTTTCTTCGTAGGTGGATGAGCTCTCGTGTCTTTAGGAAACTTAGCTTGGTACCAATGAATAATCCAAAGAAATTGTCTTGAATGTTCCTGAAACATTGTTTCCTATTCCCAGAGGAGATAGCTTCTTACCAACTTGGCCAAGTCAAGGCCTGCATGAAGGATTGCACCTGAGGGGCAAACCAGAGCCCCCCACAGTTTTCATCGATCTAAGGACTTCTCTGCTCCAGAAATCAGAACAGGACCCCCAAGAGCCATGGAAAGACCCAAGGTAAAGGGAGCAGCAAAAATACAAGAGGTTCATCACTGTACACATTCTCAGCCCTCACCGGAAGTGAGTCTCTGAGGAATCCTCCTAAAACAGCTTGGAACCTGGAAGGGGACCAGTTCTGGGAGTGAAGTTGTGATTGGGAAGGATGAAAATGGTGGAAGTGGAACAGGAGAGAGCAGGAGGGCAGGGTGAGGGGACAAGGGCTGGTTGGACTTGCATGCTGAAAATCACAGGAGACACAGAATGCCGTCTGCATGTGCGCAAATGGTCTCAGTGACTACGAATCAACACAGATGACTCCTGAAGCCATCAAACCAGTTGGCTGGGATGCAGCCAATAATGTAATATTCTGTATTTTGAGAATACTTTTCCTCCAAAGTGTTCAATTATTTATTTTTTATGGTATTTGTTAAGCACTTCCTATGGGCCGGCCACCGTACTAAGCACTGGGTTAGATACAAGTTAATCAGGTTGCACGCAGTCCATGTCCCGTACTGGGCTCACAGTCTTCCATCCCCATTTTATAGAAGAGGTAACTGAAGCACGGAGAAATCAAGTGACTTGCCCAAGGTCACATAGCAGACAAATTTATTGTCAAGATTATGGTCATGGATGTTATTTATTCAGGACAAATATGAAAGTACTAGGTACTCTAAGCATGCAAAGGTTGTCCCTAGAGGCATACATTTTAAGGAAGAGGAGAAAGAAGAACACAGGAAGGGGGATCAAGACTATATTCACAGGAAAGATAATCATTGTTTGGAACTCAGGGCTCAGTAAACCCAAACTGCTCTCCCTCCTTCTCCCTCCCTTCTCTGTCCCCAAGCAGGCACAGGAGAAAAACAGTTGTCCTAAACATGGAGACAGATGTTCTTGCCTGTCCCCGGGGGGAGGGGAGAGAAGAAAGGGGAGAAAAGAAGGGAGCGGGACAGACCATCTTGACAGAGCACTGATCCACCTGCAGTTGAAGCAAGTGGAAAAGCAGCATGACCTAGTGGATAGAATATGGGCCTGGAAGTCAAAAAGACCTGGGTTCTAATCCCATCTTGGCCATTTGCTGTGTGTGACCTTGGGCAAGTCACTCTCTGTGCCTCAGTTACTTCATCTGCAATATGGGGATTAAGACAACCCCTGTGGGATATGGATTGTGTCCAACCTGATTAACTTGTATCTACACCAGCACTTAATACAGTGCCTGGCACATAGTAAATGCTAAACAAATATCATTTCTTTAAAAAGTGAATAGTCAACCAGGCTCCTGAAAGATTCGCCAGTGTACAGTCTTGGTAAGGATGAAAGCAAGGAAGGGAAAAGATGGAAGGAGGGCTGGGGGGGAAGGCATAAATCTGGTTGGAATCCAAGGGTGGGATGGGAAGGGAGTTCAGGAGAAGATTAGAAAGAGGCTCTTCTCTGTTACTGGGAGGGTGCTTGAGAATGGGGGGAAACTGGAATCTAGTTCAGAGAAGTCAGCCTGAGTGGCTCAAGCCTGGTAGGCTTCCTCAAGGTTGGCTGGGTTGGCTCTTAGAGGGCTGTCCAATAAATAGATGTATCATTTACTCGCTAGCTCGAGTTACTGTTCCAGTGATAGAGGGGAGGAGGAGCAGGAGGATGAGGAGGATGAGGAGGACGAGGAGGACGAGGAGGACAAGGAGGAAGAGACCCAACTTCTTAAGGAAGAAGAGAAACAGAAGAGAGTGCTACTGTCTTCCCCGAGTCCAAGGTAAGCACGTCAGGGTTATCATTTGACTCAAGGAAAAAACGTATTGGAAAATGATCCAAAATGTCAGTGAGATATTTCCCAGTAAGCTGCACATTATTTTCAAATCAACATGGTACCTTAAAATCCAACTTTGGCACTTCTTGAGAGTCTAGCTGGTGAACAATAGCAATAATAATAATAAAACTTTTTATTAAGCACTTGCTATGTGCCAAGCCCTGAGCTAAGCACTGGGATGGGTACAATATAGGTAGACTGGACATAGTCCCTGTCCCACAGGGGGCTCACAGCCTAAGAGGGAGGGAGAACAAGTATTTAATTCCTATTTTACAGATTAGGAAACTGAGGTACAGAAAAGTAAAGTAACACCCAGGGTCGCCCAGCAGACAAATGATGGTGCTAGAATTAGAACCTAGGTCCTCTGACTTCCAGGCCCATGCTCTTTCCACTAGGCCACACTGCTTCTCAGTAGTATTCTAGGGATCCTAACCGTTGGGTTCTTTCTCCCATTTTTACCCAAGAGGGCATAAAGAGGTCTACATCCATTTTCTCCCACAGCGATAAACGTTCTTACCAGTTCCATCCCCACCCCGACTCATCTTTATTTTTGTGGGACTCGCCAGGGCACGAATATGCAGCAACAAACTAAACAAGACTGGTGCACAGTTGCCCTTTATCAGCCTGTTTAAGATAGACCTCTATCCACCCATACGTGGGTGCAGTAGGAAGGGCGGACATTTACATATAGCAAAATCCACTAGGCTTCTTGAAGAAGAAAGAGGATAGAGTAAGCTGCTGTATTTTTATCAAGGGCTTTCCCGGGTTGCCTGGTTTTTAGCCTTCTCTTTCTTCCCTCTCAAGAATTAGGAGCAGAGGTCTTCTGAAAGCACGCTGTCCCCACCGCCCTAGGATAGCAATCTGCTCTCTGGACTCTCCTGGAGGTCCACCCTGAGCTCAGTAAAAACCCTCTCTTTCTGGGTCACGACAGCTTTCCTTGAGAACTAGAACCAGATGAGAAAGATTCATTCATTCATTCAATAGTATTTATTGAGCGCTTACTATGTGCAGAGCACTGTACTAAGCGCTTGGAATGTACAATTCGGCAACAGATAGAGACAATCCCTGCCCAGTGACGGGTTTACAGTCTAATCGGGGGAGACAGACGGACAAAAACAAGACAACATAATCATGATAAATAGAATCAAGGGGATGGACACCTCATTAACAAAATAAATACGGGAATAAAAATATATACAAAATGAGAAGGCAGGCAAGAAGACTGCAGCCTTTACAATTTCCAAGGATCCAACCTGGCACATCCCAGTATGCTCCGGGCTCCGTTCCCTCTGAGGCTAAGAAAGAGATTCTGGTCTCCCCTGGGTGTGGGTAACGAGTTAAACAGCCATTCATTCCACCTGAAAATCTTGGAAGTCTCTAAAAGTCTGTCACTGTCTGACCCTGTCCCTGCCTCCAGGGAGATTACAATCTAAGACCAACAAGGTGGACAAACATATCAATGTAAGTATCAAACATATCAGTTTTATTTATTGAGCACTTGCTCTGTGCAAAGCACTGTACTAAGCGCTTGGGAGAGTACAATATACCAGAGTTGGTAGACCTGTTCCTGCCCACAATGAACTTTCAGTCTGGAGGAATATAGGCAGAGTGTTATCATCAATGTGCTCTTATATGTTCACACATGCACATATAGTATTGGGAGAAGCATGCAATCCATTTTGCGTGATAGAGTTTAGTTGACCACTAAAATTATTCCGAGTCCATACCAAGAATTATAAGCACAGAATTATATCACTCGTCACCAAGTTGGAGAGAGAGTCAGTGTGCCGGGTTCGTTCAGAATCGGTGCGGCGAGAGAGAGAGAGAGGCCGGCGACGAAAAACCTGAGTTCTGTAAAAAATTTATTCTGCGGGGCGAATTGGATTATTTGGTTATTTAGACGCAACAAATCGGCTTTCCCTTTAGGGAGAAATATGGTGTTAGAGCTTCCCTAATGGGCCCACCCAAGCGGAACCCACTTATGATTTACTCGCATGTGGCGAGGCGTCTAGCTCCCACCATGTGCGCGCCCCACTAAGGAGGAATCTACTTATGCATTACCCACTTATATGTTACTCGCACTTGGAGAGGCGGCTAGCTCCCACCATGTTCACATCCCACTCAGGAGGCACCCATTTAGGCATCAAATCCACTTAAACATTACATGCCCATGGCGCAGTATCTGGCTTCCAACCCCACAACAAGCGTTCAGCAGGACGGGACACTCACCCATCCCACAGCTCCTCACTCGGCGCAGGCAGAGTAACCTTCTCACGCTCTGGACAGAGGCCACCTGCAGCTAGTCCCATTCCTCCGCACAGAAGGTTAGAGGTGGCAAGAATTTATCTCCTGTGCTCTTGGGCCATTACAATTTCCAGCTTCAGTTTATCCAATCTCTGCCCTCCCCCCTCCTCCATCCCTAGTTTGATTGACACGGGGGTGAGGGGCACCTTCCGTATTCCCAGCTTGGGCTGTCAACCCGGCAGTTTGGGTTGTGGGGACGGTATCCCACCCTCACTTCCGAGTTCTGCCTGCTGGCTCAGGAGGTCACGAGATAGCATTTGACCTTGAGATGGTGGGTACCCCAGGGTCACCTTGAGACAGTCAGGGAACAAGATCTACTAATTTTGATCAATTTAGCCATCTGCAACCGAGAAAGGAAAAAAGTATTCCGTTACCTGCATCTCCTCCCAATCCCACAAGTTTAATTAAGATGTGACAACTTCAGTTATAAAGTACTGGACTTCTGGCATTGATTCCATCTGTTTTCATTTGCTAGCAGAGACTATACCGGGAAAAGTCTACTTCTGCGACAACTCCGAGCTTTCCGAAATAAAATCTCTCAACCATAGGGAACGATCTCTCAGGATGTAACCGGAGAAAAATCGGGGCCAGAACCCAGGAACGATTGAAGAAATGGACAGGTTCAGAATTGGGAAAAAGCAACATTTAGAAACAAGAAAGACGCAGCTTCAGCATAGCCCAATCCAATTAGAAGTGGAGGCGAAAAGCTCCCCTTTTCCCAGGCCAGCACGAGGATCTGCCGGCGGAAAAACAAGAGGTTCAAGGTGGGATCTTCATTCAGCAAAATCCCTAGTGGAGATGCCACCCTTCCTTTGAACCAAGCAGTAGAATCATCCAGGTAAAGATGGCGGGGGAGCAAAGTCAGCAGTACTCATTCTATTTGTGATTTCAAAGCTTTAGCCACCACACTATTTAGCGGGTGCGTCGACCCGAGAGAACTCTGGCTGCTGACCTTTAAAAAACTGAATAAAATTTGTTTCTCTTTCTCCTTCGAGTTTCACAGGCATTTGTATATTTTCTGCTCCTATTCTCGGGCATAAGGAAAAGGGGTACTGGGAGGGAGAAGGCAGAGCAAAGAGATGAAGGGGCCAGCACTCATTAACGTGAGGGAGGGAGGCTGGGCATTTTACAAATCTGTCCCTCTGCCAAAGCTGCAGGATTCCCAGCAAAATGTACCTTGGGAAGCAGCATGACCCAGTGGAAGGAACACAGGCCTAGGAGTCAGAGGATCTGGGTTCTACCAGCCACCACTTGTCTGTTGGGTGACCTCGGGCAAGACTGTGCCTCAGTAACCTCACCTGTAAAATGGGAATTAAGACTGAGAGTTCTATGTGGGACAGGGATTGTGTCCAACTCGACTATCATGTATCTAGCCCAGCTCCTAGTACAGTGCTTAGCAAATACCACAATTATTATTCTCCCGAAAAATCCATGCCTCGATTGTACACTGCGCTAAAATTCTCTCAAAAGGCTGGGATTGGTTATCTAATTCCAAACTCTCCCATCCTCCTCCTCCTCCTCCTCCTCCTCCCTGCTCTCTCATTACTTGCAACTCACCGCCCCCTCCAAGCAATTTCCCCAGCTACCTAGTGGGTTCCGCCCCCTCACTTGCCATCTTCCACTAAGTGAATTTCACTCCACCCTGACCTTCTCACTCCTCCTTCCCTCCACCGTTCGGGAGGTGGGTGCCCACCCCGCTGCAGTGGCGGCAATTCAGCCAGAAGGCGATGGGGTCTTGAACCCGAGCGGTAATTGTAAGGGTGAGGAGGAAGGCATGGCTCCATGAGATAGCAGTGAGGAAAGACTAGCAAGATTTAGAGACACGGCAAAGGTGGGAAATAAAAGACTGAAAGAAGTCCGAGTTCTTCGTAACTTCCGTCTCAGCCTAGTGAAGAGGGTGGAAGTCAAACTGTAGCTGCTGAAGAAGAGAGTAAGACTGGTTTTAGATGCAACACAAGTGACACAACCTTCTACCTCAAAGTGAGGATCTCAGACTCTAAGCCCCTGAGGGGCCGGAACTATATCGAATTCCCAGCACTCAGGACAGTGTTCTGCACCCAGTAACCACCTAATATCGCTGCTGCTGCTTCTAATTCAAGGTGCAAAATCACAATAGGGCAGCCTGAAGCGAGGGGAGACTAATGTGGATGCTTTGTCAGAGGGGGTGATGACCTTGTGTGGTGCCAGTGCAACTTCAGAGGGGTGGGCAAGTTGGGTGTGGGAGTGATTAAAAGCGTGCTTTGAAAGCACCCACTCACCGGCAGCTGTGACCGCGGCTGGGGGGCCCCCAGAAAACACTCTAGGTTCCAGGATCTGTCACTGGTGTCTTTCCATGAGAGAGAGCGTGCATGCGTGTGCTCATGAGCAGACGACATTGACAGAATGACATATAGAATGCCCTATGTGTGCACAGTAGAGCGTAATGATATGGAAAGGGAGGGACAGGTGATTTTTTCCCCGCCTCAGAGTGGCCAAATGCCTGGAGCTGGCCCTGCTGGAAGAGAAGCCAAGGCAACAGGTAAAGGAGTTTGGGTAGGAATAGTAACAGAGAGGGGGAGCATTAGTTGGAGGGTATATGTTTTGAATCACTGCCCTTGAATTTATCTGTAAAATATAATAATTATAATAATAATAATGCTATTTAAGTGCTTACGCTGGGCCAATCACTATACTAAGCTTTGGGGCAGAGACAGGATAATGAGGTCAGGCACAAGTCACTGCCCTACATGGAGCTCACATTCTGGGAGGGAGGGCAGGTATAATAATAATAATAATGTTGGTATTTGTTAAGCGCTTACTATGTGCAGAGCACTGTTCTAAGCGCTGGGGTAGACACAGGGGAATCAGGTTGTCCCACGTGGGGCTCACAGTCTTCATCCCCATTTTACAGATGAGGGAACTGAGGCACAGAGAAGTTAAGTGACTTGCCCACAGTCACACAGCTGACAAGTGGCAGAGCTGGGATATTTTACCGATGAGGAAACTGAGGCCCAGAAAAACTAAGTGACGTGCCCAATCTATCAATCGATGGTATTTGTTGAGGGCTTACTGTGTGCAGAGCAACGTTCTAAGCACTTGGGAGAGTACAGTACAACAGAATTGGTAGACATGTTCCCTGCCCACAGTGAGCTCACAGTCTAGAGGTGGGGAGACAGACAGTAATATAAATAATTCATGGATATGTACATAAATGGTGAAGGGCTGAGGGTGGGGTGAATATCAAGTGCCCAAAAGATACAGATCCAAGTGCATAGATGACACAGGGGGGAAAGGGAGGTAGGGAAAAGAGGGCTTAATTGGGGAAGTCCTTTTTTTAATTTTAAAAAAAAGGTGTTAAGTGCTTACTGTGTGCCAGGCACTAAATTAAGCACTGGGGTAGATACAAGATAATCAGGTTAGGCACAGTCCATGTCCCAGTTGGGTCTCACAGCCTTAATCTCCATTTTAGAGATGAAGTAACCAAAGCACAGAGAAGTTAAATGACTTACCCAAGGTCACACAGCAGACAAGCAGTGGAGCCAGGATTAAACGCCAGGTCTTCTGATACCCTGGCCTGTGCTCTCTCCGCTAGACCACCTGCCTCTTGGAGGAGATGTGACCTTAAAAAGGCTCTGAAGGTGGGGAGAGTGGTGGTCTGGCATATACTGAAGGGGAGAGGAGTTCCAGGCTAGAGGGAAGATGTGGGAAAGGGGTCGGTGGCAAAATAGTGGAGACTGGCAAACGGTAAGCAAGTTGGCACTAGAGGAGCAAAGTGTGCAGGCTAGGCTGTAATAGGAGATCAGTGAGGTGAGGTAGGATGGGGCAAGTTAATCGCTTTAAAGCCAATGATAAGGAGTTTCTGTTTGACGCAGAGTTGGAGAGGCAACCCCTAGAGGATCCTGAGAAATGGAGAGCTGTGGACTGAATTTAAAAAAAACATTGTCCAGACAACAGAGTAAAGTATGGACCGGAGTGGAGAGAGATAGGAGACAGGGTGACCAGCAAGGAGGTAGATGCAGTAGACAGGTTCATTCATTCATTCGATAGTATTTATTGAGCGCTTACTAAGCGCAGAGCCCTGTACTAAGCGCTTGGAATGTACAATTAGGCAACAGACAGAGACGGTCTCTGCCCAATAACGGGCTCACAGTCTAAACGGGGGAGACAGACAGCAGAGCAAAAGAGAACAAAAAACAAGACGATATCATCAAGATAAATAGAATCGTAGAGATATACACTTCATTAACAAAATAAATAAGGTAATAAATAACATATATTAATATGCACAGTGCTGAGGGGAGGGGAAGGGGGAAGAGCAGAGGGTGGGAGGGGGGAAGGGGAAGTCAGGTGGGGATTGAATCAAGAGAGCAGCAATTTGGAGGGAGAGGAAAAGGCAGATTTTAGCGATGTTGGGAAGCTAAAATTTACAGGATTTGGTAACAGATTGAATGAGCGAGATAAGTCGAGGATAACTCCAAGGATACGAGCTTGTGAGGTAGGAAGGATAATGGTACCGTCTACAGTGATGGGAAAGAGGATTTGGGTGGGAAGATAAGGAATTCCGTTTTGGAGATGTTTAGTTCGAGATGTCGGCAGGAGATCCAAGTAGAGCCGTCTTAAAGGCAGGAGGATGTGTGAAACTGCAAAGAGGGAGAGAAGTCAGGTCTGGAAAGGTAAATTTGGGAATCATCTGCGTGACAGATGGTAGTTGAAGCCGTGGGAGCGAATGACTTCTCCGAGGGCGTGGGCGGAGATGGAGAATAGAAGATGAACGAGAACTGGGCCTGGAAGGACCCCACTGTCACAGGGTGGGAGGTGGAGGAGGAGCCTGCGAAAGAGACTGAGATAAGGAGAACTAGGAGAGGACAGTGTCAGTGAAGCCAAGGTTGGACAACGAAAATAGCGTACAACACGGCCGAGTTCTGGAACTCTTTTTTTTCCTGAAGGGTTTCAGCACTTAGCTGGGTGAGGAGACTCGGCGTGAGGCTGGCGGCGGGGGGGTGGGGGTTGGGGGGGGTGTTGTTGAGAAGCAGCGTGGCTCAGTGAAAAGAGCGTGGGCTTCGGAATCAGAGGTCATGGGTTCGACTCCCGGCTCTGCCACTTGTCAGCTGTGTGACTGTGGGCAAGTCACTTCACTTCTCTGGGCCTCAGTTCCCTCATCTGTAAAATGGGGATTAAGACTGTGAGCCCCACGTGGGACGACCTGATTCCCCTGTGTCTACCCCAGCGCTTAGAACAGTGCTCTGCACATAGTAAGCGCTTAACAAATACCAACGTTGTTACTTAACTGCTCTGGGCCTCAGTTCCCTCATCTGTAAAATGGGGATGAAGCTTGTGAGCCTCCCGTGGGACAACCCTGGATCTCCCCCAGCGCTTAGAACAGTGCCCTGCACAGAGTCAGCGCTTAACAAAATACCAACATTATCATCATCTCGCTCTCAGGTCTCCGGCCGGACGTGGCGGCCTCGGCCGCTCTCCGCCGGGGTGTCGCCCGGCCGTCCCGGACGCCCCCAGTAGGGGGCGGCCAAGCGCAAGGAGGGGGGCGCGCGCAGGGAGGGGGACGCGCGCAGGGGGCGGGGGCGCGCTGCCGGGCCGTCGGGGGCGCGCCTCGACGGAGCGGCCGGAGTCCGGGCGGCCCGGAGCCCCCGGAGGGGCCGGGGACGGGGCGGGGCGGGGCAGGACAGGGCGCGGGCCGCCCTCAGGAAACCCTTCTGTCCGCTGCTGGTCCCGGAGCGGAGCAGGAGGAGCAGGGGGAGCAGGGGGAGGGGGGGGAGCAGGGGGGTCTGCTCCCCGACAGGTCCCGGGCGCGCTCCCTGCGCCCGGCCGGGAGACCCAGCGACCGACCGGACCGGGACCGAACCCGAGCACCGAGCCCGACCCCCGGCCCCGCCGCTCCCTCTGCAGCCGCCTCGTGCCGCTATTTGATAACAGCCCCGCGCGCCTCCCTCATTCATTACTCACCTAATTGGGGATTAATTAATGGCTAATTAGCACCCTGCGCCGAGTGCGGTCAGCTCCGGGCGCTGCCTTCTCGCTCCGGAGGCGAGGCGGGCAGCGGGCCCAGCACGGACACGCCTTCCCCTTCCCCTTCCCCGGCCCCCCGACAGTTAGGGTCCCCCCTCCCGCCCTGCAGCCCGCACGGACGGAGGAGCCCCCACCCCCCGCACCGCCCGGTCTCGGGAGGGAAGGCGGCGCTCGGTGCGGGCTGCGGGGGCCCGGCTGTCCGCTCATCCCCAGCCCCCCGCACTGCCGGAGCCCGGTCCCGCTCCGCTCGGGGGGCCGCCGGGGCTGCGGGGGCGGGCGGACAGGGAAGGGTTAATCCCACTGAGCTCCCGCCGCGGCGGCTCCTACGGCTCCTAGAGCGGCGGCGGCGGCGGCGGCGGCGGCGGCGGGGCCGGGCGGGCGGGGAGGGACAGGATGCCGAGGGGAACTTCCTGTTCCCCCGCCCCCCGCGCCCCCGGCCCGGCCCGCCCCCGGCCCCGCACCCGCACCCGGCCCCGCAGCGAGCCGGGAGGCCGGGGCCTGCGCCAAGCCCGGACCCCCGTCCCCACCCCCGACCGGTGAGTCCGGCGGCGGGGAGCCGGGAGGAGACCCCCACCCCGGCCCCCGGGGCCGCCCGCTCCCCCCCGTCACCCCTTCTTCTTCCCCCGCTCCCCCTCCGTCCGCCTCCCGTGGACCGTGCTTAGGGTCCGTTTCTGCCGGGGCTCCCTCCCTCCTCCTCCTCCTCCTCCTCCTCCTCCTCCTCCTCCTCCTCCTCCTCCTCCTCCTCCTCCTCCTCCTCCTCCTCCTCCTCTTCCCATTGCCCCCTTCCCCCGGCCCCAGACGTGGCCCCGGAGGGTCTCTCCTCCGCCTGGGGGGGAATCTCTCCCCGCCCTGCGGCCCTCCTCTCGCCCCCCGCCGTGCAGATGGTCGCGCTTCCCAGCCTTGGTTGGCTACTTGCTCCCGGATCCCTCGTGTGTCTCCTCCTCACCGCCCTCCCAACCCCTTTGCCCCCGGTTCCTTTCTCTCCCCGGGAAAAGCCAACCTCCTTTCATTCGACCTCTTCCAGTCATTCATTCGATCGTATTGATTGAGCCCCGACTGCACGCAGAGCACTGTACGAAGCGCCTAGCACTCTACTGAGGCCCTCTTAGCACTCTCCTCACCCCGGCTCCCCACCCCTCCACCAGACCCCCCCACCCTTTACCCTGCCTCGGTTTCCCCCGGTGCTCAGGCCCTGCTTTCGCCACGGAATTGGCGGGCCCGGATCACAGGCGTTGCACCTTCTTCGGTCAGTTGAGTTCTCGAGGCCCCGCTGCCTTGCAAGCATCTCCAGTCCGGACACACCTGCTTTTTTGGGGGGTTCCCTCTCGCTTCCGCTCTTTCCTGTTTCTCGGAAACCCTCTCCGATACCCTTCGTGCCCCCTCTCTTCTCCACTCACTAGTTCTTCTTTTTGAGGTCGTTGCAGTTTGGATCGGGGGACGCTGGAAGAGAAGGCACATCGAGAGCCTGCGTGAACTAGCGGGAAGGTCGGAGAGGCGCTGGAGAAAGTAGAGACGTGCATTAGGGAGAGATTCGAGGAGAACGTTCCCCTCCACACGTATTCTGTGAGCCCGTCTGCTGTGCGCCGAGACAGAAGCAGCACTTGGGGGTTTACCTAGAATGGTATGGAGAAGGCACTATCTCTCCCCTCCGGGCACTTACATTCCATGTGGCGAAGGTCAGATTATTCAGTCATTCACCGGCCACTCGCAGTGTCCAGTTTCCAGCTGGATTCCCTCCAGTCTAGCTTCTGTTCCCACCGAAACCGCCTTCGTTACCAACTCCGGTGACTTCCTTCTGGCCAATACAAAGGCCCCTTTCCTTTACTCTTCTTCCTTGACCTCTCTGCCGCGCACGAGGCCGCCAGCCTCCTGTTTTTCAACATTTGCTTCTGTGGTTCGGCCTTACTCTAAAGTCCAGTGGTTAGAGAGCGCTGTTCCGGGCCGCGGGAGATCCGGTTCTAGTTCCAGGTCTGCCGGAAGGTGGTGACTGCTGACCGCGGGCAAAAAAAACCACGCGTGCACTTTGCAGTGCCTGCTCCCCTGCCCGCCTCCTCACTCGTGGCACGCCATGCCCTGGAGGGAACAAGATAATAGTGATGGTATTAAGCGCTTACTCTGTGCCAGTCACTGTCCTGAGCGCTGGGGTAGATGCAAGCAAATGGGGTTGGACCACGGTCCCTGTCCCATGTAGGGTTCACAGTCTCGATCCCCATTGGACACGGTCCCTGTCCATGTAGGGCTCACAGTCTCGATCCCCATTTTACAGATGAAAAGTAACGGAGGCCCAGAGAAGTAAATGACTTGCCCAAAGTCATAGCGCAGACTGGCAGGGACAAGAAATGGCATTCTTTCATATTTTTTGAGTGCACACGGCGCAGTTCCATCCACTAGCATTATAAGCAGTTCCTCTACCCGGGTTCTCAGTCCTGAAGTCTCAGGACTGAAGCTCATTCGACATTCCTGATGGGAGACTCCAATGCTTTCGCCTCCTGGTTCCCTTCCTACATCTCTTCCACCGATCCTTGAGTCTGTCCGCCTAAGTGCTCAGTACAGTGCCCTGCGCAAATAAGTGTCTAGTATACAGCACGGGCCTGGGAGTCAGAAGGTCATTGGTTCTAATCCTCATGGGCTCTAATCCCGGCTCTGCCACTTGTCTGCTTTGTGACCTTGGACAAGTCACAAGGACACCTCTCTCTGCCTCGGTTACCTCCTCTGTAAAATGGGGGTTTAGACTGTGAGCCCCACGAGGGTCAGGGACTGTGTCCAAACCCGTTTTGTTCGTATCCACCCCAGCGCTTAGTGAAGTGCCTGGCACGTAGTAAGCGCTTAAACAAATATCACAATTGTTGATCTTATTTTTAAATGCCACTGATTGGTTGATTGATATTCCTTTCAGTCCTCCTCCTTCCTCTTTGTGTCCCTGGGTTTCATTGGCAAGCTCCCCTTGGTCCTCATTCTTTTTTCTCTAAACCCCATTCCCATGAAAAGATCATCAGTGTAGTTGGAGTAGGCATTGAGGCAGATATACCGTCCCTCTAGCCTGTAAGCTCCTTGTGGGCAGGGACCGTGTCTACCACCTCTTGTTATATTGTACTCTCCCAGGCGCTCAGTACAGTGCACTGTACACGGTAAGCGCCCAAGAAATGTGTTACACTGATATAATTCCCTGGCCCCACCTTGGCGATCCAAGATCCCAGCTCTCATCGCCTGCTCTCCGTTGGCTGTCCTATTGGGTCCTGGAACTTCCAGTCCCCTAGACTTTAAGCTCCGTGGGAGTAGGGAACGTATCGATCAACTCTGTTGTACTGTCCTCTCCCAAGCGCTTAGGACAGTGGTCTGCACACAGTAAGCACTCAATAAATAGCAATGATTGATTGGAACGACTCAGCTGACGTTCCGCCTAATTCCCTCCTCTCGCTCTACATCCTTCTCCCAAAGCTCCCTCATCAGCAAGTGTGAGAATACCACTTTCCTATCTGTCCCCCAGGCCTTCAATCTTGGACTTTTACACCTCCCCTTCTCTTCTTCATCTGGTCAATTGCAAACCTGAACATTTCTTCCTGTGCCCCATCTCCTCCTCCACTGCCTGTGCACCAGAGCCTTTCGTCGGGCCTCTGTTAACTTCATTTTGGCCACCACAACCTTTCCTCTGCTTCCAGGCTCTCCCCTTTTCAACTGCTTCTTCATCCTGATCTAGAGGAGTCCACCAAACGTGCTAATTTGACTGTCACACCCCTCTTCCGTACCCCTCTAGTGGCAACGCTGATAGATATCAAAGCCTATATGCCACACTTTTTCCGTTTTACCCAACTGTACTCTACTCTGAATGTACCTCGACTCTACCACTCATCTGGTGCTTGAGGTTATGTGTTCGCAGTCCTGTTCTCTCTTGGATCAGCTTTCTCTGTCTTTCCTCTTCCCCCAGTCCCTAAGAATCCATCTTAAAATCCTTATTTTTGTATGGTATTTGTTAAGCACTTACTATTTGCCAGACACCGTACTAAGACGCTGGAGTAGATACCAGCTAATCAGATTGGACATTGTCCCTGTCCCACATGGGGCTCACTGTCTTAATCCCCACTGTACAGATGAGGTAACCCTATTCTCCAGGAAGCCTTTCCTGACTAACCCAGATCAACGTAACTATGCCACAGCGTTGGATTTAGCCTCTCTTCTGGGTCCTAAGATTTGTTGCAAGTACATTCAAGTCATTTATGCAGTCTGTGCCTCTGTTCTAATCGATTTATTCGATCGGTGACTTCCAGATAGAATGCTCTTTGGGAGCCAGAGTGTTCTCCCAACAAATGTATGTAAATCCCATGATGCCTAGTATGATGTCATGCCCTCGTGAAGGCGACTGCAGGATTTGAGCCTGGTCGGGAAGTTGAGAGACGGCCAGAAAGAGGCAGTGGCTATTAGAAAGATGTTGGGAAGAGGAGAAATAAGGGGAGGCCCCCTAGGTGCTCTTGGGGTTTTGAGGGAAAGGAAGGGTGAATGGATTTGGGAAAGAGCAAGAGATGGGCCGGGCGGTGGTGGAGGGAATCCCTGGTATTCCTCCCACCCTATAGTGGAAAAGGCACAGGATGAAAAGTCGGGAGACTGGTTCTGATCCCAGCTCTGCCACTGCCCTGCTGTGTGAGACCTCGGACAAGTCACGGCATCCCTATATGCCTCAGTTTCCTCTCCCCTGAAGTGGGAATAAAATACACACTCTCCCTATGAGGTCTTGGTGGATCAGGGACGACGCCCAATCTGATTATCTTGCCTACCCCAGAGCCTCGCTCAACCTTTGGCACGTAGTAAGCACGAAGTAAATACCATCAAAAAAAACTATCCCCACATTGCTGAGGTCAGAGAGACCTCGGAACAGACCAGGCTTCTGGAAATCCCTGTTCTGTGCCCCCCTCAGCGCCAGGACAGTTTTCTGAATTTGGAAGCGGCTGCGGTTGGGCGCTCTCCGTCTTGTCCGGGCCACACTTCCCCCAGACTACTTCCTAGATCTGTTTTCCGTCTGCTCCTGCCAGGGTTGTGACTATTGAAAACAAAGTTGCCATGGGCGGAGAGACGCTCTATCCCAACAGTAACCCCTGCAGCAGAGGGAAACACGGCAGCTTTCACATCGGTTCCCCAGAGGGGCAGGGGAAGCAGGCAGTCTCTGCCCCTGTATCTACCCTGCTCTTCCTCCTTCAACCTCCTCTTGCGGGCGGTTTTCCGCTGTCTTCGTTCCTAAGGCCCTTCTGACAGAGATTGACTTCTGCCCCTCCTTCTTTGGTGGGAGAGAACACTGTTGCAAAATGTTATGCTTCCTTTCCTGGAATTTCTTGACATTGATAGTAGTGGTGAAGGTCGGGCTGCACTAGAACCATGCCCAGCTGAAAATCTGGGTCCCAGCCTGGCGCCCAACCTCTCTTCTTAGATTCTGAGGCATGGCCTGCGGATGAGGCAGGATTTCCACACATGCATGGTCCAATGGGCACGGGTTGGCAATGCCCCAATCACATGCTTGGCAGGGGCCTTGTCCCTTCCTGCCCCAGGAGATCCAAAGTGTGTCGAGGGGGGAAGGGGACGGGGGCTGACCATGAATCTTACTTTCTCTGCGCTCTTCCAGGCCGGAGCCCAGAGCCCTTCTCTGCAACCATACCTCAGCTTGTGCAAGGTTCTCAGCGGTACCATCCTCTCATTTCCTTTCTTCTGATCCTTTTAGAGGAGGGGAGGGCAGACCTTTCCCACCAGTAAAAAAATCTCCCAGTCTCTCTCAGAAACTGGGAGGGAGGGTGCGGAGAGGAGGCTTGGTTTTTGTTTTGTTTTTATCGGGGGGAGATTCTGAAGGATGTTGAGCCCAGAGAGCCTGACGCTTCCCCGAAAGTTGGCGTTGAAGGATATTTCCTTCCTTCCTTCCCCCAGGCAAAGCAGGTTACCCGGGCCCCTGACCCACCCTCCAGGATGGAGCGAGGAGACGACGCCTGCGTGCTGGACCTGCGGTGCCCCAAGGCCAGGGATATCCCCCGAGGAACTCGCACAGGTGAGGGCACAGGATAGCGAGACCCCTCGCCTCCCAGTTTGGAAAACCCCCGCTCGGGAGCTGAGCGGGTGGATGTTTCTACCCACTAGCAGTGGGGTGGCAAACGACTTGGAAAGGGCTTTGGTGGGCAGGTAGCCCAGCCTGGCCTGGGCCAAGCCACAAATGAGGACCACTGGGAGAGTAGGGACTTGGTGTGGATTTCCCAATAAACCGCAAGGAGGGGACAGGGTCCTAAAACCTGGGGGTTGCGTTCTGGCAAAACTGCCCACTGAGGAGAATTTGTGCTGTGATCTGCAAGGGGTCCCACGCCGCCCAATGGCATGTACGTGGGGGAACTGTCGTAGTTTCTCCCGACCCTCCGGTGTCCTGTATTCCAATAGACTTGCGTCATCCGGCATGGGTTCCTCAATTCCCAAACAGCGTTCTAGCTAAAACAGAGAGTGAAAGCACACGTTCTGTCAGAATTGTGTGTTCTTAATCTTCCAGGTGGCACCGGAATTTACCATGTGGCCAGTCAGTCCAGCCCTTCCATTTTCAGGGATGGGAAAAGAGGGTGAGAGCTGGGAAGCAGAACCCCCCAGAGGCAGTGGCAAGGGCTAGATTGTAAGTACCGGGAGGGCAGGGATCCTGTCTGCCAACTGTATTGTTCTGTACTCTACCAAGGACTTAGTGTAGTGCTCTGCACACCGTAAGTGCTCAATAAATACCATTGGTTGATTGATTCATGGGAGAAGGAGTCGGGGACCATCCCAACAACTTGCAGCCAGATGCAGCACAACCCATTAGGGAAACTCATATTCCACAGTCAACCTCTTCACCCAAGCCTACCTTTTTTAAAAAAAAAAAAAAATGGTCTTTGTTATATGCTTACTATGTGCCAAGTGCTGCACTAAGTGCTGGGGTAGATATAGAATAATCAAGTTGGATCCCATCCCTGCCCACCTGAGGATCCCAGTCTAAGAACCTTCCTGGACATCCTCTGCTTTCTCCATTCTTTCTCCCTCCAGACTTTCCCAATCCTCCACAACATCTCCCACCCCTTTAGAGCCCTTAGGATCCCCTCCCCCCCCCAGCCCCTTCTTCGGAAAGCTTTGTTCATTTACCCTCAGCCGTTCCCAGATTTTTCAGCCTCTTCCCTAATAAAAAGAGAGAGAATGAATTTGAGTTTAATCGGAAGTCCACCAGCTGTTATTAGATTCCCTTTGAAAGTGGAGCGGGCAAAGGGCCAAACACAGATTTGGGAGTCCAGAAAACTGGGTTCTAGCCCTAGCTTTGACCCTGACTACTTTTGGGGCCAAGGATGGGCCAGTGACCGTAGACCTCGGAAAGAGCACAGGCTTTGGAGTCAGGGCTCATGAGTTCGAATCCCAGCTCTGCCACTTGTCGGCTGTGTGACTGTGGGCAAGTCACTTAACTTCTCTGTGCCTCAGTTCCCTCATCTGTAAAATGGGGATTAAGACTGTGAGCCCCATGTGGGACAACCTGATTCCCCTATGTCTACCCCAGCGCTTAGAACAGTGCTCGGCACATAGTAAGTGCTTAACAAATACCAACATTATTATTATTATTATTACCTCATTTTTTCCATTTGTAAGATGGGGAGAACAATACCAACCAACCCTTCTTCATTCATTCTGTGATATTTACTGACATTATTATTTTTATTTCTCAAATTAGCCTGTTCTTGATATATTATTATACTATAGGCAATTAGCCAGGTACCATATAATTATAATTTAGATCTAAGTGCATTTAATTAGTATTTATAATTATAAAAATTTGCTGGGTATGTGACCAGTATTTAGAAGGAGAGCTGTCTGAATTGAGTGTATAAAAGAATTCCCAGTTCTCTAAAGTATTTAGGTCATGTTGATGGAACCCCAAGAACCTTTACTTTCTTAAGTCTCAATCTCTGAATTTTTTTTTTTTAGCTTATCGACCTTTTTTCCCATACAAAATTAATTTTGGTTCTTCCATCACTTGCCTGTCTTTATCAGTCGAGGGTAGGTCTCCATCTTCTAATTCATCCATAGCAGAGCCTTTCCACCTGTTTTTCTCCGTGGTTCGTAGTTATTTTGAAAGCTCACATGTGATGGTGTTAATTTCAGTTTCTGTAAACAAGTTTCTCCTCATAATGGTCCCCCTCCAACCTGCTACATTTTTTTCCCCCACCAAGTCCAGCTATCGATTCAGGATATTAGGCTATAAATTTCTGGACTTTTCTTTTGTTTCATAATAATAGAACATTATACCATATTCATTTGGGCAGACCGCTTAAGGCCGGTCTCTGGTTCAACACCGGTGATCGTCTGCTTTCCTCCAGACCGAATTCCTGGTGCAGTCCACAACCTGAATTCCTGGTGCAGTCCACAACTTGGATGCTGTTGCTGTTCCTCGAGATTGTAGGCCATTAGCTAGCAGCCCTAGCTCCACTTACCTCCAAGTGAAGCTGACCTCAAGTGAAAGCAATATCAGCCTCCACTTCTGATTCCCCACTAATTCTCCATTTTCCTTAACATGGCCATTCCAAAATCCTTGATGAGCTGCCAACACAGTTTTCCAGGGCCCTGTTAACCACCCCTGCAGCCTGTTTCACCCCTTTAAGAAGCTGCTTATTTAGAGAAGCAGTGTGGCCTAATGGAAAGAGCACAGGCCTGGGAGTCAGAAGGCCTGGGTTCTAATTCCGGCTCTGGCACTGGTCTGCTGTGTTACCTCGGGCCAGTGACTTAACTTCTCTGTACCTCAGTTCCCGTATCTGCAGAATGGGGATTCAGTACCTCTTCTCCCTCCTACTCAGATTGTGAGCCCCATGTCGGGACTGATTATCTCGTACCCACCCTAGTGCTTAGCACAGTGTTTGACACAGAGTAAGGGCTTAACAAATACTACTATTATTGTCATCGTTGTTGTTTTTAGATATTAAGTTTTTTAAAATGAAGAATTGGAGCTCCTCAACATCCCCTCCTCTCCCTAAGCCTCTGTATCCTCGCCTTCCTTCCCTCCTTCACCTTCCTCCTGTTCTCTCGACCCTTCTTTTTTTTACAGTCAGATATCCTTCCACCCTCTTCTATCCTCTCCTGTCTTCCCCTTCTTCTGCCCATTCCTTTTTCTCCTTCCCTTCCTCCAGCCTGTTAGATTGTCAGGAGAGCTCAGAATAGGAAATTGAGTGATTCTTGAGGCAGGCTTCCAACCAGATTGTGTCTGAACTCTCTGTCCCCAAATCAGTGAGTATCCCCAGTTGTGCCTGAAACTCTTTAATGTAGGTAGGTTGCATTGTGTAAAATCACTAATTAATTTGCTTGAGCACAGGCTATAAACAAGATTCTGATCTGATTGTATCCATTATTCCTGAGTATTTTAATATATTCAGTTACACTCATAATTTTGAGAGCCTGGGTTTTGAGGACAAAATTTGGGCCTCTTTGAACTCAATTTAGCTTCAGCTGTTATAATGTGGTACAAATATCAGATCCTGAATGACAACCAGGACATTTCAAATTCATCCCTTTCGTGATTTTCAAAATTGAATACGTTTCAATTTCAGGTTCAGGTTTAAGCGTATGCAGATTCAAATGAAATGGAGTAAAGTAGGTTTTCTTCCTCTGCCTGGTTGGCTCTAGCTGTGCAGGATCGATGTTTCACCATGATTACAAAAGCACCGTAAATGTCACCCATCATTGTGGTTTGCTGTATCAGTCAGTAGAGTTGACTCTTAAAGCATTCAAATTACCCTGTAGACTTTGGAGGGCAGAGTGCTGGCTCTCCACAATATCAATCAGTCTTTAGTATTTATTGAGGCCTTCTGTGCAGAGCACTACACTGAGCACTTGGGAGAGTACAAGAGAGTTAGCGGACACGATCCCTGCTCTCGAGGAGTTTACAGTCTAGTGGGGGAGACAGACGCTAAAATAAACTGCATGTAGCGGGAAGCAGTCGAGTCAGAAGGTACTTGCATAAGCACAGAGGGGATGGGTGCAGGTACCCAAGGGCTTGGGTAAATCCCTTGACTCTTGTTGAAAAATGAAGTGATTTTTTTAAAGGATCCCAGTGAACCACACCATTGGTGCAGTTTTCAGGAAACCTGGCATTTAGAAGGTTGCTTCTTCCTGGTGCCTAGCTCCAGTAGCCAACGTGGAAGTCATCAGGAAATGGCCCCGGGAGAGCTCTGAGCACCAGTGCTTGCCAACTCTCCCCAGCCCCCAGGACTCTCCCCTGCCTCTCCCACCTCTGTGGGTGGGGAATCAGAGCCCTAGAAGAGGACACTAGAGGAAGAGTGTAAGAAGCAGTGTAGTCTAGTGGATAGAGCATGAGTCTGGGAGTCAGAAGGACCTGGCTTCTGACCCTGGCTCCATCACTTGTCTGCTGTGTGACCCTGGGCAAGTCACTTCACTTCTCTCTACTTCATTTACTGCATCTGTAAAATGGGGATTAAGCCTGTGAGCCCTATGCCGGATAGGGACTGTAGCCAACCTCCTTAACTTGTATCTACCCCAGTGCTTAGTACAGGGCCTGGCACATAGTAAGCACTTAAATGCCATTTTTAAAAAAAGTCATCAGAGCCCTCTCGGTTCCCCCTCCACTTTCCTTCCAAGTCAGAATGCTCAAGTGGTGCCCCAAGACCAGCCCTCGGGAGCCAGCAGGAAACCCTGCTGCTCTCCTTGCCTCCTCCTGGGCAGAAGTGCCACCTAGGTGGCCCCAGCAGAGGAGAACTTCGGGAGGTTGCCCGGGGCAGAGATGGCCCTCCCAAGTGACCCATTGGCCCACCACAGTTTACCCAGTACCCTTGTCCTCTCTTGGGGACAGGGTGGACCCCACACTCTACCCAAATCTACAGCGCAGTGCAGGGCCGTGTTAACAGAATTTACCCTATAGATGTTTCCCATGATCCAACAGGGTTAGAGTGATCTAAAAAGGGGTGGCATTGGGAATGGTATACCATTTTCCCATAGATTTATATGAAACCAGTATGAGAGCCAGCCCTGACATGACAGCCAAGCCTACAGGTAAGTAAAAGTTCCATTACAAATCCTTCCCCACCCATCCTTAGATCCTCCATTCGGTTCCCTCACCTTCCCCCATAAGTCTTCCCAACTTCCCCACATTCTAGAATTTTTTTTCTTGGTTTGAATATATCTTAGCAACAGCTGTTGCCATCACCTTGGCTGCTGCCATCTTTCATCTTCCCAGTTTATAGTCCCACCTTTCCCACCCCAGACTAAAGCGTGGGGCAGGGATGCCCTCGGACGGTGGTGGTGACAGGAGCTTGGGAGGAGACTTCACGGCCTCTCCCCCACAGTCTTCCCCCAGTCCGTCCCTCTCCCCGGAGTTTTGTCCAGGGTGGGGAAGTGGACTACCAGCTGGACAGGGAAGGAGGGTTGGCAGTGGCTGTACCCACGAGAACAGCCGTAGCTAGAGTTAAAGTTCCAACAAAGACAGAAATGCCGGGGTGGACTGGGGAAGCAGAAGAAGGGTGGGTTCTGAGTTCAGAGAGAGGAGGGAAGGGCAGGAAAGCTCCTGAGAACAGGACAGGGGTGAAGCCAAATAATCTGCAGGAATTGGACAGGACAGATTGGCTGCGACAAGTCAGCCAAGAGTGCAGGGCTTATCCTCAAGTGACACCAAATGTAAGGGGTGGGGAGGTAGAGGGCGGAGGGGAACCTGGGGAACACCTGAACCTGATCGTACCTGGCTTGTTGCATCAAAGTGGTTTTTCAAATTTGCAGGTTTCACCCTTTTAACATCACTAAAACTTCAAAGAGAACAAAACGCTGGAACAAAACCTAGGTATATGCAGCGTATCAAATTGCTAAAACTTTTGTTGGGTCTTGACCTTCACTCATTAAGCTACATAATGATTTTTACACTTCAACAGAACCCCAAGTATATTTACAGTCCGCATTATGCCTTGATAATACCGTCTTTACGAATACCATGGTTTTTACTCCTTGAGCAGGTGATTCCCAAAACGCATCCTTGCCTGAATTTCTTACATAGCACAAAACTAAAATCATGAAGAAAATAACTTGCCTCTGGTGAGCTACATCTTTCCCACCTCCTACCTACATTTCACAAAAATCCTCCTTTAATCTTTCAGAATGTCTTTACTATTTAGTTCTTCCCATGCTTCTGGTCCATCCCCCCACACACCATACCAGCCATAGATGACATTCCATAATCCATTGTCCACATACCTTTCCAGTCCCAACATCTCACGTCTCTTCATGCATAAGGTCTTCTCCCCAACCTTTTACACATGTACATAAAGGTGTCCTTTTGCAGTTTTTCATTTCCTCCCAGGTCATACTTTTAAAAAGCTGCAAATTTCTAATAAGGTATCGATATAATCATCCTTTGTTCTTCAACAAGATGCTATTGGCTGAAATACATCTGGGGAGGGGAGATGTGTGTGTGACTGAAAATAAACGATGCGGGACTCATCAGTGGTGTTTATTGAATGCTTACTGTGTGCCGAGCACTGTACTAAGCACTTGGGAGAGTACACTAGAGTTGACAGACGTGTTCCCTGTCCTTAATGAGCTTAGGGTTCGTGGGTGGAGAAGTGGGGGGTGGAACAGACAGACATTAATGTAATTTATAGATATGTACGTAAGTGTAATGGGACTGAGGGTGATTCGTTGTCCCGGTGGCAAAGGCCGTCGTACGTTGTGCTGCCATGTTTCTCGTTCCTCTGGAGCACCTAGTGCTGTGTAATAGCCTTTATAAAGTATAATAATTATGTCGGTATTTGTTAAGCGCTTACTACGTGCCAAGCCCTGTTCTACGCGCTGGGGTAGATACAAGGGAATTGGGTTGTCCCACGTGCGGCTCGGTCTTCATCCCCATTTTACAGATGAGGTAAGAGAGGCCCAGAGAAGTGAAGTGACTTGCCCAGCTGACAAGTGGCGGAGCCGGGATTAGAACCCACGACCTCCGACTCCCGAGCCCAGGCTCTTTCCACAGAGGCACGCCGCTGCACGTATCAGCAACCTAATACAATATTATTTGATGAATTGAAATGAAATGGGTGACAAACGAACATTTTCAGGGCAGAGAGCATCTGCCTCTTTCTCAAAGAACCTCGCGTTTGGGCAAATTGGCATGACAGTGCTCGCGTTTTGACAGATGCCGCACGCATGTGACAGTGCTTGGTGCCATCTCCCAGCGGAGGGTGGTGCAGGAAGGGGGTTTCCTGATTGCTCAGCGGCACTCAGCCCTAAAAGTGTAGTGACACCACGCATTAGAGGAAGGTGGGCTAGTAAGAACAGGAATAAACTGATAGGGGCTTGAGTACCAAGGTCTCCGCTGGGTGGGCGTGGGGGCCCCTGGCTGTTGGCCGGACTTTGGCCCGAACCCCGATCCCTTTCCGGGTCCAGGGCCTGGGTCGGGCCTGCCAGACGGAGGAACCGTTTTCTGACCCCCCCCCCCCACCACTTGTCTCCTCTGGGACCCGAGGCGAGTCGCTTCGCCTCTCCGTGCCTCGGTTCCCTCATCCGCCAAAGGGGATAATGATAATAATGATGTTGGTATTTGTTAAGCGCTTACTACGTGCGGTGCACTGTTCTAAGCAGGTAATCTGGTTGTCCCACGTGAGGCTCACAGCCTTCATCCCCATTTTCCAGTTGAGGTCACCGAGGCCCAGAGAAGTGAAGTGACTGGCCCACAGTCACCCAGCTGACGGGTGGCAGAGGTTCATTCATTCAGTAGTATTTATTGAGCGCTTACTATGTGTAGAGCACTGTACTAAGCGCTTGGAATGTACAAATCGGTAACGTGGCTCAGTGGAAAGAGCCCGGGCTTTGGAGTCAGAGGTCATGGGTTCGAATCCCCGCTCTACCACTTGTCAGCTGTGTGGCTGTGGGCAAGTCACTTGACTTCTCTGGGCCTCAGTTCCCTCCTCTGTAAAATGGGGATGAAGACTGCGAGCCTCACGTGGGACAACCCAATTACCCTGCATCTCCCCCAGCGCTTAGAACGGTGCTCGGCACATAGTAAGCGCTTAACAAATACCAACATTATTATTAACAGATAGAGACAGTCCCCTGCCCTTTGACGTTTTGAACCCATGACGTGTGAGTCCCAAAACCGGGCTCTGACCACTGATCCAGGCCCTGTGGTCCCTCCTACTTAGGCAGCGAGGCCCCGGGGCCCTGACGATGGAGAGCCAGCCCGGCCCTTGGTCCGGCTCTCGCCCCGTTGTTGCAGAGGAGGGGTGGGCGGGTGAGAGAGAGTGGTCATTGGGGCCCAGGGCATGGCCAGCAGCTGCCTTTCCCGCTGTTTTCTCCGTGCAGGGGACGGCAGTGAGAACGAGGAGGAAGAAGAAGAGGAGGAGGAGGAGGGGCGCCGCAGTCTCCTGCAGCTCCAGCAGCGTCGGCGGCAGCATGAAGAGGAGGAGGAAGGGCGGCAGCTCCGGCGGCGGCCGCAGGGCAGCCCCTTGACGGCGCCCATGTCGGGGGCTGCGGAGGAGGAGGAAGAGGAGGAAGAAAAGGAGGGGGAGGCCCCCCGGCCGCCGCGGGGCAGCCCCGGGCCCGGTCGACGGGGCCGCAAGCCGACGCCCCCCTCGCCCCCGGCCGACCCCCGGGGCTTGGGGAAGCTGCTGGGGCTGCCGGCCGGGGACGGGACGGGGCCGGGGACCGGGGCGGAGGCCGGGGCGGGAGCCGGGAGCGGCCCGGGCCCCGCCCCGGCGGCCCCCCGCAAGCGGCGCCGGCGGAGCCGGGACCGGCCCACCATCTGCGAGGTGTGCGGCAAGGGCTTCAGCCGCAGCACGGACCTGGTGCGGCACCAGGTGACGCACACCGGCGAGCGGCCGCACCGCTGCGGGGAGTGCGGCAAGGGCTTCTCGCAGCACTCCAACCTGGTGACGCACCAGCGCATCCACACCGGCGAGAAGCCCTACGGCTGCGCCTACTGCGCCAAGCGCTTCGGCGAGAGCTCGGCCCTCATCCAGCACCAGCGCACGCACACGGGCGAGCGGCCCTACGCCTGCGCGGACTGCGGCAAGCGCTTCAGCGTCTCCTCCAACCTGCTCCGCCACCGCCGCACCCACTCGGGACAGCGGCCCTACGTGTGCGCCGCCTGCGGAGAGGCCTTCCGACACAAGGCGCAGGCGCGCCGACACCAGTGCCAGCGCCGCGCCGGCCCGGGAGGGGGCGCCCTCGCCGACGCGCCGGGCCCCCGGGACGACCAGCAGGGCGGCGCCCGCGTCGCGCGGCCCCCCGACCAGCCCGGCCCCGCCGGGGAGGGCGGGACCGGGAAGGCGACTTAGGCTGCGGGGGAGGGCGAGGAAGAGGCCTTCAGGGCGGGAGAGGGGACCGGGGCCTCTCCCTCGTGGGGGGTGGGGGGCGGGTAGGGTGGCCGGGCGGGGGGGGGGGCCCTGAACGAAGAGCACTGAACGGTGCTGACGCTGAACAGGGCCGTCTCCTCGCCTCCCAAACGACAGCCGAGCCGGTGGACAGCGGCCTGGCTCGTCTCCCCTCACTCCCTTCCTTGCTCAGCGCCCCGTGGGGCCGAATACATAGGGGGCGTGGGGACCAAGAGCAAGCTCTTGAGAGGGGTGAAGCTCAGGGCCCAAATTCGGGGCGGGGGGGGGTGATCCGCTGGGCGCCTCGACCCCCCGGCCGCAGGGCCTCCTCCACCAGCCCCGGAGAAGAGGGAAGTCGGGGCGCTCTCCACCCCAGGCCTTCTAGGCTCCCGGAGGCGGGTGGGGGCGTCTAGCCAGCTCCCCGGGTGCCAGGATGAAGGAACGGCAAAGCCTAGGGAGAGACCCAGGGCGGACGGCAGGGGATAAGGGCCGCGCCCTCCCCCCGTGATGGTCTGTGGCCGTCACCCCAACCTACCTCGTGGAGGTAAGACGCGGGGGGCTGAGACCTGAGCTTGTGGATCTGGGCTCGTTCCTTTCCCGGGGATGATGATCTTTCCGTTTTTCGCATTTTACTGGGAGTTAACATGGGAGCAGCGGCAGTGCACCGATGTCCCCGTCGAGCTGCGGAGTCAGTGGCCGGGGGAGGAGCGGGGGACGCTCGAGATGGGGGTACTCGAGTTCCCCTCTCAACTCCCGGGGGGCCACACACTCCCTTCCCTTCTGTAGCGGGTGAAACCCTGACCCTTTTCTCTCTCCCCACCTGTACTAACCCTCTTTGCACACAATTTTGCAACATTTATACCAACGTGATAGGAAGCGAGAAAAGAAGAAAAATAAAAGAAAAAAATTTGAGTAAAGAGATGGTGTCTCTGCCCTGGTCTCTGGGTCTGGGTCATCTGTCCCCAGGTCACCGGGTGCTCAGAGTTACACAGACTCCAAACGCGCTTTGTGATGCCGCCCCTCTCCATCTTGAGCCCTGTGCTGCCAAGCTGATGTGGTGGGTAGGCAGCTAGCTGAAGCTTCCCCTTCTCTTCTTCTCCCCCTGGCATGTCTGCTGCGGGAACCCCGTGGGAGAGCGGGCCTGAGACCAAGGGAATCAGGATTGTATGCTTGATAGCAGGGATCTTGTCTACTTTATTGTGCTCCCCCATGAGGTTAGTAGTGCACGGAGTAAGTGTTCAGTACATACTACGGAGTGATCCCACGGCAGGAATAGGCGGCAGTAGTGACACCATGTGTTTGGCTCCTTCTGAGAGCCTGGTACCTGCCCCACCCTCTTCCCCCCCCCGATCTGGTTGACGTGCTTTTTTCAATCAGTTGTATTTACTGAGCACTTACTGTACGAAGCGCTTGGGAGAATCTAACAGAGTTGGTAGACCCCTGCCCTGCCCACAATGAGTTTACAGTCTTTGCCACCGAAAAGGTGTTTTCTTCCAGCCCAACCGTCTAAGGGTCAGGACACCTGGAGCCAGGCTGAGGGAATGCAAAACATAATTAAGGTGAATTTAGGACCCGGGCTGGGAGACTGCAAGTGTGGGGCTCTCTGGTCAGCGTGGAGGCTGGGCCAATCTGCCCCCGGTCCGGAGATGAGCCCAACTTCAGTCAGAACCCTAGGCCAATTTGGGGTGTGGGGTTTGGGCTGGGAAGGTCCGTCTATGGCAATGCCCCTGGTGGGTGGGGAGACAGTTCACATATCAGCAGGGCTGAACTTAGGGGATAGGTCAAGAAAGGTGTATTTGTCCAAATTCACTTCTCCCTCTCCCCCCGGCCTTAAACACACCAAGTCTTGGGGGACATAAGGTGGCTGATATCTGCCCAACTGTCCCGGGGTTCCATTCCACAACCCAACCTGGTGCTGAAGCCCATCTGTTGGGGTCGGTTCCAGTCTTGGTTTTGGGACTAGACCGGTGGGGTGCCAGCTCCTGGCGCTGGCCTAGGACCGCTGGGGAAAGCTCGGTTGCCCAGGCGGCCGAGCAGTAGCAGTTTTCCCCGTCGCTCCCCAGCTTCTCCACCTTGCACACAAAGAGGAGGAGCGGCGGGGTGCACGATGCAGGGGGACCAGAATGGCCTTAATCTGCTGCTGTGCCTTTCGGGGCTGCGTTCTCGGCAGGCTCCGAGCCTCGCTGCCCCTAACACCTCAGGGCCCAACCGCCTCGGCCTCGGCCTTCCTCCCCGCGGCCCTCAAGCAACAGCTCCCAGCGGGCTCCGTGCCCTCCTAGAACTACAACTCCCAGCAGCCTCGCCGCCCCCCCACATATCAGCGCCCCTCCACTCCCCCCGGCCCAGGACTACATTTCCCGGCATCCTCCTTGTCCCCAGCTCCTTTGAAGCCCTTGGGGCCTTTGAGGCACCGCCCGCCTCTTCTCTCCCCTCCTCCATCGCCCAGAGAAATCTGGGCTTGGCCGGGCGCCGCCCAGAAGGGAGAAGGAGGAGATGCAGGGATTAGAGGCGGCCCCGGAGCGCGGGCTCAGATCACGCCTCCCTCAAGGGGCCCTGGCCTTGTCCCTCAGCCTTCCGTGCAACCCAAGTCCTGTGCAGTCATTCACTCAATCGAATTTATTGGGTGCCAAGCACTGTATTAAACGCTTGGGAGAATACGCTGTAACAACAGACACATTCCTGCTCACAACGAGCTCACAGTCTAGAGGATGAGTTGCCCTGCCTCTGAGCCATTGCTCCTATCTTTCTTCCGTCGGGCCTGGAACTCCCTTCCATTTCCCATCTGACAATCATCATTCTCATTAAAATCACATCTCCAAGAGGTCTTTGCTGACTAAGCCCTCTTTTCCTCTATTCACCCTCCTGCTTCGCCTAGGGACTTGGATCTGTACATGTAAAGCACTTGATAGTCGCCCCCCACCCCCACCCCGCAACCATAAATCAGTTATTTTTGTTGATCGCTGACTGTGTGGAAAACACTATTCTAATCATTTGGGAGAGTACAATACAAAAGAATCGGTAGACACGCTTCCTGCCATAAGGAGCTTACACTAATTTTACACTAATGTAACATAAATTACAGATGTGTGCATAAATCCTGTGGAGCTGAAAGTGGGGTGAATATCCCTAGACTCTCTCATTTCTCCTTTCTGTAATTTATTTTATCTGACTCTCTCCCTAACACTGTAAACTCCTTGTGGGCAGGGATCATGCCTACCAACTCTATTGTATTCTCCCAAGCTCTCCGTACAGAATTCTGCACCCAGTAAGCACTCAGTAAATACTGTTGATTGATTGAATAATTGATTGTTTGATTTCCTGCTCCACCTGCCCTCTCATCTTTGCCAAATTGGACCTAAAAACTCATCTCTGTCTTCTGAAGCCGTTCTAGATTAACCTACGTGGTTATTCACCCAAATCCTTCTAGTGTAACAGGGGGTTCAGATACTCCTTAAGAACAAGAGGTAATCTCTTAAAATTAGGTTTATATGATTCCGTTCTTTGTGTTAGGGTGAATTATTCCAATGCTTCTGTCATGTTGTGTCCATACATCTGTCTCCCCTACTCTTCCATTCTTTGAGAACGTGAATTGTTCTTTAAAAGGTATTTCAGCACCTAAATCGGTGCTTTGCATCTTGTGGGTGTTCGGAAATGACATGAATGAATGATGAACATGATTATTTGTCCTTCAAGAAATATCTCCTGGAGCTGAATACTGGCTTTGGGAGGAACCTGAGTCTGAGGTCTGCTCGCTTTTTAATTCCAGCTCTGCTACTGGCTGCGTGCGTCACCTGAGACATTTAGCCCCTCTGGATCTCGGTTTCCCATCTGCAAAATGGGAATAACAATCCCTGTTCCACCTGACTGTCCTGCGATAACGTGAGGACAAACGAGATGAAAAGCAGGTGAGGACTTTGAATTCTCGGGCAAAAAAAAAAAAAGGCACAGTAGAAATCCAGAGGATTTTGTTGTTTGCTCTTGGGCGGTCCTGCAACCTCAAGGTTCAGACCACTGTGTTTTAGCCCCAGGTTTTGGGTTTTTTTTCTCCTCAGTCACCCATCCTGTTCCTGCCCCCCGGACAGGGGGCTGCAGAAGAGCCCAAATGGCCTTGCTTTGGGGCCCGCCGGATGCCAGGCTGGGATCCAGAAGACTGCTCCGTGGATCCGGGCTGGCACCCTGCTGAAAGGAAGGCCCAGCGTGTGCTCTGGCTGGGGCGGAGCCAGCCCTCGGTTTGCCCGGACTGCGGCTGCTGCTTCCCTCCCTAAGCAGGGCTTGCGTTTTGCCCATTGAAGAGTCTCGTGAAGGGACCCATCAGCCCTGGACCTTGGTCCTTCCCCGGGGCCAGAATAATAATAATTATAATAATGGTATTTGCTAAGCACTTATTTTGTGTTAGGCATTGTATTAAGCACTGGGGTGAATACAAGTAAATCGGGTTGGACCCAGGCCCCGTACCATGTGAGGCGCATAGTGTCAATCCCCATTTTACAGATGAGGTAACTGAAGCAAAGAGAAGTGAAGTGACTTCCCCAAGGTCACACAGCAGACAGGTGACGGAGCGGCATTAGAACCCATGCTTTTCTGACTCCCAGTCCCGGGCTCTACCACTACGCCATGCCGGAAGGGGGAAGGGGCTGGGTTCTGTCGGGACCAGAAGAGGGTTTCCTCATTTATTCATTCAATCAATCGTATTCATTAAGGGCTTACTGTACGCAGGGCACTGTACTAAGCGCTTGGGAAAGTACAATACAACAATAAATAGTGACAATCCTAGAGGGGCCGGGTGTGGGGGCGGGGGGGAGCGGGTGTGGTGACAGACAATACAAAACCAAGCAGACCCAAGGCCACTGCCTGAATGACGGGATCCTTTGCCCAACGTCCCTGAGGACCATGGGGCCTGGATAAATTCTGGCCTCTATCAAGAGAGAAGACTGAGCCAGGTTGGGGGAAAGGCGATGTAGTCTCCCAAACGCGTAGTACAGTGCTTTGCGCAGAGTAAGTACTCAATAAATACGATTAGCATTATTAATAATAATAATAATGGAGAAGTTCAAAGCAGCATCGCACAGTGGGCAGAGCACGGGGCTGGGAGTCAGTAGGTCATGGATTCTAATCCCGACGCCGCCACTTGTCTGCTGAGTGACCTTGGGCAAGTCACCACTTCTCTGAGCCTCAGTGACCTCCTCTGTAAAATGGGGGTTGAGACTGTGAGCCCCATGTGGGACAGGGACTGTGTCCAAGCCGATTTACTTGTGTCCACCCCCAGCGCATAGTACAGTGCCTGGCACGCAGTAAGCGCACGGGCTGGGAAGTCAGAGATCATGGGTTCGAATCCCGGCTCGGCCGCTCGTCAGCTGTGTGACTTTGGGCAAATCACTTAACTTCTCTGACCCTCAGTTCCCTCATCTGTAAAATAAGCATTAAGACTGTGAGCCCCGCGTGGGACAACCTTATCACCTTGTATCCTCCCCAGCGCTTAGAACAGTGCTTTGCACATAGTAAGCGCTTAACAAACGCCATCATTATTATTAATAAATACCACAATGCAGCGTGGCTCAGTGGAAAGAGCCTGGGTTTGGGAGTCAGAAGTCATGGGTTCGAATCCCGGGTCTGCCACTTGGCAGCTGTGTGACTATGGGCAAGTCATTTAACTTCTCTGTGCCTCAGTTACCTCATCTGGAAAATGGGGATGAAGACTGTGAGCCTCACATGGGACAACCTGATTACCCTATTTCTACCCCAGCGCTTAGAACAGTGCTCTGCACATAGTAAGCGTTTAAAAAATACCAACATTATTATTATTATTATTATTAGGAACTGTTTACCCGAAGGGGGTGCTGGAAATCTGCTCCTGAAACGGCCACCAGATGGAGCCGAGGTTCGTTGGTTGGTTCGGAGGGTCCCGCAGTCGGCCAATTTATCCCAGATTGGGCAACCCCAATTCTGTTCCCCCTGGATAGTGAGGAACACCCCCGTCCCCAAACCCACACTCACACCCCACAGAGCTCAGGGCCTGGGACCATCACGCCGATTTCCCTAACCTCAGGGATGGTCCTTGCCCAGGGGATTATTATTATTATTATTAGAAATTCCACCCTTTGGGGAGATGGATTTGCACAGAGAATGATTTGCCGCGAGGCTAAACACTATCTACACCAGCAGATTAGCGGGGTGAAACCTGGACAAAAGGTCAGTCGGAACAATTCAACCCAAAGCAACCTCGATAGGACACACCCCAGAAATATGAAACCTCCTCAGCTGTGAAACCTGCACATCAGAAGATAGACACAGATCGCAATATCGATATGCAGAGCTCGACAAATACACACATCTGCTCAAGTGAAAAATCAGGGTTGGTCAAGGGATAATCCTATGTGTAATTAGCAAACATAGCAAAGGAGACAGAGAAGAATGGAGATAAGACGTCAAACAAACTAAAACAAACAGTTAAACCAAAGACAGCACAAACAGGCAGAGGCAGAGGACATCTGACAAGTGATATTTTTGTTTGGTGAATTAAGCCAACATTTTTTCAGCCTGAAAATAAAAGTGAATCAATATAAATGTAATCGCTATAAATGATACATCCAGTGCTAGAGATACACCATACTGTTCCAAAATTGCACTTGGATCTGTACCCTTCGAGTACTTGACGCTCATCCCACCCTCAGCCCCACAGCACTTACATTCATATCCATAACTTTTTTTATATTATTATCTGTCTCCCCCCTAGACTGTAAGCTCGTGGTGGGCAGGGCACGTGTCTACCAACTCCGTTGTGTTGTACTTTCCGAAGCACTTAGTACAGTGCTCTGCACACAGTAAGTACTCAGTAAATACCATGGATTGATGGATTGATTGATTCCAAAATGATATTTACTGTACTCCCCCCCCCAAAAAAACCCCAAAGACTTGTCTTAAAGTAGTAATCCTAATAAAAGAGCAATCGTACGATCAGTCGTATTTATTGAGATCTTACAGTTTGAGTGCAGGTCCCTGTACTAAGCCCTTGGGAGAGTTACGACACCACAATATAACAGACACATTCCCTGCCCACAACAAGCTTTCAGTCTAGAAGGGGAAACAGAATTTAATACAAATAAATTATGGATATGTACAGAAGTGCTATGGGGCTAGGGAGGGTGGATGGTGAATAAAGGGAGCAAGTTAGGTTGAAACAGAAGGGAGTGGGAGAAGAGGAAATGAGGGCTTAGTCAGGGAAGGCCTCTTGGAGGAGATGTGCCTTCAATAAGGCTTTGAAGGTGGGGAGAGTCATTGTCTGTCAAATATGAAAAGGGAAAGCGTGCCAGGCCAGAAGCAGGACGTGGGTGAGTGGTTGGCAGTGAGATAGATGAGATCAAGGTTAGCCATAGAGGAGTGAAATGTGTGAGCTGGGCTTGGGAGTCAGAGGTCATGGGTTCGAATCCCTGCTCTGCCACTTGTCAGCTGTGTGACTGTGGGCAAGTCACTTAACTTCTCTGTGCCTCAGTTACCTCATCTGTAAAATGGGGATTAACTGTGAGCCTCACGTGGGAGGACCTGATTACCCTGTATCTACCCCAGCGCTTAGAACAGTGCTCTGCACATAGTAAGCGCTTAACAAATACCAACATTATTATTAAAGCAGGAGAGTAGTGAGATGAGGTCGGAGCGGAGCGAGGTGATAGAGTACTTTAAAGATAAAAAACAAAATATAAGGACTTGGTCTTCTTTTAATCTTTTCCTGCATCTGTTTTTCTCTTCCTCCCGTTTCTAGCTCTTTCCCTCTCTGTCTCTCTACATCTCGCCTCCTCAAGCCAATCCTTCTTCTTCTCTTCTTCCTCTTCCTCCCCCTCCTCCTCTTGCCCCCCCCCAAAATGATGTAGGTTTGTCGGATGAAAGGAAGAAAAACAGAGAGAATCTAACAGAGATAGATATACAGAGATGGGAGGGAAGGTGAAAGAAAGTGTGTATTATTTTCCCAGTCTGAAGCGCTGAATTTTGGGAGGACTGGGGTAAAGCCAAGTTCAAATGGGAAGAGAGCAATATTGTGCATGTGCGCATATTAAAATATGATGCTTCTACTGTACATCTGCTATTGTCTGCAAAATCCTATACAACAGAGAGGTAGATAGACGTTCCTGTTTGAAGATGATGAAATCGACTTTACAGACAGGTCAAGGTCATTGTAAGGCAACCCAGCATGGTTGAGGGCTCAGTATTGAATTCAGGGACTGATTTCCGGACAAGGCTAGATACAAGGTAGATATCTTCGGTTTGTCTAACATTTTTATTTTCCCCAAATGCTCTCACTGTTAGTCATTTAGTCAGTTAACGGTATTTATTGGGCTTTTACTAAGCACTTGGGAGAGTACAATATAACAATAAACAGCCACATTCCCTGACCACAATGAGCTTACAGTCTAGAGAGACAGACAGAAATAAGTGCTGTGGGTCTGTTAATGACTGTCTCCCCGACTACTGTAAGCTCTGGGAGAGTCTGTGGGCTGGGGTTGAAAGTGGGTAGATCCTTGTGCAGGGCAGATCTGGCCCAGAGTTCACTGAATCATGAGCCCAGGGGGCCATATCAGGCGGGGGATGGCAGGGGGTGATCCAACTCAATCAATCAGTCAATCAAAGGCATATATTGAGCACTCACTGTGCAGAGAACACTGTATTAAGCACTTGGGAGAGTACAATCAATAGCATTAGTAGACTCGTTCCCTGTCCACAAAGAGTTTACAGTCTACAGAGAGAGGGAGATATTAGAAAACAAATCACGGATATGGACCTAAGTGCTGTGGGACTGAGGGTGGGGTGAATATCAAGTGCTTAAAGAGAATAGATTCAAGTCCATAGTGAAGCAAAAGGAAGGAATGGGGAAAATGAAGGTTTGGTTCAGGGACAGCCTCTTGGAGGAGATGTGATTTTAGTAAGGCTTTAAAGGCAGGGACGGTGGTGGGCTGTTATATTTGAAGCAGGGACGGAGTTGTGGGACAGAAGGAAGAACCTGGAGAAGGGATTTATAGAATTTGTTTCTGGAGTTTGACTACATCCGTCAGGTCACTGGCTAGGCGTCCCCGTGGCTTGGTAAGGGGCTTTGGGTGGGATCAGTCAGTCTCCTCTTCCTCCTTCATCCCCTCTTCCCTCTCTCCTTCTTTCTTCTCCTCCCCCTCCTCCTTCCCTTCCTCTCCCCCATCCTCCTGTTGTCTAGGTCCTACAGCCGGGCTAAGCAGTAAGGGGGAGGGGAAGAAAGAGGGCTTCCCCCGGGGGAGCGCTTCTTGCAGCTGCTGCAGGCCTGCAGCGGAAACAGCATGCAGTCAGGAGCGCGAGGGTTATTTAAAGGGGCTGCACCTATTTTAACCTTTCAACAACATTCCTGCAGTCTTGAAAACCCTGCATCTTGTTTGGGGCTGGCGCCTAGGTTTTTCAATGCTGATCAGGCCCAGGCCTGTGTCAGGTTCGGGGTGGTACAAACTGGACCCTAAAATCCAGACTGCGCGGCTGGAGAGACACAGCAGAGGGGGGTGGGGTAGGGGGGGTGTGGGCAGGGGAGGAAAAGGGGGGACCGGGAATCTGGTCCCCACCCCCACCAGCGGAACTGCATAACAAATGGCCAGTGAAGGGATTTGGAGGTAGTGGCTATTGAAAAAAAAAAGAGTTGCTAAAGTCTCTTAGTGTGAAGAAAGTTGAAGAAAGATTTCCTGCTTCCTGCCACAGAAGGTAAATAAGAAAATTAATTTCCTGCATTCTGTGAAGTATCTAACACCTAGCATAATCTTCGTTACCTTAATGATGCTCTGTGAAATTCCCTTGCTCCCTCCAACTAAGTATCCTGGAGTTCCCCTTGACCCTACCCCTTCTCCTTCAATTTCACTGCCCCATCCTCTCTACCCAGAAAAGTGACCTCTCTCTCTCTCCCACTTCAACTGCCCTTCTTCCCACAGACCTGTCAACTCATTTTCCCTTCAGGTGGAGTAGCTCCACTCTCACTTCCCCATCAGAGTCTATGTACCCCACCTTTCTTCCCCGCCCCCGCCCCGGTCTTTGGGATCCATTTTAGAGAGACCCCTCCCCTCCTCCAGGATGCCCTCCTGCAGTGGGAGGGACCCGCGAGCAGACTCCTTAGCTGGCTTCCCTTATCCTTATCCAACTGACATTCTTCCTTCCACACCTCCTAAGAAACAGCCCCCAGCAAACTGAGGAAGGAACTCCTGAAGTGAAACCTCCCCACTGGAGGTTCAAGCTCTGCCCTCCAGGCTGAGCCATCATCAACATTATCCTCACGGCTTGGTGATCTCAGGTGACTTCAGAGCCTAATACAACATTTTTAGCACCTTTCAGTTGATTGGCCTAGGGGAAAAGGCATGGCCCTGGGAGGTAGAGAACCTGAGCTCTATCCCCGGCTGCCACCTGCCACCTGTGTGACCTTCGGCAACTTACTTGATGTCTTCATGCCTGAATTTCCTTTAAACTGTGAGTCCCACATGGGACAGGGACTGTGTCCAACCCGATCTGCTTGCATCCACCCCAGTGCATAGTATAGTGCCTGGCACATAGTAAGCACTTAACAAGTACCGCAATTATTATCATAAATATTATCTGTCAAATGGGGATTCAATTCTTCTTCTCTCTCCTTTAGACTGGGAGCCCCACGTGAGATAAGGAGTATGTCCGACCTGATTATCTTGTATCCACCCCATCCCTTAGTCCAGTGCTTGGTATGTAGTAAGTACTTAACCAATACCAAAACTGTCCTTCACAGCCTAGTACAACACTTTTAACCATGGTGGATACCCTGGGCTGGCTAGTATTTATGTATATACACTCCCATATATATATATACATGTATATGTAAATAGGTGTTTATACATTCTATATAAGATATGTCAACACATAACATCTGAACTTCTGCATTATATGTGGAATTACATGTATAGTCTGTAGTGTGTGTGAGTGTGTGTATGTATGGAGAAAGAGAGAGCATTATCCTTTGTACACAAAGATGCCACTGAGAGTGAAAGAGCCGGGTAATCACATGCTACCAGACTCACAAAATCCCAGCATTTTGCCGTGCTTTCCCTTCTCCAGTTACTCAGCATTTAAATGGGGTCAGCGTTCTGGAGGGGACCGCGTTGGCCCTCAGGTGGCCCTTTGGGCTGCTGGGTGGCCAGGTTCTGGGTCTGAACCCGCTACGGGAGTGAACGCTCAAACCCAGCAGGGCAGGCATGTGCCAGCACAGGCTGAGCTGCGTTGGACTACCCTCCCAGCTCCAGCAGCTTAGGCACTGCCATGGGGCTGATCAGAAGGTGCTCTTTCTCAGCCACATTCAGATTTTCCGATTTCAGCTTTTTCAGGCCTTGGGAGCAGCTGGTCTAGTGGAAGCAGCGTAACCTAGTGGAAAGAGCATGATCCTGGGAGTCAAAAGACGTAGGTTCTAATCCTGGCTCTGCCACCTGCCAGCTGTATGAACTTGAGCAAGTCACATCTTCTCTGGGCCTCAGTTTCATCATCTATAAAATGGGCATGAAATAGCAGTTCTCCTTCCTACTCACACTGTACGTCTCCCGTGGGACTGGGTCCAACCCGATCGTCTTGTATCTTACTCCAGGGTTTGGTACGTAGTAAGCAATGAACAACTGTCACGCTTGGTGGAATTTTTCTGCACACAGAGTTCAGTGTCTTGAAAATTTTTTAACGTTTCAAACCGTTTTTTAATGTCTACATTACCAACTTTCGAATAGAATTTGCTATTGTGCCCTCTACCAGAAGTCCTTTTTATAGTGGAGGGATCACTTTGGCGTGGGTTGTGTTATGTGGTAATTCGTTGTACAGAGGTCTTTGAAAAGGTAATTAAATTACACTCTGAGTTGCTGGACACAATGAGAAACTTTGTTATAAGGAATTTTAATTAAAAAGGAGTGCATTATCAAGAGGTTTCACTGAATAATGCCTTGAACCTTAAACCCATAGCGCTTCTCCCCTCAAATTAGCCAGGCTATAGCTCCCTCCCATTGCAAACCCTTTGTGAAAATAGCTCTCCCTCTCTCTCTCTCTCTCTCTATATATATATGTGATTGATTGAATGAATTACGATCATTTATAATAATAATGTTAGTATTTGTTAAGCACTTACTATGTGCAGAGCACTGTTCTAAACGCTGGGTTAGATTTACAGGGTAATCAGGTTGTCCCACGTGAGGCTCACAGTCTTAACCCCCATTTTACAGATGAGGTAATTGAGGCACAGAGAAGTTAAGTGACTTGCCCACAGTCACACAGCTGACAAGTGGCAGAGCCAGGATTCGAACCCATGACCTCTGACTCCCAAGCCCGAGCTCTTTCCACTGAGCTACGCTGTTTCTCATTTATCTCTTACAAGTTTCACTAGAGTTCAATTGAAATAACAATCATTAACATTGTTTAAAGAGAAGAGCTAGTTGGGAACTTTAGAGAGGGCCAGAGGTGAAGGTGGCCTGGAAACAGGAGCACCGGCTTCTACCACCTGTTTGCCGGGTGAACACAGCCAATGCAGAGGGTTGAACGATTTATTTGCAGCTTAGACAGCCAATCGAAATAATTCCAGTTACCCAATTGACTATTTGGCCCCGGGACCCGGAGTTCACCATACAACTGTCCAACCCTTGGCTGAGTGTCGCTGAGCTACACCTGGCCAATATCTCCGTCATTCTTCCTGCTAACCACTGACCTTAACCTAATCATTCAATCGTATTTATTGGGCGCTCACTATGTGCAGAGCACTGTACTAAGCGCTTGGAATGTGCAGTTCGGGAATAGAGACAATCCCTGCCCAAGAACGGGCTCGGTCTAAACGCAGTTTAATCACGCAGGTCTACACGTGGGCTCCCGGCCGCTTTAACACGTTGGCTCCCTGGGGGCAGGACTCGACTTTGTATGTTCTGTACAGCACCTAGGAGACAAGGACTGCTAGCTCCCCTCACCACAACCGAGCCACGAGGTTCCGCACTTTGGGTCTGGAGTGTCCGGGGAACACAGTCACCAGTCCAGGTTTAAAGAATCCAATCCCCGTAATAGGCTCCTTTGAAACATCGAGATTGACGCCCCTCCACCCCAGCTTCAGCGACATCGGTGACTACAGTCGGAGCACACACAGTTCCCGGATGAGCAAACATCGGATTCGGTCAGTCGTTCAACAGGTACAATATTTATTGAGTGCTCACTGGGTGCCCAGACCCGTACTGAAGATTTGCGTGTAGGCTGCTTAGGTCTCTGTGTTCAAGTAACTCAGCAACTTCCTTTCCAGAGGCAGGGGGAGGGACGGAAAGACTCCCGAGGGACTCTTTCCCACCCAGGACTCCCCGAATCTCATCCGATGGATTTTCCTAAAGTAAGGAGCTGGGTTGGGCCAGGTTTTGTGTCCCGGCTCTCTCCTCACTTCCCAACCTCCATCTTCGTCATCTTTCTCCATTCCCAGATCCAGTCCTCTTACCTCCCCGCCCCCCTCCCCTTTACTGGCTGGGGAGGGCTCAGGGATCGTTTCCCTGGAGCCCCCCGAGTGTGGGGACTCTTCAGGGCCGGGAGACCGTTTCCTCAAACAAAAAGAGGCCTAGGAGGGTCCAGTGACAGAGCAGGGGACAAAGGTTGCAGCGCCGAGAGAGAGGATGGTGGGGGAGGGGGCGGGGCTGACTGCGGACCCTCAAACTCTTTTTTTTAATTTATTTTTTCCCCCACCAGAAGAAAAAAAATCAACGGACAGTGTCCCGCTGGCCGTTCCAGGCTGATTGCCCTTTCCGGGCAGGTCCGGGCCTCCTCTGGCCGACCGCTCCCAGACTAAATAAAGAAAAATCCCCCGCTGGACACCCCTCCCCCTAGGCCTTGACCACCTGGCCCTCACCCTCCATTAGCCGGCTTCCTGCTCCCTCTGATCCCCCACAACATCCTATTGGCACAACAGCAGGCGGGACGGGGGAGGAGGAGCGGGGCCTGGGGGGCCGCCTGGGGGAGAGAACAATAATAATAATAATGTTGGCATTTGTTAAGCGCTTACTATGTGCTAAGCACTGTTCTAACTGCTGGGGTAGATACAAGGTAATCAGGGTGTCCCACGTGGGGCTCACAGTCTTTGTCCCCATTTCACAGATGAGGTCACGGAGGCGCCGAGAAGTGAAGTGACTTGCCCAAAGTCACGCAGCCGACAAGTGGTGGAGCTGGGATTAGAACCCACGACCTCTGACCCCCCAACCTGTGCTCTTTCCACTAAGCCACGTTGCTTCATAAGCAGCGGGGCTCCGGGGAAAGAACCCGGGCTGGAGCGTCAGAGGTCGTGGGTTCCAATCCCGCCTCCGACGCCTGTCAGCTGTGTGTCTTTGGGCAAGTCACTCCACTTCGCTGAGCCTCAGTGACTCCCCCCAATGCGTAAATGCTCCCCATCAAGACGGTGAGCCCGTCACTGGGCCGGGATGGCCTCTACCTGTTGCCGAATTGTCCATTCCAAGCGCTTAGTACAGGGCTCTGCACATAGTAAGCGCTCAGTACTATTGAATGAATAAATAAAATAGGTCATGGGTTCTAATTCCGACCTCGCCGCCGGTCAGCTGTGTGACCTGGGGCAAATCACTGGAGAAGCAGCGTGGCTCAATGGAAAGAGCCCGGGCTTTGGAGTCCGAGGTCATGGGTTCGAATCCCCGGCTCGGCCACTTGTCGGCTGTGTGACTGTGGGCAAGTCACTTCACTTCTCGGCGCCTCCGTGACCTCATCTGTGAAATGGGGACAAAGACTGTGAGCCCCACGTGGGACCACCTGATTCCCCTGTGTCTACCCCAGCGCTTAGAACAGTGCTCGGCACATAGTAAGCGCTTATCAAATACCGACATTATTATTACTTCACTGGACCTCAGTGACCTCATCTGTCAAATGGGGATGAAGAGTGGGAGCCCCATGTGGGACCACCTTGGATCTACCACACAGTAAGCGTTTAAGCAATACCAACGTTATTAAAATGGGGATGAATCCCGCGAGCCCCATGTGGGACAGCCTGAAAACCCGGTATCTCGCCCCAGCGTTTAGGGCAGTGTGGGGCCCCTGGTAAGCGCTTAACAAATACCATGATGATGATGGTGGTGAGAGGAAGGGAAGGGCAGCGTGGAGTGGGGACGGGGAGGGAGGGAGGTTGGAGGAGGCCAGGCAGGGGCCTGTGGGGCGGGTTGGGGGGCTTCCCGCATGGCCTCCCCCCAACTCCCCTCCCCCTCTTCTCCGGATTCCTCCCTCTCCCCGCCTCTCCGGCCGCCTAATTTCAGTCGATGGGAGCTGAAAGCTTTCAAAGGAACCAGAGATTCGGATGACTCGGTCGGACACGGAGGGAGGGCGAGGCCGAGAGGGGTCAGAGAGGGAGGACCGGTGCTGTCGGATTCCCCCTCGGGAGCCGAGCCGAGCCGAGCAGGACCGTCCCTTCCCGTCCCTTCCCGTCCCGTCCCGTCCCTTCCCGTCCGCGTCCCGGCGACTGGAGGGTGGTCGTGGGGGCGGCCCCCGCCCGGGTGGGGCAGGGCGGCGCGGGCCTCGGTGAGTGACCCCTCCGGCCCGGGGGGCGCGCGCTCCCCGCTGCCCACTCCCCGCCATTGTCTCATTTCCGGCTCGTCTGAGGCGAGGGGGGCGGACGCCGACCCCCGGGGACCCCCCGCCACCGCCACCGCCTCCGCCTCCCGCCTCCCGCCTCCCGCCTCCCGCCTCGGGCCCGGCTGGGGAGCGGCGACGGGGCCTGAGGAGACGGGAGGCGCGCGGACGGGCGCGCGGGCGCGCGGGGCGAGGGGGCGCGCGGGGAGGGGGGGAGGGTCACCTCCGTGACCGGAAGTGCCGTCCTCTCCCGCCCGCCTGGCTCCGGGCCGGGCCGGTCCTGCCCCGCGGGCTCTGGGCCCTGCCCCCCCGGGCTCCGGAGCCCGAAGCGTCGGGGCGGGCGGGGGAGGCCGAGCGGGGGCGGCGACGTAGGGGTTAAGCCGCTCCCAGTCCATCCCGGTGCGGGGCGGGGAGGGGGAGGGGCCGGGATCGGCTGGGGGGGCGGGTACTTCCGGTGCCCACGCGCCGCGCAGCTCCCGGGGCCGTCACTTTGTGTCGGAGCCCGGCCGCCCCCCGCCCCCCGCCCCTCCCCCCCGGCCGCCCCCGCTCCCCCCGCCCCGCCCCCCCGTGCCACCGGCCCCCCCCCCCCCCCGGAACCGGGGACTGCGGGGCCTCCCGCTCGGCGCCCCGGACCTCCGCGCCCCCGGCCCGACCCAGGAATCCGGGGCTCCCCGGAGCCCGGCCTCCACGCTCGGCCCGGCCCGGCCCGGGGGCCTGGAGGCCCGGCCCGGCCCGGCCCCGCGTGCCCGGGGTGAGTCCGACGGGGGCCTCCTGCCGGGGGCGGGGAAGGGGGCCTCGGAGGGGGCCCCGGGAGCGGTGAGTCGGGCCGGACCGGGGGGCGGAGGGGCGGCGGCGGCGGCGGGCCCGAGGCGGGCGAGGACCTCCCCCCCTCCCCCTCTCCCGGGCGGGGACCCCCCCCCCCCCCCCCTCGTTGCAGCTGCACCGATCGGCCCCGACAGGGATGGGGGCGGGGGCCCCGGGGACCGGAGGAGCATCCCCGGGCCCGGAGGCCCGAACCGCGGCCAGGCGCCCCCGGAGGGGAGGCCGCCCGCCGGGAGGGGGAAGGCAGGGGAAAGACCCGGGAAGGGGCAGCTCCCCCGGCCCTCCAAACCAACTCGACCGAGATGGAGCCTAAAGGGAGCCACCGCGGGGCCGGAGACTCGCCGCTGCCGGGATGCGGGGCCGCTTTTCTCATTGCCACGGGCTCCCGGACCCTACGTGCACACCCACCCGTAGGCTTGGGGGCCTTTGCCCGGGGCTCATCATCGGTGGTAGTGGGGATAAGGAGAAAGGCGGGGGCATCTCTCTCCAGGGAGGCCCGTCCCCCCCCCCCCCCCCCCCCCGCCTCGGCTCCCGCAGGAAGAAGACTCTAGAGCCAGGCTGCAACAGGGTCCCGAAGGGTAATCCATGGCCCCATCCGGTTCAGGGCATCGCCCGGTGAGCCCAACTACACGGATGGGCTTCCACCCTTGGGGACGCAGAGGAGAGCTCATACACTGAGGCCGGAATTGTGCCTGAGGAGGAGCGGGAGAAGGGGTCGTGGGCCCACGGTCTCTCCTGGTCGCTTCCCTCCATCTCCAGGAGCTGGAAGAAAGCTTGAGGCAGGGAAGAAGACACCTAAGGCCAGGGGGATTTAGAATCAGTGCTAGCTATGAGGCAGCATGAAGCCTAAATTGAGAGCAGTCACCGGGAGAGGTTAAGTGAGCCTGGGGGAGAAGAGAAGGATGAGGAAAGAACCCAGAGCTGAGATTGGGGTTCTCTGGGCTCCCGTGGAGGAGGAGGACTCGTTCTTGGCAGGACCTTTCCCATCAATGAATCAATTACCATTGACTGCCCACAGTCGGCTAAGCATGGTACAAAACAGACCCTGTCCTTGGGGAGCAGATGGGCTAATGGAGATAAACTGGACGGAGAGAGCATCATCTTTCTGCTTTTTTGTCCCTGCCCGCCTGCCTCTGGCGTGTAGGGGAAGACTTGGCGGTTATATTTGGGTCGGATGGAATCCACATCTCCCTCCCCCTGAATCTGGGAAGGCACCCACAAGGAGGTGGGCTTGGAGAAAAGCTGGGGAAATGGAAGTTTATTTCAGGAAGGAGGGAGTAGCGTAGGAAGAGGGAGGAGGGGGCGGGGGGAGAGAGAGCTTGTAGCGTAGCCCTGTGCTTGGACTGCTCACCAGATTTGACTGGGGAAGGAAGATGAGAAGCATTAACTGAAGGTGTAGGGAGGCCAACAGAGAAGCACCAGGAAGGTAGAAGACAGGATCCCGGTTGAGTGGTTGATCTGGATTGAAATGGGAGGGAAGCAAGGATTGGAAAGGTAACCAGAAGAGGGCCAGGTTTCTGAGGGCAGAAAAAGAGGAAGCGGGTTTATTATCAATCAACAATGGTATCATTTATTGAGCCCCAGTTGTGTGTCGATCTCTGTACTGGGCACTGAGGAGCCTATATAGTTGAAGCAAGAGACACAGTTCCTGCCTTCCAGGGCTTGAAATTTAGCAGGATTGAGGTTTAACACCAGGAGCAGTTGTCCGACTGTTGGGGTTGAATTACTGAAACAGGTGACACATGAAGGTTAAGGAAGGCAGTGTGGCCTAGTAGAAAGAACACAGGACTGGGCGTCAGGAGGCCTGGGTTCTAGTCCCACTCGGCCGCTTGTCCGCTAGGTAGTTTTGGGCAAGTCACTTGACTTCTCTGTGCTTCTGTTTTCCTCATCTATAAAATGAGGGGGAAAAAAGACCGGTTTTCCCTCCATCCCTTCTTCCCTTTTTCCTCTCCCTCCACTTCCCCTCCCTCCTGTCTTCCCTCCCTCTAAGACTGGGCACCCAGTGTGGGACAGGGCCCAAGTCTACTACGCTTATCTCGTATCTTCTCCAGGATCTTGCGCAGTACTTAGTAACTAGGAAGGACTTAATAAATACCACTGTAATTTTTATTCTAAGACACATTGATATCTGTCTGAATTGGCAAAGGGATATTAGTGCCAGAAGGCTGGGTGAAGGAATAGAACGACCCCAGGAGGGGCCGACCAGGCTGGCCAATCTGGGATTCTGATTCAGCTGTGGGGCTATACAGGAAAGGGTGTGGGTAAGACAAGAAGGAAACGGATCTAGGCTGGATGTATTTCCAGAAGTCTTGCAATAAAGAGCAGAGAATGGGATTCCCCGGTAGGCCTAGGGAAGAGAGGGTAGGAGGGTCTTAACCTGGCCAGGTTGGAGAAGGGGTTGGGGGTGGCCGGGGGGTGGGGGAGGGCTGTGTAATTTCCGTAGTAGATTCTCCCACGGCAGACCATTCTGCTTTGTAAGGGAATGAGGGTCCCCGAAGCCTGTGGCCGAATTTTGTCTCCCGGATCAATCAGTCAACGATATTTATTGAGCACCTCGTGTGTACAGAGCACCGGGCTATCTGGAATCAATGCCAGAGCCAAAAGACACAGTTCCTGCCCTCGGGGAGATCTACAATCAAACGAAATCTTGGGTGTTCAGAGTAGAGCATGTTGGTGTCGAATTTCGGGATTTCACCAAGTCGAAGGGGTTAAGACACAAGGAGGACACGATTAGAAATTGAACTGACCTAGTCGAGTCGGAGGCACGGTCGGGATCCATAGGAACGAAGCCCCATTGGGTCCAGACAAATGAAGAGTAGTCAGTTTATGGAGGAAACCAAACTGATTAAATACAAGGTAGAAAGTGCCCATCACTGTGGCATAAAATGAGTTAGGGGCCACAGTGGGCCGCAGACAGTGTGAGGCATTTGTGTGAAAAAAGGAAAATGCAAAGGTGAAGCCAACCCCCACATGCCCCTGAAGCGGATGGCCACCGCCCAACTCGTGGGAGGGCTCTGCTCCAAATGATGAGCTGTGGCTCCAGTTCCACCGGTGGGGCTATCTTGAGCCTGAGTCATTTCATATTTTTGTCCATCAGTGGTATTTATTGAGCCCTTGCTGTGTGCAGAGCACTGTGCCCCGCGCTCAGAAGAAGACAATAGATCAGTGTTGGTGGCAGACGCCTTCGCGGACCACAAGGAGATTACAGTCTAGACGGGGAGACGGACGTTAAAAGTTAATTACGGCTCTGTGCAGAAGTGCCGTGGGGCCGAGGGTGGGGTGAACATCAAGTGCTTAAAGGGTACAGATCCAGTCAATGATGGGAACACGCTCCTTAAGTCTGGAGGATACGAGTTTGGGAGGGGTGGCTAACATCTTGGAGAACAGGATTAGAATTCAAAACAAACTTGACAAGGGAAGAAGTGGATGAAAAAGGTAGGGGCTTAAATCGGGACATGAAAGGAATTGTGCCCTTGGATAGGAAAAACCAACCTGTAGGGATAGCTAGAAATGGAGCAGGATTGGCGGGGTTAGGGCAGCAGGAGGAGACCTGGGGATCAAAGAAAGCGCTGCAGCCTTACTGTTAGGAAGGTGGGCTGTTGCTCTACTTTGAGCAGGTCAGATCTTTAGTAGAAAACCATCCCTAGTTTAAGATCCGGAGGAGAAGAACAATGAAGATGATTAAAGGGTTAGGAGAGAGATCCCGGGAATAAAGCCTAAAGGAATTGGGACTGTTTAGCCTGGAGAAGAGAAGGTTGTCCTGTGATTGGATAACTGTCTCCAGTGGGTGGAGGGCAATTAGGCGGAAGATGGCTCCCGAAGACAAAATCAAAGGCAGAAATTAAAGCAGGAAGAAAGGAGTTCAGACATCAGAAGGAACTTCTTGCCCGAGGCGGTTTGGATTGGGGGTCCTCAGGGCAAATGGGGCAGTCTCCTTTACCGAGATCTCTTAGACTCGAGCTGACCCCAATCTGTCTGGGCTGGGTTCAGAAGTCAGTGGTTTTTGTGATACGGTACGGGCCGCGGCGTGATCGCTGCCCTGGAGGCACGGCTGAAACAATGGATTAATCAGTCAACCAATCAGTGGTATTTATTGAGCACTTATTGTGTGCAGAGCACTGTACTAAGCACTCTGGGAGAGTACAGGAGAGGTGGAACAGGTGTTCCCTGCCCACCAGGAGCTTACAGTCCAGGTGGGGAGATAGGTGAGAAAGTAAAATACAGTTAGGGTTGTAAGTGCTCTAGGGCGGGGGGGGGGGGGGGCAGTGATTATCAAGTGCTTAAAGGGTACAGATCCAAGTGACAGAAGAGACGTTATCTTGCCCGAGACCCTGTTTCCTCCTCATGGGGGGAATTTTTCTCGAGGTTTGTATTTTTCTTTCAAGATTTCTTGGCACTAGTCCCTTGCCCTCGCTGTTTGAAAGTGTCAGAAGCCATCATAACGTCTCAGCCCATCACTGGATGGAGAGAGATGGCTACTCCGTGGGCATAGACCCAATGTATTTGCCAGAATAGCAGAGTGAGTGAGAGAGAGAGAGAGAGAGTGTGTGTGCGCGTGTGCACGGATTCAAGCCAATTAATATTGATTGAGTGCTCACAATGTACTCCTGGGTGCTGAACAATCAGAGAACTGGTGCCTGCCCTTGGGGAGCAGACATGATCACAGAGATAGAACAAACATTGACTTCAATCGGTTTTTGTTTGGTTTGGGTGTCTGAAAGGGTGCGGTGTTCAGGGGCAAGAGGGATTCTTCTTCCATTCAATCCAGGAGGCCTTTCTAAAAGAGGTGATGTTTGAGAAAGGGAAGAAAGTAATTCATGGGTTGGCGGTCTCAAAAGGGGAAACTGTCTCAAAAGAGAAGATGAGAAATGGGGAGAGAGAGTATAGTGGGAGCAGAAGGAACTGGCGATGAAGGAGTGGTATTTATTGAAGCACTTACTGTGCGCAGAACACTGTACTAAGTGGTTGGGAGAGTATAATACAACCAAGTTGGTAGATACGTTCCCGGCCCACAATGAGACTGTGAACCCCACATGGGACAGGGACTGCGTCCAACCTGATTTGCTTGTATCCACCCCATTGCTTACCACAGTGCCTGGCACGTAATAAGCGCTTTACAAATACCATAATAATAATAATGAATGTACGGTATAGAGGAGGAGACGGGCATTCAGAAATAAATAAATTATGGCTATGAAGAGGCAGTGCTATGGGACCGAGGTTGGGATGTATATTAAGTGCTTAAAGGGTACAGAGATCCAAGTGCGCAAACGGCACAGAAGGGAGAGGGAGTAGGGAAAATGAGGCCTTAGTATGGGAAGGCTTCTTGGAGGAGCTGTGATTTAAGTAAGCATTTGAAGGTGGAGAGGGCAGTGGTCTGTTATATATGAAGGGGGAAGGTATAACGATGAATGCAATTGAAGATAGTTGTAGGCCTGAAGAAAGGGGAGAGAAACTAAACAGAGAGAGGGAAATGGTTAGAGAAATCCAGTCAAGAGATAACCAGAGGGAGCCTGATCTCGAGATGGGCTGGTAGGGATGAGGAGAAAGGAATGAAGCTGGGCTTTGTCTTGGAGGAAGGAAGGGCGGGACTGTGTGTGAATAAAAGGTTGAAATCTTCCTGGCCCACCAGCTGCAGCTTTCTCATCGACTCAGTTCCGACTGACCCCAGCGCCTCTCCCTTCGTCCGGTCCGGACCCAGGGTTCTCTGGGGATTAGGGCTGGTTTCCAGGACCGCATGTGGTTTTGTCCCGAGGACATCCACCCCGCCTAGTCTCTGGACTGAAGTCCCCTTATGCCTCTGCCTTTGGACTTCGTCTCCCTCTCCTCCCTGGCTCTCCACCCCCACCCCGTGTCCATCCCTGGCCCCTTTGGGTTTCTTCTTTCTCTTGCTCTGCTCCCCCTGCCCACATAGGGTCTGACATTGAGGCACTGGGAAACTGCCACCCTCCCTCTGCACACGCAGTGGTCGTTTGGTACTGACGCAGCCTCGGGACGCGGGGCCGAGATCCCCTCGGTTCAGAGCCCAGAGGAGACTCCAGAAGGTTCCCCAGCCTCCAAGGTTTAAGTGCCTTCTAGGATGACCCCAGGAGGCCTGGATCCAACCAACCCCTCAGGTTCACGTCTGGGGAACCTGAAACTGGGACTGATGGGTCTCTTAAAGAGAATAACCCTAATCTGGGTTGGACTCCCAGGCTCACTGTGGTCCAACGCAGAATGGGCCTATGCCCTGGAGGGGAATGGGAAGGCCTGGACATCCCCCTTCCCAAGTTTAGTGTTCACCTCGGTCATGCAACTAGCCCCCGTGCCATGGCTTTCATTGTTCTTGACTGGGGAACACTGCTCACTCTCTCTTCCTTCCTCCCCCCCATGATCTTTGAGTTCTCCCTGGATCTCTGGGGCCTCCATAGTGATTCCTTCTTTCCCTTCAGCCCTGATGGAGAAACTTTTGAGACTATTAGGGATGTGGGGGGCGGGGTCACCCTTGGCCTTTGGTCAACCCGTTTCCCGCAGCGCCCCCCGAACTAGCCCTTCCCTCCATCTCACTTCTGCTAGGGACCGAGGTGAACCTGATCCGGGAAACAGGAAACAAAAGCACTTTACCAGATCTTGGGGAGGAGAGGGTTTGCCTCTGCCCGGCCTTGGAGGGGGCAAGGCTGGAGATCATTAGTTTCTGGGGGGGCAGGGATCGCTTACCCAACCCACCAATACCGGGGCTAAGAGGAAGAATTCTTCCATAGCAAAGCCCCACTGAGGATGGGCAAATCCCTTCTTAGGTACCTCTCCCCAAGCACTCCGGACCTGGGTCCGAAGGAGCAGGAAGGCAGTTCTCTCTGGCCTCACGTCCATGTTCAGTTGGAAATTCTCAGCCTGAGGCCCCGGTCAGAAAAGCTCTCCTTCAGGAACTGAGTGGGTGGTAGCAGGGTTGGGTAATGTTACCGAGTCCCTACCCTGACCTGGTGCTGTACTGAGCATGACTGACCCAAGCCCTTTCCTCCGGCATCCGATTGAAGCTACAGGTGGCACATGTGACACAGTGCACATTCGCATGTCACGCACCCAGGCCTCCCACAGATGTGCACTCTTCCTTAGTGGGGGACGTTTGGGGTAGATAGTGTGGCATTTTCATTCCTTTCCCTCTGGTGGAACATTTGGCGGGATTGTTGATAGACAGAGGGGCAGGATACCTCAGCTGATCTGCCGAGTCCACAAGGATGGCTTGAGGAGGAAGAGCTTTGAATAGGGTCCTGTGGTGAGTGGGAAGGAAACTGGGAGCTGGGCCAGGGGAGCCGAGAGAGGCTTCTCAATCCATCAATCATTGGTTTTCACTGAGTGCTTACTATGTGCAGAGCATTGTACTAACTGTTTGGGAGAGTGCAATACAATAGAATTAGCAGGCACATTCCCTGCCCATAACGAAATTTCAGTCTGCGGGGGAGGAGGCATGAATAATTTAGAATATATAATTTAAAGATATGTACAGAAGTGCTGTGGGGTTGGGGGTAGGGTAAATGGCAAATGCCCAGAGGTCACAGGTCCAAGTTCCTAGACAACAGAGAAGGGAGAGCGAGCCAGGGAAAAGAGGGCTTACTCGGGGAAGGCTCTTCGGAGGAGATGTGACCTTCTCCTAGGGAAGCACCTGGGAGAAGGAGTAGAGAAATCGGGGGAGAAAAAGGCCGAGAAGGGGTTAACTCAAGTGAGGGTCGAGGGGAGTGACTGGAAGATGGAGTGGGTTATCTGAAGGCCAGGCCTAGAGCCTAGGGAAAGGCCGGCAGGACTCTTGGAGGCCGTAGAACGCCTTCCCCACCCAGCTCCCAGGGGATGCAGGCTTGGTGGGCTGAGCTGGACCATCCTTTTGTATGTAGAAGATGCCCCTGTCCCCCCGAGGAACGGGCTGAGGGAGAGTCTTCTCCTCCTGACTCCCTGAGGAGAGCACTGCAGCTGGGGATGCCCCACTCGAGAGCCACCTCCCTCCAAGCCTGGAAGCGAGGAAAAAAGACCTTTCAGGCCTCCTTGGGGGTATGTCCTAACCTGCCAACCCTTTTCTTGTAGACTGAGCCTCCCAGCCGTATAGGACAGAAAGAACTCCCGGAGAAGATGGCAGCCCTGCTGACCTCCCGGTCATCCTCAAGCCCCCAGCTGGAGAGAGTGGAGGTCAAGTCGGAGCGAGAGCCCCAAAATGAGTTGGAGCGGAGCCCAGAGCCAGGATCAGAGGAACAGCTGAGCCCCGACCTGGAGATAGAATCCGCGGCGGACCAGGAGAGGGGTGAGGACCGGGGAGGGAGACTTCTCACGTGGCGGGTTGGGGCCATCCTGCAGAGATTAAGAAGTGGAGAGGGCGGAGTCTCACTTGATTGGGCTGGGGCCAATTATGTTAGGAAGATCAAGGCGGTGGGTCACGGCCACAGACGAGAGACCTCTGTGGGTCAGAACCGAGGGATTCTGTTCTGGCTCCAGACTCTGTCGCGCACAGGGTCAGGGTCATTTCTGAGTCCCTCTGAGCCCCTCTGGGTGAAGGGTTGGGGTGGCAAATGGGGTCCCCCTTGATTAGTGGGAGAGGCCCAGAGAAAGCCTGGCCTCACCGCCGGCCTCTTTCTCACCTCAGCTTTGCCCGTTCCATGGGTTCCAGCCATTCCCAAGGAAGAAAGCCTTGAGGATGAGGTGACAACTGAGTATCTTCTACCCAAGCCCCAGGTAAGCTGCTGATCTGCCTTCCTGAGATGAAGCTCAAAACTTCCCCCTCCCGACTCGATTCTACTCGCATCACCCCCACCATCCTCCCCACCAAGAAGAGGCGAGTTAAGATTGCAGCACCAGGGACAGAAGTTAGCCCAAAGGAACTGCTTCCTGTTTGTCAGCATTACTGTCACTGAATTCAGTGCTATCTTGCCTGAGGTAGGGAAGGGAGGAGAGCGGGATTTTCTGCAGGGCCTAACCAGGTTTAGGAGTCCACGATCGCGAACTCGGGATTTACATGGAGTTTTCCTCAAGTCCCTCTTCCCACCAAGTCTGGCCTCATCCTAGGGATTTCTGGGATTCTCCATAGCTTTCTCCTTTGCCTCTCCACCTTCCTCTAGGACTGGGCTTAGGAACCTGGGGCATAGCCTGGCTGGTAAGATGCCCACTGAGCCACTAGTGGCTGGTTCCTGCAGTGAAATTCCACAACTGACCTCCCCTCTTCCCCAGGGTCCTCCCCAGTAACGGGAATTGGACTGAGAGTGCAACAGAAGGGAATGAGGGTTATCCCTCTTCCCCAGGTCCTCTCTCAGCATTTCCACCAATCTGGGCCACAGCATACTCAGCATCCTGGACCCTTCGCACCCCTTCCTTTCCCTAGAGCAAGTGTGGTGTGCTGCGAGGTTGATGGACAGCATGCTCAGTGTGTTCGGGCGTTGATGGTGGTGGGGAGTTGAACCCACTCTCTGGCCCAAACCCACAGCCCAGCCACCCCCCATCAAGGGGGGAAGGGACATCCTTTGACATCCTCAAAGGCGTGGCAGGCGTGGCTCTCACCTACCTTGCCAACCACAGAATGATCTTCTACCCACTGCCCCCCAAGCCTCAGCATGAAGCCTCAGCATGTGCCAAATTCCCTTCTTCTGGCCATTTGCCATGACTGAGGCCTTGATTAACCTACCTCTGGCCATCTGCCAAGCCCCTTCCCACCTGTCTTTCAGAGTCTACCTCCTCCAGGAAATTTCTCCAACTAGACTAGAAAGAGAATTGTGTTTACACTCAGATTCAACGCAAATCAGGGTTTCTTTCATGGATCGAAAGCCCGTTTTCCCAAGTGTTTTGGGGGGTCTTGTCTCTGTATGCATTTGTCTTTGGTTGGGTGTTTTTCCCTCTTGCCGACCTAGACTTTAAACTCCTTGAGGGCGGGGCGTCCTGTCTTCTCTATTTTCTATGACTCCTACTATGGAGTCTTGTGGGCCCCCAAGGTACTCAGGAGATATGCCCTGGGCCTACCTTCGCTGAGCACAGAAGTATGCCCTGGGCCTGCCTTCGCTGAGCACAGGTGATTGGAATTTAATCCATTAGGGATTGAATGAGACTGTATCTCTCATTTTCTTTGCCTCTCAGGAACTAGTGACATTTGAAGATGTGGCCTTGTATTTCTCCTGGGAAGAGTGGGCGAGACTGGAGGCAGTTCAGAGAAATCTCTACAAGGATGTCATGAGGGAGAACTATGGGATTCTCATGTCCCTGGGTAAGGCCCTGGCTTATTATCAATTATAAATAATAATAATAATTGGTATTTAAGCGCTTACTACATGACAAGTACTAGTCTAAGCGCTGGGGTAGATAAAAGATCATTAGGTCCCACAGGGGGCTCACGGTTTAACTAGGTGGGAGAACAGGTATTGCATCCCCATTTTGCAGTTGAGGGAACTGAGGCACAGAGAAGTTAAGTGACTGGCCCAAGATCACACAGCGGACAAGTGGTGGAGCTGGGATTAAAACTCAGGTCCTCTGACTCCCCGGCCCGTATTTTCTCCACCAGGCCACGCTACTTCCCTTACAGAAGGAAATAACGGGGTTGTGAATGGGCTGTTTCCTGAGACCTCTTGAGAGGTCATTCTCTTTGAGCCCAAGATCTGTGAGGCTGTCTTCTGGCTTCTGTTGTCTTCTCCCACCGCCTCATCCCCTCACAGATTCCTGTGGTCCATCATGCCCCAACACCCTCTCGTGGGGGAAGGTGGTTGGAATCCACAGAGGGGGCTTCAGCACCAGTCAACTCTTGCAGGAACCTTCTGAGTCCCTGGAGCGCCCCTGAATCTGTGACCTGACTCTCTGGGCATTCCCAACCAATCCCTTTCCCCCTCCCTGCAACCTCCCACCCCCAGAGCCCCCAGCATTGGCTTGGCCTTTCAGAGAGGGAGAGGGTGGGAGTGACATCCCCCCAACCCAGGAACATAAGCTCAACAAAGCCTGAAGGTTCACTGGGGCCAGATTGTCTCTGGCCTGCAGGTCTCCCAGAAGCTGTCAGTGGTGAAACATCATTGACACCCAAGCGAAGCAGCCATTGTAGGGGAGGGGTTGGCAGTCGAACGGGGGGAATTAAGGAAAAATTGAGCATCGGGGAGGATTGGCAGAAGAGGCAGGGAGGTCTTAAAGCAAGAGACTCAGGGAAGCTGCACTCGTGGTCTTGGGACCGAAAGGAAGAAATGGCGGGGGGTGGGTAGACGAGGAGGGGGTGACCGTTGCTCCAACAGAATGTGGGGCTAAGGCTTCTTTCTAAGAACGCCCCTCCCTGCTCCAAACAAACCTCCCTTCGCCTTCTCCCGGCCAGGGTTCCCGATCCCCAAACCAGAGGTGATCTCTCAGCTGGAGCGAGGGGAAGAGCCTTGGGTTCCAGACCTTCCAGGCTCCGAGGATGGGGAGATCTTGACTGGCGTCTACACAGGTGAGCAGTGGGGCAGGGGAGAGGGGATTTCATGAGATCCTTCCAGGCTCCGGCCCTGCCTCCCACGTGATCCCATTGCCAAAGTCACCTTCTGACCACGTACGTGCATGTCTCGTGGATTTGGACTGGAACTGGAAGTTGTGCGTCCCTTGCCGCCCCCTCCCTGACTCCCCTTGGCCGTGGGCAGTGTCTGGTAGTGGCGAGGATCCCCTGCCTTAGCTCTGCCTGGGCAGAGCAACCACTACGGCTGCCTCAGGGCTTTGTTCAATGTTCAGGGAAAAGCCTAAATATTGGGTCCAGGTAGGCTTTGGCCAAAGGCACCAGAATGGGAAAGGCCACAAAGCTTACGGCCCCTGGAGAGATATGCCTTCGTGGGTGCCTTCCCATTTCGTGAGTGTGTACAGTTCTCAGTGGCGGATGGGCCCCTCGAAGCAGGGATGCATTTTCCTAGCGTGTTCAGATCCTAATAATAACTGTGGTATTTAAGTGCTTACTATATGCCAAGCACTGTTCTGGGTGCTGGGGTAGACGCAACATAATTGCGTACCGCGTGGGGCTCCCAGTGTAGCAAAGGGAGGGGCAGGGCTTAGTGGACATCTCGACCTATCCTGCTTCCTGGGGGTGCCGGCAGGAATAGGGGAGCTGAACCATCCTTCTATAGAAGATGTCCCTACCCCCAGAGGAGGGGACCATGGGCCTCTCTTCTCGGGCCTGCTTGGGGATGGACGGAGGGGAGAAACTGAGCTCCCCACCGCACCCCAACCCCAGTTTGCTTGCTGGCCTCTTCCCCAGGCACGAGAAAAAGTGCTGGCACCTGACAGGTGGAGGTGGCCCATCTTGCAGATGAGTTCAGGAGGACCCACCCTCCCACCAGCCTTCAGTGTTTCAGCAGTGATATCCCTGAGAGCAGGAAGCAGCAACAGGACCTGGAAACCTTGGTTAGAAGAAAGGGAGGAGGGACTAGAACTCAACCCAGCAAGTCCCAGCTTCCCCTTGCGGGCCATTCAGCTCCTCCTCTCCAAAAGCCAGCAGGGCTTTCCCGGGGCCCCCACCTCCGCCTCGACCTTTGGATCCTGTAGGAGCTGGATGCGGATCCTGGCCCGACCCCAAGGAAGTTGCAGCCCTGCTGAGAGTTTGGGAGGGGTTGTGTGTTTCCATTGTCATTCACACCTTTCCTGGCCCACAGCCTGATCTCTCCAGGGTCTGGACTTGCAAGCTCAAGGTCAGGACTGGATTAAGCGGATAAGGCCTCCTCACCTAGTTAGCCAATGCATCCTACAGAGGTGCCGAGGAGGAGAAACGATAACAGGCTGCCCTGGCTTGAGAAACAGGGAGCGAGGAATCTCTCAGCTCTGAGCTGCCCAGGGCAGAGGCTGCAAGGTGAGAATTGGGTTCTAATTTGGTTGAGGCAGGTTGGGTTTTCTGGAAGCCCAGCGGGTTGGAGTTTGAAAACCCAGCAGTGTGTCTTTCCTCCTTCCTCACCAGGCCACAGAGTAGCAATAGTAGTAATAATATTTATTAAGGGCGTACCGAGTTCAGAACACTGCACTAAGCACTGGGAAAGAATACACAGGTGGGAATTAGACACAGTCCCGGACCTTAGGGTAACTCACAGGTTGCTGTGGAAAGGCAGGGGTTGTGTTCCCCCATTCCTGAGAAGGAGGAGCTTTCAGTATCACTACAGTAGTGGCCAGGCGGAAGGTGCAATCAGTGGATAGACGATGTCGGGCACCGGGAGGGAAAGAGGGAGAGAGGAGCCCATCAGGGCTAGCTGGGGGCCAGTGGGCCAGCCCAGTCTCGGGGGGGGGAACCCGACCTCTCAGTTAACTGGAATACCCAGGAGCAGTTTTCTGGAGGGACTCAATTGGTTGGTGTTCCTGAGGTCCAATCTTGGCTATGATGTGCCCCACCGCTGCCCTCTCTGCCACTGCCGCTTCCTGGCGGGCAGAAGCCAAGCCCCACAGAGACAGGAGAGATTGAAACCTCTAAGCTATGCCGAGAGGTCTCCCGGCAAGAGCGACGTTCCCTAGACCTCCCACACCTGCCAGGACTTTTTCATTGATGCTCTCGGTAGCAGGGAGCGGTGATTACTGACAGAGCCCAGAGCAAGTACTGGGAGGTGGATTTTCTGGTTTTACTATAGTAAATGTCTTACGGCTCCTGACCTGAATGCGGGCAGGCACTGTGTCTGTGCACCTGGGCCCCGGCTCTGCTGCAGTTTCCAGGAACAGGAAGCCTCGTGGTCCTCTGTGAAAGGTTTCTGGAGATGTTCGAAGGGTGAGGATGGAGGTAGCTGACAGGAATGTCTCCTCCAAGGCTTCCCCTTTTGAAAACTCACCCCGAAGGGAAAGTGATCACCCAGCCAAGCTCTCCAGAGTAAAGGCTTAGTGCTCCTGACTCCACCATCCTCCCAATCTCCCTCTCCCAGCCCCCGCATAAACCATAATAAGCTTTGGAGATGAGATCATCGGTCCTGAAGCCTGGGAAGTTGGAGAATCCAAGGTTCCCTGGGCTGGCCAGATCCTCCAGCGGTCATTTCACGCACATCTCTTGCTCGCTGCTCCTTAGAGCGTCTCTCACCAGGGTAGCCGCGGGATGGGTTTTCTTCCTGTTCCTTCAGGAAAGGAGATTACAGGCGGCCCCCACTTAAAAACTACTTTTGTGTCCCCTGAGCCTGGCAAAGAGAAAGTTGTTCCTCTTGTCCAACCTAGGGTGTTCGAGGGCCCCTTCTCCCTGAGCAGGTGTAGGGCCTGTAGAGGCTAAGACGGATCGAGGGGACAGAGTTCCAGGAACCAGCTTGGTCATTTAGTTGGGGAGTTCCAAGTACTTCACAGCTCAGAACGAGGGGCCCTATAGAGCCTGGCTTTTGGGCAGCAGCAACAGCAGCGAGAGAGCTTCCGGGCCGGAAGCTGGGGCTGCTAGGCCAAGACCCTCAGACTTGAGCCCAAAGTGTTTGAGGCCGGCAAGGAAGGAACGTGGAGGAGTGAGAAACCCGCTGACTTAGGGAGAAAGAAGCTGGCGCCTCACCAAAGCAAGTCGGGTCTTGAGACGCTGAGCGTTAATGAATGTTTCCGTGGCATGTCGGGCCGGAGCCTGAGGCCAGCTGGGAAAAGCTGGGGAGGGTTTGGAGAGGGGTGAGGGAAGAAAAGGGGCCTGGGAGCTCTGGCCCCTGCTCCGCCCCCCACAGAAACCTGGATGCCGTTCTCCCCTCCTCTGCCCCCACCCCCGGCCCAAGGAAGGGAAGGCCTCTCCCTCATCTTGGACAGCTCCTTGATCTCTGACTTCCCAGTTCCCCAGGGCACAGAGAGCCCGTGCCTGTGGAGAGAGGGAAGGAGCATTACAGGAGGGGATCAGAGGAGGAACGTGAGACCCCCGGAGAATGTCCAGAGGAGAGCGGCAAAAGAGTTGAAAGACTGAGGGGCAGAGGGAAGAGGCGACCGGGGTAATTACCAAGAACGAGTTTGAGCCACAGAGTAATCATCTGCTCTCCATCACCATCAGAAGGGCCAAAGCTCCAGCAGAAAGGTCTGTCTGAGGTGATCTGAAAGGGAAGACCCACAGAGAGTGAGAGACTCGAAGGTTCCAGTGAGGGAGGCTGGGCTCTCTGCAACCTGACAAAATGCCAACATTGGCTTTGGGCCACACTATTCTCCCCGCTCAGGAGGCCGAAGATGATCCCACCCACCTGGAGTGGCTTGGGGGGACTTTGGGTTGGACTCAGCAGCCTGCTCCAATCTGTAGGCACCCCAAGAGGGTGGTCCAAAATAGACAACCTCCTTGGGATGGAGTGCTCTCTGGACAATTTCCCTCGCCCAGCCTCCCGTCGCTAGTGGCCGGGGACTGAAGGTGAGGGGATGCCCTGCCCCCTGTGTCTGGGCCTGTTTCTCACTCTGGAACCCGAGGCAGGGACACCGTGGCAGGGGTGGAGGTTACGAAAGATGGTAATGGGTTAGGGGCTTCTCGGCAGAAGGAAAATTGGGGAAAATCAGGTCAGGCTCCCACAGTTTCACGGCAGCGAGAGGATTTTGATTTCCAGTTGTCATCCTTAAAACTCACCCTTGAACCCATTCTGCCTTGTCTGTTCTTTGTCTCTCCGATGTCCTCTCTCTGTCTCTTTTTCTCTCTTTCTGTCTCCATCTCGTCCAAATCGTTCCCTTGCAGGTGGTTGGTTCTGGAATGAGAATGGGGAGGACAGCGAGGACAAGGAAGAGGAGGAGGAGGAGGAAGATTCCTTGCTGGAGCCTCCGGAGGAGTCAGAGCCGCCGGGGCTGTGGTCGGCAGCATACGGCGTGGGGGATGTCCCGGGGACCTGGGGCCCGGACGACGCCGTCCAGGTCCAGCCGCCGGGGCCGTGGGGAGGAGAAGCCGTGGGGCTGGGCATCGGGCCTGACGGCCAGGAAGTCAAACCCATTTCCCCCGAGGAGGAGGAGGAGGAGGAAGAGGAGGCGGCGGCGGCGGCGGTTCCCCCTCACCTCCTGGCCCACTGGGCGTTTCCGTCGGTGGCGAGAGCGGCCGGGGGGCGACCGGAGACCACCTGTGACGTGTGCGGGAAGGTCTTCCCGCACAGGTCCGGGCTGGCCAAGCACCGCCGGTACCACGCGGCGGTGAAGCCGTTCGGCTGCGAGGAGTGCGGCAAGGGCTTCGTGTACCGCTCCCACTTGGCCATCCACCAGCGCACCCACACCGGAGAGAAGCCCTTCCCCTGCCCCGACTGCGGCAAGCGCTTCGTCTACAAGTCGCACCTGGTGACGCACCGGCGCATCCACACGGGCGAGCGGCCCTACCGCTGCCCCTTCTGCGGCGCCGGCTTCGGCCGCCGCTCCTACCTGGTGACACACCAGCGCACCCACACTGGGGAGAGGCCCTACCCCTGCCCCCACTGCGGGCGCAGCTTCAGCCAGAGCTCGGCCCTGGCCCGCCACCAGGCCGTCCACACGGCCGAGAAGCCCCACCACTGCCCCGACTGCGGCCGCGGCTTCCGGCTCCGGGCCGACTTCCAGCGGCATCGCCGGGGCGGGAGGTGCCCCGACGTGGGGAGGGAGGACGAGGAGGAGGAGGCGGCCGCGGCGGCCGCGGCGGGGGCCGGCAGGGAGGATCCCGAGCTGGAACGGGAAGAGCCCGACCCTCCGAGCGAGGGTCCCCTCCTGGACGGGAAGCTCCCCGAGGAGTTGGAGAACGGCCTGGGGGACGGGCCGGGGCCCGCCCCGCTCCCGCTGGGCTTCCACCTCCCCGGCCAGCCCAAGCCCTGGCCCCTGGGCGAGGACCTGCCCCTGCCGGCCCTGCACCGCCTGGGTGAGGGCCTGCCCCGGGAGCTGCTGGACCTCCCCCCGCTGGCCGGCCCCACCGTCAGCCAGATCCCTCTGGCGGAGATAGAGGCCCTGCGGGCCGGGGAGCTGATGCCCCCCAGCCCCCTGGTGGAGGGGCTGCTCTCGGAGCTCCAGGCGGCTCCCTCCCTGGAGGACGAGACCCCCTGGATCTGCTCCGACTGCGGGAAGACCTTCGGGCGGCGGGCGGCCCTGGCCAAGCACCAGCGCTACCACGCCGGGGAGCGGCCCCACCGCTGCATCGACTGCGGGAAGAGCTTCGTCTACGGCTCGCACCTGGCCCGGCACCGGCGCACCCACACCGGGGAGCGCCCCTTCCCGTGCCCCGAGTGCGGGGCCCGCTTCGCCCGCGGCTCCCACCTGGCCGCCCACGTCCGGGGCCACACCGGGGAGAAGCCCTTCGTCTGCGGGGTCTGCGGGGCCGGGTTCAGCCGGCGGGCCCACCTGACCGCCCACGGGCGGGCCCACACCGGGGAGCGGCCCTATGCCTGCGGGGAGTGCGGCCGGCGGTTCGGGCAGAGCGCAGCCCTGACGCGCCACCAGTGGGCCCACGCCGAGGAGAAGCCGCACCGCTGCCCCGACTGCGGCAAGGGCTTCGGCCACAGCTCGGACTTCAAGCGCCACCGGCGGACCCACACCGGGGAGAAGCCCTTCCGCTGCGCGGACTGCGGTCGGGGCTTCGCCCAGCGCTCCAACCTGGCCAAGCACCGGCGGGGCCACACCGGGGAGCGGCCCTTCCCCTGCCCAGAGTGCGGCAAGCGCTTCTCCCAGCGCTCCGTGCTCGTGACCCACCAACGCACCCACACCGGGGAGCGGCCCTACGCCTGCGGGGCCTGCGGCCGTCGCTTCTCCCAGAGCTCCCACCTCCTCACCCACATGAAGACCCACCGGGGACCTGGATCTGCAGCTGGAGCCGGGGCTGGGGCCGGAGCCGGGACCGGGGCTGGGGCCGGGGCCGGGCCTGCGGGAGAATCTCAGGCTCAGGCCCAGTCCCAGTCCCAGGCTCAGGCCCAGGCCCAGGCCCAGGCCCAGGCCCAGGCCCAGGCCCAGGCCCAGGCCCAGGCCCAGGCCCAGTCCGTCACTCAGGCCCAGGTGCAGGTTCAGGTGACCGGGATGATGGGGGAGGGAGAAGACAGTGGGAGCACTCTCCTGGGATTCAGGGCGGGTGCTAGGTTTGGGACCGAGGACCCCGCCCCGTTCCCTGCCCCCTCCTGTTCCTATGAGGAGACCCTCATCTAGCCTGGAGAGGAGGGAGGAGGGAGTGGGTGTCCTTGTCGCCCTGGCGTGCCTCCATCTTGCCTCAGTCCTTGGGGAACCCCAAGGGTGGGAGGGTGCCGGGGGCAGAGAGCAGCCCCGTGGAGCCGCCAGCGGCTCTCCCGATCTCACCCTCCCTCCTGCTCCTCCCTCCAGGTGCCCAGGCGAGGGAGGGAGGGAGCGGGACCCCGGTCAGGGCTCGGTGGGGCAGCTTTCCCTGAAATCTCCCTCAGGGTTTTTTCCCCCATCTTCCCTCTCTCCCTCCACCTCCCCTTACCTCCCCTAAGCCTTTGCTCTTGCGTTCCTCTCTTGTGCTAGTTCCCTCTGGTGTGACCCAAGAGATAGGGATGGGGTTGGTATCTCGGGGGAGGGGGGTGTTGGGAGGGGGGCGGGAAGCTGGGGGGGAGGAAGGGGAGAGGGGGAGAAAGAACGGGCTGCAAAGGGGTAATGGTCGATGCTATTGCAGTCTTGCAGGTATATAGTTGTCCTTCGTATTCGAAGAAGACACCACTGACGGTGAAATTCACCCGCGTGTGTGTGGCTGAGAAGGCCAAGGGCGGGCCCCACGGTCCCGGCCACGCTGGGCTCGCCAGCTTGCAGAGGGCCACGTGCCGGTCCGGTATCATTGTAATATCACGAATGATGATGATAGGTATTTTCCTCTCTCCAGGGCTGTGGAGCCTGGGAGTTAGAACCGAATGAGGGTGAAAAAGAAGGGTGCATTGGCAAGATAATCGATCTGGATTAGAGCAAGGGAGGCTTTTGCTTTGGGTCAGGAAAGAGGCGGAGAAGTGGCAGCGTACGACTCTCGTCACCGCGTCCAGGGGGATTTGGGCCCAGCCATAAAGTCAGTCAATCATTGGTATTTATTGAGCGCTTTCTGTGTGCAGAGCACTGTACGGAGTGCTTGGGAGAGTACCGTACAACTGAGTCGGGAGACACGTTCCCCGCTTACAAGGAACTTACGGTCTGGAATTGACTTTTGAACTCAGCCGGCGTGAGGTCATCCTCTTCTCAGCGGACAGATGGCAAATGGGGTCATTTCAGGTCGGGTCAGTACACTTTGATGCCAACTAGGAAGTGACTGAGGAAGCGGGCAGGTGTGTCACCCATGCCCCGGCTGGCCGCTTCAGATTGGGTCCCAGGCCCAGCGATGGGACGGGGTGGGGAGGGAAGGAGGGCCTGTGGAGACCTGGAACGGTAACCACGGGGAGGGCAGTTGGGAAGAGGCCACCGAGCCTGTCCCGCTCCGCATTGGAAGCTCGGGACCAGGAGCCTCGCAGGGAGCCGCGGGCCTGGGGCCAGTTAACAGTTGATGGGCCAGTATATCAATGTTATTTATTTTCCTCTCTGTTTAGTGCACCCCGGATAGCCTGCCTGGAGGGAGGACGGGCTAGTGAAACTTGTTTGTGGGCTGGGTCACTCTGGGCCACAGATTTTGGGTTTACACAAGAGGTTGTAAATAGGCAAATCTGGAACCCTGCACTTTGGAGTGATCTCAGCCCTTCCCCGCCATCCCCCCCCTACCCCCAGGCGTTCTCTTGTGAAGCCACAATTAAACTCATTAGCCAAGCCCCGCCACACCCTCTTAAAACCTGCTAATAGTTTGGTTTAATCAGCACTATTTACCCCAATTTGCTTCTTCACCAGTCTTGCTTGCGTATGTGTCCCCAGTACTCATGTGGATCTTTGTCTCCCACACCTCCCCAAGAATCCCTCCCACCCTCTTCCCTTGAGGCAAGCCGGGCTATTAAGGCAGAGGATGGCGGTGCTTTGCCCTCTGGGACCTTCCCTGGTGGGAAGTGGGCGGACATGGGTGGGGAGGGAGGGGAGTTTCTAATGCAAATATGGAGAATGTGCCTATCCACAGTTGGCCCTCCACTGTGCTGTTTGGACCCCAAGCATATTCCTCCAGCTCACTTGTTTCCGCCCAGAGGAAGTGCGTCCGTTGCTCAAACAATCCTCCCTAAAGCATCACTAGTGATTCCTTGCTCTAAAGTAACACTACCCAATTCTTAACCAATTTGTTGAATGTAACACGAAAGCATAATTCCATGAAGGTGTCTGGAGCTGGCCTTCCCAGGAGCCCTAAGGAGTGAAAAACCTGGAAAGAGGGAGGGAATCTAATAATAATAGTGATAATAATAATAATAATAATGTATTTGTTACATGCTTATGATGTGCCAAGCACTGGACCAAGTGCTGGGCTAATTACAAGATAATCAGGTCAGACACAGTCCCTGTCCCGCATGGGACCCGGTCTGCGAGAACAGGTATTGAATCCCCATTTTACAGAGGAGGAAGCCGAGGCAGGGAGAAGTGAAGTGAAAGTGACTTGCCCAAGGCCACACAGCAGGCAAGGGGCAGATTCAGGATTAGAACCCAGGCCCTCTGACTCCCAAGCCCATGCGCCTTCCCCAGGCTCTCTGTAAATTTTTAAGAATAGATTAGTTGCCCACCCATCCAGAGGAAGAGAGATGAACTAAAATGACCTCTGGAGGTCCCTTCGAGTTCTGTGTTTCTAGAAATCTCATGAATTATCGTGGCATCCCCGTGATCAATCAATCAGTGGTACTTCTTGAGCGCTTTGCTGAGTGCAGAGCACTGTACTAAGCACTTGGGAGAGAACAGTGGAGTAAGTAGACACGATCTGTGATGGGGGTAGAGGCAAGTAGCGTTGTCGCCGTTTTACCCTGAGCACACTGAGTTACAGGAAAACAATGTGCCTGGCGCCAGGTGAGCCTGTAAATCAGTGTAGGTGCTAACCACTGAATCCCAGTCTAATAATCTCTCCCTGACTGGGCAACTGGTTTAGGAGTAGCAGCGCAGAGCCTACCTGGGGGAAAATAAGCAACTTTTTAACCTTTTTGTTTTTGCCAGTTTCGATGAAGCCAAAAAGAATCTCAATTTTTTAATCCAGTTAGAATCCCCTCCCTCCCCGCCCCCCCCCCCACCTCTTTCAATGTGATTCACTTTCCTCTAGGGTTAGCCGGCCTTAGGGAGGATCCAGAAGTGAGGGACAGGGGAGCTGAGGGCGTCTGGGGGTTTGGGATTGGAAAAACTGGAGGCAGTGGGAGTTGGGAGTGAGGGTAGTAGAGGGGGAGGGGGTGGGGGAGGGATGTAGAGGGGACTGGGAAAGAAATGGTGTATGGATGGGGGCAATATGGAAGGGGAGGGGCAGTGATACTGGAATAAGGGAGCAGGGAAGTGATGGGGAAGGAATAGGGGGTGTCAGGGAAGAAGGAGCACCTTCTCTAGTGTGGGACAGGAGACCTTCAGCATCAGCCATCTCTGCCGCAAGTTCCTGGCTGGGCCGTGCCGGGTTGGGGAGGGCCGAGGGTGGTCCCGGGTGACGGGGAGGCAGGTGGGAGGGAGGTGGGCTTGGGCTCTGTGATAGAAGACTGTGAGCAGGGAGGTGGAGTCGAGCCAGGTACGTAAGGGCCGGGTCCTCCGAAAGTCCGGTTGGGTCTGGGCAGACTTGGCTAGCCGGTGTCCCTGTGCCCCCTCACCCTTTTTTGCCAGGACGGGGCGGGGGAGGAGGGCAAAAGTCCCTGCACGTGCCCAATGAGTTGGGGGACCAGCTGTCCATGTGTAGCAGCACCTCCTGGAAGGGCAGCCCGGGTCCCAGCCAGTCCCAAGCCAGGGCCCGGACCAGATTCAGACAGCAGACCTCAGTCCGGGAGTGGGCCGGGACCGGAGCTGGAGACAGGCAAAGTGGGCCGGTGCGGGACTCTACGGTGTGGATGCCTCCTGAGGCCAAGCACACCTACTCCCAACTGGCCTGTCTCTTCTGGCCTCTTCCCCCACACCTTCCTATTTCCCCGTTGCCCCGGAGATGTGCGTGTCCGTCACACATTCATAGCCTGTCGGCCAGAGACATTGGTTTTAAATAAAGATTGAAGAAACTCAGAGCCTCTTGTCTTGTCTCCCCTAATTCTGGCAACCTCCTGGCTTCCCGTATGGGGACTTGCCCTCAGAGGACCAAGGGCTTTTATTGACTTTACTTCCCCGGATGGAGGGTTACAGAAGCTGTTCTTCTCTGGCTCTAACTCTCCCCGTTTCGGGGCTGTCTTTACCACAGGCTGTGCTGGGACAGAATGCCACCGGATTTTTGAATCCACAGGGTTTCGGAGACAGTAACTAACTGGACTTTTTGTTGGCACGGAGGCTGCCTTCCCAGGCTGCCCGGGGAGGGGGACTCCTGAACCAGGGTGGCCTTCTGGGAGTCGGCTGGGTTGCCACTCAGGTTCGGGTAGCGAGGCTCTTTCTGTGGCTTGGGAGGGGACGACTTAGGATAGGTTAAAGCGGCGACAGCCCCGGACTGGTCCCAGAGTCTCTCAAAGCCATCCCATGGGTCAGGGGTGAGAGAGGGAGAGCAGCTTCTTCTCACACTCAGGAGCGAGAGCAGCTTCTTGCTTCCCCTTCCTTTTGGCATAATGATGGTGGGGCAGAGGGAGAGGTGGGGATTGCGGGAAGGGTCATAGTTGTGGTATTTGTGAAGCATTCGCTCCGTGCCAGGCACTGTACTGAGTGCTGGTGTAGATGAAAGATCATCGGGCCAGACACGGTCCCTATCCCAGATGCAGCTCACGGTCTTGGGAAGGAGGCGAATGCCAGCCTTGGCCCTTGGACTGTGAGCCCCATATGGAACAGAGGCTGGGTCTGACCTGATTTATCTTGTATTTATCCTAGCGCTCAATACAATGCTTAATACAAAGGGAGCATGTAACAAATACTACAATTATTAATCACTGGAGGCCCTGAGGGGCTCTCTGGTTAGAAACAGTGAACTCTGAAGGCCCTGTCTGATTTGTGTCCTTGGGCTGATTCATTTGTGTCCTTGGGCTGATTAATTTCTGAAGGGCATGTGGGAAAGGCACAAAATAATCCATTATTATTAAGAAGCTATATTTTGAAAAAGCTCAACTTGATCAGTCATTTGCTCAATGAAATTATATATATTTTTATGGTAATTGTTAAGCACTTACTCTGCGCCAGACTCTGTACTAAGCACTGGGGTAGATACAAGCTAATCAGGTTAGATACAACCCTTGTCCCATATGGGGTTCACAGTCTTAAAATCTCCATTTTCCAGATGAAGTGACTGAGGCACAGAGAAGTTAAGTGATTTGCCCAAGGTCACACAGAAGACAACACAGCCGGGATTAGAACCCAGATCCTTATGACTCCCAAGCCCATAGCTCTATTCACTAGGCCCGCTAAGCAACTACCAAGCACGGTGCTTGGGATACTACAAGAGAAATGAAAGACCTGGGTCCTGTCATCAAGGAGCGGGCAGACTGAAGGCGGAGGCATGTAGACATAAATTATTTACAAAAATGAGCTGAGGGAAGAAGGTTATAGCTGTTAATAGCAGGAGTATAGAAGATGAAAAAAATCAATGAACAAATAAATGAGGAGCATACAGAGACCGCTATATACCAACGATCTGTTTATTGATATCTATTCCTAAGTGCTGAGGGTAGATGGAAATACATAAGTGCTACGGCTGGCTATTGGGTTGATAGGATGGCAGAATTCAGTTGGAGGAGGAGGTGGGACTTCAGTGGGAGATTGGAATATGAGTTGTGGCAAGGCAAATTTTCAGAGAGAGCAAGCTCTGGGCAGGAGGACTGACTTGTTTATGGATAAGATCTGCAAAGCTAAAATGGAGGAGGAGCTTCAGAGAGAATTGGAAATCTTCGGTTCTCTCAACCTAAAGAGGACCACCAAGGAAAATGACTCCACCGACAGGTAGAGCTGAGAACAGATCACTGAGAAAATACAGAGGTTTTAATGGAGTTTTTTCCCACCTTTATGAAAAATATCATTAAATTACAATTAACTCTGCCACATCTGCAGGGAGAGGGGAAATCCAGACTAGATAGGAAATAGCTAAAAACTTTAGTAAAAGCTACTGTATTGTGGCTTAACTTCTGTCACAGCCTGCCCCCCCCCCCCCCCCATTGTCTTCATTCTCACCATTCTCACCCACCCCTCTTCTGCTACACTCTACCGCCTGGAACATTTTTCTGAAACGCTGTTCTGCACAGGTCTCCCCACTCTAAAAAAAAAAAAAAACCCAACAAATCTCCAGTGGTTACCCATTCTTCTCTGCATCAAGTAAAAACTCCAGACCACAGGCTTTAAGGCACTCAATCACCTCTCTCTCTTTCCTTCTACAACCCAGCTCTCACAGTGCATTCCTCTCAGGCCACCTCACTCACTCTGCCTTGCTCTCCTCTTTTCTGCCACCAACCACTTGGTCAACCCCTCCTTCCTGCCTGGAACTCCCTCCCCCTTCACAGCCAGAAGCCCACTGTTCTCCCCATTTTCAAATCCCTTCTGAAATCACATGTCCTCCAGGAAGCCTTCCCTGATTAAGCCCTAGTCCCCCAACCTTGTATCTCCCCATATGCCACTTTAGGACTTCCACATGACCCATTCACTTGAGTACCCATGAATGCACACACACATACACACACACAGAGCACTGTATTTATCTTCATTTTCTGTCACCTCCTCATATCTTTAGTGTCTGTCTCCCTCGCTAGGTTGTAAGGCCCTTGAGGCCAGGGCTCATGTCAACTAATTATATTGTATGCTTTAAAATGTTTAATATGGGGGTCTGATTGCAGAGCATACATCAAGCAATAATACTTATTGAGCACCTACAGTGTGCAGAGCACTGTTCTAAACCCTGGGGAGACCCTCGCAGTTAGAAGACATGATCGCTACCCTCAAGGAGCTTACAGTCTAGCAGGAGACAGACAGGAAATAATTTTCAGTTAGAAGGAAAGAGCAAATGGATCTGTAGATGAATAAGTGCTTCAGTAGTAGGGTAAGTAAATCGATATGTACAGAAGTGCTATGGATGCATAAGTGCATAACTGGCACAGAAGTGCTAAGCTGGTAATTGGGCACTATAACCTGGGGAGAAGAAAAATCAATTGGGGAAGGTCTGTCAGGGAAGTTGTGATTCCAGAAGACCTTTGAAGATGGGCAGGAGAGCCATGGTCCGATGAACCTGGATGGGGAGGGAGTTTTAGTCCGGAGGAAGGGTGCGAGCAGGCTTGTCGGAGGCAGGAGAGACCAGAAAGAGGCAGAGCGAATAGGCTCACTTAAGACCAAGTGTGAGTCGAATTTGTGGAGGGAGAGGAGAGCTGATTAGAGGGAGAAGATTGATGGAATGCTTTAAAGCCAATGGTCAGGAGTTTCTGCTTGATGCCAAGAGGAATAGGTAATCACTGAAGCTTTCTGAGGATTGAGGAGACATGAACAGAATGACATTTTAGAAAAATGATCATGACAGCAAAGTGAAGTACATACTGGAGAAGGGAGAGATTGGAGGCCCGGAGATAAATAAGCATGTAAGTGATAAGCAGCTAAGCCAGGAGTGTTACGGAGAGGGTGGGGGTGGGGGCAGGATCGGGGGAGGGGAGCCAGAGCAAGCAGCAGCGAAGCAGCGTGGCTCAGTGGAAAGAGCACGGGCTTTGGAGTCAGAGGTCATGGGTTCAAATCCCGGCTCGGCCACTTGTCAGCTGGGTGACTTTGGGCAAGTCACTTAACTTCTCGGTGCCTCAGTTACCTCATCTGTAAAATGGGGATTAAGACTGTGAGCCCCACGTGGGACAACCTGATTCCCCTGTGTCTACCCCAGCGCTTAGAACAGTGCTCGGCACATAGTAAGCGCTTAACAAATACCAACATAATAATAATAATAGAGCACCCCTAGGTTTAGAAGCCCCCAAGGAGGAGGATGATACTAATATTTGTTAAGCACTTATTAAATGTGCCAAGGACATAAACGCATAAACACTGGGGTAGATACAAGATAATCAGGTCTAACATAGGGTCTAACACAGTCCAAGTATGAGGAAGAACAGGTATTGAATCCCCATTTTGCAGAGGAGGCAACTGAGGCCCCGGAAAGTTAAATCACCCATGGTCACACAGTAGACAAGTGGTGGATGAAGTGTCTTGTGGGACGGCGGGGACTCTGCTTCAGGGATTTGAGTCCCCTTTGGGGCAAGTGCGATATTGTTCTGGGTCCTCAGACTGACCAGGATTTCCAGGTCCTCCCAAGAGAAAACCCTACCTCCAAACTGACCCCGAGAAGCCTGCTTTTAGATCCGGGCATTGCCAGACTACATGGCGTTTTTGGGGACCAAATCCAGTGTCTGGAGCGGGGTCAAAAGCAGAATACCTTCCAGAGGCAGGACAAAGGGTAAAGAAACCTCTCTTTGCTTCCCCAGATTTATCTCCATGTTCTCTAAAAGCTTCTATTGCCCAGCCGCAAAACTCTTTGGACTTGCATTTGGACTTTTCTTTTGTCCGTGCTCGGTTGTCTGAAACATTCTCAGTGACATGTGACATGTAGTCAAGATTCACCGGTCACATTGTCATCTTCAGAGTGAAACAAAATGAGGCAATTATCAGAGTATTTAGGCCAGAGACTGGCTGGGGCCTTAATTACCCGGGTACTTGCCTCACTTCTCCACCTCTGGCTGGCATACTGTGACCAGACATCCCAGAGCTGGTGGGATGGTCATCATTTTCAGGGTTCCCATTCCACTAGGATCTTGTTTAGAGTCCAGCTGGGTAGCTGACTGCCCGTTCCCATCTGATGGGCTGATGGAGTTCCCGCAGCAGGGAGGAACCTCTTCCTCCCCCTCCTGTTTTTGCAACAGCAGCAGCACCGGGAGCAGTCATCACTGCTGCCAAAACCCTGGCAGCCTCTCTTCTCTCTAGCAGTACTCCTCCATTAACATAAATGTTAATGTCTCCTGTAAGCACCTCGTGGGCAGGGAAGCTGTCTACCAACTCTATTGTATTGAATACTCCCACGTGCTTAGTATAGTGCCCTGCACAGAGTAAGCACTCAATAAATACCATTTTTGACTGAATAGTTGATCCACTTCTCCTCGCTGCAATGCACCACCATCTCCACCACTACTTCTGCCCGTCGGGGGTTTGGAGTGGGTGTCACGTGAGAAGGAAGTATGTGTGTGGGCAGAGAACAGTGATGGTACAGTGGTGACAATGACAGGCCACCTTTTCCCCTCTTCTTTCTCCTCCTATATCCCCATTTAACAAAGGAAGAAACTGAGGTTGTGACTAGAACTCGGGTCTCCCGATTCCCAATTCTGTGGATTTTCCACTAGGCCATGTCGCCTCCCAGGACAGATAACTCAGGTCACTTAAGTCACTCACATATTTACTTAATATGTACACCAAATACAGGACTGCCCATATTTATTTCTTCCTCCCTGCACAGGCGAGCGCTGCCAGAGCCTGCCGGTGGAGATTTCTGACGAAAGCAATGATTTCTACGGTTCCCTAGTCGCCTGCCTCTGGAGTATCTCCCTTCACCGCAGCGGGGTCGATAAAGCCTCGGTCGTAAGTGACGAGTGGCTTTGGATTAATCAGGGAAGGGCAGGGATGTCGAGCTGGGCTTGAAGAGCGGAGGATATGGAGAACGAGAGAGAGAAGGCTGGCCGGTGGAGTTGTTCATGACAGCTCAAGTCCAAGGCAGCAGCGAATGGACCCTACGTAGAAAATAGGTCACGGGGGAGGGTGCCAGAAAAGGTATGTGGTTCAGATAGGACCACATGGGTTCTGATAAGTAGAAAAGGGCTCTCAAAGGCGTGGGTGTTGGCAACAGGGAGCGAGTGGAAGGGCTTTGTAGAGAAATGTGATACGATCAGATTTGGCCTTCGTTCTGGATTCCAGTAGCTGTTCCACGAAGACTGGAAGGGGGAGTCCTGGGAGGAGGTGCTCTTAATCTAATTACTAGTTAACCACAAGCCCAGGAGTAGGAGCAGGAGAGGAATGACGGGGAGACGATTTGGGGGTTGGGATGGCCGTCCAAGACTGTGGGTGACAGGCAAGAGGGGGTGATAAGTATGGGGAAACGCAAGGTTACGAGGTTTCACGGGGGAGAGGGCGGCCTGCCGCGTGGGCTAGATTGAGTCTCAGATGCGAGGACACCCAGACGGAGGGGTCTTCCAGTCAAAGCGAGAGCCGTTCATTCATGCAATCGTATTTATTGAGCGTTCGCCGTGGTAAGAGCACTGTACTAACCGCTTGGGAAAGAACACCGCAGCAATAAAGGGTGACAATCCCTGCCCACCACGAGCTCGGCCGGGGGAGGCAGAGCCTTTCAAGGAAGAGGTAACCGAGCAGCTGTGGAAATGGTTGGCGGGGCCGGCCCGGCTCGGAGCACAGGGGCGGGAGGGCCCTAGAGCCCCAGGATGGACGCCGTGGGGGCGAGGACAGGCCGGAGGCCGAGGAGACCCGGGCCCCGACACGGGTGGCCCTTTTGTTTTGAATCTTCCGCAGCGCCGGGGCGGGGAGACGAGGGGAGGGGACGCAGGGGAGAGCAGGTTGCCGGGCCGGTTGGGACTAGAGCTCGCTCTCCCCGACGAGGGGGAGGGGGAGGGGGAGGGGGAGGAGACGGCGGCTGACAAAGGGGCCTAAGGGGAGAGCGGGCCTCGTGGGAGCAGGAAGGCCGGGCTGGGGGGAGGGGAGGCCTCTCCGGCAGCCATGAGCCTGGTCGGGAGTCCCCGGGGGCCCCGCTCGGGCCTCAAAGGCTCGGCCGCGGGGGAGGGGGAGGAGGGGGAGGGAGGGGGGAGGAGGGGGAGGAGGGGGGAGGGGAGGAGGGGAGGAGGGGGAGGAGGGGGAGGAGGGGGAGGAGGGGGAGGAGGGGGAGGAGGGGGAGGAGGGGGAGTCGGCGGCGCAGGCGCACACGCCCCCTCCTCTCCCCACCGCCTCCTTGCCCGCCTCAACTCCCAACCGTCACTCAACGCCCCCCCACCGCCCCGTCGCCTTCTCCTATTGGCCGGACGTCCCCGCCCCTCCCCGCTCCGGCCAATCGGAGGAGCGGGAGCCGCCGCGCGCCGTGGCTGGGGAGAGGCCCCCGAGCGGAGAGGAGGCCGGAGCCGCCCAGCCAATCACAAGCAGCCAATCACAAGCAGCCTCCACAGACGCCATCACCGCCTGGCTCGGCCTGGCCGCGACGGGCCTCATGGCTCCGCCTCCGCCGCCTCCCGGGCTCCTCGTCTTCGGAAGAGGAACGTGTCCGGGCGCCGTTGGAAAGCCTTTAAAGGGCTCTCCGTCACTATGGCAATCCGGAAGTGTCTCGGGAAGAAGCGGAGAGGGGGGCCCGGGGCTTCCGGGATGGGTGTCCCCGCACTCTGGTCCCTCACTCGACCCCCCAGGTCACCCCGATCCCCGGAGCCTGAGGCCCCCCCCACATCCAGGAGTCGGGGGGCTCCCGGCCATAATATTCATTCAATTCATTCAATAGTATTTCTTGAGCGCTTACTATGTGCAGAGCACTGTACTAAGCGCTTGGAATGGACAAATCGGTAACAGAGACAGTCCCTGTCCATTGACGGGCTTACAGTCTAGTCGGGGGAGACAGACAAAAACAATAGCGATAAGTAGAATCAAGGCAATATATAGAATCGATAATAATAATGTTGGTATTTGTTAATAATGTTGGTATTTGTTAAGCGCTTACTATGTGCCGAGCACTGTTCTAAGCGCTGGGGTAGATACAGGGGAATCAGGTTGTCCCACGTGGGGCTCACAGTCTTAATCCCCATTTTACAGATGAGGTAACTGAGGCCCCCGAGAAGTTAAGTGACTTGCCCAGAGTCACACAGCTGACAAGTGGCCGAGCCGGGATTTGAACCCATGACCTCTGACTCCAAAGCCCGTGCTCTTTCCACTGAGCCACGCTGCTTCTCGTTAAGCGCTTACTATGTGCAGAGCACTTTTCTAAGCGCTGGGGTGGATCCAGGGTCATCAGGTTGTCCCACGAGAGGCTCACAGTTAATCCCCATTTTCCAGATGAGGGAACTGAGGCCCAGAGAAGTGAAGTGACTTGCCCGCAGTCACCCAGCTGATGAGTGGCAGAGTCGGGATTCGAACCCATGACCTCCGACTCCCAAGCCCGGGCTCTTTCCGCTGAGCCACGTTGCTACTGTATTTTCTGCTTACTATGTGCAAAGCACTGTTTTAAGCGCTGGGGTAGATACCAGGTAATCAGGTTGTACCACGTAGGGCTCACAGTCTTCATCCCCATTTTACAGATGAGGTAACTGAGGCCCAGAGAAGTGAAGTGACTTGCCCAAAGTCACACAGCTGACAGGCGGCAGAGCTGGGATTCGAACCCATGACCTCTGACTCCCAAGCCCGGCCCCTTGCCACTAAGCCATGCTGCTTCTCTATTGCCCACCGCCCCGGGGCGGGGCCCGCGGAGGGAAGCCCCCCGTCCAACCCCTGCTGGTCCCAGGCGAAGTTCAGCATGGCCCCGGTAACGAGGGGACGGTGGCGACCGGAGTGGAAAGAGGGCACCCCTATGTGAGGGCACCCCTACCTGAGAAGCAACGGGACCTAGCGGAAAGAGTTTATGCCCTGGAGTTGGGGAACCTGGGTTCCAACGCTGGCTTTGCCATTTGTTTGCTGGGTGACTTTGGGCAAGTCACCTAACTTCCCTGTGCCTCAATCCCCTCAACTGTAAAATGGGGAAAACTGTTTTCCCTCTCACTTGATATGTGAGCCTCGTGGAAGGGGGACTGTGTCCGACCTGCTTCTTATAACTGCTCCAACACTTTAGTGCACTGCTCAGCACGGCATAGGTGCTTAACGAATACCCTGGTTTCTAGTTTGTGGCCGGGAGAGGTGCTCGTCCTGGGTCTGGAAGGAGGTTTCACAGAAAGGAGAAAAAGAGTTGGAGTCTCTGGATTGATATCTTTCTCCTCCCTAGCAATTAAGGTAGGTTCTGCTCTCCTGAAGACTTGGCAACTTTTGGTTGGGTAACATGGATCCACTTAAAAGTGCTAGTGATACTGTAGCTCGAATTTCCACAATTGAATTTCCTCTCCATACTTCTGCCCACCCATGGACTCTCTCACTAAATCCCCAGTGATTTTAAACCAAAAATGTGGCCCAGTCCTTCAGAGATTGACATTACTTTCTCTCTCCAACAGGCTTTTTTGGATTTAACTAGATGAGTTGTAGCACACCGTTTCTCCGAGAGGAGAATGTCGTCTTTTTGAACCCAGGAGAGCAAGCTTTTCTTACTGCAAGGCCAAACTGATTCATAATCTTTTAAATCTAAAAGAAGGGGGGAAGAGCAAAAGGAGCAAGTCAGGGCAATGCAGAAGGGAGTGGAAGATGAAGAAAAGTGGGACTTAGTCTGGGAAGGCCTCTTGGAGGAGATGTGTCTTCTATAAATCTTTGAAGCAGGGGAATGTGGTTGTCTGTCCGATTATAGGAGGGAGGGCATTCCAAGCCACAGGCAGTACATGGGCCAGGGGTTGGCAGCGGAACAGGCGCGATCGAGGCACAGTAAGAAGGTTAGCACTAGAAGAGTGAAGTGTACAGGCTGGGTTGTAGAAGGAGAGAAGCGAGGTGAAAGAAGGTGATGGAGTGCTTTAAAGCCAATGGAGAGGAGTTTTTATTTGATACAGAAGTGTATGGGCAACCCTTGGAGTCTTTTGAGGAGTGGGGTGACATCTAGAATGTTTTTGTAGATAAATGATCCGGGCAGCAGTATGGACTGGAGTGGAGAAAGACAGGAGGCTGGGAAATCAGCAAGGAGGCTGATGAAGTAATCCAGGTGGGACAGGATGAATAATTGTATTAACATGATAGCAGTTTGGATGGAGAGGAAAGGGCGGATTTTAGCGCTTTGTGACCAACAGGATTTGGTGACGGATAGAGTCCTACCTAACAGGAAACATGGGTGGCAAGAGCCACAGCAGCTATCAAGGCAACTGACTGATAGATCATGGTGCTTCAGCACAGCATTAACAGTGTTCTGTGGTCACTTAAGCCTTAAATAGGTCCTGCCCATTAAAGAAAAAAAAGGCTACCACTCTGTATGCTCTTTGAAATGTGCTGCACCTCTGCCTGCTTACTCGCCCCTTGTAGTCCAGGGCCTGGCGAGAACATAACCTGCAGATGAGAGACTGCGACGGAGAGGGCACAGAACACCAGTATGCCAATCAATCCCTCTGCTCCGGCTCTCAGTCTTCAAGTCTTAGGGCCGAGACTTATTTGTCGTTCCCGACGGGACACTCCAGACTCCAGCTGACACCACCAATGCAGAAGGGAATGAGAGATGAAGAAAAGTGGGGCTTAGACTGGGAAGGCCTCTTGGATAATAATGTTGGTATTTGTTAAGCGCTTACTATGTGCAGAGCACTGTTCTAAGCGCTGGGGTAGACACAAGGGAATCAGGTTGTCCCCATTTTATAGCTGAGGTAACTGAGACACAGAGAAGTGAAGTGACTTGCCCACAGTCACACAGCTGACAAGTGGCAGAGCAGGGATTCGAACCCATGACCTCTGACTCCAAAGCCCGTGCTCTTTCCACTGAGCCACGCTGCTTCTCTAAGGAGGAGATGTGCCTTCGATAAGTCTTTGAAGCCACTCACAGTGGTGTCCGTCCCTTCTAATATTCTTCTCCTATCCCTGACTCGTAGGTAGAATTTGATTTTCAGATGGGCATCTTACCTCGGAATACATTCTGCCCCTTCAGGGCACCACCCGTGCTAACCCTCTCACCTCATGCCCCTTCAACACCACGCTGGACCCTCTCCCATGTGAAGGAATAAATCCTCTCTGGAAAGTATTAGCTCCTAGGGCAGACTGCCACCTTTGAGAATGTAGCAGTGGAGTATTTTGGCCCCCGGGATATATTACTACTTCTGGTTTCGGTTTTTAACCTCAGGAAACACCTGCCTCATTACTATTATTAATAATTATAGTATTTAAGCGCTAATTGTTTGCCAAGCACTGTACTAAGCGCTGGGGTGAGCACATGCAAATTGGGTTGGACACAGTCCCTGTCCTACATAGGGTTCACAATCTCAATCCCCATTTTACTGATGAGGCAACTGAGGCACAGAGAAGTGAAGTAATAATGTTGGTATTTGTTAAGCGCTTACTATGTGCAGAGCACTGTTCTAAGCGCTGGGGTAGGTACAGGGTAATCAGGTTGTCCCACGCGAGGCTCACAGTTAATCCCCATTTTACAGATGGGGGAACTGAGGCACAGAGAAGTTAAGTGGCTTGCCCACAGTCACACAGCTGATAAGTGGCAGAGCCTGGATTCGAACTCATGATCTCTGACTCCCAAGTCCATGCTCTTTCCACTGAGCCAAGCTGTTTCTCTTATCCATGGTTACAGCAGGCAAGTGGTGGAGGCGGGATTAGAACCCATGGCCTTCTAACACCCGGGCCCGTGCTTCAATCCCTGTGCCATGCCGCTGGTATTCCAAAAATGCTTTTCCTGCCAGAAGATGTATTCTCTTCACCTTCCAGAACTTCCTTGCTCTCCCGCCTCCTCCTCAGATAGCCTGAACGGGCAGGAGTTCACTTGAGTATGAAATCCGGTGAATGAGGAAAGCCACTGGCGAGGGCGGGGGTCAAACGAAGATAAGGCTCCGATCGATCAACCGATCAGTGACATTTATCGAGGGCTTACTGGGTGCGGAGCACCATACTAAGCTCTTGGGAGAGTACAGTGCGACAGAGTCGGTAGACACATAGAAAAGCAGCGTGGCTCCGTGGAAAGAGCCCGGGTTTAGGAGTCAGAGGTTGTGGGTTCTAATCCCGACTCCAGCACCTGTCAGCTGTGTGACTTGGAGCAAGTCACTTGCCTTCTCGGTGCCTCAGTTACCTCATCTGTAAAAGGGGGATGAAGACTGTGAGCCCCAGGTGGGACAACCTGATTACCCTTTATCTACCCCAGCGCTTAGAATAGAGCTGGGCACATAGTAAGCGCTTAACAAATGCCAACATTATTATTATTATTATTTCCTGTCTACCGGGAGCTTAGCGTCTAGAGGGGGAGACAGACATTTAATATGAATAAATAGGAGCAAGAGTAAGTGGCGTGATTCCCGATTTGGTGTTCCCCCGGGCCTGACCAGGTCTCTGGAGCTGCCTCAGACAGCCAGGCAAGGACATACGGACATCTCACCGACCCAGAGTGCAGACGACGGTGTTCCGACCTGGAGCCCTCAGAAAACTAAGCGCAGACGTTCGTGCAGAGACGAGAGATAAGCACCGGAACAAGCACATAAAGCCTTTCTCCCTTCACCACAACTTTTCCTCCCGTGTCAGCCACAGAGGGTGGTGCCTGCGGCTCTGCTCTGGGGTGAATCAGAGTGACACCTTTAGCCACACGGCAACCACTGGGCCGCAGCCGTCCGCCGGGGAGCTGCCGTCTCTTCCGCCACCTCCTGTCAGAGGGGGAAGGAGACGTTCAGCTCATCCCCCTTGGCACTTCCAAGGCCGGGCGTCGGCGGGCCCGGGGACCCTCGGACCCTCACCTCGATCGATCGACCGGATCGATGGGAGTTACTGAGCCTCTAAGCGCCTGGGAGAATGAGATGCAAAAGTGTTGGTAGACGTGTCTCCCTCCCACGAGGAGCCGACTCCGAGGACCGGTTCTGTCTTGCGCTCTTGGCCCTGAAGGCCTGTGGGTTCAGTCCCAGCCTCGTCCCCTGGGGTGGGAAGGGGGGCGGAAGAGGGGGAAGGGCCTTGACGGGGGCGGGGGTTGAATCCAGAGTGGTTTTAGGATGGCCCACCCAAGCCTGGGTATTGCCCCTCCCCAGCGCTTAGAACAGTGCTCTGCGCATAGTGAGCGCTTAACAAATACCAACATCATCATCAGAAGACTCCAGGAACCCTGGGGGAGGAGCTGGGAGTTTCCAGGATTTGGGTTTATCCCAGAGTTTCGATCTGCTTTGTAGAGGACTTCCAGGGTCATTCCAGATTTCCTCCAGGACCGAGGTTGAACCAAACGAACTGCAGGAAGGTCCTATTCAATCTCGGTATTCATTCCAAGCGCTTAGTACAGTGCTCTGCACACAGTAAGTGCGCAATAAATACGATTGAATGAATATTAATGTCTCTCTCCCCCTCTAGACTGTAAGGTCGTTAAGGGCAGGGAACGTCTTCTCCCGAGCATTTAGTACAGTGCTCTGCACCTAGTAAGCGATCAATAAATACGATCGATTGATTGATCGAATTTGTTGACATAGCTCTCCCTCCACCCCTCGTTTGTGATCTGTCCCCGGACCTATCAGGTGAGAACTCCTGAGAAGGGGTGCGAAGGGGGACTCTCAATTGCCGGGATAGCAGAATGCCTGATGAAAATTGTTACAGGTCATAGCCTCCTGCTCCTAACTACCAGGACCCCAGTAATGTTTTTAATGGTATTTGTAAAGCACTTATTATGTGCCAGGCACCGTACTAAGCCCTGGGGTCTCTAATCAGGTTCGACACAGTCCATGTCCCACGTGGGGCTCCCAATCTTAATTCTACATTTTACGGATGAGGTAACTGAGGCCCAGAGAAGTGAAGTGACTTGCCCAAGGTCTCAAAGCAGGCAAGTGTTAGAGCCGGGATTAGACCCCAGGACCTTCTGACTCGCAGGCCCGTGCTCTATCCACTAGGCCACGTGCTCCTTCCTGGCCTGAGTAGAAAGAGAATGCAGTAGGAAATCAGGAACAGCAGTTGCTCTACAATCCCAGTACTTCAGTTTTCAGTGTATGGCAGTCAGAACATCTGTGTTTTCCCAAAGGCTTCTGCGTAGATGGCCTGGGAAATGCGGAGGGTCCTGCCTCCCCCCTCTCCCTGATTGTCTCCTCCTTAGGATCTGTAGATGCAGCGTGGCTCTGTGGAAAGAGCCCGGGTGTGGGAGTCAGGTCATGTGTTCGAATCTCGACTCTGCCACTTGTCAGCTGTGTGACTGTGGGGCAAGTTACTTAACTTCTCTGCGCTTCAGTTACCTCCTCTGTAAAATGGGGATTAACTGTGAGCCTCATGTGGGACAACTGGATTACCCTCTATCTACCCCAGCACATAGAACAGTGCTGTGTACATACAGTGTTTAACAAAATACCATTTTTTTAAATTATTATTTAGATGGTAGAATCTCTGCGTGGCTCAGTGAAAAGACCCCGGGCTTGGGAGTCAGAGGTCATACGTTCGAATCCCAGCTCTGACATTTGTCAGCTATGTGACTGTGGGCAAGTCACTTAACTTCTCTGTGCCTCGGTTCCCTCATCTGTAAAATGGGGATTAAGACTGTGAGCCTCACGTGGGACAACCGGATTACCCTGTATCTACCCCAGCGTTTAGAACAGTGCTCTGCACATAATGAGTGCTTAACAAATACCAACATTTTTTTTTTAATTTAGATGGTAGAATCTCTAAAGAGAGGGTAGGGGGAGCAAGGGAGATCTGGAGGAAGCACAGAACCTAGGGAAGGAAATAAATAATCGAGGTTAACTTCCTGCACCCTCATCCAGCAGGCGCACATGAGAGAGGCAACCGTCCCCAAGGGGGATTGGTTTTCTGGGGAGAATAAGGCTGCCCGGAGGATGCTGTGCCAGGGGGAGAAGGTATTCTGGAGGCAGGGAGAAAGAGCAGCAGAAACTTATCTTTTTAGACTCCCAGAGGAAAACACTGGAGGTTCAGCCATAGCTATGGGGAGGTCTCCTGCCGTTAGATTGTTTCTTCGGCAACCATCTCGAGCACCATCCCTGAGTCGCTCTGCGACCTCCAGGGAAATGGGGGAACTAGCCGATTGGAGAGCTCGCTCTGCCGGCCACTGAATGAAATTGCCATTTTTTTTTCTACCTCTAATTCAAAGAAATGGCTAGGTGAAGGTTGAGCCGAACCTGTGCGCCGGGCTGCTCTCACCCTCTTCTCGTTCCTCTTTGTGAAGAAACGTATCCAACGGGCCACTGATCTCCACCCCTCGCTCATATCCTCCTTTGGGCTGGGAACTCCCTTCTTTATATCTCGCCACCTTCAAAACCCTCCAAAAATCCCATCTTCCTCCTTCCTCCCTCCCTCCCTCCCTCCCTCCCTATTAATTGAGCGCTTACTGTGTGCAGAGCACTGTACTAAGTGCTCGGGAAAGTACAATGCAACAATAAATAGACACATTGACTGCCTACAACGAGTTTACAGTCCAGAAGGAGGGAGATAGACATTAAAACAAAAATGATACCAAAAAATAAATTATAGATATGGACATAAGTGCTGTGGGGCTGGGAGGGGGAAGGACAGAGGGGAAAAGGCAGGGCGATGCAGAAGGGAGTGGGAGAAGAGGGAAGAGAGGGGGCTTAGTCAGGGAAGGCCTCCTGGAAGAGATGTGCCTTCATTAGGTCTTCGAAGGGTGGGGAGAATAACTGTCTGTCGGATTTGAAGAGGAAGGGCTTTCCAGGCCAGAGACAGGATGTGGGCTAGGGGTTGGTGGCGAGATAAGCGAGGTGGAGGCACAGTGAGAAAGTTAGCATTAGAGGAGAAGAGTGTGCGGGCTGAGTTGTAGTAGGAGAGTCGAGAGGTGAGGTAGGAGGGGGCGAGGTGATGGGGTGCTTTAAAGCCAATGGTGAGGACTTTTTGTTTAATACAGAGGTAGATGGGCAACCACTGGAGTTTTTTAAGGAGTGGGGTGACATGTCCTGAAAGTTTTTGTCTTGAGGCTCTCCCTAAGCCCTCATTTCTCCATCCATCCGTCCACCCCTCTGTGTCGATTATGCACTTGGCTCACCCTTAAGCACTTTTAATCCTCACCCCAGTCCCACAGCACTTATGTACAGCTCCTTATACTCTTCCTATGTTATTTTCCCTCTCCATAGTTAATTTTAATATGCATCTCCCCCCTGTAGACTGTACGCTTCTTGTGGGCAGAGACTGTGTCTACCAGCTCTATTGTACTGGACTTTCCCAAGGCTTAGTACAGTGCTCTGCATTCGATAAATACCACTGATTAAAACTGGGGTTGATATGGAATGGGGCAAACAGGTCACTGAGAGGGCAGTAAAAGTGTGTAATAATTTTGGAACATAACACTCTTCTCTTTTTGAATCTTTAGCCAAATGAATGGCTCACCCTGTGATATTTGGAGTGCCATGCTGGTCTCTGCTCATCGCGGGTAGTTCAGGTGAGTAATTTCTTTCACCCAGGCCCGGGAGAGGTTGTAAAAATTTTCCGGGGTGGTGGGGGGATAGACATAAACAAGTTGTTCACCCTCACGTTAAGCCTTGACAATTTGTCCATTTTGTTCTGGGCAAGAGGGGATATTGCGAGGAAGGATCGAGGCTTAACCTCAAATGGCTCTAGTCCTTTCAATCCCATTAGAGTGCCTTGGTAGAAAGACCACAGGACAGGAGTCAAGAGTCCTGGTTCTGCCACTTGCCTACTGTGGGACCTTAAGTAAGTCACTTAAGGCCTCTAGCCCTCAGTCTCTTCATCTGAAAAATAGGGATTCAATACCTGTTCTCCCTCTCCCTTAGATTGTAAACCCCATGTGGAACCAGAAATGAGTCTGATCTGCATACGCTGTATCTACCTTAACCCTTTGTACAGTGCTTGGCGCATAGAAAGCACTTTAAAAAGTACCATCATTATTATTATTAGGGACTATGTCCAAGCTGATTATCTTGTATCTACCCTGCTGCTTGGAACATAAGCGCTTAATAACTATCCTCCTGACTAGTCATTCTACTGTTTCTTGGACTGTGGGTCCCACCTAATTATCTATTCCAGGACCTAGCACAATGTTTGCTACCTAGTCAGCATTTAAATAATGTAAGAATTGAGCTAAGGCTAATCCAACTCAAACTAATCAACAACTAGTTAGCACTGCTTCAACTTTGGAAATTCTAGTTGGTGTTGTGTTTCTGATGTTTAGCATCCTCCTTTTTTTCCCCCATCTCTGGCTTTTTTCCATTAGACTAGAAGTCCTTAAGGGCAGGCCCCCAGAGCTCAGGAAAGAACATTACAGCATCAAGGAGAATGGAGAAGCTTCAGATTGAAGACAGACCAAAAAAGAAAAAAAAAGTCAGGCCTCTTTAACACAAAGAAGGAGATGGGCCATGATCAAAGCAAATAAAACCAAAATGTGTCCCATGTTTCCCTCCCCACCACAAGAGGACAAGGAGGAGTCCACTAAAGCTTAAGCTCTGTGTCTCTCAAAGCCTTGGATATCTTCCAGCCTCTTAGAAACCACTTTCTTTTTTAAATGGTATTGGTTAAGCACTTACAATGTGTCAAACACTGTTCTAAGTGCAGGGCTAGATACAAGTTAATCAGGCTGGATATAGTCCCTCTCCCGCATGGGGCTCACAGTCCAAGGGGGATGAGCAGGTTTGGAATCCCCATTTTGCATTTGAGGAAACTGAGGCACAGAGAAGTTCAGTGCCTTGATCAAGTTCATACAGCTGGGATCAGAACCCAAGTTCTCTGGCTACCAGGCTCATGCTTTTTCCATTAGGCCATGCTGTATCGCAACAGCTTCAGTGGGGCAAGGGGAAAATCCTAGAGCACAGCCATTCCTTTCCCCTTGCTCTTTCCCCACCCCGGCTACACATCAGGACACATTCATCCCATCAAGTATTCATCTTTATTATTAATAATAATAATAATAATAATGGTATTTGTTAAGCACTTACTATGTGCCAGGCACTGTACTGAACACTGGGGTGGATACAAGCAAATTGAGTTAAACTCAGTCTCCGTCCCATGTGGGGGCTCACAGTCTCAATCCCCATTACACACGAGGTAACTGAGGCACAGAGAAGTGACTTGCCCAAAGCCACACAGCAGACAAGTAGAGGATGCAGGATTAGAACCCAAGACCTTCTGACTCCCAGGCCTATGCTCTATCTTTGTAGTCATTATTTGTGAATAGATACATGCACATTGGTCCAGTTGGTGTGAACACAGGCAGTGAATACGATTAGACACTTGTTTTACTGACATGGAGAAATGCCTACCCAGAGACAGGTATAACTGGACCCAGGGTCAGTCATACACAAACCCAGACCATCCTCCCATTTCCCTTTCTTCTAAAAGACTCTTACCATCTTTGCTGCCTTGTGCACTCCAGCCCGAGACAGCAGTGGGACCAAGCAATGGAGGAGGGTCTTATGACTCCCTTCTCTGCCCTTGTTGTGGCTATCTCCCCGCTTCCCTCTTCCCCAAGGCAAAAAGTTGGACTGTGGGAGGCCCAGGGATCGATCTCAGGTCTGGACAATGACTAACCTTCAAAGTTTATTAACACTAAATCAGAAATATTTAGGGACCCGCTCTATTTCAGCAACTCAACCCAGATTTTTCACAAACCCAATGTTAATCCTTTTGACACCTAGGACAGAACAAGCCAGGGCAGGAGAGTGGATTTTATTGAGAATGGAAAGAGAAGCAACAGGTGTTACATACATTCTGAGGCCTCATTCTAAACCGGGTTCGTGTGGCCGAAAGGTAAGAGTGTAAATGTAAAAATATACATTAGGGTCAAGAGGTGGGATTGTAGCCTGGAAGGGACAACCACTGTCCACCATTTCCCTTTAATCGGGTTCGACTACTTCCCGGCAAGGGTCCTGACCTGGGCACCGACTAACTAATCTCATTCTCAACTGAACAATTATTCTATTCTACATTACACCCACAGCCACTCGAGAGTGCGGATTCTAAGCCATTACTATAGGAACGCAGAAAGAGTGGATTTTAACTTGCTACTCTAGGAATTCAAGTCTCTCTGAAGGTCAATGACTGACTTCCATTCACTCTAGAGAGCACTCGGCAGCAGTAGCTAAGGCCAAACGACTTATTGAAGGCTATATTAGATGCAGTGAAGCTGAGAGGGAGTGAGGAACAGAATCCATCTCTCCTTGATATCCAGATCTGGGGGCCAGGTACTAGGAAAAAAAATTTATTTCAAATAGAGGACCCTAACAAGATAAGAAAGGAAGACACATGGAGCTTCCGCTACTTTGCAGAAGACGCCACAGCAGAAAGGATTATGATCTCCGTTGCTCTCCTTCCCCTCAGCGAGTAGATCGATCAAATTTCCCTGTCGTGTCAGTTCCCCTGGGATCTCCAAGAGGTCGACTTCCACTGAAGATTTTCCTCACCCAATTCGTTAGAAGGCTTTCTCCCCTGTGTGGATCCCCTGGTGCGTGATGAGCTGGTGCTTCCGGGTGAAGCTTTTTCCACAGTGACATTTATAGGGCCTCTCCCCTGTATGGGTCCTCTGGTGTTTATTTAGGTCTGTGCCCCGGCGAAAGCTCTTCCCACAGTCATGGCAGGGGTAGGGTTTCTCTCCCGTGTGGGTTCTCCGGTGGGCACTGAAGTGGGAGCTGTTGTTGAAGCTTTTCCCACACTCGCCGCATTTGTAGGGTCGCTCCCCGGTGTGGGTTCTGCGGTGTATGACCAGGCTGGAGCTCTGGCTGAAGCATTTTCCGCACTCGTTGCACTTATAAGGCTTCTCTCCCGTGTGGATTCGCTGGTGGGTGCTGAAATTGGAGCGGTCACTGAACCCCTTCCCACACACGAGGCATTTGTAGGGTTTCTCGCCAGTGTGAGTTCTCTGGTGTTTGATCAAGTGAGAGCTTTTGTTGAAGCTCTTACCACATTCCAGACACTTATAGGGTTTCTCAACTGTACAGGGTCTCCAGTGACCTAGGAGTTTCCCCACGTCCCTTTCTTCGACTGGGGTCGGGCCGTGCCTCTCTCCTGGCAGATGGTCCCGTTGCCAGCCTGACCCATTCTCGCAAACCTGTCCTTGCCCGGGGTCCTGGAGAACATCTCCCCTGGACTTTCCCGACAGCGTTCGGTGCAGGCCCACTTTCATAGAGCTTGCCTGCTTTGGATTTCCTTCCTTGGTCTCCATCCTTACCTGAAAACCTGGAGGAAAACAGAACGCAGAGGTGTCACTTCCTCATTATGCCAGAGGAAAGGAAACCACATGGTAGGGAAGAATCAGTTGGAATAGTAAAAGGAATTCATCGAATCCCAGGGTTTGAAGTGTAGAAGCTCAGGTGACTATCTCGATTCCCAGCAGGACTGTCTAACCAAGCGCTCTGGCTCTCTGTCAATTGCCCAGCTTGGAGAGGGGACACCTCAGGGACAGCTTAGTGCTGACCAGAAGCGACAGCATTGATCCCCAATGTCTCAGGCTGACAGTCCCGCCAAGTTCTTCACATTCCCTGCCCACAACAAGCTTACAGTCTCAATCTTAAATTCCTCTGCAATTCCAGCAAGAGAAGCTCCAAAATCTTATCACTAGTGATGGTTGACATATTTTAGCTCTTGCCAGCCTTCTCACCTGTATGGTCATTTCTGGAGACGATCCGCTGCTGAGAACACTCAAGATCGCAGTTCCACGGTTCTTCCCCTTGCTCTAGTCGGGTGATCAAACCAGGTTTGGGAATGGAAAGCCCTGCTCATGGAGAAGCAAGCACACATCAAGACTATTTGGGAAGTCCCAGACGTTTCTCTGAGAATCTAAACCCCTCACTCTGTCAGGATCAGGCAGACTCTTAATGGAGACATTCAGGAAGACCGGGAAAAGTCCGATGTCCAGATGAGAGGAGGTAAGACAGGCACGTGGAGAGTAGAAGGGTACCTCTGAGGGGATGGCCTCTCCTCTTCTCAGGGCCTCTCTGCCACCAGCCTTTTGTGATGGATTCTCCAACCTCCCCACTGCCTGACTCAAGTTTTGTATCAGATTTTTACAGTGAATTGAGGAAGGGAACAGGGAATGAGACAGTAGGTCAGACTAGGTAATGTCTATGCCTACCCAAGTACACTATTAAATTGGGATTGAGGATCCTTGAGGTGATATCTGGTCAGCCAATATCCTCCTCCACTTTTCCACCTCTTCTGTTCTCCTTTCTCTCCCAGCCCCAGAGATCAGTTGTGGATGGAACTCCTTCTCCCTTCATATCCAACAATCATACTCCCCACTTTCAAAGTCCTATTAAAATCACATCTCCTCCAAGAGGACTTCCCCGACTAAGCCCTCATTTCTCCTACTGCCTCTCCCTTCTGTGTCACCCTTGCATACTTTATACACCCCACCCTCATCCCCGCAGCAATGTACACAATAATTTCTTTTAATGTCTGGCTCCCCCTCTAGACAGTAAGCTCCTTGTGGGCAAGGAACGTGTCTTCTGACTCTGTTATAGTGTACTCTTCCAAGTACTTAGAACAGTACTCTGCACACAGTAAGTACTCAAAAAATACTATCGATTGATTATTCCTTTCCATTTCCCACTCAACTATCAAGGGCAGGTCCTCTGATAGCCCAATAATCAGGAATGCCCTCCCCTTCCCCAGGGCAAGACCCTGTGCAACTCTCAACTCTCATCTCCTGCCTGGCAGACCCAGGAGCAGCAGCGGCAAAAGGAAGTGATCTCCCCAGCCTCCAATCTACCCCTGCTCGGGTACAGTTGAGGGTGGCTGCTACTTCAGACATTCTATCCTCCTCCCCAGCCCATCCAGCAGCAGCAAAAACTGCAGCACTTCCCACATCTCCCTGCCACATAGACATTTCAATAACTTCCTGGAGCAGGGATTGGGGAAGGCAGTAGGATACTGGGGTGGAGGGCAAAGGAGGAAGTTGCTCCTACAGTGAAAGATGGAGCCCAGAGGGATTTCTTCAACAGGAAACAATGTTCCTCGGGGTACTACTTCTCTTAAAGGATCAAATAACTGTCTTCTTGGGATCACTACCTAAAATGCATCACTCTCCCCCAATTCCTGAGCTGGCAAAGAGGGTATGTCCGGAACGGGTTTGTCCCAACCCCCTTCTAGGGTGCAGTATAAGACTCTTTAGGTAATCTGGAGGAAGGGAACTGACACTACCATTGAGCAATCTGGGATAATGCAGAGAATAAAGGCTCCTGCTCCTGGGAGTCGGGAAAGGAGGAAGAAGAGGAGGAAAAGGAGGAGGAAAAGAGGAGGGGAAGGGGAAGAGGAAGGGATGATGGGAGGCTAGAGAGCCTGCCTCTGGACCTGACTGGTGCTATTTCGATAGGCCCCTCAAAGAGAAGATATGCTGTGCAGTATTGGGTTTCCTCAATCTCCACCTTCCTCTAATACTTTCTCAATGAGTATGGGGCTACGCTAAGCTCAGTTCCAAGCAAGATGAGCAAACACCATCTTTATTCACTAGGAATTTACACTCTAAAATAGACCATGTGAATTTATAGATGTGCATATAAGAGAACAGACAAGTAAATATTTATATCTCTGTTATATCCTATTCTCCCAAGTGCACAGTACAGTGCTCTGCACACAGTAAGTGCTCAGTAAATACGACTGACTAACTTTAGGGGGACCTACACCCCCCACAAGTTCCGTATCCAGGCATCCAAGACCAAAAGTTTCTAATCTCTGAGGTAAGCCAGTTTCTCCCTCAACCCCCGAAAAGCTCTGTTACCGTAATTGTCCTGCAGGACATCTCTGTAGCGGTCCCTCTGAGCTGGGTCCAGCCGCTCCCACTCCTCCTGGGAGAGATACACGGCCACCTCCTCCAACATCACCGGCGTCTGCAAAAATCGGGAAAATGCTCAGTCCCAGCTCCTCCTAAGACCAGTCCACCTTTCGGTCCTGGTGAAGAGTTATGAGGGCGGCTATATCTTTGGTGCTCTTAGAAGCACTAGGACTTCCTTCCTGAAGGTTGGGTTCCACATCCCTGGCCTTCCCTGCCAGCTGGCCGGCAGAAAGATTTGTTCCGGGCTGGGTTTTTTTATGTTTTGGGGCTGAAGGAGTTACCCGCGTGCATGGCAGGGTGGGGACCGTGAGTCTCCTGACCTGTGGGATCGCTAGGCCCTGGGGCCTCTGACCAGTCTTCCTGCTGGGAACTCCATTTCCCTACCTGCAGGGCCCAGGACATGGGATTACGCCCCAGTGCTGAATCCTCTATGGAGGTATGTCTGGCCTGGGTTAACATTTCAGCTGCCAAAATTGGCCAACTCATATAAGCTAGCCAGTTCCCTTCAGGGTTCCTGGCTTCATTTTTCTGTCACAGAGCTGGCCTGGAGACACGACAGAGCCCGGGCCTGGGATTCAGAAAGACCTGGTTCTAAACCGGGCTCCACCACATCTGCTGAGTGACCTTGGATGAGTCAGATAACTTCTCTTAGCCTCAGTTACCTCATTTGCAAAATGGGATACGAGTGTGAGCCACATGTGGGTCAGGAACTGTGTCCAACCTGACAGCCTTGTTCTACCCCAGTGCTTAGTATAGTGCCTGGTAATAATGCTGGTATTTATTAAGCGCTTACTATGTTCAGAGCACTGCTCTAAGCGCTGGGGTAGATACAGGGTAATCAGGTTGTCCCACGTGAGACTCACAGTTAATCCCCATTTTACAGATGAGGTAAATGAGGCACAGAGAAGTGAAGTGACTTGCCCAAAGTCACACAGCTGACAAGTGGCAGAGCTGGAAGTCAAACCCATGACCTCTGACTCTGAAGCCCAGGTTCTTTCCACTGAGTCACGCTGCTTCCCCGTGGTATAAAGTAAGCACTCAACAAGTAACATAACTATTACTATTATTATTATTCAACACAGGGGCTGATGGTTACTTTGCACTCAAAAGACCTCCTGAAGTAACTGATCTCTCTGCAGGTCATGAGCACTGAAGCAGGGGAGGAAGGAAGTAGGAATTTGCTGAGCGTGGTGACAGGCACCTTCAGACCCTGGAGGCTACAGGAAAAAAGCTCATGACTCACCTGGGACCAGGCAGAGAGGAGTGTGGTTGTAGTCTCTTCATCTGTGGGACTCCCTGGGGCAGGAATCCAGGGAGGAGGCATAACTGTGGAAGGAGAAAGGAACCGTTAAGACTATCTCGCTCGGAGGCTCACCCATCAGGGTTACGTTTCTCTCTTCCTCCTCTCCTTCCCAGGGTTCAGTGGAATAGTCTCTCCCATAAGGCTAGAGAACAGAGTCCTGGACCAAACCACAGCCTTTCTGGTCTGCCCTTCCTCTGGCGAGATCCTGGCAGGGGACTCGCTTCGTCCTCCCCCCCAACCCCACCTGCAACTCCCTCAATGGATCCCCGGGAGCTGTTCTCCCCTCGCCCTGCCCCCATCTGACCTGGGGCCTGTTAGCTTGTGGTCCAGGGCTTCTGACCTGGGGCCTGCTAGCCTGCAGTCCAGGACTCCCACCCAGACCCAAAGCCTTGCTTCCTTTCTTCCCCAAGGCATCCCAATGCCTCACCCCTTTTCGGTCGCAGCTGGGGTTCCCTCCTAGGCCTGTGGTTCAACTGCTGCTGCTGCGGTAGCGGTCCTGGATGCGGGTCCTGCGCTCCCTCCTCCTCCTGGAGCAGGGGCTCCACCTGGAATCTCCGGGCCTCCCGAGGGCCTCCCCGGGGCGCCGGCTCCTCCGCGACCACCTCCTGGCCCTGCACCCGGACTGTGACCTGGGGACAACCCACACCCCTTCCCCTGTCAGTGCTAGGCCTGGGGAGGTCTGCGTCCAAATTCCTCAAAACATTCCCCAGAGCTGAGGTGCCAACTTGACACCGTGAGCTGGGGGGGGGGGGGTGATAAGCGGGCAGGGATTTCAGTTGGGGGAGAGGGACTGCGAAGGGGCTTGGGAGAGATTTCCAGCCATGATTGGAAACCCTACGGATTTCTGAGGCTCCTGGGATCACCGAGGCTGGGAGTCTGTCTTGGACAGCTCGGGGCTACCAATAGCCCCTATTCCCCTACCCCAGTCGTCCCATGGAGTGGGCACCAAAATGGCCAAAGTGAAGAATAAGAGAAAGAAGCAGAACCTTAAACCTTTTTTTTGAAAAACAAGGAACCATTTCTCAAGGAACTCCGGATGAGAAAGATTAGAGGGAAGCTAACCGCCCTGGTTGGTGGTGTCCAAACAATCTCACCAGAGGGCTTTACAATGAGATTGAACCCTCTTGGGCACAAAGATCATTGGAGGAAAGCAGCACCAATCATGAGTGCCCAATGTCTGTTTGCTCTCCCGCTGAGTGGCCCAGGGTAAAGTCGATCCCAGGAGGAAAGACGGACACATCTGTGACTTAGGGGGCCAGATATTCCAAGGTAGAGGAGGCAAGAAACTAAAAATCTGAGGGCTTGGCCCCAAACGTACAAGAAACAGACCATTTGAGGCTCAGTCCCAGTATTTCACAGAGAATCCCTGCTAAGATAGCTTGGTGCAGGTAAGCATGAGCTGAATGAGCAATGTGGAAAGGACTGTGGGTTCCAATACACACCGCCTCCTTCACCTTGCTGAACAACTGCAAAGTGCAGAGGAACTACATACTCTCAACACATCCCCTCCTAAATGCTGGCTGCTACAGTGGCTCCCTGAAACAAAGGACATGTTTTAGTCTCCATTGCAGTACATGTCGCCATGTTAATGACTAGCAATTCGGCCTCTCCCACCACCCAATAAATTCCCTGAGGGCAGGGACCACGTGTCTTTTAACCCTGCTCTCCTAAGTGCTTAATACAGTGCTCTGTGCCCAGCAAATGCTCAATAAATACTACTGATGGATTTTTGGCTCCATCTGCATCTTTAGTGATAGGAAATTAGTGGTCTTGGTGGAGGCTCATGTGGTAACACCAGGCCCCTCCTCCCCCCGGCACCTGCCGCTAAGGATGCTGGAAGGAGGAGTCTAAAGCTCGGTTCCTGAAGCAGGACCAGCCCAACTGGTCCTGCCCGTGATTCCACAATCTCATACATTTTTTCACAGTATTTATTCAGTGGTTGCTAGGTGCCAGGCACCGTACTAAGAGCTGGAGTAGATACAAGCTAATCATGTTGGACACAGACTCTGACCCACATGGGGCTCCCAGTCTTAATCCCCATTTTAAAGATGAGGTAACTGTCGCATAGTGAAGTGATTTACCCAGACTGTGAGCCCCATGTAGACAGGGACTGTGTCCAATCTGATTAGCTTGTATCTACCCCACCGCTCAGTACAGTGGCAGCATATTGTAAGCACTTAACAAATACCATAAAAAAATGCTTGAAACATTGTAAATCCTTAAATGCCACCGTTATTAATGGCCCTGCCCACATATACCCATGCTCCCAAGCTCCTTCTATTGTGGGGGGCTGAAAAAACAATTGGCCCTTCTCTTACGGCTGCTAGATTCTCAGCCAGATTCTGCAAAACTGAAGCTGGCCATATTTTTGCCACAGTTCGATTTTTCTTTCAGGTCTAACTCCCGATGTGAGCCCCAGCGCTTCATCTTTGGAAGCATATGTTTCCTGATTACAACTGTTTCCTCTGAAACTTCCCTTCTCAAATTTGTTTCTCTGTAAGACTTCAACTCTGAGCCAATAGGATTTCCAAAGCCTTGAAACTCTAGGGCCCCTGGGTCTGTATCGGGTGCCACTTGACGAGATTCCAATCAGGTTGCCAAACGGTTGGATTTGAATCTTTGGCAAAACCAGACCAAAAAAAAAGCCCTGATAACAGCTCCTACTGAAGAGTCCTCTGAAACAGGGTTTAAATTTTCTCCTCACATCTAAGAGATGACTCCATGTATGGAAAGGAGGAAGATTTGTAAATTTCAACTCAATACATTTGTCCACAGGAAACCTAAGCCGAAAGTTAGCTAAACACTCAGCTTTTTCTTACTTACAGGAAAGAGATGAGCCAAACAAAATCTCCTTTTTAAAGGGCAGGGATCCAGCACTAGCTGTGGGGATGCAGTCCTTAGCTAAAAGGAATCCACAACACTTTAGGTCAGCAATCTTACCACAGTGAAGTACAATTTTCCACAATGAGGAATCCTGGAAATAAGGGAGGGAAAGACCCTGCTCCCAGCCACTCTGCAAGTCTTTTGAAGGTTTCCCACCAGAATCCTGGATTAGCAGAAGGCTCCTCATCCCACAGTGCCTTGGATCCTGGAATTTGAAGCTCCAGTGTTGACCCAATTCCATAAAACAGGAGAGGCCTTTTCCGGCAGTAATTCAAGACAAAGTGGAAAGTGGTCAAGAGGATTTGCTTCCCCTAGGTTCCTGGCTTCTAAACTGTTGTTTGCTCACTGGACTACTTTCATAGCTGGACCCTAACCATTATGGCATTGGTCATCCAAGTTCCCAACGGAATGAACCCTGGGAAAGTCCAATAAACAGAAAGTGGGAAAAGTCAAGTTACCATACTCTCTCAAATACTTAGTACAATGCTCTGCACACAATAAGCCCTCTAATACCATTGACTGAGTGACTGACTGCCTTTCAGATTGCCTCTCCCAATAGGCCAGTATTGGCAGTATGTATTTACTGCACGCCCTCTGGGTACAATACACCTGAACAAAGATGTTGGGAAAGCAAGTTGGAAAAAAGTGACACAGACTCTGCCGACAAAGAGTGACAACCACCTCTATCAAGCAATCAATCAATGGTATTTATTCAATGCTCACTGTGTGCACAGCACTGAGTAGTGCTTGGGAGAGTACAATGTAACATTCAATCCTATTTATTGAGTGTTTACTGTGTACAGAGCACTGTATTAAGCGCTTGGGAGAGTACAATGCAATAATAAACATTCCCTGCCCACAACGAGCAGAGTTGATAGACACGTTCCCTGCCCACGACAAGTTCACAGTCTAGTTCCCTGAGTTTAGTTCCGGGGCGTGGGCAAGTGGCTGCAGGGCATTTGTTGCGGGGAGGCTCTGTTCTCTAGAAATCTCACCCTCCCTGGAGAGGCAGAGCCCAAGGTTGCCACCCTCCTCCAAGGCCTCTTTGCAAGGCCATTTCTACACTGGCTCCGACAACACAGCTCATTATTGCTATAAAGCAGGCTATGGCTGGCTTGTTCATCCTCTCTTCCCTGAGGACGCAGCCAGAGGAAATGGGCAGGAAATGGATAGAGCGTAACAGCGTTACATGTACTACAGGGAAGAACTTCCGGACAGGGTTTCTAGTCACTGAGAAAAACGTTCTCTGAAAAGCGTTAACCCCTACTTTCTCCAGGGCTGAGTTAGGTGGAACATAGCTAGGACTGCCTTGTGCTGAAAAACTCACTGGGAAATCTAATACCCCTGCCACGAAGGCTTGAGAGCCAGGAGGAATGGGGGCAGAGGGTACGACGAAAGAAGCAAGTGATGGGGAGATCCGAGGACCAGGGACTCTTGTATTTCTAACCGCAGCTCAGGCTCACTGGTCTCTAGACTCGGGATAGCTCTGTGGTCACTGACGGCTCCATCCCCAAGTCATCCCTAATGGCTGCAGTCCAAATTGGCTCACCGGCCCACTGGCATTTTCCTGCTCTCTCCAGTGGCCAATCCAACCCCAAGTATGGCCAAGGGTAAGCGGATACGAGAGAACCTATGACGGCCCAGGCATTCTGTGTTTTTCTCATTCTAGAAAAAGGTGTTGAGGGGGAAAGCAAACAATCCTAAAGTTAAAGACGAATAATGCGGCCGACTCCCCCCCGCCAACGAGTCCCCATTTTCCCAGGCCCCTGTGATCCAAATTCAACCAGGCTCACCCTCTGCCTTTGTCTCCTAGGCTCTCTGTGCAAACCCTCCACCAGAACCACAACTTCTTCTCCACTCTCTGGATCCTGTTCTCTCACCCAGGTCTGGATGTCCCCCGGCAGGATGGTCAGGAACTGCTCCAGCACCAGCAGCTCCAGGATCTGCTCCTTCGTGCGCACCTCGGGCCTCAGCCAGCGACAGCAGAGTTCCCGCAGGCGGCTGAGGGCCTCTCGGGGCCCGGCCACCTCTTGGTAGCAGAACAACCGGAAGAGTTGGCGGAAGGTCTCGGGGCTGGGATCATCCCCTTGGGGAGAGGTCTCTTCTCCCCACGAGAAATCCTCCTCCACCTTGACGATCAGGATCTCTTCCTGCTCCAGCGGACTCTGCACGGGCAGGCCCACGGCCGCTGCCATTGTCTGGGGATGGGCTCCCTCCGGATACACCTCGAGCTGGACTCTTGACACCGTTTCTCCTGGGGCGGGGGCTCTGCACGCAGAAAGAGAGAAGGATGGAAGGTTCGGATGCAATGATGGAGCCCCGACAGTAAGTTCTCCGAGCCCCAGTTGGTGCAACTAAATGACAACGACTACTGATGATTTTGGTGATGCAGTGGGAGAGCCTAGGCTTCAGGGGCTGATCGGTGGGGTCAGGGGCTAATATGTCTCCCTACACACATACACACTTTGGGGCTACAGGCTGCTGGCGTTGCTGGCCAAACCTGGCACTCACTGGCCCCTCTTCTTTCCTCCCCCCTTTGCAGAGTGTTGCAAGGAGGTGCCAGGCTAAAACCACCCGTGCAAGCCTGCGGGCGTGCAGCTGACAGCTCCCGGCCACCTCGGGACGGGGAGCGCGTCAGGCTTGAAGCCCACGGGGTCCTGCCCGCCCTGACCCCCAGACTCACCGCCCTGAAGGCCCGGGACTCCGGGGCCCAACGGGCCGAGACCCGACCCTGCGAAGAAGACCGATTAAGCGGACGCCTCCGCTAAAGCGACTCTCCCCTACCCGAGCTGCTAATGACACCCCCCTCCAGCCACTTCCGGTTGCTCTCCGATCCAGAGGTCCGGTGGCGTCAGGGACTAATCAGTTCCTCCTGTGGATTCGCTCGCGTGCTCTCGGGCCCGGCCGCCCATCAACCGGAGGGGCTGCCCGCTCTGGACGAGGGTGGCCCGGTCGGTCTTGCCGGAATTCCCTTTTCGGGGAGCTGTCCTCCCAGGATATCGGCTGGCGGAACTGTCAAAGCGAGTGGAAGGAGCGGGGGGGAACGGCGCACGCCGCCGCAGGGTGGTCTGGGAAATGTAGTCCGCTCTGCCCCCTCTCGCCTCCCCGCGCATGCGTCTACCGAAGGCGGACGCGCTCCTCGTCGCATTTAGCCGGCGCACGAGGATCCAGGGCTGAGACTCGATGTAATTACCCAAGGGCGGTAATGCCTTTTCCCCTAAAAAGACGTCCCGCAATCAGAAAACCTCCGAACATCTTTATGATGGAAAAAATGAAACTGCTTCAGGAGAGTTGGACCCTCTGGAGAGCAAACGAGGAGACTGGGAGTGGGCGAGAACCGGGTCTTGGCCCTCCGACCCCAGAGTAAGATCCAAGGTCCCAACTAGGTATTGCTCTGGCATTTCCACTTCTCCCTAATCCCTCATCCTCCCAATCAATCAGTGGTATTTCTCCAGACTGTAAAGTCGTTATGACTAGGGAAAAGAAGCAGCGTGGCTCAGTGGCAAGAGCCCGGGCTTGGGAGTCAGAGGTCATGGGTTCTAATCCCGCACCGCCGCTTGCCAGCTGTGACTTTGGGCAAGTCACTTCACTTCTCTGTGCCTCAATTACCTCATCTGTAAAGTGGGGATTAAAACTGTGAGCCCTACGTGGGACCACCTGCTCACCTTGTATCCCCTCAGCGCTTAGAATAGTGCTTTGCACATAGTAAACGCTTAACAAATACCACCATTATTATTATTATCATTATTAACCTGCCTGTTAATTCTGCTGCATTGTACTCTCCCAAGCGTTAAGTACAGAGCGCTGCATGTAGAAAGTGCTCAGTAAATACCATTGATTGATTGACTGCTTACTGTGTAAAGAGCACTGTACTAAGTGCTTGGGAGAGTACAATATAAGAGAGTTGATTCGCTGCCCACAATAATAATAATAATATTGGTATGTGTTAAGCGCTTACTTTGTGCCAAGCACCGTTTTAAGTGCTGGGGAAGATACAAGGTAATCAGGTAACCTGGGGCTCACAGTCTTCATCCCATTTTACAGTGGAGGTCATGAGGCCCAGAGAAGTTAAGTGACTTGCCCAAGGTCACACAGCTGACAACTGGCAGAGCCAGGATTTGAACCCATGACCTCTGCCTCCCAAGCCCATGCTCTTTCCACTAAGCCATACTGCTTCTCTTTTGAGCTCACAGTTTGGAGATTGTTCCCTCCTTTCCTCTTACCTGGACCAGAATCTTCCCAAAGCCAGAAGAACAGGCTTGGGCAAACTTTCAGGCTTCAGGGGTACCAAGATGAAGGATTAGATTAAGCTAGGCCAAAGCTGCATCTGGCCGAGTAGGAATAGGCTCTGGTTCCCCTTGGACATCTCCACAGTTCCCCGGGTTGTGGGTATGATGGGGATCGCAGTGCTGCAGCGAGTGTAGTTGCCCAGTGGGCTCCGAAGCCAACAGAATATGCACACCACCACCTTGGCTGGGCAGCAGCTCGGCCTGGGAAGTGAAGGTCAGTAGCACGTGGAACCATGCCTGGTCATCGCCCATGTGGAGTTCCGCTCAGAAACAGCCAGGGTTGGGCTGGGATTTTCAAGTGGGGACGGGCTCTTCTAGGACGAGAACTAGCTAATTCTGGAGGTGCATAAAGATCAGTAGGTCCAAGAGGGGCTTGGATCATTCATAAATTATTAAAGGGAAACAGGGAAATAGAGTGAAAAGTTAGCAATAATAATGATATTTATTAGACTTTTACAATATTCTTAGCACGGAATTAGAAGAAGCATGATAAACAGATCAGACAGTCCCTGTTTCCTTTTTTTTAAAAAAAAAATGGTACTTGTTAAGCACTTCATATATTCCTGTCACAGTAATAAGTACTGAGGTAGATACAAGATAATTGGGTAGGACAGAGTCCTCTGTCCCATATAATAATAATAATATTGGTATTTGTTAAGCGCTTACTATGTGCCAAGCACTGTTCTAAGCGCTGGGGTAGGTACAAGGGAATCAGGTTGTCCCATGTCGGGCTCACAGTCTTAATCCCCATTTTACAGATGAGGTAACTGAGGCACTGAGAAGTTAAGTGACTTGCCCAAAGTCACACAAGTGACAGGTGGCAGAGATGGGATTAGAACCCGTGACCTCTGACTCCTAAACCCGTGCTCTTTCCACTGAGCCACGCTGCTTCTCTAGAGTTTACAGTCAATCCCTATTTTACAGATGAGGTAACTGAGGCACAGAGAAGTGAAGTGACTGGCCCTAGGTCACCCAGCAGAGAAGTGGCATTAGAACCTAGGTCCTCTGGTTCGCAGGCCCTTGCCCTATAATAATTATAGCATTCAAAGGCTTACTATGTGCCAGGCACTGTTCCCTATCCACTAGGCTATGCTACTAGTGGATAGTCCTCTAAAAACAATAATAATAATAATGGTATTTGTTAAGCACTTACTGTGTGCCAAGCATTGTTCTAAGCACTGGGGTAGATACAAGGGTTATTAAAAGGGTTATTACAAGGGGTTGTCCCATGGGCTAACAGTCTTTACCCCCATTTTACAGATGATATAACTGAGGCACAGAGAAGTTAAGTGACTTCCCCAAAGTCACCCAGCTGACAATGGATGGAGCCGGGTTCTGACTCCCAAGCCCAGGCTCTTTCCACCAAGCCACGTTGCTTCTCTAGACTTTAAGCTCGTTGTGGGCAGGGAATTTGTCTATTATATTGTACTCTCCCAAGTGCTTAGTACAGTGCTCTGCACACAGTAATCACCCAATAAATGTGATTGATTGATGCTGCTTCTACAACTTAACAGTGAGGGGTGTTAAATGGTCCATCCCTAAACATCAGGATGGACTGTCTTCCGGCTCATCTTCCTGCAGAAACGCTGTGGGCATGTCCCTCCTTAACAACCTCCAGTGGTTGCCTATCAACCTCCGCACGAAACAAAAACTTCTCACTCTGGGCGTCAAGGCTCTCCATCACCTTGCCCCCTCCTACCTCTCCTCCCTTCTGTCTCTCTCTACTCCCCACCCGGCTCACTCCGCTCCTCTGCCGCCCACCTCCTCACCGTCCCCCGTTCTCGCCTATCCCATCGTCGACCCCTGGGCCAAGTCCTCCCACTGTCCTGGGACGCCCTCCCTCCTCACCTCCGCCAAACTAATTCTCTTCCCCTCTTCAAAGCCCTACTTAGAGCTCACCTCCTCCGAGGGGCCTTCCCAGACTAAGCTTCCCCTTTTCCCTCTGCTCCCTCTGCTGCCCCTCTACCCCCCCTTCACCTCCCCTCAGCTAAGCCCCCTTTTCCCCCCTTTCCCTCTGCCCTCCCCCTCCCTTCCCCTCAGCACTGTACTCATCCACTCATTTGTATATATTTTTATTACCCTATTTATTTTGTTAATGAGATGTACATCCCCATGATTCTACTTATTACTATTGTTTTAATGAGAGGTACATCCCCTTGATTCTATTTATTGCTATTGTTTTTGTCTGTCTGTCTCCCCCAGTTAGACTGTAAGCCTGTCAGTGGGCAGGGACTGTCTCTATCAGGTGCCGATTTGTACATTCCAAGCGCTTAGTACAGTGCTCTGCACATAGTAAGCACTCAATAAATACTATTGAATGAATGAATGAGGATAGATGCCAAGGAGGGCAGATGTCACTATTCCTTTCTGCATCCTGTTGCTGCAGTCAGAGTTAAGATATTAGTCTGAAGAGACCTTTGGTTTGACAAGTAGTGGAATTGCTTATGTTATTTCGGTTCTCAGAGCAGGTTTCCCCACTGTACTCCCCACTGATGACTAAGTTTTCCTTTAGAGAGAGACCAGCTTCCTTTTATCCCATCTGCCATTTCCCATTAGTGCTGTATTTTACACCCCTTCTCAACCTATATTTATAAAGGTCAATTTATCCAACTCAATTGTTAATTGTCTGACCCACCTTGAGAAATACAAATCCTCAAGAAATCAAGGGAAATACTATTTATTTGTTACGGTCGTTCATTTGTTTGTTCGATGACTAAGGTTTCTTCCAAGTGCCCAAAAGAAGAAATTTCCCAAACTGAATATTCAGTAATGTTGAATAACAGAAATGAATTTGGGGATCTTAATCGGTTTCTGTAATTCACTCTTCCCATTACTGTAATCCCTGTATCTATCTGAGTCACTTCTGCCATTATGCTTTTGGATGGAACCCATCAGCAGTCTTCTAATTGCAAGCCTGTTTGGATCGATTTGGATGGACTGTTTGTCACGACACAGTGTCAGAAGAAAGTTGTGCATGTGCACATGGTGTCAGGAACGAGGTGAGTCCTAAAATGCAAGTTTTCTTTAATGCGATGTTCTTCAGGAATTCCCCCCCTATGATAGGGAACTGACCGCACGTTTGCCAATCTTCTTTCCTTAGTATTTCTTAAGCGCTTACTATGTGTCAAGCACTGTTGTACGTCTTTAAAAGTCTCTAAGCTTCCTGAGGGCAAAGACCGCCTCAATTATTTTATACAGAACAGAGCAGATGTGTATTACCCAATATTGTGTTGTGTTAGCGGTGTTTAAATGGGTTAGAGGAAAGATCATTAGAAACCAATTGAAACAGTACAGGTGTTTTCAATCACCCCAGGCAAAATTGAAGAGGGTTGTGGTAAGCTGAAGTGAACTATTGTATTTCACTTGTTTTTCAGACCTTGGCCTCTTATCAGTACTCATTAACACACCATGGGAACACATTTGCACTGCTTAAAATCAGTTTCTAATACGCAATGAATTTTAACTACTTGCAATCCGATTCCCTTTGATTTGTTAATAAAGAGCCTGACAACAGGCCTGTCATTGCTTGAAGTAACATTCCAGACTGTCATACTGGTCTGTCAAGTACAGAGCACTTGTGTACATAGGTCCCCTTTATTTTTTTACCTCTCTAGTATAAGCTTCTTGTGGGCAGAGAAAGTATTACTTTATTATTTCATAATTCCCAATCACCCAGTAGAGTGTATGGCCCCAAAAGGGTGTTCAGTAAGTAACACTATTTCTTCTGCCCCCCAAAAGAACATTTGGAGGAACTTTTCTGTCATCTAGTGGACACATCCGGAACTTCACAATTAAATTTCAAAAATCGAATCCGCCAAGTGAGGTAGCGTGGCTCAGTGGCAAGAGCCCCGGCTTGGGAGTCACAGGTCGTGGGTTCTAATTCCGACCCCGGCACCTTGTCAGATGGGTGACTTTGGGCAAGCCACTTCACTTCTCTGTGCCTCAGTGCCCTCACCTGGAAAATGAGGGTTAAGACTGTGAGCCCCACATAGGACAACCTGATTACCTTGTATCTCCCCCAGCGCTTAGAACAGTGCTGGGCAGATAGTAAGCGCTTAACAAATGCCATCATTATTAAGTGGGAAAAGTTATGGCTAAAGAGAAGCTCACTTGTGCACACAGAGGAAAATGTCATGAAAGACTCTACAGCAGACTCCCTCTCTGTTGAAGTCTTTTTCCCGTCCCCTCCTCTCACAAGCAGGTGGTGGAACTGGTATCGCCCCAGGAGCCCGACAAGACCGTGAGCTCCTTGAGGGCAGGGATCATGTCTACTAAACTTTGTTAAACCCTCCCGAGCTTTCAGTACAGTGGTCTGCACCCAAGAGATACTCAATGAACATTACTGATAGATTGCCCCCCGGGCATCTACAACAGCATTAGGCAATTTTTTAAAATAGAACTTGATAAGCGCCTAGCTGCCAGGGACTATACTAAGCACTGGGGTAGATATAAGGTAATGAATGAGGTTGGGCACAGTCCTTGTCCCATATCGAGATCACAGTCTAAATTGGAGGGAGGTGGATTTTAAGCCCCGATTTACAGATGAGGTAACTGAGGCCCAGAGAAGTTAAGTAACCTGCCCAAGGTCACACAGCTGATAAGTGGAGGAGCCAGGATTAGAACACAGATCCTCTGACTCCCAGGCCCATACTCTTTCCCCTATGCCACGCTACTTCCCATGGTTCCACTTAACCTCTTCCACTCCAAAAGAGGAAACAAAAATCTTCCATTTTTAGGTGAGCCTCAGGGCAAGAAAAGTAGAGGGGATGAGGAAACAAACACTGCCGTACCTCAGAACTGTGGTTAATCCATCATATTTATTGAACACTTGTATGTGCAAGGCACTATACAAAGAAAGTACAGTGTAACAGTTGGTAGACACATTCCCAACCCACAGTGAGGTGATGGAAATGATCATGAAGTAATGAGCTCAAATCGCTTACTTTATAGATCAAAACATGAGGGCAAGCTTCTGTTTTCTCCTTTTTAAAAATTAAGCTACAAGTCGGAAAAGGACCCTGGATGTGAGTCAGGCACTTGAGTTCTACACCTAACACCAACTCGCTATGAAACGTCGAGCATTGAATTTACCCTCGGCCTGGCAGTTTCCCCACTTTATCATGGAAACAGCTGCTTCCACTCTTCCTTATGAGGATAGAGTTAGGTGGGGGATATAAAAGAAGCCCCATATAACCAAGGTTTAAAAGGCACACACCACTTAAAAAAACTTGACTTCATTTATTGGAGGATGTCCCTGGTGAGTTTTAGGAGAGCTATCCACAAGGGACAAGCAGGAGAGAGAAAGAAGAGGGATAGTAAATACATTTCATAAAACAAGTCTTGGGATAGACCCAGTTCCGCCACAATGCACCTTTTCACCGTGCATTTGGCTGGAAGCCCGTGAGGAAACTGGGGGGCATTTATCCAAAAACATAAGCCTGGATGGCTTCGGCACACCCCGGTATCAGAAGGACATGGATACGCGTGCCCGCACGCTCGTACACCTGTGCAACATCCGAGAGGGCCAGCACCATAGTGTGACTTTCCTATGAGGCCGAGTCTTGCCAGAATGCAACCCTCAAATTAGAGGAAAACGGGGTGAACTCCACTCCCGGGAACATGGAGCATCTCCTCAATTGCTACAGGAATCCTAGGATGGAAGAGACGTTGCTAACGGTGGCGTTACCCACATAAGCATGGCCGAAAAGAAGGATGGACGGTCCTTTCTGCATCACGTTCTGATGAAGAAGGCCCTAATCGGGACCTGGGCACCTTTGCCTCGAGAACCGCCCGAGACCCTTTCCACCCCCCGACCCCCTCACAGCTCCTCTCGCCGGTGGATCTTCTGGTGCCGCAGGAGGTGGGAGCTCCGGATGAAGCTCTTGCTGCAATGGGAGCAACGATAGGGTCTCTCACCCGTGTGGAGCCTCCGGTGCATGATGAGGTCCGAACACCTACTGAAACTTTTCTTGCAGTCGAGGCACTGATAGGGTTTCTCTCCCGTGTGGGTCCTCTGGTGCATAACCAGATGGGAGCTCAGCCTAAAGCTCTTCTCGCACGTGGGACACTTGAAAGGTTTCTCTCCCGTGTGGAGCCTCTGATGAACAGCGAGATCGGACTTCCAGCTGAAACTTCTATCGCACGCAAGACACGGGTACAGCTTCAGCCCCGAGTGGGTGACCCGATGCCGCCCCAGCTCCAAGTCCGTGAGGAAACCCTTCCTGCAGTCGTGGCACTTGTGCGGGCTCTGCCCGGCATGGAGAGCCTCGTGCCGGGCAAGGTGAGAACTGCGGCGGAAAATTTTCCCACAGTGGCCGCACGTGTAGGGCTTTTCCCCCGTGTGGGTCCTCTTGTGCGTGGCGAGGTTGGATCGTTGGCTGAAGCCTTTCCCGCAGTCCGGGCACCTGTAGGGCCTCTCCCCGGTGTGCGTCCTTCGATGGGTCACCAGGTCCGAGTTGCGGCCGAAGCATCGTCCGCACGTGGGGCACTGGAAGGGCCTCCCGCCGGTGTGTGCTTTCTGGTGCTGCAAAAGTTTGGCATTCCCACTGAAACCCTCTCCGCACCTGTCGCACCTGTGGGGCCTGGCCCTGGTGTGGATGTTCTCGTGCCGAAGGAGGTGAGCAACGCGCCGGAAAGCTTTTCCACAGCGAGGGCACTGGTGCGGCTTCAGAGCCTGGTGGGTCTTCTCGTGGGTCGTAAGGGTGGATCTCTGGGTAAAACTTTTCCCACAGGCGGGACACTCGTAGGGCTTCTCCCCCGTGTGAATTCTCCGATGCGAAACGAGGCGGGAGCTCTTGGCGAAGCTCTTCCCGCACTCGGGGCACTTATGGGCAGGGGCCACAACCTGATCTGTGGGGGAGTCATCCCACTCGAAAGGGAAGAGATTGTCTGTGCACCGAGAGAGGTCTCTTAAAGGAATATGATTGTCAATGGTGACTAAAAGGCTTATGAATCTCTTCTTCCGGGGGAGAGGCAAAGCCCATCTTTTCCACTCGGGGCTGCCTGGGTTATCCTCAGTGGCTTTCCCCCACTCAGAGTACTCTTCACCCCATCCCGTGGAGATTTCTTGAAGAGTCCCATTTTCTGGGCTTTCCCGATTGAGGTTCTCGTCCATGCTTCCATCACCTGCCGAGACAAAGAATCCAGACACAGTTCTCTCCTGGGACTGGGGACCCAGGTGAAACCATTAAGGTGGGAAGTCACGAAAGGGTCCCACAGCCCACCTCTTCTGGTAAAAAGATTCCATTGAGAGGGGACACCCAAAGTAGGGAGACGGCTTCCCAACATTCCATAGGGGCTGCTACAAAAAGTCGAGAGTGTTGACGGGAATTCTGAGGAACGTCTGCATCTCCCAGGAGAGGCAGAAACCTCTGGACTAGACCTTGGCCAAATTACCGGAAAGGGAGCGTACAAGAGCTTTCCTAAACGCCTCACCCATTGTCCTTCTTCTTCATTCCGGGAGATCCCTTTTTATTGCACATGCTGCTTTAGGTGTGAAAATGTTATTTATGGGAAAGGGAAGGTAGGTATCCTTCATCATAACAGGTGTAGTACGGTTGCTTCTCACTGAGAGGCTTTCTGCAAATGTACTGCCAGTTAAATAAGCTGCTGAAGGGAAGGGGGGGTGAAGGGAAGGGAGAAGGAAGAAAGACAGAGGAAGACCACAGCACAGCCCCTTGACAGAAATTTCCATCTGTGCAGAAATAGTGCCTGGTACATTTCCTTACCCTCTTTAAAGAGTCCCACGATGCCACTAAGATCTATTTTGCTGTTGTTTTTTTAAATAGTATTTGTTAAGTGCTCACTAAGTGCCATGCACTGTACTAAGTGCTGGGGTAGATACAGCATAATCAGTAACAGTCCCTGTTCCACATAGGGCTCACAGTCGTAATTCCCATTTTACAGATGAGGTAACTGAGGCACAGCAAAGTGAAGTAACTTGCCCAAGGTCCCACAGCAGACAAGTAGCAGAAGTGGGAGTAGAATCCAGGTCCTCTGACTCCCAGGACCGTGCTTCTCCCACTAGGCCATGCTGTTGACAGTCACGGGCCATAGTGGAAGTTGGGGGCGATGTCTCCCCCGTTCAGGATTCCCAAAGGGCTCCTCACACGCAAACCTCTACACCCTCTTTGGCTGATTAGACTGTCGATTAGACTGTAAGCCTGTCACTGGGCAGGAATGGTCTCTATCTGTTGCCGAATTGTACATTCCAAGCGCTTAGTACAGTGCTCTGCACATAGTAAGCCCTCAATAAATACTATTGAATGAATGAAAGTGCTCTGGATCCTGGGAGCTCACACACCTTTGACTTAGGACCAAGGAGGAAGAAGAATGGAAGTTTGGGCTCTGAAATACTTTCATGTCGATTTTTCCCACTAGAGTGAAAGCTCCTTGTGGACAGGGAATATGCCACTTATGTTTTGTGCTTCCCAAGAGCTCAGTATACTGCACCGTATCCAGTGGATGCTCAATAAATAACTAGGGATGGCCTGAGGGAGAAGGATCCTGTGGGTGGGTTGAGGTCCCAGGGGAGTGGCAGCTAATCTAGTCCTACTCAATTTAACTACAGGAAATTTGTCCCAAACACTAATAATAATAATAATGGCATTTGCCGCACACTGTATTAAACCTTGGGAGAGAATTAGCAGACAGTCCCCTGCCCATAACTGGTTGCCTATCAACCTTAGCATGAAGCAGAAACTCCTCACCATTAGCTTCGAAGTTCTCCATCACTTGGCCCCCTCCTACCTCACCTCCCTTCTCTCCTACAGCCCAGGCGGCACACTCTGCTCCTCTGCAGCTAACCTCCTCACTATGCCTCGTTCCCGCCTGCTCCCCCCTCCCCGTCGACCCCTGGCCCACGTCCTACCTCTGACCTAGAATGCCCTCCCACCTCACATCTGCCAAACTAACTCTCTTCCCCCCTTCAAAGCCCTACTGAGAGCTCACCTCCTCCAGGAGGCCTTCCCAGACTGAGAACTCCCTTTCCCTCTGCCCCTCCTCCCCTCCCCATTGCCCCAATTCCCTCCCTCTCCTCTACCCCCTTCCCCTCTCCACAGCACTTGTGTATATTTGTACATATTTATTGCTCTATTTATTATTAATGATGTGCATTTATCTATGGTTCTATTTATTCTGATTGTAGTGATGCCTGTCTACTTGTTTTGTTTTGTTGTCTGTCTCCCCCTTCTACCCATTGTGGGTAGGGATTCTCTCTCTCTGTTGCCGAATTGTACTTCCCAAGTCCTTAGTACAGTGCTCTGCACACAGTAAGTGCTCAATAAATACGACTGACAATGGATGAATAAACTGGCTTACGGTCTAGGGAAAAACCACTAGTATTTATGATATTCTTGGCCTACGAATTACCAGTCATCCAAGCCCTGGAGTGAGTTTCAGACTGAGGTGACAAAAGCTTTGTGTGAAAAGCAATTATCGCCTTTACCTCAACTTGAGAATGATTCATTACAATATGGATTCTGAAAATAGGCGATCTCAAGTGAACTAGTTTTGCCTTGGGTAATTCCTTTGAGCAGCAATTAAATACGTCGTTAAATACTCATTGCCCACATTGAGATGAGATCACTACTAATGCAGCTAAGTGAAGACGGTGAGGCATTTATCTACACAATTCTAAGGATGGAATTAGCAAATCTGAAGAGAATGGGGAGAGGTGGGGAACTGGCCCAGGGTAGGAATAGCTGTTAGGAGGGAAGAAATGCCTCAGGATATTTACTGGGGAGAAGGAAGAGAACAAAGGATGGGCAGGGCCACGGGGTGAGAAGGAAGTGCTGGGCACATATATTTTGAATAGGGATCATTAAAGTAGTCAGGGCATATGAAAGGTGAATTGAAAAGTAGTATCCTGAAGGAAGGGCTGTCTCCCTTCCAGGAAGCCTTCCCTGACAAAGCTCTCATCCCTCCACCTTTTTTCCCCTCCCCAACTCCCTGTCCTAATCCCCATCCCTTGACCCTCTTCCCACAGTGGTTTCAACGTCAATATTCATTTGAGTGGCTGGTTCAGGAAAAAGCCATATTGTGCTCTCATTTATTTGTACAGTTCAACTAAGCTGGAGGGGGCCTACGGGAGGAAAACACCACACAAGAACAGACCAAGAGAGCAGGAGCACACTGTGAGCTCCTTGAGGGCAGAGATCATGTCTATTAACTCTACAGTAATCTATTAGAACAGTGCCCTGCACACATGATCGATCATGCAGTAGTCTAACAGATGTTTCTATAGGAGGAGGAAACGGGGAGAAATGAGAGAAAGATGGGAAGAGCATCATCGAAAATCCTAGAAACAATCATTCAAAATCGACTGATTGCAGATGAGAAGCAGTGCGGTCTAGTGGATAGAGCACAGATAGGCTTGGAAGTCAGAAGAACCTGGGTTCTAATCCGGGCTCCATCACTTGTCGGCTGTGTGCCCTTGGGAATGTCACTTCACTTTGCCGTGCTTCAATTCCTTCATATGTAAAATGGGGATTAAGACTTTGAGTCCCACGTGGGGCAGGGCCTGTGTGCAGCCTGATTAGTTTGTGTCTACTCCAGTGCTTAGTATAGTGCCTGACACATAGTAAGCACTTAACAAATACCACAACTATTATTGTTATGACTGTACCCTAGAGGCCCCCATCCAAGAAGACATGCAGATGACGGTAAACCGCATCACCAAATCAACCAGGCGCTAAATCTGAAGAAAACAGAGGTGATGTGTATTTCCTAACCCCTAAGCACAACCAATACGCTCTGTATCTGCAACACAAAGCTACAAAGTTGTGATTGAATTGTGCTCCCTAGGCAGCACACTGACCAATAATATAGTGACAAACAAGGAAATAGAAAACAAAATCAGTAAGGAGAGCAGCAGCACATCCTTCCGGAGCGTGTCAAACACCAGTGTGGCAGTAGCATGGAAAAGGTGCCAGACCAAACTAAAGGTCTACAAAGCTGGAGTGTTGTCCAATCTTCTTTACTGCTGTGAAACCTGGGCCACACCCAGGCACCACATCTGGCTCCTTGAACAGATGTATCACCATCACTTCCAGGCCAGATTTGGTCTCAAATAGCAAGACAAGATCAAGATCAATGATCTCTGGAACATCGTCAGTCTCCTAGCATTGAAGCTCTGCTCACCTTAATTCAGCCACCCTGAGCGATATGACTGGAGAGAGAATGAGCAATAGCAGGACCCCTGGACAACTGCTGTACGGACAGCTGGAATTGCAAAACCAAAAGCAAAGAGGGCAGAGGAAACACTTTAAGGACAATGTCTCAGACAAAGTCTCAGACCATACTGCATCCCAGCGGAAAACTGGGATTCAGTTCCTGAGAACAGACCAGTATGGCCTGTTGCTTAAGAGAAAGCAGCAGCTCTCTTCAAACAAAAGCTTCTTGGGGAATAAGAGACAAAGAGGCAAAAGAGAAAACAGTGACAGATGCTGCCAACGCCACAAGGGAAAGTCTTTTAGACTGCATGACGTGGCCAGTACTAGAGAGTTCCACATTGCCCTTTTCAGCGACAAACACTCTCATAGGTGAAGCTCACCACTGGTGGTTTCTTCTTTGAGATCAAAGGACAACTACACACACACACTCAAAAAACAATTTCCCCTCTCAAAATTATCCAAACATCCACTGGGACTGCTGCATCAAGGCAGGGATCATGATCTTAGACTTCCTTATGTCCACCGAGTGACTAATAAAGTGACCTGTACCAGAGTAAGCATCCATATGGCTACTGATTTAGGGGATGAGGGGAAGGTGGGTGTGTGTGTGTGGCCAGTCTGCCCGGGATGGGGAGGGACTTGGGGAGTCCTGGTCAGCTTCTGTCTAGTCTCTGCTCCAGCAACAAAACTGCCATACCTCCTCACCCTCCCACCCCCGGACCACTGAAGAGTGGGGATTGAGGCAAAACATTTTCCAGGCAGGGAAGACCCGGGAATTGTTCTTACATCTGTGTTATAGTTGTTCATAATGCCTGATTTACCTCTGAAGTGAGCAGATGGGATGAGGAGGAGAGAATGAAGGGCTCAGCATTAATTCCCCACTTCTTCTGTAAGAAACTTTCTCCAGTTTAAATGGAAGGGCATGAGAAGCAGCATGGCTTAGTGGAAGAGCACGGGCCTGGGAGTCAAAAGACCTGGGTTCTAATCCTGGCTCTGCCAGTTGCTTGGGTAAGTCACTTAACTTCTCTATGCCTCAGTTCTCCCTCCTTAGCCTGTGAGACCCATGCAGGACAGGGACTGTGTCCAACCTAATTAACTTTTATCTACAACAACAGTAACTGCTTAAAAAATACCATTTAAAAAAACAAAACCAACCCCCCCCCCCCCAAAAAAAAACCACAACAGGTTCAGGTGGAGAATCAAGAGGAAAAAGGAAGGGAGATTGGGAGATTGTACACGTCTTACCTAGTGGGAACATTTCCTTATACATCTCCCATCTGGCATCCTTGCAAGAATCCCTCTGAATGGGCTGAAGGTTCACACACTCTTCTTGAGAGAAATAAACTGCCAGATCTTCAAACAGCACTGGCTCCTGAAACAGTTTGAAATCACTGCTAAATATCTACTGCTCCAGAGATAATCCCAGCAAGAAGAGGAGCATTGCCTAGTGAAAAGAGCAGGGGCCTGGGAGCCAGAGGACCTGGGTTCTAATCCTAGCTCCACCACATCTCCTGTGGAATCTGCATGTCTCCTGCAAGTCACTTAATTTACCTGTGCCTCAGTTACCTCATCTGTAAAATGGGGTTTAAGAGCCCCAAATGGATCATGGACTATGTCCAACCTGATTATTTTGTATCAATCCCAGTGCTTAGTACAGCGCACATAGTAAGCACTTAGCAAATATCATTCAAAAAGGAAGAGGGGAGATAATCACCTGTGGGCAGAGGGCTATATGTAAACTGGGTATTGGATTGAGGAGGTGGTAAGGAGAGAGAGAGAGAGACACAGCACCAGTGGGAGATTTTGTGCAGATGTCTTCAGAGATAGGACCCAGAGGTGAATTTCCAGTTGGGAGGTTTGCTCACCAGAGGAACTGCTAAGGGAGAGGAGACAGGAAGGGAGTAGGGCAGCAATTAGGATCTCCATTCATTCATTCACACTTATTGAACACTTACTTACTGTACTAAACACTTGGGAGAGTATAATATAACAACAAGCAGACACATTTCTGCCGACAACGAGCTCATGGTCTTGGGGGGATGGGGGAAAATACAGACATCAATGTAAATTAACAGATAACTAATAAATAAATTACAGCTCTATACAGACATATACATATGTGCTGTGGGGATGGGAGGGAAGATGAATGAAGGAGCAAGTAAGAGCAGCACATAAGGGAGTGGGAGAAGAGGAGAGAAGGGCTTAATCAGGGAAGGCTTCTTGGAGGAGATGTGCCTTCAATAAGGTTTTTGAAGTGAGGGAGAATAATTATCTCTCAGATGAGGAGGGATGGCATTCCAGGCCAGAGATAGGATGTGGGCGAGAAGTCAGAGGCGAGAGAGACAAGAGGGCAATGGGAACCTCAGCTCACCTGGGATTCTGGGTTAAGGATTGCAGCCACCATCTCTTTGGCTTCAGGGCTCTCCTCCTTGGCGGCAGACAGAGCTGAAGGAGAAACGTTGATTAGCGTGTACCTACCCCAGCGCTTAGTACAGTGCTTAGCACATAATAAAAGCTTAACAAATACCATTTTTAAAAAATGAGAAACTGCCCAGCCGTCTCCGGGATCGTAGGGGCAGGATTGCCTTCACTGTGCAGATAAGAATGTATACTCATCTCCGCTGACAGGGCCCTTTCCCATGACCACGTTGAGTAGGCCCAGTTCAGCAGGGCTTATCAACAGAGTTTGGTTAATATCTATTTCTCTAGAAGGAAGGCAAAAGGTTTTGGGGAGCGGACAGGTGGGATGTGCCTCCTGCCTAATCCTTTCTCTTGCAAAACGGCTGAGGTGCTAAAGGGAGTGGGTGAGAAGGGAGGCTTGGAAAACCCTGGGGATTTCGGTCCCGATCCCTGTTTAAACTGTACTCATGGGCCTGGAGGACCCTTCCTCTCCTATGAAGGGAGGGAAATACGACAGGTGCTGTGGCCTCTTCTGTTGCCGTCGACGGTCCTATTCCTATGGGGGACTAAAAAACGACCAAAGAAATTCCACAGGTGGGGAAAGGAGTGGATTTCTCCTTCTGTGGGGCTGGGGCTACATTCCTCCTAGGACTGGTGATCTAAACTCAAGCCTTCTTCTCAGAATCCGTTACCCTTCTCCGTCGCCCTGGCCTCTCCCAGCTCCGCCTGCCTCGCTTTCTTCTTTGACCTATATCTTTCTCGGAGACTTTTTGTTCTCCCCGACAAACGTGGAGGAGGATCCTCTCCCTTTCCCTCCCGCGGAAGCCCAAAGGGGGTATCCTTTTTTGTAGCGTGCAGGGAGGAAACAGGGTCTCGGGTTTCACGGAGGGAATGGGCAGAACCCAGGCGCTCCGCCTTCCAGCTCCCGCCCCCTCCCACCGAGGTTACGGCGGCCCCTCTTCCCCTCCTTTCCTCTCCCCTCTTCCTCCTCACCCCACCTCCTCCTCCTCCTCCCCGGCTTGTTTCGCCGCAAGTCTTCCCGCCCCAGGGAGTCCCTGCCTTCGCCGCGCCCGGGACGGACCCGACGCCAGGCCAGGCCAGGGCAGGGGTGGGCAGGGCAGGGCAAGGGTCGTCAGGGCAGGGCAGGGCAGGGCAGGGCAGGGGGTGCCAGGGCAGGGTTGGGCAGGGGTGATCGGGGTGGTCAGGTCAGAGCGGGGCAGGGGTGGGCAGGGCAGGGGTGGTCAGGGGTAGTCAGGTCAGGGCGGGGCAGGGGTGGTCAGGGCAGGGCAGGGGTGGTCAGGAGTGGTCAGGTCAGGGCGGGGCAGGGGTGGTCAGGGGTGGTCAGGTCAGGGCGGGGCAGGGGTGGTCAGGGGTGGTCAGGTCAGGGTGGGGCTGGGGTGGTCAGAGGTGGTCAGGGGTCAGGGCGGGGCAGGGCAGGGGTGGTCAGGAGTGGTCAGGTCAGGGCGGGGCAGGGGTGGTCAGGGGTGGTCAGGTCAGGGCGGGGCAGGGGTGGTCAGAGGTGGTCAGGGGTCAGGGCGGGACAGGGCAGGGGTGGTCAGGGCAGGGTTCCCCCAGCCTGTCGAGGGGGGAAACCGCGCCACCAGACCGCAAACGGCGCTGTCGGCAGACGGGGCAGGGGCTCCTGGCATCTCACCTTCCAGCCGGTCCCGCACCGCCTCATTGTGGCCCCGCGCCCCCCCGCACCGCTCCCGTCGCTCCCTGCCCCCGGCCCGGGGCCTCGGATGGACGGACGGACCGGGGGGGGCGGGACGGGGTGAGTGGGCCGCGCTCCCCGCCCACACCCGTGACGCGCCCCCGGAGCTCCGCCCCCGACCCGAATGGCTGTAAGCCTTCAATAAATATGGTTTTTGCATGAAGGAATGAAGTTATTGAGCGCTTCCTGCGTGCGGAGCACTGTACTAAGCGCTTGGAAAGTACAATTCGGCAACAGATAGAGACGATCCCTACCCACAACGGGTAGAAGGGGGAGACGGACAACAAAACAAAACAAATAGGCAGTTGTCACTACCATCAAAATAGATCAATCGAACCATGGATAAATGCACGTCATTCATTAAATAAATAGAGCAATAAATATGTACAAATATAGACACGTGCTGTGGGGAGGGGAAGGAGATAGAGCCGAGGGAGGGAGTAGGGGGAATGGGGAGGGGAGAAGGGGCAGAGGGAAAGGGAGGGCTCAGTCTGGGAAGGCCTCCTAGAGGAGGTGAGCTCTCAGTAGGGCTTTGAAGAGGGGAAGGGAATTTGGCGGAGGTGAGGAGGGAGGGCATTCCAGGTCAGAGGTAGGGCGTGGGCTCGGGGTCGACGGGGGGACAGGCGGGAACGGGGCACAGTGAGGAGGTGAGTGGCAGAGGAGCGGAGTGTGCGGGCTGGGCTGTAGGAGAGAAGGGAGGTGAGGTAGGAGGAGGCCGGTGATGGAGAGCTTTGAAGCCAATAGTGAGGAGTTTTTGCTTCATGCGAAGGTTGAGAGGCAACCACTTAATCCTGAATTAATTAATTAATTAATAGGCAACCAGTTAACCCTCATAGGCCAAAGCCTTCTGAGGCCCGAATCGAAAATCCTGACTCTGGGTTTAGCCCACCCCAACAATACACCATTCATTCATTCATTCATTCAATAGTATTTATTGAGCGCTTACTAGGTGCAGAGCACTGTACTAAGCGCTTGGGATGAACAAGTCGGCAACAGATAGAGACAGTCCCTGCCGTTTGACGGGCTTACGGTCTAATCGGGGGAGATGGACAGACAAGAACGATGGCAATAAATAGAGTCGAGGGGAAGAACATCTCGACAAAACAATGGCAACTAAATAGAATCGAGGCGATGTACAATTCATTAACAAAATAAATAGGGTAATGAAAATATATACAGTTGAGCGGACGAGTACGGTGCTGTGGGGATGGGGAGGGAGAGGTGGAGGAGCAGAGGGAAAAGGGGAAAAAGAGGGTTTAGCTGCGGAGAGGTAAAGGGGGGGTGGCAGAGGGAGTAGAGGGAGAAGAGGAGCTCAGTCTGGGAAGGCCTCTCGGAGGAGGTGAGTTTTAAGTAGGGTTTTGAAGAGGGAAAGAGAATCAGTTTGGCGGAGGTGAGGAGGGAGGGCGTTCCGGGACCGCGGGAGGACGTGACCCGGGGGTCGACAGCGGGATAGGCGAGAATGGGGGACGGTGAGGAGGTGGGCGGCAGAGGAGCGGAGCGTGCGGGGTGGGTGGGCGGTAGAAAGAGAGAAGGGAGGAGAGGTAGGAAGGGGCAAGGTGATGGAGAGCCTTGAAGCCTAGAGTGAGGAGCAGACGCGTCCCCTGACCATAACCTTCCCTCTCTCTCTCCCTTACTCGCTCACTCCTTTTCTCCCTCATTCACTACGTTCATTTTGTAATGAAAAATAAGATATGCCTTTGTTATCACACCTCCTCTGACAACCACTGGAGTCAAAGTTGAATGTTGACAACCAACTGAACCGAGGGCCAAGCCTTCTCCAATACATCAGTGTAGCTCAAGTAAGCGGCGCCAAATACGCAGTCGCTGTAGTTTACGTAAACTTAGCGAAGTACGCAATATACGCATTTTAAATTGCTCGCGCGGGGTGCGCGTATCACAGGTTTCACGACTGGGGAAATACGCAATTTACGTATTTTATGCGACTGTCCCCAGTACGCCAATAGCGTACTCTTCCTGAATCGCCCAAGTACGGGATCTACGCAAGACACGCAATTTGAGTTACTTTTGTGACTCGCGCAGGGACGTCATTTGCGTCCTTTCGCGGTTCGCGCAAATGCGCAATTTGCGTAGCCTGGCTGAGCTGCGGGGAAGGCGCCATTTGCGCGGTTTTCCGAAAATGAATGAATAATGTTGGTATTTGTTAAGCGCTTACTATGTGCACTGTTCTGAGCGCTGGGGTAGACATAGGGGAATCAGGTTGAGGCTGATTCCACGTGAGGCTCACAGTTTTAATCCCCATTTTACAGATGAGGTCACTTGACCCTTTTCCCTCTTCTCCTGTCCTCTCATGGGCCAGGAGTGGAGACGGGTCGGGCAGAGGAGTTAATAGGAGGTAGGATGCCATGGCCAGGACACAGTTAGGGGTTTTTTGGGCCCTGTACGTGATGGGTGTCAGTTATCTAAATGACATTTCGTGCTTTATAGATAATCTACGCAGATTACGTATTGGAGGTTTGGCCTGAATTAATTCACGATGGAATTTAAGCGCTTACTAGGTGTCAAGAACTTTTCTAAGCGCTGGGGTATCAACGCTTAGATCAGTGCTTGGCACCTAGTAAACGCTTAACAAATACCATAATTATTATTATTATTACAAGTTTCTCCCTGTCCCACATGAGGCTCCCAATCTTCTGAGGCCCAGAGAAGTTGAGCGAATTGCCCTCGGTCACACTACAGGCAAGTGTCCAATCTTCTGAGGCCCAGAGAAGTTGAGCGAATTGCCCTCGGTCACACTACAGGCAAGTGTCGGAATCCGGGGAGAACCCGGATCTTTCGCATTCTGAGGTCCCTGCTCCGTCCACAAGGCCATGCCGCTCTCGAGAAAAGTCTTGCATTCAGATGGTTTTCAACGACATTCAGTTTTCACTCCAGTCGCTGACAAAAGAAAAGAGCAGATGATAATTCACAAAGGTGTACTGGATTGCATAGCGTGATTGAAATAGTGTGTAAATTCGTTGTGGGCAGGGAATGTGTCTGTTTCTTGGGATACTGTACTCTTGCTCCCAAGCGCTTAGTACAGCGCCTTGCACACCGTAAGGGCTCAATCAATACGATTAAATGAAAGTGTAAGGGAGAAACAGGGAGCAAGGGAGAAGAGGGCAGAGGGAGCGAGGGATGGTCCGAGATGGTAAACCCTGGCTGACTTCTGCCCACCTCCAAATAGTTGGAAAGCGAAGTGTGGGGCAGGACTCGGAAATCCACGAGTCACTGGAGGCTTTGCACTCCTCCAAATTCCAATGGAAACATAGGAGAATCAAAAACATCAATTAAACTCTCAAAGATTTGGAAGGTCAGAGGGGCAGGGAGAAAGGGTGTTTTTTTCTTTTTTTACAAAAAGCAAGCACCTGGTGTGATAAATTTTTCGAGTCTTCCCCATCAATGTCTCGGGTCCTGGTTCTCTCTCAGGTTTTTGTTCGATAGCACAAATCACTGGAACACGGTGGGGATTAGGAGTCAGGGGACCTGGGTTCCTGTCCTATCTGATACCAGAGCCCTGCTGAAGTACCTTGGACAAGTCACTTAGCTTCTCTGAGCCTGCTTCCTCCTCTGTCATAGACGGGAAGTGGACGAGGGGCGTGTTATTCAGAGGATGCAATTTAGGCCACGCCCATCAATTCATTAATTCATTCATTCAATCGTATTGATTGAGCGCTTACTGTGTGCAGAGCACTCTACTAAGCTCTTGGAAAGTACAGTTCGGCAACAGATATTGCAGGTATTGCTTCAATGCCGTGGCTCAGGCATATCTGTCATTAAGGCAGGGATGGGGGGATCAGAGGGTGGGGGCTGGGGGCACATTGCCGGAGGGGGGATATTGCAGGAAGGAGGGTTGCTTCGGGAGAAGACAAAGCAGCGTGGCTCAGTGGAAAGAGCACGGGCTTGGGAGCCAGAGGTTACGGGTTCAAATCCCGGTTCAGCCGCCTGTCAGCTGTGTGTGACTTTGGCCAAGTCACTTAACTTCACTGTGCCTCAGGGGATTAAGACTGTGAGCCCCACGTGGGACAACCTGATCACCTTGTATCCTCCCCAGCGCTTAGATCAGTGCTTGGCACATAGTAAGCCTTAACAAATGCCATAATTATTATTATTATTGAATGCAGTCCCTGTCCCACAGGGGGCTTCCAGTCTTCATCCCCATTATTCATATGAGGTTACTGAGGCACAGAGAAGTTGAGTAAATTCCCCAACGTCATACAGCAAGCACATGTTGGAGTCCCGATCGGGACCCAGGTCCTTCTGGTGCCGAGGCCCGTGCTCTTTCCACTAGGCCACGCTGCTCTCGATGAAAGTCTTGCCCTCGGATGGTTTGAAACGACATTCAACTTTGACTCCAGCAGCTGACAAATTTTTATTTATTTTAGTATTTATTGAGTGTTTACTATGTGCAGAGCACTGTACTAAGCGCTTGGAATGAACAAGTCGGCAACAGATAGAGACAGTCCCTGCCGTTTGACGGGCTTACAGTCTAATCGGGGGAGACGGACAGACAAGAACAATGGCAATAAATAGAGTCAAGGATGCAGATGATATTCCGCAACGGTATATCTTACTTCATAACATAATTGAAATATTGTGTGAGGGAGAAAGAAGGAGTGAATGAGAAGGGGGCAGAAAGAGACTGAGCAAGGGGGAAGGGGAGAGATGGAGAAGGGGAGGGATGGAGTTAGAGAAAAGGGGAGAGAGGGAGATGGAGAGAGATGGAGAGAGGGTATGAGAGAGAAGGGGAGAAGCGAGAAGAGGACAAAAGGAGCTAGAGAAAAGGGGAGAAAGGGAGATGAGGAGAGGGGGAGTGAGGGAGAGAGGGAGCGCGGAATGGCAGCCAGCCCCAGCCCCCATGGCTCTGCAGGCCTCTGCAGGTGCGACTGAGGATTGGCAACTGCAGCTCTCTCTCCCTGCCTCTCTTGGCCCTGCGCCGCCGGGATTGGAGGGAAGCGGGGTTAAAGTTAGCGTGACAATACAGAGACGGAGTTAAACCTCAGAGGTTAAGGCCTTCTGCATCCGGGGATGGCTCCAGATGGGAAACCCTGGCTCTGGCTTCTGCCCACCCTCACAATACAGCAGAGGGAGCAGACACGTTACTGCCCAGGACACTCGCTCCCACTTTCCCTTTCTCGCTCGCTCCATTTTTCTCCCTCACATATTATTTTAATCATGTAATGGAAAAAAATATATACCTTTTTGGATGATCATCCACATATTTCCTTTGTCAGCCATTGGAGTCAAAGTCAAACGTTGACAACCATCTGAATTCAGGGCCAAGCTTTCTCATTCATTCAATAGTATTTATTGAGTGCTTACTATGTGCAGGGCACTGTATTAAGCGCTTGGAATGTACAATTCCATGGAGAATGGAGAATGGAGAAGCAGCGTGGCTCAGTGGAAAGAGCCTGGGCTTCGGAGTCAGAGGTCACGAGTTCGACTTCCGGCTCTGCCACTTGTCAGCTGTGTGACTGTGGGCAAGTTACTTCACTTCTCTGTGTCTCAGTTCCCTCATCTGTAAAATGGGGATTAAAAGTATGTGAGCCCCACGTGGGACAACCTGATTACTCCGTATCTCCCCCAGCGCTTAGAACAGTGCTCGGCACCTAGTAAGCGCTTAACAAATACCAACATTATTATTATTATTATTACAATTCGGCAACAAAGACCATCCCGGCCCAGTGACGGGCTCACAGTCTAATCGGGGGAGACAGACGGCAAAGCAAAACAGAATGAAACAAAAACAAATTGCGTGCGTGCACAGTGAAGCTGAAAAACACGTAAACTATGCATTCTATGTAAGATGCGCAACTTGCTTGTCCGTGTCAAATGCACAAATTGGGCAATTCATGAAGCAAACGTAAAATGTGCACTCCACGCATTCACTGCAAATTACATAGATTGCTATCTCGAGCCATATATATAAAAACCTAGGGTGCATATTTTGTGCCATTTGTAGAAACTACCTCGATTGTGCATTGGAGAAGGATTGGCTCTAGGTTCGGATGGTTAACAATATGAAACACTGACTCTAATATTTGACAAAAGATGTGCCTGGATGATAATCTACAAAGGCCCATCTTTTTTTCATAACATGATGAAAATAGTGTGTGAGGGATAAAGATGGAGGGAGAAAGAGGGAGAAAAGGAGCGAGCAAGGGAGAGAGATTGGACACTGATGCAGAATGTCTCACTGACTCATAGTTGGGTTGTCAGAGTAGGTGTCCTACCACAGTCCATTCATTCAGGGCTCATCTTAACCTTGATCTGGCCCTTATAAAAATACTGCATTTAAACTATGCCCCTCTGAAATTTTCCCAGTGATCAGGGAAGCGCTGTTCTGAGGGAGGTATCCTTATCGGTTGATGGAATCCAATATGAAATGACCAAACATTTTCCTTGTAATCAAGGGATGAACAGTGTATGAATGAAGAAACAACTATGTTGGTGTTCTATAGAGAAGGAAGCATGCTGGACCTATGAAACCCCTAAAGCACTTAATCATGTTGCCCCCTCCTACCTCAGCTTGCTACTCTCCTACTCCAACCCGGCCCTCACACTTCGGTCCTCTAATGCTAACCTCGTCACCGGACCTCGATCTCGTTTTATCTCGCCACCAACCTCTTGCCCTCTTCCTTCCTTTGGCCTGGAATGTCCTCCCTCCTCAAATCCGACAATGATTCTCCCCCTCATCAAAGCCTAATTGAGGGCAAATCTTCTCCAAGAGGCCTTCCCTGACTAACCGCCCCCTTTCCTTTTCTCCTACTCCCTTCTGCGTCACCCTAACTCGCTCCGTTTGCTTATCCCCCTTCCCAGCCCCACAGCACTTATGTACCGATCTGTAATTTATTTATTCATATCAATATCTGCCCCCCCCCCCCCCCCCCGCCAACTAGACTGTAAACTTGTTGTGGGCAGGGAATGTGTCTGTTGATTGCTGTATTGTACTCTCCCAAGCAGTTAGTACAGTGCTCTGAGCACAGTAAGCGCTCAATAAATACATATGAATGAATGAAGATAAATTTATTGTAAGGGAACCATGCAAATTTCCCACCGTACACAAGTCACAAAAATAGGCAAATTGCATGTTAATGCAATTAAACATACGGAAATTGCATATTATGCTATTCACACCTCTTATGAAAATTACATAACGTGCGCTAACTATGCACTCTCGTATTTTTCCAAATATAGGTAGATTGCAAAATTATGCAAGTTGCAGACAATACACCAACTGCGTACTTGCACATGCCATGAAACATGCGTAAAATGTGCACTCTACACATTTCATTTAAAATACGTATATTGCGTATTAGGTGTAGTTTGTGTGAGCTACATAGATTGCGCTTTTGATGCCATTTACATCGATTGCTTGGTAGAAAAGGCTTGGCTTTGAGTTTATTGGTCTATTGACGTTTTCTTCTCTGGCCTGGAGATTGGGGATGAAAGCATAAAGCATAGACGTCCCGCACCCCCTTTCCTGTCCTTTGGCCTCGTCGTAAGGGTCTTATGCGTAATTTAAAAAAGCAGCATGGCTCAGTGGAAAGAGCCCGGGCTTGGGAGTCAGAGGTCATGGGCTCGAGTCCCCACTCTGCCACTTGTCAGCTGTGTGACTGTGGGCAAGTCACTTAACTTCTCTGTGCCTCAGTTACCTCATTTGTAAAATGGGGATTAAATGTGAGCCTCACGTGGGACAACCTGATTACCCTGAATCTATCCCAGCGCTTAGAACAGTGCTCTGCACATAATAAGCGCTTAACAAATACCACCATTATTACCTTGCAGCTCCTCTGCTGACCCCCTTCTAATTGGCCTCTGTGCCCGGCTGGGGAAATCTCTTCTCCTGTGGGTCACTAGGGCTGTCGGTGTCGAGGGCGGTGAGGGAAGGAGGGCAAAAGTGGGGCGACTGACCGCTTTTCTAAGATTAGGGTGGAAGATGGGAGGAGGGAGGGGGAGAAAGAGGGAGAGGGAAGGGGGGGTGGGAGAGAAAAAGGGAGGGAGAGGGAGGGAGGAAGAGGGAAAGGGAGGGAGGGAGGGAAGGAAGGAGAGAAAAATGGAGGGAGGGAGGGAAAAAAAGGGAAGGAAAGGGAGGGAGAGAGAAAAAGGGAAAGGAGGGAAGAATGGGAGGGAAAAAGGTAGGGAGAGAGAAAAAGGTAGGGAGAGAGAAAAAGGGAGGGAGGGAGAGAAAAAGGGAGGGAAAGTGAGGAAGGGAAGGGGAGAAAAAGGGAGGGAAAGGGAGAGAGAGAGAAAAAGGGAGGGAGGGAGAGAAAAAGAGTGGGAAGGAAAAAGGGAGGGAAAGGGAGGGAGAGAGATAGAAAAAGGGAGGGAAAGAGAGGGAGGGAGGGAGAGAAAAAGGGTGGGAAGGAAAAAGGGAGGGAAAGAGAGGGAGGGAGAGAAAAAGGGAGAGGGAGGGAGGGAAAGAAAGAAAGAGGGAGAGAAGAAGGGCGGGAGGGGGAGAAGAAGGGAGGGAGGGCAAGAAAAAGGGTGGGAAGGAAAAAGGGAGGGAAAGAGAGGGAGGGAGAGAAAAAGGGAGAGAGGGAGGGAGGGAGGGAGAGAAGGGAGGGAGGGAGAGAAGGGAGGGAGGGAGAGAAGGGAGGGAGGGAGAGAGCCGGAGGAGGCAAAGAGCGTGGGCGGGAGGGAGCGAGGCAGGAGGCTGTGCGAAGGTGGGCCTTGGATCCCGGAAGTCCCCGCCCCGCTCCCTCCCGATTGGGCCGCCGGGAGCCGTGGCCGAGAGGCTCTCTGGGAAATGTAGTCCCCGGCTCGGGGCCGGCCCGGGCCTCAGGCGGACCCCAATTCCCAGCCATCCCCGCGCGCAAGCCCGGTTTGCGGGCCGGCGGCGGGCGGACGGGCGGACGGACGGGCGGACGGACGGGCGGGCGGACGGACGGACGGGCGGCCCGGCCTAACGGGGCCGCACCCGGTGAGGGCCGCGGCGGGCGGCGGGGCCGGGCCGGGCCGGGCCGCTCCAAGCCGGGGGCGCCGACACGCCCCCCCCAGGACGGCCCCGACCGGGCCCGGGAGCCGGGGGGGGCGGGGGCGGCGGCCGAGCTCCGGGGAACGACGGGGTCCGGGGTGGGCGGGGTCCCGCCGGCGCCTCGGCCGTGGCGGTCAGTCTTTGTGTCCGTCCGGCCAAAGGCCGCTTCCCGGAGCGAAAGGGGGGACGCCCGGCCCGGCCCGGCCCGACCCGACCCGCCGCTCCCGACCCTCAGGACCCCCTTGGCTCTCCCTCCCCCCCGCAGGAGGAAGCCTCATTCCGGAGCCCAATTCAAGCCCTTCCTCTCCTCTCCTCTTCAAGTTTTCCGAAGCCCCGATGCGCTGCCCTCTGCAGAGAGAGGAAAGCGTTCGGAGAGATGTAATCCTCTCATCCTGCTCGGGAGTGAGGTAGAGCCTTGGTTTGGGGTCGGGGGATATTCGGGGGTTCGACCCTCCCCTTGCTGGGTCAGGTTACCCACCCAAGTGACCCAAGCTGGTCTGTGTCAGGGTGGCGGGGGGGGGGGGGGGCGTTTAAACGGTACTCTGACTGTGTGCCGAACCCGGTTCTAAACGCTGGGGCAGGGACTTGATCGTTGGGTTGGAGGCAGTGCCCGTCCTGCGTAGGGATCACGGACAGAAAGTCCACATTTTACCGTCGGGTAAACTGAGGCACCACGCAGCTTAGTGTGTCTTGTCCACTTAAGCAAGAGATCGGCAGATTAGAACCCAGGACCCCTGAGTCCCAGCCCCGCGCGCTCTCCATCGGGCCGTGGGGTTCTCTTCTAACGGCACGTCCCTCTGCCTCCGTTTCCGTCCTCGGGGAGAAGCCCCCCTCAGGGTCATCCAAGTGGAGACGGAGATCCGAGCCCTCCCCGGAGTGAAGTCGTCCGGCGGGGTGGACGATGGCAACCGCTCTCGGCCCCCAGATCCAACCCTCTCTGGGGCAAGAGGGGCGACTGATAATGAAGGTGGAAGAAGACTCTTCCTGGGCCCAAGAACCCACCCCACGGGAGGACGACACCGACTCGGAGACGTTCCGCAAGCGCTTCAGGCGGTTCCGCTACGAGGAGGTGGCCGGGCCCCACGAGGCCTTCAGCAAACTCTGGGAACTCTGCTGTCGCTGGCTGAGGCCGGAGATGCGCTCCAAGGAACGCATCCTGGAGCTGCTGGTGCTGGAGCAGTTCCTCACCGTCCTGCCCCGGGAGATCCAGACCTGGGTCTGGGATCGCTGCCCAGAGAGCGGTGAGGAGGCAGTGGCCCTGGTTGTGGATTTGGAGAAAGAGCCAGGGAGACCGAGGAAGCGGGTGAGAGAAGGGGGAACCTGGATCTGTGGGATTGGAAAGCACTGGGAGTGAGGGGGAGGGGAGGAGGGTGTTAAGGAAGGGTGGAGAAGCCATCTCTCAGTTGCCACCTCGGATTCCTTTGCTTCCCGGAGCCCTGTCCTTGCGGGTGGTAGACATTCTCCCGTGCTGGAGATGGTATGCGCAGTCTCCGTTCGGAAAAGTACGATAGCGGACCCTCAGAGGCTTGATTCCTCCTGGAAGTGATGAGGGGAAATTGCCCCATCTCTGGATGGGGTTGGGATCCGGGGTCTTTTGCCCCTCTGAGGGAACCGGTCCCGTTGGCTGCACAACTACTGCCTGACTCTCTCTCTCTCTCTCTCACTCTCACGTAGACCTTGGTCCTTTGTCCTGTTCATGGCCTTGCGGTGAAAGGTTCAGGGGATGACACTCAGGTCACGTTTTTTTGCGCAGGGGCAGGTGGCGTCGGAGACCCCGGCACCTCTGGGAGCGCTGTGGGAGTTTCCGAGCTTCCAGATGGAGCGAGTGGAAACCCAGTTGGAGGGAGTGTCCCGGGAGGAGGGCGCGGAGAGTCCACACTCGGGTCCGCGGGAGCCGCTGAACCGTAAAGAGGAGGTGCAGCCCCTTCAGGAGAGTGGTAAGGACCGGCAGAACCAGGTGGGAAGAGAGAAAGACTTCCCCAGAGCTCGACTGGTGACCATCCAGCCTGGGAAGCAGCGTGGCCTAGGGCCGAGAGCTCGGGCCTGGGAGTCAGAGGACCCGGGTTCTAATCCCGGCTCCGCCACTTGCCTCCTGGGAGACCTTGGGCAAGTCACTTTTCCGGGCCTCGGTTTCATCGACTGTAAAGCGGGGATGAAATCCTCCGCCCTCCTACTTAGACCGTTAGCCTCATGTGGGACAGGGACTACGTGGCACAGTGGAAAGAGCACGGGCTTTGGAGTCAGAGGTCATGGGTTCGAATCCCGGCTCGGCCACTTGTCAGCTGTGTGACTCTGGGCAAGTCACTTAACTTCTCGGTGCCTCAGTTACCTCATCTGTAAAATGGGGATTAAGACTGTGACCCCCACGTGGGACAACCTGATTCCCTTGTGTCTACCCCAGCACTTAGAACAGTGCTCGGGACATAGTAAGCGCTTAACAAATACCTACATTATTACATTATTACTACATCCAGCCTGGTTATCCTACGCCTCAAGTGCTGGGCACCTAGGAAGAGCTTCATAAAGACCATAGTTAAATTGGTTCCAAAAATCAAAGTTAACCCAGGAGGAGAAAAAACCCTTGGGGAGAGTAGAATATCACCAAATTCAGAGTTGGCAGAGCCCCCTGGGGATGCCAAACTCAGGCCGCTGGCCCTAAGGCCTACCTGCTTCAGTCCTAGGCCAGGCAGATAGAGATCTCCTATTCTTAAAGATGGCGCCAGGTAAGATTTCCCAGCCTCCCTCATTAACTGGTCCCAGTGTTTTAATAATAGTAATAATAATTGCGGTAATTGGTATATGCCAGGCCCTGTTCTAAGCACTGGGGTAGATACAGGATAATTGAAGTACCGTCTCTGGCTAGCCCAGTCAACCTGCCTGCCCTTCCCTCCCATTTCCTCCTGTTTTGTCCTCAGCAGACCTGATGAGCGCTCTTGTCACCAACCCTTTTCTAATAACTCTAATTATACCTGAGGACTATTATTTATTCTCCTGTCTCCAGCCGAGTGATCCCAGTTCCTTCCGCCTTTTTTCATTTGCTCCATTTTCCACCCTTTTTCTTTTTAGGGAAGCAAGGGTACAGCCCTAGTTGAACTGCATGTGGATAATGAGGGAGTTAACTGTGTGTAAGGAATATGGAATTGGGTAAAGGGAAGAGAAGTTTTTCTGACATTTGTGTGGGGTGAGATATTAGAGAGGTGGAGGGACGGGAAAAAGAAGGAAGCAGCATGGCTTAATGGAAAGGGCATGGGACTGGGATTCAGAGGACCTGGATTCTAATTCCTGTTATCTGTTGTGTGACCTTGGGCAAGCCACTTCACTTCTCTGGGCCTCACTTACCTCATCTGATTAAATGTTATTCCTACTTAGACTATGAGCCCCATGAAGGACAGGGGCTGTGTCTGATAATCTTGGGTCTACCCTAGTGCTTAACACAAAGTCAGAGTTTAACAAGTCCCATTAAAAAGAGACCGCTTTGAGAGAGACTTCTCCTCTGGGACCATCTCCCACTCGTTGCTGAGCTGGCCCGGCCTTGAGGGAAGGTTTCTAGACTGCTCACACAGTCAACTGGTTCGTCGTCCTGCAGTACCGTCAGGATGGCAAACAGCTGATTGAAGGGTGGGAGTTCCAGGCTCAGGAGCGACCTCGGGGCAGAAGAGAGGATTTTGCAAATCTGAACTGGCCACCCTCAAAAACTAACCGACGTGGAAGTAACCAATTGAAAACCTGAGATATCCTCTAAATTTTGCAGCTACAACAAAAGGCCCTCCAAGATATAGTCTCAGTCAGCACTTTGTTGGAAACAGGGTCTCACTTTGGGTGGGGGACCAAAGACCAGAAGGTTTTGACAGCCCGGTACTGGCTTTCACATCTGTTCCACTCCCCGCCTGTCCAGATCCCAACTGTTATTTCCCAGTCAGGTTAGTTCTCTCATTACCCCAAGGGGACCCAGAGGGACTCCGTATCTAAGCCCAAGAAAAGGGAACTGTTGTAATGAGAAGGAAGTGTCTTTCTGGGCAACAGGCTTTGGGGCCGTGATGGTGCCATCTGGAAGAGACTCAGTTTCTAGGCAGGTTACATAAACTCGGCTAACATTTCCCTAAATTCTAAAGATTAGAGTCTGAGCTCCTATTGGCAGGGAACAAAGCTTCTATTGTAATTTTCCAACATTTAGCACAGTGCATTGCACCTAGTGGGTGCTCAATAGATACCCTTATTAGCAGACAAGTCTGTTGGACTCTCTTTGTCATTTGGATTTCACTAGGCTAATAATAATGATAACGTTGGTATTTGTGAAGCGCTTACTATGTGCAGAGCACTGTTCTAAGCACTGGAGTAGATTCAGGATAATCAGGTTGTCCCACGTGAGGCTCACAGTCTTAATCCCCATTTTATAGATGAGATAAGTGAGGCACAGAGAAGTTAAGTGACTTGCCCACAGTCACACAGCTGACACATGGTGGAGCTGGGATTCGAACCCATGACCTCTGACTCCCAAGCCCATGCTCTTTCCACTGAGCCTTACAGCACCAGCTGCCCAGAACAGAGAAATGGGTGAGGAATATATTGATTAAGTGCCTACTTAGTGCCAAAGCACTGTGCTACACGCTCTGGTAAGCACCAGATAATCAGATCACAGATCCTAGTCCACCAGGAATTCACAGTCTAAGAGTTAGGAAGAGCAAGGTTCCTCTCTATGGATGAGGAAACTGAGGCACAGAAAGGTTGTGGTGTGCCCAGGTCACACAGCAGAGGTGGTGGAACTGAGATTAGAACTCAGGTCCTCTGACTACCAGGCCCAGGCTCTTCCCGCTAGGCCATGCTGCTTCTCAGACCATTGGCCTGCTGAAAAAACAATTATGGTATTTAAGCACTTTGGTGTCCTGCACTGTTCTTAGCCCTGGGGTAGATAAGTTAATCATGTTGAACACAGTTCCCATCCCAAATAGGGCTCACGGTCAAAGTAGCATGGCCTAGTAAGGCTCCTAGTGAGCGCCGAGGTAGATACGAGGTAATCGGGTTGGACATAGTCTCTGTTCCACATAGGGCTCGTAGTCTTAATCCCCATTTTACAGATGAGGAACACAGAGAAGTTATGTGACTTTCCAAGGCTACCCAGCAGACAAGTGGCAGAGCCAGGATTAGAACTCAGGTCCTTTGATTCCCAGGCCTGGGCTCTTTCCACTAGGCCATGCTGTTCTGCTAAAAAATAGGAATATTGAAGTTGAAAACTCAATTTTAGTCTATAAAGTGTTCAGACCTCAACAGGTTATGGCTTAGGAGTCTGTTAGATAAATAGGGTGTTGAAAAGTACATCCTAACCCTGACTCAGAAGCGACTTCTCCTAAACTTCCTGAGCTGCCCAGCCCCAAACTGATGGATAGGCTAAACGAGCTTGCCTGTTGCCATGAGTGGAATTTGTGTGTACAGACTCCAGTCTTACCATTACTCTGTAGCCTAAAGCTTCTTGATCCATACACGGGATGCCTAGAGAAGCAGCGTGGCTCAGTGGAAAGAGCCCGGGCTTGGGAGTCAGAGGTCATGGTTTCGAATCCCGACTCTGCCACTTGTCAGCTGTGTGACTGTGGGCAAGTCACTGAACTTCTCTGGGCCTCAGTTCCCTCATCTGTAAAATGGAGATGAAGAGGGTGAGCCTCACGTGGGACAACCTGATTACCCCGTAAACCTACCCCAGCGCTTAGAATGGTGTTCTGCACATAGTAAGCACTAACAAATGCCAACATTATCATTATTATTATTATTAAGTCCTCCCCATCTTGTATCGTGTACTGTCAGTCAATCAGTGGTTTTTATTGAACACTGACTGTGTGCACAGAACTGCACTAAGCGCTTGAGAGAATACAGTACAGTAGAGTGGGTAGACACGGTCTTTATCCATGAGGGGCCTGTGGTGTAGAGGAGGAGGAGCCTTACAGTGTAGCAGTGTACTAGCAGTACATCACCTCACTCACACCTTCAGCAAGGTTGTAAGGAAATGTGATTCCAGTCTCCATAAAAGAACTCTACAATATGAAAGCAGACTGATGGAGTAAACCACTATTGCTGGGGCTTCTGCCAGGCCATTCAGAAAATCCAGGCCCTTCCTGAATGAAAGACAGATCCATCTGGTGAGCTCTCATTTCCCCTGCCCTGAGGTGTTTAGAATACACTCGGCATTTTACGTTTTCCCTTTGGAAACACTGCCTGCAGAATCCCTTCCCAGACGGTATCCAGCCATCAGGGGAAGCGAGCGCTAGCGGCCCAGCTGTTACTGGAGCTAGCTAGAAAGAGAGAGAGTGTGTATGCAGGCCATTGAAAACAAGTGAAGTGAAAAGGCCCATCTATTGGGGAAATGGCCTGTTTACCACGGAAAATCAGTGTGGTGTTGTGTATAGATAATGTCTGTTTAGCAGCTGCTGTGATCACAAGTCATCCCTAGCCTCAGAGTTTGGTTTTATTCAACTTCCTTTAGATCCTCCCTGTTGATTTAATTCCCCCTAGGAGTGCAGTTTTTACTCTCTTGTGGTAAATTATACCATTTACACTATAATTCTGGCCTCCTATTTTTCTTTGGCAAAACAAGAGACAAGAAACCAACTCAAGTTTTTAGCACAGATCATATCATGCATAGCTCGATTTTAGTCAGCTGGATGAACTGTTTGTGGCCACCTAGGTAGTGGTTTATCGTTCATCAAAATTACCCTTATTTATCTGCAAATCACCCTTTTACTCGATGAGACCATCTCCGGCTTGTAATTTAAAAGGGGCAATCTTGTCTTAAAAAACTAAATAGATCACCGTAAGTTGTTATCGTTTGGCTAGTCGACCGTCCTTTCCAATCTGTGAGTTATTTCTTGCTAGTGTAGGTGGTTTTCTATCACCTGACTCTGTCTTCCAAATTGGTAATAGAAAGTGACCTTCCCAGACTAAGCCCTTTATTTCTCCTCCCTGCCCCTACCCTTTGCGTCAACTGTGTATTTGGTTGCGTGACCCTTAAGCACTTTGGTAGTCTCCTCAGGCCCTTATTTTTATACTGCACTATTTCCCCTGTCCCTAGTCTATTTTAATGTCTGTCCCTCTCTCCACCAGATGGTAAGCTCCCTGTGAGAGAGAGAGCTACCTCTCATATCTACCACCTCTGTTGCAATGTAGTTTCCCAAGCCCTCAGTATGGTACTCTGCACACAGTAAGTGCTCAATAAATTCCCCTGATTGATTGACATACACCTCCTCAGAACACCTCCTTTTCCTTGAAGAGGGTTTGGTGTCTTCTGGGGTGAGTTAAGAAGGGGGAATGAGATGGGGATGATGTGATCACTTTGTTACATGCAGCTCGTTATGGGGAGGGAACAGGTTTGCCAGGTCTGTGGTAGTGTACTCTCCTGAGTGCTTAGTACAGAGCTCTTGACATAATAAGTGCTCAGTAAACACCATTCATTGACTGATTGATCAGAAAAACCTTAAGGTCCCAGGAGGATGGTTCATGCGAATCTTGAGTCTGTGGCCCTGGATTTGAGACTGTTTCTGGATGGGATGTGTCTGGCTGACTGGAATGTCTGAGGAAGACTGTTGAACAGCATAATGGTTCAGGGCAGCTAAATGAAGAGTCAGCTGGAGAGGAGCTGGAGAGTCAGCTGTGTGACTGTGGGCAAGTCACTTAACTTCTCTGTGCCTCAGTTACCTCATCTGTAAAATGGGGATTAACTGTGAGCCTCACGTGGGACAACCTGATTCCCCTGTATCACCCCCAGCGCTTAGAACAGTGCTGTGCACATAGTAAGCGCTTAACAAATACCAACATTATTAGAAGAGAGCCAGGAAACGGGGAAAACTGGAAGGAGGTTGATATGGTAATTTAGCCAGAAAATGGCCAGTGCCTAGACCAGAGTATGGTAGTTTGGTTGGAGAGGAAGGAGTGGATCGTGGAAAGGTTGTGCAGGGAAAAAGCGTGGAGTTTGTCAGTGGACCAAATGTGAAAATTGAAAGAGAGCAAGGAATCAGTGGCAATACCAAAGTTGTGAGCTTCGGGGATGGGCCGGAGGGGTGGTGTGGGGACAGTGATGGGAAGAGTCGGTGGAGGAGTGGATTTGGGGAGGAAGATGAGGTTGGTTTTAGACCTTTTGATCTTGAGTGGCTGGCTGGAGGTCCCTGTGGAAGATGTCCTCAAAGCAAGAGGAAACGGGAGATTGCAGAAGAGGTGAGAGGACGGGACAAGCGAGACAGATGTATTTGGTCAACCTTTATGAGCTGTTTTCCCTTTGTCTTTTCAAGTTCAGTTCTAAAAGATGGGAGGCTTGAGCTTGGCATTTGTCCCCTAATATAAACATCATGGTCTGGACCTGGGAGTCAGAAGAGCTGGGCTTTAATCCTGGCTTTGCCACTTGCCCTGCTGTGTGACCTGGAGCAAGTCACTTAACTCCTCTGTGCCTCAGTTCCCTCATCTGTAAAGTGGGGATTCAGCACCTGTTCTCCCTTTTATTTTTTAATGCTACTTGTTAAGCACTTACTTTGTGCCAGGCACTGTACTAAGCGCTGGGGTAGAGATAAGCTGATCAGGTTGGACACAATCCACATCCCATGGGGGCACACAGTCATAATCCCTGTTTTACAGATGAAGTAACTGAGGCCCAGAGAAGTGAAATGACTTGCCCGAGTTTCCATAGCCATTCCATAGCAGACAAGTGGCAGAGCTGGAATTAGAACCCTGGTCCTTCTGACTCCCAGGCCCATGCTTCATCGACAAGGTCCCGCTCTCTCCTACTTAGGCTGTGAGCTCTGTGTGGGACGAGGACTGTGTCTGACCTGATTATCGGGCGTCTCACGTAGGGTTTAGGACTCCGCTTGGAACATAGTAAGCTCTTAACAAATAACCCAGTTGTGATTGTTGGGTATGGGGAGGAGAGGGGAAATGGTCAGGCGGAGGACGACAGCATTAATGGCTTCTTTCTCGTCCTTTAGCTTTGCCTGCCCCTTGGGTTCCTGCCCTCCCTGAGGAAGGAAGTACCAGGGACCAGGAAATGATGGCTTCACTCCTCACTGCTGGGGCCCAGGTGAGCCGCTCCACCCTTAACCCCCCTGAAAGCGTGGACCCTGCTCCCTGATGGTGACCGTGCCTGGCCCTTCCCTGTGCTCTGGGCTTTTCTGCTCCATAGCACCACCACGTCCCTCGACCTCGGATCCGCTCCTCGGTTCCTCCTGTCTAGCTTGTAGGTGTCCTCTCCTTCACCTAGTACTCGCTTGCCCTTGTGATTTGCCTCGCCTCCGGTCTTCTCCCCTGGATCCTTCCTTCCATGTGCTGATCCCTGCTGCTCATCGCAGGAGGAAACGAAGGCATTTTCTTGGCAGTAGCAGGTGTCTGTGATGTTGCAGGGACCGGCGACGCAAGCAGATATGACCAGGTATCTCTCCCACGAGAAGTGGGGCCGTCTGGTCCCGGCTCACAGAGATCGCCACCGGGGTGTCGTGCAGGAGAACTATGGGACCGTTGTCCCGCTGGGTAAGCACTCTTTTCCCTACTCGAAGGCCGGGGGGGCCTGAACCTCATTTCTACTCCTTAGAAGATGAGGACATCCCTTTGAGCCTCCGAACCTCTGGAAGAATTTCTTCTCTTCCTCCCCCTCTGCCCCTTCTGCCTCTCCCTGTGTGGAGGATGTGATTTGGAAATCTGAGCTCAATCCCTACCCCAGGACCTCGCAAAGGGAGCTGAGATTGTAAGCTTGTTCATTCAGTAGTATTTGAGTGCTTACTATATGGAGAGCACTCATGTCTACCAACTCTGTTATATTGTACTCTCCCAATAGCGTAGCACTCTGCACACTGTGAGTGCTCAGTTAATACGATTAATTGGTTGAGAGTTGAGGGATGCTTCCACTCGCCAAATCCCAGCCTCTCCTTCCTCTCTGTTCAGCGGGTCCCCAGATTAGTAGTCACAAGTGAACAAATTGCTGAGCTCTGCTGCTGGCCTGCCCCTTATCTTCTCCCACTTGACCTTACCAGAGGGTCTCCAGGGCACTCTACTCCCCAACCCTCAAATACTCCCCTTTCTGACCATGTAGAGGAAGGGTCTGGCTAAAGGAGGGGAGTTCCCCATCACAGCACGAGCCACGTCATTGTCTCTGCTTCCTCACGATCAGGATTTCAGGTTCCCGCCGCCGACGTCACCCCCCGGCTGGAACGAGGGGAAGAGCCTTGGGCCGTAGCTCTCCAGGGCTCCAAGGAGAGGGAGTTCCCGAGAGGCAGCCACGCCGGGGAGAAGCGAGGGCGCCACGACCACCTGCCGACGAGGAGGGAAGGGAAGACCTGGAGAGATCAGCAGCAGCAGTGGGGTTTGGAGGATGAGAAAATTGCAGGAGTGCACTGGGGCTATGAGGAAACCAAGACTTTCCTGGCCATCCTCAAAGAGTCTCGGTTTTACGAAACCCTCCGGGCTTGCCCCCGCAACAGCCAGGTGTACGGGGCGGTGGCGGAGTGGCTCCGGGAATGCGGCTTCCTGCGGACCCCGGAGCAGTGCCGGACCAAGTTCAAGAGCCTCCAGAAGAGCTACCGGAAAGTGAGGAGCGGCAACGTGCTGGAGCCCTGTGCTTTCTATGAGGAGATGGACGCCCTGCTCAACTCTGCCAACACCCCACCCGCTGACATCCCAGAAGAGGCTGCATCTCCCCTGAGGCCCGGAGGAAGCAGCGCGGGAACTGAAGAGCCAGGGGGCTGGGAGCCCGAAAAGCCTGGCCGGGAGGTGATGGCAGAAGAGTCCGATGGGGATGAGATGGGTCTGGAAGAACCAGGCCTGGAACCCGAAATCTCTGGGGCCCCCGCCCTGTTCCAAAATCCAAGTGGTAAGAATGTTTTTCTAATTACTTATGGTATTTCTTAAGCGCTTACTATAAGTCAAGTACTGTTCTGACCGCTAGGGTATCTACTTGATAATCAGGTTGGACAAAATCCCTATCCCACATGGGGCTTGCAGTCTTAATCCCCGTTTACAGATGAGGTAATTGAGGTGCAAAGAAGTGAAGTGACTTGCCCGAGGTCACACAGCAGGCAAGTGGCGGAGCCAGGATTAGAACCCAGGGCCTATGATTCCCAGGTCTGTCCTCTTTCTCCTAGGACCATGCTGCTTCTCGGCTGCTCTAGGCCATAGAAGATGGAGAGATTAGTAGTGGGAGGGGGAGAAGAGAGAGAGGGAAAAAAAATATATGAATGCGTGCACATTCATGCAAAGAGTGGTGCCTCAGCTCTGAGTTTCGGCATCCTCCTCTGTCAGGGAGGGAGTTAATGTCTCCCTCCCCCTCAAGACCCCACCTCCGGCCCTTCTTTTCTTTTAGCCTGTCTGCACTTGGAAGCCTGGAGCTGTGCACTCCAGACTCAACGTCCTTGTCTAGTGTGTGTACCTCTTCTTTAAAATGACCAAACTAAAACTATGATGAAGCCACAAGCTTCTGGGCCTATTGTGCATCGTTCAGTCGTGTTCTGCCAGAAGCTGGTGAAGCAACTTCCGCGGCTAGTTCAGGTCTACAAGGGGCTGGAGGGGCAGACTGGGGGCCTGAAGCCTGGGGTGCAGGGCTCACCTGTAGGACTGGAGCCTCTTCTTGGTTTATCACTCCTAGGTGAGCGGGGGAACCCTGTTGGGGTGAGCTGAAGAGAGGGATGATGAGGCAAAGTCTTTGACGGGGGAGTGTCGTCAAGAAAGGGTAATAGGAGATAAGGGACAGAGAGGAAACAGTGGGAGATGGGGTTGTTGGAAGAGGAGTAATGGAAAGGAGGTGGACCTTACTTAGGTAGCGCTAAGGGGAAGGTGTAGGCATGAGGAAGAAACAGAGCAGTGCATAATGATGCAGCTACATCATTATGATTCTATTATTTTTTTAAGGACAGGAATCAGGATGTAATTAGAAGGGATCAGAGATCTGTAGTCACCCCAAATGAACTCTTAATATGCTGACCACCCATCTGCAATACCCAATCACATAAGCAGATCTCTTCTGAACCATTTTAAAGTATTCTCTTTGAAAATGCTCTTTTGAGTTAATAATAATCATGAAATTTATTAAGAGCTTGGTGTGTGTCAAGTGTTGTGCTAAGTGCTGCGGTTGATACAAAATCATCAGGTTTAGACATGGCCTCTGCTCTACATGGGGCTGCCAGTTTGAAAACAGGTATTTCGTTTCCCATTTATGGATAAGGAAACTGAGGCACAAAGGAGTTAAGTGACTTGGCCAAGGTCACAAGGCAGGCAAGTGGAGAGGTCGAGGCTAGAGCCTGGGTCTCCAAACTCCCTAGATCTGTGCTGTATCCACTGGATCCTGCTTCTTTTCCAGTAATCTGACAGAAGCCAAATCTTGTGAAGTTTCCCAGGTAACAGTGACCACAAAGCAGACCACGAAGCTTGGGGAGCAGTCTGTGAGTATCTGTCCCCCACCGACTCCCACTCTCCCCCAACTAAATCCGGTGTCTCTGAACTTTCTCTCCTGGTGACAGGAGTGCACTGGGGCTATGAGGAAACCAAGACTTTCCTGGCGATCCTTAACGAGACTCGGTTTTACGAGACCCTCCGGGCCGTCCACCGCAACAGCCAGGTGTACGGGGCGGTGGCAGAAAGGCTCCGGGAGTGCGGCTTCCTGCGGACGGCGGAGCAGTGCCGGACCAAGTTCAAAGGACTCCAGAAGAGCTACCGCCGGGTCAGGAGCGGCCACGTGCTGGAGCCCTGCGCCTTCTATGAGGAGATGGATGCCCTGATGAATGCCCGGGCCCCGGGCCCCTCCAGGGATGCACTGGAGATGTCCAGCCCTCCCCTGAGGCAAGGGGGAGGCGGTGGTGATGCAGAGGAGCAGGAGCCTGGGGGCTGGGATCCTGAGGAGCCTGCTGAAGCAATGGGGGAGGATTCTGATGGGGAAGGAATGGGTTTTGAAGAGCCTGACGTTCCTGGAGCTCCAACGCTGTTCCAGAGCCTGAGTGGTACATATCTTAGTGTGTGTCTGTCTGCTGTCTGTCTCCACCACCCCTGACCCACCCACCTACAGGGAGTTGGCTTACTTGGGGTATTTATACACATTGCCCATCCACCTCCACATCAAATAGAAACTCCTTAGCACTGGCTTTAAAGCACTCAGTAACCTTGCTCCCTCCCATCTTACCTTACTGATTTTTTGCTATAACCCCGCACTCTCACTTGGCTCTTTGAACACCGGCTTACTCACTGCCCCTCGGTATCGCCTACCTCACCGCTGACACTTCACCCACATCCTGCTTCTGGCCTGGAACTCCTTCCCCCTTCATATCTGACAGGCTTTCCACATCTTTAAGGCCTTTTTCATTCATTCATTTAATTTGTTCATTCAGTAGTATTTATTGAGCACTTACTGTGTGCAAAGCACAATATTGAGCGCTTGGGAGAGTACACTGTAACAATAGATATATTCGCTGTCCCCAAAACCACATTTCCTCCAAGAGACCTTCCCCAACTAAGCCCTCATTTCCCTTACTCCTCCTCCCTTCTGCATTGCCCTTTCATTTTGAATTTGCACTCCTTATTCATCCCATCCTCAGCCCCAGAGCACTTACATCCATATCAATAATGTATTTATTTATATCATCTGTCTCTCCCTCTAGACTGTAATCTCCTTGTGGGTAGGTAGCACTTGCCCGCTTTGTGACCTTGGCCAAGTTACTTAACAGTTGTATTGTACTCTCCCAAGGGCTTAATTGTGAGCCCCATCAATCAATCAGTTGTATTTAGTGAACCCTTTCTATGTTCAGAGCATTATACTAAGCACTTGGGAGGAACGATCCGACATAATTAGCAGACACATTCCCTGCCCATAATGAGCTTACTGGGACCGTGTCCAGCCCAATTATTTTGTATCTACCCCCCGCTTAGTACTGTGCCGGGCACGTAATCAGCACTTAAAAATACCACGATTATTATTAGTATAGTGCTCTTCACACAGTAAGTGCTCAATAAATATGACTGATTGACTGATCGGATTGGCAGTCAGGAGACCTGGGTGCCGGCTCTGGATCTGCTGTTGACCTGGCTGACTTCCTGACTCTGCCACAGTTTTGCCCTTTTCAGGAGAGTGAAGGTGGTGATTCACACACCTCTGTACCTCATAGGGATGCTGGGAAGAGACATGAGTTTTTACAAGAGGAAAGACTTTGAACGGCTTTGAGGAAAGGCTCGGGGTAGATCCAAGGCTAATTATTTATGTTTAAGAAGATCAGCAGACACAGTTGGTGGCACAGTATGGCTGTTTGAGGGGCGTGAAAATATCTGCCCTGGAGAACTAGCCAGAGAGGATGAAGTTAGGTGATATCAGAAGAGATCCTGGGCATTTTCAGAAAGCTTTTACAGATCAGTGACAGAAGGGGAGGCTGCTATTATTTCCGGTGCATCACTTCCCCCTGGTCTGACATCTCTGAACTTTCTCTCCTGGTGACAGGAGTGCACTGGGGCTATGAGGAAACCAAGACTTTCCTGGCGATCCTTAACGAGACTCGGTTTTACGAGACCCTCCGGGCCGTCCACCGCAACAGCCAGGTGTACGGGGCGGTGGCAGAAAGGCTCCGGGAGTGCGGCTTCCTGCGGACGGCGGAGCAGTGCCGGACCAAGTTCAAAGGACTCCAGAAGAGCTACCGCCGGGTCAGGAGCGGCCACGTGCTGGAACCCTGCGCCTTCTACGAGGAGATGGATGCCTTGATGAGAACCCAGGCCACCGGCCCCTCTGCTGGAATTGCTGAGGAATCCACATCTCCCCCTGGCCAAGGGGGAAGCGGTGTGGAAACAGACGAGCGAGATCCGGGGTCGTGGGATCACAAGGATGCTTCAGAAGAGGGCATGGCGGAGGAGTCCGACGGGGACGAGATTGGAATTGAAGAGCTGACTCAAGAGCCTGAGGGCTCCAGGGCTCCGGTGTTGTTCCAAAACACGAACAGTAAGACTCTCTCTCGATAGCAGTCCGGATGAGCGGGCACTAATCCATCTGTCCATCCATCCATCCCTTGTCTCTCTACTCTCTATTCCCCACCGTACATCTCATCTGGATACATTTCAGACCCGATACAGATTCTAGGGCAAAGCTGTTCTTACGGTGACTCAAGCCATTTGCTTCCGGCTTGGACCCAAGTGTCAACACACCCCGGAAACACACACTGTGCAGCTGGGCACCTGCTTTCTAGTGGTCCCCAGCTGGGTTTCTTTCCCTTGGCATCACCACATGTTCCTATTTGGCCTAATTCATCCCTCCCAAACCAGCTCTGCCCCCGTCCACCATTAGGACATTTATAAAGTGGAGAGCTTATAAACCAGTGAGGGCTTGGGTCTGGGTGGTCAGGAGGTAGGAGAATGGGACAGATTGCTCCTCTCATGAGTGCACTGGACCCCAAGTTACTACTTGGGCCTAAAGGCCCTTGAACTTCTAAAGATGATTTTATCGTAGCTCTTAAGACCATTTTAAATGTGCCCCTCTCTCCACCCACTTTCCCATCTCCCTCTTCCTAGAAATTATATATTCTGTGTTAGGTCCACATTTAGATGAGCCAATATCTGATTGTCCATTCAACTTCCATTCACCTGGTCTCTGAATTTGCTCACAATTCCTTGAGATTCTTGGCAGCAGACTTCTAACTTTGCACATGCTAGGTGGCCTCTGGCTTCCGACAATTTAGTACCCAAGACTGGCTCATGTACATCCTTTTGCTGTGTATTGTGGCCCCTGAAATGTGGTTATGCCGATGCGGAAAGCCCCCCCCACACTTTTGATAGTACCCAGCCAACTTCCCTCCAGGCTCCTGGTTTTTGGTTTTTGTTTTTTTAATCCCAACAGCATACACATTTCCATTTCAAACCTTTGCCCACTCACACAAAACCCCGAGCCACCTTCCAAACTCTTACTCCAAACGTTAGCTTCCCAGTTTGTTTCAGACTCTACGTCTATGCTAGTTAATCAGCTGACAAGCCTGGCAAAGTTCTTCCTGGACACAGGTATGAGGTTTTAGCTCCTGAGGGTTAGATTTGCCCTGTGTTCCTAAAAGTGGAGCCATGGGGGTGTCATTTACCCTGTGTCAAGGGATAGAGAGTAGGGAAGAATCCACTTCCAAAGTTGCAGTCTGTACTGGATAAAGATAGACTGGGTTCTTCTGCTCTTTCATCATCACCACCATCAATATCATTTATTAGGTATCTCCTATGTGCTGGGTAGTATAATAGCAGTAATAATAATAATAGTAATGCCATTATTATTATTATTATGATTATGATTATTATTAATAATAGTAGTGCAATGGCATTCATTGAGAGCCTGCTGAATTCACTGTATTGTACTAAGGGCTACTAGTTTGCAAACCTTTGGTGTGGGTCCTGGGGTGGTGGAATAATAATAATGTTGGTATTTGTTAAGCACTTACTATGTGCCAAGCACTGTTCTAAGCGCTGGGGTAGACACAGGGGAATCAGGTTGTCCCACGTGGGGCTTAGTCCCCATTTTACAGATGAGGTAACTGAGGCACAGAGAAGTGACTTGCCCAAAGTCACACAGCTGACAAGTGGCAGACCTGGGATTCAAACCCATGACCTCTGACTCCAAAGCCCATGCTCTTTCCACTGAGTGGAATCTCCATCACCCTTTGGATTGAAAAATGAGAATTGATAGGTCAGTCCCCGTGTGCTGGCAGGGTGGCACCCTCCCCCTGCCTTCCCCCTTAAAGTCCCCTGGAACTCAGGTGCCAGGTCTTTAACCTAAAATAACGTGAGGTCATCTGGCCAACAGAGTACAAAAAAATCCTCCAATCCCCATCAGCGGGATGGGTCTAAAAATTAGGCTGTCCTTGTGAACCTCCTGGTTGACCACAGGGGACAGTTTTGAGACCATAGCCCTGTCTTACCTCTCTTCTCCTAAGGTACTCAAAAGTGAAGCTCCGGTCCTTGTTTTATTTTAGTCCCTGGGGTCCTCTTGCTCCTTGGACCTTTCCTAGAGGTAGGCAAAAATGAAACTTAAAAAATCGGTTTGGCTTTCCCACAGTTCACTTCCAAATTCTTCAATTTGAGATTAAATTGACAACCTGCCTTCCTCTGAGCATTTAGGAGAGAAAACATAATCTCCCAAGGCGGATGAAATGCAGGAATTTAGCAAAGAAGTTAATCATCTTCCTGCCTTCCAAGCCATCCTGGGAAAGTATTCTTGGTTAGCCTACTGGGCATTTCAGCTAGTTCATAATAAGGAGCTCTTATAGGAAAAGCGAGGATGGGATTGTTCCCTTCTCTAGAAATACCCAGGCTGAATTATTTTTGCTCCATGTTCCTGGGGCAAGGCCTTCTTCACTTGATCCTTGCTACTCCTTAGCCATATGAGTTGAAAATTCCAACACTTCCCCCAGAATTGTTCAAGGTTCAAGGTCTCTGGGAATTCCCAAAGAATGTTTAGACATTTCCCTTGTGATTCCATCTGCTCCCAGCCTAGGAAGGTCCTGGAACTCCCATTAGTAAGCAGACATGCCCACTCCAAGGAGGCAATAGTAATGATCCCCTGAAACTGTTGGAGTGAGGTTCCCGTGACTTGCTCATCCCAAATCTCTGATGATGAGTCCTGAAAAGACCTAAAATGGTGGCTCTTAGTTTTTTCAAGCCTGCCCCCTCCCAGTCCTCTTCTCCATTCTCCCTCTGGCTCAAAAAATTTGTACTCTAGTTTTCCTCTGTGTGTTTTTTAATCGTATTTGTTAAGCGCTTACTATGTGTCAAACACCATTCTAAGCACTGGGGTAGGTACAAGTTAATTAGATCATATGTCCCCATCTCACATGGGGCTTACGGTCTAAGAAGGAGAGAGAACAGGTATTCAATCCCCCTTTTAGCGTTGAGGAAACTGAGGCACAGAGAAGTTAAGTGTCTTGCCCAAGGTCATAGAACAAGCATTTGGCAGAGACGGGATTAGAACCCAGGTCCTCTGACTCATAGGCCCGTGCTCTTTCCACTGGACAACACTACTTAAATGAAACCTCTGTCAAGTAACATGTTTCTAGTACCGCAATGTGGGAGTAATGGTATTGGACACTGTAGAATGAACTATCTTGTCCCCTGTTTGCTCCTCCAGGAACAGGACTTCCAAATCCCAAATCTGATGGGATCACCCGGCTGGAGTGTGGGAAAGAATTGTGGAAAGTAGATCTCCAGACTTCCAAGAGGGAGGCCTTGAGAGGAGCTCATGCAGGTGAGGAGTGAATGAGGTCTGATCAGATCTCAGTATGGAGACCTGAGATCCCTGGGATTTTCCTCTTCCTGCCCTAGATGTTTGAGCATCTTAACTTTAATTCTCCATTCCCTGTAGCCCAAGGTGTGGGTAAAATCTGCACTGTCTCTCCATTCTCTCAGGTTTGGGGAGCAAGGCGAATCCAAAACGGGAAATTTCTGAGGATGTGGAACTGCAGGGGCCATTACCAGGACGGTCCAGAAGTGTGGTCCCCCAGCGCCCTGATCTGGGAAAAGACTGTGAAAGTGAGTGCAGACCCGGGAAGCAATGGGGGAATCCCTCGGGAGAGAAATTAGGGAGACTCATTTCCCAGCAGAGAGATTTAGGGAAAGTCATAGGTCACCAGAGACATTTCATGGGGGAGAAATCCTTTAAATTCCTCAAATACGGAAAAGGCTTTGGCCTGAACTCCCATCTTATGATGCATCCGATGGTCCGCCAGAAAGAAAACCCCCACAAATGCAGCGAGTGTGGGAAATGTTTTGGTAGGAGCCGGAGCCTCATTAGGCACCAGAGAATCCACACTGGGGAGAAACCTTTCAAATGCCTGGACTGTGGGAAAAGCTTCAATGACTCCTCAAACTTTGGTGCCCACCAGAGAATCCACACGGGAGAGAAACCCTATAAATGCAGCGAGTGTGGAAAATGCTTCAGCCAGAGCTCCAGCCTTATCATACACCACAGAACCCACACGGGAGAGAAGCCCTACAAATGCAGCGAGTGTGGGAAAAGCTTCAATAACAGCTCCCACTTCAGCGCACACCGGCGCATCCACACAGGGGAGAACCCGTACAAGTGTGGTGATTGTGAAAAGAGCTTCAGTAACTGCACCCGCTTTAGAGAACATCGGAGAACCCACACGGGAGAGAAGCCGTATTCGTGCCTCCAGTGTGGGAAAAGCTTCAGTAAGAGCTCAGCTCTCTCCAAACACCGAGAAATCCACGTGAGAGAAAAGCTACTGACCCAGCCTAGACCTAATTACACACCAGAGAACCTGAAAGTGCGAGAGACTCTGTAGAGGAAATTAGTTGAGGTAACCTTAGTACAAAGATCGCATCTCTCGGCTCAGGATACCCATGTGGCTTAAAAAATTTTCCCTCTCTCCTGGAACCAATCTTCTGTTAGATCGGAAGTGAAACTCCCCAGGGAGATGGAAATGACAAGACCCAGATCGCATCCCACCTCTGCTTCTGAGCCATTGAATCAGCTCTTCAGTAGGCCCTGACTTCCCCTTGTAGTAAAAAGGGGAAGGTGGGTGGCCTGTTCGTGAATTCAGCAAGCGACTCTGTCAGGTGTGTAGTGGACAGTCCTGCCTGTTGAATTACTGATTCTGGCAGCACTGAGGGCGTCCGGTCAAACGCAGGTGAAAGGTGCTTCTTCAGAGGGGTGGAAATGCCGAGGGCGGTGTTGTCTCCCCCTCCTTCGTATGTGAATCTGCCCTTACCACGGTTACACCCTCCTGGGGCTGGAAGGGACTTAGCTTCCAGGCAGAGCTGTAGTCCTAACCATCCCCAACCGTTGAATAAGGATCCTATTTTTAAAGCTATCTCTAGGTCACTGTGCAACACTCCTCAATAATCCATTCCAGTGTTTAACAAACCTCCTTGTCAGGAAGTTCTTCCGTATGTCTAGCCTAGGTCTTTTGTGCTGTAGTTTAAGCCCATTTCCTCTTGTTCTTTCCTCAGTAGAGAAGGAGAGCAGCTCGTCCCCTTCCTCTGAAAGCCTCCTCTAAAGATATAGGTCACCCTGTAACCTTCACGTCTCTAGCATAATCTCAGTTCTTTTAACCTTTTCTCACAGACTTGTTCCGATCTTTTAGTTGTCTTCAGTGTTTTTGTCTGAACTCTCCAAGTTTCTCATGGCCCCCTTAGAGTGAGTGGAATGTCTGCTCCTTGCCTTTATTGGAATAAAGTAGAATTTTGTGCCCATCCCTGCTTCTGAACTCTCCTGGTTACTATTGTTCGAGCGAAACCTCGAAGTTTGGTGCTTGTTAGGAAGTCTGCACCTTAAGATAGTAATTGCAGAGGTGCAACCTCACTCCTGGCTCCTTGTTTAGCCATGATTCGGAGGAGCCTGTGGAGTTGAGTCGCTTCCGGAGCCTGCGGCGGAGGGAGTTTGGAGACCCTGGCGAAAACCGGGACCAAGGAAAGCTCCAGTGCACCTTGGGCCTAGGAAGAACATGGTGTGGGATTGGTCTCCTGGGGATGTCACAGACCACAAGGCCCACAACCCCAGAACTGGTCTGAAAGCAGACCACCTTGGGTGCCAGAGCGGGAAGAGAAAGGCTCCTCAGTTATGTGTAATCACTCAGTGCATGTGTCTTCCTCCAGACCTCAGGGAGAGTGTTGGATGGTTCTGACAAGAGATTCCTAGAAGCACAATACCTAAGAGCCCTGGGGATTTCAGAATTTTTCCAATGCTCCCATGTCTAGCATGTCTGGACTGCTCCCTGCAGTATCCCTAAAGTCCTTGGAGGGTCAGGAAGAGGAGGTTCTCAAGAGACTGGGAATTTCTCCCAGGCTAAGAAGAGGTGCAGTTCCTCAGCTAAGGGAGAGTATTCCTTCTCAAAGGGTTACAGTCGGTTTTCCTGCAGTGTGGAAGTTGGGTTGTGGTGATACAGTGCCCAAAAGCATTTCTTCCCCAGTTTTACTGTGACTTATCCAGATAGAGGCACGCTATCAGGAGAACGTTCCCTAATTCCACAAAGATGTTCTCACCCAAAGCCATTGTGAAAACTCGCGGGTTGGCAGAACAGATGGGAGTGATGGTGACGATGCCGGAGTCCCCACCGAGCCCCATTCTGAGACTTGGAGATCGAGAACCTCCGCGAAGAGGTTGACTATAGTCCATCGGCAGATTGAGTGTATTGCTAGTCTTCCCACTGGTGCAAGTTTTCAGTTGTGGTTGTTATGAGCTGGACAAGTCACCCCTAGGTGTCTGTGGGTTTCACAGAGTTCCTGAGCTGGGGAAAGGAGTACTGTAGGGGAACTAGTGGGGAAGGACTGATCCAATAATGATGATAATAGCAATAATGCATTTGTTTAGAGAAGCAGCGTGGCCTAATGAATACAGCACAGGCCTGGGAGTCAGAAGGACCTGGATTCTACTACCGGGCTCCCCCACTTGTTTCTTGTGTGACCTTGGCCAAGTCACTTAGCTTCTGTGTGCCTTGTTACTGCCTCTGTAAAATGGGGATTAAGAGGGATTAAGACTTTGAGCACCTTGTAGGGCAGGGACTGTGTCCAGCCCTATTTGCTTGTATCCATGCTAGTGCTTAGTCCAGTATCTGGCACACAGTAAGCACTTAATAAATACCACAATTATTATTATTATTGTCATTATTATTATTATGCACTTGTGTGCCAAGCACTGTGCTAAACCCTGGAATAGATACAAGTTAATCAGGTCAGACACAACCCTAGGCCCTCATGGGACTCACAGTTTAAGTAGGAGGGAGAATAGGTATCATAACCTCATTTTACAGATGAGGAAATGGAGGTACAGAGAAGCCAAGTGACTTGCCCAAGCTCACACAGCAGACAAGTGGCAGAGCCAGGATTAAAACCCACATTCTCTGACTTCCAGGCTCATGCTCTTTCTACTAGGCCAACGCTATCGCTCTTGTTCCCCGTGGGATCTCCTCTCCCTTCTCTCCTTTTGACTCTCCGTATTTGTCCAAACCTTAGGCGTTGGCCTTTTATCCCACTTAGGACTTGGGAAATTCTGATCCTTACATTCTGATCCTTACACTCAGTTCTTTTGCACCCAGAGGAATTTCAGGAGCAGATAGAGAAAAGAGAAAGACCACTCAAGATGGGAGTCTAATCTGCAATGTGCCGGGAAAGGATCAAACACCCCAGGGTTGTCAATGTGAAATGATTTACCCACTGATTCTGATCTGAAATGTTATGTGTCCATGTGTCCACATATGTCATCCGAAACTTTAGATCGTAGACTCCCAAAAGGTATTGACCATTTCTCTTTTTAGTTTAAACTCGGTACAATATTTAGGTCAGTATCATGTGCACGGTCGTGCTCAATAAATATGTTTTCTTGATAATAATGTTGTGAGAGGTGGTATGGGAGGTAATTTTGGCAAAGGGGCAGCCTGCAGTGGGTTTGTGCTTTGGGGTGGGGATTTGAGAAGCAGCACGGTCTAGTGGAAAGAGACTAAGCATGGGAATCAGAGATCCTAGGTTCTAATCCTGGTTCCACCACTTGTCTACTATATGATCCTGGGCAATTGACTTGAATTTTGTGCCTCAGTTCCCTCATCTACAAAATGGGAATTCAATCCCTGTCCTCCCTCCTACATAGACTGTGACCCCAATGTGGGACTTGATTACCTTGTATCTAGCCCAGTGCTTAGTACAGTGCTTGACACTAATGCCATTATTATTATTATTATTATTTCCTGGGAATAGAGGCAGTAATTGTCATGGTATTTCCTGAGTAAATCAGACAGTGCAATGTACTGTACTGTAAGATATGGGGAAGTTCAGCAGAAGCAAGAGACCAAATCAAGAAAGCCACAGTTAGGCAGGCCTGGGTAAAGACTTCACTGGGGAGGAATAATAATTAGAATACTAATTGGGGTATTTGTTAAACATTTACTATATGTGAAGCACTGAGCTAAGCACTGGGGAAGTAGAGGATAATCATGTTGGACAGTCTCTGTCCCACATGGGGCTCTCACTCAAAGTGGGAAGGAGAAGAAGTATTGAAACCCCATTTTACAGATGGAGAAAATGAGACCCAAAGAAGCTAAGTAAGTTGCCCAAGGTCACCTAGTAGGCAAGGAGTGGAGGCGGGGTAAGGACCCAGGTCCTCTGACTCACAGGCCCGGGTGCTTTCCACTAGGCCACACTGCTTCCCGCATTTCCTTTTTCTGTGAAAATCCTCAAAGCGTGTTTGTTGTGTAAATCAGTTCTCATGTGCCTTGTCTCCCCCTATCATCGGAAGACACATGTTGGGCAGAAACCATATCTCTTGTCACCTCTCCCAGCATTTGGACTCAGTGCAGATTGAATGGTCATTTTTAGACAACTCAGTCCTCACTGTGTGTTCGCCATCCAAGTACTGAGATTTGATGATTTACATAGATTAGATGATGACGGAATATCCCATCAAATTACAGATGAATCTCTGTGCGGCAAGGAAGACTTTAAGACCAACGTAGCTTAGAGGGAAGAGCATGGGCCTGGGAGTCAGAGGACCTGGATTCTAATCTCAGCAACTTGTCTGCTGTGCTTACCTTGGCCAAGCCACTTCTCTGTGCCTCAGTTACCTCATCTGTAAAATGGGGATGAAGACTGTGAGCCCCACGTGGGATAGGAACTGTGCCCCACCTGGTTAGCTTGTATCTACCCCAGCGCTTAGCAGAGTGCCTAGCACATGGTAAGGCCTTAATAAATACCCTAAAAAAAGAACCGTGAGTAAAGGTATTATGTACTATGCAGATCACATGTGAATACAGTCATAGGAGGAAAGGTGTTCTGGAGGTGCTGGTTGGGATTGGGTGGGTGGCTCAGTAGGATTTTGTGTTTGCGATATAATTTTCTGTTTTATGTCAGCTTGATTTCTCCCATTAGATTGTAAACTCTTTGAGGGTAGGTTCTGTGTCTTATACTTCTTCGGTGTGTCTCCCAGCCACCCAGTAGAGTTCGTGGCCAGAACCATCCTCAGTTATGCTTGCATCCGGAGGGGCAGTAGGCTCAAATGCCCTTCCAACTCCACTTTGTTTAAGGTATTTGTGAAGCGTTTACTAAATGCCAAGCACTGGGATGCTGGCACAAGGTAATCAGGTTGGACACAGTCCGTACCCCACATGGGGCTCACAGTCTAAGTAGGATGGAGAACAGGTATTGTGTCACCATTTTACAGAGGAGGAAACTGAGGCGTAGAGAAGTTAAGTGATTTGCCCAAGGTCCCACAGCGATCAAGTGGCAGAGCCTGGATTAGAACCCAGGTTCCATCTCCCAAGCCAAGGCTCTTTCCACTAGGGCATGCTTTTTTTTTCATTGGCATTTGTTAAGAGTTTATTATATGCCAGGCACTGTACTAAGCACTGGAGTAGGCTCAAAATAATCAGTTTGGACATTGTCTATGTCCCACATGGGGCTCTCAGTCTTAATTCCCGTTTTACAGATGAGGTCACTGAGGCCCAGAGAAGCAAAGTGACTTGCCTGTGGTCACACAGCAGACAAGTGGCAGAGCCAGGATTAATTCCCAGGTCCTTGTAACTCCCAGGCCCATGCTCCATCTACTAACGCCACACTGCTTCTCTGTTTCTTCAAGCAGAAGAAGGAGATGGGGATGGACCAGAGGGGATTTTCCTTTATGTTAAAAGAAAAGTGTAACTACAGCATTCCAAGTTTATTATGCTTTTGAAATTGAATTGTTGAGGCTTTGAATGCAACAATCTCCCTATTACCCATTAATCTTACTTATCGAGCACTTACTGTGCAGAGCACTGTACTAAGCACTTGAGAGAGTATGTTATAACAGAGCGGATAGACACGTTCTCTGTCCACAACAAACTTACAGTCTAGAAGCCAGTGCATGGTAGCCACGTGGCATGTTATCTGCTCAGGCCCAGCCATGCTTCCACGTAGTCATCGTGATCTGATGCCATCCCCTCGTCAGCCAGCTGGGACCTCGGACCACTTCACCAGCCCTGCTTTCCCCTCACTTCCTGCCCTGGTTCTTGCCCTCCCTCCCTCCTTCCCTCCCCTCAGCACTCTGAGGCTGCAGCCCCTCATCCACTCCAGCCAGGACCAGCAGCAGTATCAGAAACAAGAAGATCCAGCCACACCAAAGCAGGTGAGTGGTCGAGCATGAGTCTGAACGTATTTCTCTGCATGGGATCTGTTTCCTCTCCCCCCCCCCCCCCCCCCCCCCCCCCCCACTGTTTTAAAGTATGCATCTGATTTGACACATTTCTCTGTTATTAATGTCTCTGAGGTGTAGAATACAGGCTGAGGCCCTCCAAATGATCCATGGCTTCACTGCCACGTCTGGCAAATCCTCCTTTTCTCATGATCATTCCACTCCCATGTGTGCTCTTGAGGGCACTTGTGAAACTGGGCTCCTGGTGTGCCCCACACCCCCCGAACAAATATTCAAGTACTCTCTCTCTCTCTCTCTCTGTGTCTCTCTTTTCCTCTCTCTTTCTCTCTCTCCCCTCCCCGCCCCCCAAGGGATGGAGCTAGGAGCTGGCATCATCTGGGAACAAGGGGATGGCCCTGAAAGTAACCTGCTGTGATTGATGGATAGATTGACCTTGTTGGGTGGTGGTTTAAGATTCAGTAGATGGTAAGATCCTTGAAGGCAGGGAGTGTGTCTACTAATTCTCTTGTACTCTCCCAAGCATTTAGTACAGTACTTTGCTTGCAGTAAGCGCTCAATGAATACTACTGAATGATACTCTTAGTCACAATTCAAGGTCCTTCTTGGAACTTTCATGGCCCTCTGAGTAATAAAAAGCGTCTTACACTTGACTCCTCCCCTCAATTAGTAGTAGTGGTAGTTCAAAAAGTACTTGTGTTTATATATATATATATATATCTGTTATTTATAGTAATTTCTGTCTACACCTCTCACTGTGGGCAGGGAACAGGTCTACCAACTCTGTTATGTTGTATTCTCCCAATCGCTTAGTACAGTGCTCTGCACAGAGAAAGCGCTCAATAAATACCATTGATTGATTATTGAGTGGCCAATAGGCGCAATGCTCTATACTAAACGCAACTGAGGCAGAAGCCCAGGGACCAGCTTCCCGTCAATTGGCAGCAGCCACCAGGCGTGTACTATTTCATGGCTCCATTCCTTCCTCTCCACCCTTACCACCACAACCATCATCTTCCAGCTGGATTACTCCAACAGCCTCTTTATGGGTCTCCCATGCCTCCATCTTCTCTCTTCGATCTATCTGAGAAAGAGTTTTCTTAAAGATGCTGCTGAAGGTGAGATTATATCCATATGACTGACCTGGTGATACCTTGTATCTGCCCTTTTCTGTAGATACCCTTAATATCTACAGTAAGCGCTTAAATTCCACCATTATTACTGTGTGTTAGTAGCTTCCATAGAGCCGTACATATCTTTAAAAATGACCCTCACTCCCCACTCAGAAACCTTCGGTATCCTCCCCTTGTTTTTCATGAGAAACAAAACCTGGCCACTAGCTTCGAGACTCTCCAACAACTAATATTCTCTTACCCATCTGCTTTTTTTTCCTGCTACAGTTCATGCTCTCCACTTTACCAAAGCAGTCGTTCTCCATCTCTCCCACTGACCTTTGCTTGTGCATTTCCCCCTCCTGGAAATGCACAAGCATGCATGAAGAAATGCATCCTTCAGCTTCACCAAATCAGGTCACTCTCCTCCAAAGACCCCCTAAAAAGTTATCTCCTCTGTGCAGCATTCGTCTAGTAATCTCTTCATCACCCTGTTTGGGCCCTCATGATTCACCTTATTCACCTACTATCTTATTTTACCCATTTGGTATTTGAAACTACTCTCCTGGTCACTAAATCATTGCATAAATTATCAACTCGTGGGCTTTTTTTCACTAGCATATAAGCAAAGCTCCTTAAGAACAGGGGCCGTGTCTTGAACTTTTGTGTATTCCCAAAGCATCTATTGATGATGGAGAAACAATGGATGAGCCTCAGTCCAATCACGAAGGATTCAGGGCCAAGAACCTGTGGGAAGGAGTTGATTACAGTACTAGTGGTTTGCCTGGTACCCCTAACCTTCTCTTGGCCCTCCCAGTGGTGTTATAGCTGAATAATAATAATTATGTTGGTATTTGTTAAGCGCTTACTATGTGCAGAGCACTGTTCTAAGCGCTGGGGTAGATACAGGGTAATTAGGTTGTCCCACGTGAGGTTGTCCCACGTGAGGTTCACAGTCAATCCCCATTTTACAGATGAGGTAACTGAGGCACAGAGAAGTGAAGTGACTTGCCCACAGTCACACAGCTGACAAGTGGCAGAGCTGGGATTCGCTGAAGTGGTGGGGGCAACCATGGCACCTGTTACTGGGCTATACAGTTGGTGCTCAATAAATACTACCAATGATAGATCTACACTAATGTAAGGGACTGTGTATGAGCTTCATTATGTATACATTTTTGGGTTTTCTCTGTTGGCTTGAACATTTTCTGTTCTCTCAGTTAAATAAAATTTAAAAATAGGCTCAAAGAGCTGAGACTTGAGAAAATAATAATTATTAAGTGCTTACTCTATACCAAACACTGTTCTAAGCACTGAGGTAGATACAACGTAATCGGGTTGTTCCACTTGGGGCTCACAGACTTAATCCCCATTTTACAGATGAGGTAACTGAGGCACAGTGAAGTTAAGTGACTTGCCTAAAGTCACACAGCTAAGTGGTGGGGTCGGGATTAGAACCCACGACTTCTGACTCCCAAGCCCGGGCTCTTTCCACTAAGCTATGCTGCTTCTCTATCATTGATCTAAGAATTACTGCCTCCAGCCAATCAAATACTGGTATTTTCTGCATCCCTAGTCAGTGCAAAGTATAACAGAAGCCAAACATACATTCCCTGTCCATACAAGATCTCAATCTATGCAAATGTACAAGTATACAAATACAAATATACAAATGTACAAATATACAAATGTATCTACAAATAACGATAGGAATAGAAAGAACCAAAATCAGATGGCTAGTACCACGTACATGCCACAGTGAAATACCCAAAAGCATCAGTATCTCAGTGTTTAACTGAACGAATACAAAAGAAAAAATATGCAGAGGTTATTCATTCTTTCAATCGTATTTATTGAGCACTTACTGTGTGCACAGCACTGTACTAAATGCTTGGAATGTATAATTCGGCAACAGAGAGAGTCAATCCCTGCCCAACAACGGGCTCACAGTTTAAAAATGGGGAGAGAGACAGCAGAACAGAACAAGTTGACAGGCATCAATACCATCAAAATGGATAAATAGAATCATAGATATAGGTTATAAGTATACGGGAGCTAAAGATTGAGCTGAATAAACTTGGGGTGTTGGGTATTAATCAGACGAGGCTCCCTAGAAGTAGGATTTTTATTTTTGAAAGATTTCGACGATGGGGAGAGCAGAAGATTTGGTGAGGGAAGAGGAGTTCAAGGCTGGGAGAACCACGTGAGCTAGATGTTGGAGGCGGGAGAAAGACGGGCAGGGTATCCTTGGAAGGGGAGCGTGGGTGGAGGAGATGAAAACAGCCAACATGTAAGATCAGCTGGCTGGTTCTGGCTTCTCCGACAGTCCCTCATTTCCTCTTCTCCCTCTCCCTCCTGCGTTATCCTTGAACTTGGATTCGCTCCCCTTATTCACCCCTCCCTCAGCCCCACAGCACCTCTGTTTATATCCCTAATTTATTTATACTAATTCATTCCATCGTATTTATTGAGCGCTTACTATGAGCAGAGCACTGTAGGTCGTGGGTTGGAATCCCGGCTCTGCTGCTTGTCAGCTGACTTTGGGCAAGTCACTTCACTTCTCTAGGCCTCAGTTCCCTCATCTGTAAAATGGGGATGAAGACTGGGAGCCCCACGTGGGACAATCTGATCACCTTGTATCGCCCCAGCACTTAGAACAGTGTTTTGCACATAGTAAACGCTTAACAAATACCATCATTATTATTATTATTACTAAGTGCATGGGAGAGTACAATACAACAATAGACACATTACCTGCCCACAACGAGTTTACAGCCTAAAGCGGGGAACGTCTGCCTTCCGGGCTTGAGGATATATTAATATATTAATGTCTGTTTCCCCCGATAGACTGTAATTATAATGACGTTTGTTAAGCGCTTACTATGTGCCGAGCACTGTTCTAAGGGCTGGGGTAGATACAAGGTCATCAGGTTGTTCATTCATTCAGTAGTATTTATTGAGCGCTTACTATGTGCAGAGCACTGTACTAAGCGCTTGGGATGAACAAGTCGGCAACAGATAGAGACAGTCCCTGCCGTTTGACGGGCTTACAGTCTAATCGGGGGAGACGGACAGACAAGAACGATGGCACTAAACAGCGTCAAGGGGAAGAACATCTCGTAAAAACAATGGCAACTAAATAGAATCGAGGCGATGTACAATTCATTAACAAAATAAATAGGGTGACGAAAATATATACAGTTGAGCGGACGAGTACGGTGCTGTGGGGATGGGAAGGGAGAGGTGGAGGAGCAGAGGGAAAAGGGGAAAATGAGGCCTTAGCTGCGGAGAGGTAAAGGGGGGATGGCAGAGGGAGTAGAGGGGGAAGAGGAGCTCAGTCTGGGAAGGCCTCTTGGAGGAGGTGATTTTTAAGTAAGGTTTTGAAGAGGGAAAGAGAATCAGTTTGGCGGAGGTGAGGAGGGAGGGCGTTCCGGGACCGCGGGAGGACGTGACCCAGGGGTCGACGGCGGGATGGGCGAGACCGAGGGACGGCGAGGAGGTGGGCGGCAGAGGAGCGGAGCGTGCGGGGTGGGCGGTAGAAAGAGAGAAGGGAGGAGAAGTAGGAAGGGGCAAGGTGATGGAGAGCCTTGAAGCCTAGAGTGAGGAGTTTTTGTTTGGAGCGGAGGTCGATAGGCAACCACTGGAGTTGTTTAAGAAGGGGAGTGACATGCCCAGATCGTTTCTGCAGAAAGATGAGCTGGGCAGCGGAGTGAAGAATAGACCGGAGCGGGGCGAGAGAGGAGGAAGGGAGGTCAGAGAGAAGGCTGACACAGTAGTCTAGCCGGGATATAACGAGAGCCCGTAATAGTAAGGTAGCCGTTTGGGTGGAGAGGAAAGGGCGGATCTTGGCGATATTGTAGAGGTGAAACCGGCAGGTCTTGGTAACGGATAGGATGTGTGGGGTGAACGAGAGGGACGAGTCAAGGATGACACCGAGATTGCGGGCCTGCGGGACGGGAAGGATGGTCGTGCCATCCACGGTGATGGAGAAGTCTGGGAGCGGACCGGGCTTGGGAGGGAAGATGAGGAGCTAAGTCTTGCTCATGTTGAGTTTTAGGTGGCGGGCCGACATCCAGGTGGAGACGTCCCGGAGGCAGGAGGAGATGCGAGCCCGAAGGGAGGGGGAGAGGACAGGGGCGGAGATGTAGATCTGCGTGTCATCTGCGTAGAGATGGTAGTCAAAGCCGTGAGAGCGGATGAGTTCACCGAGGGAGTGAGTGTAAATGGAGAACAGAAGAGGGCCAAGAACTGACCCTTGAGGAACTCCAACAGTTAAAGGATGGGAGGGGGAGGAGGCTCCAGCGTAGGAGACCGAGAATGATCGGCCAGAGAGGTAAGAGGAGAACCAGGAGAGGACAGAGTCCGTGAAGCCAAGGTGAGATAAGGTATGGAGGAGGAGGGGATGGTCGACAGTGTCAAAGGCAGCAGAGAGGTCAAGGAGGATCAGAATGGAGTAGGAGCCATTGGATTTGGCAAGAAGGAGGTCACGGGTGACCTTAGAGAGAGCAGTCTCGGTAGAGTGGAGGGGACGGAAGCCAGATCGGAGGGGGTCTAGGAGAGAATGGGAGTTAAGGAATTCTAGGCATCGATTGTAGACGACTCGTTCTAAGATTTTGGAAAGGAAGGGTAGTAGGGAGGTAGGACGATAACTGGAGGGGGAAGTGGGGTCAAGAGCGGGTTTTTTTAGGATGGGGGAGACGTGGGCATGTTTGAAGGCAGAGGGGAAGGAGCCCTTGGAGATTGAGTGGTTAAAAATAGAAGTTAAGGAAGGGAGGAGGGCAGGGGCGATGGTTTTAAGGTTGTCCCACGTGGGGCTCACAGTCTTCATCCCCATTTTACAGATGGGGTAACTGAGGCCCAGAGAAGTGAAGTGACTTGCCCAAGGTCACACAGCTGACAAATGGCTGAGTGGGGATTTGAACCCATGACCTCTGACTCCCAAGCCTGGGCTCTTTCCACTGAGCTGCGCTGCTTCTCAAAATTATTATTATTACTATTATTACAATTTGGCAACAGACAGTCATAATAATAATAATTAATGATTTGGTATTTGTTAGGCGCTTACTAAGTGCCAAGCACTGTTCTAAGCAATGGGTAGATACAAGGTGATCAGGTTGTCCCACATGGGGCTCACAGTTTTCATCCCCATTTTCCAGATGAGATAACTGAGGCACAGAGAAGTGACTTACCCAAGGCCACCCAGCAACCTAGTAGCGGAGACGGAATTAGAACCCACGTCCTCTGACTCCCAAGCCCGGGCTCTTTCCACTAAGCTACAGTGCTTCTTATAGAGTAAGCCCTTAATAAATAATAATAATTCTGGTATTTATTAAGTGCTTACTAGGTGCCAGGTACTTTACTGAGCGCTGGAGTGGGATACGGTGCTTGGCACCTAGGGAGCACTTAAATACCACATTATGGAAGCAAATCGGGTGGGACACAGTCCGTGTCCCACGTGGGGCTCACAGTCTCAATCCCCGTTTTCCAGACGAGGGAACTGAGGCCCTGAGAAGTGAAGTGACTTGCCCAAGGTCACACAGCAGAGAAGTGGCGGAGCCAGGATTAGAACCTATGATCTCCTGATTCGCAGGCCTGGACTCTAACCACTAACCACACTGATTGATTCTGCCAAACTAACTCTCTTCCCCTCTTCAAAGCCCTACTGAAAGCTCACCTCCTCCAGGAGGCCTTCCCAGACTGAGCCCTCCCTTTCCCTCCCCTCCTCACAGCACTTGTGCATATTTGTATGTATTTATTATTTTATTTATTTCATTAATGATGTGCATATATCTATGATTCTGTTTATCTCGATGGTATTGAGGAGCAGCCTGGCTCAGTTGAAAGAGCCCTGGCTGGGGAGTCAGAAATCATGGGTTCAAATCCCCGCTCTGCCGCTTGTCAGCTGTGAGTTTGTGGGCAAGTCACTTGACTTCTCTGGGCCTCAGTTACCCCATCTGGAAAATGGGGATTAAGACTGTGAGCCCCATGTGTGACAACCTGATCTGCTTGTGTCCTCCCCAGCGCTTAGTACAATGCTTTGCACATAGTAAGCGCTTAACAAATGCCAACATTATTTTTAATTTTATGATTGATGCCTGACTACTTTTGTTGTCTGTCTGCCCCCCAGTTAGACTGTGAGCCCATCGTTGGGCAGGATGGTCTCTATTCGTTGCCGAACTGTACCTTCCGAGCTCTTAGCACAGGGCTCTGCACACAGTAAGCGCTCAATAAGTATGATTGAATGAATGAATGATGGATGGATGGACTGATTGACGTTTCCAGGTGAGAGCTGAAGGCCGGGACTGAAGGAGGAGAAGGCGAGTCTGCCGAACGGAGGGCACACGGACAAGCAGCCTGACTTAGTGGTAAGAGCACGGACTTGGAAGTCAGAGGGCGTGGGTTCTAATCCAGCCTCCACCACTTGTCTGCTGTGTGACTTTGGGCAAGTCACTTCACTTCGCTGGGCCTCAGTTCCCTCATTTGTAAAATGGAGATTAAGACTGTGAGCCCCACGTGAGACAACCCCAGCTCTTAGAACAGTGTTTTGCACATAGTAAACACTTAACAAATACCATAATTTGAGAAGCAGCGTGGCTCAGGGAAAAGAGCCCAGGCTTGGGAGTCAGAGGTCATAGGTTTGAATCCTGGCTCTGCTACTTGTCAGCTGTGTGACTGCGGGCAAGTCACTTCACTTCTCTGTGCCTGAGTTACCTCATCTGTCAAATGGGGATGGAGACTGTGAGCCTCACTGGGGACAACCTGATTACCCTGTATCTATCCCAGCGCTTAGAACAGTGCTCTGCACAGAGTAAGCGCTTAACAAATACCTACATTATTAGAGAAGCAGCGTGGCTCAGTGGAAAGAGCCCGGGCTTGGGAGTCAGACGTTGTGGGTCTAATCCCAGCTCTGTGACTTTGGGCAAGTCACTTAACTTTTCTGTGACTCAGTTACTTCATCTGTAAAATTAGGATTAGAACTGTGAGCCCCACGTGGGACAGCCTGATCACCTTGTATCCCCCAGTGCTTCGAACAGTGCTTGCCACATAGTAAGCACTTAACAAATAAATTCTCTGGACCTCAGTTCCTTCATGTGTAAAATGGGGATGAAGACTGTGAGTCCCACGGGGGACAACCTCATCACCTTGTATCCCCCAGTGCTTCAAACAGTGCTTGGCACATAGTAAGCACTTAAATAAAATAAATTCTCTGGGCCTCAGTTCCCTTATGTGTAAAATGGGGATGAAGACTGAGTCCCACGTGGGACAACCTCATCACCTTGTATCCCCCAGCGCTTAGAACAGTGCTTGGCACATAGTAAGCACTTAAATAACAAAAAAAATTCTCTGGGCCTCAGTTCCCTCATGGGTAAAATGGGGATGAAGACTGTGAGTCCCAAGTGGGACAACCTCATCACCTTGTAGCCTCTCAGCGTGGCTCAGTGGAAAGAGCACGGGCTTTGGAGTCAGGGCTCATGAGTTCGAATCCCAGCTCTGTCACTTGTCGGCTGTGTGACTGTGGGCAAATCACTTAACTTCTCTGTGCCTCAGTTCCCTCATCTGTAAAATGGGGATGAAGACCGTGAGCCCCACGTGGGACAACCTGATTCCCCTATGTCTACCCCAGCGCTTAGAACAGTGCTCGGCACATAGTAAGCGCTTAACAAATACCAACATTATTATTATTATTATTACTCTCAGCGCTTAGAACAGTGCTTGGCACATAGTAAGCACTTAAATAGCAAAATAAATTCTCTGGGCCTCAGTTCCCTCATCTGGAAAATGGGGATGAAAACTGTGAGTCCCACGGGGGACAACCTCATCACCTTGTAGCCCCGCAGGGCTTAGAACAGTGCTTGGCACATAGTAAGCGCTTAACAAATACCATCATTATTATTATGATTAATAAAGCGCTGACGGGGAAAGGGGTGGGGAAGGAGAAGAGGAGCCGAACTCGGCCCCTCCCTCCCCCCACTGAGGGCCAGGCTGGATGCCCCGCCCCCTCCAGCTGAGGGCCCGCCTCCTCCCTCCCGATTGGTCGAGCTTCGTGCCGTCCCGGCCATTGGTTGGCCGGAGCGGCCGTCCGTGAGCGCCGCCCGCTCGCAGGGGGTTGTGGGCAATGTAGTCCCGGAAGCCGCCCCGGAGCAGGCGCGCGGGGGATTCCCGGCGTCCTGCGCGAAGATTTCCGTCCGGCCGCAGGCGGAGGACGAGGCTCGGGCCGGGGCCGGGACCGGGACCGGGACCGGGGGCGGGGGTAAGTGGCGGTCGGGACGGGGTCAGTCCTCGCTAAGGCAGCAGCCCCGCACCCGGAGACCATCGGGGGCCATGGCGGTCAACGCCCCCAGAGGCGGGCTGGGCCACAGGGAGGCGGAGAACCCCTTCCCTCCCCCCCCCCAGGACTGGCCGCCCGTCCTCCCCCTTCGCTCAACGTTTGGGTCCCTTTTCTTAATACCGCCATCATCATCATCATCATCCTCATCGTGATGATTAATGGCATTCGCGAAGTGCCTCCTCCACGCCGGCCAGTCGACCCTGTCCCCCATGCGGCTCCCCGACCTCACCCCCACTTCCCTGGGGGTACTAGTAATGGTGGTATTTGGTAAGCGCTCACTAGGGGCGAAGCACTGTTCTAAGCGCCGGGGGGATACAAGGTCATCAGGTCGTCCCACAGGGGGCTCGCCGTTTTCATCCCCATTTTACACTGAGGCACAGAGAAGTGACGTGACCTGCCCAAAGTCCCACAGCTGGCAAGCGGCAGAGCCGGGATTCGAACCCATGACCTCTGACTCCCAAGCCCGGGCTCTTTCCACTGAGCCACGCTGCACCTCCCCCGCGCTTAGAACAGTGCTCTGCACATAGTAAGCATTTAACAAACACCAACCTCATTTGTATTATTATTCTGCTTCATTTTCACCAACATTATCATTATTATTCACTCATTTTCGAGGAGGAACAGGGGTGAAAATGAGGCAGAATAATACTAATAATGCAGGTATTTGTTAAGCCCTTACTATGTGCAGAGTACTGTCCTAAGCGCTGGGGGATACGAGGTGATCAGGTGGTACCATCTGGGGCTCACAGTTTTAATCTCCATTTTCCAGATGAGCTAACTGAGGTCCAGAGAAGTGAAGTGACTTGCCCAAAGTCACATAGCTGGCAAGCGGTGGAGCCGGAATTAGAGCCCACAGTCTCTGACTCCCAAGCCCAGGCTCTTTCCACTGAGCCACGCTGCTTCTTATAGCCTGTATCCATCCCAGCACTTAACACAGTGCCTGGCACATAGTCAGTGCTTAAGTACCATAAAAAGGTCCCCCCCAGCCCCACCTTTATGACCCAGATCTGGTGGTGTCTACCCCCTCCCTCTCCCTGCCCGTAGCACTAACCAGAGTTCGTCCAGATTACACCAGGATTGCTGGCTGTCTAATAGCCATCCCGTTTGCCTCTAGCCCTCCCACACATAATAATAATGTTGGTATTTGTTAAGCGCTTACTATGTGCCGAGCACTGTTCTAAGCGCTGGGGTAGATACAGGGTCATCAGGTTGTCCCACGTGAGGCTCACAGTCTTCATCCCCATTTGACAGATGAGGTCACTGAGGCCCAGAGAAGTGAAGTGACTTGCCCACAGTCACACAGCTGACAAGTGGCAGAGGCGGGATTTGAACCCATGACCTCTGACTCCCAAACCTGGGCTCTTTCCACTAAGCCTCACTGCTTCTTTAATGTAATGGGAGATGTAATAGGAGAGGAGCAAGGATAGGGAGGAGGGAGAGAGCGGATTGAGGGCCTTAGAGCCAATGCTGCGGAGTTTCTGTTGGATGCAGAGTTGGGCCAGTCAGTCAATCAGTGGTGTTGATTGAGCCCATGCTGTGTGTAGAGCACTGTGCTGAGCGCTTGGGAGAGCACCATGCAACACATTCCCTCCCCACAAGGTTTTTGAGAAGAGGGGTGCCTAGAACTTGTTTTTTTTGAAAAGCAATGTGGTCTCAGAGTGCAGCAAGGACTGGAGAGGCGAGAGAGAGGCAGGGAGTTCAGAGAGGCGGCTGATACAGTAGTCAAAACGGGATGTGACAAATGTTTAGACCAGTGGAGTCGTTTGGATGGAGAGGAAAGGATAGGTCCTAGAGCAACTGTGAAGGTAGAACCGACGGGATTTGATAACTGATTGAATGTGTAAGTCAGAGGGAAGTGAATGAAGGAAAATGCCAAGGTTGCAGACTTGTGAGACAGGGAGGATGGTGGTGTCATCTACTAGGTTGAAAAGCCGGGAGGAGGAGAGGGTTTGGGAAGTAGGATGAGTTGAGTTTTAGAGATGGGTTCAGCCCCCCATATAGTCAATCACTGTACTAAGCACTTGGGAGAGTGCAATATAGCAGAGTTGGTAGACACTTTCCCTGCTCACAATGAGCTGACACTCAAGAGGGGCAGGCAGACATTAATATAAATAAATAAGTTACAGATATGTTCCTAAGTGCAGCGGGGCTGAGGGAAGGGTGAATAAAGGCAGCAGATCAGGGCAATGCAGAAGGGAGTGTGTAAAGAGGAAATGAAAGCTTAGTCAGAGAAGGCCTCTTGGAAAAGATGTACCTTCAATAAGGCTTTGAAGAGGGGAAGAGTAATTGTCAGACATGGAAAGGGAGGGCATTCCAGGCCAGAGGCAGGATGTAGGCGAGAGGACGGTGGCCAGGTAGACGAGATTGAGGTTGGCATTAGAGGAGTGAAGTGTTTGGGCTGGGTGGTAATAGGAGAGCAGCGAGGTGGAGGAAGGAGGACAAGGTCATTGAGTGCCTTAAAACCGATGGTAAGGAGTTTCTGTTTGATGCACAGGTGGATGGGCAGCCATTGGAGGTTCTTAAGGAATGGGGAAGGATGAACTGACTGGTTTTGTAGAAAAATGATCCGGGCAGCAGAGTGAAATATGGACTGGAATGGGAAGGGACAGGAGGCAGGGAGGTCAGCAAAGAGGTGATACGGTAACCAAGGCAGGATAGAATAAATGCTTGGATAAGCGTGGTAGCTGGATGGAGAGGAGAGGGTGGATTTTAGCGATGTTGTGAAGGTGGAACTGATGGGATTTAGTGATGATAGTTTGAATACGTGGGTGGAGTGAGAGAGGAACCAAGGAAAACGCCAGGGTAACAAGATTGCTAGACAAAGAGGATGATAGTGCTGTCTACAGTGAAAGGAAAATCAGTGGGAGGGCATGGTGGGAAGATAAGGAATTCTGTCTTGATCGTATGTTAAGTTCTAGGTGTAGGTGGCCCATCCAAGTGGAGACGTCTTGAAGGCAGGAGGAAATGCAAGACTGCAGAGAAGGAGAGAGGGAAGGGCTGGAGATGTGGATTTGGGCATCATCTTCATCGAGGCGGTAGTTGAAGTCATGGGAGCGAATGAGTTTTCAAAGGGAATGGGTGTAGATGGAGAATAGAAGGGGCCCTAGAACTAAGCCTTGAGGGACTCTGTGAAATTTTCCAACCAAGAATCACCATCACCACTACCTCTTACCTAACTGTCCAATGGTCTGCTATGACTTGACACGTGTCCACTTCCCCACCCGAGCCAAGCTGCCCACTACCCTCCTCAGGTGAGACTTCCCCCCTTGAGCCATTGAATGGGCCTTTCCACCTGCCAAGAACGTCCTCCGGGTCTTCATACAGTTTCCCGAGTATCTTCTCGTTAGGTGGTTGCGGGATTTATTAAGCACTTAGTTCAGGGCCTTCCCAGTTAGTGCTCCTGATTCCTTGAAAACTATGTTAAAAGAATGCTAAGCCAACTAGTTTCCCAAAGGAAATAGTGTAAAGTGCATTTGTAAGTCCCCAAGACCAAGAATATAAATATCACAAAATAGTGATTAAAAAACCTAACAAATATAGTTAAATGGTCAAATTACAAAGCTGACATGTACCCACCGTACAGAATGAACTTGATATTTTGTTGTTTATGTAGCTGCTTGATTTTCAAAGTATTATCTTTCAAATCTTAGCCTAGCAACAGCTTGTTCTAATATACCAAAGGTGATCGTTCAGTGACAAAGTGAACAAACATTTGTCCAAATGGGCTTTTAACCTCCAAGTCCATCACAATAGTTGTCAGCTCCCACCCCACCAACTCGCTAATCTCCTACTGTAACCCAACTCGCACACTCCAGCACCAACCTAACCACTGTGCCTCCATCTCGTCCATCTTGCCGCTGACCACTTCCCCACGTCCTGCCTCTGGCCTAGAACTCCCTCTTCCTTCATATCCTACAGATCTCCGCTCTCCCCATCTCCAAATTCCTACTAAAATCGGATCACCTCCTAGAAGCCTTCCCTGACTGACCTCTCTTTTCCCCACCATATTTGACCTCCCTTCTACATCCCCTGTGTACTTGGGTCTGTCCCGATTAAACACTTTGGCACTCGCCCCATCCCCACTCCTTCAGCACGTAGCTGCAGATCCCTATACCCTCTGCCGCTGTAATTATCTGTCTCTCGCACTAGATTGTAAGCTCCTCGAGGGCAGAGGTCAGGTAATAATGTTAATAATTATGGTACTTGTTAATGCTTTTTATATGCCAAGCACTATTCTAATCGCTGGGATAGATACAATTTGATCAGGTTGGACTCAGTCCTGGTACCTCATGGGGCTCACTTGCTTATTCCCATTTTACAGATGAGGTAACTGAGGCACAAAGAAAAGAAATGACTTGCCCAGGGTCAGTAGACATGGTGGAGGTGGGATTAGAACTCAGGTCCTTCTGACTCCCAGGCTTGCCACCTCTAATCTATTGTACCTTCCAGTGCTTAAAACAGGGCTACACACTCATAGTAAGATCTCAGTAAATACTGTTGATTGATTGCTTCAGAAGTTGCAGAGTGAAAAGAAGGAGGTGTTTGAACCAAAGTAAACTTTGGAGACTCCTCAAAACCAGAACATTATTGCACGGTGAGAACTCCAGGCACTAAAATTAAATTGTGGTCTGGTGAGCGCTTTAGTGGGGGAGCCCAATAGGAGCCCCACACATTGCTAAGGGGTGGGATAAATACAAGACAACTCAGACATAGTCCTTGCCTTATGCGGGGGCTCCTGGGTCAACCACCATTCTAAGCGCTGGGGTAAGTACAAGTCAAGTCGGACACAGCCCTTATCCCGCATGGGGTTCACAGTCTGAAGTAGGAGGGAGAACAGGTTTTGAATCCCCATTTTGCCATTGAGGAAACTGAGGCACAGAGAAGTTAAGTGACTTGCCCAAGGTCACCCAGCAAACAGTTGGCAGAGCCGGGATTAGAACCCAGGTCCTCTGACTCCCGGGACCATACTCTTTCCCCGAGGCCATACTGAATCGTCCTATAGAACAAGAAGGAGCCAAACAGTAGGAGCCAGTGAAATGTTAAACTCTTCAGTTAGGAATATTAAACTAAATAGTTAACACGGTGTCTGGAGGGGCCAGTCTTCAGACTCCTCACAGCTCTAAACAACTATTCTTAGTGTCAGGTTGTTACAATCTTCAGTGCTCTGACCATTTGGAAGGCAGGTTCAGTGCCTGCCGGGTTGGGCGTGAGGCTGGAAGCCTGGGCATCGGGCAGCTCCCTGGGGTCATGGAGCTCTTGGTCTTGTGGGGACTCTATGGTCCCCCCCGCCCCATCCCTGCTTCACCGCCATGGGGCCTTCCCAGGGAACTCTCAATCGCTGCAACGAGGATGTTTCTGTAGTCGATTCTCGATCTCTGTTCTAGTTCGTTTTTTTCCATTCATTATTGTACACATCTGTTACCCCCAGTAGATGTCAGTTCCTTCTAGGATAAAGTCCTCTGCAATGTTATTGCTGTTTTCAGCGGGATTGCTCAGTCAAAAGGTATGGTTCCAGGGCTGGATGTTGCAGCCAGATGCGTATGACTAATGCAACGAATCACAGTCTCTAACGTTGTACCCTTCTCCCCCTCTCTCTCTTGCTCTGTCGTCTCCTGCTCCATCTTCCGCTCTGTCTCCCGCTCCGTCGCCTCTTTTTCTGCCGTCCTCTTCTGCGTCCTCCCCCAAGGAGAAGCTGTCGTCTGACCAGGAGCTGGAATCGGCTCTGCAGAGCCCGGGCCAGGAGGCTGAGGTGGGAGCCTCGGAAGAAAGGACCTAGCGGAAACCAGGCCTTTTCCCGAGCCACCCGATGGCTGCATCCGGGCGCCCCCAGGGCCAAGCTCTTCAGGAGCAGGAGGGGCTCCTGATAGTGAAAGTGGAAGAAGACTCGGCCTGGGGGCCCGACCTCTCGCTGCTGGGCGACGACTGCAGCCCCGAGACCTCCCGCCTGCTCTTCAGGCGATTCCGCTACCAGGAGGCGGCGGGTCCCCGCCAGGCCCTCGGCCGGCTCCGGGAGCTTTGCTATCACTGGCTGAAGCCGGAGAAACGCACCAAGGAACAGATGGTGGAGTTGGTGGTGCTGGAACAGTTCCTGACCATCTTGCCCGGAGAGATCCAGAGCAGGGTGTGGGCACGTCATCCCACTTGTGGGGAAGAGGTGGTGACCCTGGTAGAGGATGTGCAGAGGGAACTCGGGACCCTGAGGCGGCAGGTGAGAAGGGGACCCCGCTCGATCTGTCATCTTGTTGGATTTGGGGACTGGTTAAACAGCCCCGGGGCCCATGGGGACCCTAGGACGGTTGTGGCTTTTGTTCTACCATAGGATTTCTTCTACTAGCGGGGAGAGTAGTTAGATGATCGATCGGTCGATGGTTTTGGTGGGAAGCAGTGTCTGGGTGGGAGAAGGGGGAGGGTGTCAAATCAGGGAGCCCAGATTAGAGGGCAGGTCTTTCAGCTGGAACACGGAGGGGATTGCCTCTTCTCTTGTGTTGCAGCCAGGATCCCAGCTTCTCCGTTCTACAAGACTTTGGGCCCAGTTGACTGTTAACCCAGGAAACCAGTCTGGTACTTTGGTCTCACAATTCATTGTTTCCCAAGGTAACCTAAGTTGACATCGCTGAAGACAGGAGAATGGGAGCAGCAGGAAAGGCCACAGGAGGCGGTGGGAGGGTGACCCAGGGCCTTCCTAGCCAGGCTCTTAGTCTTCCTCTCGGGCACCTCCACGTTGCCGCCTGCAGGCCCAGGGAATAGGAAGGGCCCCTGAGGAATTCTCCCCTTCCTGGGCTCTCCTGGGCGGTGAGTGATCAGGGGTGGTTCCCAGGTCTCGGGCCATGGGCGGAGACAGGAAGAGCTCTCTGAGGAGAACGCGTCTCTGGGAGAAGCCCCGGCATCACCGAGCTTCAGGCCAAACCCGACGGAGAGCCAACGGAACCGACGCCTCAGGCCGCCACAGGAACTGCCGGGCCTCAGCCCGAAAGGGGAGCTCCGGGCCCTACAGGAAAGGGGTGAGGAGCAGAGATTCGTCTGGGATGGGAAGTTCTCCACGGGGTCGGGGGGATGGTTTCCGGGCAGGGACGGCCAGGGTTGCCTCTCGTTGGGGCCGGGGGGCTGTGGAGGATGAAGGTCACTTCCTGTGAGTGGTCCTTAAACGAGACCAGGAGCTTTTAGGGAGGCAAGTCCGGAAGGCCACCATTTTGGGTTTTCAGCCCTCATTTTGGCATTCTCAGGTCTTGTCGGGAGCGTGGGATGATTAAGAACTGGACCCCTGCTAATGAAAGCCGTAGGGGCTATTGTTCCCATGGCCCCTGCAGAATTATCACCTGTGTTATCACAAGGACCCTTTTTGTAGGGTTTTACCCATCCCCACCTTATTCTGGGTCTCCATGGGATACCTGGGGCTTTGGTGTTCAACTCTCTGTTGTAATGAAACAGCACTATAAGTAGGTCAGTTCTGACTTGTTTCTGATATTTGTTAAGCACCTACTATGTGGCAGACATTGTACTATGTGCTAGGCACTGTGCTAAGCGCTTGGGTAGATATGAGCTAATCAGATTGGACATAGTCTATGTCCCACGTGGCGCTCACACGCTTCGTCTTCATTTTACAGATGAGGGAACTGAGGCCCAAAGAAGTGAAGTGTCTTGCCCAAGATCACACCATAGACAGGTCCTTCTGACTCCTAGGCCCGTGCTCTATCCATTAGTGCCCCACTGCTTCATTTTATTCATCTCTTTCTCCTTCAGCTCTGCCTCCTTCCTGGATTCCTCTCCCTCCTCAAAGAGGAAGCACTGAAGACAAGGAGACAGCAGGGTCTCAGGTAACATGGGTGTTCCCTGGACCCTCCCTGCAGAGAATTCCCTCTCTCCAGAGAGGAGTTGAGAAGGAAATCTGGACACCATTCCCTTGTGCCCTAAATTTCTTTCCTTCTGCCTTCAATGTAACATTCCCAGACCCTCCGGATCTCTTCCACAAGGGCCTTGCCCTGGGGAGTGGTTACAGTAGCGCCTCCTTTACCCATAGTTTAATGGAGGAACCGCCCCGCCCCCCGCCCCCCCAGCGGCTACTAAGAAGGGGGTCTCGTGCTCTTTCAGTTGCCTGTGACTTTTGAGGATGTGGCTGTGTACCTCTCCCGGGATGAGTGGGGGCATCAGGACTCTGCCAAGGAGAACCAGGAGAATTACGAGAGTGCGGTCGCTCTAGGTAAAGACATTCTCACCCTTCTCTCCTCCCCGCCGTGGCCTCGTGGCTCCTCAGCCGTGGAGTTTACGGCAGTGAGGAGGATCCCTGGGTTTGACCCCGGCCCAGCGGTGTGGAGCCCTGGCCAGATCTTTATCCCACATGGCTAGTGAGGGCTGGAACCAAGGTAAGTCCTGGATCATGGGGACCTCCTGGGGTAGGGAGGCCCTATGTCACGTTTCACATAAATCCTTCCTTCTGTGTGCAGTAGAAGCCCAGAAAAACTGCTTTTCGTCACTCAAATGTTATCCCTTTATCCACTTGAAAACTCTGTTTCAGTTCCTGTTCCCCAGTGCTGACACTGTGAGTTTCTTTTGTGTTCATTGATAGTGTGTTCCACAAAGCTTAAGGTCACTTTGTTGCTCTTCCCTTGGTTTTCTGTATCCCATTTCAGTTGTGAGGCCCAAAGAACTAATGAAGTCCTGACCAGTGCTGAGATGAGAGAGAAAGATCATTACCAATGTCACTATCAAGTATTGTGCTCCAGCTGGGTTTCTGCAGAACACTAATAGACAGTTCCTTTACCTGTAAAATGGGGCGTTAAGACTGTGAGCCCCATATGGGACACAGACTGTGTCCAACCTGATTAGCTTGTATCTATCCCAGCACTTAGTACTCTGCGTGGCACAAAATAAGCGCTTATCGAATACCATAAAAAAAGACCATAGAAATAAAAGTCTCAGTTCCTACCCTGTCGGGGTTCACACTGTAATGGAGTCGCTCTGCAGCTTCCACATTTTTGCATCAGTAATACTCTATAAGCTGAACCCTCTGTTTCAGACTCAGAAATAGCTTCTGATTCCCTCCAGTAGAAATGGGCACGGCACGGTACTTAGTGCTGAGGAAAACGTTCACAGATGAGAGCCTAGATAGTCCCTCGCTCACCATCTTAACAGGAAAAGGAGCGGCGTACTGAAGGAGGGATGGGGCGGTAGCCTGTGTTGCCCTTGGCAAAATCTCATCTCCTTCAAGAGATCCTCCCAGACTAAACCCCCTTTATTTCCCCTGTCTGCCCTCCCCTCTGCAATGATTATGCAGCTGGCTGGCTATCTCCATAAGCACCTTGATACTCATCCCAACCCCAAAATGCTTATGTAAATATTCGTATACTCCACTACTTTCCCTATCCCTAATCTATGTTGGTATTTTTTTTCCCCCTGTGGATTTTAAGCCCCCTTGAGGGCAGAGATTCTGTCTACCAACTCAGTTGCATTGTAGTCTAGCACTTAGAACAGGGCTTGGCACATACTAAGCGCTTAATAAATACCATTGTTATTACTTTCTCAAGTATTTAGTACAATGCTTTGCCCACGGTAAGAGCTCAAAAAATACCACTGATTGACTGAAGGAGGGAATTGGTGAAAGACTTGAAGGTGACAACAAAAAACATTAGAGACAAGAACAACGATAAATATGACAGAGCCAAGGAGCATTATAAGACTGTAAGCTCCTTATGGTCAGGGATCGTGTCTACCAACACTATTATACTCTGTCCTTCCAAGCACTTAGAACACAGTTTATGCTCAATAAATCTTGAGCGAAATTGATTGTTTGTGGCTAGAGGAGCAGGGTCAGTCCTGTAATTACAAAAGTCACAGCTGCAGCCTTGACCTTTCCAGGGCTTTAAAAGTTAAGGAGGCTTCATGCTGCCAGTTCTTTAGGCCTCTCTGGACTGGTGCAAGGGCATTTAGGCATTCAGATGGCATGGAGGGGACAGGGACAGCTTCTGCCCCACAGAGTGGTCTAATCCTGCTGCCGGTGTCTGAGTCCTTCCCGGTCAGGAGAGGGGGTTTAGCTGGGACTGGACGACTGATCCAACCTTAATTCCTCTGCCCTTTCTACTCTGGCTTCCCCAGCTCCAAGGGTCCCAGTTCCTTCTGTCTCCATTCAGGGGTTCCCTATAACCTCCAGATCTTTATGTTGTGTTTGAGCAAAGCTACTGTGACCTCACTTTACATTTGTAAAATGTAGTTTTCAGCCCGGGCTAGGGAGTCTGAGGTCATGGGTTCTAATCTCGGCTCCACCACTTATTAGCTCTGTGACTTTGGGCAAGTCACTTCATCTGGAAAATGGGGATTAAGACTGTGAGCCCCCTGTGGGACAACCTGAATACCTTGTATCTACTCCGGTGCTTAGAACAGTGCTTGGCACATAGTAAGCGCTTAACTAATACCATAATTATTATTATTTCTAAAAGAACAATGAAGTGAATCACCCTAAATCAGTTCCTCTGAACTTCACCCCATTCTGCATATACCCACCTCTCCAATTTGTTGGCTTTTTTTGTTTTTTGAATCTGTTCTCCAAGGAACTGGCCACCCCATTCCATTTTGGGGCCACTAATACATTGAGAGAACATAATCTCAGCCCATTTAAATCATTATTAAGATGTTAACTATTGTGATGCCAGCCCAAATACTTTTTTTAAATTATTCCATCTGTTCTGTTCCCTTTGTCCCCAGTTCTCTGAGTTCTAGTCATCCATTAACCTTTAGTTCATTGCCTCTGCCTGATTTCTATGAGATTCACTAAGATTCAACAGTCAAAAGAGAGAATGAGGTAGGGGAGCAATGGAGCCCAATTTTTAGCATCCTGTGGAAGACTTTGGTTTGGGGAAAGATTTTGGGAGAGCGGATGCTGTAGCATGTGACTGTTTTAGGTCAGGTTCAGGGAATTGTGGAGGCAACTTCTGTTATTTTTTTTGGTATGTTTTGTTTTTCTAAGCAAGTAGTTGTTTGAGTTATGCCATTTTAACTTTCACAAAGAGAAATTCTTCAGCTCCAAGGAAGTTTTAGTCTGTCCTAGAGACTTCTAGGTTCTTCCCGGGCCTTGCTTCAATCTGTTGGGAGTTAGAAATCCTGAGCTTTCCTTGACTATGAGACTTCCACAGGAAGTTGGGTCATCTTATGTGAGGACAAGAGAGTGGCCCAGATGTGGAGCAGCGGAATAACCTGATGTAAAGTGAATTTGAGGTTATAGAGTTCTCTTGCCACCCCACCTCTAGGGCCCAGGGCAAGGGTGGCCTGTATGTGCAGGACTAGACTGGGGTGAGCCTTGGTCGGGCTACCGCTGGCTGTGGCAGCCAGCCGTGTGATGGCCCATCAGTAAGTGAAGCCCCAGACCTCCTCCACTCCTCCCAGCGTCTGGTTGCAAGCACGGCTTACCGACTTCATCCCACTTACCTGCATCACAGCCACTCCTCAACACCCGCTCTGGGTAGTTTGGCAAAGAACTGATCTGCAGCCCAGCAGGTTCTCTCCCTAATGGCAGGAAAGGGAGCCCGATTTCTGACTGGGCCCTAACTCCCACTTTTGCTTTTTTTTAAAATGGTATTTAAGTGCTTACTATGTGCCCGTCACTGTAGTGAGTGCTAGGGTAGATGGAGGTTAACTTTGGCCTTACCCCAGCCCCTTCATCCCGGTCCTCCCTGGAGGATTCCGCACAGATGCCTACCCCCGATCGATAGGTTGTGCCTCTGGTCTCTGCAGGCCTGGGGAGAACCTTGTTGCTTGCTTCTTCCTCTCGTCTAGTGATGACCTCTCTACCCTGAGAGATGTACTTCTGTTCCAACATTGTCTCTTCAAGTCTAAGCAGTGTCTTTCCTCTTTTGTGTGGGAAAGCGTGAGCTCTTCTCTGTGTAAACTCTGCGGCATTGCCATGGATCTCCCCCGCTCCATTCTAGCTCCTGAAATCCCACAGTGATTTCCATCTGCTTCCGAGGTGCCTACCACTCTGGCTCACAACCTGTGGGGGTTCTCACAGGACCCAAATCTATTCTCCTTGCCTCTCTTCCTTCATATCCCCATCATCTTTTTACTGGATAGAGTATGGGCCTGGGAGTCAAAAGGTACTGGGTTCTAATCCTTGCTCTGCCACTTGTCTGTTCTGTGCCTCAGTTACGTCATCTGTAAAATGGTGGTAGAGACTGGGAGTGTCATGTGGGACATAGAATGTGTCCAACTTGATTATCTTGTATCTACCCCAGCACTTTGTATAGTACCTGGCCTATAGTAAGCACTTAAATACCACAGTTATTATTATCTGTTCTCCTTTCCTGTCTTACCCCGCACCTCCACCGTGTTCCCCTCCACTGTGTTCCCCTTTATGATAACCATAACCCTAAGGTGGCCTTAGCTCGGCCTCAAGCTCAATTGAGGTGGCAGAGATTGGATTTCCTGAGGTTTTGTCTTGTAAATGCCTTTTTTTGTTTTTGTTTTAAATGGTCTTTGTTAAGCGCTCACTATGCACCAGGCACTGTACTAAGCCCTTGGATAGATAGAAGCTAATCAGGTTGGACACAGTCCATGTCTGACATGGACTCACAGTTTTAATCTCCATTTTACAGATGAGGTAACTGAGGCACAGAGAAGTGAAGTGATTAAAGGTCACACAGCAGACAAGTGGCAGAGCCAGGAGAAGAACCCAGGTTCTCCTGACTTCCAGGCCCGTGCTCTATGCACTAGGCACACTGGAATCAGGCTTGGTCTGGAAATGGGGACAAGAATGCCCAAGATCAGTCCCCCTGGGCATCTTACCTACTTACCATATGTCCATCTGAGAAGAACCGAGAAACACATTGTACCACTTTTAACATCAACAGGATCTCAAATTCCCAGTCAAGAAGCAGCCTCCAACTTGGAACAAAGAGAAAAGGCATGGGATTCAGAACTGCAGAACTCCAGGGAGAAGAACTCCAGTAGCTCCTGTTCAGGTGAGGGTGGAGCGGGGACAGACTGGGGCTACTTTCCCAAGTTTCTTTGTGCTTGGGTTGGATTTCTTGGGCAGAGAGACCCAGAGCTCTTCAGAGCTTGAGTTTTTGGTTTTTGTTTTTTTGGTATTTGTTTAGCACTTACTGTGTGCCAGGCACTTTACTAAATGCTGAGGTAGATATAAAATAATCATGCTGATAATCTTAATCCCCATTTTACATATGAGGTAACTGAGGCATGGAGAAGTTAAGTCACTTGCCCAAGGTCATACAGCAGACAAGTGGAGGAACCAGAATTAGAACCTGTGTCCTTTTGACTCCCAGGCCTGTGCTCTTTCCACTAGGTCATGCTGCTTCTTAGAGTGTCACCTTTCTGCCATAAAACAGCCAAGAAGGTGGTTACCCGTCAGATTTTTTCCCATCCTCCTCCAACAGTGCAGAAGCGTAAGCCCCACATGGGACAGCCTGCTTACCTTGTATCTACCCCAGCACTTAAAACAGTGCTTGGCACATAGCGTTTAATAAATACTATCATTATTATTATTATTTGAGTTCCTGTGGACAGGGCACTGTATTAAGCACTTAGTAGAGTAGTGGTTAGTAGAAACAATCCCTGTCCTCGAGGAGCTTATGAGGTTGTGTAGCCTGGTAGAGCCTTCCAGCTTTTAACTGTCTTCTGCCCAGTATCTTTTCCCTCCTTGCTGTTTCCTTGGTGGGTCACCTGAGAAGATGAAGGTGGATGTGGGAGACCTGACTCTTGACCATCCACTTAATTACCCCTTGATACATAAAGTTTATTTTCCCCCGGTTCAGAGAGGCTATTGGGACTAGACTGTCTCTTTCTTCCCAGGAGAAGACCTCAGTGAGAACAAGGAGGAAAATCCTCAGCCAGTCCGCTTTGAGGAAGAGGAGCCTCAAGAGACGCCTTCCGGCCGATCGGAAGTGGAGGTTCCTTGGAGTCCCGAGCCGGGCAAGCCGAGTGACGGGGAGTACAGGTCAGAAAGGCAGTGGGAAACTCCCCCAGAGGAGAGACTGGGGAAATGTACTCCCTGGCAAATGAGTTGCCTGGGGCGCCCCGGACAGAGAAAGCTGCATCCCGGAGTGAAACTGTATCAGTGTTCCCTGTGTGAGAAGACTTTCTCCAACAACTCAAACCTTATTAGGCACCAGAGACTGCATTCAACGGAAAGATTCTACTCTGGCTTGGAGTGCGGGGAAGTCTTCATTGGAGACTCCCACTTTATCCCAACCCACAAAATCCACTTAGGGGAAGAAATTCACAAGTGCCTCGAGTGCGGAAAAATCTTTAGTCAGAACACCCACCTAGTTAGACACCTGCGCACGCACACGGGCGAGAAGCCTTTCCAGTGTAATGTGTGTGGCAAGAGTTTCTCTTGCAATTCCAATCTCCAGAGGCACCAGAGAACTCACACGGGAGAAAAACCCTTTAAATGCCCTGAGTGCGGGGAGATTTTTTCTCATAGTTCGAACCTGATTAGACATCAGCGAATTCACACGGGAGAAAGGCCCTACAAGTGTTCCGAGTGTGGGAAAAGTTTCTCCCGCAGTTCACATCTGATTATCCACCAGAGCACCCACACGAGAGAGAGGCTTTACCCACTGACTGACTGTGGGGAAAGCATTAGTGGAAGCACACTCTTCATTACACATCCCAGAGCCCACCGGGGAGAGAAGAAACTCTATAAATGTCCCACCTGTGGGAAAAGCTTCAGACAGGGTATGCACCTTACCAGGCATCTGAGAACGCACACGGGGGAAAAGCCTTTTAAATGTTCCCTGTGTGGGGAAAACTTCTCTCACAGTTCAAACCTTATTCGACACCAGAGAATCCACACGGGAGAGAAACCTTATACTTGTCACGAGTGTGGGGACAGTTTTTCCCACAGTTCGAATCGAATCCGGCACCTAAGAACCCATACAGGTGAGAGACCCTATAAATGCTCCGAATGTGGAGAGAGTTTTTCCCGCACCTCTCGCCTCCTGAGTCATCAGAGAATCCACGTGGGATAGGAGGAGGCTGGTGTCTTTGGGCCCGGACCAGATAGTCACATTCCATTCTCAGTAGGTGTCCAGAGAGGGTATACCCCGGAGGCAGACAAGACCACCAGAGAGTCCAAGTTCCCTTGCTGTAAAAGACCATGGAGGAGAAACAGAGCCAGCTGGATGGGGCTGTAGGCAGGGCTCTCACAATCATATGATGGTGGTGGTGGTGCTTGGGCGTGACCCCCACCCTCACCCTTTTGGGGGATTCTTTTGACAGTTTGGGGGAGGAGGGGGAATTGACCCTACCCCAAAATGTGGTACCTATCCAAATTATACAAAATTCTTTCAGAAATCTCTACCCCAACAGAAACTCCCCCAAGGTGAGCAGAAGAGAGGTTTTGCCATCTCACCTTCAACTCTGTTTTAACAAAAAAACATCTGTGTTCTCGCACGTCGTCATAGCCTCCACCTTAGGATCTTCTCCAGGAGCATTTAGGCTCTTTGTGGCCTATATGGAACCTGAGGATTGAAATGGATGGCTTGAGGGCAGGGTGGGTGTCTCTTTGGGCTGGCTGAAATTCCAGAAGAGGTATAGGTAGCCAGCCCAAACTCCAGATTGAGACTGGTGGTGAAACCAAAGCTGACTTGGATGTTTCTGGCTAAGTTCACGGTTCAGAGTTGGTTGGTCTCACCGGAGAGACGACAGAAGGGTGAGTGGGATAATATTGCAGCTTCTCCCCAAGGCAAGGGACTCCAGGAGTCGGCACCTAGATACAAGAGTTTTCACCTATCTGAGGAGAAAGCTGGCACTTTAGCTGTCTGTCCATGCCCAAGAGTTATTTTTGGACCAATCCATTCCCTCACTGAGCTAGGACTGGATAGGCCAGACTCACGCACCGGGTTGCTTTCTCTGTGACCACATTTTTCTGTCAGACAGTGTGACCTGGAGACTTGCCACAGTCTGAAGGGAAAGGAGCAAAGGGTGCCCTCAATATACAGAGTATGTACTGAGGGCCATGGAGTTCGGGGTAAGAGATTGAGGCCTGCCCGGGGGTGTTCACCTCCAACCTGTTCTACTAAGACCCTTAAACATCCTGTTTGAGGCTCTTCCTCCTATGACAATCGGTCCCTTTCTTGAGGTCAGGACCTCTGCTGTATTGTGAATTTTCACGGGGCAGAAAGACAGATGGAATGATCTGCCTCGACCAATTCAGTGTGTATATCAAGGTCTCTCATGTTTGGACTGTTGCATGGTCGTGATGTTTTGTCTGAGTCCCACAGAACCTACCATGCAGCCTTCAGTGGGGTGTCTTGTCTTTCCTATGTGTGCTCTCAATAAAGTTAAATTTGCTTCATCTCTGGCCGCCGCCTGTGGTGAGAACCCTTCTAGCTATAATAAAACTAGGTGCACTCATCTCCTTGGTGCATTCAGGAAGAAATTATGATTAGCAAAATCCATGTTTGAGAACTTTTTTAAATGAGGGAAGGCATTCAAACCCTTTCCACCAGTCTTTAATCAATCCCTGATATTTATTGAGTGCTTAGCGTGGGCAGAGCACTGAACTAAGCAATTGGGAAAGTACAGTACAACAGCTGGGAGAAACAATTCCTGTCCACAGGAGCGAGAAGCAGCAGCAGGTTCTAGAGGAAAGCATGGGCCTGGGAATCAGAAGACTTGGCTTCTAAACCCAGCCCTACCACTTGTCTGCTGTGTGACCTTGGGCAAGTTACCACACTTATCTGCATCAGTTGACCTCATCTGTAAGATGGAGATTAAGTCTGGGAACTCCACGTGGGACAGGGACAGCACCTAACCCGATTAGTTTATATCAGCCAACCATATTTATTGAGCATTTACTGTGTGCAGAGCACTGTACTAGGCACTTGGGAAGAGTACATTATAGCAGTTGGTAGACATGTTCCCTGCCTGCAATGATCTTACAATCTAGAGGATCTATTCCTTCCCTCTTCCTCCTTATTTCACTTCCCAAGGCTTTACCTGTTTGACTCCAGGACAGGCGCAGTTGGATCTGGGAGTGGGGCAGGGAGAAAAGAAGCTCATGGAGAGCGATAAAAGCTGGTCCATCTGCCCCCAACTTGAGACCCGGGATTGGTTGTTCTCATTCACGTGTAAATTTGCAGTTTCCTGTAAAATTTAAGCTCTGTGACACCACAATCCCATCTACAGCGAGTTACACTGCCTTCCTGCTTTCCGACCGATTTCCCTATCGCCACAAGGTGGCAGTCACAGCTTCTGTCTTGGTCCTTGGGTTATTCATTCATTCATTCATTCAATCGTATTTATTGAGCGCTTACTATGTGCAGAGGACTGTACTAAGCCCTTGGAATGTTCAATTCAGCAACAGAGACAATCCCTGCCCAACAACGGGCTCACAGTCTAAAGGGGGTGTGGGGGACACACTGTAGACATTCAATCGTATCACTGTGTGCAGAGCACTGTGTTAAGCACTTGGAGAGTACACTATAATAGATATATTCCTTCCCCACAACGAGCTTACAGTCTAGACATTAATATAAATATTCAAATTACTAGGTGAGGCATCTCCCAGTCAATCGTATTTACTGAGTGCTTACTGTGTGCAGAGCCCTGAACTAAGTGCTGGGAAGAGTACAGTCTAAAGTTGGTAGACAAGTTCCCCACCCACGAGTTTACAATCTACAGTGCCCTGTACACAGTAACCACTCAATAAATATGATTGATTGTCTTACAGATGCCCCCCCCAAAAAAAAACCAAGCTATTTCTGCATTTCTGTGTCAACTCTGTTCTGAGGTACTCACCCATCCACCACCTCCCATTGCACTCATGTCCATATTTTTTAATTATGCTGCTATCCTCTGCTGGTAATTTATTTCAGACCCTGCCTTCCCACAGTAGGTCTTAAGTCCTTGAGTACTGTATTCTGCAAAGGGTAAGCATTTGATAAATAGTACTGAGTGATTGAAGGTGGATATATAAATGGAATGAGAGTAGATAGGGTATTTGGTCCTACAAGAAGATGGACTGTTAGTTACTCTATGAAGACCCCCATCCCACACTGGGTCAGCACCCAGAAACACCCCTGCTACCATCTGGGGAAGTCCTCTACACGCCAGTCCGGAGCATCCAAAAGCAGTATCAGCTGGCATCAGCTGGAAACTGATAGGTGAATCACCTCTGGAAGACCCAGAGACAACGTGAGGAGCCCCTCCCCTCAAGGCTCTGGCCCTGGAGAAAGACCCAGGATCACCCACCTCCAGGATCCGAATTACAAGGTGGAAACAGGCTGGGGTTAGTGGTCTCTAAGGCCTTAACTGGAGTTAACAAGGAGTTAACTGGCCTTAACTGGAGTTAACAAGTTAACACCTGAGGGTCCTCAAGACCTAGCCCACAAGAGAAGCCCCCCTAGCTGTCTTTAATGGGTGAGAAGGAACAAAAGGCTAATGACTGCATTGTGTATGAAGTGTAAATTAAATGGGGGAGTTTGGCTGGAGGCTATTTCTCTTAGCTTTGTTCTAAGGAGCCTTTTGCAGGGGCTGACTGGAGGAGGAACTGAGCTGGCTGTTCTAAGGGACACTCTGACCCTTCTTAGCCAAAAGGCTCCCTTGGTAGCAAATAAGTCTTCCACAAACCCATCTGTGCCAACTGTTAATCCAATCTTCACTCCCTCGGGTGGTGTCTAAGTGTCGGGGACTGATAGGGATTCAGGGGGACCTGGACGTTCCCCTCATCCCTACCAGGTCACAGGGCCAGATCGGTAATTCCTCCCCCTTGGCGGCTCCCCATACTAGCCCCAGAAACAGGAGTGAGCTAGGGACTCATTCAGTGAGCTCCAGTGTCCATCGGTCATTTCTAAAACCACTGGGCTCCTGTAGTGACTGAGACATTTCTGGATCTCACTGGGCTCCAGATCTCGGTAAGAGGCATTCTTCTCTCTCACCAGGGTCACTGGGTCAATTGGGGTGGGAGCTGTGCCATGCCCGTATACACACGTACCATGTATTCACCCCACCTTCAGCTTCATAGTACTTGTGTACACATTCTTATAACTTGCTATGTCTCCTATCTGTAATTTATTTCAATATCTGCCTACCCCTCTAGAGTATAAGCTTTTTGTGGGCAGGGATCCTGTCTACCGATTATATTGTACTCCCAGAAGAGCTTTAGTACAGTACTCTGCACACAATAAGTGCTCAGTAGATACTATTAATTGATTTAATATCTGCATGGTGCAAATCTATTAGGAAGAAATATCTCATATGTGAGATGGTCACAAAATTCAGCTTCCTCTTTCAACTCAAAAATGGTCAATGGGACCCCCAAAGACCATCACCTACAAAATTGATTAGGTGCCTGTTTGTGTGCAGAGCATTGAACAAGGGGTTTGCAAAACATGAAACAAATATGTGTCTACTCCCAGAGGAGCTTACAATTTAATAAGGGGGACAAAGCAGACATAAAAATGTAAAATAAGTAAAAGGGAGAAGAGAAAGGAGGTCACAGAGAGAAAAAAGAAAGTGGAAACAAAAGGTGGAGTTCATACAATACTTTTGAATTGTTATTCACGATTAGCCTGTTTCCATTCAGGTCCTAAACATATGAGCAAGGGCTAATTTGTATAGCTTCCCTGCAAGTAAATATTGACAGTCATTCTTATTGATTTCCATTCTCAGCACCTGTGTAGATAAGTATTTTCAACTGCACATTATTTGTTTTGATTCATGATTTGTAAATGTTTTCATATGCCTTCTCCTTTAAAATATAATCTTGTGAGCCATGAATATGTGCCTTGTACTAAGCGCTCTGGTAGATACAAGCTAATCAGGGTAGACACAGTCCATGTTACACATGGGGCTCACAGTCTTAATTCTCATTTTACAGATGAGGGAACTGAGACCCAGAGACATGCCCAAAGTCACACAGCAGAGAAGCGGAGGAGACAGATTAGATGAGAAACAGCTTGGAGTCAGTAGCTGATGGGTTCCAATCCCGACTCGGCCACTTGTCTGCTGTGTGACCTGGGGCAAGTCACTTCACTTCTCTGGGGCTCGGTTTCCTTAGTTGTAAAATGGGGGTTGAGACTGTGAGCCCCAGGTGGGACAGGGACTGTGACAACCCAGTTTGCTTTTATCCACTCCAGCGCTTAGTACAGTACCCTGTACATAGTAAGCGCTTAACATCTCTCCCTGCTTCAATCCCTACGTCACTGCTGCCTGGATTATCTTTCTACAGAAACGCTGTGGGCATGTCACCCCTCTCCTCAAAAATCTCCAGTTGTTGCCTATCAACAATCGCATGAAGCACAAACTCATTATTGGCTTCAAAGCTCTCCATCCCCTTGTCCCCTCCTACTTCACCTCCCTTCTCTCCTTCTCCAGCCCACCCCCGCTCACTCTGCTCTTCTGCCGCTCACCTCTTACTGGGCCTCATTCTCACCTGTCCCACCGTCGACCCCTGCCCCACATCCTACCACTGACCTGGAATGCCTTCCCTCCCTCCTCACCTCCGCCAAACTAACTCTCTTCCCCTCTTCAAAGACCTACTGAGAGCTCACCTCCTCCAAGAGGCCTTCCCAGACTGAGCCCCCCCTTCCCTCTGCTCCTCCTTCCCTCCCCATCCACACTTCTCCCGCCCTCTGCTCTTCCCCCTTCCCCTCCGCACTTGTGTATATTTGTATATATTATTTATTGCTCTATTTATTTTATTAATGATGTGTATATAGCTATGATTCTATTTATCTCTGCACACAGTAAGCGCTCAGTAAATACTATTGAATGAATTTATCTATTTTGATGGTACTGATGCCTGTCTACTTGTTTTGCCGCTTGTCTCCCCCTTTTAGACTGTGAACATGTGGTTGGGAAGGGATTGTCTGGTGCCGAATTGTCCATTCCAAGCGCTCAGGAAGCGCTCAATAAATACGATTGAATGAATGAGCGGATACCGTAATTATTATGATCGGAGGTCCTGGCGCCTCCCAGGCCGGTCCTGTGCCGGGAAATCTCCCCGCGCGTGCGCGCTGGACGCCACATCCGAGGCTCCCCTCGGCGGCCGGCACTGCGCACGCGCTGTTGGTCCCATCCGGGGCTCCTCTCGGCGGCTGGAGGCTGGGGGAAGGCGGCTTCACTGCGCACGCGCCTTCGCCTCAGGCGTTACTTCCGGTGTGGAGCGGGGCTGGGGCCGCGGTGAGTCGGGGCGGGCGAGCTGAGGGGGTGGGCGCCGCGTATCGCACCGCACCGCACCGCACCGCACCGCACCGCACCGCACCGCTCGGCCGGGACTGACTCCCAACAGGCCGCCAGTCGCCTTTTGGTGTCCGACCCGCCCTGCCCTTCGCCACGTGAGGCGGCCCTGACGGGAACCCGCCTGTCGGGGCCCGTGGGGCGCGAGCGCTTGGCACATAGTAAACGCGGAACGGCTTGGGACTCAGACCCCGTGGGTTCTAATCCGCTGGTCATCCGGGCGACTTGCGGCGAGTCACTTCACTGGGCCTCAGTGACCTCATCTGTCAAATGGGGATGAAGGCTGGGACTCTCACGTGGGACAGCCTGATCACCTTGTAACCCCCCCCCAGCGCTTAGAACAGTGCTTGGCACATAGTAAGCGCTTAACTGCCATCATTATTATTATTCTCTGGGCCTCAGTGACCTCATCTGTCAAATGGGGATTAAGTCTGTGAGACCCACGTGGGACAGCCTGATGTCCTCGTATCTCCCCCAGCGATTAGAACAGTGCTTAGTACATAGCGCTTAGCAAAGGCCATTATTCTTCTTCTCTGGGCCTCAGTTCCCTCATCTGTCAAATGGGGATTAAGGCTATGAGCCCACGTGGGACAACCTGATGGCCTTGTATCTCCCCCAGCACTTAGAACAGTGCTTGGCACATAGTAAGCACTTAACAAATCCCAGCATTATTATTATTTACAAATGCCATCATTATTATTTTTCCTTGGGGTCTTGCCCTGCCCTGCCCCCTTTCTGCCCTTCCCCTGCCCTCCTCTCCTTGCCCCTCCTTCCCCTGCCCTCCAACACTGGCTGTGATATGAATTCAGCCAGTCAGTCGTACTCAGTATGTGCTTACTGTGTGCAGAGCTCTGTACTAAGCGTTTGGGAAAGTACAATACAGCAGTAAAGAATGACTGCCCTTGCCCCAAGGGAATGTCTGGGGATGGGGGGGGGGACAGACATCAAGACAAAGAGATGTCAATATAAATAAATAAAATTACAGATATAAGTGTAAGTGCTGTGGGGCAGGGAGAAGGGGAAAGAGCAAAAGGAGCAAGTCAGGGTGAAGCTGAAGGGAGTGGGAGATGAGAAAAAGTTGGGCTTAATCTGGGAAGGCCTCTTGGAGGAGATGAGCCTTCAATAAGGCTCCGAAGGGGTGGATGGGGGGGAGTGATTGGCAGATTTGAGGAGGAAGGGTGTTCCAGGCCAGAGGTGGGATGTGGGCCGGGGTAGTAATAGCCCTTATTTCATTATTCATTCAATTGCATTTATTGAGCACTCACTGTACTAAGTGCGTGGGAGAGTACAATATAATGATAACCCATTCCCTGCCTACAGCAGTCTGATGGCAAGAGCACCAGACCCAGGATCAGTGGTATTTATTAAACACTTACTATGTGCAGAGCACTGTACTGAGTGGAAGAGAATGGTACAACACAGCAGACACATTCCCTGCCCACAACAAGCTTACAGTTTAGAGCGGGAGATAGACAAGCACAGGACCGAGGCTAGTGTGGATCAGTTCAGCAGTAATATTTATAGAGTGCTTACTGTGTGCCAAGCACTGTGAGAAGTGTTTGGGAGAGTACAGTCTAACAAAGTAGGTAGACTCGTTTCCTGCCCACACTGAGCTTACAGTTTCAAGGGGGAGATCCATCCTGACTCTATGGATAGAAACTGGAAGCTCAAAGTGGGACTAGGGATGGTGTCCAATCTATCTACACTATAGGAGAAGCAGCATGGCTCAGTAGAAAGAGCCCGGGCTTTGGAGTCGGAGGTCATGGGTTCGAATCCCGGCTCTGCCACTTGTCAGCTGTGTGACTGTGGGCAAGTCACTTAACTTCTCTGTGCCTCACTTACCCCATCTGTAAAATGGGGATTAAGACTGTGAGCCCCACGTGGGACAACCTGATTCCCCTGTGTCTACCCCAGCGCTTAGAACAGTGCTCTGCACATAGTAAGCGCTTAACAAATACCAACATCATCATCATTACTTCGGAAATAGTATGTGCTTAACAAATGCCATACTTTTATTAATTTTTATATATTGTGTCACCTATTTATATCAAGGTGGCACACCGTAAAATGATAATTAAGTTGCTTGTTAAGTGCTTTACTCTGCACCAAGCACTTGTACTAAGCCCTTGGAGAAGATACAGAAGCAGCATGGCATAGTGGATAGAGCACGGCCCTGGGAGTCAAAAGGTCATGGGTTCTAATCCCTGCTCCTCCACTTGATTCATTCAGTCGTATTTATTAAGCGTTTACTGTGTGCAGAGTGCTCAACTATGTGCTTGGGAAAGTACAGTAGAACAATAGCGACAATCCCTGCCCACAACAAGCTCACAGATTAGAGGGGACAGTCTGCTGTGTGACCTTCGGCAAATCACTTAACTTCTCTATACCTCACTCGCCTCATGTAAAATGGGGATTGAGACTGTCAACCCCAAATGGGGCAGAGACTGTGTCTGACCCGATTTGCTTGTATCCACCCCAGTGCCTGGCATATAGTAAGCACTCAACAAATACCATAATTATTATTATTAGATACAAGATAATCAGGTATGAAAGAAAAACTTGCTAGACTGCAGTGTGTTTGAAAAGGTATGTCAGAGTCAAGTTTATTACTATGAGGGTGTCTTAACGCTAGTAGGGAGTGGTGGGTTGACAGGGGCAGAGTTTCCTCTGTGAGTCAAGGCCAGCTCAATTCTAAGTAACCCAGAGCTTCTTTTTATACAGTATAGCATTTAATTTAATCGAAGAGTACAATATAGGATAATTACATCAGGATAGGCAGCAGTAACTCCTTGGGATGGGGTTTTCCCACCCAGGCCGTACCCTGTTCTCAAAGTGATTAAACCCCACCCAGCAGCAGACCAGGGCTTTTCACTGGATCAAGGGGTTAGCTTCATCTTGTTTTCAGCCCTTCCTTTCAGAAGACCAGAGAACAAAGGGGAGATGTGTTGTGAAGAACTTGCCTTTGGCTACCAAGCCTTCTATAAAATGAGGATTAAGACTGTGAGCCCCATGTGGGACATGAACAGTGGCTAACTTAATTAGCTTGTTATCTACCCCAATGCTTAGTACAGTGCCTGCCACATGGTAAGCGCTTAACAAATACCATTTTTTTAAAAAAGTCAAATTTCAGTATTACATTTCCCCGTTCTTTCAGCGTGGCAGAGAGAAAAAGGCTTCTTATCCCTGCTCTGCTACTTCATTCATCCATTTAATCATATTTATTAAATGCGTAATGTGAGCAGAACAGTGTATTAAGCACTTGGGAGAGTGCAGTACATTAGTGACAATCCCTGCCCATAACGAGCTCACAGTCTAGAGGGGGCAGACCAGGGGTGATAAAGAAGGTCTAGAGCTGAAATGGCTTGGAGAGAAGAGGGGGGCAAGTACAGGACCTTGGATTCTTGTGCTTCCTCACAGGTCAGACACAGTCCTTGTCCCACCTGGGGCTCAGTCTTAAGAGGGAGGGAGAATACAATTGTATATTTTGTGGGAAAAATCAATGATTAAAAGAGTGGTATTTGTTGAGCATTTATTTTGTGCAGAACCCAGTATTATGCACTTGGAAGAATACAGTGTAGTTGGTAGACATGGTCCTTGCCCTCGAGGTGTTTACAGTCGAAGGGGTGGAGGGTGGTGAGAGAAGATCTGTATGCCTTCACTGAACTCTGCCAGAAGAGTATGTCTTGAACTTTCCATACCTACAAAAAATGTTCATCTAAGCCTGCTAGAGAAGCTTAAATGTTTGGGAAAGTCCAAATAATTGTTTTGGGATAAATGGAGCCTGGATCTGAGGCTTTTATCATATAAACATACAAGTGAGTTGAATATCTTGGGTCTACCCCTAGCTCTTAATAGAGAGTGGTAAGCACCGTGTAATAAATGCCATAACTGACTGGGTAGAGTCGGCCGAGCGCTATAAGCGTTTGCACTGGAAAGTGGGGTGAGTTGCTGGGGTTCATAGATCTGGTTAATTTGCCTTCATGATTCCAAGTGAATATGGATGCAGATTTAATTGAGCAGCTACAGCGATTCAGAGAATATAGGTACTCTGTGAATCTGAACCTTGGAGAAAAGGTGTGAGTGGAATAGCCTCCCTCCTTATTTCCTGAAGCCCTGTTAAGTTTCAGGTCACTCTTAGGAGTGTGAGTCCATTTCAGCCATCTGCTACCTCAGAGAAGACTTTTTCCTTCCCTTCAAAGCCCTGTGGTAGTACCAGGCAACCACAGCTTCTAACCTGCGCCCCCCCCCCCCCCCATCCCTTTTAGACTGTAAACTCGTTGTGGGCACAGTAATCGCTCAATTAATACAAATGAATGAATCACCAGACTTGAGCCTTTTCCTCTACCATAGCCTCCATTCTCTTACCCACCCCATCTACCTCAAGGCTATTGCATCCTTCCTGGACTTCCTGCTAACCCTCATTCTCTTTCCCTAGGTCAGAAATTATGTGTCCTCAACTCTGGTCTCTTGGCCCCATCTCCAAATTTGTTGCTCCCCACACTACCAGCTCCCTGCCCTGAATCACTCCCATGTTCTGCTTCTTCTCCTCTTGCACCTGTGCAGCACAGCCCAGCTAATGGTAATTCTAGGCACTATAAATTTCCTCTTTCGTAATGTAACTCACTTCCCTTCTACTCAACAATTTTTCTATGCTTCCCTCACTGACCCCCGCAAACTTTCATCAAGTTTTCTAAATATTTAATTCCCCCATGAAGTCCACAATGCCCCTACTACCTTCATCCTTAACCCCCGATGACCTTGCCAACTTCTTTGTTGGTAAAATTGAAATCAGGGGGGACGAACATACCAACGTCACCCCCTTCCTTCTTCACCACCCTGCTACATCTCTCTCGTCCTTCTCCTGATTCCCAGATGTTTCTCAAGAGGCCTATCTCTCACCTGCTCTCTAAGTTTTCCCCCTCAACCTGTGCTTCTGACCCTGTCCCCTCTCACCTTCTGAAAGCACTTGCTCCCCACTTTCCTCCCCTTCTTCACTTCTGTTTTCAGTCTCTCACTCCCTGATTGCTCCTTCCCTTCTGTCTTCGAACATGCTCGTGTTCCCCTCCCCCATACTTAAAAAAACAAAACAGAACCCTCTCACAATCCTACAGCTCCTCCAGTCATTGCCACGTTTCTCTGCTCTCTTTCCTGGACTGGGTTTTCTGTACCCACTGCCTATATTTCCTTTCCACTAGTTCTCTTCGTGGTATGATAAAAACAGGATTTCCACCTCTTCACTCCACTGAGACTTCACTTTCTAAGGTCACTAATGACCTCCTGTTCCCAAGTTCAGTGAGCTCAACTCTGTCGCACTTCCTTCTCTTTGAAACACTACTAGCCTTGATTTTGTTGACATGGGGTAACCTTCTTCTCTTGCTACCTGTCAATCAGTGGTATTTATTGAGTGCTTACTGTGCAGCACACTGTACTAAGCACTTCGCAGCATACAACAGAATTGGTAGACACAGTCCCTGTCCACAGGGAGCTTACAGTCTAGAGGGCTATCAAATATATGATTTTGGGAAGGGGCTGCCTTAATACCTGCTTTAACATTCTGCCCGCTCCCTCTTAGAATCGTTGGCTGGATCTTTTTCTGCCAGTCATCCCCTGATTTGAAGGGGTTCCTCAAAGCTCTGTTTTAGGTCCCCAACTCGTCTCACTCTTGGAGAACTCTTCAGTTCTCATCAGTCAATGGATTTATTGAGCACTTGTTTAGTGTAGAATACTGTACTAAGCGCTTGGGAGAGTACAGTACAACAAGAGTTGGTATTCACGTTCCTGACCACAGTGAGCTTACATGGTTTCAGCTCCCACTGCTGTGTAGCTGACTGCCAGATCTACCATTCCAGGCCTAGCCTCTCCTCAGACCTACAGATCTGCATCTCCTAACTCCAGGATATCTCTCCCTCAAACTCCATGTGTCTCAAACTGAAACTGCTCATCTGCTCTACCCAAGTCCCATCCTTCTCCTAACTTTCCCCTCTCTTTCGATAATGCTACCATCCTCTCTGGCCCAGAAGCCCACAGTCCTGATGTCATCACTAACTCCTCTCTTTCAGCTGTCACATTCATTTTACTATGAATTTTACTTCTGTACATTTTACTTTTCTGTCTACACAGCATTTCCTGAATTCACCCATTCCTCCTCACCCAAAGTGCCACCACCCTGGTCCAACCCCTTGTCATGTATTTCATCTGAACATGTAGGTCATGTTAGCCTCCTTGCTCAGCTTTCCGTTAACTTTCCCAGTATTCCATACTGGCTCTCTTCATCAGTGAGTTCTCCTTGTTCCTCCCAAGCTCCCCTCTAGCATGGCTCAGTGGAAAGATCACGGGCTTTGGAGTCAGGGCTCATGAGTTCGAATCCCAGCTCTGCCACTTGTCGGCTGTGTGACTGTGGGCAAGTCACTTAACTTCTCTGTGCCTCAGTTCCCTCATCTGTAAAATGGGGATTAAGACTGTGAGCCCCACGTGGGACAACCTGATTCCCCTATGTCTACCCCAGCGCTTAGAACAGTGCTCGGCACATAGTAAGCGCTTAACAAATACCAACATTATTATTATTATTACCTTGCTCTCAACTTTCCATCCTCTGTCCCCTTGCATCCTCTTTTCCTTTGCCCTGGAACTCCCTTCACCAAATCCAAGAGACTATAGCTTTCCCCAAATTCAAAACCCTTCCAAAGTCCCGCTTCCTCCAACAAGTTTTCTTCGAGTCACTATCACTCCAACAGCCACCTCTAACACATTTATACCCATCCTCAGCACTTGTGTGTACAAAAAAAATCAACTGTATGTGAAACTGATCCCAAATAGTATAATTAAAAATATTGTCGTTCCCCCCGCCCCCCATAAGAGTATAAACTCCTTGTGGACAGGGAAAATATCTGGTACTATTATTGTGTTATCTCAAGGACTTAGAGAGCATTGCATTGCATCCAGTGGACACTCAATAGTTGGCATTATTATTATAACTATAATCTTGTGGAGTCAGGTCAAATTAAATTATAAATAGAGGGAAAAGGCATTAAAACAAGGATTTAGCAGAAGTCACACAAATGCACCAGGAAGAGAAAGCTGAAGTGATTCAACTGGGGTGTTAATCATTCTGATCATAAGCACTGTATTGCATGATCCTATGTGGTCCCCTTCCATCATGGAGCTTCCTATCTAAGAGGTGGAGAGAGCAGATATCACCATTTTACAGATGAGGAAACTAAGTCACAGAGAAGTTAAATTGCTTGCATAAAATTACACGGCAGACCACTGACCAAACTGGGATGACCCAACTGGGGTGATGGGAATTAATCAGTCCTTCCTGCTGGAGGAGAGGAACTCGAGGGTTTTGAAGTGTGGGGGAAAGCAGAGAAAGTTGGAAAGCAGGGTGGAGGGGGAGTTTCAGGCAAGGGATTGGAGTGCTCATTTGAGTGTGCTGCACACGGTGGGCCCTCAGTATTTAACCGATGATGACGACAGTAAGTCTCAGTTCCTTCCCGCTCACACGGTCAAATCTGGTCCTTGTCTTCAGACCCCTAGGAAGAAGATCCTGTGTCTGGACCCCTCACAGAGACTGGGAGGAGTTCCCGAGAGGCTGTAAAGTGTGAGCCACGGGCTTCCTAGGTCGCACAAGAGGCCCTGAGCAGGATGATGGCCATCAAGCTGGTGGTGGCTGCAGCCTCAGACCCCCAGATCCAGGCTTTATGGGAGCAAGAGGGTCCCCAGGTAGAAACCTCCAAAGGGGCCAACTGCACCCAGCCCCAGGACTCTCCCCTACAAGGAGACAGTCCTGATCCAGAAACCTCCCGCCAACGCTTTCGCAAGTTCCGCTTCCAGGAAGCGGCAGGACCCCACCAGGCCCTCAGCCGACTGCGGGAACTCTGTCAGCAGTGGCTGAGGCCGGAGGTGCACACCAAGGAGCAGATCCTGGAGCTGCTGGTGCTGGAGCAGTTCCTGACCATCCTGCCTGGGGACATCCAACCCAAGATGGTGGAGCTTCGTCAAGAGAGCAGCAAGGAGGCTGTGACGTTGGAGGAAGAATTGAGGAGGCAACTTGAAGTATGTGAGCAGAGATGTGGGCAGGTGCAGGGGAAGTTGGGTTGAAATGGGGCACATCACCCTTCTGTTCCTCCTTCAGATCTCCTTGCTCCCCCAAGCAGAAAATGTCCTTTCCTAAACCCGACATCCAGAATGTCTTTCCATGGCACCCACAGCACAGAGCTTTCTTCATCGTCTTCCTTTTTGGAAGGGCCGATCGGGGCAGTTGGCTCAAGTCCCAAGCTTTCCTGGCCAGAGGAGCTCTGGACAGCTGCTGCTTCGTGGACCGAAGCCCCTGGACGCCTCCCTTGCTACCCAGACTGGGGCAGCTGTCCAGAGTCCCACAGATCAGGAGGAGTGGAGCCCTTTGGAGCTGCCGGAGTCCCTCAGGGAGGTGGGATAGAGGGTCACTGTGACCTAGGGGATAGGGCAAGAGATTTATAGGCAGAACTTCAACTCTTTAAGCATGCCCTCTCCTTTCTGCAAACAGAGGCACTCCCATATCTTGGGCTGAGGAGGAACATTTTTTTCTTCCTCTCCTCTTGGGGGCCAGGGCCTCAGCCAGGTTCTGGTTCAGTTGGACTTTGTGCCCCTGAGGAGAAGATCTGCAGCCTCGCAATCATAAACCCCGTCTGCCCATGCCTCGTCTTTCCTTTCCTGGCAAGTTAGCTAAAAAAAATAAAATAAGGTTTTAAAGGACCTGTGGCTATAGGGTTTTTTTCGGAAATCACAGAGCTTGGTGTTAATTGTGGCCACTAACCAAGGGAAGTCAAGAATGGGAGCGGTCCAAAGGAGCAGAACAAGGGGTTATCACAGAGCTGTGGGGAGAAGCGGCATGATTAAAAATAGGCCCGGTTCCAGCCGGTGCTGTTGGTATTGTAGAGCAACCATTTCTCTTGTGGAAACCTTCCAGTTTCATTTGGGCGAGTTGTCACTTCAGCTGTTTTTATTTTGTCTAATGTGAGGAGGCTGTTGAAAGGAGACAGAGTCTGACTAGGGCAGAATGGCAGGCTCATGGAATGGAGGCCAAAACATTCACCAGTGACAGGGTGAACTGGGCTGGAAAGCAGCATGCATTGGGGAATACTGGAGGTTTGGGGTGGCAAAAAGGTTGGATTCTATGTTGCCGGGAGCATGACTGTTTCTAGGAAGCACGAGGATCATCGGCAAGGAAGCAGGAAACAAAGGGTGCTGTAGGAAGCCTGGACAGATAACCGAGAAGGCGGGGGGAGAGCAGGAGGAAAAGCAGCAACAATAAAACATCCCAGGCAAACAGAATTCTGGACAACTAAGAAAGAAAGCCCACCTGAAAACTGTCCCCTCCTGCTTTTGTTAGAAAGGAGGGAATATTGGAAAACGGAGAGGGAGTAGGCCTCTGGAGAACAATGAGGTAGAGCAGGGTCCTCTCTGCTGTTAGCAAATACAATCAGTCAGTCAGGCGATAGTGCTTCAGGGCCCACTGTGTGCAGAGCACTGGAGTAAGCTCTTGGAGTAGACAAATTCCCTGCCCTCTTCAATCTAGTCGCGGCGACAGATGCTAAAATAATTTGCAAATAGGAAGAGGAAGGAGGGGGGATAGGAATACGAGTTAGAGCCTAAGAAATAGCATAATAGTGTTGTAAAGTTGCAACTAGGCCTGGGTGGCTGGTCCGGTTAGCTATTGCTGTCTGTTTCCATTTCACAATCTCTGACCTGAGTGTTACCCCCACCGCCCCCACAACGTCCTACTACCAGCTGATTTTTCTGCAGTGACTATATCATCCCCTGTTTTTCTGTGGCGAGCCTGCAAACTGTCCTTTCAGCTTTTCCCATCCCTGCCCTGGGTCCCCTGGGGATGTTTCGTCTCTTTGAGGGTTGCTTAGCTCTAGCTTCCTTCGGCCCCTGCCACTCACATTAGGCCCATTGGAACTGTCCCCAGGTCCCAATCTGTGCGCAAGGACCAGAAAAACGGTTGAAGAAAGCACCCCTCCAAAGAGTTCGGGTGATCCGACACACCCAGCTGGAACGAGCGGAGACCCAGGACCCAGGGGGACTGCAGACAGCAGTGCAGACCCCACGGCCAGGATCTCGGGAGCAGTCGGACTGCATCCTCAGGGGCGGCAGGGAGCCCCAGGTCTGGTGGGAGAGAGGTGAGGACGCGAGAGCCGCCTGGAGCACAACGTAACCCCACTTTCCTCGGGGACCCTGATCACTCAGAAGGCAATGGGCCCAAGAGTGGATGGGGGTGGTCCTGGGTGGTCTCATGGGAGGAACAGACTGGAGTTGGGGGAATTGGGGAAGAGACACAGCCACTATCAGGAGGACCTCGATCCCAGGGACTCTGGTGGGACTCTACTCCCTCGCAAGGCGGGGAAGGAAAAGAAGAGGCCACTTCTCAACCTGCTGCAGCCCAGATGGTAATGCAAGAGTCAAGGAGCCTCGGGGGGCCTTAGCTCCCAGGATTGTGTGGTCAGTGGGGCAGGAATAGCCTTTAGTTCTTACAACATCTTTGAGCTCAGTCTTTTTGGGACTCTAAGAAATGAAAGGATTAAAAAAAATTAGAAAAGCCCCATACTGGATATGTTTATATTTTAGCATGTCAAGAACTCAGAGCTCAGTGTCAGAAAGACAGTCTTGCAACGTATTCTTTGTCCAGCCTGAGTAGTCTTCAGTTATGTACGGATTTTACTACCTATGTAATCAACCAATCAATGTTATGTATCGAACGCTTTACTAAGCGATTGTGAGAGTTCAGTGTAATGGAGTAGGTAGATAGTCCCTGTGCATAACAAGCTTGCATTCTACAAGGGAGACAGACGTGAAAATCAATTACAGATGAATATGGACATAAATGCTGTGGGGGTGGGGTGAAAGTTAAAATGCTTAAGGGATAGGTACCTGAGGGCACAGGCAACACAGAAGCCAGGGTATATAGGAAAAATGTGGGGGATCAATCAGGGAAGGCCTCTTCGTGGAGATGTGAATTTAGTAGGGCGAAGATTGGAAGAGTCAAAACTCTGGAGAGGTGGGTATTTTCTTGCCAAGAGAAGCACCGTGGTCTAGTGGATAGGGCATGGGCCTGGGAGTCAAAAGGACCAGGGTTCTATTCCTGGCTCCGCCACTTCATTCATTCAGTCGTATTTATTGAGCGCTTATTATTCATTCAGTAGTATTTATTGAGTGCTTAAAATGTGCAGAGCATTGTACTAAGCGCTTGGAATGTACAATTCGGCAACAGATAGAGACAATCCCTGCCCAACAATGGGCTCACAGTCACACTTGTCTGCTGTGTGACCTTGGGGAAGTCACTTAACTTCTCTGGGCTTCAGTTACCTCATCTGTAGAATGGGGATTAAGACTGGGAGCCCATGTGGGATATGGACTGTTTCTAAATTGATTAGCTTGTATCTACTCCAGTACCTAGAACATTGCCTGGCACATAGTAAGCACTTAACAAATACCATTAAAAGAAAAAAAAGGAAGGAGGGTAGCATGGGACCTTACCAAAACTGGAGAGACCCATCACTGTAGCCCCCCATCTCTTCCCTCAGCTCTGCCTGTTCCCCAGATTTCTTCTACCTCTGAGAAGAGGAGATCCAGTGAGCAAAAGGCTGTAGCTGAGCCCTTGACCGCTCTGTCTCAGGTAAGACCCAGCTCCCGTTGCTTTCCTGAAGTCCAGTTGCTGCTTTCTGACTCTGCCCCTCTGCGGCCACCTCTCCCCCTCCACTTCCTCCAGTTCAGTGAGCTTGGTGAGCTTCTCCACACAGCAACTACTCCCAGGAGTTTGCCTCACTGTGCTAGCATAATTGCTTGATCTGAGGTAAATTGGTCAGTGTGGGACACCCCCCACCCCTCCCCCCCCACACACCCCACTTCAAATGCTCTGTTGGTTAGGGTATTTAAATGCTTACTATGTGTCAAGCACTGTTCTAAGCAGTGGGGTAGAGACAAGTTAATCAGCTTGAACACACAGTCCCTGTCCCACATGGGTCTCCTGGTCTACATAGGAGGGAGAACAGGTATTGAATCTCCATTTTACATTTGAGGAAACTGAAGCCCAGAGAAGTTAAGTGATTTGCCCAAGTTCACACAGCGAGCAAGTGGTGGAACAGGAATTAGATTCCAGGTTCTCTGACTCCCAGGCCCGTGCTTTTTCTACTAGGCCCCGCTGGTTCCATGTCTGGAGTGATGCATCTCCTTCAGGTAAGTAATTTGTCTCTTTAACTTCTCTTGCCATCCCAGCTTTGCCCCATCCAAGCCTCTACTCATTACTTAGGTCTTAAATGATCGAGCTCTGTCTAGAGTTGCAGGTTCTGAGTGGTGGACTGTTCTCATTTCAGAAAATGGTGTCATTTGAGGAGGTGGCTTTGTATTTCTCCCAGGAGGAGTGGGAGAGTCTGGACCCTGCTCAGAGGACCCTCTATAAGGAAGTCACACAGGAGAATTATGGGAATTTGGTGTCACTGGGTAAGAATTCCTTCTTCCTAGGCTTATAGCTAAGAATCCTTATCATCAGCTTCCTGAGATTGCTGGTTAGTGAACCTTTGACTCCTAGAACATGGGTGAGAGAAATTCCACTGTCCTTTTTCACAGCTCATCTAAGAGCTGGAGAGACTAAGAAACTGAATAGCGTGGCTGTTCCCCAAAGCCTCCCTGAAGAAATTAGGAAATGGAGGGTTGTCTCCAGGGAAGCGGACACAAGGTGTGTCTGTTCCTCATCCCTGGGATAAAGTGCTCTTCTAGGTGGCCTTTCTGGGAGACAGGAGACACCTACCCCTCTTCCCTTAATGTGTCCTAATCACAAGTTAGCTGCTCTGCAATTCCCGAGTCCCCTTCAAATAGTGCTGCATATCACCTTCCAGCCCTGGAGTTCTGAGTTCTGAGTTCTCTTAACCCCTTTTCAGTTTCTTAGTCAGGCACCATTTCTTCCCCTAGCTTTCTTCCACCTCTCTTTCTTTTGTTCTCCCTTTTCTTCTATCTGCCCTTCATCCTCTTCCTCTTTTCCTCCCTCTGGCTTGTTCCCCCATCAGGGTCCCTTGATTCCAGTTCATCCTGCCCCATTAATAATTATGGTACTTGTTCAGTGCTTATTTTGTGTCAAGCACTGCTCTAAATTCTGGGATAGATACAAGTTAATCAGGTCAGACACAGCCCCTGTCCCACATCAGGTTCACAGTCTCTTTTAGGAGGGAGAACATGTATTGAAATTCCAGTTTACAGTTGGAGAAGCTGAGACAAAGGTAATTTTAAGTGACTTGCCCAAGGTCACACAGCAGGCAAGTGACAGAGCTGGGATTAGAACCCATCCCAAACCCAGGCTCTTTCAACTAGGCTACTCTGCCTCTTACAATTTAGGCCTGGACTCCCACTCCTACTCATGAAGTCCTGTCTTCTGTTAGGTTGAACTCTCCCAAATGCTTAATATAGTGTTCTGTACACTGGGGTGGATACAAACAAATTGGGTTGGACACAGTCCCTGTCCCAGCTGGGGCTCACAGTCTCAATCCGCATTTTACAGGTAATTGAAGCCCAGAGAAGTGAAGTGACTTCCCCAAGGCCACACAGCAGACAAATGGTGGAGTCAGGATTAAAATCCATGACCTTCTAACTCCCAGGCCCATGCTCTATCCACTAAGCCATGCTACTTCTCTGCATTTCTCTCCTTTTCTCCTCCAGCCTAGTCATTGCAGTAACACATCCCTTACCTCACAGTGCTGGAAGAAATTATCCTGAGGCTTCCTGCCAGATCCTGACTGCTTTCCTCCCTCTCTGTACCAGATCAGCATCAAGGTGTCACTGATTCCTTTCCTAAATTTTGCTCGCTTCTTCCCTTTAATGAAGCCCGGCAACAAATTGAGTCATCCCTTTAGGCTGCCCCCTCTTCAAGGGAGAGATACACATATTTAGGGGCTGCTGTTCATCCCCCTCTCAGGAGGAGATGAGGAGTATCATGTTGGTGGCTGAAACCCACACATTGAATTTAGGGAGTAGTAAATTATCACAGGGACAGTCCACAATCTCAACTGTTTCCTCCACTCAGCATTGTTTCTGATGCCCAAGCCTGAATTGATCTCTTCTCTGGAACAAGGAGAAGAGGCATGGTTCCCGGCTCCCCAGGAGTATGAGAAAATCCCAAGGCCATCTCCCACAGGTGAGGAGTGAATGAATGCTGATCGAGGGGAAGGGAAACACTCAGATGGGATTCTAATGTCTCTTGAGTTTTTGAAAATGCTGCTTTTGAATTTCTAATTTATAAATTATAAGCAAACTTTCATGTACTCTCTCTCCTCCCGCCCTCTTTCCCCTGGACTTCTTTTCCTACATACAGGAATGACTGGAGTTTTTACGTTTGTTCCCACACAGAACCTGAACTCAGAAGTGAGACCAAAAAGGAGGTTCCAGGGCAGCCTGTTCATTTGGAAGAGCTGGTCCCAGGAGCCACTTTATCAGAGAATTCTAACAAGGAAGTTCCCAAGAGAACTGAATCAGCAGAAGTCCAAGCTAGTGAGCCCAGGGAAGGAAAGCAACAGAGAAACTTACTTGTGGAGAGACGGCGGAAGCCTGCTTCCTGGAAAAAGGGCTTGCGGAAGCTCATGGCATCACGCAGGAAAGCCTTCACAGGAGAGAAACCGTTCAAATGTCAAGAATGTGGGAAAGGCTTCAGAGTTAGCTCAGATCTGATAAAGCACCAGAGAGTCCACACTGAAGAAAAGCCCTATAAGTGTTCTGAATGTGAGAAGAGGTTCAGATGGAGTTCAGATCGGAATAAGCACGTAAAGACCCACCGAGGAATAAAGCCGCACAAATGTACCTGGTGTGGGAAAGGCTTCAGTCAAAACACAAACCTTCTCACACACCTGAGAATCCACACTGGGGAGAAGCCTTATAAGTGTTATGAATGTGGAAAAAGATTCAATCAGAACTCCCACCTGATTAAGCATCATAGGACCCACACAGGCGAGCAGCCCTATTCATGTAACACGTGTGGGAAAAACTTCAGTCGGCGCTCAAGCCTCCTCAGACACCAGAAACTCCACCAGCCCAAGGAAAACTGTTCACGCCTGTAGTTTAAAGAGGGTCTGCGTGTTTCCAGGTGTCCAAGACCATGGAGCAGCCTGAATGTGTGAGTTTATTCAGCTGGGAAAAGCAAACCTCATTTTTCACAAGAGAGTCCAAGTACCAGAGAGACTATCAATTTTAAAGACACCATTTCATATGCCAGAGAAAGGACTGGAGAGAATTTTGTTAGGAGAAGAATCATAGAAGTATCCTATGTGAAGAAATGGATTCATCCCTCATGAAGTGATGCACTGACTTCAGAATGGCCGGTCTATCCATGTCCTGTGGTAGAGCACTAGTGGTGTCCTGCATAAAGTTGGGGGATGGCCCAAGAATTACAGCCTCCCAAGGGTTTCTGCTGAAACTTGCACAAGGGAAGGTGAATATTTTCCTTCCCTGGAGAATGTTAATAATGAAATTGATAATGGGTGCAAATTAACCCCTACTCCAGGTTTGAATCCGGATTGGATTCAGTCATCGATCGGAAGAAATGGAATCAATGCAACTTCTCTAAGTTATCTTCTGGTTAAGTTTTAATGTGACTTTGTGTCTGGAAGGGAAAGGGAAGAAGGACCCATGAATATTGATTTTGATAATCAAGACTAAGGGGCTGGGTTTTTGAGAGGCAGGAAAGGGATTGGACATTTGAAAAATAGGCAAGGCCAGGAGGGCTGGCGCCTGGTAATAAGTTGTAACAGGACTTCATTTATTTTTTCTTTGATTTATAGGAGTACTTCCAGACTTGCAGTTTTGTCCAGGCTGGGGAAGGGACAATCCTGCCTAATAGGAGGGAGAAGTAACTAGATCTGCCCTCCTAATGGTCCCTTTTCCAAAAGGGGGCAAAGATATTTTCCTGGAATTGGTCATTTTGGCACTTGAAGGGGTAAAGCAAAGCTGTTTCAGGAATGGCACCACTGCACCCCAGTTTTCGGTAAATTCTCTTAATTTTAGCCCTTTGTTCCTGCTTTATGGGTCAAGAAAGATTAGCTGAAGTAATATGAGGTTAAGTTGTGTTTTGTTGTAAAAACCTGAAAACCTCTGAGTTCCCTCCCAGCCCTATAAATTTGCATTTCGGGTTCCATCTCATCTGTCATCTACCTTAGAAAATCAATCAGTGGTATTTACTGAGTGCTTGCTGTGTGCAGAGCACTGTACTAAGCACTTGGGAGAATACAATATAACAGAGTTGGTAGGCACATTCCCTGCTCACAGCGAGTTTACAGTCTAGAAGGGGAGGTGCCCTTCCAGGTTTTCTAAGTGACATTTTGCCCCTGGAAAGGTTTTTTTTTTTTTTTTTTTTTAACTGATCTGAGCCCCCATGCTCCCAAACTGGGCAGAGCCCAGGACATCCCATCCCACCCTCTGGAGGATGTCTTCCCCATACCGGGGACTGCCTGTGGGGTCTCCCTTATCCCCTCAGTTGCCTTGAATTCCCACCTCATAAATCCCGGAAACCCAGGTGTCTAGTATCTTCTGCTTTTTAGGGCTAAGACAGGGATGTTTTTGAGGCCCATGCTAGTGTTAACCCTAGATTATTCCCATAGTTTGCAATCCCGCCCCCCCCCCCCCCCCCCCCCGGACTTGTAGAATCTTTACTCCCAGAAGGCACAGGGAACATCTGGGGCCCAGCTGGCCAGTCCTGCTCTTAGTGGGCTGGTTGCCGAGGTTCCAGTTTGGTGTTTTCAGTGGTTTTTTGTTGCTTTTTAATGGCATTAAGCCCTTATTATATGCCAGACTCTGTACTAAGCAGTGAGGTAGATACAACTTAATCAGGTTGGACACAGTCCATGTCCCACTTGGGGCTCCCAGTCTTAATGCCCATTTTACAAATGAGGAAATTGAGGCCCAGAGGATATAAGTGACTTGACCAAGTTTATAAGGCAGACAAATGACCGAGCCGGGATTAGAGCTCAGGCCCTCTGACCCCCCAGGCCCGTCTTTGCTTTTTCCACTAGGCTATGCTGCTTCAAGGTGAGGGGAAGAGCTCGTTTCTTCATCTTCATCTCATTTCTTGTCTTCTTTTTTTCAACAGTGACATTCTGGTAGTAGAGAAATTGATCTGTACTGCTTTCTTTTATAAGCACTTACTATTTGCCAGGCACTAAGCACTAGAGTAGATAGAAGCTAATCAGGTTGGATACAATCCATGTCCCACGTGGGGCTCCCAGTCTTAATCCTGTTTTACAGTGAGGTAACTGAGGCACAGAGAATTGAAGTCACTTGCCTAAAGTTACACAGTAGACAAGTGGCGGAGCCTGGATTAGAATGCAAGTCTTTCTGATTTCCAGGCCTGTGCTTTGTCCGCCGGGCCACACTGCTTCTAGTTTCCAGATGCTTTCTGGTAACCAAGTATGAAACTGCCTGGGATTTGGCATCTTTGGCATTTCGTATTTTCTGAAGGAGAGAGTCCGCTATTGAGGATTTTGAGCAGGATCTGGCCTATCTTTCCTCTTTATAATTGAGGTGCTTTAATAGGATTGACAAAGACTTGGCATTTGTGAGAAGAAGAGTTGTCAGGGGATTCAAAGATTTTCATCCTCTCCTTTGTTTTTCAGTAGAATCATACTTTTCCTTGCTCTTCTGATGTGTATGTTGAAACCATATTTTCTGCCTTAAATCAAGGAGTTCCCCCTTTATTGAGATATTCTGGTCATTGTGAACCATGCATGGGCTGTCCCCACATTTTACATTGGGAACTCCTTTTTCAGCTTCTTCCAATGGGTTCTGAATTCAGCCTGGATGAAAGCAACTTACTGTGACTCTAAAAGTCATTGTAGAGCACGATGTATTTTATCTTTCTTGACTCTATGCCATCCTCTCTTCATTTTTGTCCGTCAATACTCCATGGATGTTTAGTTTCAGCTATATGCCCCTTTCCCCTTTACACTCTCCTTGACTTCTTCTACTCTCAGTCTTATCTTTCTGAACTTTTCACTGTCTTTTCTTAATGCATCTTCCTTATGTCTTTACAAAGCTTCCAAAATTACATGCTGTAGAGGTTATTTGCAAAAGGCAGTCCTCAGTCTTATGGCACAAATGATTCCTGATAACTGCATCTTAAGTCAAAGTCCTAATAAATGGGAACCAAATTTCTCATAGGAATAATGTCATAAATGGGGGGATCGGTTCTCAAACCAAGGTCGGGTACTTTATTTTCCCTCATATTGTGTATTCAATACATTATTTTGAGGTATGTAGTTGCATTCATTCTGTCATTCATTCAATCGTATTTATTGAGCACTTACTGTGAGCAGTGCAGTTACATTAATGTGATTAAACTGAGTCAGAGGGATATTGATTTTTACTTTACTGAAAGTAACGCGGCCACGTGGGCTTTCCCTGGTGACTCTGCCTGGTGATTGGGCATACCCCTCCTCTCGGCCACTCTGGCTCTGCCGCTGTCCCCAACCCCCTTATCCCCTTCCCCCAGCCATTACCCGCCCTTGTGGCTTTGAAAATTGTTTCCCCATTTCCTCGTGGCTCCCACATGCCCCTGAATTTCTCCTCACCCCCTGGGCCCCCTCCCTTGGAATGTCATTCTACTGCTCGGTCCCTTGGAGAGTGGAATTCTCATTGGGTGAGTGTTCTTCATTGGCAATGCGGCCCCCAAGTTACATCCCCTTAGTGGCTATCTTTTCAGCCAAATTTTCAATGCATCAAATGAAGGATTTGCAATGGTGGTTTCTGGTGTGGTTTATATAAAGCCATGTGGAGTCTTAAAAGGCTTGTCCTGGGAGATTGTGTCCCACTGTGTTTTCCTGATTGGTCTAGGTCTATTTGATTTCTTGGGTGCTGAGTTACCTGTATGTTCTCTCATTTCTCAACTGCTAGTGTGCAATTCCTTAGATATGCTTATGTGAGATTTTTTGTGTGTTATTTTAACCTAGGAATCAGCAAAATTGTTTCCCAGAAGCAGTTTTCTTTTTCTCTGGGGAATTTCTCTTCCCCTGATGCTGGTCATTTCATTGAGCTGTACAGTAGGCAGAGACCAAAGGTTATGAACACCACATTGTTCCTTGAAATTCTCTTCTCCCGCTACAAGTGGGACTTGGCTGTTTTGTTCTTCCAGGTTGATAGAGGGCAGAGAGGAGGGGGGTCTGAGGCCCAGAAAGGAAGCCCCAGGTGCAGCCTGGCATTTAGAAGGTTGTGCTGGGCTTTGTGGGCTGGCTGTGGTCCTGGTCTAGGGACCCCTGACTTCTAAAGCATTTCCTTTTGGGGGGGGATGGAAATGGCTAGTCCCCAACCCACCAGACATTTGTTTGGCACCAGAGGTCTCCCTTGCCTTTTGGCACCAGAGCTCTCTCTTGCCTCATACAAAATGGGACATTTCCAGCCAAGCCAGCCTCTGGAAAAACACACCTGACCCTATAATAATAATTGTGGTATTTGTTTAAATACTTACTATGTGCCAAGCCCTAGGGTAGAAACAAGATAATCAGGTCTGACATAGTCCCTGTCCCACATGGGACTCATACTCGGGGGGACTAGATATTTGACAGATGAGAAAACTGAGGCACTGAGAAGTCAAGTGACTTGCCCAACGTCAGACAGCAGTATTGGAACTGAGGTCCTTGGACTCCCAGGCCCGCACACTTTCTTCAGGCAGATTAGGTCATTTTCTCTTTGAGGGAATTAAGATTCCAGGAAGGGAAAGGATTGGTTTCAGATGGCACATTGAGTTGTTGATCGTATTCAATCAATCAGCTTTATTGAGCACTTACTATGTGCAGAACATTGCACTAAGCACTTGGGAGAGTACAGTATAACAGAGTTGGTAGACACATTCCCCGCCCACGAGCTTACAGGGAAGAGAGAATTTACTACATAAGCAGCTGCCTAGGCCCAGTTACCTCAAGTTGCATTTGATTGCATTTCGGAAGTTTGTTATTAAAAAAACCCACCACTGTGGGGAGATGGTCATCGGAGAAACTGGGAAAGGCACCAAAGGGATGAATTTGAAATGTTTGAAATGTGACTCAGAACTTAAGGCTGCTAGTTTATGGAGAGAGCTGAGAAGGTTCCAGCAGCTCCAAAGGGTTTACCACTGAGGAATAAAGGAAAGCTTGTAACTGGGGAGCCAAATAATAATAATAATAATGGCATTTGTTAAGCACTTACTATGTGCAAAGCACTGTTCTAAGCGCTGGACTTTTTGAAATGCTGGTTAGCCATGGGAACTGATGGTTCCTGTGGAGGGACAGTCAAATGGAATGGGGAGAAGAGGTGAAAACCAAAAAACCTCCATTGGGTTGCAGTTACGTTAATTGGTGAGAGGAGTTTGTTGCCAGTAAGAGTGGGATCTTGGCTGTATGAGAGCCCCGGCATGGGGAGGCCAGTGGAATACTTTATTATTAAAGATAGATTGGTTGTGAATTGCAATCTGTGGATGGTCTCTGGGAATGAAGGTTATATCGCCCTGAAGTCATACCATTCGGTCTTGGTCACCACTGAGAAAAGCATCGGTGGTAATGGCCACCTTCCCTGCTGCCACTAATGGTTCCCGCTCCCGGCATCCTCTGCCGAGCTGGGGACAAAAACCGCTCCCAGGCATCCTCAGACCCCTTCATAGCTGCTGAGGGAAGCATCCATGGTAACTGCCACCTCCCCTCCCGTGGCTGAGGATCTCGGCCATGGCATGCTCTGTGCCCACTGGGAAGGGGATAGAAGCTGCCACTGCATTCTTTCAGCATCCTGTCCCTCACTGGGCAGATGGCCAGCCACACTGCCTCCCCGGGATCCAACAAAGACCCTCCCCTGCATCCCTGAGGACACCCCCATCCCTGTCCTCTACCACCCAGGCAGGAAAAGTGGCTATATAGGTGTTCCGTGGACTCGGAGTCTGACATTCTGCTCCTCTAGTCCCACCACCCTGCTGCTTTTTGTTTTATCTTGGCTATTTGCATTGCATTTTACCGTTTCATCATTCCTAATGCCGTCGGTCCCTTCTCCCTAATTTATCCTCTTAGATTATGAGCCCTGCAGAAGACAGGGATCATATCTAATTTCCACTTCTGTACTTTCTCCCAGCACTTATTACAGTGCTCAGTACTTAGTAAGTGCTCAATAAATACTCCCTATTAGTACCCAAAGACATTCTCAATTTGTCAAATCCTAAGATATCTGGGAAACCTTCCATTCCTGGAAAGTAGGTACCCACTGTTACATGCCCTGTCCTGTGCCAGTGAGGATGATGATAATTACACTATTTGTAAAGTGCTTACAATGTGTCAAGCCCTGTTCTAAATGCTGAGGTAGATACAAATTAACTAAGTTGGACACAGTCCTTGTCCCTCATAGGGCTCACAGGCTAAGTAGGAGAGAGTACAGGTAATGAGTTCCAATTTTACAGGTGAGGAAACTGGCCCACGGAAGTTAAGTGATTTGCCCAAGGTCACTGAGCAAGCAAGTGGAGGAGCTGGGATCAGAACCCAGGTCCTCTAACTCCCAGGACCACATCTTTTTCACTAGGTCATGTTGCTTCCCATCTCACCATATCCTATTCAACACATCAATTAATAATACCATTGATTTCATCACAGGGCTTCCCACTTGATGACTCTTTTCCTGGTCCACCCTCCAACTGGGCTACTTCCTCAGCATCAAGACCCACTCTCTTGGAACTCTGCTTGCTGCTCCCCACTTTAAATTTCAATATTTTCTGGTATATCTCCCCTAAAGTCAGGCGAATCGGCCTCCAGTGCTGGCTCGAAGGGCCCCCCAAAAAGTATATATGTAAAGGACTTGGTCCCGAGAACAGGCAAAAGGGACAGGAATACCAGCAGCACTTTGCTCCAGGAAATGAGCCACTCCGACCTGCTCAGTTTGGTTGGAGACATCAGGCCTTGCACTTTGACTTCCACCCTTTATTCACCTTTCCCAGAGCCCTACTGTACATATCCATAATTTACTTAATGTCTGTCTTCCCTCTCTAGACTATAAACTCACTGCGGGTAGGGAACGTGTCTACCAATTCTATTATATTGTACTCTCCCAAGCGCTTAGTACAGTGCTCTGCACTCAGCAAGCACTCTATAAGTACATTTCATTGATTGACTCTAAGGTACTGGCCAAGATGTGAAGGATAGCTATTAAAAAAACAGGGACCCTGAAAGCTAAAATGCCTCAGTGATTTGTTTTAAAGTAAGTCAAAATTTGGGACATCTTATTTTACTGAGAAGGGAGTGGAGGAAAGTGAGGCATAGATAGGTTCAGTGCGTCAAAGGGCTTTTCTTCTTTCAGCTTCAAGAGGAGAAGGGGCCAGGAGTTGGACGGGCTGGAGAGGGAAACTTACGAAGTACAGTTTCTAAATCAGACGGCTAATTGACGAGGTATGGGGGCAAGTTCTGATGGGAAGGTAATGTCTCAACCCTGCTATGATTCTGGTGACTAATTAGATTTCGGTTGCTTCAGAACCTTTTCCTTCATGTGCACTCTCCCGTGTTTAGTAAGTGTTGAACGCTTACTGAATCTTTTCCCACATTCGGGACACTCGTAGGGCTTCTCTCCTGTGTGGGTTCTGTGGTGTGCACTAAAGTGGGAGCTGTTATTAAAGCTTTTCCCACACTCCCCACAGTGGTAGGGTTTCTCTCCTGTGTGGATACGCTGATGGGCACAAAAGTACGAGCTATTGTTGAATCGCTTCCCACACTCCTCACATTTGTAGGGTTTCTCTCCCGTGTGGGTTCTCTGGTGCACCACAAGGCTGGAGCTCTGATTGAAACACTTCCCACATTCTCCACACTTGTAGGGTTTCTCTCCTGTGTGGATGCGGCGGTGGGCAACGACGTTCGAGCTGTTGCTGAAGCACTTGCCGCAGTCGAGACATTTATAAGGCTTTTCCCCTGTGTGGATTCTCCAGTGCCTCATAAGCCGGGCCCCTCCACTGAAGCATTTTCCACATTCACTACACTTGTGGGGAGCCTCAGGCTGGAGATAAGGCTGAGAAGGGATGAGGTGGGAATTCAGAGTGAAGCTTTTTACAGAGTTGGAATTCATGTAAGGTTTCTCTTCCATGTTGCGTCTCTGGCGACCTTTAACTTTTCCTACATCCTTCTCCTGAGCAGCCATTTCTTTCAGTCTCTGTCCAGCGCTTACCCCACACTGTGTTCCTGCTCTATATTCTCCCTCGGGCCCTTTTTCTTGATTATGACAGCGGGGCCCAACCCGTTCAGATCTTCCAGACATCAACCTAAACAGTTCCAGATTCTCAGGCATCTTCCATTTGGAGTTTTTCTCATTCCCCATTTCCAAACCTGAAATAATAAATAGAAAATGTAGCGGTCAAATTTCCTGCAATGGACAGAAAGACGAGGGAAGATGATGATGATGGCATTTGTTAAGCGCTTACTATGTGCCAAGCACTGTTCTAAGCACTGGGAGGGGGGGTTACAAGGTAATCAGGTTGTCCCACATGGGGCTCACAGTCTGAATCCCCATTTTACAGATGAGGTAACTGAGGCACAGAGAAGTTAGGTGAAGAGAATGTTTCTTAAAAGGAGTTTCATTTCAAATTTCAGAGAAATTCAGAAACACAAAGATGGAAACTCTCACCCACTTGGGTGCACGCCCAGTGTAACTGCTTCTCAGTCAAAAGATTTGAAATCGCTTTTCAAGTGTCACATTCACATTATAGGACGTGTAGTTCAGAATACAACCATGTAGTCTGAACGTACTAAAAGGAAGGCAGTGGATGGCCACGATCAGATCCCCTCAAGACCCTAAGCTCGTTACGGGAAGGGAATGTGTCTTCATTCTGCTGTATTGTACTCTCTAAAGGGCTTAATACAGTGCTTTGCACAGAGTAGGTGCTTAAATACCACAGATTTATTTCTGGGGTCTGATGGGACTCTCGCTTATTTGGAGATCACAGAGTGGGAATGAGAAAACTCCATAGGGAGGTAGGGTTATATAGCAACTCTCTGAGCTCAGTTAATCCTGCCTGAAAGCCTGCACTGTGCCTTCCACATGACAGGTGCTCCATAAAAATTACTGGATAACAAGGAATCCCAATCCTTTGTTTTCTAGGAACAAGGGGAGGAGAGGGGAAATGTCCAAGGTGGGGCAAGAGATGCTGTGTAGAGGGTTCAAATGTAACCCTTAGATAACTGGCAATTTTTTGAACATCATCATATTCTGCGAATTGCCACAGTGAGACGGTCCTGGGAAGGGTGAGCATGATACCCTAATGGCCTCTGAACAGGAACACTGAGGCTCAGTGACTTTCAGACGGTCTACAGTGGTCTGCACAGAGTAAGCGCTCAGTACAGACGACTGACTGAGAGTTGGAAGCAGAGTCTGGGCCGGAGCAGGGTCTCCTGACTCCCAGGCCAGTGCTTTGCTTCCTTTTACACCGTTAGATCCTTGAAGAGAAAAATTCTTACCAGTGTGGTTTGGGGACAGAGTCGGGGCACTGTGGTTTCCAGGTCTCTGAGTTAACTTCTTGACCTCCACTTCCTCAGCACCAAAGTCCTCTGTCATGGACACTTCTGCAAGTCCTTCATAGGCCCGGCCCCCCTGTTCTGGAGTCTCGGCAAGACTCCCCCTCTTTCTGGGCCAAGCCACCCCTGCCTCTAGGATTTCAGCGGGGCGGGCAGCAGCCTGGGCTCTCATCAGGACATCCATCTCCTTGTAGAAGACACACGTGTCTGTCACCCGGCCTCTCCTTACTTTGCGGTAGCTGGCCTGGAGACCTTTGAACTTGGTCCGACACTGCTCCGGGGTCCGGAGGAAACCACATCTCTGGAGGCGCTCCGCCACGGGCCCGTACACTTGGCTGTTCCGCTGACTGGTCCGCGGTGTTTTAAAAACCTGGGACTCGATGAGAATGGTGAGGAGGGTCTTGGTTTCCTCATAACTCCAGTGCACACCTGCCACAAAAGGAGAGTCAGTGTCTTCTCCGAGTAAGCCCTCTTCTCCCCGGCTCCCTCTCTCTTCTGCGTCACCCATGCGCTCGGAACCGTGACCTCTGGGAATTTGATATTTGCCCCACCCTCAACCCCACAACAAGGTTCATACCTTCAAGTTATATATTATAAATGATTTATTTATATATTAATGCCTCTTTTCCTCTTTAGCCTGTAAGCTCAATATGGGCAGAGAATGTGCCTATGAACTCTGTTGTACTTTCCCAAGTGCTCAGTACAGTGCTCTACACACAGTAAGCACTCAATAACTACCATCGATGATGATTCCTTGGTCCCTTTCACCTCAGCAGTTCCTTTCCTTGTCCCTCTTCTCCTCTGGCCCCCTCACCTCCCCACCCCATCACCTCCCCACCCCATTACATCTCATTACATGAGAAGCAGCATGGCTCAGTGGAAAGAGCCCGGGCTTGGGAGTCTGAGGTCATGCATTCAAATCCCGGCTCTGCCACTTGTCAGCTGTGTGACTGTGGGCAAGTCACTTCACTTCTCTTTGCCTCAATTCCCTCATCTGTAAAATGGGGATGAAAACTGTGAGCCTCACGGGGGACAACCTGATGACCCTCTATCTCCCCCCAGCACTTAGAACAGTGCTCTGCACATAGTAAGTGCTTAATACCAACATTATTATCCCAATTCACTTTAACTCTTCTGCTAGGTGTGTTTAGTCACGGCTTCCCCTCCTGCCCTCTCATATACCCTGTTGGTGGTCCTTTCTACCAACTCAATTTCTTAGTTTCTTTATACTGTTCACTGGCTCTCGCTGGGCTGTCCCTGGCCGGTCACTGGTCCAGGCCCCTGTACTGTCTCTGTACCTGGCAGAGAGAGAAAACAGTTCGGGTCTACTGGCTCCTAGCCCACACCTACACCCATTAGAGTGTAAGAGGGAAAGCTCTTTGGGAGCAGGGAATGCATTTTGCATTTTTTCTTGGTACTTTCCCCAAGTTCTTATTGCACTCCACTCAGCTACCCCTCAGTATATATCCTTACCATTACTCCTTCCATTAGACTTTCTGCTTCCATTTTCTGCTAAAGTTCCAGAAAAATAAGAAATCCTTACCAGGGCGGTTTGGGGACAGCGCTGGAGGGCTGGGGCTCCTGGACTCCTGATATAGCTGTTCACCTCCCGTTTCATTTCCATCAGAATCGTCCAACTCGACTTCTTCTTCAGCCTTTATCTGCTCCCAGCCTCTGTTCCCCTGCCCTACAGTCTCAGCCCCTCTTTGTCGCAGGGGAGGTGCTGCTGCTGCCATCAGACTTCCAGGGGTGGGCACAGCAGCTTCGGAGTTCAGCAAGGCATCCATCTCTTCGTAGAAGGCGCAGGAATCAGACGGGTGGCCATTCTGCACTTTGCGGTAGCTGGCCCGGAGGCCTTTGAACTTGGTTCGGCACTGCTCTGGCGAACGGAGGAAGCCGTAATCCCGCAGTTGTTCAGCCACGGACACATACACTTGGCTGTTACGTGGAAAGGTTCGGAGTTTCTCGTAAGACTGGGTCTTGCGGAGAATATTAAGGAAAGTTAGGGTTTCCTCATAACCCCAGTTCACACCAGCAAAATTTCTTCCCTCCTGGCAGCTCCCGTTTTTCCGTTCCCTCCTTGCTGGGATCCTCTCATCTTGCACTCGCTCCTCACCTGCTCTGGAGCAGTTTAGGAGCTCCTGTCCCTGGAAGCCCCGGAGATCCGGGATCCATGTGTCTTCCCCTCGTTCCCGCACCGAGATCACATTGGATTTAGGGACTGGAAACTCTCCTTACGGGGAAGCAAACAGGAGACATGTTGGTAACAGGAGACAGGAGTGAATGCTGGTCCCAAGATCTCCCTTGAACTCGGTGCCTGCACCCTTAACTACTAGAGACAACCAGGATCAGGAGGAAAGCATTCCAGGGAGACCTTCTGGGAAGATCCAATATAATGGAGAAGAGGGAAAGGAGTTATGGAAGGAGATGTGAACTCGATCATAAAGGGACTAGGCAGAGAGACAGTACCTGGGCAGAGGGAGATCCGTAAGGACCTCTGTCAGAGATATCTTCCAGAAAAAGGGTCTAGGATCATCCTCTCTTTGTACTCCTGGCCCACTATCCATGGCTCTTCCCTCGGAAGGCCAGGGTGGAGGTGTTGTCTACAGTGGTGGGATTTTGAATGATCTTTTGTGGCAAGAAATGTGGGAGAAGAAAATCTCACATTGGTTTTCCTTGGGACTGAGGACTTCGGAGGCTCCTGGCCCAGGGAGGGAGAGGAATCCTTACCCACTGAAACCCGGACTCCACAATTTTCCTTCTTGATGTCTCTGTTTCTGGTCCCCTGGGCAGGGTCTCGGTGCTCCCAGTCTTCCTTAGAGAAGGAGAAAGCCGGATCCTTCAGTGGTAACGATTTCTGGAATGAATATTCAGCAAGGTTACTTTTACTCTCTCATTGATTCCAAGGCCCACTGTCCCCCCAAAATATTCCAGATTCCTGAGGCAGCCAGTGTCCCCATCTCCCTCATCCCTCGTTCCAATAATCTCACCAACCTCTTTGGTGATGATGTGGAAATCATCAGGTTTGTGCTCTCACAAAGGGCTCCTTTACCTCCCCAATTCCCTTCTAACCCTACAGCCATTCTCTCAGACTTCTTAAGTGGGTTTCAGACCTACTTGTTTTCCAAAATCTACCCCCTCTACCTGTGCCTGTGACCCCATCCAACCCCTTTCACCTTTTCAAAAAATCTGTGCCCACTTCTTCCTTCCCTAAATGCCATTTTCAACCACTCACTCTTAGATGGCTACTTCTCCCCTGCCTTCATATATTTCAAATCTCCCCTATGCTAAAATGACCTCCTTTGAATCTTACTACCTCTTCCAGTTAACGCTCCATCTCCTATTCCTCTCCAAATTCCTAATCTGCATTGTGTACCACCACTGCCTTCACTTCCTCCCTCCAATGTCTTTCTTGACCTTCTACAATCAGGCTTCTGCCAACTTTGCTCTACTACCCAAGGTCACCAATAATCTCTTATCTAATAGTCTCTAGCTTACTCTAATCCTCCTTAACATCTTGGTTGCCTTTGATACGGTTGTCCCTGAAATGCTCTTCAACCTTGGTTTTTGCTGATCTGGTTCTCTCCCAGTTCTCCTTCAACTGCTCTGGCCACTCCTCCTCCTTCTCTTTCGCTTGTTTTTCCTCCACCTCTCACCCCTTAACTCCCTTACTTTTCTCAATTTATATTCACTCTCTCAGGGAACACAACAGCTCCAGTTTCTTCAGATACCACCCCAATGTGGGTGACTCCTAAATCTATAATGCTAGCCCTGACTTCTCAACTCCTTTGTAATCTTGCATTTCCTCGTACCTTCAAGACAGCTCCATGTGGATGTCCTGCTAGGACCTTAAATTCAAAATGTCTAACACTAAACTCCTCATCTTCCTTCTCAAACCCACTCTTCCTCTTCACTTTCCATCATCCTCCCTGGAGCTGCAACTTCAGTATTGTCACTGACTCACTGCTCTCTTTTAACGCTCAAATTTAATCTATCATTCTTTCTCCTGCTGGCACTCTCTAAATTCCTTAATTTTGCCTGTCTCGCCCATTAGATTGTGAGACCCTTTAGGGCAGGGACTGTGTCTTTTACTTCTGTATGCACTTAGTACAGTGTTCTACACTCTGTGGGTGCCCAATAAATACCATGAATGATGATCAGATTTCCTTTATTCCGTCCGACCTCAGCTCCCCTGAACACCCACGTTCCCGGTAGCACCCATCCAACTGCTCTCAACACTTATGTTTTCTAACAGTAACACTAATGCAAATTCTTGATCTATTAACTTAGATTTACTTACCTATTTAACCTTCTATCCTTTTACTATAAGTGTGGTATTTGTTAAGCATTTACTATGAGCCAAGTATTAAGTGCTGGGGAAGATATAAGTTAATCAGGTTGGACCCAGACCCCATCCCATGTGGGGCTCACACTCTAAGTAGGAGGGAGACCAGTTACTGGATCTCCATTTTAAAGATGAGGAAACTGAGGGGCAGAGAATTTAAGTGACTTGCCTAAGGTCACACAGCAGGCAAATGGCAGAGTCAGGATTAGCTACAGGGTTTTTCTCCTCCAAGTGTTATTATTAATAACATCCATCATAAAATATCTACGATATACATCTATCAGTCTTCCCCCTTACACTGTAAGTTCCTTTAGGACAGGGACTGGGTCTTAGTTGCATTTTCCCAAGCATTTAATACAGTGCTCTGCATACAGTAGGTGGTTCAATAACTAAGGTAGATTGATGGCACAGATGAGACACTAATTGTCATTTGCCCCAGGTGGGCCATTGCCCCTCTGTTCTGGGGTGTGGCTCAGAGGCAATACCTACGTGCCAGTATGGAGGAACTGATGGGATAAAGGAAACCCATGGCTTAGGTCTGGGAAGTTAAGGTGAGAGAAAAGGGGAATGAGGTTGTGGCTTGAGGAGCACCTAATCCTAAAGGATGGACCTGATCATATGAGAGAGAGGAACAAGGGAAGAAAAGATGTGACCTCAGACCCAGAGGTTTTAGGAGAACTGACAGAACTCCAACTCACCTGACACCTGGGAGTGAGAAGTGTTGGTGTCACACCCCGGTCCCTGGAACTTGCTTCCTCAGAGAGAGCTGGAAGCTGAGGAGGAGGAGGAGAAGGCGGAGCTAAGGGAAGGAGAAAAGAACCATCAGCATGACAGTTCTCAGATTTTCTTCACAGAGGCGTCACATGCTTTGCAGAGGTGTGATCAACCTGATGGCTAAACCCATGCCAGAGGAGAAAAATATTACAGTTGGCACAACATTGGTGCCCATTCCCTGTCCAGGGGCATGTGCTCATGGGGAGGTTGAGGCCTGAAGCATCAAGGATGCAGCTCTCCCATGCTGTCAGCAACTCTATTCCAAGAGCGGAACCTGCCACTGCCAGAGACGTCACAGCTCTCTTCATAAGGGGCTGGGAAAGGGACATGTGTTGGTGGGGAGATTGTGCCCTGTGGGCCAGAAGGAAGAGAATGAGATCCATGCTGCCATTTGGGTCAGGACCCTCACACCCCCAGCACTGAGAATGCCAGCTAAGTGGAGTCAAGCCGGGCCAGTGGTGGAGATGGAGTATGTAAATGGAAGTTGCTGTGACTAGGTGAAGTCAGGAATGTGGGTGGACATAGGCAAATTTGGCAGCCAACAAAAATTTTGATGGGCCTAGCCATTTTCGCCCAACCCCTTCCAACCCCACTCTTCTAGGCTACTGGCACATACAAACCCCAGAGAGCTGTACTTCTCCCCCAGCCATTCTGTTTCTCACCAGTCCCCTGCAGAAGGAGGGGCTGCTGGGGGCCGCGGTACTGCGGTTCTGATGGTTCCACACGTGGACTCTGCCCCTTCTTCTTCCTCTGGGACGTCCCCTCCAGCCGGGCATCTGCTCCCTTCAGCTGGAATCTCACCGACTCCCGGTCTACTCCCCTGGGTGCCATCTCCTCCGAGAGCACTTCCTGGCCCTGCACACGGACCGTGACCTGCGAACGATCCCCAACCTCTGTCACTGCTCAGAATCCTGGGACAGTGTTAGGCCCAGCAGAGGAAGTGCCCTCCTTGAACACACGGAGGAAAGGAGAATTCAAAGTTTCATCCTATTCATGGGGCAGCAGGGAGCAGGGTGGAGGATGCTGGGAAAGGTTGTAGAGGAATCCTCGGAGGGATGGAAGATCCCTCGCATGACTGATCAGTTCTTGTTAAGGGACATTAAAACCCACATCAGCTACCCAGCAACAGTGATCCTTATAACAGCGCTGATGAGGACTACTTTCTCTTTCCATCATTTATATTTGCTACCAACTCTAAGGGGGCTAGGGCTCAGTGTGTCACACTGTAACTGAATCACTGAACCGTCTGTCTTCTCTATATTCTGCCCTATCTATAATTTATTCTAATGCCTGTCTTTCACTCTACACTGTGGGGTGTTCCTTGTGGGCAGGAGTCGTGACTACCAACTTTATTATACTGAACTCTCCCCAGCACTCAGTACAGTGCCCTACAAACAGTAAACCCTTGATACATACCCCTCACTGACGGATTAACAGTGCTGAGTCAGAAACAACATAGTGCAGGGAAGGGGTTAAAAGAAAAATGGAGATTGCAGGGTTGAAGAGTGATGAAGACATATCCTTTCCCTTCCCACAAAACACACCCAGGAAAGGGGCTTAGTCTGCCAGCACAGGAGCTAAAACCCCCCAAAATGCTTTTTTCACCATCCAGGCATTTCTACTGATTTCCCACCACTCCTTGATCATCTTCTCCTTCTTTGTAAGAAGAGAAGTCATCAACTGATTCTGAATTCAAGATCGCACTGCACAATTCTCTGAGACATATTCTAAACTGTCAGCTCTCACACAGCCTTATTGTTATATTTTTCTGGTAGAAACAAAACCTTTTTAGAGCGAGTTCAGACAGGACAACTTAAATGGCTCCCGATGGCATCTTTTACCAAGTCCTGCCAGCCAAATTTCTTTTTAGATTTTTCTCCACTTTTCTCATTTTTACTCTCAAATCCATGTGTATTCAGGCTGCTTCAATTTACCCAAACTTCTTCCTGTGATGATGTTCTCAAAATAACTTATCCTGTGGAGATCTCTGCACTGAGGCTTCAGGGCTTCAGGCTGTGAAAGGATTTACTTAGTCTCATAACTGGCAGCCTTACTTCAATGATACAATTTTTTTCATTCTAGAAAACCAGTTACTATATGAGACAACAACAACAACAAAATCATCCTGGTATTGCTCTCCCAGATATTGTGCTAAAACCAGAATTCTCTTCCCAGTAACATCCTCAACCAGCTGAATAGCTTTCACATTGAAACTTACAGTACTTCTGATCACCATGCCTTTCAATTCCTTCAAAACTGATTCTGATGTGAGTTCTGTGTGTAAATGCATTTCCAGAGTGACCTGCTTCCTTTGTTTTAATAAACTCCAAGTCCCACTCTCATGATCTGAAAAACAGTTCTTTCTTTGCATTCTTCACTACAAAATGGATTGGGATAATATACTGAACTCCAAAAAGTCATTTTCCAAAGCAGCATGGTCTATTGGGAAAAGTACTGAGCAGAGACGAGGGAGATGTAGGTCCTAGTCCTGAATATTCAGGTATAAAGCAGGAACGATACTCCCTGAGCCTTCCAACCTCCCCCAGATAGTGTGTGGATAAAATACGACTAGTCATGGGTTTTTATTGAATGGCAGGGACAATCGTGAGAGAGTTGGCCCAGGGGAACTTGGAAGAAGAGCGGCAAGAGGACCGGTGAGAAATCCACCCTGGCTGCCGGCCACCCTCTATTCCCATGGTTGGTGCTCTCTCTCTAGTCATCTGCCTTTCCTTGGGGAGAGAGAAAAGTGGCAGAATTGAAGCTGCGAGTTAAACTCCAGACTCATGCACAAGAGTTCAGTAACCAACCAAACCTCCTTGCTGCACTAACACTAATCAACAATGACATGGGGGCCTAGGTAGCTGGAAACCGTCCCCAGAAGCAGTTTCCAGCATGGAAGCCACCCATTCAGAGCCCACTTCCCTTTTGATTTAACCCAGATTTCCTTTCTACCCTGGCCTTCAGATAAGTAAGAACTTTCATGGTAGATGTAATATGGCCCTTCCTGTCAACAACTCCTTGGAGTTCTGCCCATCTCTAGCTCCCCTGCTTTTTTTTTCCCCACAATGTGAATTCAATCCTGTCACACTACTAACTTGCAGGAATTTAAATAAAACTCTTGCAATATTGTATAGCTGACTCCTAAATCTTCTTTGGTTAATTGATTTGGGCTGTGGGAGATTCCTGGGATTCTGCACATCCACAGTCCCCTGGGGTTATGGTCAGCTGTGAATCTGGTTTGAGCTCCTTATCTTCCCTCCCAAGCCCTGTCCTCTTCCTAACTTCCCTATCACTGTGGATGGTACGACCATCCTTCCCGTCTCTCAAGCTCGCAACCTCGGTGTCATCTTTGATTCGGCTCTCTCATTCACCCCACACATCCAATCTGTCACCGAGGCCTGCCAATCTCACCTTTATAATATCGCCAAGATCCGCCCTTTCCTCTCCACCCAAACGGCTATCTTACTGGTACAGGCTCTCATAATATCCCAGCTGGATTATCGTGTCAGCCTGCTCTCTGATCTCCCTTCCTCCTGTCTCTCCCCACTCCAGTCTATTCTTCATTCCGCTGCCCGGCTCATCTTCCTGCAGAAACGCTCTGGGCATGTCACTCCCCTTCTTAAAAACCTCCAGTGGTTGCCTATCAACCTCCGCACAAAACAAAAACTTCTCACTCTAGGCTACAAGGCTCTCATCACCTTGCCCCCTCCTACCTCTCCTCTCTTTCTCCTGCCCAGCCCGCACGCTCTGCTCCTCTGCCGCCCACCTCCTCACTGTCCCTAGTTCTCGCCTATCCCACCGTCGACCCCTGCGCCACGTCCTCCACCTGTCCCGGAACGCCCTCCCTCCTCACCTCCGCCAACCTAATTCTCTTCCCTTCTTCAAAGCCCTACCGAGAGCTCACCTCCTCCAAGAGGCCTTCCCAGACTAAGGTTCCCTTTTCCCTCTGCTCCCTCTACCCCCCCCACCTCCCCTCAGCTAAGCCCCCTTCCCCCCCTTTCCCTCTGCTCCTCCCCCCTCCCTTCCCCTCGGCACTGTGCTCGTCCGCTCATTTGCATATATTTTTATTAACTTATTTATTTTGTTAATGAGATGTACTTCACCTTGATTCTATTTATTGCTATTGCTTTAATGAGATGTACATCCCCTTGATTCTATTTACTGCTACTGTTTTTGTCCGTCTGTCTCCCCCGATTAGACTGTAAGCCCGTCAATGGACAGGGCCTGTCTCTATCTGTTGCCGATCTGTACATTCCAAGCACTTAGTACAGTGCTCTGCACATAGTAAGCGCTCAATGAATACTATTGAATGAATAGAAGAGTCCAGAAGTCCACATGAAACTAAGTGGAGATGGAAAGGGCCTTTGCCCCACCCTCAACCCCACGGCATTTATGTACATAACTCTGTCCTCTAAGATCCTCGTGGGTGTGGAATGTGACACCAACTCTGATGTATCCTCCCAAGTGCTCTGCCCTCAATACATCTGACCGGACGGATCGAGACAATGCCAAGGATGCCCGTGCTTTTCTAGATCACGCCACCCTCCTCCGTTGGGTACTACCGCTCCCATCCCTGCTTCGACAGGAGGAACTGCCTAAGGGAGGTCAGGTCAGAAGCTGATCTTCACTTCATCTGGGTGGAAAGCAGCCCCAAATTATTATTATTTCATTTGTCCTGGAAAAGTCTGTGAGGCAGCCACCGACTTCCGTCGTTCCCACCCCCCGGCCTCTCGAATCGTCCATTCCAAGCGCTTAGTACGGTGCTCTGCACCTAGTAAGCGCTCAACAACTACTCCGGAATGAATGAATGAACTTTACACCTCAGGTCCTCTCCTCCTGCAACAGAGTGGGATCCTTCCCCCCCTTCTCACCCAGTGCCTCGGTCTCCACGGCTTCCTGTGCAAATCCTCCACCAGGGTCACCGCCTCCTCTCCGCTCTGGGGGTGCTGCTCTCGCACCCAGGTCTGGATCTCCTCAGGCAGGACGGTCAGGAGCTGCTCCAGCACCAGCGACTCCAGGATCTGCTCCTTGGTGCGCCTCTGCGGCCTCAACCAGCCGCTGCAAAGTTCCCGGAGCCGCTCCAGGGCGTCCCGGGGGTCGGCGGCCTCCTGGTAGCGGAATTGTCTGAAGCGGCGGCGGAAGGCCTCGGCCTGGGCCTGCTCCTGGTCCTGCTCCTGCTCCAGGGCCTGGTCCTGGGCCTCCTCCTCCTCCTCCTCCTCGGCCCCGCCGCCCGCCGGGGCCCCTTCCTGCCGCCACAGGCGCCGCACCAAGGGGCCCAAATCTGCGGCCACGCCGAGGTGTGAAGCCGTCATGCTTGCCCGGGGGACGGGGATCCAATCGGTTTTCCTGAGCGCTTAGTAAGTGCAGCGCCCTCGACTATGCGCTTGGAATGGACAATTGGGCAACGGGGAGAGACCATCCCTGCCTAAACGGGGCGGGGGGGAGGGACGCACACACAGACAGCAGAGAGAAAAGACAGCAGAACAACACAACATCATCAAGTTCAAGAGAATCGTGGATACAGACGCCTCATGAACCAAATGAATAGGGTGATAAATAATATAGACGGAGGAGCAGAGTGGGGAGGGGAAGGAGGAGGCGCAGAGGGTGGGGAGCAGGGGGAAAGGGAGGGCCCGGCTCGGGCAGGCGGCCCTGCAGGCTGCGGAAGGACGGAGGGGGGGGGGGGAAGAGGGAGGTCGATCGGTCAGTTCTAGGACGGAGGACGAGGCCCACTCACCTCCCCCGCCTCGGCCGGGACTGTCCCTCCGGGCCCGGCCTCCCGATGGCCCCCAAATCCTGAGGAGGCGCGGGCCCCGCCCCCCTCTCCCTCTCCGGGGAAATCCTTTCCAGCCATTGGCTGGAGGGCGCACGTGACCCGGACTCCGGCGCAAGGCTCTCTGGGAGATGTAGGCCCGGGGAGGCGGCTGGCGCCTGCCGCCGCCCCCGCGCGGACTCAATATCCCAGCGTCCCGCGCGCGCTCAGAGCCAGGGCCGTCGTTGACCGTGGTGAGCCGGGCTTGGGAGTCCGGGGTCATGGGTTCGAATCCCGACTCTGCCCCTTGCGAGCTTTGTGACTTTGGGCAAGTCACTTCTCTGTGCCTCAGATACCTCATCTGTAAAATGGGGATTAAAACTGCGAACCCCACCTGGGACAATTTGATCACCCTGTATCCCCCCAGCGCTTAGAACAGTGCTTTGCACATAGTAAGGGCTTAACAAATACCACCATTATTCTCGGTGCCTCAGTGACCTCATCTGTCAAATGGGGATTAAGACTGTGAGCCTCACGTGGGACAACCTGATGACCCTGGGTATACCCCAGCGCTTAGAACAGTGCTCTGCACATAGTAAGTGCTTAACAAATACCAGCATTATTATTATTATTATTATTTTAATATTTCTTAAGCACTGTCCATGTGTCAAGCAATCTACTAAGCATAGCGGTAGATACAAGGGAATTGGGTTGGACCCTGTCATTCATTCATATTATTATTCATTCAGTCGTAATAATAATAATAATGTTGGTATTTGTTAAGCGCCGCTGGGGCAGATACAGGGTAATCAGGTTGTCCCACGTGAGGCTCACAGTTAATCCCCATTTGACAGGTGAGGGAACTAAGGCACAGAGAAGTGAAGTGACTTGCCCACAGTCACATGGCTGCCAAGTCACATGGCTGCCTCTGACTCCCAAGCCTGGGCTCTTTCCACTGAGCCATGCTGCTTCTCTAAGTCATATTTATTGAGCACTCACTATGTACAGCGCCCTGTGCTAAGCACTTGGAATGGACAATTGGGCAACAGATAGAGACCATCCCTGCCCAATGACGGGCTCACCGTCTAAACGGGGAAGACACCAAGCGAAACAGAACAAAACAAAACAAGCTGTCTGTCCCACACTGGGCTCCTGGTCTCAATCCCCATTTTACAGATGAGGTAACTGAGGCACAGAGAAGTTATGTGACTTGCCCAAGGTCACACAGCAGAAACGTGATGCCACCGCCGGAATTAGAGCCCAGGCCCTCTGACTCCCAGGCCCGTGCTCTTTCCACTAGGCCTTGCTGCTTTCTGTCCTCGACTTGCATTGCCTGGGCAGGGTGAGGAAGCACTCGGGCAGCAGTAGTGCTTGGCCTCAGCTCACTCGGGCCACTGGACTGCCAAGCCACAATGCTGGGGACCCATCCTGCCAACCGCCTCCACCCTCCAACTTCTGCCCAGGACTCAGTTCCCAACCTGCCTTTCCTGAACAGGGCAGGGAAAGACACAGGCGGCAGTAGCAGCATCCGGTCTCTGCAACTTTTAGGACACTGGGAAGGCTTTCGTCATGGCTATTGACCACTGGACTCCAGACAGCCCTGCCTCTATGGTGAAGAGCCTGAAAGCAGCTCCTTCAACCCCAGTGTTCTTCAGCTCTTACTGTATTCCTCACTCTCCTTGGGTTCCTATGGAGCTTTATCTGTACAAACTCAATCCTTCCTCTTATTCCTGTTGTCACCCTCCCAGCCGTTTCTTTACTCTGAAGTCCCCTGAAGACCAGAAGCTTTGTCTTTCCCTAATTGTATTCTTCCTGGGTGCTGGCTATGATGCCTTGCACACAGTAGATACTCAGTACATGCATTTGAATGAAGGAATGAATGAATAAATTAATAAATACTAGACATGGAGGGCCCTAGAAGACTACTGAGGAGTTATATACTCTTGACCTAACCTTTTAGAGAAGCTTTCCCTGTATCCTGCTGAGAGGCTGTATCTGGGAATTTCAGTTTGTAAAGAAACAAAGGAAGCAACTCAGTTTTTCTCATCTAACGTACATAGGTGTTATGTCTAAGATGAGGAAACTGAGGCCCAGAGAAGTTAGGTGACTCACCCAAGGTCTCACAGGAGGCAAGTCCTGAGAAAATTACTAAGTCTAAGAGGTAAACTTTAGTTCTAAAAAAAGGAAGCCTCTTAATGAGGCCCTCAGCCTCCTTTGGGAAGGAACAGAAGGGACAGTGGGTATTTTTGTTTAATTAGCTCCACAGTGACTTATTAATAACTTTCTAATAACTTCTCTCTAAGTACTCTTAACAAATCCCTGGATGATTCACTTACAGGACAAGGATTCTTTTGGCAATATCATATTGTTAATTTCCAATGAGATTCTTGTAGTCCTCTGCAACTGCTAATTGAATTTTGACTTGAATTCACATAGCTCCTTTCTTCTGAAGAGAAGGGAGCATTTTCACAGATGCAGTCGCCAGGATATTATTGAAAACACTTTCTTTCTGCGTTGTCAGACAAACGGATGTTCTTAGAAATCATTTTAAAGTACAAAAACCCACATTACTGGTCCAGTGATTTTTTCTTCTTCATTGGATTTTTTTTTTGTTTACCTAAACTGTTTTAGAAACTGCTAATCAATGTATCAATCAATGGTATTTATTGAGTGCTTACTATGCGCTAATGATAATGTTTGTTAAATGTGTTTTTTGTTAAATGCTTACTATGTACTAAGAACTGGGGTGAATACAAGATAACCAGGTCTCACATGGGGCTCAAAATCAAACAGGAGGGAGAACAGGTATTGAATCCCCATTTTGCAGATGAGGGAATTGAGGCACTAAAAGTTAAGTGACTCGCCCAGTGTCACACAGCAGGTAAGTGATGGAGCTGGGGTTAGAACCCAGGTCCTCTGACTCCAAGGCCTGTGCTCTTTCCACTAAGCCATTCTGCTTCTCTAATATGAAAATGTATCTTTGAAAACTTTCTCAAATATCCTCTTCCTAACTTTCTCCTTACCCTCTTTTTCTTCTAAATTCCTTTTTAAATGATTTTCCTTTCTGTTTCCTTTATTATTGTAATATTAAGTGCTTACTTGTGCCAGACATTGTGCTAGGCACTGGGGTAAAGACAAGCTAAACAATTAAGACATGGTCCCTGCCCAAGTGCAGGAGGCTAGACCCGTAGAAAATGGGAATAAATTACAAACAACAATATAAACAATAGGAGCAAATTAAAAATTCATTAAAAATAATTGCTATCCCATATTCTTACCTCTTTGCCATTCTTTTTGCCAGCAGTCTTTAACTTACAACTTTCTGATTTAAGATATGATGCAACTTTTCTTAATTTACACCTCGTTAGAGTTTTACAAACTTCACAATTTCAGCATTTCAACAGCTTCCTTGATGACACTATGGAAATACAATGGTCAAGGTTCTGCATTTGCCCCCTTCTCCTCTCCAAGCTCTTCAGCTCTAGGTCTACTTGATTGAAAGATCTGGCCACCTACTTCATCACGAAAATTAACACAATCAGGTCTGAGCTCCCCAAGGTCACCCCTCCCCCTTCTCCATCCCCCTGCTCTCAACCCTCTCCCCTACTTTTCCATCCTTCCCAGCAATATCCTCAGAGGAGACCTCCCCCCTCCTCACAAGTGCCACCTCCTCCACTTGTGCTTCAGACCTCATTCCCACTCACCTTATAAAAACTATTGCCCCTTCCCTCCTTCCCTCCTTAACTTCCATCTTTAACCGCTCACTCTCCAATGACTTCTTCCCCTCTGCCTTCAAACTTGCCCATGTCTCCCCCATCCTAAAAAAACCCTCTCTCTACCCCTCTTCCCCTTCCACTTATCGTCCTATCCCCCTCCTGCCCTCCCTTTCCAAACTCCTAGAACGAGTCGTCTACACTCGCTGCCTTGAATTCCTCTACTCCAGCTCTCTCCTGGAACCCCTCCAATCTGACTACCGTCCCCTCCACTCCACCGAGACTACCCTTTCAAAGGTCACCCATGACCTCCTTCTTGCCAAATCCAGTGGCTCCTACTCTATCCTAATCCTCCTCAACCTCTCAGCTGCCTTTGACACTGTCGAACATCGCCTTCTCCTTCACACTTTATCCAACCTTGGCTTCACAGACTCCGTCCTCTCCTGGTTCTCCTCTTAGCTCTCTGGCCGTTCATTCTCGGTCTCCTTCGCAGGCTCCTCCTCCCCCTCCCATCCACTAACTGTCGGGGTTCCTCAAGGGTCAGTTCTTGGCCCCTTTCTGTTCTCTATCTCTACTCGCTCCCTTGGAAAACTCATTCGCTCTCAGGGCTTCAACTATCATCTCTACGCACATGACACCCAAATCTACATCTCCTCCCCTGTTCTGTCCCCCTCCCTCCAGGCTCATATCTCCTCCTGCCTTCAGGACATCTCCACCTGGATGTCTGCCCGCCACCTAAAACTCAACATGTCCAAGACTGAGTTCCTTATCTTCCCTCCCAAACCCTGCCCTCTCCCTGACCTCCCCATCACGGTGGATGGCACTACCATCCTTCCCATCTCACAGGCCCGCAACCTTGTTGTTATCCTTGACTCTGCTCTCTCATTCACCCCACACATCCAATCTGTCACCAAAACCTGCCGGCCTTACCTGCACAACATCGCCAAGATCTGCCCTTTCCTCTCCATCCAAACAGCTACCTTGCTGGTACAAGCTCTCATAATATCCCCACTGGATTATTGTGTCAGCCTTCTCTCTGATCTCGCATCCTCCTGTCTCTGCCTGCTCCGGTCTATTCATTCCGCTGCCCAGATCATCTTTCTACAGAAACGCTCTGGGCATGTCATTCCCCTCCTCAAAAACCTCCAGTGATTGCCTATCAACCTTCGCATGAAACAAAAACTCCTCACTCTTGGCTTCAAAACTCTCCATCCCCTTGCCCCCTCCTACCTCTCCTCCCTTCTCTCCTTTTTCAGCCCACCCTGCACACTCTACTCCTCTGCCGATCACCTCCTCACAGTCCCTCGTTCTCACCTGTCCTGCCGTAGACCCCTGGCCCACATCCTACCACTGACCTGGAATGCCCTCCCTCCTCACCTCCGCCAAATTAACTCGCTTCCTCTCTTCAAAGCCCTACTGAGAGCTCGCCTCCTCCAGGAGACCTTCCCAGACTGAGCCCTCCCTTTCCCTCTGCTCCTCCTCCCCTCCCAATTTCCCCCTTCTCCCTCCGTGTGCTCTTCCCCCTTCCCCTCCCAACACTTGTGCATATTTGTGTGTATTATTTATTACTGTATTTTGTTAATGATGTGTATATACCTATGATTCTATTTATCTCGATGATATTGATGCCAGACTACTTGTTTTGTTTTGTTGTCTGTCTCCCCCGTTTAGACTGTGAGCCCGTTGTTGGGCAGGGATTGTCTCTATCTGTTGTCGAATTGTACATTCCAAGCACTTAGTACAGTGCTCTGCACATAATAAGCGCTCAATAAATACGATTGAATGAATGAATGAAACAGTGACTTGGAAGCTCCTTGCTGCTGCTCCAGCCACCTCAGAGCCATAGGGCTTGAGAGGTCTGGGTTCCAGACTTCATTGCTTACACACACACACGAACTCTTCCAGGGAATGCCTGGCACTACTGAGGTCAGGGTTAAATTAAGAAATGGAGTCAGGATTAGGGTTAGTAGCAGTAATAGTATTTACTAGGCACTTACTGTCTACAGAGAGAGTACTGTACTAGGCCCTGGGAAAGGATACATAGGAGGTAATTAAACATGGTCCCTGTCCCTTGTGGGACTCACAATCTAAAAGGGACACAGAAACATTAGGTTAGGGACACAGGAGCATCAATTTATTGCTATTGACAGAGAAGCAGCATGGCTTAATGGAAAGAGCATGGACTTGGGAGTCAGAGGTTGTGGGTTCTAATCCCGGCTCAGCCACTTGTCTGCTGTGTGACCTTGGGCAAGTTACTTAACTTCTCTGTGCCTCAGTTACCTCATCTGTAAAAATGGGGATAAAAAAAAACTGTAAGCCCTATGTGGGACAATCTGATTACCCTGTATCTACCCCAGCGCTTAGAACAGTGCTCTGCACATAGTAAGCACTTAACAAATACTATAATTATTATTATGAGGAGAAGGAGTAGGCACTCAGCAAATACCATTTATTAAAAAAGGGGAGGAAGAAGGAGTGTGAATAAAGTATTCAGTACAGAAAGGCAGAAAAATATTCCCACCATGAAGATGTCCCCCTACCCTCTTGCTCTCCTCCCTCCCACCCTTTTTGGTTTAAGTCCCATCTTGCAACCCTCAGAAAGTTCTTCTTCCTGTCTCTCCATGGACTCCTTGCCCATGTCCTCCTTCTGGCCTGGACTCCATCCCCCTTCATATCTGATTCATTAATTTTCCCCCCACCCACAAAGCCCTGCTAAAATCGCACCTCTTCCAAATGACCTTCCCTGACTAAGCCCTCATGTCTCCCATTTGCCTATCCACTTGGATCTTTATCCCTTTAAGCCCTTGATGTTCACCTCACCTATTCCCCCCTCAGCACTTTTATACGCATCTATTTCTCTTATCTGTAATTTATTTGCATGTCTGTATCCCCCTCTAGACTGTAACCTCATTATGGGAAGGGAATTTATCTACCATCTTGGCTATACTATCCTCTCCCAACCACTTAGTACAGTGCTCTGCACAGCAAGTACTTGACAAATACAACTGATTGATTGAATTCAGCTGTAAACACCTGCAAATCATGTGCAGAACAGTTACCCCTACTTTGGGACCAATTTTTGGCAAAGAGGAGCAATTTGGAAATGTGTATTTGGAGAAGAAAGGGTATTTGTGAAATCTGATCATTTTTCAGTTCAGCCTAGCCTTATCAGCAAGCCCAGAGAAACTGCCACTAAACTGGTTTCAACCAGTTCACCCAATTTTGAAAAATAAAATAAAATTGCTGCAACCCAACAAGGAGCTGCAGTGGTCAGAAGAGGAAAGCTTAGTTAGGGCTCAGTCTGGAGAGCCTAGATCTACATGGGTTTTATTTTCAAGCCACTTTCCTCGACCACTTTGCACTGAATTTCTCCATCGTGAATTTTTTCAACATGAATCATCTGTGCACGAGAGCAATCCTGACTCCTAAACAAAGAGTGAGGCCTGGAGGATACTTATTACACACCTACCAAGATGGAATCAAAAGGCACCTTGGCACCAGCAGTCACCAAGAATTAGTATTTCCCAGGCTCTGGGCTTTTCAGGTGACTGTTTTATTGGATCTGTTATTAACCACCAGGAAACTCCCCTATAAAACTGTAACCTCGTTGAGGTTAGGCACTGTGGTATTGCTGCTGATGAACTTTTCCGAGTCTTAGGCTGGGACTACTCTGCTAGACTGCAAGCTTCTTGAGGACAGAGATTGTGACTTCTATTTTAGTGTAGTCTCCCTGGTGCCTAGTATACTGTTCTGCACAGAGCTGATGCTAAATGAACACTATTAAGGAAATGACTTGGTCTGCACCCAGGAGGTACTTGATTGATAAGTTGGTTGGGTTTAAGTATTATGGATAATCCCATTGGACTAGGTTAAACTATATGGATTCACGAGGAAAGCGTAAGTTATTTCTAAGGGCTTTAGATTATTTAAGTGCTCTGCACACAGTAAGCGCTCAATAAATGTGATTGATTGATTGATCAGTCATTGGGGTTACTCCTTTTATCCTTAACTTGGTCTAAGCTTTGCCATAAGCGAAGGTTTTCCTCAGAGCTTCCTTCACCTCCATGTTCTTTGAGGTGCAGATGAGGGGGTTGAGCAGTTGGGTCAGCACAGCGTAGAAGACTGACACCACCTTGTTGACTCCGGGATCTTTATACTTCACCGACGACCAAATGTAGATGAAGATGAGAGTCCTGAAGTAGTTGGTGGCCACCAAGAGATGGGAAGCACAAGTGGAGAAGGCCTTCCCTCGGGCAGAGGTCAATGGCCAGGATGGTAGCCAAAATGTGGGCAAAGGAGGCCACGATGAAGAGCAGAGAACTGAAGATCACCACAGTGATCAGGCTGTAGCCAATGATCTGAATGAGGTAGGTGTCATTGCAGGATAGCCTGAAGATTTGATCTGCATCACAAAAGAAGTGGATGATCTGGGCGGGAGCACAATAGGTCAAGTGGGAGAGCAGGATGGAGGCAAAACTGGGGCAGGTGAAGCCTGACAGCCAACAGATCCCCGCCAGTTTCTGACAGGAAGCTGGGTCCATGAGGACAGAGTAGCGGAGGGGGGTGGCAGATGACAGCGTGGCGATCGTAAGCCATGGCGGTCAGCAGAAAGCACTCGGTCCCTCCAAGAGCAAAGAAGAAATAGGACTGTGTGATGCACCCTGTGACAGAGATCAGGGAGTGGTGGGTGAGGAGACCATCCAGAGCCTTGGGCACGGTGACGGCCACGTACCAGTCCTCCACGAAGGAGAGGTTGCCGAGGAAGAAGTACATGGGTGTGTGAAGATGCGGGGCCAAAAGAATGATGAGGACAATGAGGCTATTTCCCGCTACGGACAGGACAAACATGGAGAGGAAGAATGTGAAGAGGAATAGCTGGAACTTGTGCAAGCTGACCAGGCCCTGCAGGAAGAATTCTGTCGCTGTGGTATGGTTTTCCCTCTCCATCATCAGTTCTTCCAACCTGCAGAGAAACAGAAAATGGGACCTCTCTGTAGGTGGCTCCAGAGAGATCCCAGGCTATGAATTCCACCTGACACTTTTTTTAATGGCAATTCTTAAGCGTTTTCTATGTGCCAGGCACTGTTCTGAGTGGTGGGGTAGATACAAGATAATCAGGTTGGACACAATCCCTGCCCCCATGGGACTTACAATCATAATCCCCATTTTACAGATGAAGTAACTGAGGCAGAGGTAAGATAAATGACTTGTCCAAGGTTACACAGCAGCTATGTGGTGGAGCAAGCGTTAGAACACAGGTCCTCTGACGCTCAGGGCCGTGCTCTTTCCACCAGACCACGCTGCTTCTCTTCTCCAAGAAAGTGGTGGTGGAGAATTCCTGGTTACCAACCCTATATAATAAACCTTCCTCTGAATTTGGAAACCTCTTGGATTTTTCCTCTCCCAGTTAAGTCAATCAATGGCATTTGTTGAGACCTCACTGCCCTGGGCAGGGAGTGTGTCTGTTTATTGCTATATTGTACTGAGTGAAGAGGACTGTACTAAGAGTTTGGGAGAATACAATACAATAATCATAGATCTGCATAAATTCTACTCGCCAGCCTTTTCATTCAATAGTATTTATTGAGCGCTTACTATGTGCAGAGCACTGTACTAAGCGCTTGGAATGAAATAGTCGGCAACAGATAGAGACAGTCCCTGCCCTTTGACGGGCGCACAGTCTAATCGAATACAAGATATATTGTATCTTGTATCTTTTATCATCTTGGTTACTAATGTCCAAACTGCCTTCAAGATCTCCAAAGGTCTCTCTCCAGTAGACTGTAAGCTCAATGTAGAAACTTGTCTACCAACTCTGTTATATTGTTCTCTCCGAAGTGCTTAATGTAGTGCCCTGCTCTCAGTAGGTGCTCAATAAACACAATTGACTGATTCTCTTGCACTGTGGACACTAATCGCCAGTTAAGGTCAGCCCAAGGGCTAAGGTTCATGGGACAATGACCTCTTGATCACTAACGAGCACGGACTTGGAAGTCATAGGTCACGGGTTGGAATCCCGGCTCTGCCACTTGTCAGCTGTGTGACTGTGGACCAGTTACTTAACTTCTCTGTGCCTCAGTTCCCTCATGTGTAAAATGGGGATGAAGACTGTGAGTCTCACATGGGACAACCTGATTACCCTGGATCTACCGCAGTGCTTAGAACAGTGCTTTGCACATAGTAAGCGCTTAACAAATACCAACATTATTATTATTATTAAAGTCTTTCCTCTTATTTAGAACCCAGTTTGGTGCCTGCTTTAAAACAAAGCCCAACATAGCTGATTCCTGTTCAACTGTTGACAACATAGAACTTAAAAATTGTCACGTATGATAGAGACTGCCATAAAGCATTAGGGCCCTTTGCGTGAAGGTAAATTTAATCCTTATCATCTTTATCCTGAATTGTGCAGCTCTAGTTTCAATTGCAAAGCATTTCCTATAATAAATAGAAAGGTACTTTTCCACTGGGAAAAGCAGTGGAGAGGCAGCTCAAAGACAAGCAAGTGAGGAAAGGGCTTTGAGGTCGGAATCTGGCATTGTCACTGGATTCATTCACTCAGTAGTATTTACTGAGCACTTACTATGTGCAGAGCACAGTACTAAGCGCTTAATCAGGTGACCCTCTCCAGGGCTCGCTGAGAAGGAGCAGTGTGGTTCTGGGGTAGTCTGGGTAGGGAGTCGAGGAATCTGGACATCTTTTGCCAGGAGAAGGAAGTTTTTCTAACTGTTGCTTTTGTCTTTGAACTGAAGATGAGGCAGGGTTAAGCATGGGGAAAGAATTGAAAGATCAGGAGAAGCCGTGTGGCTTGGTGGAAAGAGGATGGGTGGGGTAGACTGTAAGCCCATCAATGGCAGGGATTGTCTCTGTTGCCTAATTGTACATTCCAAGCGCTTAGTACAGTGCTCTGCACATAATAAGCGCTCAATAAATACTATTGAATGAATGAATGACTCTGAGGACCTGGGTTCCAATCCTGGCTCCACCATATATCTGCTATGAGACCTTGGGCAAGGCATTTCATTTCTCCGAGCCTCAGTTCTCTCATCTGCAAAATGGGGATTCAATACCTGTTCTCTCTCCTACTTTGGCTGGAGCCCCATGTGGGACCAGATTATCTTGTATCTATCTCAGTGCTTAGTTCAGAGCTTGGCACATAATAAGTGCTTAACAAATACCACAATTATTATTATTATCATCAGGAGCCAAACATGACACAGACTTGGTCTGTGAAGCCTGGATGACTCTGGATATTGATGCTATTGATACCTGTTTACTTGTTTTAATGTCTCTCTCCCCACTTCTAAACTGTAAGTCTGTTGTGTGCAGATTGTGTGCAGACTCAACATGTCCAAAACTGAGCTCCTTATCTTCCCTCCCAAGCCCTGTCCTCTTCCTGACTTCCCCGTCACTGTGGACGGTATGACCATCCTTCCCGTCTCTCAAGCCCGCAACCTCGGTGTCATCCTTGACTCAGCTCTCTCATTCACCCCACACATCCAATCCATCACCAAGGCCTGCCGATCTCACCTTTATAATATCGCCAAGATCCGCCCTTTCCTCTCATTCAAACGGCTATCTTACTGGTACAGGCTCTCATAATATCCTGGCTGGATTACTGTGTCAGCCTTCTCTCTGATCTCCCTTCCTCCTGTCTCTCCCCGCTCCAGTCTATTCTTCATTCCGCTGCCCGGATCGTCTTTCTGCGGAAACGCTCTGGGCATGTCACTCCCTTCCTTAAAAACCTCCAGTGGTTGCCTAACAACCTCCATATGAAACAAAAACTTCTCACTCTAGGCTTCAAGGCTCTCCATCACCTTGCCCCCTCCTACCTCTCCTCCCTTCTCTCTTTCTACTGCCCACCCCGCACGCTCCGCTCCTCTGCCACCCACCTCCTCACCGTCTCCCGTTCTCGCCTATCCTGCTGTTGACCTCTGGCCTACGTCCTACTGCTGTCTTGGAACGCCCTCCCTCCTCACCTTCACCAAACTAATTCTCTTCCCCTCTTCAAAGCCCTACTGAGAGCTCACCTCCTCCAAGAGGTCTTCCCACACTGAGCTTCCCCTTTTCCCTCTGCTCCCTCTCTGCCCCCCCTTCACCTCCCCTCAGCTAAACCCCTTTTCCCCCCTTTCCCTCTGCTCCTCCCCCTCTCCTTTCCCCTCCCCTCGGCACTGTGCTCATTTGTATATATTTTTATTACCCTATTTATTTTGTTAATGAGGTGTACATCCCCTTGATTCTATGTATTGCAATTATGTTGTCTTGTTTTTGTCTGTCTGTCTCCCCCAGTTAAACTGTAAGCCCGTCAATGGGCAGGGATTCTCTCTATCTGTTGCCTAATTGTACATTCCTAGTGCTTAGTACAGTGCTCTGCACATAGTAAGTGCTCAATAAATACTATTGAATGAATTGTCTCTATTGCTGAGTTATACTTTCCAAGCGCTTAGTACAGTGCTCTGCACGCAGTAAGCACTCAATAAATACGATTGAATGAATGAATGAATACTAGGGGCAGGGTAACTGCTTGGGGTGACTGGGGTTCCTCAAGGGTCAGTTCTTGGCCCTCTTCTGTTCTCCATTTACACTCACTCCCTTGGTGAACTCATTCGCTCCCATGGCTTCAACTATCATCTCAATGCGGATGACACACAGACCTACATCTCTGCCTCTGTTCTCTACCCCTCCCTTCAGGCTCATATCTCCTCCTGCCTCCAGGACGTCTCCACCTGGATGTCTGCCCGCCACCTAAAACTCAACATCTCCAAAACTGAGCTCCCTATCTTCCCTCCCAAGCCCAGTCCTCTTCCTGACTTCCCTTTCACTGTGGATGGTACGACCACCCTTCCCGTCTCTCAAGCCCGCAACCTTGGTGGCATCCTTGACTCTGCTCTCTCATTCACCCCACACATCCAATCCATCACCAAGGCCTGCCGGTCTCACCTTTATAATATCGCCAAGATCCACCCTTTCCTCTCCATTCAAACGGCTATCTTACTTATACAGGCTCTCATAATATCCCGGCTGGATTATTGTGTCAGCCTTCTCTCTGATCTCCCTTCCTCCTGTCTCTCCCCACTCGTCTATTCTTCATTCCGCTGCCCGGATCGTCTTTCTGTGGAAACGCTCTGGGCATGTCACTCCCTTCCTTAAAAACCTCCAGTGGTTGCCTATCAACCTCCACACGAAACAAAAACTTCTCACTCTGGGCTTCAAGGCTCTCCATCACCTTGCCCCCTCCTACCTCTCCTCCCTTCTCTCTCTCTCTACTCCCCACCCGGGTCGCTCCGCTCCTCTGCCACCCACCTCCTCACCATCTCCCGTTCTCGCCTATCCCGCTGTTGACCTCTGGCCTACGTCCTACTGCTGTCATGGAATGCCCTCCCTCCTCACCTCCGCCAAACTAAGTCTCTTCAAAGCCCTACTGAGAGCTCACCTCCTCCAAGAGACCTTCCCAGACTAAGCTTCCCCTTTTCCCTCTGCTGCCCCCCCTTCACTTCCCCTCAGCTAAGCCCCGTTTCCCCCTTTCCCTCTGCTCCTCCCCCTCTCCCTTTCCCTCCCCTCAGCACTGTGCTCATTTGCTCATTTGTATATGAGCATACAAATGAGTATTTGCTCATATACAAATGAGCTCGGCCCCGCGTCCCCCCTGATTTCCTGCGGCGCCGCTTGTCAGCTGTGTGACTGTGGGCCAGTCACTTCACTTCTCTGTGCCTCAGTTACCTCATCTGTAAAACGGGGATGAGGACTGGGACCCTCACGTGGGACAACCCGATGACCCTGTATCTCCCCCAGCGCCTAGAACAGTGCTCTGCACATAGTAAGTGCTTAACAAATGCCATCATTCTTCTTATTATTATTCTCTGAGCCTCAGTGACCTCATCTGTCAAATGGGGATGAAGACTGTGCGCCCCACGTGGGACCACCTGATCACCTTGAATCCCCCCAGCGTTTAGAACAGTGCTTGGCATAGAGTAAGTGCTTAACAAATGCCATTATTATTATTATTATTACCAAGGACCCGCATGGAGGAATTAATTATAGTGCTTAGCACATAGTAAGCGCTTAACAAATGCCATCACCATTCTTCTTCTTATATTCCCTCCCCAGCAGGAGCTTACTGAGAGTTCCGTCCCAGATCCTTGAATAAGAGGTGCAAGAGGCAAACACCTGGGCGAAGGGTCGAATCCCCGGGGTCTGTTTGGAGGCCGGGAGGGGGTGGGGGCGCGAGGCAGGCGGGCGGGCGCGAGGCAGGCGGGCGGGCGCGAGGCGGGCGGGCGCGAGGCGGGCGGGCCGCCCATCCCGGCCTGTGATTGGTCCCCGGCCTCACCAGGGGCGGGGAATCCGGCGCAGCCATTGGCTAGCACGGGGGGCGGGGCGGGGCGGAGGAGGGCAGTGTTGCCTAGGGGGCTGCGGGGCAGGATGGCGCTCGGCCCCGCCTCCCCGCCGATTCCCTGCGGCGCCCGGGCGGGTTTGCGGCGAGGCCGAGCACCTTGGTGAGTTCATTCAATAGTATTTATTCAATAGTATTTATTGAGCGCTTACTATGTAGAGAGCACTGTACTAAGCGCTTGGAATGTCCAAATCGGTAACAGATACAGTCCCTGCCCTTTGACAATTGAGGGGCCCAGCTGGGCTCCCGCCCGGCGACTCTTTATCACCCTATTAATTTTGTTAATGAGGGGCACGTCCCCTCGATTCTAAAGATCTAGATGATGCTGTCTTGTTTTTGTTCGGTTCTCTTTTGCTCTCCTGTCAGTCTCCCCCTATTAGACTGTGAGCCTGTCCTTGGGCAGGGATGGTCTTTCTCTGTTGCCCAATTGTCCATTCCAAGCGCTTAGTACAGTGCTTTGCACAGAGTAAGCGCTCAATAAATACTGTTGAATGAATGAATAACTAGAGACTGTGAGCCCGTCATTGGGCAGGGAATGGTCTCTACCTGTTGCCCAATTGTCCATTCGAAGCGCTCAGTCCAGTGCTCTGCACATAGTTAGCGCGCACTAAATACGATTGAATGAATGAATGAGGCCGTCGTGCGGCTTGGCTGGTTGGGGCAGAGGGGCTTGTCGGGAGCCGGGCCTTGAGGTCTGACAACTCGGTTTGTGGCCAGACTACTCGTTTTGTCTTGCTATGTTTTGCTCTGCTGACTGTCTCCCCCGTTTAATTAAAAAATAAATAAATTATGGTATTTGTTAAGCGCTTACTATGTGCTGAGCAGTGCGGTAAATACAGGGTAATCAGAGTGTCCCACGTGGGGCTCACTTTTTTTTAATCTCCATTTTCACAGACGAGGTAACTGAGGCACAGAGAAGTTAAGTGACTCGCCCAAGGTCACACAGCAGACAAGTGGCGGAGGTGGGATTAGAACTCACAACCTCTGACTCCCAAGCCCGGGCTCTTTCCACTAAACCACGCTGCTTCTCGTTTAGACGGTGAGCCCATCATTGGGCAGGGATGGTCTCTATCTGTTGCCAGGTTGTACATTCCAAGCGCTTAGTACAGTGCTGTGCACATAGGCGCTCAATAAATACTATTGAATGAATGATTCACCACGTGTGTGTGTGCACGGAGTGGGGTGCTGGAGTTGGGGTGGAGGAGGTACCTGCCGCTGCCTTTCCCCACTTGATACTTCTGTCTCCCTTTGCCCTGTGAGAAAGGTCTCGGCCAAAATGGGGCTAGAGGAGAGACGGCTGGAATGAGATGGTCTCACAAAAGAAGGTCGCGTCCTCCTTGTCGCGTCCTCCTTGCGACACACACCTATTTGAATGCCGTTGTTGTCCAAAGGGGCAGAGACTTTGTGGAGGTGGTGTTGGGGTCCAGAACAGAACATAAATAAAGGAGGGGCCACTTGGCTTTGTCTCTTTTTGCCCCAGAGAAAAGTCCAGCTGAAGATGGATTGCCAGAAGCAGTCCAAGGACACCAAATTTTGAATTGAGGTCCCCAACTGGAGGGAGGCTGCCCCCCCCCTTCCCCTTTAATGGGGGATGATGGCGGAATCCACCTTAGGAGGAGAGAGCACCGACTCGGAGACCCTCCGCCGGCGCTTCAGGCGGTTCCGCTACGAGGAGGTGGCCGGGCCCCACGAGGCCTTCAGCAAACTCTGGGAACTCTGCTGTTGCTGGCTGAGGCCGGAGATGCGCACGAAAGAACAGATCCTGGAGCTGCTGGTGCTGGAGCAGTTCCTGACCGTCTTGCCTGGAAAGATCCAGACCTGGGTGAAGGACCGGCATCTGGAGAGTGGAGAGGAGGCCGTGGCTTTGGTCCAGGGTTTGGAGGGGAAACCTGGGAAGCCAAGGCAGTGGGTGAGAAGAGGGATGTGGGTTTATTGGAGAAATAAATGGGGGCTAGGAGAGAGGCATCTGAATCAATCATCAGTGGTGTTTATTGAGAGCTTACTGTGTGCAAAGCATTGTATTAAGTGCTTGGGAGAGGACAGTACAACAGAGTTGGTCGACAGGTTCCCAGCCCACAATGAGCTCACAGTCTAGAGGACTGAAGGGTGATGGTTTCTTAAGCAGAGTTATGCCCAGGCAGTTTTGTCTCTGTAGCATATTCTGGTTCTGCATGTACCCATAAGGTAGTTGCCCAAGGGTACAGAAGGTGGGGTGGTGAAGAGATAGCAGTGGAAGAACCTTTTTTTAACTTCTACAGCATGGCGGGGGGTGGGGGTGGGGAGGTGGTCTGTCCTTTACCATTTTATTGTGGCTCAGCTCCTAGAATTTCTTTCTCCTTCTGATTGGAGTCCATATCAGGAAATTTCATGTCAAACACTGGGCTCTTGTCAGCCCTCTTGCTCCCTGGGGTGAGGAGACAGTGGTGCAGGGAGACCCATACCCCCATTTGGGCTAGTCCTTGTTCAGTGCTAACTTGAGCTCTCCTAAAATTCCTCTACCTGTCCATATTATAGGGGTCGAGGCTATGTCGGGGAGCCCAAGATCCTAGAATGGCAGTATTGGAAAAGGAATGATTGGCATGGAAGCATTGAGCTGTAGGACTAAGCTAAGAAAGTCTGCCCTGTTCTCTTGTGGGCCCTCCACAGAGAGGCCCTGGACCAAAACATCAAACTGATATATTTTCCATATAATGTCCTCCCTGTAGAGTGGTTCCGTTATACAACTTCACCTTCCCCTAATGAAAGTTAATATCATTGGGACTGATGCACACGAGAGACTTGAAGTGAGCAAGAAGGTCTTCTGGAGTAGGAGAGACATAATAGAGATGGGATGAGGGAGGAATTGTCTCGCGCCTTCCTGCCATGAGTTTGGCTCTAAACCAGAGGTGTTCATCTGCTCCTTATTGAACCTTTCCCTCCATTTGTAGGGCCGCAGAAACCAATATGGGATATGACTGTTAATGTCCTTCACTCTGTTTCAGCTCATGTTTTGGGAGTATCTTTCTTCTAATTCCTTCTGGGAGTTTTGACTCCAATTCCCCCAGAAAGATGGTCCCTTTCCCCTCCTGACTTCAAGCTGTGTGATGTCAGGAGATGTTTGTTTTCAGGTCACAGTTTGTGTGCACGGGCAGGAAGTTCTCTCAGAGGAGCCATCGGCCCTGGAGCCAGCTGAAACCCAGCCTAAAGGGAGGCCCCAAGAGGACCGGCCTCGGCGTCCACAAGCGGGACCGTGCCGAGGGCAGCCGAGCCCGAAGGAGGAGCCTCGACAGCTGCTGGAGAACGGTGAGGGGCTGAGTTTGGTCAGGGGAGTTAGAGCCCCCCCCAAAACCAGATTGGAGAATGAGGACCTCTTAGCATAGGGCAGAAGAATTCCTGGGATAGAGGAAGACATCATAAGATACAATTGATAGCCAATCATTTGACTCAAACCAGCCACCTAGCCTGTCAGGGAAGAGATCCGCTGACTTTTAGGAGAGAAGCACTGTGGCTTCGTGGAAGAGCATGGTCCTGTAAGTCAGAGGACCGGAGTTCTAATCCTGCCTTGCCTGCTGAGTGACCTTGGGCAAGTCACTTCTCTCTGCCTCAGGAATCTCATCTGTAAAATGGAGATTTCGATTCTGAGCCCTATGTGTGACAGGGACTGTGTCCAAACTGATTATCTTGTTTTTATCCCAGCACTTAGTACAGTGCCTGGCACATAGTAAGTACTTAACAAATGCCATTAAAAAGAGAGACGGAAGGAGATAAGTAAGAAGCACTGATAGAGACTGTTTTGCCACACTCGATACCCCTCGCTCCCAGCATTAGTGGAATCCTAGCAAATCTCTGCAGAACCCCTGGTTCCCTTTGAGTGGATTAATGTCAATGCCAGCACAGTAGCGGAGCCACTAGTTGCTCTCTCCACTCTTCCCTCTATGTCCAAATTCCTTTGGCTCCTGCAGTCTTGGACTCGGTAGCTACAGTCCCACAAGTAACCCTGTGGAGTTAACAGGTCTCAGGCCATTTTATGTTGCCTTTTGGTTTAGGAATAATTGTGGTATTAAGTGCTTTCTGTGTGCCGAGCACCATATTAAGTACTGGAGTTGATCCAGAGTAATTGGATCAGACACAGTCTTTGTCCCACGTGACCGTCAAAGTCTAAAGTGGGAAGGAGAATAGGAATATTAACTCCATTCTACAGATGAGGAAACTAAGGTACAGAGAAGTTAAGTGGCTTGCCCCCTTGGAGTCGGTAGTGACAGAGCCGAGATCAGAACCCAGGTCTCCGTCTCAGAGGCCCATATTCTTTCCACTAGGCCACATTTTTTCTCTTTATGCATGTCCGTTGTTGAGGATGCCATGGGACAAGACCCGAGGCTTTCTTAGATTCTTCGGGCTCCATCAAGAAGGCAGGGGATGAGCCCCAGACCTGTAAGTATGATCCTGCCAGGTAGAACATCAGGTCTTCACTGATTCTGCCACTGGCTCTTGGCCTTGAAGGCTGAGCCTCTGCCTCATCTATTCTTGGCCACCCACCCATCATGGCCCATTTCAGTGCTGTGCAAACAAGCAAGGCTGTCATGTGGTGACCCGTGGTTTCCTGTTTGTTTCTCCAGGAGCAGGATTTCCCGTCTCTAATCCCAGTGTGGTTACTATGCTGGAGCGAGAGGAAGGGACCTGGATCCCAAATCTCCAGGGCTGTAAGGAGAGAGCCATCCACAGGGAGAGCACAAGAGGTTCCTACACAAATGAGGAGCAAGTCCAATCTGATCGGCGACCAGGGAAGAGGGAAAGAAAGCCCCGGGGGGACCAGGAGCTTGGAGGCTTGGAGGATGAGATGGTTGCTGGGGTGCACTGGGGCTATGAGGAAACCAAGACTTTACTTGCAATTCTCAGAGAGCCCCGCTTTTATGAGAAGCTCCGGACCTGTCACCGCAACAGCCGGGTGTACGGGGCGGTGGCGGAGCAGCTGCGGGAACACGGCTTCCTCCGATCCCCGGAGCAGTGTCGGACCAAGTTCAAGAGCCTCCAGTCCAGCTACCGGAAAGAGAGGCGAGGCCATGTGCCGGAGCCCTGTGCTTTCTACAGAGAGATGGAAGCCCTGGTGAACTCCCAGGCCCCCGCTGCCTCGGAGGAAGGGGTGCCCCACTGGTCCTTGCAGGGAAGCAATGCCGAACCTGAAGGGCGGGAGCAGAAGGAGGACACTGATGATACCACAGAAGACGCTGAGAGCAACAAAGTGGACACCGGTGAGCTGACCCAGGAACCCAGAAGCCCTGACACTCCATCTTTCTTCCAAAACCGCACTGGTAGGAATCTGTCATTGTGGGGCCCCCTGGCTTTAATAGGGAGGCGTGATGGGCTGAGTGGCCAGAGCTTTGGTTCCTCAAGTTTCCCCATCTAGAAAAGGGGCGTGCCAATTCTGGGGGCCTCCCTAGCTTGCCTTCAGGCTGTGAGAATAAGTGAGAAAGTATAGGGGGAGGGTTTTGAACTCCTTGACTGGTAGGCACTGAAGGAATTCAAGGTATTAAGTCACCGATGATACTTCCAGAATCAGGTCCCATTTGGCACAGCTGTCTGAAGGTAATTGGGAGATCTCTTCAGTTTGGGTAGAAGGGAGAAGAGAAAGAGGACTTTTATAGATAAACTGACAAACTGGAGAGCAGAGACATCTGAGGATGCCAGAGATGTTTTTATAGTTTTTTAAAACTGTGGAAAGGGTTCCTTTTACGAACAATTGGGGCAATCAATTGTAATAATAATAATAATGTTGGTATTTGTTAAGCGCTTACTATGGGCCGAGCACTGTTCTAAGCGCTGGGGGAGATACAGGGTAATCAGGTTGTCCCACGTGAGGCGCACAGTTAATCCCCATTTTACAGATGAGGGAACTGAGGCACAGAGAAGTTAAGTGACTTGCCCACAGTCACACAGCTGACAAGTGGCAGAGCTGGGAGTCGAACTCATGACCTCTGACTCCGAAGCCCAGGCTCTTTTCCACTGAGCCATGCTGCTTCCAATTGTATTTATTGAGCACTTACTGTGTGCAGAGCACTGTACTAGGCACTTGGGAGAATGCAATATAGCAGATTAGCACAACTCCCTTCTCCCTAAAATGGGGAGGAGACGGGACAGGCAGGAAGTAGAGGGTGGCCGGGAGCTGAGGAAGACCCCATGGTATCTTATACAGTCCCAGTTTGTTAGCACTGAATGTTCTTTTTGGTGACAGGTGTGCACTGGGGGTATGAGGAAACCAAGACTTTCCTGGCGATTCTTGGCAAGTCTCAGTTTTATGAAAAACTGCAGTCCTGTCACCGAAATAGCAGGGTGTATGGAGCTGTGGCCGAGCGGCTTAGAGACCACGGCTTTTTCCGCACCCCGGAACAGTGTCGAACTAAGTTCAAAAGCCTCCAGACGAGCTACTGGAAAGAGAGACGAGGCCACATGCCAAAACCCTGCGCTTTCTATGAAGAGATGGATAAAATGGGCATCGAGGAGCCAATCCCAGAGCCCAAGAGCCCTGCCTTGCCAGACCTATTCCACAATCGAAGCGGTAATAACCTTTCTCTCCACTGGAACGCTTACATAATAATGTCAGTGACAGTTGAAAGTTTACTCAAAGAGTTAGGTGCCCTGGGTTCTGTTCCTGGCTCTACCACAGACTCTCTTTCTGAGCCCTGGAACAAACTGTTGCCCTTTCCTGAGCCTCAGTTTCCCCCTATGTAGGCACTAACCCCTCCCCCCATTCTAGCTGTCAGGAATGAGGATGGTTTGACCATCTACTTTCTCCAAGATAGTGTGAGCCACAGACTCTGAGACTGAGTAGCCTGATTCTTCATTATGTCATTGTCAGTGTGGAGTGGCTGAGCCGGGAGGTCAGTGAGCAGGAAACCTGCAAAGCTCAAAACGTTTTCAGGACCGTGGCACACCAGGCAGATGGACTGGCCTCAGGAGGGTTTTCAAATCACCTGGGCCAGTATCTCGGTTCATCCTTTCATCTCGAGCCAGGAGGCCCACCTCTGCAGGTGCCGCCTCCTGCTTTGATATGAATGCCTTCTAGTTTCCACTCTAGAACTAGCTGAGCACATCACCTTTAGTCATCAATTAATCATTCGTATTTATTTAGTGCATACTAGGTGCAGAGCACTGTACTAAGCTCTTGGGAGAGTACAACAATTAGCAGCCACATTCTCTGCCCATAACGAGCTTACAGTCTAGAGGGGGAAGAAGATTAAGGATTAAGTAACTTATAATAAGTAATTTAAAGATATGTACATAAGTGCTGTCGGGGTAGACCGAATATCAAATGTCTAAAGGTCACATTGAAAGGCATAGATGAGGCAGAAGGGAGAGCGAGCTGGGGGAAAGAGGGCTTAATCGGGGAAGGCCTATTGGAGGAGAGGGGACCTAAATAATGCTTTGAAGGTGGAGAGAGTGGTGGCCTACCATATGTGGAGGGGGAGGACTTGAGAAAGGGATCAGCAGGCAGAGAGATGAGATTGGGGTGCAGTGAGTAAACTGGCGCTAGAGGAGTGGAGTGTGCGGGCTGGGCTGTAGTAGAGTAGGGAGGTGAGGTAGGATGGGGCAAGCTGATTGAGCACTTTTAAGCTAATGGTAAGGAGTTTCTGTTTGATGTGGAAGTGGCTGGGCAGCAATTTGAGATTCTGAGCAGATCATCAAAACAATGATCCTTTATGTCCAGGGGAAAGAGGAGATGGCCAAAATAGCCTGTTTTCCTGCCATTTGTATGGACTGGGGAAGAAGCAAGGAGCAGAGGATGGTGGACAATGGCACTTTTCACGGTCCAGCCCAGTACATTCAGTCTGCCTGGAAGGTATAAATTCACTGTACACTTAACTCCCTGAGATCTATGGGGTTGTTCATCCCTTGGGCTGTACTTCCGCCACACCTTCAGTGCCAAACCTCACTGCTTCCCTAGCTTAGAGGAGCTTCACACAACTAACTCAACCATCAGTCTCCCACATCCAGGACCGTGCCAGAGAGTGCAGTTCGGGAATTTACTGGCTTCTGGTTTAACCCACAAGATCAGCTTTCTCACTTTTCATCTGACTGAATAGCAGATCGCAGTCACTTGTCATAGCGCTGCCGGAAGGGCAGCGATGCCTCTGCAGAAATGGGATCGTGCTATTCAGGGCCCCAAGTTGAGCTCATAATATTAAGGACAGAGAAAGCTGTTCTTACTCCAGCATGGAAAGGTCTAGAACACTTATCCTCTTGGGTGGAGCTTCAGGCGTCCTCAATTCACAGTTCAGGAACTGAATAATACCTGCCCTTTCTATTCATTCTTTCAGGTTTTGAAATTGAGAGTGGTAATAAGAAGAATGCAAAGCAGGAAATTTCTGAGAAAGAAGAATTGCATAGGTCACAACCAAGGAGCCCAGAGAGAGAGCAACCTGCTCAGGGAAGGGACTGGGAGAATGAGCACCCGTCAGGAAAGCATTTGGAAAACTCTTCCAGAGAGAGACAGGATAAGCTGATTGTCCAAGAGAGGGATTTAGAAAAAACTGTAAATCACCTGGGACCTTGTGTAAGGGGAAAACCCTATAAATGTCTCAAGTGTGGAAAAGCCTTCAGTCAAAACTCCCACCTTATCACACATCAGATAACCCACCGGCTAGAGAATCCTCATGAATGTGACGAATGTGGGAAAAGCTTCAGTCGGAGTGCTCATTTAATTAGACACCGGAGAGTTCACACGGGTGAGAAACCCTACAGATGCCTTGACTGTGGGAAAAGTTTCCGGGACAGTTCCAACTTTGGTGCCCATCAAAGAATACACACGGGGGAGCGACCTTATAAATGTGGGGAGTGTGGGAAGAGTTTTAATCAGAGTTCAAGTCTTGTTGTACACCTGAGGACCCACACAGGAGAAAAACCATATAAATGTAGCGAATGTGACAAAAGCTTCAATAACAGCTCCCAGTTTAGTGCTCATCGGCGAACCCACACAGGAGAGAAGCCCTATAAATGTGGAGAGTGTGGGAGAAGCTTTAATTACAGTTCCCATTTGAGTACACATCAGAGGAGTCACACAGGGGAGAAAGCCTAGGAATGTCTCAGTGGAGAAAGCTCAACCCTTGCTAAACTCTGTAAAAGTCAAATAAGAGAAAATGGAGAAGCGGTATGGTCTAGTAAAAAGAGCACAGACCTAGGAGTCAGAGGACCTGCGTTCTAATTCTGGTTCCGTCCCATACCTGCTGTGTGACCTTGGGCAAGTCGCTTCACTTCTCTCAGCCTCAGTTCTTTCATCTTCAAAATGGAGAGTCAACACTTGCTCTCCCTCCTACTTGTGAGCCCCATGTGGGACTTGATTATCTTTTATCTACCCCAGCGCTTAGTACAGTGCTTGACACAAACTAAGGACTTAAAAAAACACTACAATTATTAATTACTGTAATTATTATTAAAATCCAGGGCAGCCTAGATCCAATTGTATGTGAAAGAATGTGCAGCGGAGAGAGAGGTTTTTAAAATACACTGAGTTCAGAAAAACCTTCCAAGAGTTTGGATCTTTTATCCCATTCAGATGCTTGTAGGGATTAAGAAATACTCTCATATGGTCTACTGTGATCCTGGAAATTGGCTCCTGGTAATAATAATAATAATGTTGGTATGTAAGCGCTATGTGCAGAACACTGTTCTAAGCGCTGGGGTAGATACAGGGTAATCAGATTGTCCCACGTGAGGCTCACAGTTAATCCCCATTTTACAGATGAGGTAACTGAGGCACATAGAAGTTGTGACTTGCCCACAGTCACCCAGCTGACAAGTGGCAGAGCCAGGATTCGAACCCATGACCTCTGACTCCTAAGCCTGTGCGCTTAGTAGAAATTGATTTCAAGAGCACTGGGCCTCATTTCTGGCTCTGCCTCTGGTTGCCCATCTGACCCTAACCCTCTACGTGGTGGTGGTCTTCCTCTTCCCCCAGCCAAACAGGTCCATGGTTGAGTTCAGTCTAGGATTTCTGTTTCTATTCCGGGTGTTGTAAGCGGGTTTCGGAGTGGCACTGGGGACGCTGAAAAAGAGAAACTCCTGTTCCTCCCCTATGCCAACCCTGTCTTGGGATGGAGGAGTTAAAGCAAATAAGTATGGCTCAAAATCAATACGACTAGGCCTACAATTTTTTTTTTCTGGTCTCAATTACTACGATTCCTAGCAGTGGCCTTCTTCAGTGTGCAGCCACAATCCTCAGAGGTATGAGTATACTGGTATTGGTAAATGTAAGAAGACTTGGTGAAAATTCCACAGGCTGATCAAGAATGCAACGCCCTTGCCAGGATCTGAATCGAGTAGAAGGTCCTAGCCCTTCTTGCCTATAATCTGGCAGTGAGAAATTGAGGACAGCTTCCAGTAAACGTGGAGGTCCGAATGCTAGATGGCCTAATGGGTTGACATCCAGCCCACGGCTCCTGGAGAGTTATCGCCTACTGGAACTTACTTAAGATCTGGGGCTTTCAGTGTTTTAGCTCTCCAGGATGATTGAGGATTGGCTGAGCATGAGAGATGATTGCCGGGAGATTTCATTGTCTGCGATTTCTGGGGTTTGGAACAATCAGACACTGTCTATGTCTCATACAAGGTGAAAGATATGGAAGAAAGCCTGATTAATACCTGAAATTTACCTCACTCTTCTTTTTTCCAAAAGGCCTTTCGCATCAATTATCTGCTTCACAGCAAGGGAAAAGTGATTAAAGAGGCTGTTAAAGGATGTGTCAGAATCCTTCTTCCTGGAGATTTTTAGACAGTCATCTCTCTCTATGATGCTTCAGCTGTATTCTGAACCCCATGTTGAAAATCAAAGCACTGGGCCCCAAACCCTCCTTTCCTAATCCCATCCTGATCTTGTCTATGACAACTGCCGCACTCCTTAAAAGCTCAGCAGAACTTGGGCTACTCCTTACCTTCTTGGCTCAGGTACCCACTCCAAAATCCTTTATGGAAAGATTTCTTGGTCCATACCTGGAGTTAGCACTAAAGCCATTTTACCTTTATTCACAGTCCACGTTCCTAGTAATATCAGGAGTTATAATAATAATAATAATAATGTTGGTATTTGTTAAGCGCTTACTATGTGCCGAGCACTGTTCTAAGCGCTGGGGTAGACATAGGGGAATCAGGTTGTCCCACGTGGGGCTCACAGTCTTAATCCCCATTTTACAGATGAGGGAACTGAGGCACAGAGAAGTTAAGTGACTTGCCCACAGTCACACAGCCGACAAGTGGCAGAGCTGGGATTCGAACTCATGAGCCCTGACTCCAAAGCCCATGCTCTTTCCACTGAGCCACGCTGCTTCCAGAGATATCAGGAGGCACATTCATAACTGATAGATTGGGTGGCAAGGAAGGCAATCAGTTCCTCCAACTCTTCTCTTGCTACCATGGGATAATAATAATAATGATAATATTAATGTTGGTATTAGTTAAGCGCTTACTATGTGCCGAGCACTGTTTTAAGCACTGGGGGAGATACAGGGTAATCAGATTGTCCCACGTAAGGCTCACAGCCTTAATCCCCATTTTACAGATGAGGTTACTGAGGCATCAAGAGAAGTTATGTGACTTTGGGCAAGTCACACAGCTAAGTGGCGGATCTGGGATTAGAACCCACGACCTCTGACTCCTAAGCCTGGGCTCTTTCCACTGAGCCACGCTATTTCTCATATGGAATACCACACTGGATGTACATTTGTCTTCACCAGTTGTGGTATTTCTTACGTCCTTAATAGGTCTGCATCCATGATAAGCGAGGCTTAGAGATTGATGGAAGTCTCAAGACTGAAGTCCAGTATTTCCATTTGCAAATGGAAGGGACGGTGGGTAAGCACATCTTATCAGGGAGACAGAAACACCTAACAATAATAGTAATAATTGTGGTCATTTGATAAGGGAGAAGGAGAAGCAGCAAGGCCTAAGGGAAAGAGCAGGGGTCTTGGAGTCAGAGGACCTGGATTCCAATTCCAGTACTAATTGCTTGCTTTGCGACCTTGGGCAAGTCACTTGACTTCTCTGCGTGGCTCAGTGGAAAGAGCCCGGGCTTGGGAGTCAGAGGTTGTGGGCTCTAATCCCAGATCCGCCACTTAGCTGTGTGACTTTGGGCAAGTCACAACTTCTCTGGGCCTCAGTTACCTCATCTGTAAAATGGGGATTAAGACTGTGAGCCCCACGTGGGACAACCTGATTACCTTGTATCTGCCCCAGTGTTTAGTACAGTGCTTGGCACATAGTAAGCGCTTAAATACCATCATTATTAGTATTCTCTGTGCCTCAGTTTCCTCTACTGTAAAATGGGGATTCAATACCTGTTCTTCCTCCTACCTAGACTGTGAGCCCCTTGTGGGACAGGGACTGTGTCCAACCTACACAGTTAGCACTTAACCAAAACCATAAAACCACCATGAGCCCATGTGGGACAACCTGATGACCTTGTATCCTCCCCAGCACTTAGAACAGTGCTTCGCATGTACTAAGTGCTTAACAAATGCCTTATTATAAAAAGTGCTTTCTGTGCCAGCTCTGTCTAAGCACTGTTGTAGATACAAGATAATCAGGATGGTCACTGTCTCTAACCCACAAAGAGCTCAGAGATTGGGGTTAGGACACCAGCCTCCTCCAATCTCGCCCACCTTTTTGTCCTGCTAACTGTAGGAAAGCTGGTGGGGCTAATCTTACCTACCACTGGATGGGGCAGCCTCTGAGCAGGTCTGTCGGAACAAGTGAAGTAGAGTTCTCCCTTGGCAGTTGCTTGGAGAAAAGTGGTGGGAATCTCACTTGGACTTGCTGAAACGATCTTTTGGTAGTTTGGACCTTTCACTACTCCCTTCTCACTCCCTGCTCCACACCCTCACCCTTTCTTTGCCTCTTTTTGTTTCTCCTTCTCTTTTACATTTACCTCTAGTTCTCCCCGCCCAACAAACATCCCACTCATCATTGTAATAAAGAAAACACCATTAAAAGTACAAGTAGCTAAAGAAGTATCTAGTCACATCTGGTGTCTTTTCTCTTGTTCCTTAAGGAACACTGTTGACTTCATTTTATACGGTCAGTGCTGTGAGCCTTTAAGCACTTATTATTTTTCTATAATGTGTGGGAGAGCAGGGATGTAAGAGAAGCAGCATGGGGCAGTGGATTGAGCACAGGCCTGGGAGTCAATAGGTCATGGGTTCCAATCCCGGCTCTGCCATTTATCTGCTGTGTGACCTTAGGCAAGTCACCTCACTTCTCTGGGCCTCAGTTACCTCATCTGTGAAATGGGTATAGAGACTGGAAGCCCATTTGGGATAGGGACTGTGTCTGACCTGATTTGCTTATATCCACCCCAGCGCTTAGTACAATGCCTGGCACAAAGTAAGTGCTTAATAAATACCACAATTAATAAGATGAAAGAAAAGTGTGGCCAAATCTATATTTGATCTTCCTCAATCCATCAGTGGTATATATTGGGTGCTTCTTGTACACAGAGCAGTTTACTCAGCACTTGGGAGAATATCATACAATAGAGTTGCTAGGCACAATCACAAGGAGCTTAGTCTACAAGTGGAGACAGACATTGAAATAAGTTACAGGTAGGGGAAATGACAAGATATAAGTATAGGAACATAAGGACTGTATCAGACTTAGCAGTTTACAATCTACAGTCCCCAGTTGAAATCATTTTTACCAGCAACTATGAGATCTGTTTAAAGCACTCAGTCACCTTGCCCCCTCCTACATTAACCTGCTGCTTTCCTACTACAGTCCAGTCCACACAATTTGCTTCTCTAATGCCAACCTACTCACTGTACCTCGATTTCATCTATCTCACCACTGACCTCTGGCCCAAGTCCTGGTACGCCCTCCCTCTTTATATCCGACAGTCTCCCCATCTCCGAAGTCTTATTGAAAGTCCATCTCCTCCAAGAGGTCTTCCCTAACTAGGCCCTCATTTCCTTTTCTCCCACTATCTTGTGTGTCCCCCTCGCACTTGAACTTGCACCCTTTATTCACCCATCCCTGGGTCCCCCAGCACTTAAGCACATTCATAATTTATATTAATATCAAATCCAATCATTAGAATGTCCTACAACATTCTTGAATTTCATGTGGTTATACAGAAGCCATATATTATTTCAATCATTTTCAGACCTTCTCCCTACCATCTTGTTGGCTTTGTTTTGAAACAATTGATGACCAGATGCAAATTTTGTCTATCTCAAGAATTTGTGCAAACACAACTATCATGCTACAGGAGAAATGCCTGTATTTGTGATGGGAAGTAGAATGGCTTAGTGGAAAGAGCATAGGCCTGGGTTCTAAATGCCCGCTTTGCCATATGTCTGCTGTGTGACCTTGGACAAGTCACTTAACTTCACTAAGCTTCCGTTTCCTCAGGAGTAAAATGGAGATTAAATATTCAATCTCCTCCTTAGACTGTGAGCTCCATGTGGGACAGGGACTGGGTTCTACCCGATTATCTCATTTCTACCCCAGCACCAGGCACTTAATCCTATAATAATTTGATATCACCCAGTCCCACCCATCTGTAAACCCCAATCCAATCCCACTGCCAATTTACTCCAAATCCAGCAGAGTCCGGGGAGAATCAGTTCAGTCTCCTCCCTCTTCTGGGAGCATCTCTGTCTCTGGCATAACCAACTCCAGCTTCCTCTTGTCCCAGGCCACCCCTGGGCATTAGTCTGAGCCCAAAAGGCAGTGTGGCCTAGTGCAAAGAGCAAGGGCTTGGGGGTTAGAAGGACCTGGGTTTTAACTGTGGCTCTGTCACTTGTCTACTTGGTTACCTTGAGCAAGTCATTTAACTTCTCTGTCTCTCAGTTTGCTCATCTGTAAAGTGGGGATTAAGACTGTGAGCCCCATGTGGGGCATGGTCTGTAACCAAACTGATTAGCTTGTATTTACCCCAGCACTTAGTACAGTGCCTGGCACATGGTAATCACTTAACAAATACCACTCAAAAAAAAAAAGGCAGCCCTGAGGTCATTGTGTTTTGGGATTGGTATCTTTTGTTGGTTGATCACCCCAGGGCACCTGCAGCTTGACAAACTTTTTCCAAAGATCTCAGATACTCCCACTAAGCCTTTGCTTGGGGTCCCAAGCCTCATTAGTCCAATTTTATGACACCGAGAATCAGCATGGCTTAGCAAGAGCACAAGCCTGGGAATTAGGGTTTCTGGGCTCACGTCCGCTGTGTGACCTTGGGCAAATCACTTAACTTTCCTTATCTCTAAAATGGGGATTAAATACCTGCTATTCCTCCTGCTTAGACTGTGAGCCCCATGTGTCGAATTTGATTATTTTCTACCTCCCCTAGCACTTCTTATTCCTAGGTCAGGGATCTGGTGTGGCACTTCCCCACTGTGTCTTAAGGATTGCTTTAATGAACTCACGGAGATAGAGCTAGGCTGTATCAGTCATCGTGCAGGTGATCAGTCTGGTGATGGGACCCAATGTTCCTCTCCACACTCCTCTTCCACCCTCACATCCTTAATGTGACCATGATCTCCATGCCTGTCTTCCTCCACGCTCTGAAGCCCATCATCTTCTTTCTTCTCCAACCCCAGCCTGATGTCCTGATTCCCATTTTCTTTGGATCTTCTTGCCCAAGCTCCTCATTCCACCACTCTTCAAAAGCTTAACTCATTGCCATGTGGAAACTCCTCTGCCTCCAAAACTGACCGTGGCCTCTCCTTTTGCTCCTGATCAAGTCACTCGGTCTGTCTTCTCTTCATCCTGGGAAGTCTGGTCCAGACTCAAGAAAACTAGACACGATGGATTACGTGGGAATGAACGCTTTTATTTTGGTCAGCGTAACAATATTTTAAGGTTGTTGCACATAATATGCAGGTCACTTGTAGTAAAGGTTACGAGTTCATTCTAAAATCCCACCAGTCTGGAACCAGGGGTGGGAGATGCTAAATTCTACTCTATTCAGAAATCAAAAGGATAAACCCAAAGGATTTTTGCTCTGAGGTCAAGTCTAAACCAGGGCAACAACATCAGGGTGGATCCAAATGGAAGTAAATTTCCCCTTAACAAGCCAGGTTGGTTTAGATGACTTTGTTGAGTTTGAACTAACGTATAGTTTACAAATTCTCATGGATTCCTTTGTTTCCTAAAACAGCAGAACAAACAAGTAACTTCAGTGGCCCAGAAGTGAATTATCAGATCAGTATAAACCTGCTCTGACATGGCCAGATGGCACCAGAAGATGATATCAGTATGCATTTGCCACCTCTACATGAGGTCCGCAGACCATTCATCCCCAAACCCTTACACACTTTTCCTGTGTGGTCTGAACACACTCAGTGATGCTCAGATCGGTCATCCCAGCACAGAAACTTAGCAGAGATCACCCGCCCTCATTTACCTGAGACAGTGAGAGCGGCGGAAGGGCCGGGGTGTATTCCCTGAATCGGAGGCCAAATCAGGAGGAGGGCCCAGGCCTGCCAACATCTATTCTCTTGCTTTTCTCCGAGAGTTTAGCTTTGGCTCCAACAGGAAACTCTTCTCAGAACTGGGTGGAGAGCCTGAACCTCAAGTGCAACCTATGGGACTGAAGATTCAATCCTTATTGCGAGGCTTTCCCAGCCTCGTTATTTTACAAGACACGGCTGTCTGTCGTATAATTAAGTCTGGATTGAGACAGTAGCTTCTCTCTCATGTGGACACCTTGGTGCCTAGTCAGAGCTGAGCTCTTAGTGAAGCTCTTCCCACACTGGGGACACTCGTAGGGTTTCTCTCCCGTGTGGATTCTCTGATGGGCATTAAAGTGGGAACTGTTATTGAAGCTTTTTCCACACTCACCACACTGGTAGGGGCTCTCTCCTGTGTGGGCCCGCCGGTGGGCACTGAACTGGGAGCTGTTGTTAAAACGTTTCCCACACTCACCGCATTTATAAGGCTTCTCTCCTGTGTGGGTTCTCTGGTGTACAATAAGGCTGGAGCTCTGGTTAAAGCTTTTTCCACACTCGCCACACTTATAGGGTCTTTCCCCCGTATGGGTCCTCAAATGGGCCGTGAGGTTGGAACGCTCGCTGAAACTTTTCCCACACTCTTGGCATTTGTGAGGTTTCTCGCCCGTGTGGATCCTCTGATGTCGAACAAGGTAGGAGCCCCGGCTGAAGCTTTTCCCACATTCACGACATTTCGGGACTTTGTCGTGGCTTGGTCGAGGCAAAAGGTGGGTATTCTGAAAGAAGCTTTTCCCACCCCTGAGACGCTTATAGGACTTGGCTGCTATGGAGAGTCTCTGTTGAGCTCCTCCTTTCTTTGAATCTCTCTCCTGAAAAGTCAGCTTCCTCTGTCTCTCCCCTGGAACATTTCCACATTGCCTTCTGGACCGGCACTCATGCTCACATTCTCCTTTCAGATTAGAACTTGGGTGCAGCTCCCCATCAGACCGTCCTGACATTGTCCTGGGCAAGCCCACATCTTCTGAACTTTCCCATTTTGGATTCTTCCCTTTATTTTCACTCCTGACATCAAAATCTGAAAGAAGGAAGAAAAATGCATTGCCTTTGCTGAGGAGCAGAGCAAACATGAGAGAACAGAGAAGAAAGTTAAAAGCAAACTAGCGATTAGTTAGAAATTCAAGAATCGAATACTCCTTCTGGGAACTGAGAGCCCTCTCAGTGTTTCCTCCCTCCCTGCCGGGCTCTGACCAGAGCAAGAGAGCACTGGTGCTCTCTTAGTCCTCGCCTCAGTGAATGATCCTTGGGACCTCTCTACTGGGGCCCTTGAGGTCTAAGGACTATAATTCTTTTCAACTGGTTTCAATCTCTGCCATGGGATTCAATCAATCGATCATATTTATTGAGCGCAGTTCGAACAGCACTGTATTAAGCACTTGGGAGAGTATAACAGAGTTGGTATACACGTTCCCTGCCTACAATGAGCTTACAGTCTAGAGGGGATTGTCCCCTTAATCTTTCTGCCTCCAAAAGCATCTATGACTGTGGGTGGATGAGGATCCCGTGGGCCATGCCTCGGGGAGTCTAAGGTTCGGGAGGACTGAGTTGTGCCAAAGACCGGAGTCCACTTCCTTGGCAAACTCTACCTTAAGTCACGCTGCTTCTCCTTTTATGTCAGGGCCTGTGGGCAGCTCCATCCTGGAACTCTGCCCACCATGCCTGGACTCTCAGGGAAATTTTTTTATAAGTGTCTTATTTACCTTCCCACCCTGACACATCAGTCATCAAGGCCAGGTGCTTCCTTCTCCACAATAACATTTGAATTGGCTTATTCCTCCTGTCTCCATCCTAGGGACTGTCACATCATGCTAGGACTACTGTTATCTCTTCGCAGCTCTTCCAGCTCCGAAACATTGTACACTCTCTAATTAAAATGATTTTCTTTGTCCATTTCAGATGTGAAAGTCAGAGGACCTAGCACCACCACCTGTCTGCTGTGTGACCTTGGGCAAGTCACTTAACTGCCATGTGCCTCAGTTTCCTCATGTGTAAAATGGAGATGTAATACCTGTTCTCCCTACCACTTACACTCTGAGCTCATATGGGGTAGGGACTGTGTCTGAGCTGATTGTCTTGTATCTACTCTAGTGCTTAGTATAATGCTCTGGGACATAAAAAGTGCTTAATAAATGCTGTAACTATTACCAGTAATACATTATAATATAGTAAACATTAATAACTGTAACTCTAAGCTCCTGATTAGTTCAGTGCTATGCCCCCTATGGATGCTCAATGAACACTTGTTAACTTGTCTTACCAGATGGGGTTTGGAATAGGACTGGGGAGTCAGAGCTCTCAACTTTAGGGACTAGTTCCTTGAGGCCCAGTTCAACTCCGTCCGAATCCTCTGCCAAGGACACTTCCACAGCTGCCCGGGGCGTCCACGCTCCGGTCTCAGCCTCGTCTCTCCCTTGTTTGGAGACTGATGCCATCTTGCCGAAGACATCAGTCCTGGTGACGGAAGCCCAAGAGCTCAACAGGATGTCCATCTCCTTATAAAAGGCACAGGGTTCTGGGACGTGGCCTCGCCTGACCTTCCGGTAGCTGGTCTGGAGGCTCTTGAACTTGGTCCGACACTGCTCTGGGGAGCGGAGGAAGCCGCGGTCCCGCAGCTGCTCGGCCACCGCCCCGTACACCTGGCTGTTTCGTTGGCATGTGCGGAGCTTTTCATAAAAGCGGGACTCGCTGAGAATGGCTAGGAAAGTCTTGGTTTCCTCGTAGCCCCAGTGCACACCTGCCACAGGAGAGAAGGTCACTCAGAAGGTCAGCAATGGTACAAAGGCCTTCGATACTACACCTCCCCAACTCCCAGCCATGTCTTCTACATTTCCCAGTTCCTGAGAAATCAACTGAACACGTACTTCATTCTTTCACACTTGGAAACTTTTCAATCCAGTAAAAGCCAACGTAGCTACCGGAGGGTTTGGGGGATAGGAACGATTCACTCATCAGAACATACCTGCGTTGCAATAGTGCAGCTGCCGAGGAGCCAGGCTCATTATGGTTGGCTTGTCAGACCCCTGGGTGACTTCCAGGGTCCCTTCAAGGGGAAGAGTGGAACAGGGTGGGAAGGCCATGAGAGGTCAGGGTAGGGTAAAGGAGCAAAGGCAGGGAGGGTGAGAGAGTGGAGCAGAGGATGAAAAAGAGGACAGGGTGGGATCAGTCGGTGTTGGTTGCAAGTAGATTCTTGAACATTTTGATGCAACCTCATTCTTCGCCCAAGCAGATGGACCCGGAGCCCGCCGGGTGTGGGAGCTTTCCTGTGCCGGACCCCTACTCTACCACCCATGAGCCCTTTAGGTATTCTCAGCATGCATCACAACAGTTGGGGTTGGTAGCCAGATTAACTCAAGGGGGTGATCCAGGCCAAAGGGGAGGGGAGGAATAAGGGGGTCCAAGAAAGTGGATTGAAGCAAGTGACTCCTCCACGTTACAGTTAATCCGGGAGGGCCAGGCTGGTTCTGGGCCCGTCCCAGTGATCAGAAAGTGTCCAACAGGGAATGTTGGGTTTAAGATCCCTCACTAGATTTAAACTCCTTAAGGGCAGGAAGTGTGGTTTCTCCTGTGCTCACCCTGCTACTTAGTAGGGCTCTGCATGCAGTACGAGCTCAAAAAAATACCACTGATTAAACCCTCCCCACAAGAGCGCAATCCCTGAAGGACACTAGAACCAACTGATTCTATTCATTGCTATTGTTCTTGTCTGTCCATCTCCCCCGATTAGAATGTAAGCCCATCAAAGGGCAGGGACTGTATCTGTTACCGATTTCTACATTCCAAGCGCTTAGTACAGTGCTCTGCACATAGTAAGCACTCAATAAATACTATTGAATGAATGAATGAATAAACTGATGGCTTTGAGAGGGTGATTTTCACTCCAGAAGTGTCTGGGTGGGGAAGAGACCGGCAGCATAGTAGCAGAGGCAGAGAAGCAGCAGCTTTAGGACTTGAAGGAAATATATGCTGCTGTCCGGATAGGTTTAGTGTTTGTCTGGGACAACCATGCTGCCCAACGAAGAGTGGCTGCACATTCAGGCTCTCCCAGTAACGTCTAGACTTTATTTGCTGCTCCCCACTCCCCTTTACTTAAACAAATGGTATTTGTTATGTGCTTACTACGTGCCAGCACTGTTCTGAGCGCCGGGGTAGACACAAGACTGGACACAGTCTATGTCCCACATGGGGCTTACAGTCTTAATCCTCCATTGCAGCTGAGGTGCAGGGAAGTTAAGTGACTTGCCCAAGGTCACCCAGTGGGCAAGTGATGGAGTGGGGATTAGAACCCAGGTCCTCTGTCTCCCAGGCCGGTGTTCTTTCCACTAGGCCCGCTGCTTTCCTGAAATGAGGAGGGGGAAGGATGGATTGTCACGCTTCTCTTACAAATGGAAGAATTGAGGCCCGGAGAAGGGAAGTAACTTCCTTCCAGATCAGACCGGCCACTGGCCGAACTGAAACTAGGCCTCCTGCCTCCTGGTCTCATGCTCTTTCCCCAAACTTACTACTTCCCCTTTCAAAACACTCATAGAGAGAGATTTTTACCCATGCGGCTTGGGAACTGGATTGTGGTACTAGGGCTCCTAGGCTCTTGGCTCTGCTCCTCAGGGCTCATCTCATCACTTTCAGAATCCTCCGTAGCATCATCTTCCACCACCTCCTCGTACATCCCGGGCCCCTGCTGCCGCTCTTCAGTGTCGGCACCATCCTCTGCCAATCTTGGGGGAGATACTGTCTCTCCTAGGATGGCCACAGAAGAGACAGAAGCCCGGGAATTCACCAGGGCTTCCATTTCCTCATAGAAGGCACAGGGCTCTGGGAGCCGACCTCTCCTTTCCTTCCAATAGCTGGCCTGGAGGCTCTTGAACTTGGTCCGGCACTGCTCCAGGGTCCGAAGGAACCCACGCTCCCGCAGCCGCTCCGCCACCGCCCCATACACCTGACTGTTGCGCTGACAAGTGCGGAGCTTCTCGTAAAACCGAGATTCGCTAAGAATCGCAAGGAAAGTTTTGGTCTCTTCAAAGCTCCAGTGCACCCCGGCAACTTTCTCATCTTCCAAAGTCCGTGGCCTTGGGTCTCCCCAGATCTGCCCTTCCCTCCTTGCTGGGGCCCGCTCAGGTCGCACTCTCTCCTCTCCTGTCGGGGAGCCTCTTGAGACCCGCTTCTCCTCAGATCCCTGGAGCTTTGGAATCCGGGTGTTTTCTCTTCGCTCCAGAACAGAGATCACGTTAGGGTTGGGGATGGGAAATCCTGTTCATGGAGAAGCAAACAGGGCTAGTCGTGGTTCACATTGGTCCCCACCATGTTGGCGGCTGGATAGATGGACATCATCCCTCCTTTACCAGAAATAGTTGGGACTAGTAAGTGAAGAGGCTAGTTAGATACTCTGGGATAGAGCGATGACTCGGGGAATGCAGGCTAACTAGCCCAATTGTGACAGTGCAGAGACTAGATGCCCTGTAAGGGGGAACATAAACAACCTTATCTTGCTCTGTGTTCCTGGGGAAGGGATGACCATGACTCTCACTCTCCCACCCTGACCAGAGGCACTGGGGAGGGGGATTGGATGCCAAGAGACAACAAAAGGAGGAAACTCTCTCAGGCTCTGGGACTGGGCATGGTTGCCCCTTGACTGACATGCAGCAGAAATACCACAGCCCTGAATCATCCTTATCGACAGTATTTAACTAATTACTCACTTCATTTGGCATTCTAACTAGGAATTGCATGGAATTAACAAGGGAACACACTGTCCTTGCCCTCAAGGATTTCACTGCAGCGTGATGGAGACAGGACAAGCATAATTTAGAGGAAAAATGAATCCTTACCCATTGGGATCACATTCCCATGATTCTCTTGCACAATGACTCTACAGAGGGCCTTCTGGGCAGGAGCCAGATGCCTCAACTCGGCCCGAGTTGGAGACCCGGTGGTATCCTCACACGGTACTGGTTCCTGTAACAGCACCGGCACCTGCTGTAACCAAGACAATCACAATCCCTCTCCCCGCTCCCCATCCTCTCTTCTCTCTTTCCCCTCCTCCCCCTCCCCACTCCCCTCTCTCTTCCCACCCCCTTCTCTTTCTCTCTCTCTGCAAAATGAAAATGGCCAGGTCTGGGTGAAGAAACTGATGAGATGACTCGCTTCTGACTGTGAGATGTGTTGGATGAGAAGGAAAGACATAGAGAAAGGGAAAAGTACACGGAGGAATACAGCAGCCTGAGAAGAGTCCAGCCCCCTCAACGGTGGGCCTGCTGCAAAATGGGGAGAATTTCCATGATGGGACACACAATCACTGGGGAAAGGGAAGGCACAGGATCACACCTGACCCTGAGATTTCATGCTGGAAAAGGAGAACAGAGGCTCACCTGGGACCCAGTCACAAGGAGCACGGTTGCCATCTGGCCTCTACGGCTCCCCTCCTCAGGAAGAACTGAACCCGAAGGGACAGGCCAAGCTGAGGGAGGAGAAAGGAGCCAGCATTGTGACAGTTTACTACCTCCTTTACAGAGGAATGTCTTTCTTTTTTCTTAATGGTATTTGTTAAACCCTTACTGTGTGTCAGGCACTGTACTAAGTGTTGGGGGTCAATATGAGCTAATCAGGCTGGACACAGCCCATGGCCCACATGGAGCTCACAGTCTTAATCGCCATTTTCGAGAAGAGGTTATTAAGGCACAGAGGAAGTGAAATGACTTGTCCAAGGTAACATAGCAGACAAGTGGCAGAGCCAGTATTAGAATTAGAATGCTGGTCTTTCTGACTCCCAGGCCCATGCTCTAGCCACTAGGTCATGTTACTTCTGTGGTCTCAGAGACCGTATCCTCTCTCCCTCCCTCCTACAATCTAAAAGATTCCCAGCTCTCTCCACTTTCAAAGCCGTGCTAAAATCCCATCCTCGCCACCAAGGCTTCCTCCAGTGAATTCCCTGCATTCTTGTCACATATACTCATCAGCCATCTCTAGTGCTTCTACTTATACCCATCCTCGGTTCTTTTATATATGTTTACTCCATCATTCACTCATTTATTTAGATCATTTATTTGTAACCAATTAATGATATTTATTGAACATTAACTGGGTTCAGAGTACTATTCTAAATGCTTCAGAGAGTACATTACAGCATAGGTGGCAGACATGTTCCTTGCCCACAGTGAACATACTTTTCGTGTGTCTTCCCATTAGAGTGTAAGCTACTTGTGGACAGGGAACATGCCACTTCACTTTTGGTTCTTCCTAAGCACTTAGTACCGTGCATTGCATCCACTGGATACTCAGTAAATGCTATTTCTACTTTTTATGCCTATTAATTTTAAACCAAGCACAGGAATGCTCAAATTGGAGTTCATGTGTTTCAATTTCCTCTTCTACTTCCTTCTGCATTGCTCTTGAACTTACACTTGATTCTATTTATTTGCTATTGTTTTAATGAGATGTTCTTCCCCTTGATTCTATTTATTGCCATTGTTCTTGTCTGTCTCCCCCGATTAGACTATAAGCCTGTCAAAGGGCAGGGACTGTCTCTGTTACCGATTTGTACATTCCAAACGCTTAGTACAGTGCTCTGCACATAGTAGGTGCTCAATAAATGCTATTGAATGAATGAATTTGCACCCTTTATTCACCCCATCCTCAGCCCCACAGCACTTAGGGACATATCTATTATTTATTCATATTATTGTCTGTCTCCCCCTCTAGACTACCTTATCAACTCCGCTATATTGTACTCTCCCAAGCGCTTAGTAGAGTGTTCTCTGCACATGATTGATTGATCAATCCATCAATGGTAGTTATTGAGCACTTGCTATGTGCAGAGCACTCTACTAAGAGCTTGGGAGAGTACAATACAACAGAATTAGAAGACATATTCCCTGCCCATAATGAGCTGACGGTCTAGAGGACTGATCACTTCTGGCTCCCTTTTTGAGTCTGAAACATCTAAGGATCCAGCTGGGTCTACTGACATGTATCAGAGACACCATTAGTTTGGGGTTCTGCACGTTCCAACCTACCCAACTCCCCAAGGTGAGAAACAGTGGAGAGCGGCAGAGAGCATGGAATAGCAGCAGAAACCCAGGGAAAGTGCTTCAGGCGGCGAGACCAGAGTCCAGACCTACAGAAAAGGAGCCCCTGGCATCTAATGCCTGACCTCTCTTCTACTTTTAAAGTTTTTGAGGGAAGATGACTTTACACCTTTCCTTTGAGACCTATTTCACTGTTTAACTATTGTGTCACAAAAGATTTCC